>NC_051063.1:31573464-33009045 GCF_004664715.2 Peromyscus leucopus
ACTCAGCCAGTGGTCCAAGGAGAAACTCTAGAGAGAACCACCCTTACCTCCTCATGGAGGGTGCGGGTATGGGGTGGCCAGAGGTCTTCTACCATGTAGGTCCCAGGGATCAAATCAGGTCCTCGGGCTTGATGTCCAACAGCCTTAATCTCCAAAAAATCTGGAGCAGAGCGTTTTAAAAGATCCTGGGCAGTTATGACGGCACACACCTTTAACTCCCAGAACTCAGGAGGCGGAGTGGGTGGATGGATTGCTGTGAGTTTGAGGCCAGCATGGTCTGCATGGAGTTCTAGGCCAGCCGGGGCTACTTAGTGAGACCCTGCATTCTGCTGAGCCCAGTAACAGCCTAATGAGATAGGCATGGGGAGTTTCTCACTGTAAATCCCGTACAGGAGGCAGAAAACTAAGCTCAAAGCTTGGTGTGGTGTTGAACACTCGTGTCTTAGTTTTAAATAATGTATTTCTATTAATTCTTTTATGAATCTATAGTGTATTTTAATCATACTCACTCTACTCCTTCCCTTAACTCCTCCACAATCCACTCCTCACCCCTTAAACCCCCCATCACCACTATTTTGTATCATGGTCTTCCTCCTTATCCTCTCCCATTTCCACACCTCGACTCCTCCTCCCCCTCCTCCTTTGGCCTACCAAGTCCAGTGTGTATTGTCCATATACTCATGAGTGTGGGGCATTGACTGGAGTGGGGTTGGCCTACCAGGGGCTGCACCATTAAAAAAACCTGACTCTTCCTCCCCCAGAAGCCGCCATCTCTCAATGGCTCCACAAGCAGTGGTGGTGCCTCACGAGCCCCTCTCCCGTCCACGCTGGAATGTTGTCCTCGTGATCTCGAGCATGTCTCATGCTGGCACTCACAGCTGCTGTGTGAGCGAGCCCAGGAGTGCTGGGGTCCTATCATGTCCAGAAGACACTGTTGCCCTCTGATTCTCCATGAACTCTGGCTCCAGCCTCTTCTTCCTCAATGGTCTCTGAGCCTTATGGGGGCAGGGTTGATATAAATGTCGCATTTGTGGCTGATCACTCTACACTTTGATCAATTATATGTTTCTGTAAGGGATAAGCACTTGTAACTCAGACACTCAGGAGGCAGAAGTAGAAAAATCATGAGTTTGAGACTAGCCTAGACTATATAGTGAAGCTCTATCATGGGGCGTGGGAGTGGGTGGGTAGGAATGATAGCTGAGTTGCAGAGAAGAGGGACTTACCCTAGGTCACTCAGCTGGAGTTTGAACTTTTATTCCTGATGGTAGAACAGTGTCATTTGGTTCGCCATCATCACAGCCACCCCCACTTCCCCCTCACCCCAGCCCCACCCCCACCCCCACCCCGCGCACGCACATTGAACCCCTTGAGGGCAGGTC
The DNA here is from genome assembly GCF_004664715.2 of Peromyscus leucopus. Taxonomy (NCBI): domain Eukaryota; kingdom Metazoa; phylum Chordata; class Mammalia; order Rodentia; family Cricetidae; genus Peromyscus; species Peromyscus leucopus. The sequence goes on from NC_051063.1 coordinate 31,574,847, forward strand.
TATTTCTGTAAGGCTTTCTCTCTTACATTGTGTTATCTTGTTTTAGGCAGTGGTATGCTAACACTTGATTAGAATAAATGGCTCTCGGAGGGTTGTAGTGTTTGCCCATTTCTGTAGTGTAAATACCCCATCAAGGCTAATTTTAACTGACCAACGCGACAAAATCCCCGAAATTTGATAACTGACCCTTATAAGCCGGCACGAACTGCTTGGTTCACACCACTGTTTTCAGAGCGTCCTGAGGGTAAAACTCAGAGACAAGTCGTGAATTCAGTGGTGGGGTTGCCCCTACCTCCATTCAAGTTCACCAACTTATACTCAATGGAAGACGGGGTTTACAGGGTGTGGTGTCCCCTAGGCCTAGTCCCAGAGGTCTGGCGACACTAGACTGAGGTGCACGGTGCTGGCAGGGAGGGAGGGCAATGGATGTGGGCAGCAAGGACTGACAGAGCATGGATGAAAAGAGAAAACAAGAGAGAGACTAAGAGTAAGACAGGAAGGGAGGAGGGAAGTGTGGTGGTACTGTGTTCCCCAAAATATTGTGCACCCTAATAAACTAATCTGGGGTCAGAGAACAGAACAGCTGCTAGATAGACATAGAGGCCAGAAAATGGTGGCACACACACCTTTAATCCTATCACTTGGGAGGCAGAGATCCATCCAGATCTCTGTGAGTTTAAAGCCACACTGGAAACAGCCAGGCATGGTGACTCATGCCTTTAATCCCAGGAAGTGATGGCAGAAAGCAGTAAGGTATATAAGGCGTGAAAACCAGGAACTAGGCTGGTTAAGCTTTTAGGATTTTGAGCAGCAGTTCAGCTGAGATCCATTTGGATGAGGACTCAGAAGCTTCCAGTCTGAGGAAACAGGATTGGCTGAGAAGTTGGCCAGGTGAGGTGGCTGTGGCTTGTTCTGCTTCTCTCATCTTCCAGCATTCACCCCAGTACCTGGCTCCAGGTTTGTTTTTATTAATAAGACCTTTTAAGATTTGTGCTACAAGGAAGGGAGGAAGGAAGAAAGGGATGGATGGAGGGAGGGAGGTAGAGAGGAAGGTAGGGGTACTGGCAACAAGGATGATGGGAGGCAGGAAAGAGAAAAGAAGGAAGGAAGGAAGGAAGGAAGGAAAGAAGGAAGGAAGGAAGGAAGGAAGGAAGGAAGGAAGGAAGGAAGGAAGGAGAGAGGATTGGAAAGAAGCAAAGGAGACAGGAAGGAAAGAAGGAAGGGCAGGGAAGAGAAGAGAAAGGAAAGGAAGGGAAGAAAGGGAGAAAGATTATAAGATGTGTACCGAGCCGGGCGGTGGCGGCACACGTCTTTAATCTCAGCACTCAGGAGGCAGAAGCAGGTGGATTTCTGTGAGTTCAAGGCCAGCCTGGTCTACAGAGCGAGATCCAGGAAAAGCTCCAAAGCTACACAGAGAAACGCTGTCTCAAAAAAACGAAATAAAACAAAAAAGATGTGTACTGAGTAGGATGTGGATGGTACATGCCTTTCATCACAGCAGTGGGAGGCAGAGGCAGGTGGATCTCTCTGAGTTTGAGGCCAGCCTGGTCTACATAGCAAGTTCCAGTCTAACCAAGTTTATCCACAAGACTATCCCCCATCCCCCCAAAAAAACAAATAAATAAAATAAAAATTAAAAATGGGTACTGGTGAGGAGAGACTCTCCTGAGGCCACCTATAGATGGAACTCTATTTTTGCATCCATAGGTGCTCAGGGAGAGAGGAAAGACAGTCATCAGTATTGGTGGCCTGAATCCAGTCATGGGCTCTCCTTTTTTTTTTTTTTTTTTTTTTTTTTTTTTTTTTGAGACAGGGTCTTTCTGCATAGCCTGGCTGTCCTGGAACTCACTATATAGATCAGGCTGGCCTTGAATTCACAGAGATCCGCCTGCCTCTGCCTCCTGAGGGCTGGGATTAAAGGTGTGCACCACCACACCAGCTATGGTTATTACTTTTAATTTCACCACAATTCTGCCAGGGCAGAAAACTGAGGCTCAGCATTTTCAAGTAAATTGTTCAAGCTTGCATGGCTATTAAGTGAAGGAACCAGGATTCAATTCTCTGCTCTTCTACATTAACTTGGAAAGAATGGGCAAGGTTTCTGACAAAAGAATACTGAGCTCATTTTCTCACCTAGAAGTCTCCATTTTCCTTATTTTCTATTGGAGTCATTTTTTTCCCATCTGTCCTAGGGGTCCAAAAGGAACATAAGTCTGTTGGTACAAGCATATAATGCACATTCTCCAGGCCATCCTGTGTACACTGAAACTTAATAATAAGATATTAACCACGAAATGCTATGATCATGAAATAGTGAGAGTGTGTGAATACTCCCTCCACCCACTGAACACAGAGTGGGCCTAGACACTTTTACCTTTTCCCATCGTGAGGTTTATTTATATAGTGCCATTGCCAAGAAACACAGGCAGGGGGCATTTTGCCACCCTCTTTTTTTACCACCAAGAGGCCTGAAGTTTCTTGGGGTTAAATAATCAGCTATACAGGTTGAGTGTCAAGGACTTGGGGCAGGTAGGTGAAGAGGGAAGGGAGACTTTAGGCACTGCATGGACACATAGGGCTTAGTTCTTCAGGGGACTCGATGAAGAGTTATCTTCCCAGTATCAGCATGCACCCCCAAAGGATTGAACAAACAGAAATGCCCGTCCACCAGCCAGTCACTGAGCCTCTTTGAGGGACCTCTCTCTGGCAGGACACTCTGGTCGTCTGGCTCAAGGACAGGGCAAGTTCCCCTTGTACCCGGGAGAGCCTTTATGTCTTGAAATGGGAGAGCCCCTCGGTGCTGGCCAGCTGAGAGTGTCTGCAGATATGAAGAACTCCAGGTGAGCTTGAAGGTGAACACCCAGGTCCCGGTGACGGTAGGAGGAGCCTAAGTGGGATTCAAACACGTGTCTGTTTCATGCCAACACCACTTCTTTCCTGGTGAAGGGCAGGGGTCAGGGGCCAGCACAGAGCCGGGGCCTTGCCGGGATTGGATTTAGTGGCCAAAGCTCAGCCTTTGCTTCGGGAAGGAAAGTACCCCATGGCTGGGGTGACTTCATGCGCGCAGGTGTCTCTTAGCTGTCTAAGGCACCTCCATTCTAGCCACATCCGCTTCTTTTTAAAAATTCAGTCTCTTTATTTTAAAGCCTAAATCCAGAAGCTAGAACAATAAAGCAGAAGCAGCAAGTCCACAAAAGCCACACGGGAGGGAAATGAACTAAGAATACAGACCTTCCCCCAGGCCACCCACGCCTCTTTTGAAGTGTGCAGAATAACAAAATACCCAAAACAAAACAAAACAAAACAAAAAGAAAACACACATGCACAGAAACCAACAGAAGCCAGAGACTGGATTTCTCAGGGCTCCTTAGCCAGCGATGTCGCTGGGCGGTTTAAATGGCACTGTTTGTTTAAGTGCAGGTGCTCTTCTGTGTCATTCACAGGGAACAAAGCACAGCCCTGGCCTAGGCCACGGGGACAGCCATTAGTGAGAGAGGAGGGAAGGAGTGTGGGCCAGCCTTTCAATGTGGAAAAGGTCTTGTTTTGTTTCCTCCTTCTCTCCAAGTAATTTCTTCTTGGCAGAGCTGCCGGGTTGAAATATGACTAGACTCTGTATCCAAATTTGGGAGGGAGAGAGGGAGGGAGGGAGAGAGAGAGAGAGAGAGAGAGAGAGAGAGAGAGAGAGAGAGAGAGAGAGAATTGAAATCTGAGGGAAAACAGTGAACAGACGTGGCAAGGCCCCTTGCGCCCTTTGCCCCTTGCCCTGATGACCCCCTCTCACTGTCCTCATCGGCCCTCACGGGTGGTTGCAGGTTGGTCCTTTGAGCTCCTGGCTGGGGAAGCCCACCTGGAGGAGATCTCAGAATGAACCAGTCAACATTCCCCTTGTCTTGTGTGAATGAGCATGTGACAGGCCCACGGAGTCACCTGGGGACTCGAGGAAACTCTTAGCCCTGAGTAGACAGATACCTGGACGCGAAGAACTGGCTCTCAAACCAGCTTCTAGTCCCAGAGAGGCCACTTCCTAATAGAGAACTAACATAAGTCCCAATATGGGCCTCAGTTTCCTAACTGAGACCTAGATAGGACACTGTCCACCTCTTGGGCTGTGAGGCATCCCAAAAGTCAGGCTCTAGAAGCAGTGGGGGCTTAAGAGCTTTTTGATCTCAGGACCCTTTCTGCTTATAAGAACTATGGAATATACCAAAGACCCCAGAAAATTCTATAAAGTACATCTCATTGGCTACCAGATGGCATAGATCCTATGGAAGATTCAGTTTTATACTTAGGAGACAGGTAGAGTGCTTGCCTGCCATGGATAGGGTCATGGGTTCAATGCATCGAGGGAAGGAGAGAGAGGGAGAGGGAGAGAGAGGGGAAGGGAAGGAGGGAGGGAGGGAGAGAGAGAGAGGGAGGGAAGGAGGGAGAGAGAGAGAGGGAGGGAGAGAGAGCTCTGTAATACGAGGTACTGAGAAAATGTTTAACCCTGTAGACACGCCCCCACCCCCGGTTCCTGGACTTTGGGGAACCCTGTACTAGCATTTTCACATAATGTCTCGCACGTGGTAGCTGCCAGCTCATAGTACCAAAAGCCAGTGTTTAGTGTTCAGAGAGTTGGCTTTCTCTGGTTTTTTTTAAGAGATATTTTTAAATATTGTTTATGTGTATCTTCTTTGGTATATGTGCACACACGTGTATAGGTGCTCTCGGAGGTCAGTAGACGATATCTGATCTTCTGAAACTAAAGTTACAAGCAGTTGTGAGCCACTTAGTGTGGCTGCTGGGAACTGAACCTGGATTGGTACCTTCCGGCTGAATCATGGCACTGGTGTATGGGCCTCGTGGCCTTAAAGCTGATAGATCAATGCCAGGAAGAGAGTGCCTGAGACAAGGATGGCACCAGAGAGGGCAGGCAGAGGGTCCGTGGGCAGGACTGGCTAGGCTCCTTCTCAAGTTCCTGTAGCTGCTTTGCGAGTCTGAGTCCTGCTGTTGGCTAGCACAGGAGGCCATGTGCAGGAGGGCAGCCAGGCAGGAGGCCATGTGCAGGAGGGCAGCAAGGCAGGAGGCCATGTGCAGGAGGGCAGCCAGGCAGGAGGCCATGTGCAGGAGGCAGCAAGCAGAGCATGCAAGGGCAGCAAGGAGGCAGGAGCAGGGCCTGTGTAGAGAAAGGACAACTTTAACTCCAGAGTGGCTGCGTGGATTGAGTGAGCTCACTCCTCCTTGAGGAGAGGGCAGAACTGGCCAACAGAACGGACACTCTCAGCTGATGTAGTTTAATGAAGGGTTCCCTCTGCTTGCCAAATTCAACAGGTCACTTTCGCCAGCACCCAGTACTGTATCCAGGAAGGCAGGAGGGAGGGCTTCGACTTTCTCTTACTCTTTGCTGGGAGGCGTCTGCCTTGTCCCCTCACAGCCTCACTGACGGCAGTCTGGGGGTAGAGAAGAGCTGGCTTCTCTCCTCACCGTTCCTCATCCACAGACAAAGGCTGACTCCAAGGAGAGCTGCCGCCTGTGGTGAGCCCAGGCCGTGGGTCTGCCTTCAGGCCTCCTCCGTCATCCTCCACCCCTCTGCCTTCTTCTTCTCACCCTCAGGTTGACCTCTATCAAGTGATTGGGTGGCCACCAAAGTCAGAGCCCACCTAGTCTCTCGTAATAAGGGCAAGACCCTCCATCCTCAACAGCAAAGAGAGGGCTGGACCTGAAGTCATCACTGGGATCAGATTGTGGGTGGAGGCAGAGGTCATGAGCATCAGCCTCACTCGTGGAGCAAACAGCATCCTTCTAAAAACCAAGGGTGAGAGCAAGCACGCCTATCACGATATGAGACGCTTAAGCTAACACCAGGCCCCACCTGGACTGATCTCAGAGGTCAGAAATATCGTCAGCAGCACGTCTTTATTTTAGCCTTTGCTGCCTCAGAATCTCCACTGGACAGCTCCACTACTTCGGCAGGGAGCAGTCACGGACAGGAAGTCATTCAGTGGGGGGTGTTTTCCAGTTGAACTTGGAGCTGTATCTGAAAAAAAAAAAAAAAAAAAAAAAAAAACAGGTGTCAGAAAAATGTGGCCCAGGAGCCATAACCTGCCATTCCCGCCCCACCCCCACCACGAACACCGTTCAGGCAACAATCCTGTAAAGGCAGTGTCACCTCAGATCAATAATGAAGGCAACCGGCTCTGCCTGGGTAAGCCACTTGTGCGAGCTTTAATAGCAAATAGTGACTAGAACAGTGGAGACCCTGTGTGGACTGAGCTCTAAACAGACGGTACAGCTCCCAAGCTGCCTCTGTCTAGATGTGCCATCAGTCTGAGAACACACTTGGTTCTAGGACAGCCAGCAGAGTGGACGGCCCCCAGGTGAGACCTGAGGGTCCCGTCTCCTTTCCTGGGACACCCCAGAAAAGCCAGATGCCATCAGCTACTGCCACCTAGACTCCATGTCTTACCAAAAGGGAGGTGGTCAAGACTGAGTGACAGCTCCCACGCTGCCTGCCGGGATGACGAGGCGAGAAGCAGGGTTTGGCCATCAGCTTCCTGGCGCCCAGTTAAACTTTTGACTTTCCAAATTAGAGAAGTTGAAAGTTCTTCTGGGTACTTTTTTTTTTTTTTTTTAAGGGAAACATGTTTGGTTGTTAATTATTTACCAGAAATGGCTCTCCTCTCTCCTGCCCCAACCAGGTTCTGTTCCCTTCCATTTCCCGCCTCCCAGACATTTAACACGGTGTGCAGAACTGTCAGGGTTTTCTTCCTCTCAGGCCAACGAGGGGTGGGTGTGACTAGGGCCAGGGCTGGCGGCAAGGGCTCAGCTCTGCAGAGCTGCTTTTTCTCAGCTGCCTCGAATCTGATGTATAATTCAGCCACCCAGTTCCTCCCGCTCAGTTCCTCTGTTATCTGAGGTATTTTATGGACTCTCTCACCCAGAAGCTACATGGGTGGGGGTGGGGTGGGGAAGACGCCTGATCCCATTGTCACCAAGGTTAAACATTAAGTTGAGCTTGCTTCCTTCCCACCCCCACCCTGCCGCCTTTAAATCCCCTTTTGGGCACACCTCCCAGCCAAAGCAGGAGGTGCTAATGGCCTGATTTACACCTGTGTAAAGTCAAGAGCCGCTTTCTGGGACCCAAGACTAGGAGGCTGAGGCCACCATGGAGACCTACAGCCAAGCCCAGGACAGAGGCTCTATAGAAAACCCAGTAAACCCGCTCGCGATTCCCAGGCAGCAGAGAAGGAGTTAAGGCCCCTCCCCATGCAGCTCCCAGGGCACAGGGGCTTAGGCTGGGATCATGTATAATTGATACCGCCAGCCTCATCTATACCCACTCCCCCACGCCGGTAACGAGGGGACGTCCCATCGGAGGCCAGAGCTCAGCATCCTAGGCTGGGTCATTCACTAAGCATCTTTCAGAACATGGGGACCAAGGGGTCCACTGCAGGAACCAGTAGTAGAAGACAGGCAGGCATGGCTGCTCTGGGCAGTGACACCCAAGCCGGGTTCCAGTAGACTGGCGGAGGTCAGATTTCTTTCTCATGGTCTCTGCTGTGCTGTGTGACCTTGAGACAGTCACTACCTTTCTCAGCCCAGTGCCCAGCCTCGTGACCCCTCACTGTATATGTGGGAGCGGGCTGTGACAGTCCCATCTCTTTTGGAGTATTAGGGAGATTGTGTGAACTGCTACATGAAGTACAAAGATATTTCACTAAAATGCTTAATTACAATAATTTCACTTGGGTCGGATGTGGCTCAGCATGCAGAGTTCTTGCCTAGCATACAGAGAGCTCTGGATCTGGATCCTGTGTGCCACATAAACCATGCATGGTGGCGCACACATAGAATTCCAGTACCTTGAAGGTGGAGGCAGGAGCATCAAAAGTTGAAGGGCGTGAGTCGGAGAGGTGGTTCAGTGGTTAAAAGCACTTACTGCTTTGGCGGAGGACCTGGGTTCCATTCCCAGGACTCACATGTGGCTCACAACCACCTATAATTCCCATTTCAGGGGATCTGAAGCCCTCTTCTGACCGCTGTGGGTACCAGGCACTGCACTCACATAGTGTACATAATCACATTCAGGCACACATTCATACACATATACATAATTAAGCTTCAGACACAGAAGGTCACCTTTGGTTTCATATAGTGTTTGAGGCTAGTCTGGGCTGTGATAACTCTGTCTTAAAAATTAATTGATACACTATCATACATATTTATGGATAGAATGTGATATTTTGATACTTTCCACAATGTCATCCAAGTATTTCTAAGGGGACGTCCTAAACAGAAATAAGGATAATAAGATCTCAGGGAGAAGAAAAATAAAATGGCAAATTAAAAAAACAAACAAACCCACACACAGCCTCACAGAGAGTCTAGAGGCTCCACCAGTGGTGTGGCTTGGGCTAGCCCTTGGATCAGGCTCCACCGGTGGTGTGGCTTGGGCTAGCCCTTGGATCAGGCTCCCGATTCTTATTCCCTTCCCCTGAGGGTTGCAGGCTTCCTGAGTGCTACAGAGTGAGGGAACTTTGGAACTCATAATCTCTTTATGTGAGGGCTAATTTCGCTGTCAGCACCACAGGGCTAAGAGATGCCCAGATAGCTCTGGGTGTGTCAGAAGGTGTTTCCAGAGCAGACTAGCATGAGTCAGAGGATGAGGAATGAATACCTGTCTTCCAATCTGCTGAGGGCCGGAGGTGAACAACATGGGGGAAGGGCCTATCTGCCCCCTTCCCATTTTCTCAGGCTTCTAAACTTAGGCCAGGGCTTATGTATTAGTTCTCCAGTTCTCGGTCTTGAATTCAGACTTGATGATGTGTTATGTTAGTCTTCCTGACTTCCTGAGTTTGAGATGGACAGAGGAGGAGATTTCTGAGCCCCTGCAATCACATGACACAAGTTCACTCCACTCCTCCCTACACCCAGCCACCTCCCTCCGTCCCTGCGCATACAGACCCCACTCCTTCTTTTGCCCTGAGCAGCCATTACATTCTACAAATGCAAGGGACTGTTAAGGACATCACGGTAACACAGATCACCCTTCTTTTCTGACAATAATGACCATAGTGATATTCACTGTGTGATTCTTAGTGATATTCTCTTGTGTCACCATCGACTCCTTCCAGAGGCCAGCACACAGGCGTAGGACCTGGGAAGTGGTTCATATCCGCATCAGAAGCAAGGTCATGGTCATAGGCCAGAATCGCTTCTCCATAGGCACTGGCAGGGCAGATAAAACCAAAAGCAGCCCTGCAGCCCCATCAGAAAGGTCTGTTTTTCTGGAACTATCTAGTGGCTCCTACCTCTGCTGAGGGCCTAGTGCCTTGTGTCTTCTCAATGGATGATAGCTGAAGGAATGAATGGATGAATGAATGCCTATTTGCTGTTACTAATTAAATTCCTTCAGAATTATCCATTACTCACTGTTGTACTGTTATACAGCCTTTTTATTACGGGAGAATTTTGTGGGATCTTGTTTGCCATCATAACGGCTTTTAAAAGACCACAATTTTGATATTCCCTCTTTCTGAGCGAGTGAATAACTGCCTTGACTCGCAGGGTATGACATAATGAAGCCTCTTGACTCCGCCCCCTTGCTCTCTTGTGCTTCCTTTTGGACCCTGCCCTCTGGGACCCAGACCCAGGCTGTGTGAAGGGTAGGGCCTCTAGGTTAGACACCTGCTGTGATTCATTCCCACAGCCCCAGCCTGGCTAACTGAAGAGACATCTCTAAGGAAGGGAGATAAACAAATGGCGTCTGGAATCTCCTTGGAGTGTCTGTTAAGATAAGGAAATAGGCCCGAAGTGATGTACCCTTCTTGGGATGCGGGTGGAACAAATAACTGCTAACTTGGGAAGCAGATGGACACAGATGTGGATGCCACCACTGTCCCTCATGAACCATGGAGCCTTGAACAAGATACTTAGCTTCTCTAAGCCCACGGCCATGACAGCATCCTACAGGCTTGGTTGAAAAGGAAAGGAATGTGTAGCTTTTTTTTTTAATTACTCTTTTATTCTTTTTTCCTTGGGGGCCCGCCACCCAGCTCCCAAATAAATCACACAGAGGCTTATTTTTACTTATGAATGACCGGTCTTAGCTTGGCTTGTTTCTAGCCAGCTTTTCTTAAGTTATTCCATTTCCCTTTTGCCTCTGGGCTTTTATCTTTCCCTATTCTATGTACCTTCCTTTACTTCTTACTCTGGCTTGCTGTGTAGCTGGGTGGCTGGCCCTGATGTCCTCCTTTTCTTGCTCACAATCCTGCTTCCAGATTTCTTCTTTTTTATTCTTTCTGCCTGCCAGCCCCACCTATCCTTTCTCCTGCCTTGCCATTGTCCATTCAGCTTTTTATCAGACCATCAGGTGTTTTAGACAGGCGCAGTAATGCAGCTTCACAGAGTTAAACAAATGCAACATAAAAGGATGCAGCACCTCTTTGCATCATTGAACAAATATTCCACAGCACAAGCAAATGTGACACATCTTTAGTATTGTGCAACAGGGATGGCACAGATGTCAAGGACTGGCACATGAGTGGCCATCAGGGCCACCACTCAGGGCCACCACTCAGGGCCACCCTCAGGGCCACCCTCAGGGCCACCCTCAGGGCCACCACTCAGGGCCACCCTCAGGGCCACCCTCAGGGCCACCCTCAGGGCCACCACTCAGGGCCACCATTCCACTCCTGCTCCCTCTTCCCTTAAGGTGGACGACAATTCAGCAACTTCACAAACCCCCAAAGGAGAGTTCTTTCAAAGCCGCATTTCAGAGGTTTGAGGGGCCATACTTGGAAGACCTTGGTTTACCCCAGTAGCAAGTTTGTATTTTTTTCTTAGTGGAGACTCATCAGAGGATACTAGTTGGAGTCACAGGAATCAGAGACATCTAGATGCCAGTTAAAATCCCAGCCTCCAATCTGCAACTGACCATCTCTTTCCTGAAGTCAAATAAGCAGATTCCAGTCTCCTTATGCAAGTGAGAACCTTAAATCCTAGTACTAACAAAGCAAAGTTTAGTTTCTGCAAGAGGTGGCCTTCCGTGTGGCTCCACAGTCCTCCAGGATCACTGTCTGGACCCTTCACACCTACAGCCACACTGGAGAGTCACAGGCGAGGTTTTTATGAGCTTGTCTGCAACTGGCAGATGTTATCTATCTGCCTTTGTAGTCCACTGGGCAGAAGCTAGTCACATGGTTACTTCTCACTGCAAGGGCATCTGGGAAGTATGGTGCAGGAGGATGGAGATGAGGCATAGCAGTCTGCAATGTGTTATCAGCTAGACAGAGCACATCCTAGGTCCCACCCAAGAGGCTTCTGGGAGCCCCAGGATCTGTGCACCCAGCAGTTCCTCTGGTCATTGTGGCCATATGTGCCACAACCATTCTCTATCTACTGTGGAGGCTGCCAGAGTACACCAGCACGGTGTTTAGGGCAGTCCTTGAGCAAAGACTCCCAAAACATTCAAACATGGAGTGGGGGTCCACAGGGATGAAAATGAACAAGTGAGCCAGATATGGTGATACATGCCTATAACCCAGGCCCCCAAAGAGGCAGGGGATTGCTGAATTTGAGACCTGCCTGGTCTAAGTAGTGGGTTCCAGGGATATATAGTGACACTCTGTCTCAGAAACCAAACAGAAGGCTGGGGATGTAACTCAGTTGATAGAGTGTGCTTGCCTATCCTGCACAAAGCCCTAGGTCCCCAGCTCTGGTCTAGGTGGGGCCAGAGGGGCAGAAGCTCAAGGATATTCTCAGCTATGACTAGGCTGGGATACATGCTACCTCAAAGACAGAGAGAGAGAGAGAGAGAGAGAGAGAGAGAGAGAGAGAGAGAGAGAGAGAGAGCTTTGTTCATACCTAGCTTGGTTTTACCATCAGGAGTGGACAAGGTTCCAATGCTTCCACTACAAGTAAAATGTGATAAGCAGCCAGAAGCAACTTTTGCTTTAAAGGACCAGGGAAGCCATTTGGAGAAGGTGACACCTGGCTTCACTATGTTGCTTCCAAAAGGTGGGGCCTCAGGAAGAAGCACTTCCAGGGAAGGAGGCAGCATGAGAGGGAAGGGCAGGGACAGATGGGCCTGGCAAATGGCTCACAGGAGGCACCGAGCAAAGTGGTGGGACCAGTAGGCCCCAACAAGGGAGACAGTGTGCCTGTGAGCAAGGCCGGCTGCCTTCTGTGCACTGGGAGCCAGCACTGGCTTGGAGGGTGGCATGATTGTGGATACCAGACAGTCACCTGTCATTTCGTCCTGACCCCATCCCGCAGAGCTGGGGGAGGCGGCTTCTGTGTTTCTGTTTCTCAGATGGCAGAAGTATAGCAGAAACACTCACAGACAACTGCCTGGCTCTGTTCACAGACTGGATAATTCCTTCTGCAACATCAGTGGGAAGAGCTGGATGCTCTTTAGAGTGTCCTTCGAGCCAACTAGCTCTTCTTCACCGTGAACAAGTGTCCCCTCACAGCCAGGGGTGAGCAACACAGGTGTGGCTTTTTTTTTTTTTTAAGGTGAAGTCTCACTCTGTAACTCAGGCTAGTTTAGAGCTCACTATGTAGCACAGGTTGGCTTCCTCCTGCCTCAGAAATACAGGTGTAGAGAAGCATCTCTTGCAGGAGAAGGTCTGAGTCGGTGGGTTGTCCTTGGGACTGCTGGGTAAAGTCCTTACCACTTTCATGATTACTGGGCAGACGTGTATGCACCCCCCAAAACACACACATACTTGTCCAGGAGTGTAGTGTAGGCTCCTGAGCCAACTGAAACAGACGCATTAATTGAGATTATGCATCACCTCAGCCCAGTGTCTCACGTCGGTCCCAACTGCATGGAGGAGAACGTGAGTCCTGCCACCTGAAACACTCAGCTGCTACCTTCCTTCGGAAATCAAAAGGCAAATTGCTTTCCTTTTATTAATCATCTCTTTCCTTACACGATCTCACCTTTTGTTTTTCTGCACTTTACAAGGAAAAGGTGTGTTTTTATGCCTTGTGCGGAGTTGGCAGTAAAGGAAACCCTTTGATTTTTAAGTAAGGAGGCAAGTCCTGTGTATGCAGAGGAGGCTCCAGCAGGCTGGGGACAGTACCTTTAGGTTCAAGCCTTCCCCGAGCGCTTGGATCGGAAGGATTGGACTGAAACTTTAAACATTTTGAGCAATACCTAGAATATGTATAATTTATAAGCCACACACCGTTGGCTGTCAAATTGGCGATTGATCTGACTCGGGTCTTGTTAATTATCTTCCACATACATTACTCCTTAACAGATCTTCAGTATACTGCGTATCAATATTAATAAGATTATAAAACACTATTGATAATTAGGAACAGAAAGAGCCCCAGCCTTTGATTCTGGCTGTTACAAATGCCCCCACTCTCCCCAGATTAGAAAGCGGCCACTTTCATTTAGTAATATCAGATCAGAACGTCTGTGTCCTAAAGTGGGTTATTAGGAGACAGCTAAGACTCTCACCGTGTGCACAAGGCTGCTTGAAAATGAACATGGCAGCAGTCCTGATGGGGAGAAACCTGCCTCTCTTGTCCACAGGAGGCCTAATGGGGTGGGTGAGGCTCAAGGGGGAGCCCAGCTCACTTTGATCAGCCAAATTCTTCATTTTCTTTGTCCAGACTAATCAGAGTGGTTTGGTTTTGCGGGATATTCACCAGACTGGCATTTTATCTTGATTTCTTCCATTGGATGAAAGGGGGCCCCGTTGGGAAGCCAGAGAAAGGGGGCTGGTGAGATTCAAGGCAGATCTCAAGCCCAGCCCATCTCAATGGCACTTTATTTTCTATTTCCCCTCTTTGCAAGAGCCTCCTCTTTTATGTTTTTGTTGGGTTCACAAACTCATTAACATCAAACAGGCAGATCTGCCACTAACTAGGAGAATGCAAGTGATTTCACATATAAATAGAACGCACAGAAGCCAGGGCCAGGCTTCCTCCCTGAGGTCTCACCTGGCTGAGGGAGCAGAAGGGAGGCTCTGGGGACCAGGCTTCCCCCCAGGAGAGCAGAGACGAGTGGCTGGATGTGCACAGGAGGTGCTGGGGTGTTGGGGGACCACAGAGGGCCCTGTTTGTGAGGAGTCTTTCTACTTCTAACTCGACCCAAACTGTTTAACAAGATCGGCTCTTGCAACAGTCCAGGAGGTAACCCGACTTCCTATGGAGTAAGACACAGCCCTGGAGTTTCCACCTCCCAGTTCCATCTTCTCTCAGGATGACTCCTCTGATGGCAAGATGGCTGCCACGGTGCCCATCGGTGGGGAAAACAGAGGCATCTCCTTCGAAGCCTAGATGGAAGGCAGAGCGTGTCTCTCCCAGCAGGTTCTGAGCTGGCAGTCATGCCTCTTTGGTCCTACGGTTTTACCTACCTGGGCCTGAACTGTGCTGGTGAGTGGTGATGATGGGCCGGGGCAAGTGACAATGGGGTGAAAGACCCAGAGAGGTCTCCAGGGAGGGCAGGTGCTGTGGGAAAGACCCATAAAGCCACGACACACTCATGGCTGGGAGACCGGTGGTGTCGACCTTCGCTGGGATCTCTCACTCACTGCCATGTTTGGGGGTGTTCTCTTTCTTAGTAAATTGCCTCTATTTCCACCACTACCCATGGGCCTCTGCTCCAACTCTTTGTTCCTGGACACAGGAGCCAGACATCTCAAAAGGGACTTGCTTGGCCTTGATCTGTGCCTACAGCATGGGAATCGATCAAGCATATAGGCTGCAGGTAGAGATGGGAGACGAGAGATGCATCTCTAAATTACCAGGAGAGAGTGTCCTAGGTTTAAGGCACAAGACTCTGGCATCCGGTCTTTGTAGGGGCATTTCCTGCTCCATAGCTGTCCTTGCAGTCAGTTTTTCTGGGAGTCCCTGCTTGAGTACACCAGTCTGGCTGCTTACATTATTATCTCCTGTAATCTTCCAACAATGCCCTGGAATAAGCCATCTGGGATCCCATCACCTGTCTGTCTATCCTTCTATCTATCTATCTATCTATCTATCTATCTATCTATCTATCTATCTATCATCTGTCTGCCTGTCTATCTACCTATCTATCTTTCTGTCTGTCTGCCTGTCTATCATCTATCTATCATCTATCTATCTATCATCTATCTATCCATCTATCTATCTATCTATCTATCTATCTATCTATCTATCTATCTATCTATCTATCTATCTTTAACATAACTTCTTTATTAAATCTTTGGGAATTTCACATCATGCACCCCAATCCCACTCACCTCCCAGTCCCCTCATATCCTCCTCTCCTCCCTGCAGTGCCCCCCAATGAAAAAAAAAAAACAACACTAAACCAAACCAAAACAAGCAAACAAACAAAAACCAGAAGAACAAAAATAAGAGAGAACAACAACAAATACCTCCTCCCTCCTCCATCTTTCCTGCCTCTCCAACACCTCTTCATTTATCCCAGTGGGATTGGGAGTCTTGGTGTGTCACATGGGTACCCTTTTGTCTGATCAGCTTTGCTTGCAAATGTTCATTGCAATGAGTCACTGGTCTGGTTCAAGGCCTCTGGTTCCTGGTACACCATCCTCACTGGATCCCCACCGGAACTCCTCTTGGGTATCCCATGGCCACCCTGAGTCATGGAGATCCTGTAGCTATCATTCTACAGGATCAGTCCCTTCATGAGCTCCAGCAGGTCCTAGATGGGGCCGATGTTAGGGTGGGCCAACCCAAGGCCTGGCTGTGGGTGGTGGCTGAGCTGGTCAGTCCGGGCCACTGGGCACCCCCACTCAGGCAGGGAGTTGAGCCAGCTACCCTATGCCCGTGCCATCAGGGTCAGCTCTCCCATGCCATGGTAAGGGGTGGAGACATTTCTCCTGAGTGCTGGGGGCCAGCTCCCATGAGGGTCGGGGCCAGCTATCCCAGGGCCAGTGAAAGGCAGAGCCGGCTCAGCATGGCCCTCTGATTTCATCACACATGATTCCTATGGCCTCCTGAGGTGACACAGGCCACAGACATCACCACAGACCCCAGCTGCAGCAGGACCACAGACCCAGACATGGTCCTTGGCAGCAGCTTGTACCCAGATGGCATCCTGGCTCCGAGTGAAAACACAGGCCACCCAGATCAGGAAGACTCCAGCCGCACACACCCCCTGGACACCAACAAGGCCTCAGGTTGCAACCCTGACCCTGGGCTTCCATGTGACCTCTGGTGTCAACACAGACCTTGGCTACAGTGGGACCACAGACCCAGACCCAGCAGCCTGGGGTGGACACCACCATTGCCCAGGGGGCAGTGCAGGCCACCCAGATGCGCACAGCCCCAGGGGCAATGTGACCCTCAGACACCAACATGGCCCCAGATCCCAGGCATTCACATGGTCTTCAATGGCAGCAGGAACCTTAGGCATCAACACAGACCCCGGCTGTAGCAGGGCCAAGAACCCAGGCATGACCCTCAGCTGCAGCTCTGGCTAGACATCACTATGGCATCAGGTAGCAGCGCAGGCCACTCAGATCTGCATGGCCCTTGGCAGCCAACATGGACTCAGGTGGCTGATTTGACCCCAGGCATCCTTACAGCCCTCGGTGGCAACATGGGCCACTGATTTTAACACAGACCCGGGCCGCAATAGGACCACGGACCCAGACATAGTCCTCAGTAGCAGCCTGGTCTGGGCGTCACCATGACCCCAGGTAGCTGAGTAGGCCACTCAGCCTGGCATGGCCCCAGTGGTAGCACATCCCTCAGACACAGACCCCATGAATCCGCATGGCCCTTGTGGTCACAGGGGCCACGGACATCAACACAGACCCTGGCTATATTAGGGCCACAGCCCTGAGGCCCATCTTAAAGATGTATAGGGCATCATTAAAAATGGCTCCTCCCTCTCTATATAAAAATGTAAAGCATTTGGCACCTGATTATCACAGCCATATCCTCTGCTAACTACAACTGGACACATTCATTTATTGGCAGTCACAGAGAGAGAGTGTGTATTTCTGAATGTTCTGTATGTTTTTGTCAATTTGTCCACTTGTATGTTTTGCTGTTTTGTCTGAGACAGTGTCTCCTTATGCAGTCCAGTTTGGCCTGGGATCCATGATGGGTCTACCTTAGCCTCCTACATGCTGAGACTGCAAGTGAGGGCCACCATGACTGGTTATAAAGAGGGTGTAAGTTGATCTTTTTAAAAGCAAAGGAACTAGAACACAACAACCGGAGGATGCCATGAGGACGCCAATGTTGCCAAAGGAGCTATTGTGAAACTTATTACCATTGGAATGCTTCTGTCATCAAGGAAGGAGGGTGTAGCATGAATCTTAAATGTTCTTATTAATAAAATCAAACCCGAGGCGAGTTATTGGGGTCCATGCTGGTAGATCAGAGAGACAGAACAAGCCACAGCTATCTCACCTTGCCAATTCCTCAGCTGGTCCTGTTTCCTCAGACTGGAAGCTTCTGTGTCCTCATCCCAATGGCTCTCAGCTAAACTGCTGCTTAAAAGCCTGAAGCTTATCCAGCCAAATGCTTAACCAGCCAAAAGCCTCTAGTTTCTGGTCCTCACGCCTTATATATCTTTCTACTTTCTACCACCACTCCCTGGGATTAAAGGCTGGCTTTCTGGGATTAAAGGCGTGTCACCATGCTTGGCTGTTTCCGATGTGGCCTTGAACTCACAGAGATCCAGAGGGATTTCTATCTCTGGAATGCTAGGATTAAAGGTGTGAGTGCCACCATTTTCTAGCCTTTGTATCTAGTGGCTGTCTGTTCTCTGACCCCAGATAAATTTATTAAGGTACACAATATTTTGTGGAACACAATACCACCATAGGAGGGATCTGTGTCAAGCTACAGATGAACATTCTCAGAAACTAGTATTATTAACTTAGCAGTACTGGGGATTAAAACTAGGTCCCACTGCAAGGCAGGCAAGCACCCTGCCACAGAGCTGAGTTCAGCCTTCTTCTTACTCACTAAGTTGCCCCAATGAGCTTTGAATTAGCCATCCTCATGCCTCAGCCTCCAGAATGGCTGGAAAGCATTATCGGATAAGGACAGATGGCCCAAGAATAAACCTGGTTCTTCCTCATCCTTGCTTTGTGACTATGGGTACTTTCTCTAACAGTCTTCTACTCTGAGAAATGGGTTTGGTACCCAAGGAACTTATAGTGGCAGAAATAAATAAACACGCAAATTAAGAGGAAGAAGAGGCCAGGTCTTCCTTACAGTAGAATTCGAATTCTTAATCTTGGTGGAGATGTGGAAACAGGGTTAGTATTTGGCAAACACCACATAGCAATTGTTGCCAAGCTCAATCAATGTTATAATTAGTAGGCAGAGGCCGACAAAGTGCTTGTCTAGCATGCAAGAAGCCCTGGGTTCCATCCCACACTGTGCAAACTGACTGAGTGTGGGGGTGCACACCTGCAGTCCACACGTGTAACGTGGGGGAGTGTGGGGGTGCACACCTGCAGTCCCACACCGTGTAAACAGTGTGGTGTGCACACCTGCAGTCCCACACTGTGTAAACTGAGTGTGGTATGCACACCTACAGTTCCACACTGTGTAAACTGAGTGTGGTGTGCACACCTGCAGTCCCACACTGTGTAAACAGTATGGTGTGCACACCTGCAGTTCCACACCGTGTAAACAGTGTGGTATGCACACCTACAGTTCCACACTGTGTAAACTGAGTGTGGTGGTGCACACCTGCAGTTTCAGCACTTAGAAAGCAAGAGCAGGAGGGTCAGAAGTTCTAGGTCACCCTTGCCTTAGTTCTAGGTCACCCTTGCCTGCATAAATGAGTTCAGGGGTAGCCTGGGCTACATGACACCCTGTCTCAAGTAAAGAAGTAAAAGAAGGTAAAAAAGAACTGCAGAGTACAAGTGTGATGAGAGGCAGCTGCTTACCCAGGCTGGAGACTTTCCGACCAGTTACTCACTTATCTGTTGCAAAGGGAGGGAAGGACAGTGGCTTTGCAGAGCGGAGAGCTGGCAAACGCCACTGGCATCAAATAATCAGAGTTGACATTCCAAGTAATGACATAAATTGACATCATGTACCACTCAATCTATGCTCTGAAAGGGCATGGCGATATTCTTGCCGGAAACATGTAACCTGAACCTAATCTTGAGGGAACATCGGACAAAGCCAAGTGGAAGCTTATCCTGTGAATTGTGGCCAGTACTCCCTCTTCAAATTGTCTCAAAGGAAACTAAAGATGTTGTCTAGGGCAAACTAAAGATCCCCGTCTCCACCTTTAGAGTTCTGAGATCACAGATGTGTGCCAGTGTGCCTGCTGGCTTAGCTCTTTTTTTTCTCTAGGTTAACTAAGTACTGTCGCCATGTTAATTAATTAACTAATTGATTTATTTTTGAAACCAGGTCTCATGTATTCTAGGCTGGCCTTGAACTCTCTACAGAGCCAAGGATACCCTTGAACTCCTGATCCCACCACCTCCACCTTCCAAGTGCCAGGCTTATAGGCATGAGCTGCCACACCCTGTCGGTATGATGTGGGGCTCAAACCCAGAGTCATGTGCATGCTAGCTGGCACTACGCCAACTGAGCTACATCTTCAGTCCAATTTTTTTGTTTTTGTTTTTTGTTTTGACTACATTGTGATTGTGTAAAATGTTAGTGTTTAGGTTGTGGCTGGTTGAAGGACAGAAGATTGTTTTGCAACTTTTCTGTAAATCTAAATCTCTTTCAAGTGTTACAAAGGAGGCAGTCACAGAGCGTGCCTAGCTGTGTGCCCAGAGTAGCAGCCTGGACTGCACTCCTCTGGTCAAGCTTATCATCTGTCCTGCTGTGCAGGAAGGATCCCCGGGATGAATGGGTGCTAGCCATACACACCACCGAAGTCCAAGGCCCCCACTAAAACCAGGGTAGACATTGGAGCTTGGAAGCCAGAGTACACATTGGAGCTTGCGGGAGGAGAGATTGGAGGGTTTCCGTGACAAGCAAAGCTGATAAACGAGCCATTTCTTGAAGAGAGTGCTGGGGCTCCTGGAGTTACTGGCAGGGAGCTATAGTTACTTTAGTGGGTTGGAATCCTTTATTTATTGGAAGAGACCCCAGTTAAGGAAACCTGAACCCACTAGAGCCTATAAATGGCGGAATGCTTGTTCAGTGCCCTACCTAGTCTTCATTGTGAAGCCTACTTCTTACATTCTCTTTCTTAGAGTGTACACAGGTTTTTTTTTTTTTAAGTTTATTTGTGTGTGTGGGGGTACACATGCTATAGTACCCATGTGGAGGTCAGAGGACAACCTGTGGGAGTCAGTTCTCTACTTCCACCTTGTTGGTTCTAGGGATTGAATTAGGATCATTAGTGGCAAGTTCCATTATCTGCTGAGTCAAGAATGTGTAGGATTTTTTTGCTTGCTTGTTTCAGTACTGGGAGGCTGAACTCGAACCTTGTCCGTCGAGCTATCGTTGAGCCCAGTGCACACTTTGAATCTTTTCCCTAGTGAGACACATGGCCCACCTCACAGAAGCAGGGATCATTCGAGTAAGCAACAGTGCCTTTGAGAGAAAACAGCCAAATCTTAATCCGACTGACCCCCTGTGATGGAAAGTTAGTTTCTTCTAACCTACCCCAATTGTTCCTTCTACAGAGAAGCCTGTGGGCTGGCAGAGAACCCTCATAGGTAAAGGATTTGCAGTGGAGCGTGCTTTGGTGGCTAGTGGAACAGTGAATATTTAGAATCTTAGAGAATCCCAGCTCTATGTGAGGACAGATCTTAGAGTGGGCCCCTGAAGCACAGTCAAGGATTCATGTCTTTTTTTAATTATTAATTTTTTAGAATTTATTTTATATGCCAACCACAGCTTCCCCTCCCTCAAGGATTCCTGTCTTAAGATCTTCTACCCACTTAGTTATACAGTAGAAGCAGGTTCTCTCTGCTCCCCGGCCCCCACCACTAATACTGACTTTGCCTGGGTCTCAGTGGCCTCCGTGTTGTTAAATACAATGGATGTCACTGGTCCTCTTCAGCCTGAACTGCTCTTCTCTTGCATATTGGTTAGAGTATCATTGGAATGATAGGGAGCTCAGCTCTAGCTGGTCTCAACAACAATGGGATCCATTGGCTTGTGCTTTAGTCAAAAGGCCAGTGGGTGATAATCTTGGGTTCTACAGTTTTCCTTCCTTGGTTTCTGGGTGGGATTGGCTCTGTCTGTACTCTGGGTTCCCAAATTAGTAAAAAGCTAGGAAGATGCTATCCATAGCAAATAATGCTTTTTTTAAAAAAAATGTCAGATTGGGGTGGGTGGGAGGAGAAGAGGTCTTTGATCTTTGCTCTACTTGAGCCATCCTAAAGCAACTTATTCACTCAGCTCTAACCTCTAAAACAGGCTGCTAAGTCCTCATCCTAAACCAACTTATTCACTCAGCTCTAACCTCTAAAACAGGCTGCTAAGTCCTCATCCTACAGCAACTGTGGTGATCAGAGCAAAGCCACAGTCAGATTGTCTTAGAATTGCTCCGTCTCAGTCCATTGATATGAAAGGAAAGATGGCCACGGCGCTACACAAGTCTCTTTCTCTTTCTCTTTCTCTTTGACTTCTTATCAGTCCTTCAACTAGTTTTCCAAATGCTTAACCTGTGATGAGCCTTCCACTGTGTTTGAGTTCCTTGTTTCTCCTCTATCAAATTACTCATCATGCTTTATTAGAATTTGTGAAATGGTAACTCTCTTCCTCCTTAGACTAAGGTCCACAAGTGCAAAGTACTCGAGTTTACTGTTCAGCCTGCTCTGTATCAGAAAGACTGTGCTGTCTTCAGGATTCAGTAAACAGCCTTGCTGTGTTCTCTAAAGGCCTACTAAAATGGACGTAACTGCATTACCAACGCTGGTAACAGCCCCTTATTTGTTCATGGCGTATGAACAAGTCGAGGCTCAGAGAAGTTGAAATGTTGTGAAGGACCAAAACTGACGTTTGAACCACTGTCCTCACCCTAGGAAGCATGTTCTTTACGATGGCCCTGTCCACAGAGAACAAAAGATCTGCACTGAGGCTGACACTGTCCCTGGTAGAGGTTGGTTGTAGTGATGGCAACCAGAGGTTTTCATCATCATGGGAAAGGCTTCTTTTTGCTAAGGTTAATTCTCCCCTAACTCATATTATTCCCATCTTATAGCATAAGATGGCACGCTATAGGATGTCAAAGGACAAAGGGTTCAGGAGGCGACACTGGCAATTTAAGAATGATAGCACCATAAAACCAGCCTGCCTGCCTGCCTGCCTGCCTTCCTTCCTTCCTTCCTTCCTCCCTTCCTTTCTTCCTCCCTCCCTCCCTCCCTTCCTTTCTTCCTTTTTTCTTTCCTCCTCCTCCTCTTCCTCCTCCTCCTCCTCCTTCTTCTCTCTCTCTCTCTCTCTCTCTCTCTCTCTCTCTCTCTCTCTCTCCCTCCCTCCCTCTCTTTCTTTCTTTGGTTTTTCAAGACAGGGTTCCTCTGTGTAGCCCTAGCTGTCCTGAAACTCTCTGTAGATCAGACTGGCATCACATTCACAGAGACCTGCCTGCCTTTGCCTCCCAAGTGCTGGAATTAAAGATGTGTGCCAGCCCTGACTGGAAAACTAGCCTTTTGTATATGTGTATACATATATGTGTATGTGATGTGTGGTATGTGTGTGGTGTTTGTGTGTGTGTTTGTGTGTGTGTGTGTTGGAACAGACTGACCATACTTCCTAGGATATGGAGTATGTAAAATGAAGCAGTACACTAAAGAGAATCATCATCCTCTCTCTTTGGCTACCCCTCTCCAACCTTCTTCTGTCTCTAGACAACATGTGAAAACCACTATGGTTTGTGTAGATTTCATCACAAAATAAATCTTTACTTTTTGAATTGGCTGTTTTAAAATATTACTCTCATCTCAGCAATCCCTATTTATGAGGAACTTGTTTTAGCTTATGCAGAACACTACATTGTTCCTGGGGAGACAGTAAGATCAACCCAAAGAGCTTGGTATGATGAGCAGAGAGTGAGGTCTTGGGATGTCCCCTAAGAGATGTGTCTTGCTTCATTTGCCAAGGAAGCCAGGAGCTCAGGTTTAACCGTCATTCCTGCTCTTCCCTCCCTCACTGTCCTCAGCCCCACTCATGGGAAGATTATTTAGCCCTGATGGATCTAGAAGCAAACATCTGTCAGAGGAGCAGAAGACATTGATGCTATGGGTCACAGACACTCTTCTGAGCCAGAAGGCGACCTTTCGGGAGGTGAGTTGGAGCTTACAGGGATGATGGGAGGCAGGAGAGAGCACACGAGATAACTGTAAGAAGGAAAATCAAGTCCTTTGCCAGAGGAAAAAGGGGTAGATGCTGGCCTGTCCCATGTGGTGTCTGCACACCATCACACTGCGCTGGACAAGAGAGGACAGGGAGAAAGCAACATGTCATGATGAGCAGATAGCGTGTCCTCCTCTTCAGAGTGGCACATCTTGAGTAGAAGGGAGTGGCATTTGGGACTAAAGCAGTTATTAAAAGGGGCCTCCTCCCATAGACAGTGAGGCTGCTTAAAGCTTGAAGGAAAATAACCGGATGGATACTCAGAGAAGAGAGAAGGCTTCCAGTAGGGGGCAGGTAGAGGTGAAGGCTTGGGGAGCAGGGGACAGAGATAATGAAGAAGTAGGGAAAAGAGGAATGGGGTGCATTTGCTGATTCTTCCCAATGGTGAGAGAAATTGGGAAATTGAGTTGCTTCCATTTTTTAAAAAGAATAAATTATTATTATTATTATTATTATTATTATTATTATTATTATTTTGTTTTTTGGAGACAGGGTCTCTCTATGTAGCCTTGGCTGTCCTGGAACTATGTAGGCCAGGCTGGCCTCGAACTCACAGAGATCTGTCTGTATCTGCCTCCGAGTGCTGAGATTAAAGGCCTGTACCACCATGCCTGGTCCTCTTTTCACTATTTTTTAAAATTAAGTGTACGTGTGTAGGGTGGTATGTGCATGTGAGTGCAGGTGCCCTTTGGCCTCACAGGTGCTGTGAGACGCCCACTGTGGGTGTCCTTTGGACACTTGGGTCCTTTGGAGGATCAGTGCTCCGAACTGCTGAGGTAGCACCCCAGTCCTGCTCCCTTCTCGGAACCTCTTTGCATATGAGAAGAAAGTGAGGCACTCTAGGACCAGCGGGAGAGTTCAGTTGGTCAAGTGTGGATCTCTGGCCACTACACAGGTACCCCTATGTACCTGCACTCGCCCCACCCTCCTCACACCCAAATAAGGAAATGTCAAGTGGTCACTAAAAACTCTTGACTTCTAACGATCTTTACATTTAACCAACACTTAACCCTTCCCACAACCCACCCAACAATTGGGCCTTTCTTTAGACATCTAGAGAACACACAAAGTACACGATGCACACTGTGTAGGCTGTGTGTTTCAGTCATGGCCACACGGGAAAAGTATAGAGAAATGACTGTCCTCTGTCACCTTACCTCTGAACCTGTCTACAGAGATGAATTCAGAAATGACACCGAGGGCGTGGCCCCGTGGCCTGACTGCTGCACCAACCGAGGGCGTGGCCTCGTGGCCTGACTGCTGTGCCAACCCCTTCTAGGCTTGTCAGGGCTTGGCCCTGGGTGAAGGGGAGGACGGACTTAGCAGCGGTCTCTCCAGGGTGGGAGGCAGCGCTTCCATGGTGCTGAAATCTAGGAACTACCATCTTTGTCCCACCCCTGGAACAGTGCCTTGAGTCTTACCAGGGCAGAGCCTGCATGTTCAGTGAGGTGGCCCATGTGGACGACTGTGAGTTTCCAGCCCTAGGAGACAGGGCCCAGAAAAACTCTCCCCAGGGGCTGAGGATGGAGCTCAGTCGGTAAAGTGCTGCCCAGAAACCCTGAAAACGCTGGCTGTAAATTCCCAAATCATATAAAACCAGGAACAAGGGCACATGTGAAGTCCTAGTACTCAGCTCATAGGGGCAGGAGGTTGTAGAGTTCAAGGTCTCCCTCACCTATCTAGGGAGGCCAGCCTGGGCTATAGGGAGGCCAGCCTGGGCTATAGGAAATCCTGTTTCACAGCGTTCCAGACGGGACTGACACACGCACGGCAGCAGGCACAGGGCCTGCACAGGTTCAAACCCCAGCACAGAGAGGGGAAGGTGAACATAAAATCCCGCCCCAACCACGAAGCTGTTTCGATTGGTGCCAGATGAGAAAAGGAAGCTCGGTTTCCTCCAATGGAAGGTGCCTGGGTTTGTCAGCCACATTCACGGCAGGACACGTGTCCAGGAGGAGTTGGCCAACACAAAACGGACTCCGAGTTTTCTTTTGTTTTGTTGTTTTGGGAGGGATATTTTTGTTCCATTTTGGTGTTTCTTGTCATACTGGTTTTTTTGTTTGTTTTTATTTTCATTTTCTGAGTTTTCTTTTTGAGAGAGAGAGAAAAGAAAACACGAGGTTGGCAGGAAGGTGGGGAGGATCAGGGGGAGTTGGGGAACAGGAAAATATGATCAAAATATATTTTATGAAAAAATGTAATAAAAAAATTAAAATAACAAAACAGGGAATCCTTTTTCAAAAGTAAAAATGTTCAAGGTCATTCTTGGCTACATCATAAGCTCATGGCCTGCTAGGATCTATGAGACTCTGTCTCAAACAAACATCGGTAGCCCACCAGCCACCGGCTTGGTTAGAGTTCCCAAACAACAGAGTTCAGTTCTTGCCAACATCAAGTGTCAGAAACACAAACTGGCTGGGGTTCTAGACTAGCAGAGCCTCTACCAGGCTGTGACGTAATGACTGTAATCGGCAATTCCACTGCAGTCCACAGCCCGAAGTAGAAACGGAACGCGGTCTATACAGGAGAAGACTTGTCTGCTCAGGAGCGTCTGCACCAAAACAGTGTGTACTTTGGAAGGAAATCCTAGAACCCTTTGGTTTAAGCAAATCCAATAATCGAAAAGCTGACTTTATACAAAAAGGCTAAATTCAGGGGAATTATCCACTTTGCAAAATAATGCTTCACTTTACAGAAACATTCCCCTGCGACATCCTCATCAGCGTGTTTACAACGTGAGATCCTTCTATAAGAATAGTGATGGCCTCACTGCTTTGGGGGGCACTGGGGGTGTGGTGATGAATCCGAGGACCTCTGCTGTCATCAATATGGCTCCCTTGACAGGTTCCGGCCACTCTGGGTGTTTCCACACTCATGCCTCTGAAGCCCCAGGGAGATGGCTGTGGGGCAGGGCTACCATACTGGTTTCATAAGAGGAAGGTAAATCCCGGCTCTAGGAGACTGAGTGACTCATGAAAGGTCACCAGTAAGTCACAGGGCAGGTCTCGACCCTCCCTGCTCTAACAGCTGGGCCCAGTGAACAGTGCGTTTTAAAAAGCCTGGAGGCTCCTCCCTCTTATTTAATTTCTATCTTCTTGAATGTGAGCTGGACTTAGTGACCTGCTTCTAACACAGTGAAGATGGAAATACAGTTACTCACAGGTGGAGAGACCAAAAAATAACATCTTATCTAAGATTAGTATCAAGGTTCTCATCACCAGTGATAAAGCCGATTGAGAGCTAGGGAGGTGGTACAATTATAAAGTGCTTGCCTTTCAAGTACCAGGACCCGAGTTCAAGCCCCAATACCCACATAGAAAAAGCTTGGCATGATGGGATGTGCTTGTAATCGCATCATTTGTGAGGTAGACAGGCAGATCCCTGCCGCTCACAGAGCAGCTGCCTCAACCTTAACTCGGAGCTCCAGGCCAGTGAGAGATCCTGCTTTGAGACACAAGCTGGATGTTCCCTGAGGAATGACACCTGTTCGAGTTTGCTGTCTGTTGCCATGATAAACACCTCATCCAAGAGCAACTTGGGGAAGGAAAGGATTTATTCGAATTACAGGTTACAGTTCCATCTGAGGGAAGCCAAAGCAGGAACCTGGAAGCGGGAACTGGAACATGGACTATAGAGGAACGCTGCTCCCTGGCTTATTTGTCATGGCTTGTTCAGCCTGCTTTCTCAAACAACACAGGCCTACCTGCCTAGGGGTGGCACCACCCACAGTGGACTCCACCCTCCCACATCAATCATTAATCAAGAACATGCCCCACAGATATGCTCACAGGTCAATCTGGTGGGAGCAATTGTTAGTTTTATGCAGCGCAAGGTTATTTATTAAGCGGCGCTGTTTACTGTGCAAGAAAAGCCACGAGGCACAACAAAACCCACTGTGAGAGTTTATTAGGAGAAGGAACAGAGGGGAGTGTGCTTAGTTCTATGGAGATTATGCAGGGAGAGGTAGAGGAAGAAGAGGAAGGAGAAGGGGGAGGAGTCTGTGACCTGCTTGTTTTTATATTTTATTTTATATTTAATTTAATTTTACATATCGTCCATGGATTCCCCTGTCCTCCCTTCTCCCACCCCCCAGCCTTCCCCCCCAAAACCACCCCCCATTCCCACCTCCTTCAAGGCAAGGTCTCCCCTGGGGAGTCAGCTCATCCTAGTAGATTCAGTTGAGGCAAGTCCAGTCCCCTCCCTCGTCCCTACACCAAGGCTGAGCAAAATGTCTCAGCATAAGCCCTAGGTTCCAAAAACCCAGCTTGTGCACTAAGGACAGGTCCCGGTCCCACTGCCTGGGGGCCTCCTAAATAGTTCAAGCTAATCGACTGTCTCACTTATCCATAAGGCCTTGGCCCGCTTTGTATGGATTCCCACCCCCCATGCACATATGGGTTCACATAGCTACGCCACACAAGTGCATAGATTGTGTGATCATGCTGTGCGCAAATTACTCGATCATGCAACACACAGATTTTGTAGGACATAAGGCCCCGGGATGACCAAGCCTCCTGCCTGGCTACTGGACAGCGCATGACAAAAAACAACTAACCAGAACAGAATCTGAGGTTGTTCTCCAAATTACACACACACACACACACACACACACACACACACACACACACACACACCATGTGCCTGCACAGTGTGTGTGAGTACACATACATGCTCATAAGCACATGACAGACTGATAGCAAGGGCCAGGAAAAGGCACACCAGTTCTGTGGTGTTCTAGCAACTCCCATACCTTAGTTTAACTATGAGAAATACCAGACAGTGCAATGGAGAGTCATGCTACAGAACACCTCACAACTACTCCACAAAAGCTAGCAAGGTCACGAAAGACCAAAAGACAGTCACAGACTAGGGACACTGGTATATGACAACTAAATGTCAGTGGAGTCTGGGACAGGTCTTGGAATAGCAGAGGGATGTTAGTGGGAAAATAGTGAAAATGGAATTGTGTTTTCTGCCAAAGATAATGTCTTTTTGAAGATTTTATTATAAAAAAAACTAAATAAAATAAGTAGTACACACCAAAATTAACCAGATCCAAAGTCTATAAATTTCAGTGAACTTTTATACAGTTAGAACAGGCAATGTCTTCATTTTGACAAAAGGACTGTGGTTGTAGTTGCAGGGTAGATGAGAACTCTTCCCTCTGTCTTCATAACTCTTCTGTAAATTTGGAAATATTTCCAGAAAAACCGCTTGTTCCTGAAGCTGACACAGGCTCCTCCATTCTTGTTATTTTGGGAAGTTGGGGGAGCATGATAGTTGGGGGACTCTTTGGGCAGCTTCTTTCATGGAAGAAACCTGTCTCACTTCCCAGATTCCACAGAATACGATACCTCTCATCTCCTGTCCTGAGATTAGCTCCGCTTCCCACTAGACGGTAAAGATGCAGCCGATTGCGGTGTGTCAAGGAGGCCTCACCAGACAGCTGGCTGCAAAGCCAAGGAGGAAGATGAACCCAGGCCACAGGGGGAGAGGGGGGGCTGATGACCTCCATGGAAGACTACCAGCAACTTCTCCCCAAGCACGCAGACTCTGCCTGGCCCATCAGTGGTCATATGGCGTCTCTCTTACGTTGAAAAGTGGTCTGCCTCTTGATTTGCTTCGATCCCTTGGATGTGGCAGATGGCAAAAGTTCAGCCAGTTTCTGCACCTACCGTTTCAGAGTTTTAGCAGTTTCTGAAATCTCTCTTACATCCAGTTTTCATAGAAGTGATTCTGCTGGTCCTTAGATTCGGACTGTCATGTTGTGAGGAAGCCTGAGAGCCACAAGGAGATGTCACAGAGAGAAAGGATGACGTTTCATGTGTGTATGTGAAACCTTCAAACCTTGGACCTCCCAGCCCCAGCTTAACCGCTGAGTGGCTCTGCTGTTATATAAACGACAAGTACACAGCAGCAGCAGCAGCGTTCTGCTGGTTATTGTAAATGCACACAAGAAGTAGGAATAAATCTTTGGGTTGATTTGTTACACGGCAATGCGTAGCTGAGATGCTCATGCATATTCCTTTCTGTTACTCAACTTTTATATATATTCTTATGAATTTTGGTTCTTTAACCTTAAAATAAGGGTGAAGATGTGTCTCTTTTATAGAAAGTAGTTGTATAGTACTTCAGGTATATATTAAATAAAGACTTGGAAATTACTCCGAATAAACGGCCTAGGAGACCTCTATGATGAATTCTCCACCTTTTCTTCCCTGACCTCAATTCACGGTTCGTTGAAGATGGTGGGCCTGGGCTACTGAAGGGCCTGCATTTCTGTTACTGCCTCTGCCTGGAATGTTCTTTTTAATTTTAAAAGACTTGTATTTTTATTCACGTGGATGCACGCACGTGTCTGTGTGTGTATGCCATGTGCACACAGGTGCCGGCAGAGGCCAGAACTGAGCATCGGCTCTCCCCGAGCTGGAGTAGCAGGCAGTTGTGGGCTACCTGACATGGCTGCTGAGAACTGACCTCTGGCCCTCCGGAAGAGCAGCAAGTGCTCTTAACCACTGGATCACCTCTCCAGCTTCTGGAATGTTCTTGTAGATATTTCTGCAATGTTCTCATCTTTATCAGGTCAACTTTGAATACTGTCTTGTCAATACACCTTTCCTGGCCCAACTTTAAATTGGAGTCTCTCCTTATTTGACCCTCTGTGTCCTTTGTCTTGGTAAATTTTTCTTCCTCTCCCTTATTAATACACATATGATGTGCTATTTTTCATCTTTTTTGTGTTCATTTTCTATCTATAGAAAATCACCTCCAGGGAAGCAGAGTTTTACTTAAAAGAATAAACTGATATAAATCTAGAACTTCACATTGATGAGCAAAGCTGCCACTCACTGAGTCTCCGGAATGAAAAAAGGAGTTTGTAAGCTCAAAGGCTCCCGTCTGGAGGTTTCAGGCTGCTGCGGGGGGAGCAGTTCCCTCTACAGGCAAAGTGTGACATAGTGTAGTCTACCAGCTGGTTAGACAAAAGATCTCCGGCTTCCAGACAGGGCGTCAGAACCGGAGTTTCAGTATGGGGGTTACACGCTCTCCATCACAGCCCCTCCGCTCTGCCATCATAGTGCAAAGGCAGCCATTGGCAATACACACACAGGCTTGATTGTGCACGTAAAACTATCACTGGAGACTGAAATTCAAATCTCATGCCACGAGTTTGCTTTGCTTTTCAATTTTTTCCACCACTTACAAATATAAAACCCAGGGGCTGGAGAGATGGCTCAGTGGTTAAGAGGACGTGGTGCTTTTGCCGAGGCCACAGGTTTAGTTCCCAGCACCCCCAACTGTTCATAACTCCAGTGCCAGAGAATCTGTTGCCCTCTTCTGACCTCTGTAGGCACTGCACACACACACACACACACACACACACACACACACACACACACACAGGCAAAACGCTCATACACATAAAATAGAATTAAATGAATCCTTTTAAAACACACGAACAAGAAAAAACAAACAAACCCGTGGCTGGAGTGATGGCTCACTTGCTGCTCTTCTTCAAGGACCCAGGTTTGCCTTGTGGGTTGTAGTTAGTAGAACACTGCTCTTGACAGTCTCCAAGTGACTCCAAGTGTGGGAGAGGAATTCAATTTCCAGGCAAATAGCCAGAGACTATTCATTTTTTGACAGAAGTATTATTCATAATATGACCTCATGAATATGCATAGTGATTTCTGCATTCCAGACACTTTATAGCCAATGTGACTGGATGAGAAGGTATCAGGTAGCAGCCAAAGGAAAGGAAGCATTGTAGGTTCAAACTGCTAAGTGCATTAACGAGTCCTCGTTTCCTTCCTGTAAGAAAGGCAATGGGCGTGGTGGGAGCCGCGGCGTGGCATCGCAGCTGGCACAGGAGGCGGTTGACCAGGTGCTAACACAGAATGATCCTTCCACGAGCCAATTAGTTCTGCTAGGCCTCTTGACCGAAATATGCATCCGGGCCCCAGATAGCCATTTCACTCTTCAAGGTTCTCCATAGAAACACAATGTGTAGGCTATATATGTAATCATAAACAATTGGCTCACATGATTAAGCCCCATGACCTGCTGTCAGTAAGCTGGACACCCGGGGAAGCTCAGGTTCAAAGCCTGAGAAGCAGAGAGCCATGCCGTAAGACTGGCCTGGCCCAGAGGAGACCATCACTGCAGCCAGGAAGATGGCTCGTGGATCCCACGTTTCTCCACTCTTCTGTTCCACTCAGGCCTTCAGTGGATGGGGTTGAGCCTACACACACTGGGAACGACATTCTCCTTTTCCAACCCCACCTCTTCAAGTCTCCTACAAACATCCAAGCAGACACAACCAAAAATAAGGCTATCTAGGTATCTTGGCATCCCATGGCTGTGGAGGCCCGCAAAGGTTTCCTAGTGAGATCTGAGCGAGCTTTACCCAGCAGAGCTGCATTATAGGATTGCTTGACCATGTGCATGGTTACTAGGTGACTGGAAGGCTCTGCACTTGGTTAAGCTAGGGGAGGTCTTTGCTCCACCCCTTGGCATTCCTATAAATAGCCCTTTAGAAGAGACAGGAGGGGCCATTGGATATTGATTCAGGCCCTCCTGAGGCTATCCTGTGTTTCTATTCGTCTCTCTTCCTTCTATCCATCTACTTAATATCTCTTCTCTCTCTCTTCTTAAGAGTACCCTGTGAGAACTGTGGGAGCTGGTCACCCAGCTGGGCTCCCACACATGGCCCAATCACACTGACATTTAAAGCTACCTATCTCAACGATCACAGTAAGAAAGGGGTGTGCAGGGTGTGTGTGTGTCTGTGTGTGTGTGTGTGTGTGTGTGTGTATGCATGTGAGACACACACACATCACACACATATACACAGAGACATGCTCAAACCTAGTACCTTACTGACGACAGAACAGGTAAGTCTCTCTAGAAATCAAAATACAAGACAATGCTAACATGACTAGATACAATGCTCATGCCCCTTGGCTCGCACACTCCACTTCTAGATATGATGCTCATACCCATGAGCTCACACTCTCAGCTTTTGTTTGGTTTCATTTTTGTGGTGCTTGTGGAAAATGTGATTTTGGTTTAACAAGAATTCATTTAGAGTTCTAGAACTACTCAAAACTTATTTTTAAAAGTTAAAGTTGGGCTAGAACAATAGCTCAGCAGTTAAGAGCACTGGCTGCTCTTGCAGAGGACCTGGGTTTGATTCCCAGCACTCACACAGCAGCTCACAGCCATCTATAATACAATTTCCAAGGGGTCTGACACCCTCTTCTGGTCTCCACAGGCACCAGGCATACCCAGACATACATGTAGGCAAAACACCCTTATACATAAAAATTAAAAAAAAAAAAACAATAAAACACACAAAAATTTAGAGTAACAAAAAACCTTCTGTCTGGATTTACCCCATTTTTTTCTTTATATCTGACTTCCTGTTAATGGTGCTAAAAAAGATTTATTTTTTGAAACTTAAAAAAGATTTAATTCTTAACTTTTTATTATGTTTATGTGTGAATGTCTGTGTGTATGTACAAGTGAGTGCAGTGTCTGCAGAGGCCAGAGGAGGGCGTCAGATGCCAAGTTGGAGTTACAGGCAGTTGAGAGATGACTGACCTGGGTGCTAGGAACTGAGTGTGGTCCTCTGTAAGAATATTAAGTGTTCTTAACCACTGAGCCATCTCTCCAGCCCCTATTCAATTACATATTTGTGTGTGTGTGTGTGTGTGTGTGTGTGTGTGTGTGTGTGTGTGAGTCTGTGTGAATTGTGTGCAGTGCATGCATGGAGGAGCCCACAGAGGCCAGAGGATAACATTGGATTCTTGGGAACTGGAGTTACACACAGTTGTGGCTTTGCATGTACTGGGTACTGGGTATGACCCAGGTCCTCTGCCAGACAATGGGCACTTAAGCCTGCTTCCCAATCCCCAATTAGTGAATTTTTAAAATTACCCCCCCCACACACACACACTTTGATCACATCCTTGGGGATGAAAGGAAAAAGAACCCCCAGTTTACATGTCAGAAGATCCCCTTTCTCATTCTCTGGCCAGGAGAAAAGGCATCAGAGCAGAAAAGTAAAGCGAAAGGGGAGGAGTCAGGGATCAAGCCACGCCCCCATCTCCAGGAATAGTCCTTGTTAAGCTTTTCTCCCATATTTAAAAACAAAGCGTACCCCTTGTCAGCACAACCTTTGAAATGTGGGTTTTCCTCCTGTACTCCATCTCAGACACATCTTTGCAGGCTGATAAATGCACACCTCCGTTAATGCTCCTAATGACACTGTGCGTATTCACCCGTGGACAAAGATTTATCTTAATACCATTTCCTAGCTGATATGTGCTGACTTTTGCTCTTATCTTCAAGTTACAAGCTTTAATTTTACCAAAATAAACAGTCCTCAGAGAGACTTATTATGTCATTTCTGATTACTTTTCTTTGGCTAAATTACCATTGGTAGAATTCTTGGGGTACTCACATACTTCAGACCCTTTTATTCATGATTCCCAGACCAACTTTTACTCACACCATACCAAAGCCAAACCAAGTACTCCATGAGTTCCTATCACCCTAAACCTCCCCAGTACTGAGTTCAAGCATCCACACAGCTGTAAGTCTGATAGAGAGAAGCACATCTTGTCATTTTGACTTTGACTTGTCATGATTCCTTTGGTCACCAGGGAAGTTAAATATGTTTTAAATGTTGGCTGATCAACCTTGCAGATTAATTTTTTAACTCTGTTGTAGAGGATTTCAAAAGCACTAAAGAGAAAAAATGCTTAGTTGTCATCAAGCTTCAATATTTATTAACCAATGGTCAATCTTGTTCCCCCTATGTTTTCCTCATAAACACAAATCCATCAGAATATCTTAAATCCCAGATATCATATCCATTGCATATGTATTTTATTTCAAGGCTCGGGTTGGCTTTGAATTTGTTCTGTAGCTGAGGCTGGTTTCTTGATCTTCAGGCCTCAGTTTGCTGAGTGTTGGGAATACAGGCATGAATCACCATGTCTGACTTCAACATGTATTTTGAAAAAAAAAAATCTTCTTTTAAAAAATAATCATAATGTTATCAAACTTGAAATATAGCAATAATTTGTTTAAATTACCACAAGAATCTAGTCAGTGTTCATATATCTGACTCTCTCTCTCTCTCTCTCTCTCTCCTTTTTGGTGCTAGGGATCGAAACCAGAGTCCAGTCTATGCTAATCATGTGTTCTACCATAGCAGCGCTATGCCTCCAGCCCATGTCTTGTGTTTTCCCTTTTCCTGTTGCACAGCTGATGTACTGAATTGAGATCTGTACAAAGCCCACACATTTGCATGTGGTTGCTGTGTTTCTTTGATTTCCCTTCTTCTTTCTGTCCCCCCCCCCTTTCTTCTGTAATGAGGTGAAACTCAAATCATTACCATCCTCAGAGCCCTTGCTTGCTTGAGAGAGGGTTTTGCTTTGTATCCTGGTTGGCCTGGAACTCAGGTCTCTTGCTTCCCTGAGCAACCTCTCTATCACTGATTATGATCTCATCCCTGGGTTTTTTGAGTCAGGGTTTCACTATGTCGCTCAGGCTGGTTATGAACTCACTATGTAACCTAGGTTAGCCCAGACCTTGTGATTCTTCTGCCTCAGTGTCATGAATAATGGGAGTACATGCATGCTCCATCACAACCAACTGCAATACTCATTTTAAAGAGTGTGATTTGGTGACCAGATTATTTACAACTCTGTGCAGACACTGCTGACCTCTGGTTTGAAAAGTGTCATCATTCTGGGAAGTACCGAGCACCTAATGGGCACTCCTACCCTGTTGCTCTCTCCCACCAGCCCCTGGCAACCCTTGGTCTTTCTGTCATTATGAATTTGCCTATTCTCTTATTTTACACACACACATATGTATGTATGTATGTATGTATGTATGTATGTATGTATGTATGTATGTATGTATGTATGTATCTATATATCCTCCTCCTCTTCCTTCTATTGACTTTCCATTTTTGAATGAATTGAATCATCCTCCCCAGTGGGTTCCCCTATCTGGATTTTTCTGATTATCCATCCCCAGTTTCTTGTACTTTTGGCTAATTAGTGATCAGATTTGGCAACAAGTTCAAGTTCAGGTGTGTTTCTTTTTTTATTTCAGGATCTTTCGTATTTAGTCCTGTGTATTTGTATGACTTTACATGAGGGGACATTTACCTTACTTTGTTACAAGATCAATCAGTGGGCTCAGATATTATCAGCTTGGTCCACTTAGTATCAAGCCCCCCATTATCTAGGTATACGTGTGTGTGTGTGTGTGTGTGTGTGTGTGTGTGTGTGTGTGTGTGTGTTCATTCAGGTGCATGCACACACGTGTGCACTTGTGTGTAGAAGTCAGGCGTTGATGTTGGGTGTTTCAATTGTTGTGATGAAATGCCATGGCCAAAGCAACTTGGCGAGGAAAGGGCTCATTTGGCTACACTTCACATCATTATTCATCATTGAAGGAAGTCAGAGCAGGAACCTGGAGGCAGGAGCTGATGCCATGGAGGACTGATGCTTACTGGCTTGCTCCTATGGCTCACTAGGCCAGCTTCCTTCCTTCCTTCCTTCCTTCCTTCCTTCTTTCCTTCCTTCCTTCCTTCCTTCCTTCCTTCCTTCCTTCCTTCCTTCCTTCCTTCCTTCCTCCCTCCCTCCCTCCCTCCCTCCCTCCCTCCCTCCTTCCTTTTTATCTCTTTAAGCTGACAGCGCCTGGTATTCCCAGGTAGTCTCCCATCCAAGTACTAACCAGGCCCGACCCTGCTTAGCTTCTGAGATCAGATGAGATGGGGCGCGTTCAGGGTGGTATGGCCGTAGACTAGGCAAGCTTTCTTATAGCACTCAGGACTATCTGCCCAATGGGGGCCCCACCCATAATGGGGTGGCCCATTCCCCATCAATCACAAATTAAGAAAATGCTCTACAGGTTTGTCTACAGCCTGATCTTATGGAGGAATTTCCTCAGTTGGTGTTCCTTTCTCTCACAAGACTCTAGCCTGTGTCAGGCTGACATAAAATTAGCCAGCACAGGTACCTTCTTCTACCATGCTTACCTCATTTTTCTGTTGCATTTTAACATTTATAAGGTATTCTGTGTGCATGCATGTGGGCACACAAAGGCCATGGTATGTGTGTGAAAGTCAGAGGTCAACCTTGAGAAGGGCTTTTTCCTTCTGTCCAGTAGATTCTGGGGACTGAACTCTGATCTCTGGGTCTACACGACCTCTCGGTTCAGCTTCCCAGTGGTGCCTGGTTCACTCCAGTCTTCCATATGTACAGTCTCAGGAGAGAGAACTGACAAGTTGGGCTGGGTTCAGTGGCCGGTGGGGTGGGGTGGGTGGGGGCATGTGGCGTTAGGACTTCTCCAGCTTATCTGCCCCTTCAGGGCTCCTTTCGGAAGGGACTGCAGGAAGGGATTTGTGGCTTGGAGACATTAAGAAATGATTGACACTTTTAGTACAAGCACTCAGTAGGAGCTGCTTTCCTTTGTTCTTCAGTCACAAGCTCCTAACATTATTTTACCCCCAAGAGCCATCCTGCTTAGGTGCTGGACTCTCTTCCTATCATCCATGCTTATCCCTCTGTTTCAATATCGTCGATTTTGTATCTTAAAAAACTTATTTATTTTTATTTTATGCCTTCATGTATGTATGTGTACCACATATGTGCACGATGCCTATGGAGGCCAGGAAAGGGCATCAGATACCCTGGTTCTGTAGTTACAGATGTTTGGGGGTGCTGGGAACTGAACCAGGGTCCTGTGCGAACACAACAAGTACTCTTAACTACCGAGCCATCTCCCTCAATGAAACTGGTGCCGGGGTCACCTCCTGGGGTCTCTCGCCACTCTCTCAGGAGCGAACGGGTTGGAGCAGCTGCTCTTGCCCTGCTCCCCAAGGTCAGGCTCTGAGCACACTGCTCTTGCTTCACTGCAAACTCCTTGAAGATGGGGCATCTGCCCTGCTTAGCTTCCACCTCAGTGCTTTGCACAGATCTCGACAGAGACTCAGCAAACGTGGGTGTGAAGCTTCCTGACCTCTTCTTCCGGCCTTGGAGATCCTCCTTCACCTCCTTGTAAACCCTCCTGCACCATCTAAGAAGCAAACCAGATTTGTCTTGGCAATTGACTCCAAGCACCTTGGGCAGGAGAAGCAAGGCTTGTGCTGTTGTTCTTCCTTTTAAGGCACTGGGAGAGGCTCGCTGGTACTTGTTTGTTTATTTTTACATTTCTATTGGGTAGCATAAAGTTCTAGCCGCTCAAACAAAACTTTAAAAAACAATGGTGACAGAATCTCCTTGTAGTTCTAATCTAACCATTGGGGGGGGGGGGCTGTTACAGAACTCTTTCCCACTGAGAACACAGAGGCAATGTTAACCCATTGCTTCTTACAGCCTATTGGCTACTGCTTACTACTCAACCATACGTATCTTCAAGGTAGTCTAGGAAATGAAAAGTTGAGCTTCTGTGGAAGATGATGGAGAGGATGGCATCAAGGAACAGCTTTCAAAGTCTCTTATGTACCTAAATATTACGGTCAGGGTCCTTTCTGAGTCTCTTCTTCTTCAACAGACTAATTTTAAAACATTTAAATTCTAAAAGCATGTGCTTTCATCATAAAAAGTTTAGATGCACATAAAGAACAATATAAGAAAATCTCCAGCACCGTCAGCCATACTCCTTTTCAGAGCTAAAGGCAAGTAGCTGTTTGGTATGTTTTCCTCCAGACCTTTGAATATGCTTACACAAGTGTGTGTGTGAACACACACATGTACACAAACACACATTCATACAGTTCCTTGTATATGGAAGTTTACATATATGTATTTTTAAATAAAGCTATAAGAATAAATATACAGTAGAACCATTTATTTTTCATTAGTAATTTGATATTTTTACTTTATAATCTATAATAGATATTTAATAACAATACACAATAGTAGTTCATGATATGGATAAATCTTTATTTACATATTCTTTGTTGGTAGACTGTTTAGAAAACTGCCATGGTATAAAATTTGACCTCTGTAGAGTTCATGAGCTCTCAGCTTTCATTAGACACAAAACAGCAAGTCCAACCATTGACATATTATGTGACCAAATCATTATTTCTGCAGCTAGAAGGGCTAGCTGAAATGTCTCAACTGTCTCAGAGAGGGGTCTGGTTAATAATCAGATCTCTCACATTTGCTTAGCACATTCCTTAAAACATTGGGGACTGTTTACTTCTTCTTGTCTTCCTGGAAGAGAGTAGGGCAAGATTCATCATCCCCAAGCCCCAGATGAGTGGGAAGCCCACAGGAGGCTTCTGGCTGTTGTTGAGAGCAGACCTCAGGAAGATCCATGTGTCTGGCCTCACACTCCACATGCACGTGGTTCCTGCTCACCTTGGGCTGGTCTCCTAAGTAGTCACACCTGCTTTCAAATCCTGAGGCCAGGAGCACAAACATTCTCATGAGCCTCCCAGTGATTGTCTCCTGGCCGTCAACGACAAATACAGATTGTCTACAAAGAGAGTATTCAGGTTAATGACAGTCTATCTGAAGACAAATAGAAAAAGGGTAAAAGTGAGCTAACCCAATCATTCAGCAACTCTAACATGAATCTTAAAAGGTCTTATTAATAAAAAACCTAGAGCCAGATATTCAGTCAGGGTGAAAGCTGGAAGATCAGAGGAATGGAACAAACCACAGCTAACCTCACCTTGACAACTCCTCAGCAGATCCTGTTTCTACAAGTCCTCAGACTGAAAGCCTCTGAGTCCTCACCCAGAAGGGATCTCAGCTGAACTGCATAAAAGCTTTTAGTTCCTGGTCCTCATGCCTTATGTACTTTTCTGCTTCCTGCCATCTCTTCCCGGGATTAAAAGCATGTGTCCTTACCAAGCAAAGACATGAGATCTCAAGTGCTGGGATTAAAGGCATGTGCCACCATGCCTGGCTCTGTTTCCAGTGTGGCCTTGAACTCACAGAGATCCAGATGGATGTCTGTCTCCTGAATGCCAGGATTAAAGGTGCCTGGCCTTTATGTCTAATCTAGTGGCTGGCTCTATTCTCTGATTCACAGATAAGTTTTTTAGGGTGCACAATATATTGGAGGACACAATATGTCACCACAAGAAACTGTTAAAAGCCCAAGTGGGCTTGCCTGAATTTACCCTATATATTAGTGGCACAGCCAGGACTATGGCCATGTCTCTGATTTCTACTCTAGACCATTTTTTTCCCTTCTTTCCTTCCTTTCCTTTCCTTTTCTTCTCTTTTGAGATAGGATCTACCTATACAGCCCAGGCTAACCTGAACTTGCTATATAGCTCAGGCTATCCTTCAATTCAAAATCTTACTGCCTCAGCCCTCTGACTGCTGACATTACAGGTGTATGGCACTACACCAACCTACTCTTGGCTTCCTTTTTCTGCAGCTCACAAATGCACTGGTAGAGGACATTGTGTACTAGCAACAACAACCCCAGGAGGCACAAAGGCCGGGAGGTAATCCAGCAGTGCCTTAGGAAGGGCATGTGAGATGAAGCAGCACCGGAAGAAAGTCATGTGTGAAGCAATCCCCATGCCGTCCAATGTCAATGGACCCTTCACAATGGGCTCCTCAACACCTAGCTGCTCCTGCCTGCTTCCCCCTGATGGTTTTTTAGCAGCGCTCTTAACTCCAAGGAAAAGTCCCGAAACTCGACAGAATCCACTAACAAGAGTTTTATCAAGACAAGGAGATAGGGATAGATGTGATCAGGCCTGTGGAAGGACACGTGTGAGAAAGAGGGTGGGGGAACATGGGGCCCATCTTTTAAAGGTCAGGCCACACCTGCGCACACACGCATGTGCATAGATCACGTGGTCACACCTGCACAATTACGTGACCACGCAGTCATGGGGCATGGTTATGCAGGGTGTATGACCTGGAAATGACTAGGTGGAGATGACTAACTGTCCCCCCAGGCATGCACAACCATGGGGGCATGGTTGGAATTCCTATCACCCCTCATCTGAGAAGTAGGTTCGGGCAGGGCTTGAGCTACCCTTTTCCCATTGGGCTCTCTCCTAGAGAAAGTCCAGTTATCATGTTCATAGACCCCCCCAATAACCACCCCACTTACCAGACTGGCTGAGGGCTATCATTACAGAAACCACAGTTTCTAAACCCACTATCAGAACCTGAAAGCTGATCTGTTCTGGGAAAGAGAGGAAAGGCCTGTGAAACACAGACATGCTGGGAGTGCAAGAGATATGTTAGGGCAAATGCAGAGGGAAGACACTCATTGAGCTTTAGGAAAGTAGGGAA
The DNA here is from genome assembly GCF_004664715.2 of Peromyscus leucopus. Classification (NCBI taxonomy): domain Eukaryota; kingdom Metazoa; phylum Chordata; class Mammalia; order Rodentia; family Cricetidae; genus Peromyscus; species Peromyscus leucopus. The sequence continues at coordinate 31,615,394 of NC_051063.1, forward strand.
AGATGCAGTTTCTTCTGCTAAGGCTAAAATCTGTGCTTCCAAATGGGCTCCTAAGAGCACCCAGAATTAAATGGTCTAGGTGGGGTGTAAGAGTATTCTGGAGCAGCTTGGGATTTCCAGACAGATGATGAATGGAAGAACTGATGTTCTAATGCATTAATCAGGCTTTTATCTCCTAATTATGACTCTATACCGAGGACTTTGTGTCAAGCACTGTGCGGTCTATGGTGTGTCCTGTACCACTGAAGTGTAGTCACTGGAGTGTCAACTTACCATTAGTCCATCCATCCATCATCCACCATCCATCCATCCATCCATCCATCCATCCATCCATCCATCCATCCATCATGCACCCATCATTCATCATCATCCATCCATCCATCATCCATCCATCATATATCATTTATTCATCATCCATCCATTATCCATCATATTCATCCATCCATCATCCATCATCCATCCATCCTTCATCTGTTCATTCATCTATCTAGCCATCTCTCTACCCATCTACATATCCATTCATCTATCCATACACACATACATTCATTCATACATATATCTGAGCATCCATCTATCTATTCATTTGTCTTAGGGTTTCTACTCCTGGGAAGAGATACCATGAGCATGGCAACTCAACTCTTCTTTTTTGAGACAAGGTTTTTCTGTGTAGACTTAGCTGTCCTAGAACTTACTCTGTAGACCAAGCTATCCTCGAACTCACAGAGATCTACCTGCCTCTGCCTCCTGAGTGCTGGGATTAAAGGCATGCGCCACCACCGCCCGGCGAGCCACTTTCATTTAAACCACCATACCATCCATTCATCCATCCATCCATCCATTCATCAATCATCCACCTACCCACCCACCCATCCATCCATCCATTCATCAATCATCCATCCATCCATCTATCCATCTATCCATCCATCAGTTCATTCATGTATTTGTCCATCTATCCATCCATCTTCACATCCATCTTTTCACCATCATCCATCCATGCATGCATCCATCTGTCCATCCACCCAGCCATCCAGCCAAAGATGCAGATCTTCCTCCTTCACAGTGACTGGAGGAGACCCACACATAAACAAGACTCCACACAATGAGATAGTACAGGGTAAACTGATTTCTCCAAGAATCTGTCAAAGGCCTCCAGTCACAACCATACCTCCCACCTTGTGAGCCAGAAATTAAAACACATTCATTAATCTCACCTAAAAGTCCCAAACAGTTCTGCTTCAAGTGGTAATAAATATTTCATGCCCAATTGTGTGGTGTTCCTAGCTGTTTTTATTAAATAGTTTCTCATAATTCCAGTTATTCATTTTAATAGGTCAGGCCTTGGCTGTGATTTAAACAGACCGCTGAGGAAACAGCCGTGGTTAAACATTGTAACAATATGGATTATTAATTTAATTGGCCGGCTATTACTTGTTTGGACTCTGAGCTAACACATTTAGTTCAGTCTCTAGTGGCCCATAAACCGCAAAGGTCGTGACTTCAACATTCAGAAGGATGGGGAAAAGGCGTTGAGGCTGAGATTAGGAGGAAAACTTAAGAGCAACGGGGGAAGGCAGCGTGGGGAGGCAGCCGGCTTGCTGCAGGCAGGGCAGGGCAAAGGGGATTCGTTTGTCAGCTCCTCATTAAAGCCTCTTCGGCAGCCGCTGCCTGGGTTGGCAACTGCCAGGAGCCAGTCTCTCCCTGGGATTTCTGAAAGGGCCAAATCCTTAGCTATGAAGATGAGATACCCAACCCCAGTGAGGCCTGGCCCTTTTCTGGATGCCTGAGCACGTGGCAGGCCCGTGCCTTGTAAAAAGCACGCGACTGGGGCAGGGAGTTCTTAGGGTAGCCCTGCCCACAGCCTTCCAAACCTTACTCTACCAAGCAAGGAGTCCTTCCTGGCCCCCTGGCCTTCCCAGACACCACCTAATGTCTACTAGGTCCCCAAGACTCTGGGATCTACATGAAATTAACTCAATCCAATGCTCCATGACCTGTGAATAGCCAAAGTCCCGCTTGGACGGTCTGCGATTGCCCACATGAGCCTTACCTCTCTCTGCTTTGGATTCCTGCTTCAGCTAAGTTGGCTCAGTATAGAGAGGAACTCCAAATCCTCCTGAGAGGTCTGGGGAGATGACTTTGTGGGTAAGGCGCTTGCTATGCAAGCAGGAAGACCTGAGTTTGAATTTCCAGCACCCACATAAGAGCACAATGATGCCCAACAGTAATCCTAGTGTGCCTAAGACAGGGATGAGGATGGAGACGGGACTCCCTGGCTGGCCAGGAGACAAAATGCAGGCATCCCCAGGCTTAGTCCAGTGTTGACCTCTGGCCTCCTCATGCATGCCATCTTCCCATACACACATGTAATGTGTCTACTGCCCACCATCTGCCCCCCCCAAAAAAAAACCCAACAACAAAAAACCCTGAGTTGTCCCAAACATGCAATCCTGCCCTTTCCTCATTCACTTTAGGCATCTGAGAGTTGGGGAGACTAGATGGGAGGTTTTGTGGGAAGCCAGGTAGAGGCTGCATAAATGTAGTTCAAATGTCAGGAAAAGGAAGTTCATGGTCCCTCTAGGCAGCTCCAAGGGCTGAGAGCATTCATTGGCCTGCCTTGGGGTTCCCCAGGCCACTGCCATCTGCTGACTCTTGCCTCTGCTCTTGGTGTCGGTCACCTCAAACAGCTGTTCCCATTCAGGACCTCTGGCCAGTCTAGGAGTTCTGGGGAGTCTGCGAACTGGGGGAGGAAATTACATCTTCAGTTTTTGTATTGGGTAGCTTCCATCTTAATTTCAGGGTTTCCTTCTCACGTGAGGGTAGGAAACAAACCACATCAGTACCAGGTGTCCCCAGGGCTTTGTCACCACGAGAGTCTGTTTTATATGAAGATCCTAGTCTCCCTTGGATTTACTCAGTTCTCGCTTGTCCTGGACTGCAGCATCTCTTCAACTCTCTTAGATGCTTGCCAGACTAAACTTCCCAACTCTGGAGAAACTCCGGGCTGAGGAGTTTAGCCGCTGATGGCCGGACTATGAGTTCCCACAACCGAGGAAAAATGCTAGAAACCTTGGAGGATTCATGTGCTCCGTGTACAGCAAGCTGTGCCTTTTAGAAATGCATTTTCAATAATTCATCTTTATGACTAAGACATCCCAAGCCCAGGGAGCACTAAATTAAAGCTAATCCACTGAGTGTCATGTGTGTAGCGCTTTCTAGAACTGACCAAGAATAACATCCTTCATATGGATACCTTTGCTCTGTGAGATTCTGGGGTTAGAATGGAGCTCAGTCAGAAAAGTGCTTGCCCGGCATGCATGAAGCCCTGGATTCATTCCTGGGTACCACATAGACTAGACATGGTAGCATCATCTGCAATCCCAGTATTTAAGAGGAATGAGGATCAGGAGTTCAAGGCCATCCTCAGCTACACAGTGAATTCCTGAAATGCATAAACAACCTGAAATACATAAGACTCTGTCTCAAAAAATCACTGAAAAATGAAATTTGAAATTATAATCTGGGTATGGTAGAATGTGCCTCCTATCTTAGCACTTGGGAGGTAATGGCAGGAAGTTGGATAGTTCAAAGCCACCCTAGCCCCCATGGTGATATTCAACATTAAAACAAAGCAAAAAACTAACTGCTCTAGTTTCATCTCTGTTGCTATGTTAAAATGCCCTGGCAAAAAGCAATTTTGGGGAAAAATGCTTATTTGGTTTATGATTCAAGGTTACAGTCCATTATTCCTGGGAGGTCACGTTAAGGACTTGGAGCTGCTGCTTACATCCACAGTCAAAAGGAGAGAAATAAATGCATGCATGCTTATTGACCACTTAGATCTTTCTAGTCTCACATGTCTGGGGCCCCAACCCCAGGAATGGTGCCACACACTTGCCTGCTGTGAATTCCAGAATCAATTAAAGCAATTAAGATGATACCTCAAAAAACATGTCCATAGGCCAATCAGGACTAAAGAATCCCTCCCTTCTCAGGTGGTTCTATGCTGTGTCACTGACAAACTAACTGTCTGGAGTGGGAGAAAAGTCTCAGTGGCTGATTTCCTGGGGACTTAGGTTTGGTTCCCAGACCCCCAATTGGTAGCTCACAACTGTCTGTAAGTCTAATCTCGGAGAATCCAACGCTCCCTTCTGGCCTCTGAGGGTGCTGCACATACATGGTACACATGTATACACCCAGACAAAACACTCATATACATAAAACAAAATAAAAAACAACAATCCTAACTATTACATCAACCAACTAAGCAATAAACAAAGAAACTGAAGATATATGTGTCGACTTGTTACATAAATGAACTTATAAAACAACACACAGATTACTATACCACAATAATAAAACATTTGACAACAGCATTCTAATAATTGGCTTCCTTTTTGCCCTCTGCGTTTGGTTTTATTCATTTGAGGATATTAATCTGAGAGGGAGTCCCTAGTCTTCCCGGGGAATGGTTAGACCATGCAGAGCAATTCAGCTTCACTCAGGCTACCTCAGCGTCGCCAGACTCTGGCCTTTCTCTGCGAAGGCTCCAGCTTGCAGTGTGGGCATTCTCCTCCCAAGCCCTTCCCATCCCAGTTCCTCAGTGGTCAGTCCTGTGCTGATGAAGAGCACAGAGATGGGAAAATTTGCTCTTTGTATTTAGGAGCATCGGGCAGGCATTCTGCAGCAGAAAGCGGTTGTCGCGTTTGTCCAAGCATGGCAAAGGTGGAGGGATGGAGCGGAAGCAGTGGTTTGGGGATGGCAGAACTGTGTTCATTTCCCAGCTCCCTTCCTGCCTCAAGGCTTCACAACTTTCACAGCTCTTACAATCAAAGGAGAGAGGAAAGCAGAGAGATGCTCGGCCCCAGAAGTGGCACTGCCTGATGTGTGAGTCAAGTAGACTTTGTCATCCCAGCAAATGTGTGACCAGTGCCTGCCACTTGCTGTCTGTGGATCAACGGACAAATGAGGGAAGGACCAGTTAGTGCTGATTAACGTTGTCTACTTGCCTGGGCTAAGGGACCTTCAGGTAGCTAAGAAAACGTTTCCAGGCATGCTTGTAAGGATGAGACCAGCATTTGAACTGGAAGACAGTAAAGTAGACAGCTCTCACCTTGAGGATGGACATCAATGTACGCATGGCCTATGGAGGGCCTGAAGAAGAGTGGGTCCATTCTATGAGCTGGGGCATCTATCCTGTATCTTCTGCTCTAAACCAGTCCTGGCTGATGAGCCAGGGAGGCAGCTCCGTGGGGAAAGTGCTCGCTGCCCAAGGATGAGGTTCCGAGTCCCACAGCGCAGCACATACCTTAGTCACAGTGTTTCTGCTGTGGAGTTTGAGGGCCAGACAGCCTGGCCTGTGTAGTGGCAAACAAGAGACATTGTTTCAAGGTGGAGGATGAGGACGGACTCCCAAGTGCTGTGGGATGGTCTGTATGTCAAATTGCTCTGATTGGTCAATAAATAAAACACTGATTGGCCAGTGGCTAGGCAGGAAGTATAGGCGGGACTAACAGAGAGGAGAAAAGAAAGAACAGGAAGGCAGAAGGAGACACTGCCAGCTGCCACCATGACAAGCAGCACGTGAAGATGCCCGTAAACCATGAGCCACATGGCAAGGTATAGATTTATAGAAATGGATTAATTTAAGCTATAAGAACAGTTAGCAAGAAGCCTGCCATGGCCATACAGTTTGTAAACAATATAAGTCTCTGTGTTTACTTGGTTGGGTCTGAGCGGCGGTGGGACTGGCGGGTGACAAAGATTTGTCCTGAGTGTGGGCAAGGCAGGAAAACTCAAAGCTACACCCAAGGACCCCAGGTTGTCCTGACTTCTGTGCACACCCTGTGGTACATGAGTATCTGCACTCACAACACACAAAATGCACACATATGCACATGCATGTACATATCACACACACACATACACACACACACACACACACACACACACACACACACAGAATTTTTTTAAAAGAAGGGATAAAATCATTGCTATTGGTCTCGGGGCCTTTGGTTTACACCAGGCCTTGCTCCATCCTCTCCCTGATCTCAGGCCCTTGGGTTTGGGTGTCCCTGACTCTCTGGCTTACAAATGACAATTCATAAGACTTCCACAACTGTGAACCAGTCCCCAATAGTCACTATCCATCTACACATGTGTTGTGTATGCTACATCTGGACGGCAGAGGTAACCTGGAAAATGATACTGCCTGGTGACATCATCGTCTTAGCTTGTTCAGTAACTGGTGTTTACATGACCTAAAATCATCTAACATTGCATTTCTCAGAACATAGCATTGTTGCTGTGACACACGACTGTCTACACACACATACATACACATGCATGATTATACACACACACACACACACACACACATGTACACATGCCCTATTGATTCTATTTCTCTTGAGAACCTTGACTAATACAAAGGATTGACATCATCGACTAAGGAGAAGTCTATAAGCAGCTTTAACCCTTAGAGTTCCAAGACTGTCTCCCTTAACATGTATGTGTAGACGAAAATGTGAATGTTTCTAACAAACACTGCAGATACCGGGAGAGGAAAACGTCATGGTATGGTGTGCACTTGTCCCACGTGGGTCCTCGGGACTGAACTCAGGTCAACAGTACTGAACTGTCTGGCCCAAGGAACACGGCATTTTCCAACACCACGCTGCCTGTTAGCCCCTTGCTCTACATGCTGTCCACACACCTGGACCCATCTGAAAGGAAAAACGGGCTTTGGCTTCAGGGCAGAGACCTCCGCCAGGGACTTGGCTCTCAGGATGAGACGGCCAGGAGCTTCCAGCCCAGCTGGGATTGAAATTGGAGGAGAGCAGGTGGAAAGGAGGGCAGCTTATCACATGGACACAGATTCCAAACAAGTCCTCGAAAGACGTGGGACACACTCACGGATTCCTCTGAGGCAGCAGGCAGGCCTGTCTTATTCCCCTCAGATCCACATCCGTAGCATGCTAAGTACGAGTGTCACTGTCTCTGGAACGGTCAAGTGCATTGGTCGCTTTTCCTGTTGCTGTGACCAGCTTTGCTCCTGAGACAGGAAGGGTTTGCTTTGGCCCACAGCTGGAGAGGGCTGCAGTCCATCAAGGGACAGGGACAGTCGCGGCAGCGGGAGCTGGCAGCAAAGCTTGTTTGCATCTTGGTTGCCAACCAGGAAAAAGAAAGCCCAGGGCAGAATCATAGCTGGCAATCACCCTTTGGCCCCTCTGCCATAGCCCTACAACTGAAGGATTCTGCAACCACCCCACACAGCATCAGCAGCCAGACACGTGTGTCAGTGGTGGGCATTTCACGTTGAGCCTCACCGCTGAGCTTCATAGGACTCTGAGGTCCTTTACCCTTCCAGAAAGAGTTGGAGACACGTAAAAGATAAGCCATTCCCAAGAGCACAGTCCTCCACACTGTCCCTTCAACCTCCTATGATGGGATATGTGTGTGTGTGTGTGTGTGCGCGCACACACACAGCAGGCCTGGTGGTGATGAGAACAGGAGAATGACAAGTCATGGAGTTTCTTGTACACCCAGAGAGGAAGGTACAAAAGTGGATAAGGAGGGGGACCCCGTGTGGACCTGAGAACCAGGGCGGCCCAGCCACTTGTTGACACTCTGTCAACAAGAGCTCTTTCTCTCTGTAGGCTGCCATTTTTTTTTTTTTGTGGCGATTACCTGACCTCTTGGTGCAAAGAGTGACTGTTGGCATGGCCTTGCCCATTCCACCAAGAACAGGCTGCAAAAAGTCTCTGGGTTTGGACATCTCCAGGTGTTTATTTGGTTTTTCTTAGTTCTTGTTTTTAATTGGTTTCAGATGTGAGTACCCAATAGAGGCCCTGAATAAATAAAACAGATCATAAAATATGGCCAAGCAAAATGGGCAGGAGTAATCCCAGGGTGCATGGAAATGCACTTCCAGAAAGGCTCATAAATAATGAGGTGGAAACAGTAGTCTATTTTCTCTTTAATGGAAAGCCAATTAGGAACTCTCGCTGGACTGGCGGGAAGGAGCCAGGTTCCTTTGTTCTGTAATGAGCAGGTGGGGGAAGGGAAGCCGCTAAGCTTGCCAGAACAGGGCAGCAAAAATGCACTGGTCACTGGGCCCCCGTAGAGAATGATGGGCAGGAAGAACTTCCGAGCTCATGCCCACCGCTCTGACTCCTCCCCAGATGAGGCAGCGCGGTCTTCAAGGCCGAGCTGTGCTCAAACAATGCACTAGCAGAACTGTGGAAGTCCACGGCAGGAAGAATCCCTGTGAACTCACACAATCTGCTCCTGCCCCAGCCTTCCGAGGTCCTGTGCGAGCCCTCAGATGGTGTTGCCACTGAGCAGCCATCACAGAGCATAAGACCGTCCACCGTATCCCATGAGTTTATCCTGCCCATGGCTTCCTGTTTGCTCTCCCTGTCTGCTGGTGTCTCCTCACTCCAGTGACTGTCTTCTCAAACAGGCCAGAGCCTTCACGGCACTTCCTTGGAGAACATTGTAGATGAAGACAGGGCAGCCCTGGTGCCTCCCACACTACAAAGGAAGGCTTTCTTTGCAGAGTCCTTTAGCTGCTGGTGACAATCCCTGAAACCGTTCTCTTCAATCTCAGTGACTTCCAGTGGTCAGTGCCCACCTGGTGACTGCAGAAAAAGGTTATGGTGGCCTCTCCTGGTACCAGATCTATATGTAGCTTAGTAAGTGTGTGGCTTTGGGGGCAAGGAGGCCTGGTGAGGAGCTTGACCACAGCTCTTAGTAGCTGTGTGATCACGGTCAATGTTTCTTTCTTTTTTCCATCCCTGTCTCTGACTCTCTTTCTCTGTCTCTCTGTCTCTGTCTCTCTCTGCACATGCCATAGCATGTGTGTGAAGGTCAGAGGGCAACCTGTGCTTGCTTCTCTTCTCACATGTAGGTTCCTTGAACTCAGGTCATCAGGATTCCATCTGCTGAGCCATCTCTTCAGCCCCGTAAGTTTAACTGCCCTTAAATTGCAGGCATCTACAGTTGTCAAGGTGGTTGGGTGAACTTGGTTCTTACTTGACTGGGCTCAATAAACATCAAAGGTATCACTAGTAGTTAATGTGACAGGAAGCCACTGAGGCTGGCAGACCTCTGGACTAGCTCCTGTGGGTTCCTGAGAAGTCCACCATGGACTTAAGGATGTCACTGCTTAGTCTACACCAGGATGTCAGCTTTGGGCATGATGGGAACTGTGCTCTTTGGAGACGTGGCTCAGTGTGATTCTGGTGTGATTCTACCAAAGAAGTGGCTACCAGGTTCAGCCACATCAGCTCAGGATGGAGAAGGAGGCCTGGAGACATCAGGGACATCTGTTGTGGCTTTCTGGGGGAGTTGAGGGTCATCGGTGATTGTCAGAGGAACACAGACACCAGGGGAAATAAGTTTTTGCATATATCCTTCTTAATCAGACTTGGTTGTGCTTTTGCAGAGAGAGAAATCCACAGAGCACAGCAGCTCTGCTGTAAGAGCCTGGTGAGGGCATGGACAGGTTCACAGCTCAGAGTCACCTGCATTCATAGGGCCACAGCTATCTGCATCCATAGGGCCACAGCTCAGATCCACCTGCATCCATAGGGCCACAGCTATCTGCAGCCCTAGGGCCACAGCTCAGAGCCATAGGGCCACAGCTATCTGCATCCATAGGGCCACAGCTCAGATCCACCTGCTTCCATAGGGCCACAGTTATCTGCAGCCCTAGGGCCACAGCTCAGAGCCATAGGGTCACAGCTATCTGCAGCCATTCCTCCTGAGGAGTTTTGGGCAAATTTCTAAGGAAGACTGGTTTTCATCACTGACATGGGTCAAGCACTGTCATTGTCTTGTGAGACCCCAAAGAATTCTTTGCAAATCAGAGCAGTCTAAAGGAAGATGAGCTCTCAGGAGAATTGCCTGGGGGTGTTTGCCACCTGTGGAGCATGGCCATGTTTCACCACAGTTTTCAGGTCACTTGCTCAGCAGGGCAAGGAGAAAGGAGTGAGCAATTTGTGAACCCACCATTCTGCTGGTGCACTTTGTCCCAGTTTCTCCATGATTCAGGTGCAGAACCCGGGGTTCAGAGAGGTCATGCAGCAGTGTCTCCTGTGGACCCTGCATCCCATGCTGTTGGGTGGGTGCAAGCACTAGGAACCCATTGGTACAGACCGAAGACAGCCACGCAGGCCAGCTGTGCAAGGACACAGCTGACATCAGCATGGGACTTGGAGTCAGCAGGAACCTGTCACTCCACCCAAAATATACTCTTGGGGCTAGGGGTGCATCTTGGTTAGTAGAGCATCTGTCTAGCAAGCACTGAGCCCTGGGGTTTGATTCCTAGCACTGTATAAAATCAAAAGGATCATAAGTTCAAGATCATCCTTGGCTACATGGTGAGTTCAAGGCCAGATGGGCTACATGAGATCTATTTTTGAAAATTACCCTTTTGGCAAGAGAGAGGTCCTGGCTTGGGCTGATTTGCCTGGCCAGACCTTGCCCACGAGGGTCGCGGTGCTTTGGGGGAGGAGCCATTCCAAGAAGGATTCTGTGCTGGCAGACCTGTAAGCAGGGTATATGTCCATTGGTCAATCAGTTGGGGAGCTAGAGGGCAGGACTGGATTCAAACAAGTGACCTAAAGGCCCATGTGGGGCCAGTCATGTCCACATACCACCCTCCACCCCTGGGAGCCTCGACTTCCCTGTCCAGTCCTGTGGCTTCCTCTTTAGTGACCCCGTGATGCTGGCATTGCTTGGGAAGGGCTGGTGCCCTGCCTGAGAGGAGATCTCTGGCCAGGGCAGACAAAGGGGAAGTGAAAAAGCATAGAGACAATTTAAGAGCAAGTCAGTGCCATGGAGAAGTGCGGCCGGTCTGTGGCTTTCTCATCGTGGGAAAATGACAGATCACCAGGAAGACTTGTGGGGGAAGAGGTCAGAAACCAAATATAAAGAAGAATTAGAGATCTGGAACTGTCAGAGTCATCTTCAGAAGCAGTCAGCTGGGGTAAAGTTCAGCGGAAGAATGCTCATACAGCAAGGCTCTGGGCTGGAGCTTAGTTATTTGTTCATTTTAGTATTTCTTTTTTCTTTCGTGAGAGAGAATCTCACTATGTGTCCCGGACTGACCTGGAACTTGCTCTGTAGACCAGGCTGGCCTTGAACTCACAGAGCTCCGCCTGCCTCTGCCTCCTGTGGCCACTCACCTGAAAGTCTGTGCTGCACGGCTGCATTTTTAAAAAGGATTCACCTTGTGATTCAAATGTGTTTGCGATAATAAAACATTTAATCAATGGAAGGATCAAGCTGGGGACTGTAAATTTAAAGGAATGTAGAAGGAGATAACATATAATTAAAGACCTATGTTTGGGAAGTTTGAATTTAGCTAAGAGCTTCCCGGAAGCTAAGACAAAAAGGGAAACACAAAACAATGATAGGTTATATAATTTTCATTGTCTTACAAGAGAAAGTGAATCTGCAAGTCAGAAAACAAAAAATTCTCCCAAATTGTTTTAGTTGAACATCAAATAGCCCATGGAAAGACTCCCCACTAATTTCACTGAGCATAAGAAGTATGATCTCTATGGTTGCCACCATGTGAATGCTGTAGAGCATTGTGGGATCTTGGTACACTGTGTGAAGATGTTGTTGTGACTGGTTTAATAAAGAGCGAATGACCAATAGGTAGGCAGGAGGTATAGGTGTGACTTCTGGTGAGAGGAAGAAAGAGGAGGAGGAACTGAGGGGCAGGAGAAGCCAGGAGACACAGAGAGGAAATGGGGGGGGGTGCAAGATAAAAGAGGTAATGCCACATGATAGAATGTAGATTAATACAAATGGGTTAATTGAAGTTATAAGAGCTAGTTGAGACAAGCCTAAGCTAAAGGTCAAGATTTCGTAAGTAATATAAGTCTCTGTGTCATTATTTGGGAGCTGGCTGGTGGGACAGAGAAAGACTCGTTCCTGTGGAGGGTGACGAGGTGCCCATCAAGTGCCTGCCTCAGGCTTGGACAGATCCCCAGAGGCTATCAAGGGCACTGGGCCCCTCTTTCTTTTGTGCTGTGATACTTCTCTGCACAATGTGGGCCTGATTGCTCCCAGACCCTCTCTGCTTCTCACCTCTTGGCCTCCTTCTGGAATGGTTTCAGAAGGGCTGCTCATCATGTGGCATAGCAATTGGGGGGGGTGGGAGGGTGGGGGGTGGGGGGGTGGGGGGGTGGGGGGGTGTAGACAGGAGCACAGGACAGTTCTCCCACACTGCCTTGACCAGTGATATTAGCAGCATTCTTTTCTCCATGGCTCCTGCTCTTTTGGATACACCCTTGAGAATGCAGGTTAGCCACGGTCCCTGGCTCACTCCGATAACCCTGTCATTTCTCTTCTGTCCCTCTACCCTGGGGTCCTGGCGGTGGCTTCCTACATTACCCATCATTAGACTGTCCGTGTTTGCCTTCTTAGTTCTTTCATTTCCCGAAAAACCAATTCCTGCGTCCAAGCCCCTTGGTTTTCAGTCTCGGCCTAGTTCCTGTCTCTTGGGGACATGCTACCTGATGCACCCCAATTGCTATGCACCCTTGACCCTCACGACCCAGGGAGGAGCCCTCCCAATTCCCAGTCAGAACACAAATTCAGAGTACTGAATATGGCCCTGCAGCAGAGGACCTGAATCACAGAGTGAAGGCCTTCCCAGTCCAGGCAAAGCAGCACTCAGAGGTTTGCCATTTGTCCTGTATGTGGTGGAATCAGAGACTAATAAAGATATTGTCTGGTTGGAGAGAGTGTTTTTATGCATGGCGTGCAATGTTAATATTTACCATGGCCTAGCATCTTGGGGGGACTGAGAAAAGAAGTGTGTATGTGCCTAGTCCCTCAAGGAACCCCCTGGCACAGTCCTGCTGAAATCTCTGGGACTTTTGATTGGCTCACAGCCTCTCCTGAGGGTGTTTCATTAGAAACCTTGAATAAACAATGGGAGTTTTGCCTGCTGCAGTTTCTGTTTACAGATTCAGTCTTTTGGGAGGGGAGGGGAGGGGGAGGAAGGGGAGGGAAGGGGTGGGGAGGGGAAGCTTGCCCAGCACCTGGGAGGGGCAGCCTGTGCTCAGGGGCCCAGAAGGACTAATCTAGAAGACTCTCAGGTGGATGGGATGTATTTGATTGTTTTGGTAGTTCCTTGGAAAGTTGCAAGAACAGACATCGGTTTTGAAGGACATGAAAGCAGGTTGTCTCCACGGCCTTGTAAGCAGAGCTGTGTGCATGGCCGTGCCCTGGGGAGGGACCTATGTCTGGGCTAATGCCTTTCTCTCTTCATGTTAAAAACTTTTGTCCGTGGGGCCAGAAGGATGGCCCAGAGAGTAAAAGCTTTTGCAGTGTCAATCTGATGACCCAAGTTCAAGCCCTGGGTCCCATGGTGGAAAGACAGACCCAGTCCTGAGTAAAGTTGTCTCTGCCCTCGGGTCACATGGTGCGCCACGCGCACACACGCACACACACACACACACACACACACACACACACACCTGCCTCTGGGGTGGGGAGCAGGGTCTAACAGGCATCTATAATGCTCTTATGGGGATCCTGGAGCCCAGTGGATGAGGTGTTTGCTAGACCCCATCTTTGCGCCCCTGGTCCCAGATTTTTGTCCTCACCCACATAATTCTTCTTTGCTCTGTATTAAGAATTGAACTTCAGGGTTTTTTTTTTCCCCCAAAGGGTCCTATGACTCACATAGTTTGAAAACCACTAGTTAGACAAACCACACCACACCAGGCTTTTTGTTGTAGGGATTCATTCTTATTTCAGAGGGCCCCAGGTGACCTGCTGACCTGGGGTGTCTCCAAAGCTAGGTAATAATAGGCCATGCTCTAATCTGAAGAGACTCCACTGTATTTGCAGAGAGCTTTGAAATGTTCTGGGAAAAAGCTGATCAGATGTTCAAGGTATTATATTCAGGGAGAGACAACCCTCCCAACTCTTTATAAAATGGATTAAGCCGGTTTCTAAGGGCTGCAGTGTGTGTGATCTCAATCCCTCTCTGATTCCTGACTGGCCACCTTCCTCTTTGTTTCCTGAACCTTCCTGGCCAGGGCCAGGATGCCTTCTCCTGCAGCCTTCTCCCTGCCAGCACTTAGGGAGAGCTGAGGGGCACCCCTGCCCTCACCTCCACCTCACCCAAGGTACAATTCATCCTCACAGGCTCAGATCTGATGGAGGGTCACCTGAACAACTATGGTAATTGTGCCATTGTGCGCTTGGTAACTCTGACCCACTGGAGAAGTACATGGAAAAGTTGTGGATCACAACCCCAGAACAGTGGTCAGAGTTCGTAGACAGCCACGTTCCTGCCGGTCTCTCTTTAAATGAACCGCCAAAGTTCCTTTTAAGAGATAGAAACAAGCCTGGATTTCTGTAAAAGGGTCATGGCTGCCATGGCTGCTCAGGCTGCCCCACCCATGAGCAGCAGACAGACAGCTCCATTCCCTGTTGTCAGAAGACAGGGTGTAAGGAAGGGCCAGCCCAGGTGCGGATGATTGACAGCCTGTGCTGACCAGCGCTCTTCAGGGAAGCCCTGAGCAGGCACCATCACTCATCAGTTGCTGGTGAGGAGCTTCAGATGTATTTATCCACCATGTGTGTGCATTCCTGTGTGTGTGTGTGTGTGTGTGTGTGTGTGCACATTCCTCTGTGTGTGTGCATTCCTCTGTGTGTATTCCTCTGTGTGTGTGTATTCCACTGTGTGTGTGCATTCTACTGTGTGTGTGTATTCCTCTGTGTGTGTGTATTCCACTGTGTGTGCATTCCTCTGTGTGTGTGCATTCCCCTGTGTGTGTATTCCTCTGTATGTGTGCATTCCTCTGTGTGTGTATTCCTCTGTGTGTGTAGTCCTCTGTGTGTGTGTATTCCACTGTGTGTGTGCATTCCACTGTGTGTGTGCATTCCACTGTGTGTGCATTCCTCTGTGTGTGCATTCCTCTGTGTGTGTGCATTTCTCTGTGTGTGTGCATTTCTCTGTGTGTGTGTGTATTCCTCTGTGTGTGTGCATTCCTCTGTGTGTTGTGTGTATTCCACTGTGTGTGTATTCCTTTGTGTATGTATTCCTCTGTGTGTGTGTATTCCTCTGTGTGTGTGTATTCCACTGTGTGTGTGTATTCCACTGTGTGTGTGCATTCCACTGTGTGTGTGCATTCCACTGTGTGTGTGCATTCCACTGTGTGTGTGCATTCCACTGTGTGTGTGCATTCCACTGTGTGTGTGTATTCCACTGTGTGTGTGCATTCCACTGTGTGTGCATTCCTCTGTGTGTGTGCATTCCACTGTGTGTGTGCATTATTCTGTGAGTGTGTATTCCAGTGTGTGTGTGTGCATTCCTCTGTGTGTGTGCATTCCTCTGTGTGTGTGTGCATTCCTCTGTGTGTGAGCATTCCTACATATGTGAGGGCTATATACATGTATAGGTGTGTGCTTAGGTGTGGAGCCCAGAGGTAGATGTCCGGATGTCCTCATCCACTGTGTATTTTATTTTTGAGACACTCTTTCACTGAATACGGAGCTCACTCACTTGGCTGGATGGCCTGGCCTGTGAGTCTCTGGAATCGCCTTGCTTCACTTTCCCAGCGCTGGCCTTACAGGCATGTGTTACTGAACCAAGCTGCTGGAGAGGAAAACAACATTCTTGTGTTTTTATTTTATCAACTGAACCATCTCCCCAGCCCCAAGATGTGTTGTGTCTATTCTTCCTTAATTCTATTTATCTTATTAATGTTGCCATAGATTCTCAAAACTATACGCCCTTTGGGACAAGCCCATTGTGCCAACACTTGGCACTTTGAAGACTGGCTCGTCCCAGGGTCAGGTGGGGACCAGAGATGATCATGAACTCATCTCCACTTCTCATCCATCATCACAGCTTTGTGCTTCCATCTTTAAATGGGGGGAGGGGGGCACAACCACAGACCATGGGCTGTCAGCTACTAAAGAAAGGTGAGCCCGACCTTGCAGGAGCTACAACACATTGTTTACCCTTCAAGACTCATCTCATCGATTCCTTCTCTTGGAAGCCTTCCGGAATACTCCAGAAACTGGCATTCGTTCTCTCAAGGGTGTTCTCTGGTCTGGGTATGCATTTTCATTTCTGAACTTATCACAGGGTACCGTAGCCTTCTTTCCCCTCTGATTTCCCTTGCTGGCTGTGGTCATGAAGCCTTAACAAAATTTTATGGGACTGAATAATTGAGTTGTTTATTGAGTAAGGTAGTAGCCTGAGTGACATTATCCACAGAAAAATGTATCATATCCTTGAACTATGGTGATCTCCAGTCTCTGGCACCAAGGATGATTATATCCATTTCTCATCCATTTCTCATGAGATCCCTGTGTATTGAAAATCTCCCTCAGACATTCCTTCTCTTCAGGGTCTGACCAAGGTCATTTGTGCAAATTCTTGTCTCTTCACATTTGTTCCTCCAGAAGCCATGTCCTTTCCTGTCTTTCCTGCTCACTGATTTACCTGGGACCCTGAGAGACCCATGCAATGGTGGTGTCCCAAAGGGGAGCAGCTGTGGTCTGGGTCTGTGTCCTGGAGGTTCCTTGGTTCATGAATAAATGTGCCTAAGTCACCACCAGCTGTCAGCTCTGCATGGAGGAATGCAATGGAAGCCTTGGAGGGGACACACAATGTCTGTCCCTGTCCCTGCAAAGAGTGAGTCCTTGTTTTTACACACACACACACACACACACACACACACACACACACACACACACACACGGAGAGAGGGAGAAGAGAGAGAGAGAGAGAGAGAGAGAGAGAGAGAGAGAGAGAGAGAGAGAGAGAGAGAGAACTGCTGCTGTGATTCTTACCTGAAGAGTGAGCCATGCTTCAAAAGAGCTTGCTGTGCCCTGGGTAGTCTCCCAAATGGCCGGCAAAATGTGTTTCTTCCTCCACAAGCTCCACCTGAGATGAAAGAGCCTGATGGCTGGCACCACAGAGCAGCCACTCTTATCTGGGGCATCTGGCCAAATGGAAGCATCTGGAAGCATCTGTTCTTCCAGCTTGTCCTTGCCTCACTCACTCCTTGACATGTTGAGGGATTTGCTTCTCAGGTAGCACAGGCAAGTTGATGAATTTTGTCATCACCGTGACCAAATACCCAACATAAGCAATGCCAGGGAGGAAAGGCTTGACCCATGGCTGGTTCTGTTGTTTCTGGGCAGGTGGTAAAGCAGGGCGCCACGGAGCATCATGGCGGAAGGGGATGCTGGAGTAGGAAGACACACTCTACCAGAAACTTACTGCTTCCAGCTGCCCCTTCCCTCAAGTTTTCACTACTTCTCAAAATAGTGCCGTCAGCTGTGGTTCGGGAGCACGTGGGGATACTTCATAGTGAAATCCTAACAGATAGGAAGCATGTTTGTTTGGGATGAGTTCGGTTGTCACGGCAGCCATGCCTTCAGCATCTCCAGTGACCGACAGCTAGAGGTGGGGTTCTGTGTCTGCCATGGCCCCTGTCACACTTGCTCAGTCCTTAATGCCCCAGCTGCAAGGGCTCTTGATGAAAGGAGGAGACTGGAGATCAATGGAAATGCTGTGTGGGACTAATTAATTCATTACACTCGGCTACACAGAGAACTGGTTGGGTAGGTACTCTCAGCTCTGCACCACAGGTATCTGACGTAGAGAGGATGGGAGGGGCTGGGCCAAGAAATCAAGAAGAGCCCGAAGGTAGGGAAACAACCCATCTATGTCAGCTGGAAGCTGGGTACAGAACGCTTCAATTATCCTCCATTGTGTTAAAAAAAAGATGAAATAGAGAAAAGAAGAGGACCCATCTCTAGTCATCTGACAGAGGTTTGCTTTTTATGAGTCATCCACCTGGACTGAGCTCGGCTGGAGGTTCTTCTACTCTCCCTGGAGTCAGCTAAAACATCCAGATGGCAGCTTTATTCCACATGTGGTACCTCAGCGGCAAGATGCGTTTCTCCAGTACTGAGTCCACAGAAGCCTGAGGTTTGTGAGCGAGAACAGCCAGGACACCTAGGTGTGTTACACAAAGTGTGTGTCCCGAGCCTGGTCAAGAGAGTGGTTGTGATGATTAAAGATTCACAAGAGATTTAGCCTCACACTTCCAGATCTCCAGATGATGGCTGCGACCTGATCATTGTAGTCTTCCCCACCTCTCCCATCCTCCTCCTTCCCCCTCCCCCTCCTTCTCCCCCTCTTCTTCAAGACAGAGTCTCTCTATATAGTCTTGGCTGTCCTGGAACTTGCTATGTAGACCAGACTGGCCTTGACTCCCAGAGATCCAATTGCTTTTGCTTCCTGAATGCTGGAATCAAAGGTGTGCACCACCACATTCACCTCCTCCCTCTCCCTCCCTCCCTCCCTCCCCCCCCTTCTCTCTCTCTCTCTCTCTCTCTCTCTCTCTCTCTCTCTCTCTCTCTCACACACACACACACACACACACACACACAGCTTAGAATGCAGCCTCTAGGGCTTGCTCAGACTACAAGGCTGGGGGCAAGCAGAGGGATACTGCCACTACAGGATTTTGTCATCATAAGCACCAGAGAGAGAGACAGACAGACAGAGACAGAGAGACACAGAGACAGAGACATACAGAGACAGAGAGACAGACAGAGACAGAGACAGACAGAGACAGGTCCTTCCTGAGTTGGAAATGGGATTTGGTTCCCATTCTTGCTTGCTCTTCTGGCTTTGGACGCTGACTTTGGGGAAGGAGGAGGAGGAGACAGCAAAGGAGGGTGTGTGTGGTGGGGGGTGGGTGGAGGAGAGCGCTGGAGGATGTGTCTTCGGACCACCCAAGGCCCAGTGCAGAAGGCCACAGGGCAGTGGGAGGACCCAGCCTTAGAGCAGCGTCGGTCACTGAGAATGACCCACACAGCAGTCGGTGACCTATTGGGCAGGACAGGCTGGTCAGCTGTGGGGCAAAGCATGCTGGAGGGAAGTGGACCTGCAGGAAATAAGCCTGGTCCTCGAGGCTCTTCCCTGTCCTGGGGGTGGCAGGAGATCCCCTCCCCCTCCTGGGGGGGTGTCTGCATCTACACTTACAGAAATGACCCAAATACGAGGCTTAATGCAGCACAGATTTATCATTTTACAGTTCTGCTCTTCAGAGGTCTAGATCAAGGCATTGGTGGGGGCTGAATGCTTCGTGGAAACCATAGGGCCCTCTCCAATTTCTCTAGACTGATTGCCTTCCTTGACTTTCAGCCTCTTTCTGTAGTCACTCCAGCCTGTTCCCTTCATCACTGTCTCCTACCAATGACCCAGACCCTCCTGTCTCCTTCTCAAGAACACCCTTGTGATTTGTATTAGGCTCACCCAGAGAGCTCAGCATAGTCTTTTTTTTTTTTTTCCTTCCCCAAGACGGTTTCTCTGTGTAGACCAGGCTGGCCCTAAACTCAGAGATCTGCATGCCTCTGCCTCCTGAGTGCTGGAATTAAAGGTCTGCACCATTACTGGCCAGCAAGGGGAATCTTTTTTCAAGATTGTAATTGAGTCCTACCTTTAGAGTCCCTTTTGCCATCTGAGGTCACATAGTGGATATTAACTTTGTCTGCCAAATCAAGAAGAGAATGAGGTGGTTGTCCCTGCTTTGAAAAGCCCACACAGACTACCAGGGAACTCTGAGCCACAGGGATTTAACAGAAACTGGAGAAGTCTTGGGCGGGGTTCTAAGATCAGGGACAATACTAGGTGGGGACTCACATCAAATGTCATCATCATCATTATCCTGTGCCCAGAGGCTTACCTAGCAGACTCTCTTTTCCTGGTTGGCTTGGGTGAGCAGGCCACCTCAGAGAAATCAGTGTGGCTAGGAGACCTTGCCTAGCCAGCATCTGTCCCTGAGACTCTGAGGAAGGCAGAAGCAGACGCCAAAGCTTTGGTCACTTTTGATAAATGCTGACCTGGATGCTCCTTTATACAGAGGACAAGGAATGAGTTTTTGTTTTTTTTAATACAACATTATAAGAGATAACCAAAGTTGCACCTTCCATGTCACCTAGTGAGGCAGGTCACATGATGAAACTCCCCAGAACAAACGCTACTGAGCGTCTCCTCAGGTTTTCTAGAACTGTGCTGGCCAATATGATGACCAGTAGTCACCATGGCTAGTTTAATTAATTATTTAATTAAGACAAGATCTCACTTTGCCGAGGCTGGCCTCTAACTCACTATGTAGTCCAGGATAACCTCAAGCTTCCTGGTCATGCTGCCCACTCAGCTGTGCGGTGTCGTGGAGTCCAAACCCTGGGCAGCCTGTCTGCTAGGTGAGCACTTCACCCATGGCTAAATATTAAACATTTGGTTTCTTGGCGGCACTGACCAGAGTATAAGTGCTCAGCTGTCACACCATGTCACACAGTGCAAATCAGTTCAGACACCATCATGGAATGTTCTTGTGGACGTGCAGCTCAGTCGCCTGTGCCCTGCCCTCTGGTTCTCTAGCTTGTGCACCGTGAGTCAGGTGCACAGGCCAGGGGTTATCCATTTCGGTAAGACGTCACTTGCCAGGGCCCTCCGAGGACAGGGGAGCTCCAACAGGACACGGATGTTTGGTTACAGGATTCATGTCTCAATGTCTCAGGAAAGACCTCAGAGGAAATAGAAGATGCCTCACTTATTGGAGGGTAAACTCTCTTACCCACAAGGCAAGTTCCCACCATATGACACTGCCTGGAGCTCTTGTGTCTTCTAGGAAGAGACCACCAGGCCTGCTAGTCCTCTGGGGAGCAGCCCCCCCCTCGATGAACCTGAGGCTGTCTGGGTAGGGACTGCCTCTGCTTCCACCTCCAAGCCAGCACTCTGGAGACAAAAACCTCACACTCTAAGCTGCTTATAGAAGAGAGACAGCTTCCCTCCCTTGTTGGGTCACTGTGCCTCCTGGGGAGAGGGACTTCGGAGCCCACGTCACTTGGAAAGTATCCTGCTAGGCACTGATGGCAGCAGGCAGGGTCTCCTGATGGAGAGTCCACAATTAGGTGAGCCTGTTCTCCAGCCGCAGACTCCGTTCTCTCTAGCAGCCGATGCCAATCTGAACCAAGCAATGGGGGAAACTTCTCTGGGCTTCATCAGTCAGTCCCAGCCTGACTCAGGACCTTCTTGTGAAGAGCTTGGGACAAAGACCTCAGACAAGGTCAATTCATGCCTGAGCGTCTTGACCATTCTAGTTTTCCCACTTGGACCTGGTGAGGTGTGTGGGTGGGTTTTCAGGCCCATTTTCCTTCAAGCTATGCCCCCATGGCCTTGGAGGATCCCAGGGAGCATGGGAAGAATGGAGCATTCACTGGACCCGCCTTCCAGGGCACTCATCACATCTGCCCACTTCCCTCCCGCAGGGATGAAAGTGAACTTGTCATAGTCCTGAATGGACATATTTTAGGGCTGACTCAGAGCCTTCTAGAGCAAGTGCTAATGGGACCCAGTGAAACTGCCGCAGAAAGAGGAACAGAAATGAGCGGACTTCCCAAGATGCAACTTCAGAGCACACGCTGAGCAGAAAAACTAACTTGAGTGGTTCTTCCTGCCTCAGAAAAGAACAGGATAAAAGCCACAGGGTCGCTGCAATGTCCTTAAAGATGGCAGCTTGAGGCAGCTGTTTGCGTCGCAATTGTGCCTTACGGTTGTGGCAAAGCCTGTGTTTCTCCGAGAGGAAACAAACCCCAGGGGGTTGGGAACCGGTAGGAGGGAGAGCTGCCCCTCTCCTTTGTATGACCTCACGGCATGGAAGGACGAGGACCAGGCTTCCAGCTCCGAGTTCAAGTTCAACCACAGTGGGGAGTTCTTTAGGATGGAGCCCTTGCAGTTCATTTCTGTAGAAGAGGGAGGAAGGAGAGACAAGGAGGAAAGGGGGTGGGAGAAAAGGAGGGGGAGGGAGGCAGTGCCAAGCAGTGTTAAACCAGGAAGTGGCTACAGGTGCTCTCTCTCTCTCTCTCTCTCTCTCTCTCTCTCTCTCTCTCTCTCTCTCTTAGTGTTTAGAAAGAGAGAGACAGGGTTTCTCTGTGTAGTTTTGGAGCCTTTCCTGGAACTCACTTTGTAGACCAGGCTGGCCTCGAACTCACAGAGATCTGCCTGCCTCTTCTCCTGAGTGCTGGGATTAAAGGCGTGCACCACCGCTGCCTGGATATTCTTGGTCTTTTAAATTTCTTTCTTTATAGATGCTCTGTGACTTACGATGGTGTCACATGGGAGCGGCCCATCAGAAGCTGGCGATGTCTTAGTAACACTCACACTGAGCACATCTAACTGTGCAAATACCCCTCCTTGACAGCGTGACACACTGGCAAGGGTGTCTAGCCTCCTGACATTGTGACATGGTGTTCCCACCTATGGAAATGCTTGGCTTCATGCACAGCTGCCGAGGGCTGACGCAGCCTGAAGGCCTCAGGCTGCACCCACTCGCTTAGACTGTCATCAGAATATCCTCACAGTCATAGCCCATGGTGGCGGATAGTGTGGCTGACTGGGAGCTGTGCCTCGCTGTCATTGCTTAGCACTGTATCATATTCTGTGTGTGTGTGTGTGTGTGTGTGTGTGTGTGTGTGTGTGTGTGTGTAGGGTTTTGCTATGTTGTCCCCAAATTCTTGGGTTCAAACAATTCCCGTGCCTCAGCCTCCCAGGGAGCTCTGCCTCCCAGCCCATGCCTCTATGCCCAGATTTTCTTCTATATATTGCCACCTTGAGAAAAGGCCAAATGCAAAATTCAGAGTGTATCATGTTCCTGGCATTGTAAAGCTGAAAGCCAAGGAAGTCGATCATTACTTGTTTCTATGGAAGCAGAGCCCACCACTCCTTCACTCCAGCTGTGGCTTAGGCAACAGCACACAGTCTAATGCAGATGAGTCTTGGGTTTCCTTTAGCCTTCCTTGGCCCCAGGCTCGTGGGAGCTTCTGGGTACCCAGTCTGCAAACCACAGATCTAACCCAACTCCTACTGTATCACTGAGGAAACAGAGACCGGAAAAGAAGCACACATCCCTGTTCTTCACCAGCAGCTCCCAATTCTGGATTTCCTTCTGAGGTCAAGGCTTAATGGGGCTACTTTCACATGTGGATGGTTACAATGTACGCACTTGTCTCAGATGTGAGAACAGAGGCAAATAGCAGCCACTCACTGTAGACAGCTGTTCAATCATCAGCTTGGAGCATCAGAGCAAATTTGTTGAATACTATTCTCTGCTTTCATTCCTTATCCAAGACAGGCATTGCTAATCAATCTGCTAATCAGTTGTGGCACTTTTTCCTGCTGAGCCTAGATACGGCCTCAAAAATCATCCACAGCGAAGTGCTTCAGGCGGCCACTATCAGTTCATCGAGAGCTGGTTCTCAAGATGAACTCTCTTGTTCTTCCTGGTTCTGACTGCTTCCTTGGCACCAAGGCCACATACTTCCACAGTCCGTACTTGAGAAGAGACGTCTCTCCCTGCGCAGCTTCAAGCAGGAGTCCATTAGTGAGAGGCACTGCCACGAGAATTTGAAGTGGGTGAGGAGAATCTCTGTCGTGATAGCTGTGACTATTGCTCAGAGCGGCCAAAGCCTGGGAATGCACGCCGCGGCGCTTCGGTCTGGGAGGTGGGAGGCTTCCGGAGCCACTGGAGCTGCTGAGTCATTTGCAGGATTCAGCAGAGACCCTGTAAGTCGCTCACCTCTAGAAGGTGCTGGCTGGGACTCCGGCCCCCACTCCTTCCGTCCTCTGCCCTTCCTAGCCGGGCCCCTGGAACAGCTGTCATTTTCAGGACCCACTCCCTTCACGGTTGTTTTCCAGGGGTACTTGGAGTAGGAAACAGCCTTGGCAGCAAGGTGGACGGCCCCACCTTACTGTCTTTGCTCTTCCTGTTGTCATATTACTCCAACAGTCCATCTCCACAGCGTGCAGATGTTGGAGCATCACAGAGTTTGGAGCCGGGCAAGCCTTTGTAAAAAATGTTGGTTCTTTCCTTTTTTCCACACAAACAACTGAACCCCAGAGAGGTGACTGAGGCCAATTTGTCCCAGAGCTGGGTTTAGAAGCCAGGCCTGACTGCCTGGACTAGTTCCTTGGGCCCCCAGAGTCTTGTGGGGGGGGTTCTGGAAGTAAGCGGACTGCTTTGGAGTGGGCTGTGGGGGTGGGGTAGGGTGAGGGGCTGGGGGGTAAGGGGTTAGCAGGTTTGGGTGGGGTGGTGGGGGTGGCAAACATCTGGCTGCAAAGGAGCCAAGGTGAGGGGAGTGATGTGTGCAGGTCTCTCAACAGCATGAGCTGTGGAAGCCATATTGCCCAGTTCTAACCCTGCAATGGAAACCCTATCACTTCTCCGTGTGGAAACAGACCCCCTGGTCTTCAATATTTGTTTTTTATATCCAGTTGTTGAAAAAAAAAAAGTCACAGAATTAAAATTAACATTGTCACTTTTTTTTTTTTTTTTTTTGTCTTTGTGTCCTCCTGTGTCCACAGTGTTGAGGTTGGATGGAGCATCCTCTCAGAGTCCCCGGGGCAAGCTACTGATGCAAAAGACACTCACAAAGGATACAGGGACAATAGCACTGCCTGGGAGGGAGGAGGAGCCACCGTGGAAGCTGTAGATGCTGGCCGGGCTGCTGACATACTGAGGACTGACTTACCTTGTCCCATCGCTGGATGCTGGGCCTCTGATGGAAAAGTCCTTCCCCAGAGTCTGCGCTCCTGAGAGCCAGGTGACTTTTATGGTCCTGTGCTCAGCTGACCTTTCAGGGGCCAATTTTCTTCAACAGGTGGGAAGAAGGCAGGGGATCTCTCCATAGGAAGGGAGGGAAGGACACAATCTCACTGAGCACAGATTAGCTGCTAAGGCCCCTGGGAGCTAGCCATCCTGGCACTGTGGAGATGATGAGGACTGACCAGCAAATGCAAGCAAGTCTATTCATCCTGAGCTGGCCGGAGTCAGCCGCCATCACCTGTGTTCTGCAGAGATTCAAAGGCCGGAGAAAGCTTTTCCATGGAGTTTCAGATGTCCCCTGACCAGAGGCCACTGGTCGGGGGAGCCTTGGGAGGCTAGCTACCAGTAGCACCCATGGGATCAGATATGCACTGGTTGTCCTAAACTGGAATTATTGACAAAAGCTGGGAAAACTGAGTGATGAATCAAGGTCTGGGTATATGGGCCATTGTCATGGAAGTTTTTGTTTGGCTTCCTGTTGGTCACTAGAGATGGCTATCTGGCCTCCTGTGGGTCCCATTTCCTAGGTCGATTATTGTAGATAAGAGATTGCTGCAGGTTGTGAGTCAGAATCAGTTTTGAAGTGAGATGCCTAGGGACGAGGCTGGCCTCCAATCCCCACTTGTGAGGGGCTCAGTAGGAGCTGCACACGTCTACTGCCCCAGCACACAGTAGCTCTGTAACACCCGGTGCATACGCCAGTGGCCAGCGAGTTCCCAGAGCGGAGGCCCGCTCTGCTCTGTGTCTCCTGCCTGCAGCATTACCGTGTTCTCTCTTAGCCTGCTCTGAATGTCCCCCTGTGCCCACAGGTAAGTAGCTACAGTGGAGAGTCTGGGCCCCCACCTCCCTTGTTATTACGGGGGGACTGGGCTCCAGGGTGGTTGCAACATAATTTTTGACACACTGCATAGAAATGAGTCCTGGATGGAAACTCTGCATTCAGGGTCATTCTCGATGGTAATTTTTTTCTTGTGTCACGAGCACATTCTTAATGATTTGTCTTTAGATAATGGCACATGCTGTGCGGTGCATAGCACCCACTCTTGCCCTGCACCTCCACACTGTCCTCCCCACCAGTGTTTTTCTCAGGTTCATGACTCTGTTTTGTGACCCACCGAGATTAACCAGAGCTGTCTGTGTGCAGGTGAGTTGGGGCTAGCTGTTGAAGCCTGGTGGGCTCTGCCGTGGGAACACAACTAAAGACAGTAGGCCGTTAATGGCCAATGGTTCGGAGGTAAATGACGGCCCGGTGAGCCCCTCCCATTCCTGACTTATTGGTGAGGGTCTCTTGTGTGGGCCTAGTTCAGGTGAGCAGAGCTGCTGTGAGCCGATGCTTAGAAGGGTTTTATTGAATATAGAGACCAGCATAGCACCGCTGGCCTCAGGCTTGGGGCCTGACCTCCATCTCTCAAGTGTTGAGGCTGTAGGCCCCCATGATCATTTATTTGTCTGATACAGGGTTTTTCTACGGAGCCCTCGCCAACCACAAACTTGATATTTTCCTGCCTCAGCCCCCTAAGTGCTCAGCTTATAGGTGTGTGTCTCCAGGCATGGCACACCAGTTCCTTGGCATTTTAAGTATTTCCATAATTTTTTTATGTATTTATATGTATGGAAATAAGTATTTCCAGTTTTGATTTGAACAAGAAATGTGTCCTGGAAGTTGTCTACTCTATCGTGTAGAAGGCTCTACCCCCAGGTCCCTAAGACTTCCCAGCAGCCATCATAAGGACCGCAGGTCCTGTTTCAGGGCCTATTTCAGGGCCTTTCTGGGTGTCAGCTGTGCAGCCTGCTTTGGAGGTAGAATAGGAAGGTCCTAGAATAGGAGGGGTCTAGTGTTGTGACTTTGCCCTGGACTTCTTGGGGGTCTATCTTTACTCTGGGCCAGGGCTGAGGGTAGCTGAAGCCTGCTGGGCAGAAGGAGTGCCTCACGGGCACTGCCAGGACATGAGAGGTGTGGTTAGAAGTTCCTTGGTATCTCGGAGGCAAGAACTCAGGTCCCGACAACTGGACCCTGGCTTCAGTTTTCCTGAGAACAGTGCCCTGGGTGCCCCACTTGGAGGATAAATAGGGGTCCGACTCAGACTTCTGGCCCTGACCTGGATGTACACCACCACCCACCACACACACACACACACACACACACACACACACTCCCATCCTCTGCCAGCAACAAGTGATCCCTCTTCTCCTTCCCTACCTCCAGCTTCAGATTGCTGCCATTTATCAGGATGCTGAGGCAATCCAAATGCAGATGGTTGATCCACCCCTGCTGTTTTAAAGACTTGTAAGGCAGGAGAGTGATGAGTTCAAGGCCAGCCTGGGCTCCAATAGTGAGCCCCTGCTTTTAAAAAGAGAGTGGAATGGGGAGATGACTCAGCCAGTAAAATACTTGCTGTCTAAGCAAGAGAACCCCAGCTCAACCCCAGACCTGACAGTAAAAGGCCAAGCACAGGGGGTGTGGTGCGTGTTTGTATTCCTGGAGACAGACAGGCAGATTCCTGGGGCTAGAGGGCAGCAAGCCTAGGTGAACTGGTGGCTCCAGGTCAGTGAGAGATCTTGTCTCAAAATCCAAGGTGGGGGCGGCTGGAGAGACGACTCAGCCATTAAGAACACTTGTTGCCCTTGCCGGGGAACCTAGGTTCAGATTCCAACCCCAACACGGTGGTTCACAATCACCCATAACTTCAGTTCCAAGGGATCTTCTGACCTCTGTGAACACCAGGCACACATGTGGTACAGAGACATCCATGCCAGCAAAACAGTCAACCACACAGAAATAAAACAAATAAAAATAAAATGTAAACCAAGCAAAGTGGCGGGTGACTCAAGAAGACAGCCAATGCTGACCTCTGGCTTCCATGTACACACTTGTGTGCCTATATACAACTGAACACATGCATATGTACAACACACACACACACACACACACACACACACACACACACACACACACACCAAATGCAAATATATGCAGAGTTCCCAATTCCCCAAGTTGGGCTTCAGCATTATCTGTGGCTGGGAATCATCTACTTGTTCCCAAGGACGGAGCTGAGACAACGCTGCTTGCCCTGTGTCCCTAATACTCAGCAACTACTCCCCTGGCAAGCCACGTTGACTGCAGCTTTCCAAGACACAGTCTCCCACTTTTCACACCAGCAGACTGAGGCTCAGAGAGGAAAGTCACTTAAGTACTTGATGTCAGGTGACTGAGACAGAACTGGAATCCGAAACCCAGATTCCCAAGGCGAGGGTGCCCCCTTAGGTAGCTGTGGTTCTGGTTCACATGAGAAGAGCCCACCCAGCCTACCTGGGAATCAGGAGCTGAGGATCACTCAGGACTACCTGAGTGAGACAGGATGAAGGGTATCACCTCGTCTGTAGACCTCCCTTCCTTCCCGGGTTCTTGATGACCTCTCTCCTGTAGCAACTTTTCTGTAAGGTTTATTCAACTGGAGATACCAACAGCTGAGAAGATCCTGGATTCAAGGAATTACCTGAGCATGGTGGCGCCCACACAGCAGTCTGACACTATGGGTCCCCTACCCACTTCAATGTCCCATCTCTCCAGAGTGAGCTGCATTTTGTGTGTGTGTGTGTGTGTGTGTGTGTGTGTGTGTGTGTGTGTGTGCGTGTGGCTGTGGGTGCACATAGCAGCTAGCTGGGGGATCTACTTGTCTCTGCCTCCCGGGCACTGGGATTACTGTGCGTCACCACAGGGCTCTTCTTGTTTCACTTTGTTTCACTTAGGCTCTGGGGACTGAAGTCCATCCTAATGATTACAGATCGCACAGCAGACTTTTCACTGAGGAGCGATGTCTGCAACCTCCGCATTTCATTTTGCAGTTGAAATCTGATTCCTGTTTCCACTTACTAGAGGGAGAGACATATTCCAGTCTTACGACCTACCCACGGCCTGATTCCATGCTTATGTCACCAACTGAGATGGGACACACTGTCACAACAGGGAGCTGAGAGCATGGGGGGGGGGGGGCTGCCCCAATTCTGTTGTAGCTCAGCAGGGAGGGGAGGGCCTGAGGCAGGAGACCGAGAGAGAATCAGGAGATAGCCTTTCTATTCTCAGTTCTGCAGTGAGCTCGCTGTGTGCCCTTGGGCAGATCAGTTCCTCTCCTAACCCTCAGTTTCCTCATTTTCTACAACCAAATGCAGAATCTTCAAGGCTTTCCCTTTCAATTCTGAAGAGGCCACAGTTCTAGCTGGGATGTGGGCTGTGTGTGAAGAAATCTGAGCCTCTTGGTTTCATTTCGTAACTTGGGCCCCTCAGCACTTCCCAGCTAGGGCTGGGAACAGGACCATCATTCATTGACAAATGAAGGTGAGTTTCAGGGAGGTGGCTGGCAGCAGGGCTGTCACAAAACTCTGACAGAAGGACAGTGCTGGGGAAAGCCCCGTTTTCCTACCTGGGGCTCTGATTGGTGCACAGCATTTGCGCTTCCTTCAGCCTGTGGTCTCCAGCCTTTGCTGGCTCCCATGCCATCAGCTGCTGGTTCTGATCAATGGCAACAGAGTAAGCAACAAATAAGAAGTCCATTTACTGGCAATTTCAGTCATTTGTGGCATTTAATTAGCATAATTGACCCAAACTGGAACTTTTCCTTCCACCCGAATTTAAAAATACATCCCCACTGACCCCCAGTACATCTGAGAAATATTATTTTTTTAAAATAAGGTTTTAACTAAAGCCCAATATCAAAACACCATATAATACTTTTATCTCATTGAAGACATTTGATGCTTATTAAAATATTACTGCTTTAAGGCTTATTTTGATTTTTTTTTTTTTTTGCCCAAGAGTGTGTGCAGAGCCTCGATCCTCAGATAATAACAAAGAAACCTTAAACATGAAAAAAACACATGAAAGGTAATATGTTCCCCATTAGTGCCAGTATCCTTTCCCCAGGATTACTGCTTTCCAAATATAGCATTAGCTTAAAAATAAAAGACCGTTTACAGTAATGGGACACTCGGTACTACTCTGGAGCATGTGGGCTCTCCAAGGGCCTTGTACAACGGCTTCATTAAGTGGAAACTGCGGGGGAGAAAGGCTGGCTTAAAAAAATCCCAGCATGCCTCCTCCAAGGCCCCCCAGATAGGCCACCTACCCTGACCCAAGGCCCGTGTCTAACAAGCTCTTAATTCTGCTTTCAGAACTGCTTTTTCACGCGTTGTTTCTCCCAGAGATGAAAACATTTTCGAAGCTGACAAGCCATCAGTGGGTACCACCCGGGAAGAGAAGCCTCCTCGGTCCAGAGCTCTGCATTCTGGCCTCACAGGCAGGAGAACCTGCAACCGCCATCCATACCCAAGGGGTCGTCCTGCGTTTGGGAATTCTCTTTTTATCCGGGGAGCCAGCACGCTTAGGAGAAGTTATGAGAGCGGAAAGGCTCGAGGGCCATGCCTACCAGATTGTCTCAGTGGACATGGAGCAGTGACTAGTGACTGCTTTGATTGTTGGGGAGGGCTGGAGCCTGTTGTACAGTTGGGACGGAGTCATCGTGGACACAGAAGGGCCCTCCCAAGGGGCAGCTAGGGCCACTCTCATTTTCTTCCACGGGCTAGCCTGTGTCAAGCCCCCACTGGAAACTGCCAGTTGACTAAGGGTACCTGAAGAGACTCACATTGTCTGTTTGCTGCTTTGCTCCAATATTGCAGGCCCTTCTGACTTGGGGAGCCAATCCCCTTTAAGCCCAGTTTTGAGAAGCTCCACAGAGTGAGGGAGCGAGTGTCTAGCCTGAAGGGAGAGAGATGTGCTCCCCCTGGTTTCAAATCCCCAACTGGATGCCAACTATACCTCAGCTGTGGGCAGGGAGGAGGAGATCCAGAGGGCACGTGGAGGGGAACAGCATGTACTTATTGCTCGTGCACTGGGTGGGGGTCACTTCACTAGGCCAGCCTTTGTCCCCGGGGGCAGGTCCTGGGTTGGGATGGGGATGGTGTCACTATGGCCGTTGTCTGTTTGCTGTGAGGAGGCGACTCACCTGGCCGTTATCAGCTGTGGACTTCCCTGGCCCTGCTCAGTTCAGCACTCTTGTCCTTGAAGCCACAAATGGCTCATTTCTCATGTTCCTGGCTCTGTGGCTGGCACCAAGCAGGCACATCTCCCTTGAGGTGAGAGAAGAAGTTAACCGCTCCCTTGTACAGACTATTCCCTGCTGTCCAGGGTCTGGCCAGGCGTCACATGGATTTATTCTCTCGGCAGTCCCCCACAGGATCACCGTATCACGGCAATCCGTGTGTGAGTGACTTGCGGAGAAGAGAGTCTGAGCCACCTCCGGAGGCTTCCACAGCTAAGCGAGTAGATGGCAGGTGGAACGTGTGCTAGAGCGCCTGCCCTGAGTGCTGGACCTCATCATCTGTCAGAACTCACAGCTCTTTGGTGTCAACGGCATCCAAGTCTCTCGAAAGATAGAAGCCAACCCTTGGTCACAACACTTGATTCAAAATCATTGCTTTTTGTGGGCTACTACTTCCTTGGGAGGTGAAGATTGACATTCTGGGGGCCACTCGTGGCACAGGTTGGGGCCGAGTCCTCTACCCTAGAGAATCTGCAGTCCAGCCCCAGGCGGGGTTCCTGTCCTCCAGGGCTCAGGCAGTTTAAATGCTTTGGAGTGGGACAATTGCAAAAGGAATTTGCACCTACAGAAGAGGAATGAGCGGCTAAGAGGGAAAGCTATGCCCGAGGTTCAGACACAGGCCTGTGGCCCTGAGTTTAGAGTGCCGCTATACCCTGGCCTTCTGCTCATTCCTCCTAGCCATACCAGTTGTCAAGTGCAAGATTAGGTGGGTTTTTTGTTTGTTTGTTTGTTTGTTTTGTTTTTTTTTTTATTTTGGTCTACTTGACACAGTGAGAAAAAGGAAATGTCAGTTGATAAAATGCCTCCATCAGATTGGCCTGTAGGCAAGTTCGTGGGGTATTATCTTGACTAATGATTGATGTGGGAGGGCTCAGTCCACTGTGAGTGATGGACCCTGGGCAGGTGGTCCTGGGTTGTATAAAAAAGGCTGAGTAAGCCATGACAAGCAGGCCAGTAAGCAGCATTTCTCTATAGTCTTTGCTCCAGTTCCTGCCTCGAGTTCCTGCCTTGGTTTCCCGAATTGATGTACTCTAAGCCAAATAAACACTTCTCTACACAAATTGCTTTGGGTCATGATGTTTATCACAGCAGTAAAAAGCAAAGGAGGAACGTGAGACCCAGAGGAATGTGGGAGCCTGTGAGCTGGAACTGGAGTGGCCCTGGAGGGCAGAAACAGCTCTGGGAAAGAGTGGGAGGAGCCTGTGGGGGATGAGCATGTGGGGGAGGAGCATGTGGGGGATGCCAGCAGATGATGCGGGTAACAAGTCAGGTGGGCGGTGCACAGCACCTCCACCTGTTTTCCCCAGGATGAGTGGATGTGGGAGACTCAGGGTGGAAGTAAGAGAGCCAGGCTCGATGACTGATGTCTGTCAGGAGCACAGGGAGAGAGAGGTGGCTTCCTGCCACGTGCTTGGCATCATGTGTGCTTAAAGGACAGAGACGTGTTACCTCTGCGACTCATGCCACACCTAGACACTCCTGCTCACTCAGCCCCACCTGTCGCTGACACTGTAGAGTTTGCCGTCTATTCCATGGGACCCGCCAACTGCCAAGCCATCACCAACGCTGAGAGGGGAGGACTGGCCCGGCTAAGTCACCACGGGGCCAAACCAGAATGTCGAAGGTCCTGGTCTCTGTCACTTCAAATAGCCCCAGTACACCACCAAAGACACTGCATTCTTGGTAACTCGTGCAAATTCCATTGTGCAGGAGTAAGAATAGTGCAGGAATCTAACCATGCTGAACAGAGGCGAAGGACAAGACAGTAAAAACCAGAAGCTGGGACTTCAGATTTGAGCACTGGTTTGAAATATTTCTGAAGCCTCGTGGAATCAACATGGCTCAGTGTGGTCCTCCCTTCTAACGAGCAGGGCTCAGTGTGGTCCTCCCTTCTAACGAGCAGGAGGCTGAGCCCGACAGGTCATGGGGCCCCTGGTAACTGTGGTGAGGAAGGGTGGGTAACTGTGGTGAGGGTGGGTGGGTAACTGTGGTTAAGGTGGGTAACATGGTGAGGGTGGGTAGGTAACTGTGGTTAATGTGGGTAACATAGTGAGGGTGGGTGGGTAACTGTGGTTAAGGTGGGTAACATGGTGAGGGTGGGTGGGTAACTGTGGTGAGGGTGAGTGGGTAACTGAGGTTTGAGGTGGGTAACATGGTGAGGACGGACTGGTAACTGCTGTAAGGGTGGATATGCACAAGGCTGATATGCACAAGGCTGATATGCACAAGGCTGAAGGAACTTAGAACAAGGTCCTAAGTCTAAATTCCACCGGGACCCTTTCTAGCCCAGCCAGCCTTAAAACTCAGGGTCCCGGGCAGCCCTGGCAGGACCAGCCTTCCCAGCAGAGCCTCTTCACAGATTTACATATTGTGCCCCCCCACCTGTGTGTAATCTGGTCTATCAATGTGAAGGCGTTGGGGTTTTTTTGAACGTGCCCTACATCAAATACATCCCCTCTCCACTGGGAGTAGCCCCCATCCACTATGCTGCAGACTCGGGGGACATTTGATTGTCTAGAACACATCAAACGGCCCAGGTCTCCCTTGTAAAAGTTTTACAAGAAAATCATTGAAGATCAGCCGAGCCTGCCCTGCCTTTCTCTCTCCTCCTTGGATTTCAACGCTGAGCTGATGTAGCCTCACCATACCGTGCTGGCCTGTGAGAGCGCTGGGCTGGTGAGGCAGCGGCGGTAGGAGCCTCAGCCCCCCGGATCGTTCGTTAGGCTTGCAGGCCACGGCTGTGGGATCTAGTGAGTTGGACATATTTTATTTAACCAGCTTAGTAAAAGGTAATATTCAGCAGCTGTGATCTATAGCAGAATTACAATTTTCAGGTCAAGGAGGGATTTTGATATTAGGAGGTTGGGCAGAATTACTATGAAATCTCATGAGCTGTCTTTAAAAATAAATGAGAAAATAGGTTATCCAAGAGTCATTGTAAGGGGAAAATCAATAGGCGGTGTCTATTCACTTGGGCTATCAAAATCCTTGAAATTTGAACAAAAGTTTCACGTTTAGTGTACTGGAGGTTTTGAAATACCAGCAGCGGAGCTCCGTGGCTGCACATCCGTGGTGCCGCACATCCAAATGAGGCAAGCCCCTGTGAAGCGGCGCGGCTCCCTCTTTAGATGGGGAAGGAGCCTGGTGACCGAATGAACCCGTAGAGACTCCTGTAGAGCTCTCTGTCACCCTCCACGGCAGGCTGCTACCAGCCCTGCAAAAAAAGCACTAAAAGGTCAGTGCAGTGCAGTTTGCCAGGTGGCCCCGCCCCGCCCTGCCCCGCCCCTTGCCTAGAAGGGTGGAGTCCACACATCTCAGCTCACATAACTCACTGCACACACCTTGGGATGGAAACAGCCTCCGTGTGGTGAACTATCACCTGCTTAGGCTGTCAGAAATGACAGAAATTGTCTACACCCGAAACATTCACCCTTTAAATGTCTATCCCTCCCTTCCACTGTGTGCCTTGCCAATTAGGGGGCAAAAATGGAGGAAAAAGCAGGCTGTGAGAATGGACTAGCCTCTGAAAGACGATCAGGCAGACCTCCTTGGACTGGGGAGAGAGGGCGCTCAGATGGTATCACCCATCCTGGACCAGGGAGAAGACAGATGGGCTGGGAGTGCCTAGACAAAGGCTCCAAGTTGGGAAAGAGCTTGAAATGTGGGAGAAAGAAATGAGGTGAGATGGGCCCGAGATTGAGGGCTGGTGGGGTAGGGCAGACCATGGGAGGAATTGTGATTAGAAACATTAGACCAGATGAAAAGATTTTGAATCGGAAGATTCTAAGATCTGATTTTCCTTTTCAAACCGTCACTCCAGCTGTTGTGAACCGATAGGAATCATGCATGCCACATGGGGACACCCAAGACTGGCCCAGGCAGGGGAAGTAGCGGCATGGAATGGGGTGTGTGGAGGTGAACTTCCTTGGTGTTCCTGGGAGAACCTGCACTCTTCCACTAATTGGCACTAAATACAGACACGGGTACTGCTTTCGCTCACTGGTGAGCCTTCCTGGTTGGGATCTCTCTGCCTACAGATCCCGTGCCTTCCTTTGCCACCACTGTGGAGGTGGCTTCTTCAGGGATGACTCAGCCAAGCTGGGGTTCACGTGGAGCCAAGTATCAGGTGTAGCCTGGCTCGTGTATCATATACGTCCCACTTTCCAAATCTCCGTGGATATAATTCTTATGAATTCACTCAAGAATATTGTATCTTAGCAATAATAGTCTTTTAGCTTCTATTTACTCAATTAAAATATTTTAAAGAATTGTTTTAAATGTGCCCTCAAAATTCTCTTTGCTGCTTTTTTCTCTTTAAAAATGTTTAAATTAGCTGGGCGGTGGTGGCACACACCTTTAATCCCAGCACTTGGGAGGCAGAGGCAGGCAGATCTCTGCAAGTTTGAGGCCAGCCTGGTCTACATAGTGAATTCCAGGACAGCCAGGGCTACACAGAGAAACCCTGTCTTGAAAAACAAAAACAAACAAAAAAAAATTTATGCTTTGACAATTTCATTCATATGTATAATGTGTTTTAGTAGTATTCACCTCACCATTCTCTCTCCTTCTTCTTCCAGCTATGCCCCTCCTACTTTTATGGTGTGTGTGTGTCCCAATGAGTTTATTTAGGGCTCCTTGCTTGAGCATGGCCAGGCTTTTTTTTACTGGGGCACTGGCTGCTCACCAGTGGGAAGTAGAAATTTCCTTTTCAATACATTTGGCAATGGGTAGACTCAAACCAGTCAACCAACCCAGATGGCACTTTCCTCTGCCCCCAGATGAGCTCCAAGACAGGAATTCCCAGGTAGCTGTTAGGAGACCTGGGGAAGGCAGGGATGATGTTATATGACTTGTGTTGTGTTCCTGATCCCTGATTCAACACTGGCCATTTAGTATTAAAAAGTAGTTTTAAAGCATTCTTAGAAAGAATATATATTTTTAAAACATTTACTTTGTGTGTATGGGTGTGTGAATGTGTGTGTGAGAGAGAGAGACAGAGAGAAACACAGAGAGAAACAGAGAAAGAGAGAGAGACAGAAAGACAGAGACAGACATACACAGAGACAGAGATAGAGAGAGACAGAGACACAGAGACAGAGAGAAAGTAGATGCCCAGGGGGAACTGGAGTTACAGAGGGCTGTAGCTTCCAGTGTGCTGGGTACTGAATTCTAGTCCTCCGCAGGAGCAGTATATTCTCTTAACTGCCGAGACACCTCTAGCCCCTACAAAGGCTATTTTGCAATGGATACATTTTGGTGCTGGGAATTGAACCCAGAGCCTTGAGCTTGGCACATGTTCTGTCACGGAGCCACGTGTCTAGCCCTTGGTTCTGTGAGACAGAGTCCCCTTGTGTAGATGGTGCTAGCATTCTGCTCGTCTCTGATGCATGCTTGGCCCAATATTTCCAACTCTTTCCTCCTGTGAAGTTCTTTTCCCCATGAGATAGGGTATCTCAAGCTGGCCTCGTTCTCAAGATCCCTCAGCCTCAGCCTTCTTGGTGTGGGATTATAGGAGTATGTGGTGTTCTTGAAGTATTTTAAATCCTTGATCAGGAGGAATCTGTGTAGAAAAAAACCAAAGCCAAACCCCAAAGAGCTCTAAACAACAATAGCTCCACAAACAGTATGTCTCTGCTATGCTACAGACCTACACGTTTATATTTCCTCATGATGCACAGGACAGGGTTGGTCTGTTACATGTTTTAAGGTGGGTCCCAATGGGGCATCTACTGGGATCTTCATCTCTATGTTCTGTTTGAGTGCGATTTTCTCAGAGGCTCAGTGGGGAGATGAATTGATTACCCAAGGTCACCAGTGCAGGAAGCAGAGCTCAGAGTCAGGCCTGCGTCTCCCTGCAAGTTAATGGAAAACAAAATAAAATTCTGTGTTCAAAAAGCCATAGGGGCTGATAAGATGGCTCAGTGGGCTAAGGAGCGTCCTGCCAAGCTTGGGAACATGAGTTTAATCCCTAGGTCCGCATGGCAGGAAGTGAGAACCAATCCTACACGTTGGCCTCTGACCTCCATACATATGTTGTGGCTCATATGTGGCCATGTATATAAAACACAATAAGTGAAAAAAATTAATTAAAAGAGAAAAAAAATCTTAGCCAGGCACGGGAAGCTAAGGAAGGAAGAGCCCAGGAATGCTGAAAGTCTGCCCTATACAATATGGGGAGACGCTGCCTCATAATCATAGAGCAGGGCCAGGGTGATAGCTCTGTAGGTAAAATACTTGCTTTCCAAACATAAGGACCTCAGTTTGTTTCCCCACAACCTATTCAGAAAAAAAAAAAAAAAAAGATTACCATGGTGGCACACACCATGTGTGCTTGGTGAGCTCCAGGCCAGTGAGAAACCCTGTCTTGGTAAGGTGGATGGCCCCTCCACATGGACCAGCACACACAGGTGCACACCAGGAAGACACAAGACACCACATAAATAAAAGCCAGACATAACCTTGGGCACAAACCTCACAAGTGTCACTGTTTTTAAAAAGCGACAGGGTACTGTATTCACAATCCAGGATGCTGAGTGAAGACTTACACCTGCCTTTCCACTGGAAAGAAAGCAAGAGAAGCAGCAGACTTTGGAATTACGAATTTTATTGAACTCACCCAGTGAGACAAGTTAGTCCCAGAAACAACCATTAAATGTGTTACCTGTAGTAATGGTAAGTAGAACACATTTCCAAGAAATCTAACAAAAATAAATGCTGAAATAAATTACTTTGTGGAATACAGCAAATAAACAGATTTCTATAAACAACCACTCTGTAAAAAAAAAAAAAACCACTTTATATTAGAGATGAAGCATGAAGGAAAGAGGCGTTGTGGAGCTGGGAGTCTACGGGACTTGGAACGAATTCCTGAGTGAGATGTAAAAACAGCAGTGAATTAATAGAATTAATAAGCACAGGCCAATCTACCTCCCCTCCTCCACCTGCTTAGTTTCAGTGTGATTTCTCCCCGTCCCCAAGATAGGCTCCGAGCACTGCTCCTACACCCCAGCATAAGCGATGCAGATAATGTAATCGCAGCATCATTAGGAACCATGAAATTGCAATTCCTCGGGGAAGGAGCGCTATCGCTCAGTTACACAAGAAGAGCGATTAATTAGCGGATCTCAGTGTAACAGACTATGTACTACATGGGTTCTAATCCTACTCTAGAGTGGCTTTCAGGCCTAATGAATTACTTTAGGAAAGATGAGCTGCAGCCAGAAGACATCAGTCAAAATGTAATACAGGAAATCATCCAAACCTACCCAGTGCTAACCTGAGAGAACTATCATCCAGCACAGTAGGGAAAAATCAAACACACTAATTTCACCTAGTCTACAAGATGATGGTGCTGGATGGTCACTCCATAAACATCATTTTAAAGTGGTGGCCCTTTTTCAGAGGGGCTTGATGTCACTTTGGGTCTGTCAAACCTTTGGACAATTGCATCCTCAAATTTAAAGCAGATGGCAAGGCTGCCCTCGAACCTCCCTGGTGATGGCATAGAAAACAGTTCTTAAATGGGTATCTTTTCTTGGAAGGGAGCCATAGAATCAGGGCTTTTGCCATTCCCAGGAGGATGACATCACTTGCTCTGAACCCGGCAGGCACTCCCTCTCCTTGGTGCTGGGACATCCTAGGCCTGGCCTGAAAATCCAGTGGCTAGGTGAGAAGTCAAGGCTGGGTCTCCGCACAGCGTTAAGGCCTCAGCTTTTGGACCAGATGAAATCTTATTACATTACTTGCTTGGATTCTAAATTGCATTTCTGGTACTTAAAGCCTCTTTGGGGTGTCTGTGAGTGTCTGGGTGGGGTTCCTAGTTCCAGGATGTAACATCCAAGGGGAACCCCTGAGGCAAAAGCATAGTTAGTCAGTGGTGGCTAGACCCTCATGAGGCCCTGAGTGTTCTCTGGGTGCCCCTACAGATCTCTGTTAACTTGTTTTAAGGCCTGTTGGGCCACATAGTGAGAGCCTGTCTCAAATGCCAACAATTCCCAGAACTGCACAACAAACTAGGCCAAACAAAGCAAAAACCAACCAAAACAACAACAAAACAAAACTTGGAGCTGGGACTCCAAGGCTGAAGATGGGCGTGCCACACTAGCTTTCAAATCTCTTTCAGCCTACTTGTTTCCTTTTTTGAGATAGGGTCTCTCTCTGTATACCTGTCTGGTTTCAAACTCATGATCATCTGGTAAACACCTCTACACTCATGAGGCTTCTAGTCTGGATCTTATCCATATTCACAGACCTAAAGGGCCCAGGACTTTTGAGGGGCGAGCACAATATTGTGTCAGGGTTTCTGATGGGGTAATAGATGCACAAGAGAGAAATTCAGTCATCTGGCCAGTCTGGCTACATAATTTGGGAGACCCAGGGCAAAATAAAAATGTGGGATCGCTTCTTAATAAAAGCAGGCATGCGCAGGAGAGATGGCTCAGGGTAGATGATCTCTTAGCCCATGAAACATCTTCTGACTCAACCCCCGAGTCTTTTGCAGGGGACCAGAATTCAGTTCCAAGTACCCATGTCTGGGGGCTCACAGCTGCATGTAACTCCAGCTCCAGGGGGAGCTAACACCTCCAGTCTACATTGGCACCTTCACACACACACACACACACACACACACACACACACACACACACACACGGTGATATTTTCTTTGTACTGAAATGTGATTTTATTTGTATGTTAATAAATAAAATTGCCTGGGGGTCAGAGCTAATAGTAAGCCATAGCGGAGCTGGGCATTCGTGGTGCATGCCTTTAATCCCAGCACTTGGTAGGCAGAGCTAGGTAGATCTCTGTGTGGTCAAGGATACAGCCAGCATGGAGACACACGCCTTTAATCTCAATACCAACCACAGAAGACCTGGAGGGCTGTACTTACAGGCAGTGACAAGGTGGTCATGTGGTTGGGTTTACAACCAATGAGAAGGCAGAACAGAAAGTCTATATAAAGACAAACACACAGGAAGTAGGTCTCTCTTGGCTGAAGAGGATCGCTGAAGCAGGAAGGGTAAGCTCTGACCTCTTGGGCTTTTATCTTTTTTTTTTTTTTTTTTTTTTTTTTAGATTTATTTATTTATTATGTATACAGTATTCTACCTACATGCATGCTTGCAGGCCAGAAGAGGGCACCAGATCTCATTACGGATGGTTGTGGTTGCTGGGAATTGAACTCAGGACCTCTGGAAGAGCAGCCAGTGCTCTTAACCGCTGAGCCACCTCTCCAGCCCTTGGGCTTTTATCTTTACATTGGCTCTGTGTTTCTTATTTAATAAGACGGTTACTTCTACACACACACACACACACACACACACACACACACACACACAATTAAAAATAAATCTTTAAAAAAGCAGACATTTCCAGCTTGTCACAGTGCCTTTAATTTGGTGATGTTCTCAGTCCAAATTTAAATTATTGTTGTAGAATGCTGGATTTAACTGAAAATGGGATATCTGACATGTACATGGAGCCATCCAAATTTCCCACTGCTTTTCATGGCTCATCTAGGCAGGGCCCTGAATGGGCCTGAAGAGACTGAAGGACTCGACGTGAACAGAAGAGAAGCCCGGTGGGCTTGGAGCTGGCTGCTGTGATGTTCCCTCAGACCCTTAGAGGTACCAGGCCAACTTGGGGCACACACGCACTCCCAGCCACTGGACCAGCATGCTATACTACCCATCTAGGTCAGGTAGCCAAGCCTAGTATTTCTTATCTGAGTCCACAGCATGTGGTCAGCCCTCAGGGGCTCTAGCGACACCAGGCACCTGGATGAGGTGGGCAACAGACTCATCTATGTGGAGTTCTCCCAGTGAATGAGCAAAGACATTCACAGTGTGGGTGGGCACAGCTGCCACCAAGTCCCACCTGAGCATATTGTGCCTGATGATACTACCCTCTCTGTATCTATCTCTATGTGGGGGCATGTTGGAAGCAGTTTGGGGGGCCTAGAATGTGGTGGCTGAGTGGCGACAGGCTCCTGGCATTGGAAGAATGAGCCACTGAGAAACGGACCAAGAGGTGGCAGGATGTCCCAGGTCCTCAGGTCACAGTCCCTATCCTATCACACTTCCCTCACAAAACACACTTACAAAGCTCAAATTGTGAAGAATTTCAGTCAACCAAGGAGTATTTCTCTGTAAGTATGAGGCCCTTCTGAGCACAGGCTCTTCATGACACTAACTGTATCCAGACTTTTCAGAAGTTTAGTGTGCCACAGGTCCTCATTTTCTAGAAGGTTCTATATATAAGAAGAAGCCCCTTTGCCCCAAACCACGACCCTTATTTTGGAGCATTCCCTTTGTATTACTGTGGATAGCTGGGAGTTGCCAGAGATCTCCCTCCCTAGAGACGTTCCAGCCCCATTTCCCATTCACTGGCTGAAGAAATCAGGGAAGATGGAGCATGACTTCAGAGTCCACACACCAGGACCACGCATGACAGGGTCTAGAATCCTAAGACCGGGTCTCAGGCTGGCCCATTTGCTGTAACCACCAGCTATCAGGACCACGCTAGGGAAGCAGCACCCCTCGGCATTAGCAGTAGAGAAGTTTCCAGAAGTCTGTCCTGGGCAGCCTCACAGTGGTGCCCTAATGATATGAACGGTTTCTCACAAGTTTTTAGGTGGGGAGAGTGGCTGAGAATACACCACGTGGGACAAAGACCAGAGATGCCTTCCTCAGGGGACATCAGGAGCTCCCCTGAGATGTCAGCTGGGGCATTTCCCTGCTAGTTCCCTGGGAGCAAAGACCTGACAGTCAAGGAAAAGCCGACAGGGACGGAGTCAATGTCTGCACGTAGTGGGAACTTTAGCACCAATGGCATGAAGGCGAACTCTACCCAGATCACTAGCTCTGTGAATTCTGAGCCAAGGGTCACGAAAGTCTTAGGCTGTGGCTCCTGGGGTCAGGGAACGGGAGAAGGAATGGAGGATCACAAAGACAAAATCTGCAGCATGTGCCACTGGAAGGGACATCTCTCTGTGCAGGGGGGGACTGAAGGCCTAGGGTCTACCCGTGGCTCTGCTGTCAACTTGCTAGAAGATCTCCAGTAAATGCTGTTCTCCCTCTAAGAGCCATTTCTCTATCTGGAAACAAGAGTGGGTTGGCCAGCTTGGCCCTGCAGCATGCACTGGAGCTCACCTGAACACTCAGATGCTGCACGGTGGCCAGCACTGAGCTTGGAAGACACAGATCCGAGGAAGTCCATTGTCTCATCTCCTTCCCCCACTGCCTACCACACACACTGTCCAGCTCCGTGGGTCTCTTTCTTCACATAGGAGTTCAGAGAGGATTGACACAGGCTGGAGTATGTGGTTGCATCTGTTGGGGTGCCCAGGCTCCTCCTGCCCCAATATCAGACACCCCAAGACCAGTTCCTTCACACCTGGGAGAGGGGGCATGTTGGAGACTGATACAAATTCTGGTTCTGCCTCCCCTCTCTGCATGGGGACAGGGAGGAGGAGGACACAGAAGCCTTTGAAATGCCTCTTGTTCCGTTTCCTCCCTGTTCCTCACTTAGCATTAACCTTGTTCGAGCCCAGAAACACTCCCGTGGTGCACCTCTTAGCCACTTGGCAACTTTTTTCTCTTTTATGATATTTTGGGCTTCTGTTACCCACCAAGTCAAACCTTTAAAAAAAAAAAAAAAAAAAAACCCAAACCTCACCCTCCAAGTCAGCCCTGATCTAAACATTCCTGTCTCCCTCTCAAGGGTGGGTCCTGGGTGTAGAAACAGTGGCGATGGAGACCAACCCACCTGCAGGCAAAGAAGATTCCTATTTGCTTTCTGGCGGACTTTGTAGTGCAGTTAGAGAAACCGCAAGGAGGAAGAGCTCAAATGTTCTTTGCGTGCAAGTCCTGGGGAATGGGCTCTTGGTATCAGGAGCACTGACAAGGGCAGAGGCCTCTCCACGACAGTTT
Organism: Peromyscus leucopus; assembly: GCF_004664715.2. Lineage (NCBI taxonomy): Eukaryota > Metazoa > Chordata > Mammalia > Rodentia > Cricetidae > Peromyscus > Peromyscus leucopus. Next base: position 31,658,087 of record NC_051063.1, read on the forward strand.
GGGATCTTGAGAATGACATGTCCAAGATAAGGCAAACTGGGATGCTGGGAGTGCAAAGCTTTCAGACCCCTGCCTGGCACATCAAGGCTCTCCAACTTCTCCCTTTCAGTGTATGTCTTTGGGGCCCGGCTCATAGTAGGTGCTTGGTAAATATTCATGGACCAGATGAATAAATGGCATTTTTCTTCTCTTTTGAACAGGGAGGGGTTGGATTAGTCTTGTCCGGGACAATAATGAGTTCATTGGAACCACCTGCTTTTCCTCATGCCAGTGCCTCCCTTTTTTTTTTTTTTCCAGAAATGCTGCCTCAGGAGGGGTGGGCTTGGCCAATGCCAAGACATGCAAATCGAGCATGGCCAGGTCTCTCTGGGACAAGGCTCCTGGGCAGCCTGGAGATCTACTCAGGGCATAAACAATCCATTTGGGACTCTTCTCCATATGTTGAATTGCACAGCACAGAGGCCTGGGACTTCACTGACCCTAAGCTGGGATGAGACAGGCTGGAAATGCTAATATGGAGGTAAACAATGCCAGACCTCAGGGCCACCTTTCCTAATCCTGTGACCTTACACCTTTCTTAAGGACCACCAGAGGATCCTCACCCCCTCATTCCTCCTTGGTAGAGCATATCCTCAGACTCCCTGTCAGCCTAGTAATCTGCCCAAAAGTGCAGGTTTGTGTGGGTCTCCAGGGCAAGACTGTGCCTGTTACTCTACTACCCTGAGGGACCACGACAGAGGAAGCTGCAACGTGTTGACTTACATCTCTCATCCCATGAACACCCAAGAGAGGGCCCCAGGAGATGGGCAGACACCTCTACCAGAGAAATATGTGGCTGGTGTGTAGCACGAATCTTAAAAGGTCTTATTAATAAAATCAAACCTGAGCCAGGTATTGGGGTGAATGCTGAATGATCAGAGAAGCAGAACAAGCCACAGCTACCTCACCTTACCAGTTCCTCAGCTGATCCTGTTTCCTCAAACTGGAAGCCTCTGTGTCCTCATCTGAATGGGTCTCAGCTGAACTGCTGCTAAAAGCCTAAAAGCTTAACCAGCCCTAGTTCCTGGTCCTCACACCTTATATACCTTTCTGCTTTCTACCATCACTTCATGGGATTAAAGGCGTGGGTCACCATGCCTGGCTGTTTCCAGTGTGACTTTGAACTCACAGAGATCCGGATGGATCTCTGCCTCCCAAGTGATAGGATTAAAGGTGTGTGTGCCACCATTTTCTGGCCTCTATATCTAGTGGCTGCTCTGTCTCTGACCCCAGATAAGTTTGTTAGGATGCACAATATATTGGGGGACACAATATATCACCACACTGGTGCACCTGAGGCCACTTAGGAAGGCTGAATCCGCTTTCCCCAGCATCCTAAGTCAGAAGCCAAGAGTGCAGTGGCAGGATTTCAGAGTTTTTCTGTACAAGTGCCTAGCTGACCTCACAGTAGTGTGTCCTTCCAGGGGCAAAAGTCTTGGAACTTTCTGCATGGAGGTGAGATATAGCTGAGTGGGGGTGGGCCTGGGACAGGGGAAGGCAGAGAGGGTCCCCAGAGAGACTTAGTAAGGTATGCCAGGTGCTTAACCCAAGGTAGGGCCTTCTTCAGTCGGCCGAGGGCACCCCTGTGGCTTGGGCGCTTGGCAGCCCCGTGTGGAGAGAAGCTGGTGCCTGAGGATGTGTTCATTCTCAACTCTGTGGAGGCTCATCATGAAAAAAGATGTTTTCCTCTAACAAGGGCATTTTGTGGCAAAATAAGTTGAAAACAACAACTTTGAGGCATCGAAGCTGCGCCTGGGCTCCCTGCGCCCCACCTTTCTGGCACCGCCTCCTTCTGAACACACCTGGGGGAGGCCCCGGGAGGAGCAAGGCTGCAGCGCGGCCCGGTATGGTCCTGCCTGCAGGAAAAGCCCAGGCAGCCCTTGGTGGATGCGCAGGCTGCAGATCAATACTGGTGGAAAGGCAGCTTCGCTCCTTTCCAGCCTCCCTAGCTATTATTCATGCCAAAGGGCCTTGTTTGGATGAAAAGGGGCGGGGGTTGGGAGTTTGCAGAATCACAGGCCTGCGCTCTGCCTGTAGCCGGTTCCCCCTCACCTGGATTGCCCCCCCCCCCCCGTTTTGTTTCAGAAAAGAGCACGGGTGAGCTGGGCCCGGGCCCCTGTTTTCCCTTCACTGGCTCCTCCTGAGGAAGGGCATGATGGGCTCAGGATGCTACTTGCCGGGATCTCTCTTGCTCTTGTCCGGGATGACATTCCCATCCTGCTTTTGCCACTTGCCTCTGGTAAGCAAGCCCTGACTGGAATCATAAGGCTCCATGGTGGGAAGGATGCCCCGGCTGCCTCGGCTCCAGTCACACAATCATTTTCTGTCTGGGCTGGATGCTCCTGGACACCTGTGAACATCTTGGTGTGGTGCCTATTGGCTCCAAGATCTTCATGGAGCTGTTCACCTAGTCACCTTGGCCCACGGATCACTATGTAGACAGACTGGCAGATGCCACTAGGCTGGGCCGGATGCATCACAGGAGAGAGACAGAAACAAGGACATTTATTTAAGCTTTGGGTCAGGTTTGAAGTCAGTGGGTCACAGCATTGGGTGAGGGCAAGATAGAGGACAGTTTCTTGTCTCAGCAGGGGTGGCTTACCACATGATCTTCCTTCCCACTGGAAAAATGGTTCTAGTTTGTCTTCTGCTGGGGTGTGGAGGTGACTCTAAGGGAGGTGAGTTGTCATGTGACTAACATGGTGGACTAGACTCTAGTCACTAGAGCCCCGAGGCCCTCCAGACCCAGGTGTGGACACTATTTCTACATCCACAGTGATTAAGGAGACTCAAAACAAGATCTTACGCCTCTTGGCTGGCTCAAGACTCCTGCAGGACCATCTGGGATCTGCCTCTGATAGGACAGGAGAGGGGAACTAGGAACAGGATGGAGAAGAGGTACCCAGCCCTGATGCTGTGGTTTCCATAGTTACACAAACTAAACAAAATGGTGATCAGATACAATAAGGGGACATGGCACGAGGAACCCTCGGACTTCTGATCTCAGGTGGCCATGATAGGGCTCCATCGTCTCTGGCCCCTTGAGGTTGCAGCATGGAAAAGCCCATCAATGGCAAGTTACAGGAAGGGCTGCTCCTGTCACCCATTAGGGAAGCGTGGCTTGGAACGAGCTCCAGTTGACTGCACAGAGGCCGAGCCAGCCATCCAGGCTCACACAGCTTTCTTTAAGCCTTCCCTGCTTGCCCTCACCACAGACCACCGTCTCCCATCCACTCACTCAGCTGAAGGGGAAGGCAACGGCCCTCGGGCTGGGGACTCAGTCGTTCCTTTGAAAGCAGTGTGGGCCACAGACAACCCAGAGTCCCTGACTGTGGACTTCTCCGCCAGACATTTTGCCTCCTTTATTCCTGAGCTGGGAGTGCCCGGAGAGGCTAAGCAGTTCACACCAAAGTGATGAGGAAATCGTCACTTGTACTTAATTCTCAGCTACGTAGACAAACGACTATAAATATTTATGACGGGAAATTTCATTATTTAAAAATTCCCCCTCTAAATTTCCAGTGAGTCCACCGAAGAGTGCCTGCCGTACAGGTTGCAAATTAAGAACAATTATTTTTCTCTTCCGCATTTAAATATAACTTAGAGCTGAAGTCATTGAAAGGGGCTAACATCAACCTTAATTAAATATTAAAGTGTGCCTGTACCTGCTGCTATTGCTGCCCCTTCGAATAAGATATAACCTATTTTTGACAAGTTTTCATCTTTCTCTGTGGAAGACACTACATGAAACCAAATCAGTGGCAAAGAGGGAGTAATGAATAATCTATTTCATATTCCAACAGTACCCAGGGCTCGGAGTGGAAAAATATTCAGTCAGATGATGGCAAGAGGCTGCTGGGTACCACATGACACAGCTAATGTTTAAATAATAATAATAGAAAAAAGCGATAAACAAATCATTAGCCCTTAACAGTTGTTTAATGCAATTTGTTAATGAACGTAATGGCGGGGACTGATAATGAAAGACAATAAAACCGTCTAAACAGGCGCCAAGTCGCTGGCCATGCGCAATTATTTCCTTGTCAAGTTTTTATGATTTAATGAGCCCCTCTGGGACTGACGGCTGTCAGTCAGTCGTGACTTTTTGACACCATTACAACTTCAAATACAGCAGCAGGCAGGCTGTTTTCCTCGGATTTGAAATACTGAAATGATCTGACAGTTTTAAAGAAAAGATGTGCAGAAAAAAAAAAAGAGAGAGAGGAGAAAGGCGGTGCGCGCCTCTTCCTTTCTTTCCTCCTCCCTTCTTCCGTGAGTTGATAATCTCTGGATGCTGTTTGGTAATGAAAACCCAATCACTGAGGTCATTATCTGATGAGGTTTTTGGAGCAGGCAGGGCTTTTTTTCCCCTCTTTATTTCTTTACTTAATGATAACCCTCAATGGGCTTGCCCCGCATGGGACGGCCAGAGCCGCACAATTTTGTTCGCCATTAATTTCAGCCTTTGAAGCTCAGGGCTCAGAGGCAGCAGCAAAGCAAACCCCCCACCAAGCTGGTTCCAAAATAAGACAATCCAGCCTGCCTGAAACAGAATAGCAAATGGCCTCGCAGCCCAGGCCTGGCCACTGACGTCAGATCCACTGCATCTGCAGGCATCCGCCTTCAACACGGAACATTTAAAACTCTTTACAACTTAAGAGACTTTAATTAAATTGCTTTTGATTCTGGAGCGGGGTTGCATCCGCTTTATTTATACTGTCCCAGAAACTGTTTAGTCTGCATGAATTTTATATGGCGAGGGCTTCCTCCTCTTCCTCCTCCTCTTCCTCCTCCTCCATGCTGCCATTTCACCCTCCCCCTACCTCCCACACACTCTTAAACAAAGGCTCCCAACTTCACAAATATTCAACAACTGAAGTCTACATAATATGAACCTAGAAAACCTTCCACACAGACACCTGCTTCAGGTTTGCATACTCCTTTCCTTCCCGGGTGGGACAGGAGAGTGGGACGGGAGGGAAGGAGGGAGGGAGGGAGGGAGAGAGAGGGGAGAGTATTACTCCAGCCCCAGGGCACTGTGCTCTTCCCATGGCATCAGGAGGACAGAAGGTGGTCAGGGGACTTTCAGGCCAGTGCCCACTGCCAGTGGGCCAGGCCTGAGTGAGGTGGTCACTCTCTAGGGGATGCGATGGAGCTGCTGGGTCCAAGGGTTATATGTTCACAGATTTCCACTCCCCAAATCACTGGCAACAGCCAAAAAAGAACTGGGCAGAGAAAGCCATTGAGAGGTGAGTGGCGATTGCTTCCCTTCCTCCTCATTCATATGCTTCTGTGAGAGTGCAGGCCTCAGTGAAATACTTGGGGGCCAGCAAGTGCCAATGCCCAGCTCCGCCCTGCTTGTTGGAGGTGCCTTGGGAAGACGCAGCTGAGTGGAAGGTGGAGGCAGGTGGGAGAGACAGCTTAGAACTCAGTACACCCTTAACTGAGAACCCCCATTTCCAAGGAGGCCACCAGAGGCACTGGTCCACTTCACCAGCATCAGCACTGCGGACGCTCGAGGCTGGTTTGTCTCCTGGTTTTTTAATGGTTTCTTTTATACATTCAGGATGCCCAGATTCAGTTACCAGCAGCAGAGATTCTTGCTGAGCTGGTCCCTTTAGCTGGCAGAAGAGTCAGCACGGCTTCCGGCCCTGCTCTGCTGTCCACTTTGTTCAGCCCAAATCCCACCCTTCCGACACAGAGACTACACCTTTATTTACACAATAATAAATGATTTATCCGAACACATACAGGCCTTGGCCAGTTTCCACAAACACAATTTCTCTGGTAGATTTTGCATTTCCTCTCCACCTTATGATTCTCTTCGGAGTATGTGTGTGTGTGTGTGCGTGCATGCGCGTGCTTGCACACAAGTGCATGTGTGCGTGTGTGGTGGGGGTCAAGAACAGCATGATTTTTCTCCACCAACACAGGTGGTTAGCATTTTTTATGAAGGGAACAGGTTGGCTTTTCAAGAATCCAAAGCTTCCAATTATATTTTAAAAAGATAGTACAGACCTGTAAGGGCCTATGAAGTTTTAAGAAAAACACATTTTGCTTCATGACTAGAGGGAAATGACCTCACTTGGGCAACTTTAAGCCTGATCACAAATGAACACATTCTGAACACAATTCTTGGTTACCTCAGACAGAAAGAAAGGGAAGAAAATCCCAAAGTGTGACACAGGTTTGTTTGCAGAGAACGAGGCAGGTTTTGCGAACAGTTGTTAGTAAAAATCAAGTAGTTCCTTTGTGGCGCTCTGCGGTTCCTCGTTGTTTGACAGGGGTTGGTGAACACGTCCCACCAAGGCTTTTTCTAGTGGACTGTCCTAGAGGACTCTCTCATTTCTATCACCCACCACATTGCTAACTTCACACCAGCAGAGGAGTCCTGCTCATGCTCTCTGCAATACCCATGCTGGAAGGGATGTGGAGAGAACCTTCTCAGACCTTTTGTATACACGAGGGCTGCTGCTGACTGCGCTCAGATTAAAACTGAGAAGATACAGACACGCTTACCCAGGTCAGGGAAGATGAGGTCACAATTAACTATTGTGCCAATTCTCACACTGCCAGCAAATTCTGGGGAGTATGGCATTTGGAAAGGTGAGTAAATATTTCTTGCATATATATGTAGACACACACATACACACATACACACACACACACACACACACACACACACACACACACACACACTACAAAAACCAGGGAAAGTGCTAAGTCAATTTCCTGCACAAGTGACAGTGAATCCTCTCCTTTGCAATAAAGTAGCCTAGGCAGGATGGCTGTATTCATTATGTCGGGAAGGGTGGGGCTGACCTCTGATTTTTCTGGCATTTTCTCCATGGACATCACAGAAAACCTTTCTGGTAAAGAGAGGTATGTGACACACAGAAGCTCCTGTGACTGAGTCATCCTGTCCCCTCTCAAACCAGGACCCCAGGCATGTCCACAAGGCAAGGAGAGTGCTACCAAAGCTATTTTGGACAGCAGATGAAGTTACCTAAAGGCAAATGAGCATTCACCTTTACCTACAAAAAACAACAAGTCTGGGCAAAGACCAACCTCAGAAAGGGAATCAACCCACATGCAGACAGGAACAGAAAACATTTTTACACTCTCTGCACTCCAGCTGAACAGTGGGGAGGGAGAGACAGGGTCACCTGGGGCCTGTCAGCACAAAAGAATGATTCATGTGACCATTTTGTCTTAATTACTCAGAACAAGACAAGATCACTGTTTATCAGGGGAGAGCAGATGCATCAGTGTCCTTTGACAAAGAAAGTGATGGCCGTCAGGATGGTGATGACCACGATGATCCCCAGGATGACGAGCAGGATGCGGTTTTGGATGATTCTGCAGGAGAGAGAAGAAAAATGCCCATGGATAAATGAACAGCATTTTGACGAACACTGCTCAAGCTAAGTTGGCTAAAACTACAGCCTGGCAGGTAGAGTGCGCGCGTATGCGCGCGCACACACACACACGCACGCACACACAGCTTCCAGTTCTATGAACAACTCCACAGTGTTTGCGGTCATAGAATGCTTACCAAAAAGCTAAGGGGAATCAAGGGCTTGCCAGGATTTGGGTACCATGTAGCCTCTTTAAGTGATCAAGGGCCCCACGTGAGCATCTTTTTAATTTAGAATGTGAGACAAGCCTCACTTCTTTTTTTTTTTTTTTTTTCAGTGTTTCCCATGAAAGGAAAAGACTCCAAAGAAATATATGTCAGTGAGGTACTTACCTGAGCAAAAATACCCCAGGACAAGCGAGAGAGACTTAGCAGGGAGAGGAGAGGATTAAGAAGCAAGTGTCACACCTGCAGCTTAGGCTGTGAAGCCGTCACCTGTCAGTGTGGCTCACGGCTTCGTCAAGCCAGGAGCAAATGTTACATATGCTCCCTGGTGTAAAAAGATGGAAATGAGAGGGAACAGGAAGTCCTCAAGGTGCCTGGCAAGCAGCTGTGGGTGGGCCCTCTAGGGGATGATGGTCCCTCGGTCGGTCGGTCCAGCCCAGCCCTGCAGATGCTGACCTCAGAAAGACAAGCCGCGGAGACACACACTCTGGATGCCTGCAGCGTGCTTCCGCTGAAGTGATTTCATAATTTGTTACCTCATTCGGAGAAAAGAGGTCGCACACCACAATGCTTTGTTGAGCCTTTCAAAGGGAACCTGGGTCAAACAGCCTCGCCCACGCTAGCTGCTCTCACAGAGCGCACGGAAATAGAAACCCAGAGAGGCTGGCCGTCTAGCAGGCTGCCCACCCGGCTTCAAGCCTGCAGCGATTCCCCCCCACCTGCTCAGAGGCACATGTGGAGTTCTGTGTCCTCCTATGCACATGGGACCCTGGACAGGGTCTTCCACAGGGAGGGGGATGTGAGGATGAGTCAGGCCTCCACTTGAGCATCTTTGCAGAGGAACCTTCACAGGGTCCCTGCAGCTGGGATGGAGGATGACAGCAGGTTGCAGTTTTGGTGGAGTACTCCTCACCCACCCTTCCCTCTTCACAGATGGATGGATGCCATCCCATTAGAGTGGCCCACTCCCCTGTGTCCCCTAACAGGACGGGCTCCCTCTCTCCCTGACAGGTTACAAAATGATCGCCATTTGCTGACACGTCTTCCGCAAAACTGCTTCAGTACCCATGTCCACTGTTCTCGAAGGAGATGAATGGTGTGCTCTGTCCTCATTTATCACATGAGGCTCGGGGAAGATCTGTCTTGTTTATTTCTTCTTGTCCCACTAGAAAGCCTGGGCCCGACATTAATTCTTCTGTGATGACAGCTAATTCAGACTTAACAGGCCATATTTACCCAGGAGGCAGGAAGGATTCTCTGTCCTACCCCATAAGTAAATAAGAACGGGGCGTCACAGTTTATTAAAGTGAAGCTAATTAGGAACACTGAGTGGTTTTACTTAGGCTTCATTTAAAACTCAAGTTGTTTTTTCTCCTTTTCTCTGGAAGGGAGGCAAGTCTCCAGAATGGTCCCCACAGCTCTGTATGCTGAAGTCATTGTTCAAATCTCTATTTTCCACAGTCACCCATGTCAGATTTACAAAGGAAATCAGCAAAACTGAATCTCAGCAGTGAAACAGATTCAAAGCATGAAAACTTAACAAATTCTGCCATAGGTAAGCCGTGGTAGTGTGTCTTTTATACAGTGTGGGTGACAACTATCTTTTCTGTGGGATGAGAGCCCCAAGCACCCAAGATGGGGGTTTAATCTGGAACACAGTAGTAAAATAAGCACACAGAAGTCCCCAAATCTTAGCTGTTCTTAATTGGGCTTTCCCCTTCTTGGTATCCCTATCATCAGCCCCCTGCTGCTCCGGTGCATCTGCCTGTAAAGAACATGGAGAGTTCACCTCTGAAGCTTGGACACCATGTAGTGGCCAGCACTTGGGATCAGGATAGAGAACTAACTCTCTAAGGAAGGAAACCACAGACTGTGGCCTCCGGGAACTGTAACCCTCTCATTCTAAAGAGGATGCAGGAGAAATCTGGGCAAATTCAATTGGCAGGAAAATGTCAGGGTAGGAAAGGATGAAGGTCAAAGTTGAAACGAGCCCCTAAGGATGGAGCTCCCCACCACAGTGCCCTCTCAGAGCAGCTGTGGTTCTTCTCTCAGAAGCTAGAGGAAGGACTGACCACCCCGGCTCCTGGGGGTGCACTGGTGGAAGACATGGGTGCTTCTGTAGGAAGGGCTGCCAGACATTTGAGATGAAGGGAGCAGAATGGTAAAGAGCTGGGCAGAGTAAACCCGACTGGCCCGGCCATCACCCAGCGTTGGGCTGCAAAGGACTTGGGCAAATATGTCTTTCTAGGGACAGAAAATGACCCCCCTGAGTGGATAGGGTTGAGCCGGCAGGGAGAGAGGAAAAGGCTGGCAGTGGCAGACCCCAGCTATGAGGAAGCCTGGAGAAGAGTCACTGGCCATTGCTGCTGGCAGTCCCTGTTGCTCGGGGCAACAGAACTGGATGCAGAGTTGTAGACTTGGGAGGAATGGGAAAAGCCAGCCAGGTCAAGGAGCGCTGATAGCCAGCCAGGGAAGAGGTCTGGGGGCAGCCCCAATAACTTGCTCTTAACTCTGCGTAAGGGGCCATGGTGTTCCACCAGGCCAGCAGCAAGCAGTCTTAATCTCCCTTTTGAAAATGCAAAGTGTGTTTACCCAGTAAATAATTTAAGAAAGAGTATACACTTGAAAGAAGACATCCACTGAACCAGCCAGGCTAAATCGCCTCCAGGCAGAAACCCGTGCATTTGCATGCTGTATTTTATCAAGTGAGCAACTGTGGCTTTAAAAGAATGCAGAGGCAAATTAAAAGGAATGTGGGCCTGAAACATCAAAAATTCCCCAAGTTTACATTATGAATCACAGTGCTGTTGATATAAGATGAATTAACCATTTACTTTGAGGTTAAACTCACACAGTATTATTGAAAATACTGATCCCTGTGTGGAACCCAGGGAGCGGTTAAGCTTCCATCGCCAGTCTCCTCCCCTCTGGAAACAGCTCCTGTGTGTGGCATGCGGAATCATGGAAGTCTGGCTCAAGTGAAGGAGGCAGGCAGCCACCTCATCTCCTGTGTGAGGGCATGGGACTACACTGTAGCAGGCACTCTTGAAGGCACTTCTTCAGATGCCCACGTTCCCCTCTGCATCCAGCACTCACCATCCTGCTGGGCCTTGGTGTTGTGTATTAGTACGGGATTTACTTTGGCCACTGAAATTCACACACACACACAACACACACACACACACACACACACACACACACACACACACACACACACACACTTCCCATGAGGAAGCAGCTGACTTTCAGCAGTCCATCCTCTAGTGGGATGGACTCCGGTCTCGCTATTTCAATGTATAACTGAGAGCTCGGTGACAGGACACAGGACCACCCCCAGGCCATCCCCCGAGGATCGCTGCCCTGTGGCTTCTCCTGGGCCCACAGGGGACTTGTTCTAAGGTGAAGAGGTCTGGGGACTGCTTGTTACTTCAGCATAACTACTGCCCTCTGAGTCAAGGGAAGGGCCACTAAACATGGGGCTTGGGGCACACATCCGGAAGTCAGGGTTCGATGAAAGCCGTAGTTCCTTTCTTGAAGACTGATTTTGGGCTCTTTATCTTCAAAAGTTTTTTTTTTCAATAAAATTCACAATTGCACTCATCTATCTGTCTGTCTGTCTGTCTATCTATCTGTGTGTGTATGCCGAGGGGTCCACGTGGAGGTCAGAGGACAACTTTGAGGAGTGGTTCTTTCCCAGCACTATGTGCAGCTTGGGACAGAACTCAATTTAGCAGCTTTGGCAGAAAGCACCTTTATCCACTCAGTCATCTTGTCAGTCCAAAGCTGGGCTCTGTCTGCATTAGAAATGTTCTCACTCTGAGCTTCTTCAGCTGGGCCTCAGGCTTCTGTGTGCTCACGAGCAATGGTGCCCATCTGAGGAGTTCTCAGCAAGCTGCCCAGGCCGCTCTGCGTCCCGAGAGTCACAGGTAAGGACTGGCTGCAATACCTCATGCCACCCGGCTCCAGGTAGAACTGTGACCTAAGCAGCGATGGGCAGTGAACTCCGCTTCCCTGGCTACAGTGACTTGAGCCAGCCCAGCATTGTTGTGAAGGCTGGGTAACCCAGACAGCTTGGGGTGCCAGTGTTAGGCCACAATCTGTGGCAGTCATTTTATTTTCTGGAGGAAGTCAGCCTAAGGAACAAGCTGGCCCATGGAAGGGCAGACAACTAGGACCCCACCTGAAGGCATGATAAACTTCTATAGCAAGCCACCCTTCCTTTGAACTTTGATTAACATGAGAAAATAAATTAACTTCATTTTTCAAGACTGTTTGCTTTGGGTCTTCTATTATTTGTAACCAAAAGGCACTTTAGGCCGAGTCGCTGCGCTTCCACACGGAGACTTTGATCTGCGGCGCCCTCTAACAAGGGCTTCTGGACCGTGCGGTCTCAAGCTTGGATTTCCCTGCGCTTTGCTTCCCACTACGCTAGCCACACAGGTGTCTGCTTTTCTGTTTCTGTGAAGTTTTCTCTGGTAAAAAGTGGCCCTTCCACAGCCTGAATCTCTTTCATCTTTTGTATCCCTCTGACACAGAGCTTGGCAGAGATGTTTTAAAAAAAGAAGAAGAAGAAAAAAAAGAGCTTGTTCAGGGTGTGGCAATATAGGTACTTAAAGTTCTGGCTACTTGTGAAGCTGAGGCAGGGGATCATGTGATCCTAGAAGACTGAGGTTTGAGTCCATCTGGGAGACATACTGTGACCCCAAAGGGCTTCTTGTACACAAGCATAGTGTAAGGATTAGCCACTGTCAGGTAAGGATGCCCGCGATGCCCTCACCTGCTGGGGTGCATGGGAGTTGGCATACCCAGCACCATCCCTGGACCTGCATTGGATGGGCTTCATCTTGGTTCCACAGGTGGAATATGACCCAGGCAAACCTTACCAATTATAAACCTCCATTTCTTGCACAAACACGTGTTCAAAAACTGGTCTGACTCCCAAACCACACAGTCTGCTGGGGATTTCCCTAGAGGACCAAGAGAGAAGTATACCCCCCCCCCCCCCGGCTGGGTCTGATTGTGGGGCAACGGTAGCTAGGGCTACTGAAGACAGTTCCAATCATGGTGCTAGAGAAGCAAGTCCCCTGCCAGTGGAGCACAGGGTCAAGGGACAACGAAAAAGAGACGAAATGCTGAAGACATCACATCCATCCCTGGATCTGTCTGTGAGCCTGATACCTGAAGGGTCACATTTAAAGTTCTCAGTTATAGACAAGCAATGGCCTTTTGATGCGGGCAACTTCAGTTGGAAATTTTCAACCATACTGACTCTACTGATTGGACAGTGTCCCCCCCATCCCTCAAAGCCAGCCCACCTGGAAGCTCATAAGGTGACCTCGTTTGGAAGAAGGGCCTTCATTAAGAATCTTGAAAATCATGTCTCCTTGTATCAACAGAGCACACAGGAAGACAAGAGCAGTAAGGCCATGGAAGAGTAGACAGAAACTGGAGCTATGCTACCACAAGCCGAGGAACGCCTGTAACACCAGAAACTAGGACAGCCAAGGAAGACTGTACTCTTTGAAGGGAGCATGGCCCAGTAAACTTCTTGGCTTCAGACTCTAAGGCTCCTGAAGCCACTTAGTGTAAGGCTTGTTGATTGGCAGCCTTGGAAATTATCAAGCCGGCATGTGGACCTGGGATCTTGTTTTGGGTATCATGATGGTTTTCCATGGCACCGTTCCCTTCCCCATTGCCTCCCTGCACCCTACAATGGATTTATCTCAAGTCCTTCCCTAAAGGACAAGGCAGTCCTGAGAGCATTCTCTGGAACCTTTGTATGCGGCTAGAGCACCCAGGGACTCCAGCAACTATGCATTCTTCCAGTTCTGAATGAGAATTTCTACTCATGAGCAGAGTGAGCAGCTTCCCAAAGCCACGGAGAGGTGGGAGCTGAGGGTGCATGATCTAGAAGCCACCTCGGCCCGCCCACTGCCGGCCTGATACAGTTGAGCTGGACCACCCTTCAAAGCCATCACCAGCAGGTAACATTTGCTGACGTCAATCATGACGTAGTCCAGGATCTGAGAGCCCTGAGAGGGCCACCACAAGAACAGGCTTTGATAGATGGAGACACAAGCAAGCTCTCTAGCAAGGAATCCAAGAACAGGAGCTAGGACCTGAGTCCTGGCACAACTGGGCTCAGACCCCATTCCCAAATTCTACAAAGCTTAACGGGGACCTGCAGGCTTGTTCTGTAAAGGGCCAGACAGCAATCATAGTAATTTTATGGAGCTTAGACATCCAGAGTCAAGGTGCTGTCAGCGCGGGCTCCTGAGGTCTCCAGGGAGACTGTTCCCACCGCACTCTTCTCTTCTTGTGGCTTGTTATCAATCTTTGAGTATCCTTGGTTTACAGTTACACTCTGGTCCCCACACTTCTCCTCGTGAGGTGCTCTTTGTGTGTGCAAACCCATAGGCAAATCTTTATCTTTCATAACATCAGTTACACTGGATTAGGGGACACCCCATTCTTACAGGGCCTCATCTTAGCAAATGTCACAAGGAAGGTCACACTCTGAGGTATTAGAAGTTAGAAGCTCCACATGTGAACTTAGATGCTCTCAGCCACGTGGAAAACACAGCCTCTGTCCCAATTATTCAGCTTTGCTCTTGTAGAGAGTAGATGTGACATAAACAAAAACAAAACTTTAGGAATGTGTCAATTCCATATGATCTTCCAGTAACAAAAACTATTCTTTGAATGTTTTCAATCACATAGAAATTTAAACCATATCAGGGACCCAGAGAAATGGGCAGTGGGCTGGATAGGCACCATTGCTTTGCTTTCCTCACACTCATAGTGTGACCCTGAGCCTCCGAGCTGCTGAGACACGCCCCCTCTCAGCAGTCGTTCCGGATGTCACAGAAGCCACACTGAAAGCTATGGCAAAGTATGACCAAGCACCTCTGAAGAAGACAGGGAACCCGGAGCTCCTAGCACACGAGGGCTTTGGGCACCGCAATGAGAATCTGTGACAGACGGCTGACACAAAGGCTGTAATCAGAGCCATGCCAGGGCGAGGGCAATTTGTCCTGTGCCCACAATCCTGGCTTTGCCTGGAGTGACCTGGAGCAAGCTACTCCATGACACTCGACTTTCAGTTTCTTCCCAAACAATGTCAATCAACTCATCAGCTATCAGGGATACTCATTAAAGATGTGAAAGCACTTTGAGAGCTAAGGCCCTTTAATGCATGTGCAGTTGGCAAATAATTCTGTAACAGGAGGTGCCATTTCAGGGCAAATGACAGAGTGGAAAGCTGCCTGGGGAACTTCCAGGGGCTGGTAGGGAAGCAGGGACAGGTGAGGAATTTGCTGCCTGTCCAGCTCACCAGGCTGTTGTTCCCACAGTTGCTGTGTAGTGGGGCGTCGTGTTGACAGTCTCCCCAGCAGGGCTGAGCCTTGTCTCCAAGGTGGGAGCATCAACATCAAAAGGGAAGGGCGGCTGTCCCATTGGCTGGCTCAGGATCCCTCTCCAGCCCGGGAAAGCAGCCAACAAGTACCTGTCAGACACACTGAGAAGTCCAAGGGGTTTTGATCAGTGATGTGTAGCTACGTCAAGCTCTGCATTGCTCAATGTGTACATCAGATTGCAGCCTGGGTGCCACGGCCACTGCCATCCTTAAATCTGGACTTGGTGACAGCAGGGGGCCCGGAGAGCAGCTTTGCTGGCTACCAGTTTCACATAGGATCAAGGCAGCTTGCTTCCATCAAAGGATTTGGAAAGGACTTGAAGAGAATTAAATAATGACCCTCCAGAAAGGCAAGGTGTGTGCAGTCCCTTCCAGGCCTGCAGGCTGCTGGAGTTGGCAAAGGTCTTTGGGTCTAGGCCTAGACTCTTCGTGTTAGAGGAGAGAACAGTGACGCCCTGAGAGGACTGAGGATGTGTCCAAGGAAAGCTCTTCGGAGCCCAGGACCAGTCTTAGTTAATGTCGACATCCCTCCTCACCAGAGTGGCTGGTGCTACTCATCCTGTGCTACTTATGGGAGAGTTCATCGGGCTTTTGGTTCCAGAAGGCTGGAGCTTACAAAGGCAGAGCAGAAGCAGAGGTGTGGCAGCTGGACCAGCAGCTAAGAGCTCACATTGTGAGCCACACGCCAGCAGCAGGGACAGTGAGTCGGGAATGGCGAAAGATTTTGAAACCTCAAAGCCCCAGACATACTTCCTCCAGCAAGGCTACATCTCCTAGATCTCCCTAAACAGTGCCGCCAACTGAGAAGCAAGTGTTCAAATGCCACAGCCTAGAGGGGATATTCCCATTCAAACCACCACATGCATGTCTACAGACAATGGCAACTTGAATCTTGTCAGCAGTCTCCACCTCCATATAATATGAAGAGCATCATGGGGTGCCTGGAAACAGTGGTCTCACACTCCAGGCTGAGGCTGGCAGAGAAAAGCAGAGGAGCACAGAAAGTACCTTTTTCATGAAACACAGACTGCTCAGTTTCTAAGACATCCCGTCTCGGAGATAGATCCTCCATGCAGACCAGGCTGGTCTTGAACTCACAGAGCTCTGCCTGTCTCTGTCCCCTAAGTGCTGGAATTAAAGGTGTATGTCACCACACCAGGCAGTCTTATGCTCCTCTCAATCTGTTCTCCCTTTAGTTCTTTAAAGGATGAGGCCTGAGATCTCTATCTCACCATTTCTGCTGAAGTATCCTTACATAACATTCTTGCAGCAAGAAGATTTTGGAATATTTAAACAGATCTTTACCAGCTGAATATATTTAATACGAAAATCTGAAATGTTCTGGAATCTGAACCTTTCTGAGTATTGACATTTGTTTCAGATAGAAGATTTTGGATCATGGACTCTCAGCCTATAATACATATGCTATGACCATTAATCAAAGTCAACCAGCTCTTTCCTCAGTGTCTAATGTAAATACAAAGTAAGTTAAGATGATAATCAATGGCCTGATTTGATACCATAGTGTGTTCTGACAGCTTTTATTCATTTATTTTTTTCACTCACCAGCACATCAGTGTGTCCTTCCAAGGAATGTCACTCATCTACTCCAGGTTTAGGCGTGACCACCTGAGAGATGAGGATGGGGGAATGGCAGTCATCCTCGGAGGCAGCTCACTAATGTCTTCTCACAAGGGTCTGCACTGGCCTTGTACCATAGCCTGTCTCAAATTACTTCTGCCTAGCTTTTATAGGTGAGCAGCCATGTCACAGGCAGGCTTCAGATCTGCTGAAGCTGTAATTCAACGTGACTGCTGGAATCAGAGGAAGAAGAAATCAGCTGGGGGAACAGGTTGTCCTCACTGATGACCACGGGAAAGGCTGTGACCAGTGGAAAGGACTCTGGTACCTTCAGACAGTGTCCTCAAGGAAACCTCTTCTAATTTGGGATGCTGATGCACCCATGATGTCATTTCATTTTCCTGATGACTCTCATTTATTAGGACCCCCATTGGATGGCTTAGGCCCACCAAGGGAGAAGATGACACCCACTCCTGGGTGGCCCTGGCAAGGCTGTCAGCCTAGAGCAGACTGTCACCAGTGTCTGAGCCAGCATGAGTTCCTCCACACCCACGGGCTCCCACCCACACTCGGTCCTTGAGAAGCAACCTTCCTGCCCTCCTGGCTAGCAACCCTCAGCTCCTGGCTTGAGAGGCCCCAGACTCCTTAGACTCCTGACAAGTCATGACTACATATGTTGTCTGGAGGGTGAGCATTGCTCTTACCTTGGGAGCCAGATTACCTATTCTACAAAATCTCACATTTTAAATATTGGCAACTAAGTCAACACTTTCTTAAACTGGTGGCCAAACAAAGCACCACTGTAGGGCAGACAGAATGTGTAGGTCTTGTTTGAGACTCCTAATGATGACTGAGAACAAACTGAGATGAAGCCAGGGAGGCTGTGTAGCAGCTGGGCCTTCCCTTCTTGGAGCCTGGAAGCCTAGCCCTCCTGACCCTGTGCCTCTCAGAAGTCAGAGGGTCAGCCTGTGTGTGAGCATCAGTAATCTGGTCCTGCATTGAAAGTTTCCAAACTTAGCCCATAACCAGTTTTTAAAAACCATGCCAAAGGCCAGGGAGAGGCCTACAGTATTCACAAACCAACCTGTATATCCTTTATAGACACTCCCAAGGTCATCAGAAGCCCAGACAGAGGTCAGAGGTCAGGCCCAGACTGCACATCAGTAGCCCCTTTGACCTTCACATCATCCTGGCTTGGAGAAAGCCAGCTAGTGGTTTCTAACAGCAGGCTGTTCCCCTTCTATGAAGTGTGTTAAAAGGGGTCTCTACTGACGCTGAATGGCAAAGAAGGTTTGCAGGA
Source organism: Peromyscus leucopus (assembly GCF_004664715.2). Taxonomy (NCBI): domain Eukaryota; kingdom Metazoa; phylum Chordata; class Mammalia; order Rodentia; family Cricetidae; genus Peromyscus; species Peromyscus leucopus. The sequence continues at coordinate 31,676,003 of NC_051063.1, forward strand.
TTGCCTCTACCCATAGTCTGTTGAGAAATCTATGTCCCTGTTTCTTTACCTGTAAAGAAAGAGAAAATATAACAAGGAGACCCAGGCATCCTTGAGGACCGGCACCTGGACCGAGACCTGATATAATGAAGAAACTAAGCTGACAGGGAGGCTCTGTAGAAGTCCCTCTGCTTCTGCACTGCGGCCCCATTTCGGCTGCAGCCAGGGGACACCAGTGACAAGTCAGAAGGATGTCTCGTGGGGCTGAGCTGAAGGCAGCCTGATGGTTGCAAACGTCAACCCTTTGCTGTTCTTGGGGGGCTCTGCTCTCCAGCTCCCAGCTTTCGTTTTCACAGTGGTGGGTGAAATCTGAACCCCTATTGGCTAGCAGATGACAGGATGGGCTCTGATAAACACTGGCAGACTTGTTGAGGGTCCAGCTGACATAAAGGGCTTGCTGAGAAGCCTGAGGACCAGGGTGAGGGGGGGGGGTGTGGAGGCAGGGGTGCATCTTACCTCTTGGAAACACTTGGGAGCAGACAAGCCAATTCTGGATATTTATGTCAGTTCACACATGTGCCCTCACCTGGCTTGGTCCACAGAAGAGCCAAGAACAGGAAGAAGCGACCAGTGGGACTCACAGTGTGTCCTCTAAGGACACCCGAGGACACCATTTATTATCCAGCTCAGCATGTGCGCTATGGCACGGTCTCAGGGGAACCCGTTCTCTCTAGTTGTGGAAGGAGAAAGATCTGGATTTTATCTTACAGCTGTTGATTCAAGTAGCTGGACCCATCTCTCTTTGAGTTGGTTGCCCGTGGCGTGGGGATAAATTTGTGGTCCATCACTGACACATTCGCAATGTAGGTACAGCCTCAGTCCTGGCTTCATTTCCTATATCTATGCTTTCATTATGTTATATATGTATTTAGGCAAATAGTATAAATTCTTTTGGGACCAAGATACTACAAAGATCAGAAAATGGAAAGAATTCCTATCATTGTAGGCTGTCTGCTTTAAAGCATCAGGCCTCAGTTTCTCTCACATCCTCAACAGTTCTGCACCACAGGCTACATGGAAGGCCAGAATTCACACTCACCAAGACAGAAAGGCCTGCCTACCTTTTCCTTGAAAATCCTTTCGAGGTCAGCATGGAGCAATTTCTAGAATTCACCTAAAACCTGGGACTATGGGGTAGAGGTGGGAGACCCTGGGTTCACGTCACAGACGACTGTAGTAGATGTGGAGTCCTCTTTGTTTGGGGGTGTTTACAGCAGTTGTCATAACAGTATGGATCCCTTTAGTGAAAGCTGAAGGCATTCCTAGCCAATGCTGGCCGCAAATATGCTACCTGAAATGTTAGTGCATTTCCGGCCCTTCCTTGAACAATCTGAAGTGTGTGTCTCTCTGTATACACACCTTTGCGGATGCTTTAAAACCTGGCAAACAATGAAGCTGAGGCCATCTCTGAGATGCCTCTGAAAGAACCCATTCAGAGACAGATAAAAATAATGAGAATCTTTCTGTCAGGAAAGATTTAGAAAATATCATGGGCATTATTAAAATTTAATTTTTTACTCGGCTTTTTGGTTCCCCTTTCCAGTGATAATGAGCAGGATGGCACACCTCCGCCTCGCTAGTACTTGTTTTGTGCAATAAATTCAGCCTTGCAGTCTGAAGACATTTCAGACAACAGTTTTGACTGCTACAGGCTTAGTTTTCACCCTGTGCTGTGCTTTGCGTCTTCCCATAAAAACCAGTTCAGGAGATAATTTTCCACAAGGCCGGTGAACTAATAAAAATCAATTTTGCCGATCTGATTCAGAGAAAACCTGGGTCTAGCTGAGGCAGAACTGCAAAGTGGGAAGGAAAATAAAAAAAGATCAGTGTATTCACTGACGGTTTAGCTGATAGAGAACTATCAAATTAGCTGGCGAGAGGTGCTAGGCTATAGAAATGTCCCCCTTAGCCCCACAGAGATATCTTTTAAGGGTCCAAGAGCACCATTTTCCTTCAATGGTGGGAGGTACTCGGAGTTGCCCATGCCCAGGCAGCAGAGTGACCCATGTCCTGGCAGCAAGGATGATTTTGTAAAAGGCGGGGCTGGGTTTTACTTGAAGTGTTTCCAGGTCACAAGAATAGTGAGTCAAGGTTCCGTCATTGCAACTGACACCTGAGGTTCTCTCTGTCTTTTCTGTGTGCGCCTGAGCACTTTTTTGGAATGCTTTTCTACTATCCTAAGTACTTCACACGAATTCATTTAATTGTCATAATGGCTCTGATAAAAGCATCACTGTTCCTATTTTTAGATTAGAAAACTGAGGTTTAGGGAGCTAACATATGCAAAGTTGCTACATATCTAAAACCAGATCAGACTGCACAGGCCACATCCTGCTCTCGGCTCCAAGTGGCTGTCATAGCAGGCAGGTCACTTTGCATTTATGAATAAAGTCCGGAATAACAATGTCTGTCCTTTCCCCCCACCTCACGGCTTCTGAGGATGTCTGGATGAGGATATACGTGCAGGAACAGAGCAAATGAAGCTGCTGTTCAAAGAGATATGGTGAGAACGATAATGTAATATCAGTGCCTTGAGAATCGTTGCAAATGCCACTTAGGTACTGATGACTGTCAAAGAAAAAAGCGTGCAAGTCTACCACACAAACTGAACAAATTCATTCTTGATGATCTGAGAGTGTACAGGGTTTATAGCCCAGTCACAGAGCAAAGAGTTAAGGTTGCACTTGCTAGCATGTATTTTAGGACCCCAATTTTAGCAAAGGAAAATACATGCATAAATGTAAACCATTAGTTGGAAAGACACACTTGAAATGACTATGTCTGAGTGACAGGAGCATATAGATTTCTATAGTTCATTGCAGTTTATAATTGCAAAAAAAAGTGTTTGCATACTATGCAAGAAGGCAGGTCCCAGGAATGCCAATAAACAAACAAACAAATAAATAAATACATAAAAACAAATAAAAATAAAAACATTACAAAATAGATTCTGACTGGAGTTGTTTGAAATCTAGAAAAATGAAACTTAATTTGAAATACATCTGAGGTCTTAAAAAATAACGAATGATGATATCAGGCTGTCTTGGAGAGTTTGGCAGGGTCTGCTCAGGGCTTTCACCCCACATTACTCAACTACAAAGAGCAAGGTCAAGCAGCAAGAAAGAACAGAGTGGACATGGCAGCCTGTGGCCAGCTGTGGAGGGTATCGACGATCTCGTCACTGGCACAGAGACCTCAGAAGCAAAGTCATACCTCCTGTTAGAGAACCATAGCTCAGCAGAGAAGTGTCACCCTGGCTGCAAAAACAAGGTTGGGTACAGATTTCAAGTGGTGCAACCAAGGGAGAGATTTTTAGGTATCTGATTACATTTGCAGTACCAGGCATTTTGCATGCTTCGTTTTTATGACTTCTGCACGACGCAGGTTCCCCATGACAAACAAACAAGGGAGATTAAGTGTGGTATGTTGGAATCATGTCGAATATCCCTGGCACAGAAACATTCTAATATGCCCTAGAGATTATTCCAGGGCCAAGGGAAAACATTGCCCAATGTATAGTGCCTGAGACTGGGGAGCAGTCAGCAGTAAGAGCAGGGATTTACTTCATTTGTGAGGCTGTACACAGCCTCAGATGCTAACATGCACTGATGGGAAATGCCAACATTTCAACTTAAATCAAGACTGCAGCCCATAACATGGACACTTTGCCTTTCAGCTGAAGATCATAAACAGCACAAACCCGGGTCTCTTCTCCTAATTGGGGAGCTTTTCTAATATGCTTATGATAGCTGCCTCATGTCGAACTAATCTTCCTCCGGTTACCCCCTAAAGCTGTCGGAAATAATCTTCTTACCCCTGCTCTGTCTGCAGCACTTTGTATCAAACCGAACGAACTCCCTTGCTTACGCCGGCCCCAGCAAAACGAAACGGCGGCCACAGCTCAGCCAGGGCTCCAGCGTCACTGAGAGGGTGCTGACTACATATGCACTGGACAGAAACCAGGTAAGGAAAGGATGCCACATGGGCTCAAATGCTGAGATGCAGCTAGACAGCATGGATTCTCAACTGAAGGCCTTGTGTAGTAACGGTTTTGAATAGATAAACCCAGGTTAGCACTGTATGCACTACTTTTAGCACCCAAATTCATTGCAGAGACACCTTTCTGTCTAGATAGAGGCCCCTCCCCCAGTTTTAGAGACTCACAGAAGCATTCCTGAGTTAGCCAGGAAGCTTCCTTGGTACCCATGGATGACACCATCTTAGTAGTGATCACTGCTGTATTCTGATTCAGTTTTAATGTGTAGGATTTTCGCAGTTTTAGAAACACAAATGTTACAGTTTTCAGAAAGGGCCAGGAACTCCAATTCTCATAAAATATGCCATGAGTGTCATGAGGTGTGTGTGTGTGTGTGTGTGTGTGTGTGTGTGTGTGTGATACCAACAAACAAAACCAATGCTAGTTGCAAAGTGAGAGGCACCCCGGTACCCAGAGGAGATCCAGGCTTTGGTCCCAGGAGGGCTCAAGTGTGTGCCTGTGACCTTGGGGAGAATGCCTTCTGTTCGTTGGCCCCTGATTCTTCTGTGTGAAGATGGCGGGTTTTGCACAGATCAAGGTATGCTAAGGTGCACCGTACTGAGGAGCCAGCCTTCTTGCTAACGGAGCTCGCACTCCGTTTTATGCACGTGTTTATTCTAAATAGGCAGGCACCGCGCCGCCGCTGCCTTCCCCTCTCTGCTTCCTCAGTTGCAGAGGTGACTGAAGGGGAAGAAAGTTATATTGTTTAATCCTACTTTATAAGAGTTTGCTCTTTTATTGGAGAACAGGCTCAGAAGAGTGATCAGTGAGGTTTACGTACCCAAAGTGTATACGGAGAACTTAGGGGGAAGAAAAAAAGAGTCTGCCTTCAAATGCCTCGTGGAAATATAGAAAACAAGCAGCGAGATCGTCCTTTGCCAAACACCATCATAAATTTTTTATTTGGCAGCTAACATTCTCACTAGTTTTCTTGGCAGCAATTGGGACCTTTAGCAAGAAAGGTGCAGAAGAAAAATACCTTGTTTAGAGATGTTTTCAGCACTTTCTGGGATTTTTCAGAACTTCTGCCTGAAGCACATTTTTACAACTAGAGTCTCCAATCACCTGATGAGTGGGTGGTGGGGTTTAAACTTTTTTCTTTTCTTCATATGGAGAAAACGAATAAGCAGTACGAACCCCTCTGGCTTTCCATCAAGCACATCTTTCTTGTTTTCTATGGTAGGTATTTTTGATATTCAAGCACTTAGTCTCCTCTGTCTAGACAAAAATCTGAAAATAATATCAGAATGTACCTTTTGTTGGGCCTGATCCTATCTATTACGTATTCCCAGATGATAGAGTTAAATGAAAGGTAAACAAGCTGCTGACTGGCCTTTTTTGTCTTAAGGAACTCTGCTCAGATCAGGCCCTGTCTGTTGCTCCTGGGTGAGTCTCACTGGTAAGGTGTGAGCCTGGACTGGAAGCTGCAGGGTGCAGATGGGTGCAGGGCAATGGCAGGCAAACTTCTGACAGTAGATGAGTGGACCATTACTCATGGGGCACCTCAGGAAGTTCTTGAGCTGGAGTGAGGGGGTTGCCTTGGAAGTATGGAAAACAAGGACCCCAGATCCATAAGGAGTCAAGGATGAGGTCCTTCATGACAAGCATGTCCTACACACCTTGTACAAATACTGTCTACACATTGGCAAGAATCTCTCCATCAAGGAGACTTTCAGTTATAACTGAAGAGGCAGGTTGGCAAATGTTCCCCTTATAACAAGTATGAACTGGCCTGTGGTGTTTATTGTGTTCCCCAAAATATTGTGCACCCTAATAAACTTATCTGGGGTCAGAGAACAGAACAGCCACTAGATATAGAGGCCAGAAAATAGTGGCACACACGCCCTTAATCCTAGCATTCCAGAGGCAGAGATCTGCCTGGATCTCTGTGAGTTCAAGGCCACACTGAAAACAGCCAGGCATGGTGACTCACATCTTTAATCCCAGGAAGTGATGGCAGAAAGCAGAAAGGTATATAAGGCATGAGGATGAGGAACTAGAGCCTGGTTAAGCTTTTAGGCTTTTGAGCAGCACAGTTCAGCTGAAAGGCTTCCAGTCTGAGGAAATGGGATCAGCTGAGGAATTGATAAGGTGAGGTAGCTGTGGCTTGTTCTGCTCCTCTATCTTCCAGAAAAACATGAAGGGCTGTGGAAGGGTCTCCAAAGCTGGATACAGTAGCACATGTCTTGGCACCAGTGAAGAAGAAAAAGGCTGGTATCTGGGGCTCACTGGCAGCTGGTCGAGCCAAACTGATGAGCTCCAGGTTCCATAAAAGACCCTGTCTCAAAAAACAAGTTGGAGCAAGAGGCACCCAATGACAACTTCTGGCCTACACACACACACACACACACACACACACACACACACACACACACACACACACTGTGATGCCTGGAGCAAAGACTGCAAATTACAACAAATACGATAGTTAAGGAAATGATAGGTCAATTAAAATGGTGTACACAGACACACACACACACACACACACACACACACACACACACACACAGAGAGAGAGAGAGAGAGAGAGAGAGAGAGAGAGAGAGAGAGAGAAAGTGGAAAAGGAGAAACAAAAGAAATAAGAAAGACACGAAGCACATAGAAAACAAATAGTAAAACGTCAGTCTTAACTCTAACAATAACAACAAAAATATCACACTAAGTGTTAATGCATTAAATACTGAAATCAAACAGTAGAGGACTGGGGGTGCAGCTTAGTGTCAGAGTGTCTGCCCAGCTTACCTGGGGCAGGACAGCTATCTGCAGCACTGTGAAAATAATAACAAACCATAACCCAATAAAGTGTCTGACTGGGTGTATCTTACAAGTGGCTCATGTCTGCCAGTAATCTGGCTCCAGGGGATCTGATGCTCTCTTCTGGTGTCCTGGGCACTCATGTGCACATACACCATGGCCATACAAATAAATTTAAAAAATGAAAATGAATCTTCAAAAAAAAAAAAAGCACATGGGCTTTAAGGTAAGAAATAATTCTAGAAACAGAAAGCACATTAAAGTGTGTGTGTGTGTGTGTGTTGTGTGTGTGTGTGTGTGAGTGTATATCAGGAAGGCATGACAACTATGAACATACATACATCTAACAACCAAGTCTCAATACTTACAAATCAAAAACTGCCAGATGAAAAGAGAAATAAAATTCAACAATTACACTCACAGGTTTCATTATCTTAGTCTCAAAACTGACTTAATAACGAGGCAGAAACCTAGCAATAGAGTTACATATGTGGTCAACCCTCTCATCTGACTTGAATTAACTAATATTTGTAGAGCATGTCCCCACTGGAAGCAGAGCACAGGAGCACACCCTCAGTACAGACTACTTATAGAACAGAAAAGACATCTCAACCAATAAACAAAAAGACAGAAATATATACATATATGTGTTTTCTAATCACAACAGGACTAAATTAGAAACAATATTATAGAGAAATTAGAAAAATCATCTAATATTAGAAATCCAAGCAATATATTTCTAAAGAACCCATTATCTTAAAAATTCACAATGCAAATCAGGAAAATATTTTGAAATGAATGAAAATACGGTCATAATTACAAGTATTTCTGGATTTTACAAGAGTAGAGCTTAGAGGAAACTCACTGGCTAATTAGCAAGTTTCAAATCAGTACTTTAGACTGTCACATTACATTAGAAAATGAGAAAACTAAGCCACATGGAAATAGGGAAAAATAAAAAGAGTAAACATTAGAGCAGAAATCAATTAAACAGAAAACAGAAGGCAACAAAGGAAAAACATAATGAAGCTATCAGTGGGCTTTTGAAAAGATCAAGAAAATTTATGAAGTTTTGGCTGGAATGGCAAAAAAACAAAAAAAAAAACAAAACAAAAGGAAGATGATGGGGTGACTGACTTCAGGCGTGAGAGGAACAACTGTGCTGATTTAAAAACTGAAATCACTAGGGAGTATTCTGAACAACTTCATTTAAGCCACAAGATTCAAGACCATATAGAAATCAATTGTGGATTTGTATATTAGCAAAAACTATCCTGTAAAGTAATATAAAAACAATTTACAGTAGCAACAAAAAAAATTAGAACTTAGGAATGACTTTAACAAAATAAGTATAAGGCTTAAATGCTTAAGTTTATGATAAATTTCTTAGAAAAGTTAACGATTCAAACAAGTAAAAAGAAACTCTTGTTCATGAATTGAAGGATTCGATATTGTATGAATGGCAGGTAAGTGCATTCCTCTTTAAAATTTCAGGACGCTATTTTAAAAGTGGAAGTTGAAAAGTGAATCCATAAATTAGTAAATAAATAGTAATAATGTTGGAAGACTTACATGGCTGTGTTGGTGCCATGACAGAAATAAAGATACATAGGAGAGCAGGATATTTATAGTCAATTATTATTTGACACAGGATCTAAGTACTTCAACGACTAACAGCTGAATATCCATGTTCTCAAAGAAAAACATAATGCTGCAGTAGCATACTACAAAATTCAACTCCATGCAGGGATCCAAATGTAAAAGTAACACTGTGATATCCTAGTGTGATATTTCTAGAAGGAAATCCTTCACAGTCAGAATAGGCAAAGATTTCTTTTTTATATGGAATTTATCTAATTTTATTTTATGTGCATTTGTGTGAAGGTGTCAGATCTCCTGGAATGGGAGTTAAAGACAGTTGTGAGCTGCTATGTGGGTGCTGGGAATTGAACCCAGGCCCTCTAGAAGAGCAACCAGTGCTTCTAACCCCTGAGCCATCTCCTCAACACCAGGCAACGATTTCTTAAGTAAGATACTAAGCATAATTCATAAAGTGAGAAATAAATTGACTTCATTAAAATAAAAAAACTCACATTTTCAAACTTTATCACCGAGAAAATAAAGACAAGTCTCAGACAGAAAAAAAAAAAACAAACATCAGATATCCAAGAAAAGATTTGTAGTCAGAGATATAAAAGTCAAAACTCTCAGCACCTAGTATTAAGAATACAAACAACCCAATTAAATATTAGAAAACCAGAAGAGAGGAACAAGCATTTCCTTAAAGACTACATAGAAATGGCCAGCAAATACATGGGAGACTTGCCAGCTTCACGTGGTCATGGGGAAGCGGCACATTGAAATGAGAAAGCATGGCTGCAATCAGAGGCTGGTAATCCTGCTGGGGGGGGGGGCGGGGGACTCACATTACAACAGGAGAGAGAGTACAGCTGCTAGGCAGGTTTTCAAATAGTTATCTATATATTCACACACATATACAGGTGTGTGTGTGTGTGTGTGTGTGTGTGTGTGCGCGCGCGCGCATGCATACATGTGTACACACTACATGAATCAATAATTCTGCCCTAGGTAGAAGTTGGCAGAAACTCAAGAGAACTGAGAACATTTGTCTTTATAACAGTGACATATTTATAACAGTCCCAATTAGAAACAATCCAAGCATCCATCAACTACTGAACAAATAATTAAGACGTGGTACACCCATACAACAGAATACTACTAAGCCATAGAAAGCAACATGTGCTGCTAAATGGGTGAATCCCAAAAAATATTACCGTAAGCAAAAGAAGGCAGGCACAAAAGATTGCAAAGTGCAGAAAGGAGCATTTTGTGGTGACAGAACTATTTTAAAATTAGATCATGGTGATAGTTACATCACTATATGTTCAGTATAGTTATTGAACTGCATATTTACACTGAGTAAATTTTATGGTATATAAATATTTTCAACCATCTGTTCAACAAGAAGCCAATAGCCACTAACTGGCATTCAAAAGATGCTTGGGTCCTTCAGCTTGAAGTAGTCCACCCCTGTTTCTCCCCATGTGGTAACACTGCCTGCTTATTTCTTTCAATCTGTAAATGTTTACCTTGTTTCCTTGTCTGCTTTTCTATGAGATGGAATTGTGTAAGAGGAAGGTTCAAGTCCATCCTGGTCTCTCTTGTATACCAGTGCTTGGAACATTAGAACTGTTCAAAAAACACTTGAATGACATAAAGAAATGAATAACATAAAGAAAGAAGACATATATATATATGTGTGTGTGTGTGCGCGCATATATGTGTGTATATATATATATATATATATATAAATTTTTATTTTCTTTTTTTTCTTTTTTTTTTTTTTTTTTTTGGTTTTTCGAGACAGGGTTTCTCTTGTGTAGCTTTGCGCCTTTCCTGGAACTCACTTGGTAGCCCAGGCTGGCCTCGAACTCACAGAGATCCACCTGGCTCTGCCTCCCGAGTGCTGGGATTAAAGGCGTGCGCCACCACCGCCCGGCTATATAAATTTTTATTAAAAACTAATATACTCTGATACTATGATTATCTATAAATACCTTTACTCTGAATAGAGACACTTGGCTTCACAGCAAAAAAAGTCCTGACCAGGCGTCCATGTGCCTAACAGAGAGCGAGACTAACATGGAAATGGGACTGTTCACTGCCACCTCAGACTCAGGGACTCCAGAGGGAAGGAGGTAGAGTCTTGGGAGCCAGGAGCTCAACAGGCCAGGGGCTGCTGCTGAGCTTAGTTACCGAACTGCAGCCCGGACACCCATGTGCTACCTAAGGACTTGGTCCTTCTTCACGAAGATCAGCCTGCAAAGCATCCACACCTCAGCGCACTGTTCTCAAAATGAAGCCCAGCTCATCCGGGCCTTCCAGGGCACTTTCAGATGATCCATAAGGTGAAAGGACTTCTGTGAGAAGACTAAGACACCCTCTGTCTTTGCCATTCCTTTCTTTCAGGAATCTTGAGTGGCATTGTTCAGGGGCGCCTTGATCTGTGACTTCACAACCAATTAATATAGAATCAGGAATGAGAGTCTGGCTGTGGGATGTGTGGTGTCTCTCGACCGAGTTTGTTTCGGAAAATGTAAGATTTTATTTTTATTTATTTAGATTTTCTTTTCTGGGGACTTCTACATGAGCACTGTATCTACATCACTCCCATCCTCCTTCACTCCACTCCTCTTATTTCCCCATCAGATTCATAGTCTGTCCTTCTGTTATTACTGGTGTGTGTGTGTGTGTGTCCAGGGCTGAACACTTGGATGGGACTAGGCAGGAAGCTTGTCCCTGGAGGAAGCTAATTCTCTCTGTCTTAGCAGCCCTTGACCACCTGTCACTCTTCATCAAAGGGTGGGACCATGTGGAATTTTTCCGGTCCACACTGACATATCAACCACGGTTTTATTCAGGCAACCATATTGTTGGGATTTCACGGGTGCATTTTTCCTGTCAGGCCGAGGGGACACCAGCAACAGGCATCCTGGCGTCTGGCTGTAAGGATTTTTTTAAGTAATGAAGTTTGCTAATGTAGAATAGATCTATTTTTATAATTTTTAAAGGACTTAATAAACGCTTACATTTCATGTTTGTTTCTAATAATGATAAATACCGACAGGCATAATTTTCATAGACAAGAGCTTTTGGGGTTCTCCACAGTCTCCCTTCCTCCCCGACCTCTTTCCTTCCTGTTCTGTCTTTTCTGCTGCCTCGGTAATTTGTAAGAGTTGGGTGATGGAGGAGGGCTCCTGAGGCCCGCCCCTCCCTCAGGATAGAGGATGGAGGAGGGCTCCTGAGGCCCCGCCCCTCCCTCAGGATAGAGGATGGAGGAGGGCTCCTGAGGTCCCGCCCCTCCCTCGGGATGGAGGAGGGCTCCTGAGGTCCCGCCCCTCCCTCGGGATGGAGGAGGGCTCCTGAGGCCCCACCCCTCCCTCAGGATAGAGGATGGAGGAGGGCTCCTGAGGCCCACCCCTCCCTCAGGATAGAGGATGGAGGAGGGCTCCTGAGGCCCCGCCCCTCCCTCGGGATGGAGGAGGGCTCCTGAGGTTCCGCCCCTCCCTCGGGATGGGAGGCCTGAGGCCCCCTCCTCGGATGGAGGATGGAGGAGGGCTCCTGAGGCAAACTACAACCTCTCTCAGCCTCAGATAGTGACATGACCTATCTCAGGTGAGGGAGGAATGAGACGAAACCTTACGCAGCCATTGGCACTGCAGGAGGAAACGCCACGTTGGGCTGGAACCATCCCTTGCAAGGCTCTGAAGCAGGGGCCTTTGGGCCTCAGCCATGTTAGTGACTGCCTCTGGGAAAGGGTCCAGGGAGTTCCTCACCTACTGCCCCGGGGTCCTCTGCCCTTCTCCCTTCCTGAGTCCCAGTGCAGGCATCTGTGGGGGAACATGACTGGCTGTACTCACATTCGGGGCACAGAGGGCTTTTTCTGTATAAGTTTACGGGCGGGGACAATGGAAAGACTGAAGGCCAAAGCCACCAGGGGCCAAGGGAGCTGCCTACATGTTGGGCTCTGCCATGACGTGTAAACACATGGCTTCAGAGTGTAACATGAGCAGCCCTGAGCTCTCCAGGGTGGGATCTAGGTTTTCAGCTATGCATAAATACTTTTTACCATGGACCTTTAAAAAAGTCAGTGGGAGGGTGTGTTAAATGAAAACCAAGATAACCTCTCTTAGGCATGCCTTCCCCACACACTCGCAAATCTTTTGTGTCGATGAGGGCAAGACTGCAGAAATGCCTGAGAACAGGGGAAGCGTCCATTTTTCTGCAGCCTCGCTTGAGCTGGGCACTCTGGGGATGAAAGGGAGGCCTGCCATTTGTAGACAAGAATGAAGCCTTTTGTGAACATTTTAAGCACACTACCAACTCCCTTTAAAAGTGTGAAAGCTATTTTGGGAGAACATTTGGTTGGCTGCCACATGGACAGACACAGCCCGACAGCATTAAAAGTCACAACTTACAAGGAAGACTACTTCGTTTACTCTAAATGAGTTTGTCAACACATTCCAACATATCCATGGGATGGTAGGAAAAGCGAGAAATACAAGTAGTTGGAGTGAGTGGTTCCTCAGTGGAAGGCCAGCCACATGGGCTGATATCTGAGCTGCCCCACGGTATAGCAACTTCTTCCCCCCACCCAAGAGATGGCTCTTGTTGAAGCTGGGCTCGTGTATAAGGCATTTATTCTCATGTGCAAACCAGGAAAGGTTTTATGGCTTTAGAGTAAAACCAGGATGAGAAACCCATTGGCAGATTCACTACGAATGTGGTCTCCGACATGTATGCATGAGGAATTGGCTATTAATCACGTTAAGACTGTGGTATTATAAAGCACAAGGCAGACAAGCCTTAAGTTCAAGGTCTGAACTGATAAAAATGAGGAGGAAAACAATTTTTTTTTTTTTTTTTTTTTTTTTTTTTTTTTTTTTTTTTGCCTTGTGTGCCTACGTCTGCCATTGTGTCTCAATGCCTTGCTTTAAGATACCATGGATCCTTTTCCTGGCTTTGCCCCATTTTATCTCAAGGTTGGTCGGTCTTTTGTTTGGTCCTTTCTCTGAGACACAGACGACAGCTCTCGGGGGAAGGGCAGTCCCGCTGGCTCACTGGACTAGGACAGGAATGTGCTTGTTCGGCATTTGTGGCATTTGTTCGAGAGCACCCAGACTCGGGGGACCCCGGGGACCGGGGAGCAAGGGGTGCATGCTGGGACCACTCTGCACCTAGGCCCCGCAGGCCTTTGTCAGCGCCTGCCTCGAGGGCTCAGGCGGCCACGGTAATTATGCCAAGGCCATGCATTACTCTGACAAAGTAATCCATCAAATTATTTCTCACAATTTCAATTCGTCCCTTGAATTTCCCTTACTTCCAGAGCCAGCTGGATATTATATTACCAGAGCTGTTGAAAAGGTGGAACACTAGCCACGAAGCCAAAGGCCATGGCAACTATGCAGAGCATCAATTTTTATTGTTTGCTTAGTACTGAAATCTCATTAGGGTCCATAACTCCTCTGTGCACTGCGGACACTTACATCCGCCGATCTGAGAGCCTAGAAGGAATGTACACCTTTGGGTAAGATGTTTTCAGAGGGCATCGTGTGTGTGTGTGTGTGTGTGTGTGTGTGTGTGTGTGTGTGTGTGTGTGCGCGCCCTTGAACAGCTGTGGTTTAACTATCCCTTACACAAGCCAATTCCAACCTGAGTTTAAATACCCCAAAGTTGTTTTCCTTTAGCAGTTTTCAGACAAAGACCCACTTTTCTTTGAGTCCAGCTTAATCAATGTCGGAAAATTCCACTCATTGCGTGTTGGCCTTAATGCAGCTCAGCTCTGCTAATTACATCAGAATTATCTCAGAGATTACACGCCTTTCATTCAACCTATATATGTTTTTGTCTCCCCTTAATTATGACTTTGGAATCTACTGGAGAGAGGACACACAGCCGTGACTGCCTCTCCATCTAGACTGGCGTTCAGTTTGTTGTCTCTGTCTCTGTCTGTCTCTCTCTCTCTCTCTCTCTCTCTCTCTCTCTCTCTCTCTCTGTGTGTGTGTATTTTAACATCATTCCTATTATGTGTGCATTTTTATCAGCATTCCCACTATGTTCTACCCTTTGAACCCTTGGTAGCATTGTAATTTACAGGACTTTCAGCCAGTTAGTGAAAGCTGTATTTTGAGGGTGATAAGCAGGGAGTCACAGAAGTAGAGGAGCCTTAGGGAGCATCTAGCAGTTCCTGTTCCACGCAGGAGTCCTCCTAACAGCAGCCCCTGACAAGTGGCCCTTCAGGAATGCATCCATTTCTGGAATGAACTTTGGTGGCAGCTGAAAGGCTCTTTGCAAGCACTTGCTAGCGGTTCGGGAAGAGATGACGGGAACTGTATCCAATGAGCAGTGCAGAGGGAATTTACGTAGACCAAATGTAACTGCCCCACTGGCCTCTGGCTGGGCAGAGGCTCCAAGGACCCTGCTGTAATTCTGGCTGATGGCAGCGGCACCCGCTGATGAGAGTGTTGTCCACCCTAAGCTGCTCATCACTGGGACTCGGCTACCACACTTCGACGGGAACACCAGACACGGATGTTTCCGGTCAGAAGCCTCGGACATGGCGAAGAGCTGTCTGCCTCTCAAGGAGAAAGGGCATGCAGTCCTGGTGCAGGAGAAGGAAGCCACAGGCCCTCCACACAGGCCATTTCATCCGAGTGTCATTACAACAACTTTCCCAGCCTGTCCTGCACATTCACGTGGCTTCAGTGCTAAATTCACAATGTAGCTCTGAAGATCTCAGCAAGTAGTGAGAGCCAGCAATGTGGCCCTGGACCCATGGGGTCAAGAGAGCCTCAGAGCTGGGCTGGGAGGGAAATGATCTGGTTCTAATCAGGAACACAGTGACAGGCCGAGTCAGATGGGCTCCCACCATCATGGAACTTGCCGACCTCAGAAAACGCTGGCTGCACACACAACACAGTGGATATCATCCTCTCAGAGTCCAAAAGAGACACTGGAAGACCAGGCCTCATACTGGAGGGGCTGTACTTGGTAGAGCCCAGACAGGGCTTCCCAGGGTGCTGGTGTTGATCTGACAACTGTCACGTGCCCAGAGTTATTAAGCAGGAAAATGGTCGATTAGGTAGGTGGCCAGCACACGCTAAGGCCCTCTGTCTGGAGTGGCATGGGGAGAAAGACGAAAAAGGAAATGTACGTAGGAAAATGATGGGGGGCCAGGGCAGGGAGTGAGGGGCAGAGGAAGTGGTGACCAGGTGGTTCAGCCTCGTGGACCACTGTAGTGATTTTGTTTTCTACTTATCAGCCATGAGGCTTTGAGTAAATCATCCACTTACTGATATTTACCTTCCCAATCTATAAAATGGGAGCCACAATGCAAGTCTGATAAGCTTAGTGCAGAGAATAAGAGAGAGAGCCCACGTGGAGCCACCACCCTGCCACCTGGGAGGTCAGCAGCTCTGGGAAATGGTCAGGTTTCACGCCTCAACGGACACATGCTGCCTCCAGAAGAAGGCCAAAGAAGAAAGGGCTGACGTGTCCATTTTGCTTTCAAACCCTCACAAGTTGGATTCTGACATAATGTGCACCATTTAAGGAAGCTACAAACAAAATTGCTAAGCTCCTTTCCCAAGAGCACGACGCTGCCCAAACACCCAATTATCAACATTCCAGGATCCAGGTAAGTGTAGAATTAAACAGTTAACATTGACAACTCAGAACTGAATGGTAATAAGTAGCTTGTAACTGAAAGCTAGTCTACAAGGAATGTAGAGATCAGGACAACAGCCGTACAACAGAAGACACTGCAGGAGGGGGTGCGGCCCTACTGAGCAGCAGGGCTCCTGCAGGGGAGGGGTGCGGCCCTACTGAGCAGCAGGGCTCCTGCAGGAGAGGGGTGCGGCCCTACTGAGCAGCAGGGCTCCAGCAATGGAGACAACAGCAGACTGCAGGAGAGGAGTGTGGCCCGGCAATGCTGAGGAGGATTGCCTTGCTCCAATCTCACCTACAGAAGGGAAGCAATCATCTGGATGTGTGTTTCAGAACACCCCAGTCCAGAAAGTGATACACACACACACACACACACACACACACACACACACACACACCCCTGTGCACACGAGAAACCCCCCCATAAATAATGAAAACCACCTGCTGGCTGGAATGGCCGATCCCATTGTTAAAGCAAATGTCCAGTGCACTGGTCATTTTTCTGAATCTGTGGAGCACATGCTAACAGACTAAAGGGCCATTCTGAAACTGCTGGTTATCCCAAAATAGCTGGAAATAGATCTGGCTCCCATGCGCTGGCCTCATGAGTGTGCGCATGTTCGCTGTGAAAGGACAGGGAGGTCTCCACTTTGGAGATCTGTGCCTTTTTTTTTTTTTTTTTTTTTTTTAAAGTCACTGATTAGTCCTGCTGGGCTTATCTGTGTGTCCAAATCCACTCTCCATAGAAAAGATAATTCTGGTGGCCACTGTTTTACAAGCTCCAATGCCACATCCTTTACTTTTCAGCACCTGGTAAACAAGGCTATTCTTTCCCACTGCTTATGGCCTTGTTTACCCCACTAAAAGGATTCTGACCCTCATGGGACTGCATAATGGACAAAGAGCTGCCCCTGGGCACACCTCTGTAAGAGCAGCCGTGGCTGTCTGTCTGTCCTGGTGCTGCTGCTGCCTCTCCCGTCTGGTTATGACGAACACCGGCGAGGGCTCCACAGCCATCAAATGAATGTCTTCTTTGCAAACCGGGTTGTGCTCCACACTGGACTGGGATGATTATGATTTATTTATTTCTTGAGATGATTACTAATGGATTCTTTTAGGTAAATGTGCCACTCACTTCCTGAACTTCTCTTTCAGGGTTCTGCCTTCTGTCAAAGCTTGTCCATTTTGATATGTCACAAATGGTAGGACCACAGAGATGAACTTTAGCATACCGGATAGGAATTTTGGAATTTCTTCATTCAAACAAAACAACAAACAAACAAAACCCCAAAAGCCAGAAACAAAAACATGACAGGAAGATGCCTTTGTCTCCCAGCAGCAGCCCACTGGAATGCTGGATGCTGGATGACAGCACCATCTAAGTTATTTTTTACTTAAAAATTTAATTACATGTACTTTGGCATGCATGGAGAGGTCGGGCAATAACTTGTGGGAGTTGGTTCTTTATTTCTGCCACACGGGTCTTAGGGACTAAACTCAGGTTGTCTTGGTGGCAGGCACCTTCACCCACTCAGCCATCTTGCTGGCCCAGCAATGATCACATTCTTAGGAAAGGTCAGCATGCTTTCTTTTTCTGGACGACAGATACCTGGAAGAAAGGCACAATGCTCCTGGACCTGTCACTGACATGACTCATGCCGCAATTTCGAAAAAGCTTCTCACGTTTCACATTTTGCCATAAATTTCCAACTGATTCATTAAAGTAGGAGAGAGTGCGAAAAGTTATCAGTGTTGCACAGAATAATTTTTTAAAAATATAAAGTCCTGTGAGAGATTTGCATTCAGTCTCCATCGGTCACTGGAGAGTCTGGTTGTCTGTGGATAACAGGCTCACGTGTTCACATTTGGGACTAACTCACTAAGGTAATGTCACTCATCAGGAAGACAGGGAAGGCAGACAGCAGCTGTGAGGCATTTGCTCTGCTCGCAGCCGTTTTGGTTCAGGGACACAAGGCAGAACAGACCATCTAGTGCTCAGGCGCAAGAGCCTGCCTCCCTCACACCAGCCCTGCTCCTGAACTCCCTGAGGTTGCAGCAGATGTTAAAACCTAAAGTTGAAACCTTTAAGCCGTAATGAAGGAGTTCACAGGGTTCGTAATCCCAGTACCCCACCCGATCCTCCAGCGATCCTGCTGAAAGCCTTCAAATGGTCCTCAGCACTAACACAGCGCAGCGCGTGTTGAACACACTGATCTGCCCATGATTACCCTCGGCTGCTGTAAAACAATCTTCCTCCTCCAGCGAGTGCGGGCTGCAGCAACAATGCGGTTATTGACTTGTTGCTCCAGCTCTATTTAGTTATTACCCTCGGGGCCACAATCAATAGACTTTGCACCAAGTCCGCCTAATAAATCCCAGGCTCTCACTGGAGGTTTGCCAAGGATGGCAAGAAAAATCTATGGCAGGGAAACGCTTAGAGAGCGGAGACAGAGAGAGCCACACTGACAGCTGTATAAATTAATTAACAAGGCACTGTTTATTCTCCTAGAAGATCACATGGCACATTTGCCACCAGAGAAGAAGGCACGGATCGACTCACAAAGTTATCCGGTGATATTTAAAACCCATGAATTGAGATGCATGAACAAGACCTGTGCTCTGTGTTATTGCTTCTGTCTTTATCGTGCTTTCATTACTCACTGGTCAAATTTGCCTCCTTTGCACTAGTTCTGACCAGCCTATTGTTCCCAGTTTATCTGGACTAATGTGGTTTGCCTTGATAACTCCCTAAGCTTGGGGCTGAAACAGTCAACATGGTGAAAATACAATGTTGATCATTAACCTGGTTAGGCTCTGAAAGCCCTCATTCCCCATCTTGGGTTGAACCTACTTGTCATACAGCGATGGAGAGAAACGACTTGCAGAAAGAAGTCCTAAAGGGCTGCTGAAAGAATGCCAGGCCAGTTGAGATCACTGCCAGTGTGCTAGGGCAGTTCCTTATTGAAGCAAGTGGTAAACAGATCTGGTGGCAAGGGGCCCAGGATCCCACTATCTTAGGTCACCTTAAACTAAGCTTGGGTAGCCCGCAGACAAACCAGTTTCTCACCTGGAAAGAGATCAAGAGGACCCTTAGAGCCCATTTGCTACCGCAGGGTACCACCCAAACTCTTCCCGAAAAAAAATCTTCCCTTATTCCAACACTCCCCATGATAGCTCAGGGCCTACAGCTTGATGAAAATATGTTCTTTCTAAATGCTAAGACATTTAGTTCTTAAGTTTCATGTTGGAGCAGATAAGGTGGCTGGTGCCTATAATCCCAACACTCAGAAGCCAAGAGGCAGGAGGATTACCATGTGTTTGTTGCCTGCCTAGGCTATAAAGTGAGTTCCAGGTCAGCCTGGACTATATAATGAGATCCTGTCTCAACTCAACACACGCACGCATGCACGCACACATGCATACATGCACACACTAAAATAAAATTGAAGGTAGTGATGTTAGAAAAAAAAATCTTCAAATAAGACTGCAGGACCCCCTCCACACAATTCAGTCAGATGACTAGCATTTGCTGAGTGCCCATCGAGGGCAAGACAATCAGTCCTGGCTGAATGACACAGCTAGCATTGTTCCCAGGTGTGGAAAACCCATTTCCTTGTTTTGGTCTAGCCTGGGGTATGTCAGTCTTGTTGCATGCTAACACGCTCCTGTGAACACAGAAGGGCATCACAATCCCTTAAACACATACTCTTCCACTTGATGAGTCCCCAGGGTTGGCGGGGGTAGGGGTATCCTACACACAACACATGAAACTCATTTGCTTGTGGGACTTCTAATTGTGTTGTTCCAATAATTTATTACCTCTTATAAATGGTTTCCAGGCAAAAAGAGTTAATTGACTCAGACACTTTCATCCATTGTAATGACCTATATTCTGCACTAGGCCCAGGTACTTCCTATGAATCAGGTCAAATGTGTCACCTCAAAAATGGTAGAGCTTAGCATGATTACCCCAAACTTATTTCTGAAGATGCTCACTGCAAGTGCTTACCCTCAGATGGACTTGTGAGTGTAGGCATGGCTTGTTGGTAGCTCTGTTAACCACAGGACTTGGCCTTCACTGCCTCCACTTCCCTCTCATTCTGGGGACTGGAACAACTTGGCAGATGTCACCAGCCCTGTCTTGCTCTTCTGCAACCAAGTTAATTCTCTCTTCTACCTACTTCTTCCCAAAGGCCAGGAGATGGCAGAGAGGTCAGGGACAGGTGAGTTAGAGATGCCCTGCCCATGGTTATCAGTTTATCTACTGAACACATTTGGAGCTGTAGAACCACATGCTGCAAGCTCCTAACATGTGGAAATGATAAACGCTGGAAGAGGCAGAGTACATACTGCCCTGAATTCATCATCACACATTGTACACATGTAATGAACGAGCATACCACACCCCATCGAGATGCTCAAATGTTAAGCCTTGGCTAAGAGAAAAAGTATTTTACTACATGGATCACAGCTGGGCTCCTCTGTGAGCACGTGACCCAGCCAGTTCTGCTCTCACTGTTCTTGAGCTCCTGAGGGGCATGGTGCACAGGGTCTTGGTAGATGATGGCCACATCAACCCACACTTCTCTTTCTTCCTTCAAAACAATGGTTTTACAAGTAGGTATCTGTATGAACCGTTACCTCACACCATATCCAAGCACTAACTCTACATGTATCAAAGGCAGGCAAGAAAGACCCACAAGTCCAAACCTCAGGAGAAAACAAAGAACAGATCTTTGTGACAGTGGTTTTGGTAACAGGCCCTCATACAGGACACTCGAATGCAGAAACATCTAGAGAGAATAAGTTGGTCTTTGCCAAAAGAAAACCCTTCATGCTTCAAAGCGTACTATCACCAAGAAAACAAGAAAGATGCAGCAAGGGAGACCATGAGCCAACCATACACACATCTGACACATCCAGATTATATAGTTGAGCTAAATTCTCCAGAGCCATAGACCTGAGAAGTGGCAGTGCCTGTATTTGAACTGGGGTCCCCCTGAACCCAGGATCGGGACAAGTGAGCACTTCCTTATGTGTGCCACCTTGTGGGATGTGGCACCTCCTGCCTCCAGGTCCTGGTTTCCTGGTAGAGCAAACATGCTCAGAGAGAAAGAATCTAGAAACTTCTCTATAGCCATGTCCCAGCTGTTTGATCCATTTCTGAAATTAATCATTTAAAACTGGGAGTGGGCAGTGCCCCCCAGCCCCAGCTGACACTCTGAAGCCCACAAGAGACAATTTGTGGTTACATGGTGACTTTTAAAATGTGGCAGAAATCAGATGCTAATGATAGTTAATTGCATTTCTCTTAAAATAATGTTCCAGGTAAATTCTTCCTGTTCAGAAAGCTGCCATCTTTCAGCCAAATTTTTTTGTTTATATGTCAAACAAAACACTAGATGAGGCTGATATTTTTCTTTCAAAGTATTACTTTTTATTTATGTGTTTGTGTGTGTGTGTTGGGGGGGTATGTGCACATGCATGCTATAGCTGACGAAGACAGAAGAGGGGGTTGGATCCTTAAAACTGGAGTAACAGGGAGTTGTGGGCCACCATGGGGGTGCTGGGTTCTGAACCAGAGTCCTCTGCAAGAGCAGGAAGTGCTCTTAACCACTGAGCCACCTCTCCAACCCCCTGGGATAGATATTTTGATGTGGTTAATATACAGGTTTCTGTCACTCACTTGCTGTGCAATTTCAGGCCAGCCCTTGCCCCTAGGTGCCAGCCCCGTACTGAAAGTCAGTACTGTTTATAGAATAAACTGCCAACTGCAGAACATGAGGAGGTTGGGTCGGAACAGAAGGCGCCAGCTGGCAATCCACGGCCGGATATTGCCTATAGATATACATTGCTTTGGCCTGCTCGGTTTTAAATAATAATAAAAAATTGCCAGCATTTGTAATCAGGGAGATTTGTAACACAATACAGGCATTCTGTAAAACCTGGAAGACCTGACCTTATCAGGCTCACAGTACCCATGGTAACAATGGGGTGGCTTCTGAGAAACTGCTTCCAGAAGCTTGAATGCCTTCCTCTTTCCTTCTTATTTCGGGGCTCTTTCACTCACTGTGGTTCCTCCCTGGTACCCATGTGAGAATGCTGCCCGCGCAGGTCTTTGCGCAGACACCCAGCTGTCCCCCAAGACTGTGTGCTCCACCAGGAAGGCCGAAGAGACATCTGGGTCTGACCCCGTGCTGAAGGCCATTCTGCCCTCTGCATCGGATCCACGGACTGTCACTGCTCTCCCCAGAGGCTTCACCACTCGCTTCCCTAAGTGCACGGCTGTGGCTCCACCTGCAGCAGCATGCTCCACCTGCAGCAGCATGCCACCTGCATTAGACAGAAGTCAGGAGGTGCAGGAATGCGGCACCAACCCCAGCGCCACGGTCCCACTGCTACATCACCCTGCTCCATGACCACAAACTCCATGCCCTTTTCTACTTTGGTATCTCCTCAGTGCCTTTCACTGTGAAATCCCAACTACTCTGTAAAGATGCTTTAGGACCAGCAAGAGGAGCGGAGGAGGGCAGTGTGGTGGACTGCCCACGGTCATCGAGACACCAGACGTTCCTGGGCTCCACAGTCACTCCAGGCATTCTTCTACTTTGGTCTGGTGCTTTCTTCGGAGCCTTGCTATTGCTTTCTCCAAGCCAGGGCAGCAGAGCTTTGTGGAGCCCTGATTACATCTCCAGGGTGACAGACCTGCTTCCTTAGCTGGAAGTCATTCCACTGTCCCCTAACAATGGGCTGTCACACTGGGCAAGCAATTTGTTTGAATTATGTAAATCACTTCATTCTCTTTGCAAATATCCATGAGGGGGCTTCAAGGCACTACAGGTCAACATGAATATAGAATATGTCTGAGCTGTGACAGAGCCTCTCAGGGAGGGCTGGCTTGTCCTTGAGGGGTAGGATGAAGGAGGACACTGGAGCACAGAAGTCCTTTGAAGGGGAGGAACACAAGAAGGAAGTCACTTAAAGCCGGATGCTGTGACACAAATGTCCCCATCACGTGACACAAAGCTGAAAGCAATGCTGAGGCTAGCACACTGCCAGAAGCGACCATGTCCTCCTCTTTGTACTGTACCTCTGCAGAGACCCCAAAGCTACCCCACGCTGCGACTCACCTCATCTGTAACAGGACATCATCTCAACAGGCCGCAAGTGGGATTTGTGTTTAAGAGAATGTGGTTAGAGACCCCAAGTCTGAAAATGACCACTGATTTCATCGGCACCACGGGCAATCTTCCCCTCCATTGCGCTGCAGGAGCCACACTGTGGTATTAGTCAATACTGCCATGGCTAAAGGACAAGGACAAATAAAGTTCCTATAATACACTACATTAGTCTCTCTTTTTGTGCTCCCCCCATCTTTTTGGGGGGATGCTTGGTGTAGAACTCAGGGCCTTGCACATGCTAGGCTAGCTGCCTACTGCTGCCATCATGTGTATCTACAGCTTTTTTGAGGTAGGGTCTCACTAGGTAGCCCAGGCTGACCTTGAACTCACAATCCTCTTGGCTCCTACGTGCTGGGATTACAAGTATTGTTTCACCATGGCCAGGCCTGCTTGTGTTTCCAATCTCTGAGACTTTACTTCATTTTAAACACTGAACAGGCCATTAATTTCTTTTATGTATTAAGCTTGCAATTACCTGCTGCCCCCAGAGGAAGAAGGGACCCTCTGGAAGCAAAATAGCCAGTTGATTAAGGTGAGGATTAAAAAAAAGGGCAATAAAAGGCTTAGAGGCCAGCACTAAGGAAATGCTTGCTACCTACAGCTGCTCTTGTTACTACTGTCAGCAAAGGCTGAAAAGTCAAGTTTGAGCCAGGACTGGAAAGCTGGTGGACATCATTCCCTGTTAGGAAGATTTCATGGCTAAGAAATCAGCAGCTTTTAAACTCCGCTTGGGAGAATATTTAAAATATATGGGGCAAGACTAAAGACCATGTACTTGAACGCAATATTGTTCCATCTCTCATCTTCTCTCATTCATTCCATGCTTTAGAGAAGTATGTCCTTGCTGTCTACCTTATCCAATTCACCTGCCACTAAACCAACCACACAGCTTCCTGCAATACTGATACAGTCAGTATGTGTGCATATCCACATGTGTGAATATTGCATGTAAGTGTGTATACTGGTATGTGCATAGATCCCTATGTGTGAATGTGAGGGACCCCCTTTAGGTGAGGGTCCAAGGAGCAGCCAGCAGGTAAGCATCACATTACCAAGTTCTTACAGCAACAGCTTTGTTCAAAATTACATTTGAGCCTGTTTGTGGCATTTAGCGAAGTTTATAAACAGACATTTAAAGTTGTGTTGTCATAACTGTCTTTATCAAAGCACTGGCTGCCACCTGTGGGGTCTTTCATTATTTATGTGCAGTCCCCACACTCCAGGCATCAGTTACAAGCAGTCAGTTTTAAATCTCTGCTCTTGTTTCTTTCTACAAAAGACTTTCTTCATCGCCTAAGGTTTCCTTCATGTTTGGCCTTCATAAAATGCCTTAGCGGTCCTCGGCACATCACAGCACATCACCCCCCAGGTCTGCCCCTCGCCTCACACAGACTCTTCTTTCTCTTGCTTCGCCAGTGCTGGCCTAGTGCTCTCTCTTGCACACTTCCTCCTATCACAGGGCTCTCAATCAAACTCTTGGCCAGGATGTCTTCAATCAGCCAAAGCAATGCTGTCTCTCCCACTCTGTTGTCCTCAGCACTGTGACGAGTTAATCACACAGTAAATACTCAAGAAGTTAAAACTAAATAATTGTAACATTTCACAGGACATGAAAGAGGAGAAACAGGTTAAAGTGGGGCTGGCAGCCACAGAGAGCTGGCTATTGAGCTATTTTGACAAGCTCAGCCTCAGCTAGAGGAGAACAGCACACAGACATATGCACACGCACATGTTCCTACATGCACACATATACCAGCTACAATAAGGTGATGGATTTCCTTCTCACTGTCAGGTCAGTGAAGATGAAAGTGAATCCTAATGCCCGGTGGGCACATTGGAATAATCACTGGGTAGGAAGAAGGCAAGTGCAGTGTTTCCAGAATACAATTTGACATTAGTTTAAAAACTTAAAATGGCTCAGTATACGCCAACCAAAATCGTAAGGATTATGATAGTTCATGTGCACACAGGAGTACGTGAACACCATCATGAGCTACAATCTCAAAATAATGCACATATTAATCATAAAGTGAATTATGCACAAAAACACTGAGTACTACATAGCCAACCAAAAATGATGTCGAGATGAGTTAGCAGATGTGGCACAATAATTACAGTATTTAATAACACAAAAGATCTGCTTAGTTAAAATTATACATATGTAAGTCCACAGAAAGCTGTTTTTATATACATTCAGCCCAAGGACTAGTGTTCCAATTCTTTTTTTTTTTTTTTTTTTTTTTTTTGGTTTTTTGAGACAGGGTTTCTTTGTGTAGCTTTGCGCCTTTCCTGGGACTCACTTGGTAGTCCAGGCTGGCCTTGAACTCACAGAGATCCGCCTGGCTCTGCCTCCCGAGTGCTGGGATTAAAGGCATGCGCCACCACCACCCGGCTAGTGTTCCAATTCTTATACACTAGTCCGTATAATATAAAAAAACTGAAGCAACATTTTAAACACTGAGGTCAGCTTAAGCGGAACACAAGCAGGAAGGCAAAGCACCTCTGTAAGAACAGAATCAAACGATGCTAGCTGTCAGAATGTGAGCCTTGCATTCTTCACTGTTTAGGATGAGCTGTGCTCGAAGTCACCTCCGTTCCCAGACAGTGGAGAACTGACCAGACAGCTGGCTACAGCAACAACACACCAAGTACTGCAGGCACAGTACTGCAGGCACAGTACTGCAGGCACAGTACTGCAGGCACTGACTGGGATTAAGTAGCTGGCTCTGGAGAGTGCACATGCAAAAGGGCACAGCTAAGCAATCCAGAGGGCGCCCCTACAGCAGTGGGTGAGAAGCAGCCTCCCCAGGGAATGCTGGGACACTGTCATTGCAGAGACAGTCCTGACCCTCCCTCTGAAACCCTCCATGTGAGTGGTAAAGAAGAGCTGAGGCACAAAGCAAATGGAGAAACTTACGGAGATGACGTAATGGCTGCACAGGCCCAGGCGCTAGCATCTGATCGGTACCCAGGTCATCACCTGGCCTTGGGGTCACATGGCAGCAGGGAATAAAAGGTGAGGCTAAAGGTCATAAGCTTTAATGACCTTTGTGGTCATTATCTGGGAGCTAAATTGTGATAAGGTATAAATCTAAAGTAGATTCTAAACAAAGGGGACTAAAATCAGAAAATTAATGATAATAATAAAAAATCCCAACACTCCTGAGCACAGGGCTGTAAAACCTTCCAACTGGAGGAAGCAGGTCTCAGTGTTAAAGCAGGGCTGCATGCTCCCAGCAAAGTTATGCCTGGCATGAGGCTTGTGACAAAGGCCAGTGGCACATTCTCACTTTTCCAAAAGGCTGCATGCTCAGTCATTCACTCTCTGCTCACCAAAGTGGCACTGCTAACGGGCTTCTGAGCTTGGTGCCAAGTGAGTGAGCTGTGGCCGTGCAAGACCACCCTCTAGCTAGGACTCAGCATTACCATTTTAAATTATGTGTAGGTGTGTGTGTGTAGGTCTGTGCATGTGAGTGCAGGGGCCCCCAGGAGCCCCCAGGGGCTAGAGGATCCCTGGGTTGAGAGTTACAGACTACTGCAACATGGATGCGGATTCTAGGCATCAAACTTGGGTCCTCTGGAAGAACAAGTGCTCTTAACTCTGAGCCATCTCTCCAGCTCATTGTTATTATTACTAATCATCATCATCGTCATCACCATCATCATCATCATCATCACAGACTAACCTTGTGCAGATCTTTCAGTGGGGCTGAGTTGGATCACTGGGATTTAAATGCTTTGATTCCTCACACATGGGGGAGACATACATGGTCCTGACACCTAAGGGAACTGCTGTCAGGCCCAGCACTCATCTCAGTTCAGGAGGCAGCAAGGAGAGAGAATACAAGCTTCAATTTCAAGTAAAAACCAAAAAACCCACCCCAAACCATTCATCTTCAGGCAATGGTGACAGACTCCCTCTCTTCTGGGTAGATATTAATGAGAACCTGGAATGCTGAAGCTAATGACTACGTGTCCCTTGCATAATTACAATGACCTGCAGTCCTTTCTAAATGCCAAATTAGCTGATTAAAATGAGTCCTGTTGAAGTTATAATACCCTAAGTCAAATCTCCTGCCCACTGGTACTTGCGGAAACTAACTGCATTTAAAGAGAGGTTTGGCAAACTCCAGGAGACTCAGTTCCCAGTGCATGTAAAGTCATTTCAGATTTGCTCTGTCTTAACTATACTCCTATTCCAACTGTAGGGACCCCACATCAGCTTCCTGTTTCTGGATTGTTCGGTTTTCCATTCAGGAAAAAACAAACCATCAAACAAGTGCTCTGCTTAGCTTCCTCTACCTTTCCCTTGGGAGTCGCCATCCTCAAGCCCTGTGGCTGTGGAGTTGCATGGGGACCACTAGAGCCAGCAGCACTGAGAGCAGCCACAGACACGTGGCTGTGACCTCTGAAGCTGCAGCAGCCTCAGGACCAGGGCTGTCACTGCTCACCTTGAATGCACTTATGCACCAGCACGGAAACCTTCCAGTCCACTTTATTTAATAGGCTTTGGATAAAATTCAGGAAGTAGGAAGATGGTTTAGTGGGTGACTCGTGCCACCAAGTCTGGGACACACAGGGGAGGGGAGAGCCAACTCTTGCAAGTTGTCCTCTGACTCCAAATGCGTGTCTTAGCAACCCCTCCCCAGAAACAGTGAAACATACTGAACCTGAAATCTAGGGAATAACATTCTAACATGCCCAGTGCAACAGCTATTGAAGAACCACCATTGGTCTTCTCTGGAGAGGAAGAAAGGGGACAGTATAATTCCGTCAGGCTGTCAAGAGTCTATCATGATGCTCACTGCGAGACTACTGCAGTCACAGGGGGATGTTCAGAAAACAGAAAATCCTTACAGCAACAAACCTGTACATGTATATAGATGCACATAGTTACCTTTCATATCCTGCATTCCCATCCATCCACCCATCCATCTTCCTTTTACCTACCTGCCTGCCTATCATATGTCTATTTACCTGTCCAATATGTGTCTATGTCTACCCAGGTGAAGGAGAAAGTACTCACTGGT
This sequence comes from Peromyscus leucopus, assembly GCF_004664715.2. Taxonomy (NCBI): domain Eukaryota; kingdom Metazoa; phylum Chordata; class Mammalia; order Rodentia; family Cricetidae; genus Peromyscus; species Peromyscus leucopus. Next base: position 31,704,289 of record NC_051063.1, read on the forward strand.
AAGAAACACAATAGAGTTGGAAACTCAGTTGTGTGGAATTGAATCGACTTGTCTAGCTCGTAGTACTAAAAACGCATTTCAACTCAGAGGCAGCGCACTGTACAGACAGTAAGAATGTCAGGCTGTGTAAATATTGTTTTAAGAGAAAAGGAGGCATTATTAGTGAGAGCAAGACATAACTGTTATGTTTAAGAAAGAAAGCCTTTATTTGTTCCCCACACAATCATAACTCAATCAACCAAACAGCCTCCCCCCTCAGCCACCATTATAATGGGAGTTCTGTGTAAAGCTCCTTGTTTGTACAAAAGCCTGGTGATAGAGTCTTGAAGGGTAATCCTAAAGCTGTTAGACTGAAATTAAAACACAACTTACCAGTAGATCTGTGTTTTTAAGACAGCTCTGTGTAAGAGGGCCAAGCTGATCACCCTAGGAGATAAGCCCCACACAATCTCAGGGTGATCACTTTGGCAAACAAGGCCATCGAGTTGTAATTTTCTAGCTCTTTACCTCACAGGAAAGCAAAGATCTCATAATCACTGTTAAAATGCAGCAGATTCATCAGTTTTGAAGTGGTAGACTTTGTTTTCTTTAACATAAAATTGAAAAGCAAAACCCCAATGTTCACATGCACAATTGGCTCAGTTATCACCAAAAAGAATAGGGTTGATGTCTTAATTTTTTTATTTATACATAAAATATAAGCTTAATATCATAGATCAACATATGTCTGGACTATTTTCAATTTCTGGTTTTTCTTAAAATAAAACCTCATCTCTGGTCCTGCTCTAACACACACACACACACACACACACACACACACACACACACACACACACAGAGAAACAAATCATTGTACCACAAACATAACCCTATGTGTTGAGTCTCAACACTGTCTTTTAAAAGTTTACAATAGAACAGGACAGACTGAATGTTTCTAAACATTTACTTTCATCTCCTTAAGGCTGTGATTGCCTTCATTTTCTTTTCCTTCCTTCCTTCTTTCCTCCCTCCCTCCGTCCCTCCTTTCCTTCCTCCTTTTTTCCTTTTTCTTGAGATAGGGCCCAACATGGAGCAGACTGGCTTCACACTCGCCATGTAGCAAAGTGGCCTTGGACTCCTGATCTTGCCTCTGTCAGCAAAGTGCAGGACGGCAGACAAGCACTACCCCAGGCAGATTCTATTTCTTCATATGGACTCCTGTGTCTTTTCTAGTTTGTCTACTGCTTTTTCTGTGACCTGGGATGAGGTGGCTCCAGCTTGCCTATGTTGTTTCCCGTGGTGCATTTTGTTTGCTGGTTGGTTTGTCTGGCTGTATTACAGCAGCCACAGGCAGGCAGGCACTCAGCACTCTGAGAATTCTGGGGGCCTAGGGTGGGCAGGGACAGGTGGGAGCACGGGGTGGGATGGGGTGGAGAGGCACACAACTTCTTTGATTCTGCTTCCTGAACCATTAAACACAATTCCTCCACACTTGGAGTGCATGATACAGCTGACTGGAAGGGTCCGCTGAATGCAGAGGGGTTACTGCAAGCCTGAGATGACACAAACTGAAACCCTTGGGAAGTGTTTTGCAGCTGAACTGTCTGTTGTGTATTTCTAACAAAATGTAGTTTCTATCCAGTGCCACTAAGCATTGGCTCAGTATTGTCTGTGAACAGACTTAGCTCACTAGGGGAATAAGAAATAGATTTGATAAAGTTTATTAACACCTCAAAATAGCTGGAGCTAATAAGTGAAACCTAAAACCAACATTTCCATCTGAAGATCTTTGGGGTCCATTTTTACACGATCTTGATCCAACCAGGAATGCACGCTCAAGCGGCTTCCATCAGCCTCAGGGGCCTGGACTTTGTCCATTCCCACTTCTCCACATCAGCTTGACTCTTCCCTTTGCCTTATCTTAAGTGACTTCCAACCAAGGACACATTTCTAACAATGAGATGCTAGCGCCGAAGCTTCCCTCTGGCAGCCAGCTAAGACCAGGAACAGGGAGACTCCTCTCGGAGGCCACTTTCAAAGCAGACAGACTCTCACTGGGGAGCTCAGCTGCAGCCCAGATGACAGACAGGCTATGGGTGATGCTGCTCCACGCTCTGGTGTTACAAAGAAAAATGACAAGTGTGAGCGGTGGATGAACTCTCCTAAACACTAGTTGAAACCAACACCTTGTTCCCCCCTCACACACACTTGGGAAAGGTCTTCTACTGTCGTCCTTTAGAGGAAGCGTTGCCCTGCTGTGCACACCACAAGCTCAGCATCAAGGCTGAGGCCAGTGTGTCTGCCTGCCATGCTAGCCTTGCATTTCTTGCCCTGGAATTGCCTTGAGGTGTGCCTTTAAAATGCAGATTGCTGGGTTCCATCCCACAGGTTCTGACTGAGTGAGTCTGGGCCAGGGGCCAGGAGCCTGTCTCTTCAATCTGCATGTAGGTGAAACCTCGGTAGGTCACTGAACTTGAACTTGAGATGTACAGTAGGAAGAAGTGATGGAGGCTGCTGGGGCTGAGCTGCTGGAGGAAGCTCCTAACAGACATAGACTCAGGGGAAGGTCTTGGACAATCTACAGCAACATATACCTAAAGACAGGACACTTGGCTCACGTCCTGCTCATCTGTGAGACGTGCACTCTGCTAGCTCCCAGAGAAGAACTTAATCTCCAGATTTATTCAACTACAATATGGTGATCCACTTCTATTCTGCCCTGAACGGGGCATTTTTTCTTCTGTTTTACAGGTGGATACCACAGGCACACTATCTGCAAATAACTTTGGGTGTGAAGTAAGTGACTACTCTGTATACACAGGTGCTCAGGGCCACACTACTTTTACTGGTGAAAACTGTAAACAGGTAAGGTACCCAGCAGTCCAAGTCTAAACCCAGGCTGGTGGTGTAGCTCAGTGGCGGGCACATGCCTGAGCACGTGTGGAGCCCTAGGCATCCGTTCTCAGTGCCGGAAAATGACGACTGCTTCAACTGTGCAGACATTCCAAACAACGGTTTGAAGTGTAGTTAGTGATATGGAAATGTTCACATTATAGGGACAAGTCAACAGTAATTCCACGTATATAGTTTTACAAAAGCAAAAGAAGTAAAAGATTGGAATAAAACTTAGCTAAATGTTGGAGTGGGTGAACCAGATCACATGATTTTTCTTTTTCTTTTTCCCCTCTTGTTTTGTATGTGACTAATTTTCTGCAAGAAACATGATTTTCCTATTAAAAAAATCCCGGGGTGGGGAGAGAAGGAGCAGAAGACTAGAGGAAAAGTGACCGCCACAGGGAGCCAACACTTTCCCTCCTGAGCAGGCTGGACACGTGGCACACGATGCTAGGCTTTCTCCTCCCCATGCACCTTGACTTCCATCCTGCAACAGTGAAAGTGTGCCTGACCAAGGTCTCCCGCTGGATGGTTTCCATGGAGGCTGTGTCCTACTGGTCACCCCTGTACCCACAGTACCCAGGAGGACACCTACACTTGGGGTGTCTCTCAGGAAACATCTGTGGGGCTGGAAAGGTGGCTCGGGCAGTAAAGGGCCTGCTATGAAAACATGAAGATCTGAGTTGGGATTCCCAGGACCCACAGGAATAAGCAGACATGGAGGCATAGTAACCCCAGGACTGTGTAGACAGGGACAGGAGGGTTGTTGGGCCTCATTAGCCAGTTAGTCTTGCTGAATTTTTGAGTTGAGGGTCAGTGCACGAACCTTTCTCCAAAAACAAGGTGGAGACACATGAAGGAAGATGCTTACACTGACTTCAGGCTTCCACATGTACATACACACATATAAGAGCATGCACACGTGCATGCGCTCATTTGCTTAGCTGAGAATTAAGGTCCAGGTCCCATCTTCTTACGTGAGCTAATGGTGTGGAGCAGGCTGATTTCATGCTATTTAGACACAGGATTTCAGAATTTCCTTGGATACCTGTGTTGAGCAGATCTAGGGTATTCTACAAATGCCCGCTTTTCTGATGGGGATCCCATCAAAAGGAAGCGTGCCCACAGAGCAGAGCTGGGCTCCTGGATGCTTCTCCTTGAGTTCAGGCATGCCTCTCTTCTTCGTCGGTGCCAGCCTGCCTAACTGTAGATGCTGGGTGGAACTGAATGGCTGATTTTGTTTGCTGAGAGAAGCAACCAAGTTACCCCGGATCTTTATCTCCAGAAGCCGTCATGCTGTGACACAATGCTCCACCCCACCTCTTTTGGGGAAAGATTGATAAGCATAATGATGATGTTTTAATGAGCTTAATTGCACATTCCTTATGTTCTTGCCGAGTTGCCAGCCAGCTCCTTCACCATCCAGCAGTTTACCTGGAATAACTCCCCCTTCTCTGGGCCAGGGAGTGTAATTATTGTGGTAACCCTGTAGCTCAGCTATTTCTCCCTCCCTCTCCCTCCCTCTCTCTTTTTCTAGCTGTTTTTTTTTTTTTTTTTTTTTTCCCTTTCTGGGAATTACTCTAAATGGTATCTTTGAAAGGAGGGTGGCAGGCTGCTTTTGGTACAGTACTTAACCAAGAACCCTTTCATCAAAGAGGCCCTTGTGAGCATGCTCTGGACACCAGCCAATCAGATCATCCCACTGTCTGTCTCGGAAGAAACTCAGGCCCTGGTATGCAAGGCAAGCCAGTCTGCAGACAGGCTGACTGCACTCCCAGCCCAACCTGTCTTAGCTGACTGAAAAAAGGCTGAAGGGAAAATTACCTGTTTGGCTCCAGACAGAATTAGCATTTTTTTTTTAATACACACACACACACAAGGATGTTTATTATTTTTTGTTTAAAAGCGTTTGCCTATCTAATATAGTCATTAATGTTATCTGGTCAGTACTTGAAACATTTTGAAATATGTGCAAATGCAATAAGGCTACAGGGCCTGGAGGCAAAATAAGATGAATTTTCTAATTAAACGACAGAAAACGGTTTGGGAGTAACGGATGGCAGTTCTGTAATTCATTTATGGGCGCTGCTTAGTGCAGGGACGTTTGGTCCATGTGCAGGTCTGGTGGGCTAGGAGGATCAGTAACAAGGACTTCTGGGCTCCCCAGTCTCCTACCCACAGACCCAAGTCAAACTGAAGGTAGACAGCATGGCCCTGGTCTTGGAGGGCAGTGAGTTCTCTTCAAGAAAAGTAGGGTCATTTTCTAGCGCACTCTGGTTAACTTCTTGGAGTCCCAACCCCCAGATTTTATGAACACATTGCTTTTTGGCATTTCAAGTAAAAGGCTGTGTCAAGAAATGTACTGTACAGTTTCTATTTGAGACAACTACGATGGATTTCTTTTCTCCTGAAGCCAATCTAAACCACAGCCTCCCTCTTGGGCAGTCCCAGGTTTGTGGATACCGCACACACACACAGGTGTCTTCTGAATGCCTGGAGCCACGCCAGCTGTCAGGTGACTGGGACAAAGCCAGAGCTGTGATTGAAGGGAGTGGTCTGGACACCCGAGTCCCTTCCTTGCTGCCTTTGGTGTCTGCAGGATGACTTGGGATATGTAGGAACTAACGGCAGCTTGATGGCAGCTCAGGAGCGGCCTAGCTTAGCTGATGGAATTATTCCTGTCACATTTTTATTTTCAATATACCTTTTGTAATTCTCAAAAATCCCTTCCTTCCTTCCTTCCTTCCTTCCTTCCTTCCTTCCTTCCTTCCTTCCTTCCTTCCTTCCTTCCTCCCTTCCTTTCTTGGCTGGGTTTCTCCATGTTGCCCTGGCTCTGTAGACCAGGTTGACCTCAGACTCAGAGATCTGCCTGCCTCTTCCCTGCCCCCCACGCTCTGCCCCCCCCCCCAGTGCTGTGATTAAAGGCATACACCACCAGGCTTCTCTAAAATTTCTAAAATGAACTTTTACTTTTGTAGATAAACAATGTGCTATTACAAAAAGAGGCTTTCTGAAGCCAGGCGTGGTGGCTCATGCCTATAATCCCAGCACTGAGGAAGCAGAGACAGGAGAATTGCCACAAGTTCAAGGCCAGTCTGGTCTACATAGCATGCTCCAGGCCAGTAAGGGCTACCACATACTGAGACTCGAATCTTTGTGGAGGAACTGAACAGGCACATTCCAGAATTACACAGACAATTGAGAGACAATAGGCAGGCGACAGTCAGTAATGGTAGAAAGGGGCCGGATGGAAAGAGGAGAATTTTAATGAGCAGGGGGCCCTGAGACTCACAGCTGGCGTGGGCTAAATTCCTGGAGTGTTAAATCAAGTAATAACAAAAATATGACTATGCTTTCCATAGGAGATTTCCTGACTTCCTGAGAGGCCAGCAGTCCCTCCTCACTTGTTTGTTCCTCCCAAGGAATGTCTGTGGCTCTGGCTCAACATTTTCCCAGCTTGTCCTTGTTTATGCAGAAGCCCAAAGCCCCACAGAATGCTACCCCAGCTGTTCTTGGTGGTCTTGCTGACATGCTCCTGTAGAATCAGGGCCATGTCCAGTTGCAGGAAGAGATGTGTGTGTCAGGCTCCTCCTGCCTCCACCCTCCTTCCTACCTGTGCTGGCAGGATTCTCAGGCTTTTAGACTCGACCCTGGGAAGGATGCTTGGAAATTCTCCGACGGTTTGCTTCGCTCTGACCTAAAGGGTTTCTTCCTGGGAGGGTTTTCTTTCTCTTTTATAATCCCTACAAAGTTATGGATATAGTCTGAAATCGAGGCTTTCCCATCTATGGAGAGAAAGAAATATAAAATTCTTTTTATGTAAGTGTATTCACAGAGAATCTTATTCTGCTCCTGGCTACCTCTACTCTGGGTCAGCAGAGCATAAATCTGAGTGTGTGGGTCTATATTTGCCTTTGTATGGTCTCTTTTCCCAGACTTGGAGAAAATAGCTAATTTTCATCACCAAATTGATTTGTGAATAGTCACTGGGAAAGTGATGGGAAAATTCTTATCAAATACTGCAGAGTATGCTATCAAACCCTTGATTAGATTACAGACAGTACAGGTTTTGTCTTAAGACTGAAAATTTATCCTAGTTGGAAACTGCTTGCTATTTTATTATTGTTGTTGTTTTGAGACGAGTCTCTGCTGCCCAGGCTGGTCCTGAACTCATGCCCTGCCTTCCCTCCCAAGCAGCTGGGCCACAGGCACGTGGACCACGGCTCCTGGCTGGCATGCTCATTTTCCAGCATTTGCCTATAGTCTGTCCACCTGTGAGCAGCAGCTTACAAAAATCTAAACTCTGCCTTTACAGAGCTGAGGACAGTGGCATGGGTGAGTGACGTGGGTGAGTGACGTGGGTGATAGCTGCTCTTTCCGGCTGGGGGTTGTAGGTTCTGTTATTATAATATTCAAAATAGACATGTTTCTGGGCTATTTCTTTTAGATATTAAAACTTAGCAAAGGATTTTTTCCCCCAAACAGCTTGCTAAGCCTTACAGCAATAACTGACTGCACAAAGACTCTATGGCTGTATGTCACAGGCAGAGTGACCATGAGCATCAGTTTTTATGTAAGGTACATACACATTAGGTCATGTCTTACTTGATTTGTAAAATATGTTTTCAGAATGTATAAACGATAGACCTTTCTATCATTAAGAAGGATAATTGGGGGGGGGGAGTCCAGGAAAGTGAGCTGAAGGCTCTAAAAGACTAAGCTGAACCCCAGAGTGAGGGAGCTGAACTGTAATATCTATAGGCAATTGGTTTTAAGAAGGGGAAGGGTGACTTGGAGGTAGACCGTCTGCTTCAGCATTTCAACTAACCAGTCAGGAAGTACTGAAACCACAGAAACGCAGCAGGTGAGATCTGTGGGTTCTCTTACAGCAAGTGCTAGAGCCACAGAAACGCAGCAGGCAGGTGAGATCTGTGGATTCTCTCCTCAGCAGCTATACCTGGAGAGATGGAGACTCCCTGATAATGTTGGATCAGCTCAACTCCCAAGTTACCAATAGTAGAATCAAGATAGTGGAGCCCAGGGAGGCACCTGGAGGATGGGAGGGCAACATGGCCTGGGAGACAACCAAGGGGCTGGCTGGAGCTTGGCTGGACTCAATGCTGGTGGCTCCTGTCAGTGGGGTTCCCCAGAGCACAGTGGGAAGGAACTAGTTACACTCTCATGCTTGCATGTTGCTGGGGCTCCTCTGTATCTCCATCAGTTTGTAGTTCCTGGTTACCCATGTGTAGCTATGGTGACATTCTGACTTTGGCTGTTCTTGACTTAAGAAGAGATACTTGCCTCCCCTGAATTCTGTGTTTTAAAAACTCCACTGTTACAGAGATGACTTGAACATCTGTAACCTCTTCTGGGTATCTGACTGGATAAGACCAGGTACATTGGAGCCACTGTAGAATGCTTCCACTGTCACGGGAACTTTCCTGAGCAAAGAGGCTGCCACGTGCATGGATGTATGCCCCCCCCCCCAAATGGTTATGTAAGCAAGAACAGGTGGAGATGGATGCCATTCCTTTCTGGGGACATGGTATGAAACCTATGCTTGCCGGTGGCTTGCTTTTCAGAGGTTTTACAGTGCATAAACTCTAGAGCCTACAAGGAGCCCTAGACTCCTGCTCTATGTCTTTGCTTCTGCGCAGAGATGGACCATGCCCATGTTTTAACTGGTCCTAGGTACAAAGGTGACTACAATTCTAAAGAAACCACCTGTTTAGGAGAAACAAACACTTTACATTTCTCACAGGGCTCTTGCTGGGTAGTATGGTTTGCCATATGGCTGTTTCTCCTCATCTGTTGAGGGCCACATGTCAATAAATAAGACAATGGCTCCAATTACCTCTTAAGTGATTTAGAAGAACATGTTCTATAGATCTGAGGAATGGTGAGATTTCTGTGTCTACAAGGCCATGCACAGCAGGCACAGGAGTGACTAACCTGTGTTATCGCCCTCTCTTACCATACATCAGCATCTTTCTCCCCTTTAAAGTGCTTTTTAATATTCTCTCAAGGTACACACCTTACTACCACATAAAAAATTGCCTAATGCTATTAAAATGGCAAGGTTTTGCTTAACAATTGCAATCATACTATTAAGTTGTAATTAATGTAATGAGTAAGATGCTTTTCCCTAGTTCAGCCTCAGCGAATCCTGGGCAGAGCATCTTCAGGTATCCCATGTATTCCAATGGGAGGTCCCTAGCCTGTAGTTCTTGGAGCCACAATCTGAGGACAAAAGGCTGAGAAACTATTTTGTATCATGGATAAGACTTCCCTTTGGTGGAAGGGTTAACCAGAACATCTGGGGTCACACCAGGGAGGCAGTGATGGACAGAAGGAAGTGGCTGATGGGCTACTGTTTCAAAAAGAGTTTGAAGAGTCCATACCTCTCAGTAATCACTGGCCCACAGACTTGTCTTCACCTTTAAGTTTGGGCTACATTGCTAAGTCTTCTTTTCCCTTCCCAGGCTATCTTTGGCAGACAGTATGAATGTCTTCAACTAGAGACCAGTCTTTTGAGATGAAAAGTATAATGCTTTCAGTGTCCCCCATAGGGTAAAAAGCAATTTCCCTGCACAGATGCCAGTTTAAAACTGGTACTTGGTAGGACTAATTCTTCATCTGCTTTGAACTGGGCCCTCTCTCACTGGGAAAAACAAAACAGAAAAACCCAACAACATATTTTTCAATTAGCTTTCCTGGTAGGCTAAGCAGAAATACAGATTAATGGGCTGTGTGGCTTATCTGGTATTTCTGAAAAGCTTGGACTAGATACTTGGACTAGATAGGCCATGTACAGTTTGGTTCAGCAAAAGCCCTCGACTTCCTGCTGTGTGACATCTGGATACCTTGTCCCTACATGTTTCTATGTCCCCTCTATTTCTGCAGGCATCTGGCGTATGATCTAGAAACAAAGGTACCCTCTGCAGGGTCTTTTCATAGTTAATTATTAGGCACTGCCATTCCTAATAGCTGATAGCAGGGAATTATGAGCGCCTACTGTGTGCCTGGCAATAGTAGATGTGGGGTCTCAGAGGTGACCAAGGCCACCTGTACCCTTTAGAGGCGTGTTTTCTGTTAACATCTGTGTTCCCTCTGAAGGAACACAATCCACATTCTCATAAAAAATCACTCCTTAAGCCAGGCGGTGGTGGCGCACACCTTTAATCCCAGCACTCAGGAGACTGAGGCAGGTAGATCTCTCTGAGTTCAAGGCCAGCCTGGGCTACAGAGTGAGTTCCAGGACAGGCTCCAAAGCTACACAGAGAAACCCTGTCTCGGGAAAAAAAAAAAAAATATCCCTCCTTGGCTTCTGAACAGAAGGTGCCCATGACACTAATTCTTCCTCAGACAACAAGCATTTTCCAGCCGACTCCAGCTAAAGCACCAGCATCAATGCACAGTACCACACAGCCCCCAACACCCACATTTACAGCTTTCCACAGACAAGGGAGGAAAAGCCAAGCAACACCCAGGAGGTCATAGTAAGGAAGAGAACAGAACAGAGCATGTATTTAACAACCTATTCTTGGAGAGAGAGGGAAGCCAACTGGGAAGTTTCCATCCTCTTCCTGGATGTGTGTATAAGCAAACCCACATGACACACGTGTCTATGGAAACCATTGCTATCTCAAAGATAGTGGGAACTGAAGCCCACCGTTGCCATGGAATGGGCCGTGCTCATTCTTCATCCCACTGCACAGTATCTAATTACACAGATGCTGATAAAATTATGCATTCCTAAGCACAAATTAAGGCCATTCTCCAGGAGCCTTCATGTGCACACTTGGTCAGATTTCATTAAAAACCAAACAAGCGTGGGTGGCTCTGCCGAGTGGGTGACCAGATGATGCAGTATTGCCTGCACTGGAATTGGGGTGACCAGATGCAGTATTGCCTGCACTTGGAATTACCTTGACAAAGCCCTTGCTTTATGCCCAGCCATGCTCAACGGAGAACTCTTGACCCATCTCCCCACTTGATGCTCAAGACCTGTGCAGAGAAGTCCGTCTTTTTCCTTCCTAGATGCCATAAGCAGTTTGACCATGAAGGCTAAGCTGCCTTTGGGAAGGAGACTGTGTTACCAATGCAGTCCCTGGGTAACCTTTCTATCCCTAGGTAACCACTAGCGGGAAAATGAGTGTTTCTGCCTGTTTTTAATTTTCTTTTTTTACTACATACTTATGAATCTAGAAACATGCATTGTATTCAACATGCAGAATGCTGAGTGATCTTGAATCAGTGGGAAGTTTTAGGATGCACCTGTTTTTTTTTTTTTTTTTGACTGGTCTGTAGTATTCTAGTAGGTGAGCCCTTCTTGCAATTGATGACTGTTCAGGTCACTTCTAAATGTCTGTTATTCCAGTGTTGCTAAGGATGTCCTGGTGTCGAGCCTGTCAGCTCCTCAGAAGACTCTCTTGAGGTCTGCAGTACAGGTAAACTTATGAGTATCAGTCCCCAGGTCCCCCACTTCCTGACGTATCTGTGGGGAACACGCCTGTGGCCAGGCTCTGTGCAGCCTTCCAGTACCGCCTTCTCACTGGGCTGTGTTCTCAGCCCTGAGGTACACAAACACTCAGAGTGAAATGAAGAGACAACATGAACTCCGCTGGGAGTCGTTCGGAAACACAGGGTTGGCCTCCAAGTGAGTCCGTCTCCAAGGACTTCCATGTCACCCCATGGGGGTAAGCGGAGCTCAGTGTATGGGGCCAGGTTCAGAGTCACGGGTCATCGCTGCCTTGTGAAGGTTCCACTTACAATCCTGATGTGACAATGGTAAGAAAGTGACCGGGCCACCAAGGTGGAATCTGATCCTCTCAGCAGTCAGATGAGTCAGCATTACATCATGACGGGAAGGACCAACTCACTGCATCATGTCCCCAGCCTAGGAGGCTCCCTACACAGCCTGGGTGTATTAAGTACATTTTGATTGGTGGTGATATTTTCAGTTTATGAGGGGCCTCAATTGAGGAGCACTTACACTGTGGAATGTGGTGTGCGAGTCTTGACATGCTTTCTCTGCTCCATCTTCAACTTATCTTTTTAAAGAATGCAGCTTTTCTGGGTCATGTGACTATGGAGCAAAGTGAGAAGCTGTGGATGTGGCAGAACCTTGTGTCCCTCGTGACAAATCTGCGGGCAGGGACCATGGATCCGGATGTCTGACTGCCCGTACGTCTGCCTAAGCCTTGCTTGCTTGCTTCTTACCCATCTTAGAACTGGAACAGAAGTGACATGCTGTTCTCTTGGGCCACCAATTAGTATTATTTAATAAAGAAATGAAGCCAGACTTACCCCATCAGAAAATGAGTCTACTTTGGTGGCAGTGAAGACTGGTCTTAGTAATAATTGGCTCACACAGTGGCTGCTTCCATAAGTTGAATGAGTTAACTCTAACTCCAAGGTTAGTGATATATTTAAAACATAAGATGAAAGCATTTCCTAAAATATATTCTACTGGCAAAGATGGACTGATGTGAACAATAGTCCAGTTTTTCCAAGCCTCCCCAAGCACATTTGTTTCAGGAGTAACAGGGTTCTTGGTGGGTGAAGCACCTGCTTGTGTGTGTAGTCGCTCCAGGCACTTGTTTTCAGGATAAGAAACAAAGAGCTTGTTGAACAATGAGAACCCTCCCTGCATCTCCGCTGTGGACCATGAGTCTTGGAGAAACTCACATTGGCTCAGGGAACACATTACTTAACCAGTGCTACTGTAGGTGAGTCACCAACTGTACAAATGAAACAGAATTAATTTAAAGAGCTTTTATTGCTCTCCACTGAGAAACTAACCACCTGAGACAGAAGGGCTCAGCCTCTCTGGCAGTCAGTCTCCTCCATGCAATGTTCTAATGCAACCCTGAAGGGATTACAGAGTGACTAAGCAGACATGAGGCTGTTCTGTGGGTAGGACCTGTGTGGGTGATGTGCCTAAGGCAGCCATGTCAGCTGTCTGCAGTGGAAGAGCGTCTTGGAAGGGACCCTAGTGTAGGTTCCATCCCAGTTAGCTGAGTGTCTCGGTAAGTGACTCCTTCCCAAGCTTTAGTTTCTCAACATAAGAGATAAGGAGCAGAGGCAGACACTCTCCTCAGGTCCCCTCCCAATGTCTTGGCCTGTCACCTCCTCTACATAGGAAGTGTTGTCCCTTGAACCTGCGGTCTGGACACTGCAGCTGGGTCACATAAGTGTGTCTGCTCCTCCTGGGATCTTTTCAGAGGCAGCCTGGTGAAACAGTCAGGTATCAATGGGCAACACACAGGGAACCCTGTATATGACTGTCAAGGCCACAGGGCCTGACCTCAGCTACTTTGTGGGAACCCAAGTTTTCATGTTCTCTTCTCAAGGGACTTCCTCTCAGCTAACTCAAGACTCTAAGGAGGAACAAAGAAGAATTGAGCCCAGCCAGAGGCTGTCATGACCAATATTTATTTTGATTCCTTACAAAATATTCTTACATTTTATTCTAGGTGTCCTGAGAGAAAAGGAGAACCAAGCAACAGTAGCTAGCAGTAGCTTTTGTGGTAAATGACCAAGAGTAGCCCTTAAGTACTTCACACACAATGCAGAGGACCATTCCCAGAGCATTTCTGAGCATTCTTCCTTCTAGGTACCTTTTGGAGGCAAGGTACAGTCCCCAGGAAGGCTGCAGATGGACTTCTCTGTATTACTGGGTCAAGTACAAACTGTCTTGACTCAAGGCTGGATTCTGCCTCTTGGTGGCTGAGTGGCCAGCTGAGTGGGCAAATGACTATGAAACTCTCTGAGTCTTACTGTCTTCAAATATAAAATGAAATAGCCCTAGTGGGTTCTTGGGGGGGGGTGTCAAATGAGATAAGCAATGTAAACACACTTGGCCCAGGGACTCAGCCTTTCTAAGAATGGGACTATTATGATTAATGTATTTTTACCATGCAACCTCTATTTTAGACCTATGAGAAAGTAACGCCCTCGATTCCTGTGGTAGGAAAGTCAAGCAGATCAGAAGTCAGATCCATCATTCACGATAGCAGTGATTGCTGACTTTTCTTCTCTTGGACATTTTTCCATTATAAAATGAGAAGTCAAGTCACAATTGCTCAGTTAACTTTGGCTGGGAGGTGCTCTTCTGACCAACCCCATGAGGGCTGGACTTATCAGTTCACGCTTGTTAGTGTGAAAACCTCCTTTCCTATCACAGCCCCCGCCACTTCCCTTATCCTGTCTTTCTCCTGGAACAAGGGGCCTTGCAAGCCTCACCCCCTGTTTGGCAAACATACTGGTTCTGAGAGACAGAGTTCCGCCCGTGCAGAGCAGGGGCTTACAGACATGGAGGCTTTACCAGGCAAGAGCCTTTCTTCTGCAGGTGCCCGCACACTGAAAGCGGGCCACCCCCATCTTGTTAAGAGTGCCACACCATTCCCAAACCAGAGTAAAGCTAGGAGGCCTTTACCGTTGCTTGATGTTGGGGACAGAGACCTATTCTGAGCTGCAGGAAGTGCAGGAAGGCTCCAGGACAGGTTGGGTGGAAGCCCTGAGTGTCATTTACTATAGTTATCTGACATGCTGTGCCATGAGAAATGATTTTGAATAGAAGTTAAATCCTCGTCTCCAACGTGGCTCATGGGTGTCTAGGAACACAGAACATTCATTTTGAGATTTTTTTGACATCCATTTTGTGTGTGCATATGCGTACATAAGTGTGCTTCTGTGCATGCATGTGTAGGTATAGAAAATGCTGATCAACTGTCATATGCTGAGCACTGAACTTGGACAGGTTAAGAAATGAAGTACAGTGATGTTTTTAAGGCATATAAACTTACAAACATCAGCATAACAGGTAAGAGCATGTCTGGCAAATGAGTCTATTCTAACTTCGTCACTTGCTGAGTGGTCTTACACTAGTCTTCTCTAATATGAATGCACCCTCTCCTATCATCTGTGCCTCAGGGTTGGTCTCTCAAGTACACTAGTCCCGGCGAGAGGCTCAGCACTATGTTTGTTTGGTCATATATTTTTGTAAACCTTGTGAAAATAAGATCCATCAGCTGCAAAGCGTCAGTCGATGATCTTTCTTTCTTTTGTCCTGTGATGGCTCTGCTTTGTGTCCTTAGGACTGACATGGATGTGCTCTTTCTGGGACCTCAGTAAAAGGGAAATGGAATTAGGCTAGTCAGCGTTGGATAAGGTGGGATACAGCTGGGCCTAGCCTTGGATAAAACACTGCTAACCGTCCGGCACTGGAGATGGGCCCTCCTGTACTGCGGAGCTCTCGGGAGCAGCTCTGGATGCTCTACTGTGACATGGGCCCAGAGGGAGACCTGGAACTGGAGGTATTCGGGCAGCGGAGGAAAAGCAAATGCTTGAAGCAGAAATAAAGTCATCTGAATAAAACGCCAACTCTGTGCTTAGAGACGGAAAGGAAGTCCAAGAGGTTTCCTTGATAACAGATCACAGCAGTTCCTTCTTTATAGTTTCAGTCATGTCACAGTCTGAAAATATTAGATGGAAGGTTCCAGAAATAAACAATTTGTAAGCTTTAAAAATTATGATAATGTAATGTTGTAACTGCCTGTTTTTTTTTTTAAATCATACTACTAATCTCCTACTGTGCCTGGTTTATAAATTATGCTTTTATCATAGGATTATAGAAAAAAAGTAGGGTACATGGGGTTTGGTCTTACTGGGATCTTGGGACATATTCCATAATGGACCTGGAGACAGTCTTGTATTACTTGGGAGTGCTTATGTGAAAGAAGCTGTTAGAAACTGTGTGTGTGTGTGTGTGTGTGTGTGTGTGTGTGTGTGTGTGTGTGTGTGCACGCGCATGCCAGATAAAAAAAATGAGGTATTATTACCCTTTTCTGTTCATGAACACTATCATAAAATAGTTATATGAAAAAAATTAGCCAGAAACTATGTAGTTAAAACAGAGAGAAAAACAATTATAAATATGTATATGGCAGTTGTGGTTTTCTTGATGGTGTGGTGTTTGTAGAAACTTTATTTCTTGACCAAAACAAACATTAACTTCTATAACTGACTTTGAACTTAACTTTTTTTCCCCCCAGAAGGGACCCAAACTATCTAGTGTCAGGTCCCACAGAACTCTGAGCTGTCCCTGGAAAGCTCAGGTTTCTTGGGGGATAAGTGAGGCAGCCTGTGTGAGAACATGCCCAGTGCCAGTGGCTTCCTCCTTGTGGCTGGTTTACAGAAGATTCCTGTGAGGAGGGGGCTGGTGAGCAGGTGTGTGACCACTCGGGAAGGAGTCACACGGATGGGAGTGGCCAAGAGCAGGGGGCAGGCACGAGGCAGGAGCAGGAGGCTGGACAAGGAGGGTGGCTACGGAAGAAGGACAAGGACGAACACAGGAGCCCTGGGCTAACACTCCTGCTCCCCCGTTTGCCTCCGGCATCTGAAATCGAGAACTCGGGAGGGATCTCTTCCTTCCCTCCCTTCCTCCTTCCTTTCTTTCTCTACTCTTAGCCCAGGCTGGCTTGGAACTTACTGTGTAGCCCAGGCTAGCCTTGAACTCACAGCCTCCAGAAGTACAGAGGTGACAGGTGTGAAGTGCCACACCCAACTGATGATCACAATGCATGTCATGTATTCCACACTGACAGTGGGAATGTGGATGACACTCTGTCCCCAAACACTAATGTTTCTACAGGAAATAAACATGCAACCATTTTAAATTGTTACTCAGATTTATCTGATTTATTTGGCTGTGGCAAGAGGGTGAAGTATGAGTCTGAGAGAGACTCAGGGTGGGAGGTCAATTCTGAGGCTAAGTGAACAACCTAGATGAAAGCCTGACTCCAAATCCTCGTAATGTGCCAGGGCCATCTGTCTCCCTGGTGTGAGGCTGGATCACACAACACCGCCATTTTGTAGGTGAAGGGACTGACTATTGGCCATTTCCTGTGGTTCACATATTTGGAAGAAGAAAAACAAACTGAGGGAAAGCACATTCTCCTGTCCAAGAAAGGCAGCCCTCTGCCCTCACTCTCCACAGGGCAGCCTCAGTCTTGGTTCTGGGTTTCTTCAGGGTGTGCACGGTTGGTCTTTTGAATGAAGTTGGACCAGGGGCTTCATGCAGTTATATCAAATATTAAATTCTTAAGCTTTTGGTGGGAAAGGGGTTGCCTTTATATAATGTCTGAAGGTTTTACTTCTGACATATTTTACTAAGAAATACTTCAGTTAAGAAGCCCCTTATAAAGGAGAAAACTAAGAGGCAGCAGAAACATATCTGATTATTCCACAGGGGCAGGAAGTTCAGGAAAGTTAGTTTTTTGTGTAGAGTTGAACCAGGTAAGAGGTTGGGCACGAAGAGATCACTTCACCCACACACACCTAGCAGGGCACTGTTGAGCCCACAAGGAAGCGAAGGGAGTGGAGAATGTTAATGATTAATGGTTCCAACTTCAGGAGAAGCCACATGGCAGGAGGCTCTGTTCCTGCCCCTCCCCAATCCCACAGCCAGCCAGAAAGTGAAAGGCTACAGAGCTGAGGGAAATAATGAAATCAAGGAAAAGATTACTGTGTGACTCATTGCTGGAGAGCAGGAAACATTTTAGGCGGGCGAGTTTCATCTTATGGAAGGGCCAGTGAATGAAGATTTGTGAGACTTCTGCAGTGTTTCAGGGCAGCACATGGACTTGGGGGGGTGGGGGTGAGGTGCACAGTTAACCTCTGAGCCCTGACAACAGGCTGCTTTCCAGGCAAACTCAAGGCTTGTCATACTCTAGGCCTGGAAAGCATAAATGGTATTATCTTTGTACATACACATAAAACCCAATTCATTTTCCAATTGGTTAACTCATCCGCAAAGGGACGCACGCAGATCTATATCCCAGCTAAATCAACAGTGTTAGTGAATCTCTTTGTGCTCATCAAATCAGTATATATCAGGCTCAGGAAAGGTGCTCAGCTTATAAATCTACAAATAAACAGCTGCTTTCTGAACTAGCAGCTTGATTTATTACCTGAGGATGCATTTCCTGCTCATTTATAATGGCGTGTTATAACTCCCTCTGAAGTACTAGCAAGCAGCATGTCTCGAAAACAAAAATAACTCCAATGACATTCTCTAGACCACCTAATGGGACATTATCTTCCTGGGAAAATGCTCACAGCACAGAAATGCTCCCTGGAAATTTTTCTCCATTTTACTTTGGAAGAAAAATGAAAAGCTGTATTTTTTTTTTTTTTTAAGGGACTGGCATCCTGAAAAGGAAAGCTGAAAGAAACACCCAAGTTAACCCGCTACTTGTCATTTACTGCAAACCATTTAGCAGCCTCTCCTCCTGGAACATCTCAAGCAGTTTATGGAATCCCTTTCCAACCCACTAGACTGGGGTGGGAAGCACTGCGGGCTGGCCGCTCGCTGCTGCTCCCTGTGACTCCAGCCACCTCAGACCCTTCCAGTGACTGCGATAACCTGACCCGGCGGCCGCCGGGGTGAGGAAGACAGGGTTACAGATCAGGCTGTTTACTCAACACATGCCACATCTAAAATAAGGATTGCTTTGGCTCAAAAAGCAAGTCATTTATAAATGTGCATTTATAAGGGCAAAGGTCAAGGCAACTGTGCAAACCACTTGTCAACATATTTAGAGGAAATTGTGTAATCAACTTAACATACCAGTTAGCCTTTACCTGCGAGGTCAAGCTCAGAGTTCCTGTATGTCACCACACCAGCCAATTAATCACTCTGCAGGAAATTCCACATTTTTCTTTAGATTAAACTATAGAAAGTGGAGTGCGGTCAGGATCTGGAAAGGGTTTCCTATCTGTCTTTGTTTCCTGTGACTGGCCTGATGTTTTACTACTTAATTTTTTTACACTTGCCTGATACAGAATTTGAAATAGGTTCAAAATGATACATTTCGATACATGTTGCCAATGGACATGTTACCACACACAGGTAACTGTAGCTATGAGATGGTTGGGTGCCGCTTACTACTGTAGACTCCAGTAAGACAGACAAGCATGGATGCCGTTCTATGATACCTTTGCAGAGAAAGGAGGAAAGAGAAGAGATAAGCTGCTAGATTCACCACCATTTCCCTTCTCCTTCATGCTGCCAAAAAGTTTATTATGTGATTTTTGAGGCTATTCCTATTTTAAGTCCAGTTTAAAAAAAAATTATTTCCAATATATTATTTTCTTTTTTGCCTGAAAATGTCTTCATTTTGCTTTCATTTTTCAACAGTGTTATCGAGGTATAATTCACATACCATGCAATCCATCCACTCGAGGTTTAAAACTCAAAGGGTTTATGTGTATTTACTATGCAGCTGACATCACAGCCTATCTCAGAACATGTTCATCTCTCCAGAAAGAAACCCAGGCCTGAGGTGCTGCTCAGTGGCAGAGCGCATGCTGACCACGTGCCAGGCTTGGGTTTGGTTCCCAGTAACACCACAGCCCAACAAGGCCCATATCCACCTCCTCCCCTGAAGCCCTCTACTGCAGGTAAACGCCAAGCTGCTTTGTCTCTGGAGATCTGCCTGCTCGAGATATTTCTGAGAATGCATTCATGCAACATGTGTACTTTTGGGTCTATCTTATCTCACTGACCATATTTCCAAGGTTCCCTTATTCGCGATCAGTTCTTCACTCTTGGTTACAGCATGTGCTTTGCCACATCTGTCCTTTCAACAGTTGATGGACATTTTGTGTACCATGTATACTGATGTTATGAATATTCATGGCCAAGTTTTTGTGGGGACAAATGTTTTCCTTTGTCTTAGCAGATAACTAGGCACAAGAATGCTGGGTCCATGCTTTGTATTTTAAGCAGCTGCTCATTTCCCAAAGTAACTATTCCAGTTTGCACTCTTGTCTATCTTTTTGTGTGCCTACTGCTTGGGTGCAGGGGTCAGAGGGCAACCTCGGTGTTAGTCCTCGCCTTCCGCCTTGTTTGAGATAAGATCTCCTCTGTTGTTCACTGTGCACACCCAGATGAGCTGGCTCAAAAGCTTTGGGGGATTCTCTTGCTCCATGTGTCACGGGGGTTCTGAGAGGACAGACGTGAGCTGTAACATCTGACTTTACACAGGTTCTGGAGAGTCCAACTCAGGGCCTCAGGCCTGCTCAGCAGGTCCTCAGGCCTGCTCAGCAAGCTCTCTGCCCACACAGCCATCTCCATAGCCCTCATTCTGCAGCATTCTTACTAATAACTAAGAGGGCTCCAGTTCTCTAGGTCCTAAACAGTATTTCCTCTCTGGCTCTTCTATCTTTGCCATGCCAGTACACAAGGCATCCTGTTGCCACTCAAACATTTTTTCAGGCAGTGTTCCCAGGAGGGTTACTGCTCTCCTGTGCCTAGGGTTGTGACCATGTGGTGGTCACGTGCAGCAGGAAGGCTGGGAGCAAGGGAGACACACAGCCCATGGGGAAGCCTGGGATTACTGGGGTCTTATCTTGAACCCAGAATCCTCTTAATTTTTAGATATTTAAAAAAATCAAACCCAAAACATTCAATTTGCATACGCTTGTTGCTATTTAGTATTTTCTTTGTATGACTGACATTTAGGAGAACAAATTCAGTCTTCACTGGAAAGAATAACTTTTTAAAACCAGGATTAACTTCCTCTGAAGGGCCATTTGGAACTGCTGTGCTGAGTCGCTTCCACACTCACGTCTCCACTCTCTGGGGGACTGGCCCCAGCAACGAGAAAGATAATCCTCCTCTGTGGACATTCCCACAGTTAAGTCCACACACATCTGGATGGCAGTTCAATAGTCCACTGTTAGTCAAACAATTTGTAATGACATGTTCTGTGTGCAACTAACAAGCCAGGGTGTGTGGCTTCTCAGCATCCCGTAGCATGCAGCACGCACAATTTACAAATAAAATAAAAATCTACAGTAGAGACAATGGCACATTCTTCCCTGAATTACTGAGTGGAAAGGCTGTCTCTGTTGAGACACAAGACACTGCTTGTTACTTTGACGGTCAATGAAAAGAGGTTCGGAAAACCGTATTTCATCTGCTAAGTCCCGTAGATGAGGAGACCTTCTCTGAGGTATTGCAGGATCTGGAGCCGTATGTTTCTTTAGGCTGAGCTTGAAGCAGAGATGGCACAGCTGAAAGTCTGAACTACAGAGGACAAAATTCCAAAGTCTCGTGCCTGGTGTGCCGAGGAGAATGAACTGATAGCCGGCCATCTTTTCTCTTCTGCTTTTAACTTAGAGGATGGACGGACAGAGAAGCTGAGTTAAAATCTCCTCTGCCCCCATGGCTGCTTAACAATTTTGCAAACGAAGAGTTTGATAAGGCCAGAGGAAATGAAGTTGAGCTTGTCCTGAGAAAAGGGGCTGGGGACAGATCTCTAGACGTGTGACTGCTGAGTCCCAAGACAGCATGACAAGGTGACAGGCAGTGTGTGGATGAGCAGTCACCACGGGAGGTGTCAGGAAATGTAACCAGGGACCAGCTGCACGACATTTCACCTAACTGGCGGCACAGGAACTGCTCACCCTGAGGGCCCCATGCATCGCAGGGCATCCGGAACCCACTCCAGGCCAGCTCAGGCTGTAGAATGGCTCAATGAAGTGGGCCACTGCTGAGTTCTGGAAGAGTCTGGGTCCAGATAATGCAGCTCATTTCTGAGAGGGACTCCCCAGGCTACTCTTGCTGGCTTGTTGCCACAGCACAAAACTGACTGTGGCCGTGCTGGAAACCTAAGGCAGGACAGCTCTCAGTCCAAGGTAAGCAGAGCTCTGTCATAGTGCAAATGCAACGGCCTTGTAAGAAACTAAGCATTAAGACCCAGGTGGTTGTGAGAAGAGGAAGCTGTCACCGGCTAACCAAGGGAGGAGGATCAGTTTCCCTGCACTCCAGGCCTTGCTTTCTTCCCCCACACAAGACGTTACTTGTGACAGCGTGAGTGTGCAGTCACGTTTCCCTTTGATTCCCTTTCTTTCTGTGGAAGAGTTTCAGGTAGCCAGGCTCCTGAGGATCAGGGCTACAGTTCTGCACCATCTGCCCTGTGAATTCTGCAATTCCTCAGGCATTCCATTCTGTGCCAAGCACTGTGCTAAGACCTGGGGATAAAAAGTAAAGAGGAGAAGCAATCCCTGTCCTCAAGGCTCACGGTCTTGGAGGATGGCCAAGTCTGCATGGAATGATCTAGAACATAAATTGATAAATGGGATATAGAGGGAAGTGAGAAGGTACGGAGGGAAGGACTGTTGCTTTTCCCAAGGCCTGGTAAACCGAGTGGGTTCTACCCCAAGGGCAAGACTCAGGGGCTTTGATCAAAAGAACAGCACACTTGACCCAGTCTTCCTCAGTAAAACTATAATCCTGGCTGACAAGAACCCAGGAGAGGAATCCAAACTCCCAGTTCACCCTCCATTGCATCAGTCTCTAATGTTGACAAGGATAAGAACTGGATTATGGTGCAGTAACAATCCAAGTGTCATTAACCAGACAAAACATGACTCTTGCAACTGCAAGGGCTTGCTAGACATGTCCTCCCATGCTTGGAGTTGCCCACAGGGGTCAGCCCTCTACTGAAGCGCCAGTCTCTCCCTCATACCCGCTGGAAGGCACCAGATCTACGGCTCAGTTAGAAAAGCAATCGTGACGGGAAAAGCAGAAGGCATCACAAGAAAGTCCCACCGCAGCGGCAGGTTATCCACTTAGAAATACAGTTTTGATCTCCAGAAGTATGTCCTGAAAAGAAAGGTGGCCTCAGCCAGCTACAATTTGCCAAGATCATTGTGGGCCTCAGTGACCCTGACAGCTATCTTCTCATGGACGGAGTGCTCTTGTTCTATTTTTGGGGAACCACTCCATTTCATATACAGAGGCTCTGCCTTGAGATCAGAGGGCTGGATTATGACCTTCTGTGCCATCCTGCCACCCCCTGGAAATGCAGGCTCCTTCCCCACAGTGTACCTAAAATACTACAGACCCCTATCTAAGGCTTCCCAGGGAACACACAGGTAAAAGCCTTTACAAATTCAGCCTGGTTATTCTGCTAGGACATCTGTCATCTCTGCCGTCTTCTGAATGAGAAGGCAGCTCATGGGGAACCCCACGTACTTAGAGAGTGTCTTGCCTGCTGGATCATGGCAGACTTGTAGATTTGGGGACGAAGAGAGACCATGATGTCATCTGGAGTCACAGCACATTTGATGCCCACACAGCATCTTTGCAGATAGTCTATATTTATGAATACATCCACCAACATCCTCCTACTACCTGCTTTCTAGTTGGGGCTGTTCTGTCACCTTACTGTGAGCCCCAGTATGGGCCAGGTCATTTCTAGCCACCAGCCCTAAGTCAAGCGTTTGGGGGTTACAAAGGAAGGTCTCATTGTTCTCCTACAGAGCAACGTTTGTGAAGCTGAAGAACACTTATGTGGCACTGCTAACATCTGTCAGAACGCACCGAGTAGGTACAGATCTCTTCAGTTTTGCAATGTAGATCCGGTTTTGGTTTCTTATCAAACCCACACCCTTTCCTAGGCTTTGGTTTTTTTCTTAGCCCTGCTGCTTGTCCCAACCAAAACAACTTCATCCATCCACCCACCCATCAATCCATCCACCCACCCATCAATCCATCTACCCACCCAACAGGTACTGAACTCTAATATACTGGTCATGGTACTGTTCTAGGCGATAGAACTGGAGGACAGACCGAGATTTTGGCAAGGCGTCTGTTTGTACAACTTACACCCCAGTTACGGGAACTCAGAATGATCAAATAACTATACAGCCAGAGAAGGAGACAAACGTTATTAAGAAAGGGAGAAAAATCTTCCTTCAGAGAGGCCTTGAAGTGAAAACTGAAGGAAAAGAAAAAACCAGAAAATGAAGAAAAAAAAAGGGAAAATAGCATTCCAGACAAAAAAATTACACCCACATCTTTTTCAGGCTTCAGTATGTGTATTTTAAGTGTGATCGCCACAAATAAAGGCATTTGTAAATTATATGTCTCCCACTTTGTAGTACCTCAAAGCCACTTCGTGACCCCATTTCTCTGTGATCCATGAACAGGCCACTTTTTACCAGAATTTCAGTTAAGGAAGGTCTGGTAGCCCTTGGAGTGCCATAGGGAACTCAACGACCAGACCACAGAATATTAATCTCAACTAAGTCAAGTAGAGGAAGAACGGGATATTTAAATGAAAAGCCAGTTCATAGACTCCATGAACAGGCTTTGTGTATTCTGACCAATTAAACCTTCTCTCATTTTTAACAGCTCTGTTTATGAAGCCCATATTGAAAATTAAATGTTTATGACAATTTTGGGGAGGGGAGGTCCAGGACTTGGCACAGAACTGATTAATAACTTGTGGACGGCTGGTGTGAGGAAACCATTTTGAATCCAGCTGTAAACAACACGTTGGTAGAGGCTCGGCTATTTGTAGGCTTGGGCTTGCCAATTTGTAATTAGTTGCAGATTTTCAATTTTGTCTTTGCAAGAAAAATAGTTTTATTTGCATTGTTTACTTGGCATTTAATTTGAGAAGAATGCAACTGATTGTTTTTAAGACACGACTTTGGAGGGTTAGGAAACAATGAACAGGGACATTTCCAACTAGGCCACACATCTGCATTTTTGTGTAGAGCGGAGCAAGTGCACAGAACCTGGCCCCGATCCAGTCAGCCTTATCACAGTCTCAAAACGCCTCCTGTGCAAGCTGTCAAGAAGAAGAGTTCTGGACACTGAATATAAAACTCCTGAGATTTGTAATGAATATAGTCAGGGTGGGGGGCACGTACAGTTGCATTTTCTACTAATTGAAACCGGTAAACCACTGTGGTAACTTAAATTCAACAAAAGACCAAAATAATTAGGATTTGGAAAGTTGGCCCTTGTCACTGTAACTTAGAGTGGTGCTATCCAGGGTTTGGGCTCCTTATGAGCCATAGCTTTTCCTTTGGAGGAGAAAATTTAAATCCTGAAACTCAGTATTTATTGAAGACCTACACAGTAGTTAGTGCTAGAGACACGAAGATGGAAGATGGGGAAAGCAAGATCTGGTGGGCAATGGGCAGATTTACAAAGACCCCCGATTCCAGACTGGCTGTTCAAGTGCGGTGCCAACTTAGACACTGGGCTGCAGAGAGCTCATTCTGACCAGCGGACCGAGAGGGAGGTGAACTGCAGCAGCCGCAAAGGCAAGCAGACTCTTGCAAGAAAAGCATTGCTGGGGAGGGGACAGGCTGCATCAAGTGATGCAGGAGTAGGTGAGCATCACATGTCAGAGCGCTGTGAGCAGTCTAAGGTGCTCAGACCAGTGTCTCAGAGGAGAGCTGTAAGGCCAAGGAGGGAGGAGGTGTATGTATCTTGTAGAGTGCTGTCTGCAAGGTGGTAAAGAGCATGGAGTCGGTTCTGAAGACGGGAGGGAGGCAGCCGCTGGAGAGAACCCAGCAGGGCAGTGCTGTAGTTAGGTTGTCTTTGCTGGAGAATGCACAGTGTCTGAAAGAGGGCAGCAGCGGGCAGAATGGAGATGCCAGCTGACTGGAGCGATTTCAGAGCTGGACTCCACACACCTTAAGGAAAACTTAGACAACAGAAGAAGAAGAAGCCTGGTGATGACATTATCCAAGTGGAGAAGAGATGAAGAGGAAGAGCT
Organism: Peromyscus leucopus; assembly: GCF_004664715.2. NCBI lineage: Eukaryota > Metazoa > Chordata > Mammalia > Rodentia > Cricetidae > Peromyscus > Peromyscus leucopus. Next base: position 31,729,755 of record NC_051063.1, read on the forward strand.
GACTGAAGGCTAAACACATGCCACGGGAAAACTAAAACAAAACAACAACCAACTCCACTGCATTAAGAAAAAGAAGCCAGTGGCAAAGGTCACATACTGTTATGACTTCAGTCTATGCATCCAGAACAGAGAAACCCACAGAGACAGCAGCTGGTGGGAATGGAGAGAGGTCACGTGTGGGCACAGGGGTTCCTTCTGGGGAGAGAAGAATGTTTGGAACTAGAGAGAAGTAATGGTTGTCTAACACTGCAAATGTACCGAATAGTTCACTTTTAAATTGTTAATTAAAACTGTTTTCATGCAATACATTTTGATCATATTCTTTCCCCTTCCCCAATCCTCCCAACTCCTCCCCACCTTCCTATTTCTCTCTCTCTCTCTCAGAAAGAAAAGAAAACCACAAAACAAAAAAGGGGTCAGAATAAAAACCACAAGAAACCAATAAGACAAAGATAAAATGATTTATTGCAAGCAGTTGTATTTAATTTATGATGTTTAAGTTTAAAAAGATAAAAGCAAAATCAAATTACAACAAAACAAAAGTAAAAGAAATTCACCATGACAACCTGTGGTGCTTTGCAGTCCAGAAGGTCCGCTTAAACCCAGACACACCAACACAAAGACCCGTGAGAAGGCGGGCTAGTGCCCAATGCGCCGCCCGCTCAGTGAGCTGAGAGAAGGCAGGCTAGTGCCCAATGCGGTGCCCGATGTGTTGCCCGCTCAGTGAGCTTCATTTCTGTGGGGTCCAAGGTGAGAATGGCTTTCTCCTTGTTATCACCCACACTTTCCTTGGGAGACAGCATTGGGAAAGGTAACTTGGCAATAACCTTGTTTCTTGTGGTTCACCCTCTATGTGGCGACCTCCACCTTTGCTATATCAAACTCTGGCTGACCTGGTAATATGAGTAGACCGTCTGTCATGTGGAGAGATACCAGGGTGGGGGAGGCACAGGCGCACACAGAGCGCCCGGGCGCAGGGTCAGGAAACAGCAAGCAAAACTTTCTGCCACTCGTATTGGTCATCAGCAGCTCAGGGAGAATAAAGGCTCCCTGATGCTCAGTGCATCGTCAGGAAGATTAATTAACATGTGTAAAGGCCACACACAATGTGAGAGGCCCAGTAATGGATCTCCAAAAGCCAGAGCCCCTGTTTTCCAGAAGGGTCATGAAACAAGGAGCGGACAATATTCCCTAGAAGACAGAGCTGGATGACCCCGGCCACGAAGAACACAGCAAAGAAAGGACTGGGCTTGTCTGGGGTTCTCTTCATTCTCAAGCCGAATCTGATCTGACAGATGTGGTGAGTAATTAGACCCTTGTCCATTCATAGTCTGAATGCTTGCACTGCACGGAGAATGGGGCAGGAATAATGAGAGGCACAGCCCTGTGGGACTATTCAGGAGCGCTCAAATTTGCATGGTCACATGAACCCGAAGGAAGTGGATTATGCTGGCCTGGCCAGGAAGTGGAGACCGCCAAAGCATTCTCATTTGCATAAATCATACGGCTGGAAACCAGAGGGCTTATGCTCCCTCAGAGGAGCCCAGCTGCAGAGGTCTGTCTGTGCATCCTGCCTGTCCGAAAGTCCTGCACATCTCTGTGGCTACAGCCTACTCAGAAAGGCTTCGAGTGTCACTCCCTTGTTAGGTCATTCCATCTGAGGGTCTGTCAACATGTGCCTTTACAGTTCCAGAAATGTGATTTTTTTAAACAAGTGAGGTCGCTGCACAGTCTCTTAGTGAGGGGATTTCTTTAACCTCACGGGGGTGGGGAGGGGAAGGTGATTTGGTAAGGGTAATGCCTTTCATTATGACTGCTGCTGTCAACACATTTCTAATTGTGCAACAAGGTACTTAGGGAAGAATTGTTTGTGGCTTTAAAAAATAGTTAATGCCTCTCAAAAAGGATTACTTTCATTTTAAGCTTCAAATGAAGGCTACCAATTAATTAGTCCATTTACATAAAAATGTCTTGGATCGGTTACCTGCAAAGATAAAGGGTGAAATCTACCCTCTAATTGGGGGGAAAAAAAGCAACGTGGAGTAAACACGTAGGAGTCCTGGGCCAAAAGCAAGTGGGAGTTATTAATTAAAAACAAATGTCAGAAACTCATTTTATTCTATGTGATATGGGTGATATCAATATGTTAATTGAATAACTTTTCCTTCTGTGCTGTGTCACACAGTGTCCCCACTGCCACGCCGCAGCTAGAGATGACACACACTTGCAGTCTCAGCAACAGGCAGGCCAAGACAGAAGGACCTCAGTTTGAGGATCTAGACCAGCCTGGCTTACATAGTGAGGCTCCATTCAAAATGTACACACGAACAAAAAGACACGCGGAGCTTCGGGATGGCTCAAGAGAGGAGATGGAAATCCCCCCTCAGTCCTCCATTCCAACACAGAAGAGGCATGCTACCTCCTCCTGTCAGAGGCCTCAGGCCATCATTCTTGGCGAAAGAGAGAACTTTTACTCCCTTCAGTAAGTACTGTGTGAGTCCGACATGAATTCAACATGGGCAGTCAGGACAGACTTCAAGAGACCTCAAGGGCAACAAGGAAGGCAGATAGTTACCTCTGAAAAAACCAAGTTTCTTAATCACTTTAAAATATACAACAGAATGGAAAGTATATATTACCCAGACTAATTACATGTAATTTCTTGGCATTAGGCATAAATTATTCAGATGATCCCAAGGGGAAAAAAATTAAAGATTCTTCTTTACAGGGGAATTTTCATTGTATGACACAGCTTGCTGCAAGTCCACTTTTCTAATAGCCTGTCCATCTTTAAGATGCACATCTGTTTTCACAGGTGGAGGGTATTAGGGAAACTGCTTTTCTCATGGGGCTTATTGACATAGGTGACCAAGTAAGATGCTAAGGAGAGGAATGGAGAGAGAGTGAGAGAGAAGAGGAGAAAGTAAGAAGGATGAGCAGGAAAAGCGAAGGAAAAGAGCTGGGCAATGGCTCAGTCGGCTTGCCCAGCATCACAGGTGGGTGCGGGGCCACACAGCTGCACCCCTAGCTCTGGGGAAATGAAGACGGGAGCAAGGGGTTCAGAATCACTCTGGGATACACAGAGTCTGGGGTCAGCCTGGGCTACATGAGACCTGGTCCAAAGAGAAAGGAAGAGCAGAAATAGAACAAGAAAAAGAGAAGAGGCAAGAAAGAGCAGGGAGGGGGACAGAGTGGGAAAGGAGGGCAGGGGAGGGAGGGAGAGGGGAAGGGGAGGGCAAGGGAGGGAGAGGGAGGGGAAGAGGAGGGCAAGGGAGGGAGGGGGGAGGGAGAGATGAGGGCAGGGGAGGGAGAGGGAGGGGGGGAGGGAGAGAGGAGGGCAGGGGAGGGAGGGGGGAGGGAGGGGGAGGGGAAGAGGAGGGCAAGGGAAGGAGGGGGAGGGAGAGAGGGCAGGGGAGGGAGGGGGAGGGGAAGAGGAGGGCAAGGGAGGGAGGGGGGGAGGGAGAGAGGAGGGCAGGGGAGGGAGGGGGAGGGAGAGAGGAGGGCAGGGGAGGGAGGGGGAGGGAGAGAGGAGAAGGAGGGGGAGAGGGACAGGGGAGGGAGAGAGGGAGGCGAGGAGGACAGGGGAGGGGAGAAGAGGGGGAAAGGAGGGGGCGAGGAAGGAGGGGAAAGGAGAGAGAGGGGGAGGAGGAGTGGCCCTGGGGGTGGAAAGAAAGGATTAAAAAAATTCAATAAAACCAACCCCTAAATTTACTGCAGGCACAAGCTGTACCGGAGTAGGAAGACAAAGCACTCAACCATGGGGAAGATAGGAAGTGAACTGGCGGTGTCCACAGGTCCCTGCCAAAGATGGCAAGAAGTGACACTCAGGCATGCTGGCCCCTTACCACCCCTCGCTCTCAATAAGGAGAGGGGGAGTGTGTGAAGCTCCTCTTCTGGGCTGACAGGCTCATGCACAAGGTGCCCATCAACAGGCAGGGCTGAAAGGAGGGATGTGCTGACCTCTGGAAGAGGACTCGCAAGTTCTGGTCAAGTCCCCTGAGAAGCCAGGACATCCATGGTGGAATCTCTCTTCCCTACAGAGCCTGCTTTACCTGTGAAACCGGATCACTCCCGTGTTTTCTCCATGAGCTCCGCATCATCCCACCCTCCCGTTAAAGAGGATGCCCTCTGGAGACCCAGCTACAGGGACATCAAAGAGCTTAACCTGGTGATGCGCGCGCGCCCCCAAGGTTGATTCTCTTCTTCTATCCTGTGGGTCCTGGGGATAAACTCAGGTTGTCAGGCTTGGCAGCAAGGCCCCTGACTGCCTGGGCTCCGTCTGCTGCTCTTGCATCAGTGGGTCACAGCACAGGAGGGTCGTTTCTAAGCTGCTGTGCCTGGAGACGGTACTGAGGCAGCCCCGACCAGCCCCTGCACACTCTGAATGGTCTGATACCTGGAGGGGAAGCCCTCCTTAGTTTCTACATAGAGATGGAACTTCTTAGTCTCAGAGTTTCAGAATTTTCAATGGTAAATGGGGACAGATGGCAGTTTCTGTCTTTTGGGGACTGTTGACAATTAGTGGTGGGCACATTACTTGGCCCAGAAAAGGCCCCCAGCAATGCTAATTCCTGCGATTACTAACACAGAAAAAGAAGCAGAAGTCTTTAAGGCTACGGAAACTGATTATTTCCTTGTTTTTCTCCCCTGAGGCTTCAGTGACTGAGGTCTGTTTGCACTTCTTGGTCTCTGCTGATATGGACACACTGTTGAAGGTGTGTCAGAAATGCTATCCATGAGAAATGCAGGCCCTGCGTCACGACCTTGTTAAGTGACACCTTCTTGTTAATTATTACCTTTTTGTGACTGTACAGTGACTTTTCTATTCCTGCACATGACTTCTGTGAGTTCTGGGGTAAAAGGTGGCTCAGAAACTTTCTCACCAAGGCTGTGTGGGCCCCTTTTAAACCATTAAGAAGAAACAAAAAACCAAACCAGAGAGGAACCCCATGAGGGGCCACACGATCCTTAAGGCTGAGAAGTTAGACTTGTAGGCTTCTGGGGCTGCATGGCCACCTAAGGGGACATGATCAGAATATCTGTTTCCTCGATTACAGAGGGGACAGTGGAAACATCTCTCCCTTAGGGCCACTGTGAAGACTTTCAAATGTCCACTGACATCAGCAGCAGCCACATGGAATGGATGCCATGCTCATGTGGCTGTCAGTGTACAGTTCTCAGGCAGGAGTCAGGGTTGGACACCGCAGGAAGCATGGGGGATCGGAGTCCTGCCCACCCCTCAATAGGACTCTCTTTCTCCTGTTCCAGGAAAGTCGTGCTTGAAAATTATCATTAAGCGCAGCCCTTTGTGTTGCCTGTGCTTACAAGGTGGTGACACCGGGGACATCAGGTTTTGTTTGTGAAGACAAAGGTCACCTCAGACCAGTGACAGTGCATGTTCCCACCTGTCTGACCAGGCCCTTCGGTATGCCCTGAGTGGTAATCAAGGCAACTTTCTTCTTTCTTTTCATGACTAGAAAAGCTGCATGGGTGGATCACAGGGGATGCTAACAGCAGAGGCATTTCTAGAAATTTCTTGCTCATTTATTAGTTGTTGATGAATGTAAACTGTTCGTCACTTGGACACATACCCAGATAACCTACTGACAGTTCCACTGGTTGTGTGACATGCTCAATTTTCTCTTTTCTTTTTTAGCCGATGTTTCCACTTGTATTTAATAAAAAGAAAACAAGAGCACGCGCGCGCGCGCGCACACACACACACACACACGGAAGCTTGACTTTCCACAAAGGCACAGCCTGACAGAATGTGAGAAGCTGGAGAGATGGCTTAAGATGGTTAAGAGTATGTACTGTGCTTGTAGAGGATCTGAGTTCTATTCCTTAGGACACTCACAACTTCCTGGGATTCTAGCTCCAGGAGGGATCTGATACCTCTGGCCTCTGAGGGTAGCTGCACTCACATGCACGCCCTCACACTCTCCCTACATACACACTATTAAAAATAAAATAAATGTTTAAGAATGTGAGAAGTCCTGAGGCAGAAATCCCTCTCTGTGGTAGGTGAGACAGCTGGGGATGCTACCATCTCCCCTGCTGCCTGCTGTGCCCAGGGTGCTCTGTATACAGTCAGTCTCACCTGCCTCCAGAAGCAGGGCATGCTGGGAGTGCAGAGTGAGCTCCACTGGGGAACCATACTGGCTGTGGGAAGGATGGGGAAGACAAGACTCAGATTCCTTGCTGACTCCCAGTCAGTCAGGAGGCAGGAGAGCTAAGGTGACTTTCACAAGCCTGGTTTTTAGTGCCCAATTTTGGATCCCTTCAAAGAGTAGGTTTCATTAATGCCGAGTCTCCAGAGAAGAAAGAAAGGAATGACAGAAAGGAGCGAGGGTAAAGAGCAGTAGAGAAGACAGCCACACGGTTTCCCTCCATCGACAGTCTCACTGTGAACACTGAACAGTGTTTTCTCCCTGGTTGCTGTCACTGTGGCTTTCCTGCCCTGACAATGGGTCACATCTGTTGCTATGACTCATTTCATACAATGTGAATATGAATCGACACCTACGGAGTCTCAGTGAGGTTCAGCCAATGGTACTGATTTCATGCTCTAGGAGAATCTTCAGTGTTAAAGAACAGCTTACAATTATTTCTTGTCAAAATTTCTTTATGTAAGACATTTCAACTTCCTACAAATGACTAGACCCTTCTCCCCAATCCTTTCCCTAATGGATAGTAACTTTGTTCTGTTCAGCTTTGGTTCAGCTAAGGTTTGCAGATGAGTGCCACAGGTCTTGTTCATAGGTATTTGCTGGAGAGGTCTCTGGTGGAGGAGGACAGATAGGCCACACAGCGGGGTGGGGGTTGGGGGTGGGGTGGAGTGTAGAGCACCCTCGCTTTCCCTGCATCTGCTTCTCAGACCATCTGAGATGAGTGAGTGGTTCCTGCTTTGTTCATAATGTCCAACTGTGGAGCACTGAGGACTCTTAGTCCGACCTGCATGAGGGCAAGTGGAGACTTGAAACCAGGGGTTCTCACCCTTCCTAACACTGAGACCCTTTAACACATTTCCTCAGGATGTAGGGGCCCCAACCATGAAATTATTTCATTGCTAATTCATAACTGTAATTTTCTACTGTTATGAGTCATAATGTAAAATAGCTGATATTCTGGATATCTAATATTTGGCCCCCAAAAGGGTCAAGACTACAGGTTGACAACTGCTACTTTAAAAGGTAACAAGTGGTGACCTGAAGGGGCCCCACTGAAAAACGCAGAGCACTGAGGATCAAAAAGAGTAATGGACCACCACGTATGAAATGGAGAAAACACAAAGATTTACAATGATTAGCCATGTTAGAGATTCCTGTTTAATTCATTGATCAGTGTTCTAAAAACTATTAGATGGGCAGAAAGGTGCTTGGGCAGAGTACTCAAGAAGCTGATCACATGTTCTTCGATAAAGAAGAACACCAACAAATGAGAAAGAGGCAGAAGCCAAGTCTACCAGTGCACTGGTGTGCTGTCCTGTTGCACTGGTGTACTGTCCTGTTGCACTGTTTTCTTTGCACTGTGTCTTTGTTGCACTGTGTCTGTCCTGTTGCACTGGTGTACTGTCTGCTGCACTGCTGCACTGTCCTGTTGCACTGGTGCACTGTCCTGTTGCACTGGTGTACTGTCCTGTTGCACTGGTGTACTGTCCTGTTGCACTGGTTCTGTTGTTCACTGTCCTGCTGCACTGTGCACTGTCCTGTTGCACTGGTGTGCTGTCCTGTTGCACTGGTGTACTGTTTTTTTTTTTTTTGCACTGTCCTGTTGCACTGGTGTACTGTCCTGTTGCACTGGTCTTTGTTCATTGTCTTCTGTTGCACTGTGTACTGTCTGTCCTGTTGCACTGCTGTACTGTCCTGTTGCACTGGTGTACTGTCCTGTTGCACTGTGTCTGTTTCAAGTATACTGTCTCTGTCTTTTACTTGTACTGTCCTGTTGCACTGGTGCACTGTCCTGTTGCACTGCTGTACTGTTTTCTTTTTCTGTTGCACTGGTTTTTTTACTGTTACTGTCCTGTTGCACTGCTGCACTGTCCTGTTGCACTGGTGTACTGTCCTGTTGCACTGGTGTACTGTCCTGTTGCACTGGTGTACTGTCCTGTTGCACTGCTGCACTGTCCTGTTGCACTGCTGTACTGTCCTGTTGCACTGGTGTACTGTCCTGTTGCACTGGTGTACTGTCCTGTTGCACTGCTGTACTGTCCTGTTGCACTGGTGTACTGTCCTGTTGCACTGTTACTTCTGTTCTGTTACTGTCTGTTGCACTGCTGTACTGTCCTGTTGCACTGGTGTACTGTCCTGTTGCACTGCTGCACTGTATTCAAGCATACTACTGTACCATACTGTACTATTATACCATGCTGTACTGTACTGTTGTACTGCACTGTACTGCAGTTTTAACCTGTCCAGGCATCGCCGAGAACGAGTGCTTAAAGCCATCTGGTCAGTAGGCTGATAGAGGACGCCACTATAGACCAGCACAGTGGGTATAATAGAACCCACTGATTAATCTTGAAATCAATAAAAGTGATGCAACCGGACACCAGGCGCCTCCTGGAATTTGTATTTCATTATGTCTTTAGCAGGCACTGCTTGTTTACACAGAGTACAGAGGAAGAGGAATGTCTTCAACAGCACCACAGAGATGCCATAGGCCAGACCTACAGTGGTGACATTGTTGTAGAGCATGAGTCTGACTGATTCACCAAGTCAATGCAAGGGAAGAGGAAGAGGACCTGTGCACTAACACACACTTGGCTGTGTCAAACAAATGTGAAAGGACTGCACACTACACATTGTGTGCAACCAAATGTGAAGGTATGCTGGATCTCGATTTAAACTGCCCAACTGTGGACAATTTTGAAGCAGAATTTGTAATTACCATTAAAGCTGTTAAGTGTGAACAGGGCACCGTGCTTGAGTTCCTAAGCAGTTCAGCTGCATGCACTGGGGCTCTGCACTAAAACACCTATAGGTAATGCCCCGGATAAACAAACAAAAAAATGAAACGGAAGGAGGAAGGAAGGAAGGAAGGAAGGAAGGAAGGAAGGAAGGAAGGAAGGAAGGAAGGAAGGGAAGGAGGGAGGGAGGAGGGAGGGAGGGAGGGAGGGAGAGAAAGGTAAAACAAGAACGGCCCGGCGGTCCACACCTGTAACCCCAGCACTTGGAGATGAAAAGCTGGGCTGTGAGGCTGTGTGAGCTACACAGCCAGATCCTGTTATTAAAAAGCAAAGCCACACTCAACCCACGATGATAATGTTAGTTGCTACTGAAGGTGGGTAGTGGAGACATGCGGGCTCCTACAAGATTTTCTGCCTTTTCACATATACATTTTGGAAATAAAGATGCAAAAGAAGCAAGGAGTCTAAGACAAGGCAAACAAAATGAGCAAGCTAATGGAATTGCAGCTCTTATCTACTGGGTCAAGTTCATGGCCACATGTGGCAGGCCTGGGACCCGAGGGAATGAAAGCACAGATCACACAAGAGGACTCAATCTTGCCACCTTCTCTTGTTCAGGACAGCTAGGAACCTGGGGACCAACAGGAGGAAGCAATCCTCAAGAAGGGATGGAGGCTTCCAGAATCTGCCCGGGACAGGCAAGCCTTAAGATCTAACTATGGGCCACTGTTCTCGTTAACCTCATCCTCAAGGAAAACCCGAAACAAGGACCAGCAGAACCATATGGTCCCCAAATCTATGATTTTCAGTTGGCAATATGCTGTGGACAGGATCTTCAGATGAGGTCGAGGGCCAGTGTATTTCAAAGCCACACGTCTTTTCTACAGCCCCCATCTTCTTGCATTACTATGCATTTCTGGAACTGTAATCAACTTTGCCTTTGAGGGAGTTGAGTCAAAATCACTATCAATATACTTGACACAAAAAAATTGACTTCCTGGGACCTTTAATATCCCCATGCCAGCTTTTTTCAATTAAGTGACCACAACTAGCAAACAACTATTACCATGGGTACTGTGTGGGGCACTAAGATATGCAGTGTCTGCAACAGTGAACCACAAAATGCTTGGTCAAGAAGGGAATAGAAAGTTTCTCATATAAATTCTTAGAGCATTACTCAGACTTACAATCCTTCTCGCTCTTGCTAGGAGTGGTCCACAGGCTTCCACAACTGCACTCGGAGGCTGCCTTGGTACAGCTCGGGCTGCAATACCCACATGATGGCCACACCGTCCCAAACTCCCCAGAAGTGGGGACTCTCGGTTACTGTTGTACCGTCAGTGGTGATAGGAGCTTCATCTCATTCCTCCCTCAACTGAGAACTGCACAAAACCCACGCCTAACTGTGCTCTTTACTTTTCTCTGAGGTTATCTATCCCACACATTCAGACTATATTTACTTCTTGCATAATTAGTCACTGCTTCCTAATCAACAGCAACGATATTTTGGGAAACATGGGTCAAATCACGCAGCAGGAGTGACCATCTGAACTTGAGACTGTGCTGGGGATTCGGAAGTCAACCTGTCAACACGTGCACACAGTGAGTGCCTTCCTAGTTATTAAGCAGAAAGTCAGCACGAGCCTTTTGTCCAGGCACCCTGGCAAGCTACCGCCCATCTTACTGAAGAATGATGCACCGGATGCAACTTCAGGTTGCCAAGCTCAGGGCTCAGTTGTGGTCCCACCCACACTTCACCCCTTCAAAGCATTCAGTTCGCCGTGACGCTGTGGACTCGAGGAAGAGGCCACTGTTGCTGAGGCTCACAGTTTTCGGTTCAGATAAGATCCCGTTTGTCTCCCTACAGGCCAGGCTGTTTTTCTTTTGCAACGCTGTAAGCGAACAGGATTTATTTCTCCCATCTACCTGTAATTTGGTTCTTGTTGACCAGCTTTCCCCATTTCCCTGGCTTCTGGTAACTGACACCCTGTCCTTCTATTTCTGAAAACATTATTTGTGTTTTGTATTGGCCTGAATGTGTGTATGTGCACCAAAGGCATGCCTGGATGCCTGGTGGTCATGGCCATGGAGGCTGGGAGAGGTGTGGATTTCCTTGAAGTGGGGACACACAAGGCTGTGGGGGAACAAACCCGGGTCTACCGCAGAAGGTGCAGGTGCTCTAACTGTCTAGCCGTCTCGTCAGCCAGTGTGCACTTTGAGTCACTTGGTTTTTGCTATAGAACTGTTTAAATTCCTCCTTTACTTTCACATATTCAGTCTACAAACACGTCCTCCCATTCATGAGGTTGTCTCCTCACACTGGTGATTATCGGCTTTGTTGTGGGGGAAGCTTTTATGTTTTATTTCATTCCATTTATCTATTTTTGCTTTTGTTTTCTGTGATTTTTGGGTCATATCCAATAAATCCTTGCATAGCCATGCAACATTAAGCAATTCTCCTATACTTCCTTCTAATGGTTTTATGGTTTTCTTTTGTATTAATCATTCTCATTTGATTTCTGGACATGGTGAAAGACAGGGTCTAGTTTCATTCTTTTGCATGTGAATGTCCAGTTTCCCCCAGAATCATTTGCTGAAGAGACTGCCCTTTCCCCAGAGTATGCTCTTAGAACACTGACTGAAATTAGCATCTGTATTCTTTGAAAGCTCCTCTGGTGATTCTTACCAGCAATCAAAGCTGATGGCCACTGTGTTAAACTGACTCATGTTTCCGAAGGACTCCACACAAATAGAAGGAGACCCGGCACTGCTGCTTCCTCTTCTTCCCAGTCTCAGGGACACAGCACCTCGGGAGATTCCTAGTCAAACTTATCTGAACACGAGGCCTGCGTACAAATGTCGATTAATAACATAGATGGAAACTGCTTTTGCACCTCCAGGGAAACTAGTAATGAAGGCTGATAACACTGGCTACATCTTTAAGCAGAAAGCCTACACCGTTAAGTGTGAAGGATAAAGACTAAGCCTTTTCCTCAAGAAGGATAAAGAAGACCTCTAGTTATTCTAGGCTCTTAACTAGAGACAAAGATACATAACCTCACAGTTACAAGGGATCTCCCATGCTATGTCTCTCTCTCTCACACACACACACACACACACACACACACACACACACACACACACACCCATCCCGAGCATCCTCTCAGATGTTCATTCAGCCACAGAGTGAGTTGTTCACCCACAAAGGGATCTCATTCCTTCACAGGACAACACATTCCAGTGTTGGGCAGATCAAGCTTTCTTTATGCTGGCTCCCCAGCAGCCTCCCTCTAAGCTCTACTGTTCACAGCTAGGTTGGCACAGTAGCGGAAGGCCTCCCTTCTTTCCCACTGGTGTCCTTCAGCGCTCCAGTAAGGTGGAGCATGGCGCACCACAGCAAGCACAGGCTGTAAGGGGAGCCCAGAGACTTAGATTTGAGTTGCAGCTCTGCCTCAGACTTTCTGACATAGCAACTAAAGCCCTCAGGCTTGACTTTCATCATGAGTTTAAAAACTGCATGAAAACAAAGACAATAGGAAACCGGCATACTTATGAACCCTGAATTAAAAGTGCAAGTCAAATGCTTTATAATTTCCAAGCACTTTACAAAACGAGCTGCTCTGTTTGTAGTACTTTAAGGGACAATATTTTTTATGTTTGAACAGATTTTGGTCAGTTGACTCCTATGTTATCCTTGTTTTCTGAAGCTAGGTACATTCAATGCTAAACAAGATTGTTAACGATGCCCATGAGAGCTCCACAGCGCCCTCTATCGGCCACTTGCTTCACTGAGTCAGTGACTCCCAAGCATGCACATTATTGTGGGATAGCCTAGGTAACTGTGTGCTGATACCACCTGCTAATTTGTGAACAGACTAGAAAAAAATAAAAAGCAATGGTCTCAGAACCAGAGTCGGGACTAGAATCTGCCATTCACTATGTAAGTGGCCTTGGACAAATTTGCTTACCTCAGTTTCCCCACGCATACAAGGAGAGAAGCAAGATATTTTATATGGTACTATTAAAACAAAACAAAATGTGTCAAGCCCCCAGTAGAAAATTTTGTTCATTTGATTGCAGGATATTTTAACCAGGACAGTTTTTTAAAAAAATCAATGGAAAACCTCTTTGAAAAGTCTACATATCATCTGAAGCAAGCAGAATTGTAGGGCCTTCAACTGCACGGAGACAGAGTTCCAACTTACTATCAGTTCTCCGGAGGACCCACATCCATCACCTCTTAGGCCCTCCTGTCATTTAGAAGTCCCTCTTTGTAAAGGGGTGCATTTGATTCCAACTTAGTTCTGCTAACTACACTCCTGAGGTCAGGAAACAGACTTTGTAAAAACTCATAGCAACAGGTATTTCTCCAAAGAAGAAATACAAACAGCAGTGAACACAAGAAAAGATGTCCCCCGTCATTTGGCCATTAGGGGGCGACACTGGAAACCACACACTGCCCTGCGTCCACTGAACAACTCTAACAAAAAAGACAGACAGTAGCAAGTGACAGGAGAGTTGAGGAGCTCAGACCCTGAGGTACAGCTGATGGGTGTGAACAGAACATTCTCCTCACCACACAGCTGGCAATTCTCCAATCCTTTAACAGGGAGTTACCGTAGTACCTACAATTCTATTCTTAGGTACACAGGAAGAAGAAATGGAAAGACATGTCCACAAAAAAGCTTCTCAACAACATTAGTCATACTATTCAAAAGGCAGAGAGAACCCAAAAGTTTGTCACTTGATAGACGAGCAGATGAATAAAAATTTTATGTACGTGTGTGTACATGCATGCATATATACAACAGAAGGCTATTTGCCAACCCAAAGTCACCCAGTGTTAACACATACCTCAACATGGATGAACCTTGAACAGACTGTGCTAAGTGAAAGAAGTCAGACACAAGAGACCACCACATCACGTGTGGCTCCATGTATGCGGAATGTCCCAAACTGTCAAATCTGTAGACTACTAGATTTGAGTTGCAGCTCAATCTAGTGGTCAGGAAATGGGGAATGACTAGAGTGGGCACCGGATTTCTTTCGGGTGATGAAAATGTCCTAGAAATGTTTGTGGCAATGGCTGTGTGACTAAGTGAACATGCTAAGAGCCAGAGAACTACACATTCTAAATGGGTGAATACATGGTATGCAAATCATATCTCAATAAAAGCTATTAAAAACTCAATGGAGGCACACAATCATTAAACCATAAGGCTCAAGGATCAATTAAATTTGAATCAGAGTGCAGGGAACCCATATATTTTTACAAGGGCATTTTATGTGGATAATTGCTTTATATGTTCAATTGCTTTAAATCCATTTTTTTTTTTTTTTGCATTTGGATTATTTTTTTCCAGGAGCAGCTGAATTTAAGGAAGTAAATAATAAACAAGGCTATTGTGGCTTAAGAAACGAATTTCTTTTCTTTTACTACCTCGGACTGACTCGATGGTGTAAAAGTCTATTAGGAAAAAGAATGGTGAAGTCTGAATGAGAAAATGTATTTCATCGGGGAAGATAAAAGTCTTTTTTCTCTCTAGTGAATACAGGTAATTTCAGAAGCAGCGACTCCTAATTATTCACTGTTGAAAAGCTAAAAAAAAGGTTCACATTGAAAACAGTGACCTCCAGTTTGCTCTGTGAATGAAGACAGACACAAATTCTCATTTTCCTGGAATCCTGGTTGATAAGTGAGTTGGGGAAATGCATGCATTTCTTCATTACAGTGCAGTCGACTGTTCATTTAAATAACAATAGCTGGCATAAAAGCCACGGAAGCATTATCTAGCAATTCTACTGTGTTGAAACGCATTATTAGAGTGAACAATGCCAAGTACAGTAAATAAATGACTGCCCTCATTTCAGCATTACTCCTGCTTACTTAGCTTTGTGAGAGGTACCATCATTAGGACTGGTGCATTCAACACCTCGGCCAACACCATTCGCTTGGCTAACTCTTGAACTGGAAGGGATTTTAAAATAGTTATGGTCTTTTCAAGCAATGGAAGGAGAGGGAAAAGTCATCCAATCCAGTACTTATGTATCAGGTATTTTCAACAGAAAATAGTTGAAGAAATCAATGTCTATTCACTATGTCTCTGTAAAAACTAAAGGACAACACACACAATAGACGGGTTTAAAATTGTAAAATCTGCACCAGTGGTTTAACTTGGAGTCAGATGCTTAAGAACCAGCTAATAGTTCTGCCTTTCAGGTTCCTTGTGCTCCAAGTAGATGCCTTACTTTGCTTTCTGTCTTTTTATACTTGAAATGTCTAGCATCCCACCCAAAGCTCCCAGCAAGCCTGGTATATCTTCTCTTTCTCAAATGTAGGACAAATGAAAGAAGCTATTTGAAATCATTTCCTCTTGAGTCTCCAGCTTGCACACAAGGGTGATGTGGTAGACAGTACATGACAAAGGACGAGGAGGAGGAGGAGGAGGAGGAGGAGGAGGAGGAGGAGGAGGAGGAGGAGGAAGAGAGAGGCCTGAGTGGGAGACACCCATCATGAACCATACAGAGGCCTTGAAGCCAAGTCTTTCCATCCATGTCCTCCAGACATGTGCATTAAGTCACAGACAAGATTTCTTATAAATCAACAAGCAACATCCTAATCGAGTCATGATTCAGAGTTTATAATTTGTTAGCGGTGAGTCACTCCCCCCCCCCCCAACCTCTTGGAACCTCTAGGATTTCTATACAGCCAAGCTCAGAGTGAGAAGAGGTGCAGGGACACAGCTCTGAAGCTGTGTTGGGTGGTGAGAATTGTCCTGTCATTCTCCATTTTCCAGAGTGCCCACCCACAGGCCCCACCTTGCCATTCTGGGCTCCAGTGGCTAGCCCTGAGCACGACGCTGCACTAATGCTCCCAAGTCCAGTTCCTTCCTGTCAGGCCAGGCATCCGACTAGAGCAAGTGCAATACAGCTAAGAACACCTTGCACATACCTGCTGCTATCCCACACCCTAATTTACAATGTTGTCTAGGGCTGATTCCCACTTGAGAGATGACTGGATTTTTAGCACATCTTTACTATGTCTGGAGATCCGTGAATGTGTGTGGAAGGGGGAGGAGACATTGAGACAAGTCGGCTGCCAAGGACAAGTGGGCAAGAGCAGCCCGTGCATTTCAAATGCTTCTTGCTCTTTCCTGATTCCAGCTGGAACTTCTCTTTATCCTGTGGACTTTTAGATAAATGGTGCGTCAATTTCTTTTCTGGTATCTTCCCTTGGATCGGACCTTGTGGGACCGATAACTTCTTCCTTGGACTCATCTCACTTGGGATCCTTAGGTGGTCCGCTCCCAGCTGGCGGATTCCTGTACTGATTCACATCCTGACTGCCAAGACTACCTCTTCACAAGTTTGCAGCGTGTTTGACAAAGCTGTGTGCCTTTCCAGGCTCAGTGTACTTACAAAGTAGTTAGTGGTTCAGAAATCTCCTCCCTGGGGTTAGCAGTCTGCCTCCAACAAGTCTACAACACACTGGCCTTAGATATGTGCAACAGGTGACATGAAAATGCACAGAAATGATACAGGGTAACCTGCCAAAGCCTTCAGAAGCTCACTGTGCCCTTGAAGTGGGTCATCCTCAGGAGCTGTTGCTTTTCATCTACCCAGCAGGTGTGTGTCATCAAATAAATATCATAAAATGTCTTCCAGCCTGGAACAAACATCCGGCAAGGAGAAGAAGCTCACAGGCCTGCTGCCTGTTGCGCTGACGGAGGGACGCCTCCTGAGATGCCCTTTCTTAACCCTGTGAGGAGCAATATTTTTATGAACAAAAGGTTTACTCTCCCTATCATCTCAGTCTCCTCTCCCATTTGTCTATTCTCCTCATCCTCTCAGGAGCAATCACAACTCCACAACTCAGTGTTTAACAAACAGGACCCTTGAAGTGTGGTACCACAAATCCTATTTCCCCTCAAATTCTGTGAGATTAAAAGACAGTAACAGTAATAAGTAGGCTAACTGGTTTTCCTAGGCCCTCCTGTTTCATCACCCTGGGTTAGTGTTTAAATTATTGATGCCCTCTCCTTTATGTTGGAAGTGTTAGGAGATAGTGAGAAGTAGTAGCTTATAGTTTTCAGAGTTCTGTAATAACAGGCAGGGAGGTAGGAAATAATATTTCACGATTCTCATCGGATATTCTTAAGCTTACCTCATTATTACATGCTCAAATACCCGACGTCATTGAGCCAAAACTATTTTAAAAAGAAGTTATCCCTGAGTTCAAAACTATGAGAAGAAGTTACACTAGAGGAAACATTTGGATCCTAATGTGTTTGCCTTGCTTTCAAATTTCTGTGCATCACTTCTCACCCGAGCCCAGACTATTCTCACAGGAGCATGGGCGCTATGCACGTCATGGGAGGAGGCAGGGAAGTGCAGCGTGACCTTGGGCGAGCTGTGTGGATCACTATGATGTCTTCATACGCACGAAGGTTCTCGAGCACTTCCATGGTAGTTTCCTTTGTTATTTCCCGGTCCAACGGTGTTCCCCAAACTCTCAGATCACAAGCAGTGGTGGAGCTGTCACTGACTTAACCATGTTTCCTTCATGTCAACTCAACAGGGGTCACCTCTCTCTGGATAATATCATCAATAAATTCATAGGTTTGATGACTCCTTAAAGTTGCTCATTTAGAAAACACTGGGTTATAAAAGCTATGTAGCTTAGAAAGGGCATGAGAACAGGCTGACACTTGTGTGGGTACCAGACCTTGCAGATGGTGGGCTTTTCATTAAGTACTGAGAATTTGTAGACATTGGGCTTGCAGCACCAAAGGAAAAATAATTCCTTCTCCTATGGAACCCACATTTTAAATACGAGGTGTCAGTGAACAGATAACTATCCACTGACTTAGTAGTATCCCTTGTCCAAAGTGCTTCTAACTGAAAGTGTTAGAATTAGGAATTATTTTGGGAACAGAATTTGTCTACATGTGAAAAGAATTTATGTTTTATATTATATAAATATATACATACACATATATGTTTTATACAATAGTGTATCATACATCTTATATTTATAGTGAGATGATAATTTTACATAGAATGTTAATTTGGTGACTAAGCAAAGTTTGATGGTATGGAATTTTCCCCAAGGGTGTCAAGCTGACGTCCCAAAGTTTCCAAGTTTAAAGCATGCTGCGTTCTGATTTGGAGGTCTGGGAGCTCCTGCTGTAATATAGTTCCAGACAGTGACATGTGCAGAGGGAGGTGTCAAGAAGGGAGGAGTTACACTGAGCACAGATGCACACAGCACAGAGAAGAGCAAACTGTCTACTGCGTTCCCAGAGGACCTGTGTCCTCTTGAGCGGTCCCTATAAAATGTAGTTATGGCCAGGACTAAGTCTTCATGTGCTTGGCTTCCTCAGATTACAGTCTCTCACGGACTAAGAGTTTTCACCAGAGGATGCACTTCTGGGACACAGCAATAAATGGGAATAACGGGAGGAAGAAGAGATGCCAAAGACCTGGGAAGGACCAAGCCCTCTTTTGATACTGCCTAGGGTTTCCGTGATGCCACCGCCTTGTGCCATAAGAAAATGAGTCTACACCCAACACTGACATGTCCACAGGACAACTGCAGCACCCTACCCCTTACTGCAGGTCAGGCTTGGCGAATGTGCTCTGGACAATTTGTCTTAAAAACTAAGGCACAGACTGAAACTAGAACTGCTAATGTGAAGACAACACACCACTGAGGCACAGTCTGACTTCCATACACTTGTGCTTTGACTACATGTAGACTCCTGTTTCTGGAGGTTGACTAGTATGAGAATGCCGCTGTGCTCCCAAGGCTGATGCACAGGAGTTGCAAAGCTGACTCTGACATTCAGTGGTTATGTCACTGTAAGCAAGTTAGGAACTTTTCTAATCCTTGTCCATAAAGGAAAACAGTAACGCCTCCCTTATGAGTTCGTTCTGAGTGTTAAATGAAACCAAATGAGACCATGATTACATAGCAATTAGTGTTTAAGTGCTCTTAAAATAAATGGCAATTAAGAGGAAAGTAATCAATGATAATGATGATTCAAAAATGATTGGCTTGGATCTTCAGTTAGAAAACCGAGGCAGAGAGCCTTGGCATCAGAGAGCCGAGTGTAGAGGAGCAGGCAATCATTTCACGGAGAGTCTGTGTGTGCAGCGCCGGGGTAAAGACACAGCAATCAGGGAGGACAGAAGTCCCTGGACCACGAGCCACACCTCAGAGCCAGCAGCTAGTGTGGGGCAGGCCGTGGGGCCACTCCAAGGAGTCTCAGTATACACAGAAACAGACAAGGGCTCCCTGACCTGTGACAGGAACTGCAGATCCAGGAGGAATCTGGAAGCAGGACATCATTGGCACGTGTGGCTTTGGGCTCTTTGGAGGCTTTCCCACACTTGCAACAGCTTTTGCTCCTCCTCATTTTCAAGCTGTCCAGTATCTGCCACCCTAAATTTACAAACAACAACAGCTGTGTGCACCTCGACAGTCTGCATCCATTACATCTGCATATGGCACAAGGAGCTGTTATGTACTCAAAATCCCAAACTCACACCAGTCTCCACTGGCAACAGAAGCAGACAAGTTCACATGTTTTGAAAGAGTGGTGGAGAGAGAGGTGGAGGTGGAAAATTGGGGTGGGCATGCATGTCCTGATGCATGATTTCCTTAATCAGACCCACGCATCATGTCAACACATGCATGTCAGTACAGGTTCTCTAGGGAGGAAAAGCCCCTCCATATCCCTACCCTCTCTATTTAGTCTGTCACTTTTCCTTTCCTCCCCTTAGGATTATACCTTTAGCTGGGTCTGGGAAGGGAGGGAGGGAGGGAGACCGAGAAAGGGATGCTCTAACAGTTTGCATCATGGAGCCAGGCTGTATCATATAGCCCTCATAGAGTCTTAAGCACAATGTGGTTGAGTGGAGAAACAAATTCTTAGGAAGGGAGCCTAAGTAGATTTTTTCCTGTCCACAATCATGAGGTTTTACTGAATACACATGTGAGGTATCCACCTTTGTTCTGCTTTGGTCCAATAAATAACAATTTCTAAAGTAGGACTTCAGGTTGGTGTCTGGCCAGCCCAATACAAAGTGATTCTCAGAACCTTCTTTGCAGAAATGGGAGAAGAATGAAGACACCCAAGGAGAAAGGTGGCATCTGAATAAGACAGAGCTGTGTGTAGGTCATGAACAGAAAAGCAGTCTGGAATGAGGAGTCCTAGGTTTCTTAAGAAACTCGGTCATCCTTCCAAGTATTGAAAGAGTATCAAGGCCAGAAGATCTGGACTTCTCTTCCTGGGCAGCTATAGGGAGCCATCAAGCCATGCTCCTCAGTTCTTGTTCCTAAAGAGAAATGTGACAGGTGTCTTGGGCTGGAGGGACAGAGTTGATTAGGATGAAGTCCAAGGAATAAAACAATACAGAGGTGACTGACTGTGGGAAGTTCCAAATGACACCGCGTGTGTCTCTCCTCAGCTGTATCCTTGGTCTGGTGAGAGTTTGTTTTCTGCTGTTGTCCAAGGAGACAGCGTGAGCTGTGGACTGCACAGGACCAAGTCAGTGACTCATAAGTCATCACTTGGGGCATAGTCTCCATCCTGTTCCTCACAGAATCCAAAATGGTTTACATGAGCACACACCAGTCATGTGTGAAAGGTCACTGTACTAGGACTTAGCCACCTCTGGTTCCTGAGCCGGCTTTGCCATTAACTTGACTGAATGGCTAGGGAGTGACCTTGAAGCTCACCAGGCCTGTGGACAGTGCATGCAGGAATAGTTCGCCAGTGAGAAGCTGATAGGCAAATAATACCAAGGATGTTTATTAGTAGTGGGAATGCTTTGTGCTTAATGGGTTAAACAAACACAACGATGATTAAAGTATGACATCCAACCTACATGGAAAGGGCCCCTAAACCTTAACAGTAGGAAGATCTTGTCCTGGTGAGCAAGGCTGCACTCTGGTCCTAAAAACAGTAAGTAAACTTGTTAAACTGCAAATGTTTGAAATGACTCCCAGAAAGGGCTATTTTGCACAATCTGATGATTTGGGATTTTGTCAAATTACTGTCACCAGATATGCCCTATAATTAGGATAAAATATTTTAAAAGTTTTAAAATGAAGCTATTCATTAACTCATTGATTTTTCTACAGATTGGGAACCTGAATTTAAATGATACCCAAAAATATAACTTGGTACACTCACAAAAAGAAGAATGGGCTATGAGTCTTTAAATGGAATGTAGAAGTTAAAAATGCTATTACTGTTCAGATTCTCTGAGAACATTAAAACTGCCCATTAAATAAAAATCTAGTAATTGGCCCACTGAATTGTGACATTTTGTAACCTGTACAGGAATGTAGGAAATTGTGGAAGAAAAGCCCTTTTGAGGCAGAATTTGATTTGCAGTGTAATATTATTCTAGAAGCCAAGGTCTCATGCACACAATCACAAAAGAACAACAATGCAGACTGCCTAATGAGGCCAAAGAAGGCTCTGGAAATCAGAGCACATGCATATGACTCACGACTCCCCAAGGTGAGTTATATTACTGCTTAAGAAAAGTCAGCAAATACATGAGCTCAGAGTAAACCCCAACTTGAAACTGGTCTCTTATTAGACACTGTTTATAAACATAACCAAGTCAGAGTGACCTACAGTTGACAAGCTTACTCTGCAATACCACTGAACTAGCATGATACAGAGGTGTCGGTCAGGACAGAAACCTGAGGTTACCCTGTGCCCTCTATGTGTGGGGAACTATGTCACGCACTTTCCAAATATGGAAGGCATATTTCTTGCTCTCAAGGGGCTGGGCATGTAGACAGTACATAAGACAGACAGTACTGATGTGTTCAACAGGAGCAGTAAGTCAAGGCAATGGTGGAGTCCAGCTTGTTAGTGTCATCTGGACACTCTAAGTTCTGGAGCTGATGTGGGTGAGTTTTTGACAGGAGAAAAAGAGGACAGCAAATGTTCTAGCCAGAGGACCAGCAAGAATGAGACAGAGCCAGAGGCATATCTCAGGAGTAAGATGGAGTTCAGTCTGGGCAGGCCTAGGAGAAGAAATGGGAGGTGGTTGTAGGAAAGACCACACACACACACACACACACACACACACACACACACACACACACGGAGCTAGGAGAGCAGCAGTGGTCCTGCCCACCGACCCGCACCACAGACACTGCTATGGGCTTTTTGAATTGGCAGAAAAACTTTCATCTCTCCTTTTTTCTTTTTTAATTCCCCAAGACAGAGAGTTTTACTTTATAGCCCAGGATGGCCTGGAAGTCATGATCCTTCCACCTTAGCCTGACTAGAGCTTGGATTATAAGTATGTACCACCACACCTGGCTTCTGTGCAGGTTCAACAGTTAAAAGCACTGGCTGCTTTTCCAAAGGACCCTCCTGGTTCAATCTCCAGCACTCACATGGTGGCTAACAACCATCTATATACCTCCAGTTTCAGGAGCTCTGACACCCTCTTCTGTCAGCACTGTATGCAGGTGATGTGCAGACACACATACAGGCAAAACACCATCTCTCTCTCTCTCTCTCTCTCTCTCTCTCTCTCTCTCTCTCTCTCTCTCTCTCTCTCTCTCTCTCTCAGTTTTTGTCAGAAAAGCCTCCAGACACTGACACAAGAGCGGACACCCAAGAAAGGCCGATGATCACTAGGGCCTGACGTTAAAGGAAATAAAGACAGGGAATAACCAGGATTAGAGGACACCAGTGAGTGGGAGGCGAGTGAAGGGGATGAAGGGCCACTCTGGAGAGACGGTAAAAGGCCTTTCCTCATGCTCCCCAGGCTGAGTTCTAGGGAAGTTTCTGTAGAGATCAACCATTGGCCACCATGGTGACTACACAAGCCTGGTAGCTATGAACTTCTACCCATGAACTAAGTACTTTCTGCAATCTTAGGAGAGAAACCGTAACAACCACACAGCTTTGCAGCAGAATACTGAATGCCAAGGGGAAATGCTCACAACAAATGAGTGGGGATACATGTGCAACATGACTCCATCTTTCTTCAGCTCTTACTTGGAATATTTGCTGAGACTTTTTTTGTTAAAAATATTGCTTAATGCTTCAATGAGAGTGTAGGATGCATTTCTTTGGAAACATCTTTGATAAGAATGAAAACAAAGACAGGAGGCAGTTGGCACAGCATTAAATATTCGAGCAAATGTTTCCACTTTCAGGGGACAGTCTTCTGTGTAAGGATATACAAAACCTCAGATGATAAAACACCAAACAAACAAAACCCCCCAAACAATGGAACTACCCACACAGACACCTTAAGTGTATGCTAGCACTCGTCATCTAGGTGACCTGCTCCCATCAACCTGACATGCACCTTAGGACAGCACATCAGGTGCAGACTCTGGGAAGGCATATCAGTGTACGGTGGGGCCCATCCTCTGCCCCACCCCCATCCAATTCACAGTAATGCAAACTCCCCATTTCTCCCTCCTAGAATTACTCCCTTTGCTTTCGAGACGGCATACATTGTAAACATGGCTGGCCCACTGGAAGGGCCTTTGTGAAAAGCAAAGCAATGAGTCTTCATAGCTCATTTCTTGAATGTTATCAGGATACAACTGTTTAACAGAAGACAAGGTAAATAAAGGCACTTTGTTCTTTTTCTGCAATGAGGAATGTTATCAACTCTTTTTACTTAAATAAACTTCACCAGAGAAAAAGGGTAAAAAAGTTTAAGGCTAGGCATGGTGGTGCACACCTTTAATCCCAGCACTCAGGAGGCAGAGGCAGAGGCAGGTGGATATCTGGGTTCGAGGTCAGCCTGGTCTACAGAGAGAGTTCCAAGATAGCCAGGATTGTTACATAGAGAAATCTTGACCAGAGGGGGGAAAAGTTTGGCGACATACTCTGAAGAGAGCAACCAGGAATACGGCCACAATTCTGGTCAGCTGTTTATAGGTGGAAGTAGTGAAACAAGTGTGTGGACGGCTGACCTCAGACACACACCCCGGCTTAAAATGGATCACTTGCCACATTAGAACAATTTCAAATTCTTATTCAAAGTAAGAGTAAATTATAGACAGGTTGTTTCCCAACTTGAAAGCCAATAAGATGTTCAATTGTTTACATGTAAAATATGCATAGAAAAAGGGAAAATATAAATGAAAATGTTAACAATGATTCAACAGGATGAGTCAAAAAGGTACTTGTATTTTATTTTTTATGGCTTTCTGTACTTTCAAGACATTCAATAAGAAGAGAGTAATAGGTTTACAATTGTTTTTAAAACTTCTTTTTTCCTTACAAGTACTTCAATGTACTTGTCACATTTCTGAATGTAAGTGTTTTGTTTACCTCATACCAGGCCTTACATTCTACCCCTGTTCTGTAACCCAACAGCATCAAGGACAATGCAAAACTCAAACCACCCTCAACCCCCACACAACGCACACACAAAATCCCCACCCAGACCTAACGTGAATAAAGTCTCTGAAGCCAGCTGAGTAATTGGAAGGTCATGGTAGACTTGAGTCCCTAGGGAGAGCTTACACTGCTTTAAGGGAATAGGCTTGTGCTGCTTGACTGTTTCCGAGATGATACAACAGTCCTGGGGTTGACACATGACACATGGAGAGAAGGCAGGACATCCTGAAGCCACAGAGCAAATGATAAAGTGTCAGAGTGAGAGTAAAAGCCCAGTGCAGGTGGGTCTGGAGCACTCAGTCAGGCTTCAGGTGGGCCTGGAGCACTCAGTCAGGCTTCAGGTGGGTCTGGAGCACTCAGTCAGGCATCAGGTGGGTCTGGCTGTAGTACTATGGTGGGTGAAACTCCACAGAGTCTGTGTGTGGTGGTATTGTGTTCTCCAAAATATTGTGTACTCTAATAAATTTATCTGGGGTCAGAGAACAGACAGCCACTAAATACAAAGGCTAGAAAATGGTGGCACTCACACCTTTAATCCTAGCATTCCAGAGATAGAAATCCCTCTGGATCTCTGAGTTCAAGGCCACATTGGAAATAGCCAAGCATGGTGACACACGCCTTTAATCCCAGAAAGCGAGCCTTTAATCCCAGGGAGTGGTGGTAGAAAGGAGAAAGATATATAAGGCATGAGGACCAGAAACTAGAGGCATTTGGCTGGTTAAGCTTTTGGCTGGTTAAGCATTTGGCTGGTTCAGTTCAGCTGAGATTCATTCCAGATGAGGACTCAGAGGTCTCCAGTCTGAGGAGACAGGACCAGCTGAGGATCCTGCGAGGTGAGATAGCTGTGGCTTGTTTTGTCTCTCTGATCTACCAGCATGGACCCCAATAACTTGCCTCAGGTTTGATTTTATTAATAAGACTCTTTAACATTCATGCAACATCTGTGAGAAAAGCCACCCACATACTTCCAAGGATCAAGATGTATGTAGGTATGGCTGAGTGTTCCTTATCAAAAATGCTTGGGACCAGAGGTGTTTTAGAATTTGAGACTTTTGGGTCTTCTAATATTTGCATAAACTTACTGGATGAATAATTGTAATCTGAAAATAAAAAAATTTGAAACCTTTGGACTCTCACACAGGTGCTCAAGATATCTTGGATTTCAGGACATTCTGGAGAGGGGGGGCATGCCAGAGGACAACTTAGGTATCATTCCTCAGGGCTGTCCTCCTTATTTTTGAGACAGGCTCTCTCACTGACCTACAGCTCATCAAATAGGGAAGGCAGGCCAATGGGTCTTAGGGGTGGGTCTGCCTGTCTCTCTCTGCCCAATGCTGGGTTACAAGTGCCTGCCACTGCTCCTGACATATCATGTAGGCTCTGGGGACTGAATTCAGGTCCTCATACTGACTGAGCCATTTCCTTAGCTGAGATGTTGGGATTTTAGAGATGCTCAACTGTGTCTTTCTCCTTAATTTAGAGACTGTGGTTTGTGGTAAAACACTAAAGCACAAAATCCCAGGAAGGTAAGACTTACTAAAAGCCCTGCACCATCTGAAACAGGCCTAATGGAGAGGCACAACAGTTATTTAATTAGCACACACTGATTAACTTAACCCCATGCAACCACTGTCTTCTGCTACTGCTAATTTTGTTTTTGAAGTCAAATGAAATAAAGTAGCTGAAGAGTAATTAATGTGTCCAGTCCCTTTACCCCATGGCTATGATGACTTGGTGGCCCTCCAGTGCAGAGGATTCCTGAGAAGATGCTGGAAAAGCTTTGAAACAACTCAAAGGCATGTTCTCAGGAGGTGGTGACTTCACATTAAAAACTCTAACCTGAACAGGCCTCTTAGCAGCACATCCTCCAACGATGATGTGAGAGATGAGATTAATTTGTAATCTTTGCAATGATTGGCTAGGAAAATGAAGATGTTCTGTTAAAAAGCCTATTAGAGAAACAAATCCTAGTCTTTATTTCTGAAAAGCTACCTAACATGAAAAGAAGCAGTTAGGAAACACACACACACACACACACACACACACACACACACACACACACACGTCACAAACAGAAAGCAGAGAAGAATGCTTTTCCTGAAACAGTTACAGGCACACTCATGTGATGCCCAGATGAATGGGGAGCTGCCCTAGATGAAGTCAAGTCTGTTCGGTCTTGTTCATTTCCTTAACAATCCTTATGTGGGGCAATTTTAGGGTTCACTGGAACACAATTTGAGAGTCACTATTTTATGTCCCTATGAAGATGTGTGTAGTGACTTCTTCCAAGGAAATTTGATTGTTTTCTGCAGCTTTGTTTTTGACAGACAAACTAGAATTGAAGAAGTACATTCCTAAGATTCTCTTGGAACCACATTCTACATTGTAGCTCAGGCTCTGCTGAGTACTGTGTAAACTTGGAAATTGGATGTGATCAGTGTGAACCAGCTATGCACAAGAGAATGTGTGTGTGTGTGTGTGTGTGTGTGTGTGTGTGTCTGCGCGCGCGCGCGCGCACACACGCGCGCGCGCGCACACGCAAGCTTGAGAGAGAATGTTCCTCTTGGGACAGCTCTGTAGACTTCATGGTGTCTAGATCCTAGTGTCATGGGCACCATGTAGATAGGACTGAGGCAGCGAGACCTCCCAGAGCATTCTGACTGGCCTCTTTTAAGAATGCATCCATTCATGGCAGTGTTACATCCAAAATGCATCACTGAATTTCCAATGTAAGACTTTAATAAACCTCCTTTGTAAATGAGCTGGATGAGTCTATCCTCCTGAACCTAAGAACCTTGGCCAATACTGTGGTGATATATTGTGTATCAAATAAAGCTTGCCTGAGGATCAGAGGATAGAGCCAGCCACTAAATTAAACATAGAGGCCAGGCATTGGTAGCACACACCTTTAATCCTAGCACCCGGGAGACAGAGATCATTTGGATCTCTCTGAGTTCAAAGCCACCCCGGACTACATGAGATTGACTCAGTCTAGGAGAGAAACAGAGCCAGGCAGTGGTGGCACACACCTTTAATCCCAGTACTTGGGAGTCACATGCCTTTAATCCCAGCACTTGGGCTC
Organism: Peromyscus leucopus; assembly: GCF_004664715.2. Lineage (NCBI taxonomy): Eukaryota > Metazoa > Chordata > Mammalia > Rodentia > Cricetidae > Peromyscus > Peromyscus leucopus. The sequence goes on from NC_051063.1 coordinate 31,757,149, forward strand.
ACCTGCCTCTGCTACCAGTATTTGGGAAACACACACGCCTTTAATCTCAGCACTAGGAAATGGCTGGGTGGAGAAAGGCATATAAGGCGTGAGGAGACAGGAACTAGAGGCCTTTTTGGCTGAGGACTCAGAGGCTTTCAGTCAGAGGCTTTGTGGAGATAGGATCTCACCTTCCATTCGGCCTGAGGATTCGGCAGTGGTGAGAAGTTTCTCTAGTGTCTTGTTCCTTTGTCTCTCTGATCTTTCAGCATTTACCCCAATATCTGGCTCCGGGTCTTTATTAAAAGACCATTTAGGAATTCGTGCAACACAATATAAGCAGCTCCTAATGACCTCTTGCTGGACCAGAAACCACACCACCCAGCACCATATGCACCCACGCCACCATCTTGCATCTCACTGTAACAGCACCATTTGTCACATAGACACTGAACAGATACGAGTTAAGACACACTGCTAGAGCCACATTTAGCTCTATTTTGTTTATTTTTAAAGATTTATTTTATTTATCATGTATACAGTGTTCTGTCTGCGTGTTTGCCTGCAGGCCAGAAGAGGGCACCAGATCGCTTTCTAGATGGTTGTGAGCCACCATGTGGTTGCTGGGAATTGACCTTAGGACCTCTGGAAGAACAGCCAGTGTTCTTAACCTCTGAGCCCTGTCTCCAGCCCCACAGGTTTAGTAGTTTTAAAGCCATTCAACTGCCTACGAACTAGTGAGAGGAAGCTGAAATAATGTGGGGAATTGGCACCTGAGTAATCATGGGTGGTGTCATTATAATTTTGACTATGTTCACTTATCTGGGTAAAGCAAGACACTAAAAAAACCCCCCTCAATTTGTTATCATTTTGGAAGGGAAGACAGAAACAAGTCAAAAGCTGTTTTTAAAGATACAGCAGAAAAGATAGGAATGTAAAATTATTACGATGCTTAACATGAATCTAAGTTTGACTACTGTAAATGACATGCTCAAACTTTGTTTTGGTGAAAACTAAGATTAAAAAGGATGGAAATAGTCCTTTATTTAAGTAATATTCTGTCCCCGTGAGCACCTCTGCACATGTCTACATAACTATTTGATTACGTGATTATTCCTACCACAGGCGTTCTTCATTTAGAAAAGACTGACACATTTCTTTCTCCTGTTTTGTACACAAGCTTATTTTCATTTTCTGTGAGTGGTTAGACAGAGGGTCAGATGGTAACTTTAAATATTTAAACTGGTCAATGACAGTCAAGTAGCTAAGACTCTCTCTAGTTTATTGTTAAGTACAGATTGCCTTAGAGGCAACCTCGAGTACATGGCATAGCTTCCTAATGAGTTATTACTTATGAGCTATGAAGTAATTCTGAATTTTAAATATGGCTGAAGAACAGACCTGGGTATAACAAATTAAAAGCACCACAATTATACAACATCATGCAATGCATTAGACAGCCATGATGCATATATAAAATAGGTTAATAAACCTAGCATATTAATAAAGATCTAGAGCTGGACCTTCAAGACCTCAACACTAATTGGCAGGGTTTTTGACAGAATATCTGGAATAACTCTCATTATCAGTTTGGTGAGCTATTTTTGAGCTACCTAAATAATGATTACTTTTGTACTCCATAGTGTGTCGATCAAAACCCAAGATCTGAAAAATACCATTAGAGAGGAGGAGGGAAGCAGCAACGTTTAGATGCCATGGCCTGAGTCTGAATTTACTGATGTGATATACTGTATGTACGTATGTATGATTTCATTATCCTGTATTTTACTTTTTTGTTGTCCATTCAAAATACAGCATCCATCCACAATTATATACACAATTATATACACATAAAAATACATATCCTATATACTGAGTATATAGATTAGGGACCACATTCCAAATTTTAGCAATACTTTTAAGACCATAGATTCTGGCCACCTTAAAAACACTTCAAAATATAATGGCTTAGTGGATTTCTTTCCTGAGGAAAATATTTTCCAACCATACAGGGGTAGTTCAAGCTCACAGTAAGTCATATAAACAATGGGACTGCGGCAAAAGGCAGTTTTGTCCGTCAGAGCTCGCTTCTTTCTGCAAGCAATAGATTCATCCACCAGTTCTCTGCTGTCAGAATTAAAGGTTGGATTTTGACAAAGAACAAGGCCTTCTCTTATGAAATGCCTCTGGTCTTTTCTTCATACTTGCCTATAAGTGCCATGTTTGTTGATGGATATTATTTTATAAATATGTAGGCTTTAACTTTCATTAAAGTGGAAGCCTTGCTCCATCTAGAAATAACCTGTCCAGTCATGAAGTTAAACATTAGACGAACAGGACATAGTGCAGCCCAAGCTGGACTGCACCACAGTACCATCCCCACCCAAATCCCTCTGGACAAGGAGGCCTTTGCTTCCTGGTTCTTCTTACTGTGCCCGAGTCCCAGGTCCTCTCCTCTCATTGCGCGGCAGTGTTACAGATCAGGCCCATGAATGATGTCTTTCACCCACTGCCCGCTCTCTCCCCAGTGCTATCCGTAACCATGAGCTGTAGGATTTCCAAAGCTGAGTGATTTGTAATGTAATACTTCTAGAATCTCCAGAGTAATTTCAGCATTAGTTACTAATAAAAGTCGACTCTCTGCATTTCTTAACCTTGGGAACATGAACCTTTAAGACTTAGAGATCAAATACCAACATCCCCCCAGGACTGCTGTGCACATCTGCATTTCTGGATGTAGGAATTTTTTGTTCCTAATCAAGTATAATCTCACTTCATAAGTTCAGATTTTGGCTCAGTGCTACCTAGATTTCCAGGCAAGAAAAGAAATGAAGGCTGAGGAGTTTGTGCTTAGAGGTTTGGAAATCTGGCAAAGTCTATATTAAAATGCACTGATTTGATCTTGAACTTCAGCACAGTAAAATGCGGCTAAAATACAACAAAACCAAGGCCAGACTTATATATTGCAGAACTGCACCTGCTTCTGGACATTGCCAGGTAGTGGTGCTAACAATTCTATTTTTAGAGCCAAACAGAATGAAGAGCCCCCAAATGTCCCTCTAGGGTCTTGCAACCCTTCCAAGTAATCACTAATTCCCACTTACATTTACAAGTCAGGCATCCACAGGTGGCTCTTCCTGGCTGATCTTCCTGGTAAGAAATATCTATCTGCTGGTCTCTGCATCCAGATCCAAAACAATTGAATATGGAAAGTGAGTTCAAGCATTCCAGTCTCCTTTACATTATCTTTAAAGCCATTTGTGAAGATAGGCCAGGTAATTGCTATACAATTAAGAAAAATACCATCTGAGTGGCCAAACTCAAGAGCACCATTCTTTACACAGTTTACTCCATTTTGACCTTTTAGAGTCCCGTCAATAAGGTAGAATTCATTTCTAAGTAATTTAATTTAGCAGCCATTAGTCCTCTTGGAAACTCAAAGTCTCAAAATATATAATTTTCTTATGTCCAATAATTTGCAAGCACAAGTTAACCTGAGAAACCGAGCTTGTATGGATATTGACCAGGACAGTGCATGCTCCGGCTCAGCTTGTAAGAGGCACGGGCTAAGTACAAATGCTTTCCCATAATGTCCATAACCTTTACTTTTTGTTACATTGATTCACTTTGTAATGTTAAAAATGGAAAAATCCAATCACAAACCTTTGTAACCAGGAATGATTAGGGAAATAATATATTTTATCCCAAGCTGCCTCTTGCAATCACTGTGGCTTGTCTATGAGCTCATTTATTGTTGTTGGTTGGGAGCCAATGAGCAATGGTTAAGAGGTTGGGTTTGATTTCGAATCAGGCTTGCACTCAAACCATAGCTCTGCAACTTATTAGTTCTTTGACTTGACAAAGTTTATTATGATTTAAGGCCTTAGTTTCCACACCTGTCAAATGGGATGTTGGGAAGATTAAGGAAGAGGATTCAATATAAGTTCCTGGAATTAGATTGACTCAAAGGCTTTCACAAATAGGCATTACTTTTGATCACATCTTTCTTGCTCTGTACACTCCTTGATAGGAAAGGCTATTCCAGGTATCTTCTTAAATGCCTTACAAGAGCTGGCCTTGTCAGACAGCAGGAAAATTTTTGATTTAGATGTGAGGGAACCTGCATTCAATATCTAACCTCATTGCCTACTGGCTATATGATTTTTAGCAGAGTTCTGAAGCCATCTAGGTCTTCATATGCCATTCTATGAAGTAGAATTCGTGGTGATTTGAATAGGAATGACCACCCAAAACTCATGTGTTTGAATGCTTAGCCCATAGGGAGTGGCACTCTTTTTTTTTTTTCTTTTTTCTTTTTTTGGTTTTTTGAGACAGGGTTTCTCTGCGTAACTTTGCGCCTTTCCTGGAGCTCACTTGGTAGCCCAGGCTGGCCTCGAACTCACAGAGATCCGCCTGCCTCTGCCTCCCGAGTGCTGGGATTAAAGGCGTGTGCCACCACTGCCCGGCAGGAGTGGCACTCTTAAGAGGTGTGGGCTCTTTGGAGGAGGTGTGTCACTGTGGGGGTGGGCTTTGAGGTCTCATGATGTTCAAGCTATGTCCAGTACACAGTTTTTCATTCTGCTGTCTACTGATCCAGATGTAGGACTCTCAGCTTCTTCACCAGCACTGTGTCTGCCTGTGTGCCACCATGTCTGGCCATGATGATAATGGGCTAAACCTCTGAAACTGTAAGGCAGCCCCAATTAAATGTTTTCCTTTGTAAGAGTTACCATGGTCATGGTGTCTCTTCACAGCAATAGAAACCCCAAGACAGGATTCAAGAGTTACCTCCCATTCTAGTAGGGATCAAAAAAGAAACAAGTGACACATCTTGTAGGCTGTAAAGCACTGCTGAAATGTAGGGTCTGTAACCCTGTAGTCTGACTGGATAGAGCTACTATTTACTCTGCTGTCTGCCATGTGAGAGCTCAGTAAGAAAGTCACCTGTCAACGAGGAAGTGGACCCTCATTAGACACTGTATCTGCCAGCACCTTAATGTCGGACTTTTCACACTCGAGAACTGTGCAAATCAGTATCTGTTCTTTCAAGGTACCACTGCCCAAACCAATGAAGACAGCATGGATGGCAAGTCTATGCGATGAGAGTGAGGAGACATTCCCCTTGCTTTAAGTGACGGTAGCTGCTGTGTGTGTGGAAACTGACAAATACGACAGAGAATTTGAGCCAGTGGCTGAAATGGAAGCCTTGTTTTTAATTCTACAGCTGGGCCTGTGTTAGGCTGAATAGTTTCAGTATTTGGAAAAATGTAAGTGGACTAGTTAGGGTGCAAAACAATACTGTGAGACAAAATGTAGCCACCTGTTGAAGCCCCTGAGGAGGTCAATAATCAGCAGGGCACTGACAGACATCCATGGCTGTGCCCATCTCCAGATGGACTGAAAATGCACACTTGTTTGTGTCATGCAGCAAAAAGAACTGTGACTTTATTAGTGAGGCACTGACCTTGGACTGAATGCCACCAACCGACGAGCCTTTGGAAAAAGAACCCAGACAACACTCTGCTCACCCCTCCTGCAGACCACAAGAGTATCAAAGCACATGTTCTAGCATGTGTGGACAAAGAGTGTAAAGATGTGTGAGGCGGGTGTTAAAACATCAGCTCAAACATGTGTTTAACCATGTGTGAGCAGAAGGGTGCTAAGCCATGTGGTAAAGCAAGTGTTAGGGCATATTCCATTACAAATGTTTCTCGTTTGGGACCTTCAATTATTTTATGCCTAATACAGGGTTGCTAAGCAATAGCTCTGTTTCCTCAACTTAACACAATAAACCGAAAAACTTCACAAAACCTGAGCTAGAAGTCTTTCTTCATGTCTTGAGTTGATCATGAAGAATTTATGTATATGTTATTGAATAAATACAGTGGCACTCAGACTTGAGTAAGGTTCCTTATGCAGGATGGCAACAGAGACCAGGGACAGATTATAGTCAGATGGTGAGAACACAAAGTGTCTTTTGCCCAGGCACAGTGACATCCTGCAAAAACATCAGGTTGGACATGCTACATAGTCCACCAGCTCAGGTGACTAATGAAACCCGAGTCTTGAGTTGACAGTTGTTCTCTGTTTTCCATTTTACAACAGGCACATACGTGATAGGCGTATCACCTAACAAACAAGGGTCTTTGGCAGTTCTTATTAATAGTAAAATGTCATCGAGATTGGCTTTAAGGTATGCCTGACAATATTTGCTAAATAGTATAGTTTATGAGTCAACATTGCTTTTGGAAGCTTGCATTCCAAAAGAAATGAGTCATCTGAATTTAAAATATAAATGTACAACTTTGGATGAAACTTTGAGAAAGAATGAGAACAGGCAAGAATCAGGGTATTTAGATGCCTTCCTACGGTGTAAGAAGAGGACAAAATAAATGTACATGAAGAGAGAGAATACCTCAGGTTATCTATTTCATTTTGTGGCTATGAAATAAAGCTATAAAACAAACCAATATGCCTATTTAAGTCCATACATTTCTCTTCCAAAAGTAGACACACAATCAAATATTGTTTTGAAAAATGCAAAGTACAGAGCTGGGGAGACAGCCCAGTCAGTACAATACAAATGTGGACTGGAGTCTGGGTTCTCAACAACCGTGCTGAGCCAGGAGGATGTTGGGGTCACTGCCCAAAGAGTCTAGCGGAATCAGTGATCACTATGTGAGAAGTTCTGTCTCTAAATAAGGGGAGAGTAACTGACGATCTTACATCAACCTTGCATGTGCGTATGCATGCACATACACACACAATCATACACACATGCACACATGTGCACACACACAAACATGCACATACACAAATGTGCACACACAAGCACATGCAAGGTACATGTATGCACACACAGGAACATGCTCACATACCCATGCATGCATACACACAAAAGAAAATAAAAACTTCAAAGAATAAATAAAAGGAGAAAGGGTATTGGATTAGTCTGGATTAAAACAACAATAACAACAACAACTTGATGCACCATTAGAACACAAACCCTGCCTTCCCCATCACCTGCTTAGAGACCACCAAATAAAATCCACAGAGAAAGAAGCAAACAACTAAGGCCGAGGCTCCTGCCAGGCACCCTGCAGCAGAGCCCAGTGGGTCCCTGCGGAGTCTCTTCCTGTTCACTGTGTCACTCAATGATTTGTGCAGTACACACTCTAGACGCACGGACAGAGCAGACCCAGAGATGCATGGACAGAGCTCTGCTTACTGTTTTCATTGCTCAAGAAGATGCAGCCCAAGTTAAGAAAACAGAATCTGATCAAGTAGAAAACAAGAGAAAGCTGCCACCAAGTTTATATTTAATAGTGTAGATATGAACAACACAGACAGGAAGTCTGTCCCACGAATACACTGTTTCTTCAGTGTTAAGCCATTTCACTTTGAATAGTGAAATCAAAATACACAATGCAACAAGTTTCTTAATGCTGAGCTGAAATCTGAGGGTGTCTTACAGAGGCTTGTGTCCAAATGCATGTCAACCAGGCTCAGGAATAAAGCCCTGCTGCAAAAATCATAGATGATCTTAGAACAGAACCTGTGGTATCTGTTAGTCCAGCTCACAGAAAGGCTCAAATTCCAATGGATGGACACTGAGATAACACTCCTTAATTCTCCTCGCTGTGTCCACTGACACATGCAGTTGCATTTCCCTTCATTCTCTTTCCTCTGGGCATGGCCTACTCAGTGAACACAACATGCCAGAGGCATAGGGAGGAGAGGGGCTCTGGTAGGAGTCTTCCCCAAAGCACACCAGACAGCTACTTACAGTACATGGCACTTCGCAATTTGTACTTTCAATCAAACTTTACTGAGGACAGCAATAAACAAAACAAAACAAAACAAACAAACAAACAAAACCCGATCAGAGGCAGAGTTTAGCCTCTTCTTTCTCTCTGAAGTTATCATTGTTAGCTTCAGGAGTTGGATCACATGTGGAGTGGAAGGGCCTTCTAGAGACTCAGCTTCCCTATTTCCACAGCCTTGGGCATTTCATTCCAGGGCTGTTGGGTGAGGGCAATCGAGGGCAGTGCCTGCCTGTGGGCACACTGTGCTCCTTCAGTGTGACACCTCCCCCAGCTCTGTGTTTTCCCTTGAATGATCCTGTGAAAGATTCCAGTGTGAGATGGAATTGTACATAATAAGCTGGCATCATATTTAAACACAAGGGCGTTTAGAGTCTGCCAGAGAATAACACAAATTTGAGTGTCCCAAAGCGAGGTTGGAATGTTGCCTTGGATTTGGCATCGCCTCTGTTTTTATGAACAAAACAACCATAGCTATTATGGGGAAAAGTAAGATAAATGCAAACAACAGCAATGATTAAAAAGAAAAAAAAAGACCACCTCCCTTCCCCCAAGAAACAGGCCCTTCTATCTTTTTACCTTAATCATTAAAGACAATAATCTTTTTTAAGGACAGGGTCTAATGTATACCAGGTTGGCCTCAAACTGCCTATGTAGGCGAGGATGACCTTAAACTTCTGATCCGCCTGCCTCCACCTCACAAGAGCTGGGGCTACAGGGGTGCAACACCACACCTGGTTTATGTGACACTGGAGGTCAAACCCTAGGCCCTGTGCATGGAGGCAAGCGCTGTACCAACAGAGCTACAGGCTCAACCTCCCTTACCCTGCCAGTGCCATTTAGAGACTCAAGAAAATGAGGGGAATTTCATGTATCTCTGTCCCTGTCCTTTCCTCCTACTGAACATGGGGCTTTAGGAACGCTTATAGAATCAATCAACTCTCACGTTGAAATCTCCACCTCTGAAAGGAAGATGCTTCAGGGTGGAGCAAACACTGCAAACGTCATGTGGAGAGAGGGTTCAAGGCAAGCACGATGTCAAGGAGCTTCCTAAATGTAAACTTTTCATTTATGGAAATCAGTAGAAAGGCAGACTCCAAACCCTTTCCTGTGTTACACTTTCTCACAGGTGAAACATGAGCGCATCGCTTTGGTCAGCTGACTTCTTTGCAATGTTTGCTCTCTGAGAACAACATCAAATTGATACACATACTTTTAAGAATGACATCATCTACTTTGTTTAGGGGTGTTTGGAGGTAAAAACCTGCTCATATTAATGAGATTAATACTGCCTCCCTGCCTTTTATAGTTTACTTTGGGGAGGTGACTTGATGTATTTGTTTACAATTGTATGTCATTCAATGCCCCTAACACTGGGAAATGACAGGAACAGGGGTTTTATGTTATGAAACTAAGGGATGGGCAAGCCAGCCTTACTTCACTTCCTCAGGTTTGGTACCTACGCTTTCCTTCATGTTTCTGTACTTCAGGAGTTTATCGGAGGTTAGGAATCAAATGAGGGAAAACAGACAGGAAATGTTTGTATTTGCTGATGATATTTTGCTTGGGCTCACAAGGGAGATATTCATTCATCAAACATTTATTGAATGCATATTATGTATCCGACTCACTGACAGGGTGATGCAGAGATGAAAGCCAGTCCTTGCCCTCCAGGGTCCCAATGTCGAGTGGGGAGACAGGCCAGAAACCCAACAAGGACAACACAGCAATGGTCCCCAGCATGCTGTGTGAAGACCGCTGGAGGGAAGGTGCTCCTCTCAGGCAGCGTGGAGATGGCTTTTTACGTTACATATTCAGTAATCCTTCAGACACTTTACTTCAGGTTTTCAACTATGCATTTATTTTGACGTATATAACCATTATGTGCATTAAACCAAGACTCCATGGGCAACACATGTGATCAAGTGGGGAGACTGGCAGGTTGGTGCCAGAGCACTGACGGGCCCAGTGCATAAGGCCTGGCTTGAACCCGACACTGAAGAAGAAAGTGTGTTGAACAGAGATGGACAGACACATATGCATATGAGACGGTGGCCCCTCAACTCAGTGAGGCTTGGGAGATGAGGCCAGGCCATAGGGCAGGTCACAGGGCCATCATGCACAGTTGAAATATCCGCCGTGTCCCTGAGCTGCACTTCCTTGAGGCCACGGAGGGAAGGCTCCACCACGGCCTGGGGTGTCTGCATGCTTTCCACTAAGTGGAGGCCAAGGCATGCGAAGTTCTGACTGCTCAGCACATTGGACCCGTCACATGAAGAGCTGTTGTGTGCACTGCAATTATCCTTAAGAGTACTTCTGTTAGAGAGTAGCTGTGCATTAGTTAGTTTTAATGCACACCCTAGGGTGCTGTTTGACTGGAGTGACCAAATGGGACTACATCCTCCCGCAGGTATTTAGATGATGTTTGAAACACTAATGAAGAGTAGAATTCCAGAGGCAGCTAAGACTGTGTGGCAGCTTTCTTTACCTTATTAATTAGTTACTCTTAATTAGCATAGCTAATAATGATGAATTAATGCATTAGAAATGGGACTGGAATATGAGGACAGGCTTGAGGTAGTGTCATTAGCATGCCCATCTCACGAGTAGAAAGGTTATCAGCATCTCAGGGGACCCTGTTGGGTTCCTATGAAATGCTGTCCTTGACTGGATGGCTTAGTCCAGCATCCATCCACTTAGCAGGAAGACTTTACCACTAATTTTGACTAGAGGTTGAGGTGACTTCTGTTTCTAGAATACTCTCCCAGCAGCCTCCAGGGAGTCTCTTGAGCAGGCTGTTGCCACTCCCCCCACCTTTAGGAAAAATGGCAGGGACTGGGATGGGCCTAGAGGACAAGGTGTGTAGAGTGGATTGGGGGCCTGCTTGCATGCTGAAATTTAGCTAAGATTTGCCTGCGTTCGAACATTTTTCTCAGGAAACAGGTATAATCCCCAACCATCTCCAAATCTACCCAGGAAGAATTTAATAGCTGTGGAAACCAAATGTGCTAGCATTGGCTGTTTGAAAAACTAGTTCCCAGACAGGGTAAGTAGTTTGTCCAATGTCACATTGCTTTTAGATAGCGTACATCTTTGTGTGCAGCCTGATGATTGAATTTTATAGGCAAGCTGGGGTAGTAGCACAGGTGTGTGGGGTTACTCAGATACACACACACACATATACTATGGAGAGTCACTGGGCTATTCTAGACACTTGTACTGTGTTTTCTATGGGCCTGGCCATGTGGTAGGTGCTTGACATGGTCTATATAATTTTATTTTTACCACAAACCATTGAATAACACCTTGAATCTTACAGGTGAACATACTGAGTGCAGAGAACTCTATTTGGGCAGTGCATCACTGGCAAGAGACTGCCATTCCAACTCCAGTCTTCTCATCCCCATAGACCCAGCTCTTGACCACAGTTCCCTGCAGTGTGTGATGAGGATGTAAAATTGCTGATAATAATTTGTGTGGCTGAGGTCATGAATGTACAGATAACAGGTAGGCAACATGCCAACAGCATGAATCAGTCTTGTAGTTTGAATGTGAAATGTCTCCCAGTACTGTTCTGGCAAGTTGTGGAGACTTGAGGAGGTGGAGTCTTGCTGTGGGATGTTTTGTATGTTAAGTGTGTTGCTCTGATTGGTTAATAAATAAAACACTGATTGGCCAGTAGCCAGGCAGGAAGTATAGGTGGGACAAGGGGAGAGGAAAATTCTGGGAAGTGGAAGGCTGAGTCAGAGAGACACTGCCAGCTGCCACCATGACAAGCAAGATGTAAGGTAAAGCCACGAACCATGTGGCAACTTACAGACTAGTAGATATGGGTTAATTTAAGATATAAGAACTAGATAACAAGAAGCCTGCTGCAGCCATACAGTTTGTAAGTAATATAAGTCTCTGTGTGTTTACTCGGTTGGGTCTAAGTGGCTGCGGGACTGGCGGGTGAGAGAGGTTTGTCCTGACCGTGGGCCTGGCAGGACTGGAGAAAACTTCAGCTACAGAGTCTCTTTGGAGGAAGTGGTCACTGGGGGGTGGGTCTTCAGGTCAAAATTTATAGCCTTACTTCCTGTTGGCTACTTGAACACAGATGCCATGTGACCAGCAGCCTCACCATCCCTCCCACTGAGCCTGCCTCACCATGATGGGCTGTACCTCTCAGACTATAAACCAGAACAAACCTTTCTCCCTGAAGTGCTTCATGTCAGGGACTTTGTCATGGCAACAAGTAAGGCACATAGTAGGACAGAAATTCTGGTGATCAGGAGGCCATGCACTATTCAAAAGGTTCTGAGTTGTTGAATTCTACTTGGATGCAGGATGAGTTAAGTGTGAAGGGCAACTAGGACTCTCCTACACTGCCACAGAAATACAAACTTTGTCAAGTCCTTGTAAAACTAAACATGTATTTACCTTATGACACACTAATCCTACTCCGAGATATTTACACAGGGAAAAGAAACCCATGCCTGCACAAAGATGTGTACATAAATGTTCACAGTGGCAGTATTTATACTAGTTCCAAACTACAGGCAGTCTATAGTTCTCATTACCTAGCTATAAATAAATAAATTTAGCACACCCTACTTTGGGATATTACTCAGTAATTAAAAGACATGAAATATTTACTCATGACAAAACAGGTGGATGTCAAGAGCTCTACAGTATGTGGAAGAAGTCATAGCTAAGACTACATATTGCTCAATTCCACTCACATGGAACTCCAGCGACAGCAAAACCGCTGTCAGGAAGCAGCTGTCACATCAGTGTGGGGACAACTGAGTGCAATGGAATGGGGACACGCAATGGAGCGAGGGACTGTTTTGTCTCTGGGGGTCATGGCAGTTTTACAACTGTACCGAATTGCCAACTTTAACGCAATACTCAAGTTGGGTGAATTTTATTGTATGCAAATAAATTAAAACAGAACTATGCAGATGCTAAGAATTAAAACAAAACAAGAACTGCAGCTGCTTATGGCCAAGACTTCCTCTGAAGACATATAAAACAACAAGGACTCCTCGGGTTATCTTCCCCAGGACTAGGCTCAGGGAGAGGGAAGTTAAGTGATGTAAAATGCTCCAGCACTGCCCCCTGGCTGCTCAGCATCCCCCACCACACACCCCTTCCCACACCATCCTGGAGTCCTCCTCTGGACGCCTTCCTTCAAGGGCCTCCTCTCTGCTCCCTGAGGTGCAGACCAGTTTTGCTTGCTTAGTCCAAGACCCAGTAGGTGGCCACGACCTACAACTGCAATACACTCTGGTACCTGGCAAGCACACACCAGATCCTTCAACCAAATCTAGTTACACCTTCCAGTGGGACGATGCTGACCACAGACACTCTCACCACGGAGTGAATGGCAACATTTGCTTATATATGCATAGTGTCATTTAGGTTATCTGCAAACGCTTACCATTTCTATATGCAGGTGGCCTCAATGGACGATCTAGAACAGGACAGGCATGTCTCAGAAGCCAACCTAAAAGAGGGTCTTCTCAGACAGGCTGGGGACCTCTGAGACATGCTACAGACAGCCCTTGCATTTTTGAAAAAGCCGACAAATGCTGAGCACATGCTGCTGGGTTTTCCTGAGCCTCTATAAATGTCATAATCATTTTATGTAAAAGACTCTACTAACTACAATATCAAAGTAATGTTAGCAGTGCAGGCTATAATGTTGAGTTAAAAAGAAAAAGCTAGAATGTAAAATTCTGTTTACACTGGAATTAGAACCACATAAAGAAAATGTCAACATAGGCGTCAATGGCTAAGAAGGTGTATGTAGAGAACTGCAGTCATCCTGGGGTACAGCAGGTTTTTTCTTCTCTTTTTAAAAATATTCCCTTCTGCACTGACACTACTGTATGCATAAAACTGAAAATCAGAAGAGAAAAAATAAATGCCAAGGGGTCCTAGCCATGACGCCGTGCTACATGCTGCCCCCCCCCCCAGTTAGGGGTGTGGACAGCAGTCATACTTCGCCTCACAGAGCTGAAAGGTCGGGGCCCTATGAGTTCTGCCAGGTGCACGCAAGTATTTCATCAATTCTTTAAATCATGCTGATGGGGACTGCAGACTGGGTTCTTCCAGGCCAGCTGTGGGCCATTTGCAAGAAAGGATAATAAAAGCCAGAGAACTTGGTTAACAGGCAGGTGAGCGTGGAGACAAAGCGTCAGAGCCAAGATAACTTTCATCCGGAAAACTGTCAAAAGCTGAGGCCAACAAGACCAATGCTTAACATGTTTTCCCTCACAGAAAACTGTGTTGAAATTTCAAGTCCAGTTAAAGAAAAACTGTTGCTGAAAAACAACAACCAACCAACAGTTGCAGAGTCTGGTCATGCTGCTTCCATCAGGATGGAGGACTTGGACTCCAGTCCAGCCTGCCCAGGTTCTCTGCTGGATTCTTCCAGACTGTAGGTTTGGATCTCCTTGCCCATACACTAACTCAGTCTTAGAGAGGAGAACTAGGATGCATTTGCAGAGTTGAGGGAACATGTCACTCCAGAGCGAGTCAATGTCAGCATTGCAGAAAAGCCTAATAAGACCTCAGCTGCTTGGGGCCTTACCTCAGGATGACATGGTTCCCAAAGAAAACCCATTGTTTACCAGAAACCCATGCTGTCCACATACATGGCTTATTGTACTGTTCATGATTCTCTGAAGAACACATGAAAGAAACATGGATGGGCTATATGAAAACCATGAAAGAATTCAGCTCTTTAGTACTGTCCAGAACACAGAGAACATGCTTGATAAATACTGATGTTAATATGAACTGTCATGACTCTACAATAACACGGGGAATCTGAACATGAAAGGCAAAGATCAGAGACTGGACAGCAATCAGCCAATCAGAATCGCTAGCCATGACCTCCTTATAAGACATTATTTCCCTATCTTTGTCCATAGTGTTCGGTTGTCCTGGTGTCCTTTCTAATTGTGTCTGTGCAAAGCACAGCCCTGCAGTTCAAGGGCCATTACAAATGCCAACTTTTTTTTTTTTTTAAAAAAGTATTTTAAGTTTTACATTTAATTTTATTTATTTATTATTATTGTTGTCATTATTATTATTCTTTGTGTGTATGTTTATGTGCACGTGTGACCATGACATGGTGTGCTAAAGGAGGCCTTTGCAAAAGTTGCTTCTTTCCTTTTACCATGCAAATTCTGCAGCTGAAACTGAGGCCATCAGACTTAGAGACAAGCATGCAATCAGCACCTTGCCCCCAAATTCCGTGTTTTCTATGAAAGTCAGTTGGCTGCTTTAAGCTGGCAGTGACCTCCCAAGTCTGGGGCTTGCTCACAGAATTCTCACCATTCATTCTGAGTGCTCTTTCTCTGATCAGGAACCAAGTTCCTGGAGGGTGAGGATCTCCTTTGCTGCATACCTAGCAAGGCATTCTCCAGAATGTGCTGACTCAGCAGGACAGCAAGGGACATCAGTTCCTGGAGGTAAGCCATTTTCATTGTTGGAAGAGAGTCTTGTGCCCAGGAAGGCCTGTGGGGCTGCTATTATGGCACATGACAGCCATGCCTCAGCTCCAACATGCATTAGCAGACTCCAACCAGGAATGCCGGGGCTGACTTTGCCAAGCAGAAGAATGGCCTCCTAGTTCCTGCTTTGCTGTATCACTTAGAGGGACACTTACACCTCAAAGAAGATTCATCTGAAGAAACTAGAACGTGAGATTTCATTTTCCCTAAGGCTTCTACGCCTTGTGTCAGTAAACCATCAATAATTAAACAGCAACAGTTAAAACAAGACCACCCAGGCATACAGCCCAAGGGGTGGGCTGCAGAAATGGTTTGTATGGCCCCTTTATTGAGGGCGACTTTAAAGATCCCTCATAGTCCCTAGTTTAAAATGGTACCTGGTCCATTTATCAAAGTATTTCATTAAATTTGAATGAACAACAACAAAAAACCCAATATACTATTAAAGTCTATATCACAAATGGCCAGAATCTGGGAGGGTTTTCTACTACACACACACACACAATCCAAGACACAAAGAAAGACAATTAGTTTCCTATGGTCTATGCAAAGTGAGAGAAAGTCCTCCCATCCAGAAAGGCCATGGGTAGACTGACTTCAATTCCCCAAAGTGACAAAACTCAAAATAAACCAATGAAACTTATAAACTCACACTAGAGAGCCACAACCTGGTCTACCCTTCAGCTAATCTGAAACACTCAAGGCCAGAAGAAAATAGTTCAACAACTATAGAGTCCTAGAAGGACAGTATAGAAATAAGACAGCCAGCCAAATAAACAGATGTACAGACACATCTGTTATGTGTATGCAAATGCTGGCCACTCCTACACATGAATCACTATATTCCAGTCACATATCTTCACTTGAAGTAGACTCCAGATGACAAAGTCCTAGGAAGTTAAGAGGCCAAGGATATGGGAGTCGTAAACAAGATGAGCAATTATTCTCTTCACGGATGCCACACTAAAAAGATAATATAATCTATGGACAGAGATACACACCATCAATG
This sequence comes from Peromyscus leucopus, assembly GCF_004664715.2. Lineage (NCBI taxonomy): Eukaryota > Metazoa > Chordata > Mammalia > Rodentia > Cricetidae > Peromyscus > Peromyscus leucopus. The sequence goes on from NC_051063.1 coordinate 31,773,465, forward strand.
CATAGCTATAAGCTACAAACTCTGAGATCGTTTAACACAAGAGATATTCTAGTGAGAGAATACTATAAAAATCATCACGATCAATGATTACAACTGTTACTGGCTTGGGAATACATTTTCAATATAATGAATGCAAAGAGCAGAATATAAAGTTATATGTTCTCTGTAAGCAAAATACTTTGGAAAAAGTTGTAATGAAGTGTACTGAAGTTTTGCCAGTTGTGATTTCTGGCCAGTGTGAGTACAAAGAATTTTATTCCAGTTTCCTTTTATCTTAAAGTGTCTACCACAATGTGCCATGTAAATTATTTTTTTGACTGATACATAAAGAAATTAAAATGGACTCTAGCAGGGAAGCAGATCAGTGCCTTGCTTAGCCATCACCAAGATAAGTTTCCTCCTGTAGCAGATGGAAACAAATACAGAGAGCCACAGGCAGACATTACACTGAGAGTGAGAGACCTTGGACCACTCAGCCCTAAACAGATGTCTCCATCAAACGCTCAGGAAACCCTGCAGAAGAGAAAGCAGAAAGAATAAAAGAAACCTTACCTCTCATTAAGGAAACTTCTCTTTGCAACAGATGGAGAAGACCACAACAAATCGAAATGCAGAGTTGTGGACCTCAGTCCCAGTGGATACATCTACAGTACACTTCAGCACCTCAGCCAGCATCTAAGGCTTGGGGATCATTACTGAAGAGTGGGTGGAAAGACTGTAAGAGTGAGAGGATCAGGGAGTTTTCTGTGAAGTTGTCACCTAGGAATGTCAGAAGCTCCACCCATAAAGTCTCACCAACAGGACTGCCTAAACAGACGATGAACAAGGGGGATCCCAACAGACACAGCCAGCATCCATGACTGTTGTCAGGTAAAGTCAAGAGGGGTCAACCCTACACAAAGAACTACATGCAACTAAGGAGAAATAGTCTTCCCCAGGGAAGATCACATCAACTGTTTACCCAATATCAAATGGTCAACCCTGAAAACATACACACAAGTAACATTATACAGACAGAGCAGGTTGTATTTATGCATTGATGAATACACTCACCACCCCCCATATATGTAGATAAAAACAGTTAAAAAAAGAGGTGATGAATTTGAAAGAGAACAAGGAGGGGTAGATGGGGGTGTCTGGATTTAGAGGGAAGAAGAGGAAGGGAAAATATGCTATTATATTATAATCTCAAAAAACAATTATGACAAAAGAAAAAATGTACATATTTATAGGGTGCCATATCATATTTTGGTAGCTTCATGTTTCTTGATAATTTTCCCTATGAAGTAAAACATTTGTTTAAAAAATCCCTATTAGAATTTAAATAATTATGAAAAATTACAATTATAATAAGTAGAAAAACACACCATTGAGAAAATAAAATATAGCCCTAGACTCACGGCTAGTAGGGATATTTAAAAATCAATGGAAGAGTTTGTTTCAAGAAAGAGGAATTAGAGGAAAGAATTTTAAAATGTAACCTGTTATTATTTTACATTTTGTTGAAGAAGTGTAATTTTAAAAGAATACCCCAAATGAAACCTGTGGTTTATATCTTCATGTGCTGCTATTACAAAAGGAAATGTCTGATGTCAGCAACTGCCTTCTGCCCAGTCTCCCCAAGACCCTCAGGTTCGCTTTCATGTCCAGACCAAGTATGATGACCACACCTTAGCCTGAGCATCTTGAGGGCAGCCCTTCCTACACAGTCCACTGTTTCCAGCACTTAATTTAACTCCATGATTTCAGAAAGCCCCAGTGCTCAAGAAGCATTTGGTGAGTAAACAAAGGACTGGCATAAGGAGAGACTATTGCGTCCCAGAGTGCATACATGGTGCCGAGGTCTCTGCCTCCCACCCATCCCTGCATCTCCACTATGGGAAGCTGTATTGACTCTGGCTCCAGGCTCCCTCCTTCAACCTGGACCGAACACTTGACGGAAATCCAGGCGGAGCCCAAACCTGGTGCTCTAGTTTTATTTCTCTTTTCCTGTTTCAAAAGAAAGAGCTGTAGTTAATTCTGATTTTCCTGCAGGAGGGAAGGGGCACTTTTATGTGAGTGAAAGAATGGCATCCCCCCCCACCCCCAGCCATCTGAGGACGGCTCTTCCCAGGAACACCTGTTGGCTCCAACTGAAGCCTGTCCAAATGGAGTCCCCTAGATCCGGAGCTTCTCTTCAAATGCCCCACTATTCTACAATATTTATTCCCCACCTGTCTGATGGCTGTGATAGCTTGGGAATGCTCCAGCCAGGGAAAGCTGTGCCTTGGCCCTGACATGGCAAAGCTAACGGCAGCTAATGTCCTCCCAGAATCTGGTCTGGCCCTGGAGGCCCTTGGGTTCAAACATGCCCTTCTTTTTCAGTCTATGAGGCTTCGAGAGGCCTCTAAGAAGAAGAGGTAAGTACTTTTCATCTTCACAGTAACGTGTTACAAAACCAGGTAATGCCTTTCACTCTGTGCTTATTAAGACTGGTTAATCAGCTTTTTGGTTCTGCTTAATATTCAGTATTCTAGTCATTAAATAGTTGCCTGACACTAAAAGTGAGGATTGGTAAATCAATTTATCCAACAAGGGAACTGTTGAAATGCAGAGGGTAAAATGTAGTTAAAAAAAAACCAACCAAACAAACAAACAAAAAACCCAACCTTAAATGCATAATTTAACATGTAATTCAAAGCAGGAAAAAGATGCCTACATCAGACTCTGGTTTATAATAGTGAAATAATGTTTTATTTTAAAAATTCTAGCCATGAGAAAACTGTGCAATGGAAAAGCTTACATAAAGCCTTATAAAATAAGAGACCTTTTATCTTCTCCAGATCCATGAGCTTGAAACTACTTTATCTATGCGATTTCAAGGCGCATAAAAAACCCCGGTGAATAAATAAAATGTTCTTTTCTCCTTTTTATACAGAAGCTTTAAAAATTATCCATATAAATAGCTTGGCCTTGAACAAACAGATTAAAAGACCTAAAAGGCTGTAGCTTCAGATCATGTCTACGGAACAGAAAATGAATGGCTTTCTTTATTGACTGGGCAAGTTTTCAACGAACTTATTTCTATACGGCCATTCAGTGAGAAATATTTAATTGGAATATATGGAAAAATTCAGTATTTTAAGTGATATACTTATCAAATCAATACTATAACATAATAAACCAATTCATATAGTTTGTCAATGTTCTTTGCATTTTCTCGTGAATCACATGCATAATACAGATGGTCAATGTACAGTACTATTCCAAAGGCCAGGAAGTTTTCTAGATATGTTACTTTAGTTAGGCATGTGAAAATTCCTAATATTTTTCTGACATATAAAGAGGTTTTTACTTTCATAATTGCTTACATTAGAACTATTTAAGTGATTACAAGGGGTCCGGACTCTTGTAGGAAACCTTAAGTTCCATCACAATTAAAAAGCTTTCTTAGCAAGCTAAGTTTAAGGAAGGCCAACCTGAGTTGGATTGTTAACTCTGTGAGCAGATGAATAGTTTTCTACGTGCCCTCAACAAGGTTGCTGCCATCAGAGCTGGCCAGCACCACCCTGGTAAATGGGATCTGCTGCCCAAACAGGGGCTGGTGGGCTCCATATGTGAAGAATTATGTCGTGATTCTCAAGTCAGGTGGTCATCTGCGTCTCCTTCATGGAGTCTCCTTTGCCTACTCAGGGACAAAGGATGTTCTCTCACTGTCATCTCCCATAACATCTGTTTCTCCCTTGATCTCTCACTCACCAGGTAAATCAAGTTACTATGAACTTCACCCATGTACATAAAGTCAGATATTGAGCCACTCAAGGACACAGGTCTGAGAGAGTCTGCAGGGGACACACTGACATCTGCATTGAAGATGATGTTGATGCTATTACAGCGGACACGATGCAAAGCTGGCTGAACCCAAGATGGCTGGACCACATTTTGCCCTACCTTGGTGGGAGGACATGGATCAGACTTAACTTCTGTAGGTGATGTCTGTAACAGCTATGGTTTGAATATGTTTCCCAAAGGTCTATGAATTAGAAGCTTAGTTTCATGTTGGTGTTATTTGTAGGTAAGGCTCTTGAGAGTTAGCCAGGATTAGGAGTCTAGAAGATGGGGCTGTCATGAGCAATTAGTGGCAGAGCAGGAATGAAAGGGACTCAAGCTAGCACACTTGCTCTGCCATGCCACATGGTGCCCTCCACCTGTTTCAGAGCAGCAGGGCTCACAGAGGTGGAACCTGAGCTTCATAAACTGAGAGCCACATACATGTCCATTCTTTATAAAATTACCAGTCTGAAGTACTTGGCTATAAATATAAATATAAAGATAATAACAGTGCCAGTTTAGTTTTATAAAGACTGCCTTAGATGAAACAATACACAGCCCCATCGTATTTTACTGTCATGACCAGGCTGATGATTCTTCCTGAGAGCGAACTGTTCCCAAGCAAGGCCTCCCGCCTCTGCAGAGAAATGGTGAACTTTCAGGACAGAGTAGACACCAGTGCTTCTTTTATTCCAGCACACTTCAAAGGATCAGGCGGGGTGGGGGCATCAGAGTAATTGAATGGTATCTAGCTAGGACATGGGCACCGTCAATGATTGTGCCTCATTTCTCAGGAATTTAGGAATTGTTTGGGACTATTTTGAGAATATTATGGAAGTTTAGAAGAACATTACTGGAGATGCACGTGGACATGTACACACAGGTGCAGGCACATGCACACACGCAGACACACAGACACAGACAGACACACAGACACAGACACAGACACAGACACACACATCTAGTGCTTCAGAAACTCAGGGAAGCTAGCCCAGGAGAGGAACTACTTTCTTAAGGCTTGAGACAGAGTGTGGTTTCTCCAGGTATGTGGGGAGCTCATTCTGATGCATTAACCCATTAACCGACTGGAGAAGAAAATGTCAGCAGGACTCTCATCATAAGACCATGAAGGATCAGAACACCGAGGGCTTCAGGGCGTTGTCTAACACTATTTTTCAAACTCAGCTCAAATTTATCATCCTAGCATGTTCCAAAGACATTAACATGCCAGATCTAAAGTTCTTTATATAACTTTGCCAAAGAAGACTTTTCAGTGTTTTGCAAATTCTTCTATGAAGACTATTGGGGTAAAAAAAAAAAAATTCTTCTTTCGTGTCATGGCCACCTTGTCAAGGGTTGTCAGAGACATTAAAGAGGAAAAGTCACAACCTCAAAGTTTGTAACTTAAGAAATATTTTAATTTCATTTTTGGATATTAAATGTGTTTCTGAACAAACTGTTGCTTTTTTTTTTCCCTAGCAAAGCAAAGAATTCTTTCTTAATACCTAGATGACAGAGTCTCCAGTGGTCCCCAGTTGTTTCTTATTATGGCTTCCCTGGAAACCATTTCTGGGAAGGCACAATTCCCAGCACTTAACTTTGTTTACAACAGACAAACCTGCTTGTGTGGTATAAATAGGAATCTGTCTTTAAATGCTGCTGAAAAAATAAAAGGCAGCCATGAAAAGGAGCCATTTCCTGCCCTAAAGGTGGCTTTAAAAGATTCTTAGCTACTTTAGGAATGGCAGTGAAGCATAAATAATAATTATCAATTGCCACACAGTAAGATACTAATTTTATAGAAAAAATTATATAAAGAGAAAACAAAACCAAGCCAGAGATGCCCTGAGAACTTGTCAGCGTTAGGTTCCTTTACGCTGTGAGGCTGTGAAACGCTGCTTTGTGCCCGAGTTTGTGATGTATAGCTATAACCCGCTCTCGTCGTGCAGATAAACGTCGCCTTGTCTCCCTAACTGCACTTTGAAAAGCAGCTTCGCAGTTGTTTGACTTTTGATCTGGGTGGCAGCTAGGCTTGACCACCTGCACTGTGCACGGGTCGTTACTGAGCTGCCTTTGTGCCGTCTCATAACACAGCAATCCTTTTAGAACTGATGTATGAATACGCTAATCTACAATGTGAGTGTTCAACTAAAGTACATGTGGTGGTCGGGGAGGCAGTGGTGGTAGCAGCACAAGGGGGTTGTAGAGGAGACACTCTCACCCTGGATTTCTCCAGTTGGGCTATTGTCCTCACCCTAGCATTTAATGAAACAGGTGTGAAAGGCCTCCCGCAATTACAATGGAGCAGGCAGGGGTGGGATGGCAGGGCCTGGAACTGTAAAATGTTGTTCAGTGACGGTGTATGTTAATAAATAGCCATTTACAAGCGGGGAGGGCGAGGGCTCCATTACTTGTTTATAAGGAAGGCCTAGGGCGCCTTCTTCGAGTTAACAGCTCAAGGCTGCGTTCAAAGAAGGCATTGATGGTGAAGGTAAAGCGCTCGTCACTCAGTCTCATTAAAGAATGGCATGCATGTGGGAAGAAAAGAACGGCGGAAGAAAAAGGTAATTCAAGAATCAGGTCAAATTGTGGCTCACAACAGAGAAAAAGTAGAAGATGCCTTTCTCCTGAGATCAGACAGTGGGCAGAAATCTCAGTGCAGAGTACAGAGTGCACCTCCGGATGAACATGTTGACGTGCGGCCAGAGAGCAAGAAGGAGACACTTGCATGGTTCCAACTAAATTAGCCCCACAAGAACTGGGGTTCACACTCATTCTTCCAGAGGTGGTTGGCTGAGGGTTGTCATGGAGAACCACGGCCCCATGCTGAGGATAAGCTGTTATCAGGAGTGGGGTACTCCTCCAGAAAAGCCCCCCCAGGCTGCCAGCACGTTCTCACTCCCCAGTAGACTACTGTCCACCAAGGGCCCACTTCTGTCCTGTTTTCAGCCTGTGTGTGAACCTGCGCTGGTGTCCGGTGGGAATCCACACCTGCTGAGCACTGTCCTCCCCTGGTGTGGCGTGTGAACCTGCGCTGGTGTCCGGTGGGAATCCACACCTGCTGAGCACTGTCCTCCCCTGGTGTGGCGTGTGAACCTGCGCTGGTGTCCGGTGGGAATCCACACCTGCTGAGCACTGTCCTCCCCTGGTGTGGCGCACTTCTCTTCCATTCTATTCCTCCCTGGCCTATTTCCGTTGGTTTCACCACACTCTGGGGAGGAGTGGGTAAAAAAGGTCTAGCAGAGAACTGAGATACAGTTGCTAATAATACACATGTAGCTCATGTAATGAAGTGAGACGATGCTAGTGTCTTCTAGGAGGATTCAGCAGGACCATGTGACTAAGACCTGGGCCTGGTGAGGAGAGATGGATGTTCCCTTGGAGTATGATGAACGTAAGATCTGTGCTGTGTCAGCGGGCTCTCTTGGAGTCCCACATCCTCAGCCACGTGTCTGTACTCAGGACAGGATTTCTTTTCTAGAACATCAGATCATGGATATGACTTTTATCTGATCAGAACCAATCAGAACCAACTTGACTCCACGCTGTTACCTCAGATGGGATGATTAAGAAGAACTACCCCCCACCAAACCTCAGACATAGTTCTTTTCATTAAGTGTCATAGAGAAGATAGAGAAGGTTCCTGCAGAGGGACAGACCCCCTCCCAAGAGAGGTGAGAGTAGCCAGGATCAAGGCCCAGCACTAATGGCACCATTTGAACCTTTAGTTTACAGAGCACCTGTTATCAAAGCTCTCGGTCTGTTCAGCCATACATGAGGCAGTATATATCCCTTCCTTTATGTCTAGCCAGTTTGGTCTGTGTTTCTGTCCCTCACATCCAGAACATTCTGTCCAGTATGGATGACAACGGGAGAGCATTGTGTGGAGGAGTGACCAGCCGAGCAATAAAAATCAGGGAGGAGTCTAACTAGTGCTGGGAATAAAATCATCAGCTGCAGTGAGGACCTGGTGTTTGCCCACGGGTTGGAGCTGCCAAGAGGCTAGTCCCACCAGATCGTGGAGGTGAAGCTGAGTGGGAAAGCTGTGTCAGCAGGTGCTGAGGGCGGCAGTGGCTGTGAGGGTGGGGGTGGGGGTGGGGGGTTTCTCCAACAGGAAACCGCTGGTTTTGCATTGTGGTGGATAAATCAGCCAATCATACATTAACATATAAAAGAGGAGGGAAGGAGGCGCAGAAACAAGTTGGGGGATCTCCCCCACCAAGACAGTTACTGTGGGAAAATCAGGTGCTTTGCTCCACATGGAACTCTGGGAACTCTAGGGGAGTTCAGCACCGTGGCCAGCTGAAGGCCCTAGATAAAGGAAGAGCCATGGCTCCACAGAAGGAGGGCTATCAGGATTTGATTAGATTACCAGTAATTTGTAATTATCTAAAAATCCTTTGGGAACCTAGGAAGTGAAAAGAAGAACAATTTAAAATGTCAAGTTAAAATTTACACACCTAGAAAACTCTCTTAATTCTCTCTCAGATTTTCGCTAACGCTCGAAGGTTTGGCTGTGTGTTTCTGAAGCACTGATGGTAACAGTGATAACAACCATTTATTGAAATCTTCACAGTGCCAGGCACCGTTACATGCACTGTCTCACCGACTCTCCTAAGGATTTATGAGGTAGAGACCTGTCACCCCTATCTATAAGTGAGGAAGCTGAGGCAGAGAAGATGCCCACAAAAGGTCAATCATAGCAAACAGCCAACTGAGCCACCATCTAACTCTTACGCACATGCCTCCCCAAGCCTACGCAGAATGTCGTTTTTAATAATTAAACAAAACCGGGACTGTTTTCTCCAGTGAGGAAATGGCCCCAGGTGATGTAGCACTAGACACAAAAATAACATTTTCTTGCCATGATATTTGCCAAACACTGGCAGGAAGAGGGAGCATAGGCATTCCTGCTACACACTGTTGGTTTTTATTGGCTCCAATTAATGCTCAAAAACAACAACCCTAAAGGCTCCCCAGGAGCAGAGTCGAAGGAGATGCTTTTGGCACACAGGGGCTATAGCACATCCCTAAAGCAGGACCTAGTAACGTTCATTCTATGCTTTAGCACCCTCACCAAACATCTGTGATGGTCATCTGCCCACCGTGAGGACACGGACGCTCTGCAGAAGAGCAGGAGGGAGAACCAGGCACAGCAGGTACAAGATGCTGACACTGATCTAATGGTCACCATGTCCCCTCCACCGTGTGTGTGTGTGTGTGTGTGTGTGTGTGTGTGTGTGTGTGTGTGTGTGATTACTATGTAGACTTGGCTGGCCCACAATGTAGTATGTAGACCAGGTTGCTTTCAAACTCACAGAGATCCAGCTTCTTCTGCTTCCCAAGTCTCGAGACTAAAGACCCACGCTCCACACCTCTCAATATGTTTCTTAAAACGAGAACAAGAGTCATTCTGAAGGTGAAGCAAGCCCACGTTAACCAGGTATCTACCACATGGTAGGTAGTACTGTACCTACTGGTTAGGAGGGACCAGTGAGGCCTCAAGCTGCAGGTGTTGACTACTAACAAACAGGAACAATGTGGCATTTTCAAGACCAGTGAGGATAATAAGAGGAGATGGGGACACCTGCCCACACATACTATCCAGGGGTTTGATTTCCAATTTACGTTAACAGTGTCCTCACTTAAGGGATTTGTTTAGTGTGTAGTTGGTTCACAGAAGAAATGGAATCAGATAAAGCCCTGCAGTGGCAGGAATCAGCACTGTGAGGATTGGCCGGTTTGTTCTTGTTTGCCACTGAGCCGTGAACTGCTCTAAGTACAGCCTGCCATCAGGGACCTCCAGGAGTCTGTTCAGAGGACCAGCTGGCCTCACACCCTAGATCTGCTCCGTGCTGTAGTCCTGGGGGACTCTATTCTCTACAGTGGTGACAATGCCAGGTGGTTTAGGCTAAACCACATCACAGACATGAGCACGACACAGGGTCAGATACACGTGAGGACTTGCTCCATGTGAGCTAGCCACAGGAGACAGCCTTAGTGTCTCATTCCGTGAACCTAGAGCAACATTCTGAGGTTAAAAAAAAAATGGTTGTTGCTTGTTTTCTGAGGCAGTGTCTTTCTTCCTCCTCTTCCTTTTCCCCCTCCCCTTCTTCTTTTGGGTTGGTCTCACATGATCCTTGTGTTCATGTCCCCCAGGCAGCTGAGACCAAGTGTGTGCCCTGGCCCCGGCCCCGTGCACAAGTGGTTATTAGGAGAATCTGAATAAGGAAACAAAGTTGTTCTTTAACTTGTGAAAGCATCACCATGTTGGCCTTGACGAGGCCACAGAACAAAGGCAGCAAGCCAACTGATGAGCGGGGCATTTAGCCCCACAAACAGGACCAAGACGGAGGCCTCCTTTTCTCGTGGCTGCAGGCACTTAGCCCAGGTCCCACCTGGGAAGACCGAGAATGAACAGAAGTTCAGTCATTTTATTTGGAAGGAGGAACATTTGATTAAGAGCTGAAGAAACTCCAGGTTGAGACCCTGAGACCTTAACCAAGTTGGTGTCCACAGCCGTCACTACTAAGTGAGGCAGTGGGGAAGGGGGCGGTGAGATCAAGAGGAGAAAGAGCGCAGTAGTCCCCTTTGAGAGAGGACACCTTCTACGTGTAAGGCATGACCACATTGCTGATGCCCTTCCTTACAGTCCTGAAAGCCCTGCAGAGCTCAGATAGTACAATAACACCTAGAACCAAACCCAGCTCTTCCTGCACAGTGAGGTCAAGGAGGAGTTAACCTCTAAAGCAGCCTACACTTCTGGTCAGGGCCTGTGTAAAATAAGTCTCTTCACTTTGACCTCACCCCATCCTTACAAATGTCTGACTGTACATTTATATTTACCTGTCATTCGACTAACCACGTTTAATAGAACAGGTGATTTCAAGGAAAAGTCCCGTTGTCCCCAGACTGAAGTAACTGACAGCAGCACACTTGTCAATGTGTTCTCAACAGTACTGGAGGGCCCTGCATTTGCAACGTCTGCTTTCTTCACTCACAGGGGAGTTGCAGAAGACACACTGGCAACCCCCTCTAGGAGCGGAATCCTAGATGCCACAAGGATGCAGACCTCGCTGGGAAGGAAGCCTCCCAACAGTATGCATGGTAACCGTTGTAAAGTATATGACTCTGAGCTTGGCACACAGAAGCTGTCTCCTGCTGAGACCCTGGCACCAGCATGGATGATGCAGTACCCTTGGCATATAGCAGTAACATGTCTTCCAACTTCATGCCAAGAGAGCTCCCAGACTACACCTTTGCTACATTCTATGGGAATCTAGGTATTGCTAGAAAAGAAGCTGGCATTGATAAATTATGAGTTATTATTTACTTGAGAGGTAAAAGAAATAGAGTCGTAATTTTCTTTCTTACCGAATGAAAGTCTTGAAAATCTCTAATTTCATTTTTGTTGACTCTTATCACTATTTGATATAGTAAGAATTCCCATTAAAAAAGAGAGAAAAAAATAGAATTCCCAGTGGAAACACACGTGCCTGCTAACACACACATGGACACTCACATACACATACAGGAAGGGACACTTGAGCCCCAGTGATACCCACCACACCTGAGGAGAACCATCAGTAATCACATTTTGGGACAGTCAGTGAAAACTCCATTGCATGGTTCCAATTACCACATGAGTGGCTATTGTTTTGTAGCTATGTTCAGTATTTTCTGAATCTCACTTTATTTAAAGTCTGTCTAGAGAGCCAGAAAATGAAGTCTGTCTGAGGGAGCTCTCCATCTATGTCAAGAGAAAAGAAAAATGACTTTCCAGGAATCAGCAATGGCTTCATTCTGATGTCATGTTTTCCTCTTATAATTCTGAACAGACCAATTTTCTCCTTTGTTTTCTTTCTTTGGCAAGATGGTGCAGCTACATGAAAGAGAATTTCTGGTTGACTGGACCAGTTGTTATCTCACTAACAGATATGTCAGTATTTTCTGTATAACTTCATTTTTTGTAAAACATTTTTCACGTTTTGATTAAACCAACCTTATTCTATTTCCCTTATTTTCTGCCATTAGGTTATGTTTATAAGCCATTTAAACCATAGCGTGTGTGCCCCCACCCCCACCCCCGTTAGTGCTTCTGGGAGTCCTCCTAGAGGATCTGCAAGGAGTCACCTGAGAAGGAAAGTCAGAGCTGCTTCCTCAAGAGTTAGGTGATTCCTATAGTACATTTGTGTGCACACATTCTCTCTACATTGAAGCATTATAAAGGCAGAGAAAGATGTGTTTGTATTTCTGTATCCTTGGGCTGTGCACACAGACATTAAATATTTACTGAAGACATGAATAAGCAGTGAAAAAAAAGGAAAGAAAGACAGGTACAAGGAGGGAAAGGAGGAAGGTAATAAAAGATTAAGAGCCATGGGTGGTGGGTGGTTTAGAGGCAGCTGGGTTCTGTAAACTTTGTTGCTTACTTATTTTGGTCAGTCTCATAGATAACTAAGTGGACACAGGTAGAGACTCTACAGATGAACATGGGCCCCCTGTCTTTGTGACAGACCAGTCACTGTTAAATAACCTGATGCAAATTATGGATGATGTCCTGCAATTTCTGTTCACTGTACAGATTTAAAAATGAAAATTAGCCGGGCGGTGGTGGCGCACGCCTTTAATCCCAGCACTCGGGAGGCAGAGGCAGGCGGATCTCTGTGAGTTCGAGGCCAGCCTGGGCTACCAAGTGAGTTCCAGGAAAAGGCGCAAAGCTACACAGAGAAACCCTGTCTCGAAAAACCAAAAAAAAAAAAAAAAAAAAAAAAAAAAAAAAAAAAAAAAAAAAATGAAAATTAAAACAACCAGTAATCAATCTGTATAAGAATTGGCCTATCTGTATTCAGTCTCTGACACAAAGAATTTATCATAAAAAACCAACAGGCTTGTTTCTTTATAGGTAAGTGCCTTGCTCAAGGACATTCTCTTCCTTCACACACCTGTGCAGATGAACTGTGGGCGCAGTGTTCCATTCTACACGCTCCTTCAGTCAGAAGCACCTGCTGCCACACAGTGTGGCTATGTAGTCTTAGTGAGAACCAGGGGTAGAGAACGTGGCTTCCTCCACAGTACACCTCCTCAGAGTTGGGAATCAAATGCCACGTGAGCAGGGCGATGGAATGGGGACAAAGCATCAGTCAGAGCCTTGAGTGACTGTGGCACACAAAAGAGCACTGGTCCCCAATTGAAGAGACTTACTTTTTAGGAATTAAGTACCAAATAATTAAGTCCCATTGGCAAAATGTTTGCATTTCCCCCACAGAAAATCAACTGTCCAACATGTGGGATAGTAATTAGAAACAGAACCCTAAACCACCACTATGCATTTGGGCCCCAAAGTCTGAGTGACAGCACTGACCGCAAGTGCCTTCCTAGGTGTCTTGGCTGACACCCACATGCCAGCTGTGTCAGGAAACATAGTGTCCTACATGGAACACCAAAAGACCCTAGAGCATCCTCGGCTCAGGCACAGCAAGGTGATGCTCATCTGGGGATTTTTATTTCTGTTTATCCTCCAGACACATCCTGAAAGGGGGTGAGTCAGTGGAGGACCGAACATGCCTACAAAGGAAATCCCAGGTAGATACACCGGAGTCATTTTCCTCAGCAGGCATGTGAAGCCTCCTTGGGAGTGTGATTTCCCTCCAGAAAGCCCAAAGGCTGCACAAGTTGTTTGCATTTTCACCCTCTCTAAATGATTTGCAAATTTATTCAAACACAATATGAAAGGATGCTCTATTTGTTGAGGTAACTGTCTGCAGTGTCCTATACTGAGGGGTGAGGTACATCAAGCAGAAACATGGGCAGAAGCACATTGGCTGAGAAAGCCATAAATCCTTATTTGAATCTGCCAACCTGAAAGCCAGGAGTAGCCGGAATAAACTATTTTTCTTAAATGCTACATCTGATTAAGCCATACCATCAAGTGACAGCTGAACTTTAACATTAATATGATATTATTTAAATAACCACATGATTTTTTTAACACTAAAAATGATGAATGATTTCTGGACAGCTCAATGGACAGAAAGCAGGAGGACTCTTTAATGAGATTTGACAAGATGGAGACATATGCAGAATGCTCGTTACAGCTCACATCGCAGGGCCCTCCCCGGGAAGCAAGAGAGGCAGCTCTCCGTTCTTTGTGTTGTCTCTAGGCACTGAAGCATTCCCTTAGTTGCCACAGTCTTCTCTGTGGACTGGGAGTTGTTTTTAGGTCAGTTAAGCGCCCACAGATTTTTGGTTCTGGGTTGGGATGGCCCTCCAGGGAAGGGAAGGGTGGAGGGAAACTTGGTTGGTAATGTCCTGGGAACTTGAGGCTCACCACTGATGGGGTCATAGAGAAATCACATCAGCTCGAACATGTAACAGTCACACATTTACTTGGTTCTTACACGATAAATGTTTAGCCCCACAAACATAGCTTTTGGAAAGGACTGTCCACGGATGCATGAGCAGAGGAGCTCTCCCTTTTTACTACAGTTATCTGAAGAGAGGAGTTTGCTTTTTTTAGGCTCATTATCAGCACTCCTCATCCATCTCACTCCTCAGCTCCAAACCGACAAAATCACAGTAGACAATCTTTTTACTTTGTATAGTATAAGTGAAAATAGTAAGTTCAGAATAGACTTAGACTATTACCCATCTTTATTCATTTACTTTTTATATTCTTCTGAATATTTCCTATCAGTCAAAGCTTAGTCACACACAGTACTTAAAAGATTACTCTGATAATTGTGGCATTCTTATAAATCATCTTTAAGTATGTACAGGAAGCCACAATGCTTCCCTAAGCAACCTCCTTCTCAGCAGTGAAACAAGACAACAAGCAAAGCTGTACCCAGCGTTCCCCGGATGATGGCAGGCCTGCATTCCCTGTCAGAATTGAGAGGGAAGTCAGTCAGTATGCTCCTGCCACAGGCCTTCCTCAGGCTATGAAAAATGCTTCTTGTCTAACCCTAATGTTTCCCTAGCTTGAGGTAAGTCCTCCAGCTCAAGCCTTGTCTCTAATCTGAGTTACTCATTATGTGGGTAACTCAAAAAAGGGTTAAAACCAGCGTTCTGTATTTCAAAGGGTGTTGACACAGCCTAGGAGGGAAGAGAAGGACCCAGGAGCCTGTAAGATGCCCCATCCCAGTGGGACAGAAACAGTTAAAAAGAGAGAAACAGAAGATCACTCCCTACCTGGCTCTTACCTTCGCAACATCCCCGTCAGAATCCTGGAACTTTTCCCCAAGTTTGCATCCGTTTCCCGGAGCTAAAGGGGAAAATGTGGTGGGAACAGAAGAACATGGAAGGAACGTTAGCACTCAGAGGAGTTTACAGCACCTGCTGCTGAACGGTAACCAAATTCCACGGCACAAGAGCCCAACAGTAAGATGCACTTGAGACACTCACACAGACAGACACATTTGGGACACTCACACAGACACACTTGGGACACTCACACAGACACATTTGGGACACTCACACAGACACATTTGGGACACTCACACAGACACACTTGGGACACGCACAGACACACTTGGGACACTCACAGACACACTTGGGACACACACACACTTGGGACACTCACAGACACACTTGGGACACTCACAGACACACTTGGGACACTCACACACACACACTTGGGACACACACACACACTTGGGACACTCACACATACACACTTGGGACACACACACTTGGGACACACACACACACACTTGGGACACACACACACTTGGGACACTCACACACACACTTGGGACACACACACACTTGGGACACTCACACACACACACTTGGGACACTCACACACACACACTTGGGACACTCACACACACACACTTGGGACACTCACACACACACACTTGGGACAATCACACACACACACTTGGGACAATCACACACACACACTTGGGACACTCACACAGACATACTTGGGACACTCACACAGATACACAGTTCTTAGATTCAGAGGACGACACAAGATGATTAAAAGTGGATACTTGAACAGGATATAAAAGCAAATGCTTCATGGGCAGTCAGGGTTTAACATTCCTGGGGGAATTTATCTTTAATATATGAATGTGCAAAGTTCTAAAACTATAAATGGAAACAAAATGAGGGTGAGGAAGAATGAGGGCATTTTTATAATCTTTGTTCTGAAAGATTGATGCGCTCCAAAATCTCCCTCAGAGGCCTTTTTCTTAGCCATGGAGTTAATAAAATATTTACCTGAGGGGTATTCTGAGACGAGGGGAAAACCAGCTGCTTGTTCCTCCATCTCAAGCCCTTGTCTTCTCTTCCTATACTGGGCCCTTGCTCACCCTAGTCATTCTTCCACACCTCTCCTTACAGCTACGATGTTGCTATCTTGTGTCCACCCCAGTGGCCTTTTATCTATGTCTTCTCATTTATGAACATGTAACTGATGGCATGATCCATACTCACTCGGTCACGTGCTCGCTGTATCTTTTCTCTGTCATGACTAAGGTTTTCCAACATCTCTTGGCCAATTTGCTCTATGGAAAAGAAAAGAAAACATAAGGAATGGTAACTTAGGGTATATGCAGAGCAGACATACCCCCACCCCCAAAGTACCAGAATGATCATGGATATAGAAGCAAGATTAAAGCGGTGTGTCCTTACATACCAGATACATTTTAATTAATGTATTTGAAATATATAAACAGTATTTGATAAATTTACCTATCTTGAGGATGACTGGGTGCAATTAAAAGCAGGCTGCAGCCAAGATAGCATCAATGAGTTAATGGTGATGTGACTTTTCAAAGGCCACTCAAATAAATTCCCAGCAAAATGGAGAGCCCAGGTGTAGTGATTAATTACTTTCCACTGTGGAGTACAGCATTTGATTTTACACACTGAGAGTAACATGGAAGAGTCCTGTCCTTCTCTTATGGCATTGTTTACCTATGTAAGGCAATATATTCATTTACAACAGTTGTGATTTTAATGCATGTAATCCTCAATTTCTTCCCCTACTGCATTTAGTGGTAGTGAGACTATCTCTTTGCCTCCACTCTCCTGGAAGCAAGAGCTCATTTCATGTGTTATTAGCTGCTGGAGATTCTTGAGTCAAACCAGGCAAGGAGCACTTTACCTTCCAAATGCTTAGACTACTACACAGCACTTAGCTCAATTCATTAAAAGCCACACTGTTGACTGAAATGAAGATTTCCCTGTCTCAATGATCTCACTTGCTTTCACTTGGCAGTCTCTCCTCTGACTACAGCCACTTTATCAGACACGAAGTATGACCTGATCTTGCAAATACACAGCTACTTAGAATGATTTTTTTCACTTCCATTCACCATCACCAAGAGGTGCCTTACTTACAAAAGAAGAACCTCAAACTGCCTTTGTCAGCATTCGCCACCATAAAAATGGTCACATGCATTGCTGTACATAGATCCCTACACTTTCACAACTTTGAGCATGCCTTCCCAGCCCATGATTTTCCACATAAAGTATTTCTTCTTGGATGTATTTCAACTCTTTATCACAGACTTCATAGTTTCCCCTTAAGGTACAATTGTAAAACATGCATGGTTTCTAGCAGACACATCACAAAAATAAAGACAGTGAATGAAGCCACCAAAGTTGAACATCTTTCATCCTGGTTTTGCATCAAAACCACTAGAAATACTCAACTTTGTCATACTGTTTCTACTGATTTTTGTTGCTTTAATCATTAAAATATAGCAATTATAAATAATTTATAACAAAAATCTATAATATGTATGATCACCACAAAGTCATTATTTCAGGAAAACACTATTCAATACTACCTCCTATCAAAATAGACCATATTAAAATACATGATTTCAAACAAATGGAAAAGAGATTATTGATACTGTGTCTAACATCCCAATTAGTATTTATGGAAAGAATAAAGAACCGAAGAAGGAGGTAGAGAGAAAAACGAAGT
Organism: Peromyscus leucopus; assembly: GCF_004664715.2. Taxonomy (NCBI): domain Eukaryota; kingdom Metazoa; phylum Chordata; class Mammalia; order Rodentia; family Cricetidae; genus Peromyscus; species Peromyscus leucopus. The sequence continues at coordinate 31,791,217 of NC_051063.1, forward strand.
CCCAGCAAGGTTCAGACTGTTGTTCTTCCAAGGCCTTGAAGCACAGCCCCTGAGCAGGCAGTTCTGGATAGCAAATGCAAGAGCCTCAAGTCTGTCAGGTTTGCCAGGGAGAACACCACTCTGAACTGATCTGTAGTCCTCTACTCAAGGTATCAAGGGAATAAGAAGTCAAGAGTTGGGCTGTTCTTGGAGTCATAAGCCACACCCACAAACTCCTTATTTCTGGTAGGTGACTCAGCAGCACAAGTATTAATCCCATCTTGCAAGAGAGTAGATACTTGCAAAAATGTGGCCCTGGTCATCTTTGTTGGGAACAAAACCCTTCATTTCTTAGCCACTATCTTATATTTTAATACATTAATAAAGAAAATCCCAGGTAGATATATTAGAGATGATCAGTCTTATGGACAAAAATATATACAAAGAAAGTAATACTTGTATATCAAATAAAGCAAATTAGAGGAGGTTGCTTTTAATACAATCCTTTGTCAGATAGCATTAGATATTTAGGGATTATTTAATTTAAAAATTCTAAGATGGTTAGTTTGACTTTTCTTGAATTACTTAAGTTAAAAACACTCACCAAAAACACCAGTAAAGCATTCAAGAAGGCTGGAGACATGGCTCCGTGGTTATAGTGCTGCCTGCTCTTCCAGATGATCAGTCCCCAGCACCCACACTACAGCCTACAACTGCCTCTGTAACCCCAGTCCCAGATATCTGAGCGTACCAGGCACGCACATGGTGCAGAAACACATACAGACAAAACACCCACACACATAAAATAAAACTAAGAAATATTACCTGAAAAAAGGGAGTTCCGGGGCTGGAGAGATGGCTCAGCAGTTAAGAGCACTGGCTGCTCTTCCAGAGGTCCTGAGTTCAATTCCCAGCAACCACATGGTGGCTCATAACTATCTATGGTGGGATCTGATGCCCTCTTTTAGCATGCAGGCATACATGCAGTTAGAGCACTCATATGCATAAAATAATTAAAAGAAAAAAGGAATTCAAGCTCACAGACTTGAAATAATGGCAAATGTGACATGTCACATCTACAATTTTAATTCCTTAAATTTTCTTGTGGTCTTTGACAGGAATAGCTAGCATGCACCTATGATGCAGTTAGAGATGCACACTTTATAGTACCCTTGCTGACACTAAGCATCTTCCTAAGGTTAGGAAACAATGGGAAGCACAAAATAATGCTGATTTTTGCATGTTGCAGCTCTACATGTCAGTGTGACATGATGAATGAATTCCTGGAAGGAAGACTTCCTTCCTGTCCTTCCATTTTCTCCACAGAGGTCCTGGGAATCATCCTGGGGATACAGCACTCAAACACATAAAATGAATTGTTTTTACAATTGCACAGAATCAATCATAGTGTCCACCCACAGCCCTTTTATTTATAGGGCACACACTTGCAGAGGGTCTTTGGGTAACACAGCATCCCCTCTCCAGCCTTTTGCATTCTGTATACAATAGGCATTCAATACTTTCCTGTCTCCAAGTGAGCAGAACTAAGAAGGAAATAGGTAACACAAATCTAGCAGGACACTTCCTGCAGGACCTGCCTGGCATCTCCAATGTAGATAAGATCTAGGCTGAGGAGTGCATATCTCGGAAAGCCTTTTCATTCATAAAATAATATTTGACAAATTGTATGCACTCATCATGAGGTAAACACAAGTGAGTCTTGAAAAGAAATTGGACCTGTACTTTAGCAATGAATGGATTAAAATATTCCCTATGAAAAGTCAGATGTGACTGGAGCTTACATCATGTTACAAATATAGCTGAAGAAAAAGGTGCCTCCAATCTAATTCAGCACAAAATGTTCCATCTGATAAATTCAAAATATATATTTTTAAATTGAGCCATTATGCTAGGAGCAGAACGGCCCACTCTCCAGAAGGTACTGATTACTCCTCAGCATGACTGTACTTAACTTTCCCTTTACAACCTTTGTTAAGGATGTGGTTTCCACAAAATTATTTTTAAAAGTGAAGGACACCAGTTGAGTCTTCTTTAAATTGCCAAGAGGAGACGAGGTTATTTTCCCAACACTTGAAAATGCCATTAACAACCCAGGAGCATGGGGAAGGCACCCACAGTGACTTGGCACTTGTCATCTGGACTGTGTCCTGGTGCACCCAGACTTAAGAGCTGCACTCGGTACTGAAGAATCTTTGGTGCTCCTGACACAGGGAAAGTAGTGTGCCACAAAGACAACTTTTCACCATCTCTCTTCATTTGAAACTCAAGACATGCGAGGGGCTTCTGCTTCCACTATGATGTAGAAAGTGCACAAAAGACCACTTATCCAGATTGCCTCTCACTGCCTATAGGCTTTAACACCCTTTCCAAAGTAAGGGAGAATTTCACTTTGGATTAACTTTAAGGAAAACATTTCTGTGAGCCTTAGTTTCCTTCGAAGTAAAGTGAGGGTCAGACTGGACGACCTGGCTCAAAAATATTAGGACACGACGGCTCTAGACACAAGGTAGAGCACGTAAGCAACAGTGTAAGAGCCAACTCAGGGCTACTGATGCAGGATTCAGATGCATACCTAGAGAAACAGCAAACTAGTGAATACACTTGAGGCTTGTGTATGCCTGTGTGTGTGCATGTGCATGTGCGTGTGCGTGTGCGTGTGCGTGTACGTGTGTGTGTGTGTGTATGTATGTATGTGTATGCATATTTTAAGGGAATTATGTTTAAACATTCTCTCCACAGCAGCTGAGTGTATATTCTATTTTGCTTTAGGATGGTCACATGTATCATTAAGCAATTAAAAAATCATTAGTGTTACTTTTATCAAAGTCATAGTACCAGAACCTCCCCTCAGTTACTGGTTTCCTGCAGATAATTAACAGATACTATTCCCAGGGCCCAGAGACATCAGTCAGAGGAGCTGTGCTCCCAATAACTATGCACTGGAATGAGCAGGTACTATGTAAATTGAGGTTGTTAAACAAAAGCAACAATGTTAATTACAGCTCCATTCAAAAATAAGAGTGAATGGGCTCTATTCTGTGAACCAAGACCAGGACAGCAGGAAGAACGCTCCTTCTCACAATTCAATAAAGAACATAAAAGGCAGGAGATGAGGGCAGAAAACCTGAATGGGAAGCTGTCAAAGCATTCCAAAGGCTCACATGTGGAATTCACCCAACGTGTGTTTACTTAGTGTGTTCAGTGTCATCCAGCTTCCCAGGGTGAATGAATCACTCATTCTAAAGACAAAAAGAGAGAAAACAACAAAACCCCAATAGAACAAAAAACCTAAAGTGCTGCAAAAGTACTGACAATTGACTGCAAAGTAATTAGAAAGCCCTTTTAGAAATCATTATGGGCTGAGTCAATCACTTCCTCTACTCCAGTGAACCAAGACCACATTTCTGCCACTGCTTATATCGTGTTCTAACCATCTGCTCATTTAAGAAGTCACTGTCAGGCTGGCAAATATTTTCTTTTTAAATCAAATACCATTTTAAGCATTTTTCAATTGACTGGAAACAACAATGAATTAAAAAATAAACCTCTCTCTCAGTGTGTGTGTGTGTGTGTGTGTGTGTGTGTGTGTGTGTGCATATGTGTGAGTTTATCTGCATGAATGGGCATGCATGTCTGAGAGCAAGGATGTACAGAGGTCAGAGGACAACCTCTGGTAAAGGTTGTGAAAGGACCACCTTTTACTTCCTTTGAAACTTCCTTCTCTGCTACTGTGTCTGTCAGGCTAGCTGGCCCATGAGATTGAGGATTTTCCTATCTTGCTTCCCATCTCACTGTAGGAATGCTGGGATTACAGATGTACACAGCCATTCCTTGCTTTACATGGGTCTTAGAGATCCGAACTCAAGTCCACAAGTGAGTGATTTCCCCACTAAGCGGCCCCTCAATTTATTTTTTAATGGTAGACCTCATAGAAAATGACAGACATTCAGCTTCTTTGGAAATGTGAACTATCAGGCAATACGGAGTCTCCATGTTTACTGGCAGACACAAGCTAGGACTGAGAAGTGGTGCCCTGACAGAGGAGCGCGATCACGTCCCACTTGCCACTTCCTCCCTGCCCCACCTCATTCTTTCATGTTCCCTACCTGACTAGGAGGAATTGGAGAGTGTGTCTTGTGGCTTTAATGTTATTTCCATCGCACCCGAGAGCTCCTTTAGAGACAATGCCATGTCTTACTTCTCTCGGCGTATGTGGCAGACCACAGAAGGCAGGCCAAGGCAGATGTTCAGGAAATATTTGTTTGTGAACTTGGAATATATCCAAGTTGTCTTTATCACACTTATAACAGAATCAAAGGTATTTTAGAAAAAAAAGTATGTTTTAAAGCAACTGCAGAGATGAGCATAGGAGCAGCAGATGAGAGTGTGTGTGGTGGGGTGGAGATTACCCAGAGAACAGTGTTAATTACTGATAGGGCTGCAACCACGACACAAATCTCTGACTGCTTGGGTCAGTGAGCTTTGCAGTTACAAATACGGGAAAAATTAAAAGTCCTCTATTCAAAATAGGTTACAGCGCGTGTGGAGCAAGGCAACCTAACACATACAACAAAAGCATTACCAGTGTTCAAGAGAAGCCTTCGCAACAACTTCGGCAAGAGAGGGATGGGGCCTACTCCATCTAGGACGCCATCATTCCTATGAAAGATTACAGCATGCTATTGATAAATACTTTCTATTTCCTGAAAATCATACAATGAACAGAACATCCTGGAAGGATTGAATCCTACCTTAACTTTTTGAGGTGAACATACTTTTGTTCTTTAAAAAAACAAGGAATGGATTACTGTACAGGCAAAAAATAACTACAGCAAAGGATCATCCCATGACCCTTCCATCGGGCTATTCATCATGGCAGGTGAAGGAGCAGGGACGGGAGGGGAGATGCTCAGTAAGGAAGCACTTGTTCTGCAAACATGAGGATGTGTTGCAGACTCCCAATACCAGTGTGAACAGCTATACCCTGGTACTGGAACAGCACACAGCTATTAGCCTAGTACTGGAGATCAGAGGAAAAAGGAGAAGCCTAGGGCCTTGCTGCCAGCCAGTATAGTTAAAATGACATGTTCCAGGTTCCGTGAGAAACCCTGTCTCAAAAACTAAGACAAACTGGGAAGTAATTAAGGAAGGCCACTTATACGGACCATTCACGTGTACCCATATGTATTTTAAGTATCTATCTGAGTATTTGTTGTCAGGCGTTCCAGCTACAGGCCTAGAAGTGGACTGCTGGATTATGTGGGAGTTCAGTGTTCACCTTTCTGAGGAAGTGCAAATTTGTTTGCATAACAGCTATTCATTTTATGTGGTGACCAGCAACACCCAGGATCTCTAGTTTCTCTTGGGCCTTGGCATGGACTTGAGGGCATTCCCAGCTGAGGAGGACTGGCACTTTACTATAGTCAGGGATGCTCCCACCTGAGAGCAGCCAAGCACCTTCTTATGTGATTAATGGCCATTTGTAGGTCTTTGGAGAAATGCACAGTAAAGTATTTGTCCATTTAAGAAGCTGCACCATCTTTTTATTCTTGAACAGTAAGAATTACTTATATATATTCTAGAGGTTAGACCCTTATCAAAATGTGACTTGTGAACACTTTCTCTCCTGCTGCTGACTTTTCACTTTGAGTTGTTTTTTGATATGCAAAAAATCTTTAAGTCAGACAAAGTCCGATTTGTCAATATTTCCTTTTGTTGTCTGTATTTTGGGGATCATATCTAAGAATTCACAGCTACCACCAGACTTTGAAGATTTCTAATTCTATATTCTTTTAGGAGTTTTATAGTTTATTCTTACACCTTATGTTTTGACCCATGTCGACTTTACATGGTATGAGGTAAGGGGCCACAGGTATATTTTTGATTATACAAAACATTTACACTCAACTGGAAGTTAACTTTTATAACAAATATTATGTAGCTAGACACAGATATGCATATATATATTCATAGTTATCATGCAAAATAATGAGTTACTAATATTTTTAAAATAGAGCTTTTATTTTTACTACAACTGGACAAAGAGATTTAGAAATTAAAATATGCACAGAAAGCAAGCAGATATTCAGACTGAAGCAAGAGGAAGAAGCATGTGTGTACTAAAGAAATGGGAAAGAGTTATCAAGCCTGAAGAAATACAAGACAATGGATATAACAGACAATACATTTTATATATTAATGCTGCTGAATTCCAGCATTAAGAAACACAAAGCATTGACCCACTGGACGATAAGCATTGAGGAAATACCAGCCAGAACATCATGTCAGACAGGAGAAGAAAAAACTAAAGAAGTGACAAGATGACATTAAAGGTGGCTTAGAAATTAGACAAATGACTAATGCTTGAAAATTACGGGGATAAGTCAGTTTCTTTAGCTTTCCACAAGGCACTATTTCTTCTGAGCACAAGGTCAACAAATACATACCATACAAGCTACCACTCCTTAATACTAAATGTCTGGCAGACAGCACCAATCAATTACAGTACCCTGGAACAAACTCCTTAAAATGCTCCAGACAAATGACTTCCATTGAGCACAGTTGTTTTCAGAGACTGCATCTATTTACTATCCTGGATCTGCAGCACTGGGTATCTTTTCTCAGTTGACAACAGGAACTGGGCAATTGCTAATTCTGTCAACTCTTTACTCCTTAGCTTCCAAGGAATGTCCTGCTCTTGGACTTTCTGCATCTACTTGCTTCAAAAGTCTGAGAAGGGTGAAGTTTGAAGGTCACAGTAAAGGGCCTCGTCTGGTACCATGCAGCAGACTCACCTGTGAGATACTACAGAGTTACTCAGACTTTACTGTAGGCTGACTACATCAGGAATCCCTAGCAGTAGGGTAACTTTTCATAAACCACATTAAATTCTTTACTATGGTCTACTGGCATCCATTTCTCACCAGTCTCTAGCTCAACATGCATGACTCTAATGCAGATATCTCTAAGTTTTGGTACTAAGAAGATTTTCTCAAGAAATTCAGAAACAGGCTGGAAGATGGCTTGGTCAGAAAAGTGCCTGCCACGCAGGCACCAGGACAAGTTCAGGTCTGCAGCATGCACGTGGGAGCAGGTGTGCGGTGTATGCCTTGTGACGCCATGCTGGTGCAGTTGCAAAGGTAGTCTATGGAGACAAGCAGGTCTCTAGAGCTCACTTCCCAGCCATCCTCTCCAGTCAGTGAGCTCTGGGTTCAGTCTCAACCGAGTGGAGGGCAACTGAGGAAGTTGTGCGCACGCGCGCACACACACACACACACACACACACACACACACACACACACACACAGAGAGAGAGAGAGAGAGAGAGAGAGAGAGAGAGAGAGAGAGAGAGAGAGAGAGAGATTGAATAACACTACATGACAGAACAGCCTTCTATTTTAGGCACTGAAAGTCTGGAAGGTTTTTGAGAGTTAGAAGTTAATAAAATTCAGGCCAGCGAGATGGCTCAGTGGGTAAAGGCACTTGCTGCCAACCTGACACCCACATGGCAGGAGAAGAGAACTAACTCACACAAGCTGTCCTCTGAGCTCTACTCACATGCATGGTACTCGAAGACTGCCTTAACTAGAAATTATTAACAAATTCAAGACAAAGGAAATAGCGAAAAAGGGACAGTGACTTCATGGTGTATTTTGTGGAACTTAAAGGTTCCATAATCTCAGCATTATTTCTCAACTTCAGATGTCTGGATGACAGGATCTCTAAACTGAGCCCAGATTACTGTCCTCTCCACCCTAGTCCAGAATGAAAGAGACAGAGGAACCCAAGAGTCCCCTGTGACATTAAAGAAGGGCCAGGTAACCACACTGTTGGAGACTCTAGCTGGTCAGATAGCAACGGCTGGTGACTCCAGGTGATGCACACTAAGTACCTGCCACTCTGAGAACTTAAGTATCAGCCTGACCTCAGAGGGACCATCACAGCCACACAGGTGAGGCTCTTGGTAGAATCCTAGAGTTCGCTCTTGTGTTTTCTTAGCAAGCACTGAGACGGGGTTTCTAGAACCCAGAGCGAAACAAAGTCATTATTGTTTCTAAATACAACAGAGAATTTATTAGACCTCATCAGCAAGGCTCTACAGAGAACTTATTGGCATAGTTGTAGGAGGAATTTTTAATTATATTTGAATAGGCTCCATTAGGAGCCACTAAAAATCAAGTCTTTTACTGAACTTCTACACAAAAGTCTGAACAAGTTGAGATGGGACTTTCTGTGGAAAGAGAAAAGGCACCCAGGTTTAAATAAGCCTTTGTGGATAAAAACAAGTTGACTCATTCAATATATATGCAACAAATGTTTATTGCTGACAGGCTGCGCACAAAACTCTGTGACGTACACTTTGTTCTAGGTTAATTTTACTTAAGTTTTGATGGCTGTTTATTGTCTGCTTCATTTTATGTCATGGCACTGACTCTTCATAGTTCATAGGAAGGAGATTACTATTTACCCATTTACCTGTCATACAGACAGGGTCCTCAGGAGCTCAGAAAAGCTAAGTGATTTATCCAAGGTTGGCCAGTATTCCAAACCCTTGGCAGAGCCCTAAACAGACGGTTTGGGCTGGTGGCAATCACCATGCTTTCACTAACCCACCAACAGCTAGCAGCACAGGCAGAATTCTGGCCTGGCAATTTGGAGCTGCACTTTGCAAAACCAAGTAAGAAAACAGGAAGCTCAAGAAAGCCTGGATAATTCAATGCTATAAATCCAATGGACAGAGCACAAGGTAAGTGGAAAAAGCAGGCGAGCAAGGTGAGTTTTCTAAGCACACAGCCTCTCGTGCAGCGGCCCTCAGGCCCAGCCAGCTCGGTTTTCTAACTTTCTCCTACCATCAGTGCAGAAGCCCCAGGCCTCTTTTTGGGATTTTGTGCACACTCAGAGACTGCTGACAGGAGAAACACAAGACTCTGAGGACAGAAGAGGGCTACTGCTGCACCATCTTGTGCAATGTTCATGGTGTCCGGGGGGTGTCAGGCTTTGATTTCACTGTTCTAAGTAAACACCACCCAGACACACTCTAACACCTTTACTTCTTGTTCACAGACTTGCTCTTTCTTTCTCCCAGCCTAAGTAAAGACAGCTCAGCACTGTAGAATTCTTCACAGAAAGCTATTCCCAGTGTAATGTCGTATCCTGGTGATGACTTTCACACTGTAAGACACGGGATGCAGCTTTGTGGACAAAAACTTTTCTTGAGCGAAGCAGTGATGGATACACTTTTTTCTAATGGATCTTTCCCCCCTTCGGTCGAGGGAGTTGTTGAGGAAGAGTCTGGCTACATAGCCCAGGGTGGCCTCAAACTCAGGTCCTTCTGCACAAGTGCTAGGGTCACAGGGGCTTATTTTAACTTTTTTCTTTCTCGGAGGGTCCATCCTTCAAAGAAAGATGACAAACTGCTGTTCAAAGCCCATGCATTTCCTCCATGTTAGTCAGCCTTCTGTCACTATACTCCACACTGGAGATGACCCCTTACACAGAGAAAAGGTGTGATCTGTCACTATACTCCACACTGGAGATGATCCCTAACACGGAGAAAAGGTGTGATCTGTCACTATACTCCACACTGGAGATGATCCCTTACACGGAGAAAAGGTGTGATCTGTCACTATACTCCACACTGGAGATGATCCCTAACACGGAGAAAAGGTGTGATCTGTCACTATACTCCACACTGGAGATGATCCCTAACACGGAGAAAAGGTGTGATCTGTCACTATACTCCACACTGGAGATGATCCCTTACACGGAGAAAAGGTGTGATCTGTCACTATACTCCACACTGGAGATGATCCCTTACACGGAGAAAAGGTGTGATCTGTCACTATACTCACACTGGAGATGATCCTTACACGGAGAAAAGGTGTGATCTGTCACTATACTCCACACTGGAGATGATCCCTAACACGGAGAAAAGGTGTGATCTGTCACTATACTCCACACTGGGATATCAGTGTACATAGTTAAAACCTCATCTCTAACCTGCCTAATAGTCACTCAAGCATCAAGGAGACTAGTGACAGAACTGCCCCATCTGGCCTCCTGCAGCCCGGGACACAGCCCAGACCCCAGCTGAGAGTGGCAGGTCAGCCAGCCTCGAGTGCTGGCTCAGCCTTACAGCAGTACCTAAAACTGTTCAGCACTAAGAAGAGGAACATTGACCTTATCACATAAAAAAAAGGACAGGAAAAGAGCCCCACTCAACCCATTGAAGCACTGCCATATGAACACATCAGAATCACAGGAATGTAAGAAATAGCATCTATGTATCTAATGTAAGTCAAATGTCAGTAAACAACAGTAAGCTATTTTAACATGAGAACTCTTCAGTGAGGAGACATGCTTCCTATAAAGGCAGATAACATTTCTGATTGCAGCCAAATTCATGGAGGCATGACTTGAAGAGCCATAAAAAGTATGTGAAGTCTCTTCTAGAGAGAGAGTGGGTCTTAGGTTCTGCACCCACCAACATTTCCAGGGGGTTGAGGAGCCTACAGCAGTCACTAAACTAATAATATACAAGAAACAACACCATGACCCACTTCAAATTATTGGTACCAGTTCAGTTCTGGGGCTGCCTCATCTTGAGAATCTAGACGATAATAACACAGAATGGAAACTTCCTTTTTTTGCACAGACAGAATCTCAGGAAGCCAGTGAATGGCTCAGCAGCCTAGAGACTGGCTATGTGCAGCATTCTTTGAATACGAATTAGCAGCGGGTAATGGCAGCATATTTATGAGGCCTCTTGCCGGGTCCTTTCCTCCTGTGAATGCTGTATAATTCATTGCGTGCGCCCTGACCCCAGTGCGCTCCTGTTCTGACAAATCATACTTGATTAAGACAAATCTTTATTAGTTAGCTAGTCAACTTCCCCATTTATCACTGGCAAATCCCATTCTCCTCTTCAGGTGCAAGAAAAGTGACTGAAACCCTCACAAACAACAGCCAAATCACCTTGAACAGCTAAATAAGAATGATGTATTTCTCATAGACACTGAAAATAAACCTAAAGCTTCAGAGTCTTAGATGGCTAAACAAAGAATTCAGGAGGTATATAGTACACATACTGATAGACTCAAATCCCCTACACATCTCACCCAAGCCAAGACACTGTTAATTGTGTAATCTATGTCAGGATTTTTATCTCCTACTAAACTCATTTTAAAAGCAAAATGCTATGTTCTTAAACACTGTATTATGAAGCTGGAGGCTCGAAGCTCTGAAACAGTAAAGGTAAAAAGACTTCCCAGCATACAGAAAGTTTATGGTCCCCACCAAAAAAATAATAACAACCACCACAATCTCTAAATTAGAGTAGAACTGGATATGGTAGAACGAACTCAAGATTACTGTTGATTCTCTCGTAGGGTGGAAAATGTGTGTACTCTGAACGGTCTGCTACACTCTTGTGAATTTCAGTGTCATTCACCCTACCTAAATGATGACATGTTTGTGTAAGAGCTGATTCTCACTGGGTATCTAGTGATCCCAGGATTGCCCTCAGACCCCAGCAAGGAAGCCATTGGTCACAAAGCCATACACCATGCCCCAGGACTGCCACTCAACATTGAAAACAGTGTCCTTCCAACAAGTTTCAGAAATTCTTTGGTCTCAGGAAGGTAGACTCGGTACAGCCCATTACCTTTCATTCCTCAGTGAGATATGAAATGAAAATGTTCATGTCAGACATTCATTTCTCAAAATTTTACTCTTGTGCCTTATTCCAATGTAGGAGAAACATCGCTTTTGTTTTTTTTCATGTTACCAAATGATTCCAGATATGTAATGGTGGTGTAATCTCAGAATCCCTTAAGAACAATCCAGAGACAATGTATCAATATTTCATAGTATTCCCATGTGAGCTCCTATATGTTTCATATTTATTTATTTATTTATTACCCACTTTTGCTCCTGATATCATTAATGAAATACCGGTCACACTACATGGCACAGATATAGGATTGTACTTTGTTGATGCTCTTATGTGTTACATGGGAAGCATCACTCATCACTCAATTCCATGTGGGGGCTGTCTTCTGTTTGCCAAAACTTCCCATTTAGACAATGTGGATACATTGAGAACTGAGGTCCGAGCTTGGTAGGAGAAACTTCCAAAAAACACCCACTGCAGTAGGGAATAGTGTGTTGATGGTTTAGAAGCAGACAGGCTCTGATTAGATCCAGGGCTCAGAAGAGACCACATCTGAACACCCCTCCCCTGCCTTACGGGTCTTTCATCAGAATCTTAAAACAGTGAACAACTATTTCAAAAGTGCAAATTGCTGTGGTCTTTTTGGAAAACTTTTCCTTTAGTTGGAGGGTAGGCTGGAGAGTTGTCCTCTTTATGATGTGTCCACAGAAATATGGGGACTGTTTTGAAATTGCTTTTAATCTATTCCATAGATTCACTACTCATTTATATTTATTTATTTTTTCATTTAGAAAAGTTGGTAAGAATAAATGCTCCTAGAAAGGCTAAACTACTTGCCCATGGAAGCCAAATTTAGGTGATAGGTAAGGTTAGAAATCCAAGACAACAGAACATTTTTGAGAGCCAACACCGTGGCAGGCTTTGTGAGGACACTAAGAAGGACCAAGCAAGACCCAAGCACTTAGCAGCTCACAAGCAAATGGGACGGAGTGACATGAAACCTATCATTAAAACAGCGTGTAAAACAAGCTACAAGTGCTCCGTGGGAGCGCGTGTCAAATGTGTTGGATCAGCCAACATAATGGTCCTCTCCATAGATTCCTTCAGCATCGTTGTCTTCAGAATCCATGTCTTAACTCCCTCTCAATCTTAGCTTCTTGCCACACGAAGCTAATAGACTGACAATGATGTTGACATCTTTTGATATTACTTAAAATCTCAGTGTGATTTATACTCCTCACCCTCCCCCAAGAGGGAGGAACCATGGAAACAATGCTCCTTCTTTCTTTTGAGAATCTATATCACACTGACCTGCAAGTATAACATGTGATGGGTATTTGGATAATATATAGGAGAGGTTACATTTCTAGCAAAATTTGTCAGTACAGAAGTCAAAAGGCATTTGGGACATACCTATTGAGCGAGACACAAGCCAAAGTGAATGATAAGGATGATAAGATATTCTCCAGTTGTGGAGGTCAATCCCTAAAAATGTCTTTTTATACTTTTATCTATCTATCTATCTATCTATCTATCTATCTATCTATCTATCTATCTATCAATCATTGTTTTTGCGTGTGTGCCTATGTGAGTTTATATGTACTATGTGTGTATAGGTATCACAGAGGTCAAAAGTAGGCACAAGGTCTGCTGGAACTGTGGTTATAGACACTTGAGTCACCATGTAGGTGCTGGAACCTGGGTCCTCTGCAAGAGCAGTAATCAGCACCCAGCTGCTGAGCCCTCTCTCCAGCCCTGGCTATCTTGAGTGTTAATGGTTAATTTTGACTGTCGACCTGCTGAGGCTTGGACTCACCACGAACCTGGTCACATCTTTGAAGATCTGTCTAGGTTAGCTTTATGGAGATAGGTAGGGCCACTCTAGACATGGGCAGCATCACTCCCAGGGCTGGGGCTAAGACTAAGGAAGAGAAGAAGCTGGGCAGCATCTCTGATTGTTCTCTGCTTCCTAACCATGGATGGAGATGACCAACTGCCTCGGGCTCCTGCTGCCACAATGCCCCTGCCATGATGGACCATACCTTGGAACCGTAAGTCAAAAGAGACCTTTCTTCTTAAGTCTACTTCTCATTCCTGACAACAGACTGGAAGCAGGTAACTAAGCAGCAGGGCACTGCTCTGTGTCTTTCCTTTCTACATATTGTGTGGCACACACCACACCACATGCTTCTTAGGTGAGTGGGAAAACAGATGAACGGAGGAGGAAGAGGAGGAAAAGAGGAATAGAGAGAAAAGAGGAAGTGGGGAAAGTGACATTACAAACTTTCTTGGCTAAAGAGGAACCGGGGAGGATTTGGATATTCTTTATTCCATGAAGCTGGAAGATCAGCTAAAAAAAGTGATTTTTCTAATTGGCCCATCTTATCTTAACTCTTATTTTATGTCCTATGTCGCATATAATACAGAGAAAGGAAGTTCAAGACCATGTAATTACTGTGACTACTTCTTACCAGAGACTACACATGGCCCTGGAGCATGGCTTCCAAACAGTCTGATCATTTTGCAATGGTAGGTGAAATCCTGAGAGGCCAGCTTCTACCAGAGCATGGTCTAGACTCACCGTGTTAGCGAGGCTATCTGAAGCTTGCTGGAGATACCAGCTATGTGGCCGGGTATGCCCTATAATGAGGACGGGGTTGAAACAGGTGGCAGGGAGGGAAGGAATGCACTTTTCCCTCACAGCTCACTTATGTACGACCTTATTGAATTCTGGGAAAGAAGTTAAGCAGTGTATCTACTTAGGTATGGTAAACTGATCCCCCATTCATTGAAAAAAATATTAACTGAGTTCTTATTATGAAGCAGGCATGGGAATAGAAACCAAACATGACATCAGGTGATGACCTGTGTGCTAATAGGCAAACAATGATTCTTTGAAAAGTGGAGGTTAAGAACATTTATTGAATACTTTGAGGTCATTTTCTTACGAATGCATTTTTAACAGAACAGGTTCACGGGAGTGTATATGAATGCATACATTCCTATGAAGACCAACAAATGCCAAATGACTGTAGTGTTTTGTTGCTCCACTAAATGAGAGGGAAACAAAACTATTCCGTAGTAGAGTATAATTTTGTCATTGTACCAGTATAATCTGATATTCTATTGCAAACACTTAGTAGAGAAACCTAATTCTGCTGCAAATTTTCAGAATGTGTTAAAATTGATGTCAATGTCTCAGTAATTTCGCAGTTTAAAAAACAGTTAGAATGTAATGACTACACTCCACTTGATTAAAGCATTTACAGCTCTAATCAAAAACTGACAGCAAGATCAAAGATGTTAACTTAAATCTCTCCTCTAATTATGTTTAAAATGCCACACCTCAGGCCTGTCTCTCCTCTTCTTTTTCAAACCAAATTCTGCTTAAGAAAGATCTAACACTTCTTAACAGTTCATTATCCAATAAAACTATTCAAAGCTTAAAAGCAATCTACACAATTAGTCAGGACCTCAGGGAGTCCACCGGTAGTCTTTATTACAGGACTTCATATTAAAACACCTTAATTATATTTGTCAAATGGATTTCATTAAAACCCATCGTCACTTTAATTTTCATATTTTGACAGTGCTGGCATAGGCATTATTACCACCTGCCAGGCTAGGAACTACAACAAAATTGTCAAATTCCTTCAAATCCTAAGCAGTTTTTTTTGTACCTGACTGATGGTTTTCCCTGTGTGGGGGAAGCTGTTGCAATTAGGAAAATTAAAATTTTCCTATGTAAATTCCACTCAGAACACACACACACACTCTATGTATGTTTCTTGCGGTGCTGGGTTGCCAGTGTGCTCTGCAGAGGATGATGCACACACTTTGCCGTTGTGCATCTGAATAGCAAAGCCGAGACATCAAACAGAATGTACTATGATTCAATCACATCACAACCATCAGGACTTGAAAGCCAGGACTTTTTTTTTTTTTTTTACTTCCTATTCATTATGCTGCCATATTTCATAAGATATATGGTGTTCCTGGCCATTCACTTGAGATTCAATTGTATTTTTATTTGCCACCACGACTTACACTATTGAAACAGCAAATGGGAAAGAAAAAGTGCATGCATCCTTCTCTTTCCAGCTATGCCGTGTTTCATGTCAACAGAGATGCAATGTTTACAGGCATTTTCCTAATTCAGCTGGTTATGCAACTTTAGGAAGATGGAGGTATGCACAATAACATGCAAAGCATTTCTGTGCTTTTCTATGGATTTTCTAAGGTTTTGGTAGCATATGAGACACTGAAAGAGAATTTCATAATCTGTTTTTCAAAATTTCTATGTTTTTCAAGTATTAAACATAGAACAAGCACAGCAAAAAAAAAAAAAAAAAAAAAAAAAAAAAAAAAAAAAAAAAAAAAGATAACAAAACAAACCTAACAGACTTGTAAGATATAACAAAGGAGCTGGACTTCTGGCTTATGTCAACACACTTCTGGGCTTGGTGCAATGGTCTCTCGAGTAATAATCACCTTGCCTTATGAATACTTTAAGTCATAGTAAATGGTCTTGGATTATTTTGAGTGGATCTGGAATTTTAAAGATTTACTTACAAATTCAGAAGACATTAAAAAATCATAAATGATCACTGATTTATGTGCCTCAAAATTTAATATCAATGAAATAAAAAACATGCTCTAAGAATTAGGTGTACAGAAAAATGTATTTCAATACAGCTCCACCGCTGCTGCTGCCTGGAAGCCTTCCATGATCAACTCTGATGGCAATGCTTCACCCTCCTTTGGCCTCAAGTCGATTCACTACCTGGGCCACTGTTGTGGCACGTATCTTCACGTGTGTGTTTTCTCCTTTATCTCTATACCCAGAGCCTAGCAGAGTGCCTAGTCCTGTATGCACAGTGCCTGTCTGGCTGTGTTCCCTAACCTCTCCATAGTAGGGGATGTCTTATTAGTCTTCTTCTACATGCTGCTTCATAAATGGTAGGCATTTGAAGCACATGCATGTATATGGCATGTTTGAGTATGCATATATACCTGAAGACATATGAAATTCTATGGATATAAAATAAAAATCCATGAATGAAAGAACGTAAAAATCATCAATTCTTTAAATTTTTAAATAAAATGTTACTACAATCTACTTTTGAGTATACATATGTACGTGTATACATGTGTTCGTGTGCATGTAAGTATACCTGCAGAGGCCGGAGGTCAATACTAGGGGGTTTTTCAATTGCTCTCCATTTTACTTTTTGAGACAGTTGCTCTCATTTAACTTGAATCTCACCAACTGGCCACACTGGCTAGCTGATAAATATCAGGGATCATCTCAGCTGCACTTCCCAAGTGGGTATTAGACATGTGCCCAGCTTTTACATGAGTTCTGGGGCTCTGACTTAGTCCTCACGCTCTGTAGCAAGCACTGTGCTGCTGAGCTGTCCTCCAGGCCCATAAACACTGCTATACCCTCGAAACATAAATCCTTCACATTTGTCCCACCCTTCCACGGTTGGCCCTTTAGCAATTCTGCCTTGGATGGCTCACTAACGGAAGGGATGGAGTGGACACAACAGAGGAATAACTCAAACTCTGTCCAGGAAGTACCTCAAATGACAGAAAGCATCTTCTATTGCAACCAGTCAATGATTTATTTGAAGATATTATTAATAATAACAGAACACATGGATTTTTCCCATTACGGGAAAAAAAAAGAAAAAAGACTATTTTTGAAATGTTCCTAGATCATTCTGAAAATGAGGCCAGGTGCAATGTCCATTGGAAGACCCGAAGCTTATTTGATAGAAATAGAGGCCTACAGAGGCCTGCTCACATAAAAAGCACTAGGCACATACAAGCTCATGAATCCTGCAACAATGTTAACTTGGTGCTCCAAGCCCAGTTTGGGCAATGCTGAGAATTCTTCTGCATTAGTATGGCGTACTATGTCAGATTTTGCTCAGTGGCGCCCTGGTTCTGAAGACACCCAGCTCCTATATCTGTGTGCAAGAGCAGGAGCTAACTGCATACTCACCACGGTGTGCACAACAGATAAACAGGCACTGTGGACGAGAAAAGTGTAGTCTGTAGAACCAGGCACCTCGGGCAGCATAGAGGACAGCACGTCTGGCTCACCAGTGCTGCACCACACCCGAGTGACTGGGGACAGGAGGGAGTCTGGAGGGATGGCGGGAGCAGATGATGGATACAGAAAAACCACTTACGAGTGTTATTTGTAAGGTGGGGGCTTGGCAGTGAGGCTAGGACCATCATCAGTAGCTTCTGGGAATTTCTTTTGCATGTCTGTGAGAGCAAGCATGCTTGTGCAGATGTTTACAGGTATATATGTGTATTTGTAGAGGCCAGAGGTCAATCTCTAATATTGTTTCTCAGGTACCGTCCATCTTGTTTTCTGAGACAGGATCTCTCATTGGCTTGGAACTTGCCCAGTAGGCTAGGCTTGCTGGGCAGAAAGTCCTAGGGCTCAACCTGTGTTAGTATTCCCAGAGTTGGGAATCACAAAAGCATGCCACCCTGCTTGGTTGAAAAACAAAAACAAAAACCCTCTATTTTTATTTATTCTCTGAGAATTTCATATATGTATATAATGTGTTTTGATAAGACACACCACATCCTCCAACTCCTTCAAACCTTCCCATATGTCCCTCTCATTTCATGTCTTCTTCTTTCCTTTACCACTTCCTCTTCCTCTTCTTCACTGATAACCAACTAAGTACAAATCAGTGCTGCACAGGTGAGGGCCACCTACTGGAGTGTGGGCCACTGACCAGGGGCCACACCACAGAGGAGAACTAACTTTACCACTGGGGCCTTCAACTATTAATAAACAGCTTCTTGGGTAAAAGTGGGGCTTTGTGAGCCCAATGGCACATGACCTCGGCACCCAAAGGTTCTTGGCCAGGCTTAGAGTACCAGACATAAATTCCATCTTGTGGAGTGAGCTTAAATCCAATGAGAAAGTAGTTTTTTATTCCCATAACATTTGTGACACTATTGTACCAGGCTGTTGATGACTTTTCTACCCCCAGCAACCTGTGTAACAGCTTCAGGTACTATGAAAGACAGCCAGTCAGGGAAGAGGCTTCCAGGGTAGTATTAGCTTGATTTCTCCATGTCCTGTGACCCAAGTGTGTGGCATCTTCAGCGAAGGGGTCTTACCAATAGGTTTTTGTGGCAACCAAGAGAAATGGTAATAGTCTGTATGGTTTTGGGGTGTTTAAGGGATCCCCTAACCAACAACTTGAATGAAAGTGTCCCACACCTGGTATAGACACAAGCTTTTTTAAACAAGGGTTCTAGGGTCCAGGTTTTCACAGTTAAACAGCAAGCCTTTTACTTACCTAGCTATCTCCCCAGCCTACTGGTGGGAATTTCTGCTTGGGACCATGCTGCTACTACCTGAACTGCCACTTCTGTTCCTTAGGTCACCTGTCCTCTGGAGATCATACTCCCATGCAAATCTTCCCTAGGTCCTTTTCTCTGGCCTCTGCAGTCCTTCCAGATGCCCCAGTTTTGGAACCATGGTGACATTTTCAACCTTTCTACAGCAAATAAGGAGAGTGGCTGTTCTGATTTGTTTCTCTTAGCATCAAGCTTGGCGTTGGTGGAACGGAGTACTGGGTGGTGATGTGAGATACATGGGATCACAGGAGCCTGCAGGACTGAAGGGAGTTGCAACGGCTTTCGGCTTTCGGCGCACATGATCAGAGAAAAAGCCTGAAGTGCCCAACCGACAGCTAGCTCTGCAAGGCTGTTCAGATACCGCTTGCCCAACAGGAGGGAAGCCATGGCTTCTGTGGCTCCCCAGGCCCCTCTAGAATGATTGCCCTGGAAAAAGAGATTGCTTTTCTATACTGGTCTAGAGAGAGAGCTAGCCCTGCACACCAAGTGAGACTATGCCTGATTCACTGTCAGCCAGGACAGAGAGCTAGCCCTGCACACCGAGTGACACCCAGGACATCTGTCAGCATCTTTCTAGACCCCCCAGACTGTGAAGGACTCCAAGATGTTTTGCATTCAGACCATCCCCAGGGCTGCTGCTCTCTCCTCCACAAGAGATTACTGACTCACTTTGCATAAAACGATAGCTAATTCAGTAGTTGCCCAGTAGTGATAGGGTGATACTAAAATGCTTTAGCTATTTGTTTCTCTGGGAATCAGCACTGGGCCTTTACCACAGCATGCATCTATACAGCCTCAGTTACTAACCAAGTCATTTACAAAGTGGAGCTGCCCAACCCTCTGAAATATTTATCTAGAGGAGCTGGTGGGTTTTTTATTGTTTATTTCTTACTTGGAGTGCCAAGAACCCCATTACCCACCTCCAGGCTCTGCAAAGCCTGGTCTTCTGTAGCACGAATCTTAAAAGGTCTTATTAATAAAAACAAACCCAGAGCCAGGTATTGGGGTGAATGCTGGAAGATCAGAGAAGCAGAACAAGCCACAGCTACCTCACCTTGCCAGTTCCTCAGCTGATCCTGTTTCCTCAGACTTTGAGTCCTCATCCAGAATGGATCTCAGCTGAACTGCTGCTCAAAAGCCTAAAAGCTTAACCAGGCTCTAGTTCCTGGTCCTCACGCCTTATATACCTTTCTGCTTCCTGCCATCACTTCCTGGGACTAAAGGTATGTGTTACCATGCCTGGCTGTTTCCAGTGTGGCTTTGAACTCAGAGGTCCAGATGGATCTCTGTCTCTGGAATGCTAGAATTAAAGGTGTGAGTACCATCATTTTCTGGCCTCTGTATCTAGTGGCTGTTCTGTTCTCTGACCCCAGATAAATTTATTAGGGCGCACAATATATTGGGGACACAATATCACCACAGTCCCCAGATGTGGGTCTACTCATTCTCCATCAGAAGTGGAAGACAGGCAAGGAGAGGATGGGGAAGCTTTAGGCAAAATAAGACTTTGGTCAGGTTCAGAGTGATTGCTGATTATTTTCTTCAACTCTCAAACTGCATTCCTGAGACAGAGAAGATTTTCTGCTTCTTAGGTAGACAGTATTTTAATGACTGATAGATATTGCTGCTTACAAAACATCCTAATGTGGCTTTAGCACCTCTGCTGTAGTGTTTATGCAGATATACTTTATACTTTAATATCCTGATTTTGTGTGTGTGTGTGTGTGTGTGTGTGTGTGTGTGTGTGTGTGTGTGTGTGTTGCTAGGGGTCCAACCAAATACTCTGTCACTCAGCTCCATCTGTTGAATTTTGGAATAAGCACTCAAAAATAAACTACTCAGGAGATATTCTCATAGTCTGTGAACTTCAATTTTGGCTAAGAAAAATAATTTCATCTTTTAATTTTAACTTCAAGAGGCCCTTGGGTCATTACTTTTCAAAGTCTCCAGCAGATGGTGGAAAGCAATGATTGGTCCTAATTGCCTGGCGAAGAAAAGCTACAAAAGGAGTTGAATTGCTTTTCTACTGCTATGAGTCAGAGCATTGTGAAATGCTATTGTATCTCCTGGTCTACGTTTTAGTCTTCAAAGCAGACAACTAACATGAGCCACCCTGGGACTAGGGAGGACACGGGGCCCCAGGTGACACTTTTTCACAGACTCCCATATTTCGTGTACGCCTTTTCAATGACAGCAAGTGTCTTCTATGCGACACAGGGTCCATGCGGGAGGAAGCGGAGGAGGAGGAAGCGAGTCGGCTGGTTTAGGTTGCTTCGGGCTCATAGACTGGAAGCGTCGGCTTCTTGTTCTTCACTCACTCAGTGGCAGGGTAGCTTCTGGCAAACTCACTGCGAAACTTCACCAGGGCCTAAGTCAGGAAACTTCTGGATCTGAGGTGAACTGCTGGGGGATGAGGCTCACCGACGAGGGAAAGACAAACACCCTCAAAGCCTGCAACTGGGAACAGCTGGAAGTCAATACTGCTACAGAATACTTAGAGTTTCCTAAGACATCCACCAGAAAGAATAAACACTGGAAAAATCAAAGGCTCCAGGAAGTCTAAAAGCTCACTAGTTAAGTAATATTTGCTTTTTTCTATTTTGTCAACTTTGATTATACATTTTATACTGTCAGTAAAATTTGGTAATAAAAAGAGAAAGCCTTAATTGAAATGCTTGTAAAATCCTCTTACTCAGAGAGTTTGTGTGCACTGATTAATTAAGAGACTTTCACAGTTTTCATATTGATTGCCTTTGTGTTTCTGAACTTCTGTCTGTTGCTCAGTACAGAGTAAGAGTAAGAAATCAAGGATGTAACAAGATGTGCGATTTCTCGCACAGACGTCCACTTTGAAAAACAAGGCTTTCCCCTCCCTCTTGGACCATTTCTCTGTTCTCTCATGTTGGCTGGAAGAAATAGGCTCTTCCATGCTAATTTTTTTTCTCAGTGTCCTAATTTCACTCAATATTTCTACAAGATAAAATCTGTCATGACTGCAGTTTGTATTTATTTTAGTAAACTGTTTAAAAAAAGAAAGAAGTAGTGAAATCCAGCCAATTTGCTCTTAGATCGAAGGAGAAGCTAATATTTCTATTTTAGATCTCTGTTGAAGGAAACGGATCTTCTTTCTATACATGGATGCTGCAGCGTAACACCTTAACACTAGGATTTTTCCTAGTAACTCTGAGAAAGAAAAGGATTTGAGGGCTGGGGGCTCAACCCACCTACGAATCAAGTCATCTTTCTCCACCGCGTCACTAGAAAAGGCTTCATGGGTTTTATGTAACAAATTACATTGTAATGAAAATACAATAGGGCTTTGGGTTTTTAATTAGCCTTTCTCGTCTCATTCTGCAGTTAGTATGTTACTTCAAGCGAAAATAACTAAAATCTGGAGTGTTTCTACAAGTTGGGTAATTTTTAGGATGTCATTAAAGAGATAAACTCACATATTCTCTACTTTGTTTAGGAATTTCCCTGTACCAAGACAAGATCTGTCTCTCTTCTTTTGAGCATTTCAGCACATTTGTCCAGCATTATTTTTTCATTCTCTTTTATCCCCGGGGCTCTCAATGTTTAAATAGCTCCCTCCCACGTAAAGCTTTGCACCGATATCGATCAGCCTAGGCTAGAAGCTACTATGAGGCATTTTCAATAATCAGCCCAGCTGTTGAGAGAGTTGCCTGAATAAAACCCTTAGGTAAATAGCACAATGCTCTGAGAATGCTTTGCCAGCAATCAGACCTTCTCGGCAACGAAGGATTGCTGCTAATGCTTCGCCAAACAAAGGACTAATTCTGACTTCAACAATGAAGGCTACAGGGTAATTCAAATAAATCCCATCTTTGATTCACATATGTAGAGACCATGAAGGGTCCTTCCCCCAAACATGCTTGCATAGCTGATTAATTCCAAAGCATTATGTGTCAAGTAAACTGTTTTTACAGAGCTCAAAAAACAAGTCCATGCAAGGTGTTTGCAGTGTTACCATTTTACCATTTACTTCTTATTCCTCACCTTCAGATTTACATCTGTTTACTTGGATCTTTGAGTCAACTATATTATGTACCTTTCTGTAATATGTGCCACACAGCACAGAAATAAAGGAGCAGGTATACAGTGATAATTTTACCGTACGTTTAATTTCATTTCTCCTGACAAGTCAGATGCTAAGAAATGAGACTCCTATGGAAAGTCCTAATCATGATTTTTTGCTGCTATATGGAAGTCTAGAAAGAAGCACCAAAAATCTGACACAGCACAAAGGACAAGGGAAAAGCTGAGGACCATCCCCTTGCAGAGTGGCCCCTCATGTCCACACCCTTGAGGAGGAATATGAACACACACACACACACACACACACACACACACACACACACACACACAAAACAAAACAAAAAAACAAACAAACAAACAAACAAACAAAAACCACAGCACCCAAAGAGATGAGTCTGAAGACATCTTCTGATGCTTTTGGAGCAAAAAAGTAAAACAAAATAAAAGTAGGCACAAACAATTTCAAATGTTCTCACAGGAAGTGCTGAAAAGGCTTCCAGGTCTTTTTTAACACTGAACACATCTTCTGGTCAAGGTTAACCTGTAACATGACACGTGAAACTTCTGAGAAATTAAGAAAGCTAAGTTGCTTCATGTGGTGATATATTCTGTACCCTAATAAACTTATCTGAGGATCAGAGGACAGAGCCAGCCACTAGATTAGACACAGAGGCCAGATAGTAGTGGTACACACCCTTAGTCCTATCATCTGGGAGGCAGAGATTCGTCTAGATCTCTAAATTTAAGGCCACACTGGAAACAGAGCCAGACAGTGGTGGCACACAGCTTTAATCCCAGGAAGTACGATGGCAGGACACAGAAAGGTATATAAGGCATGAGGAAACAGGATCTCGCTCTCTTGAGGTTGAGGATTTCACAGAGGTAAGAACATGGCTGGCTTGTTCTGTTTCTCTGATCTTTCAGCTTTCACCCCAATATCTGGCTCCAGGTTTTTTTTGTTTTTTAATTAATTAGACCTTTTAAGATTCAGATTACAGTTTCATCACATTTATTATGTAATTTATCATGAATTCTATATCCACAAAAATAAATCTGAATAAACCTTTCCTGTCTTCCTATTATTCATTCAATCAGTCATTTATTTATTGACAGAGACTAGTAATTTACATAGCTTAGACTAGTCTCAAACTAAGATCCTCCTGCCTCAGCCTTCTTGGTGATATGTACCACCAAGTCTGGAATCTTTTTATTAATTTTGCTGTGAATATTGATTGGTTGCTTTTTCCCCTTTAGTTTGAGATAAAAGAATAGGCTCTAGCATTTAGTTTGGGGTAAATCCTGTATGTAACAATGAACCAAAGAACAAGAGGCGATCTATGACAGATTCTGTAATGTATTTAGTAGATAGGATGCCCCTAACCTGCCTTCAACACACTGCTCAGAGACAGAAGCAAACAAAAACAATTATGATAGTTATAGATAACAACATTAATCACAATTTGTACCCTTATATAAATTTTTGGTATTAAAATAGCAAACACATGAGTTTGTTCAATATTCTTGTTCTGCAAAACCCTCCCAGACACAAAGCATCATCATTCTATAGAGAGAAGCATCGTGAAAAGTGCTTGGCTTTGATGCGGACAACCATCCATGTGCAAAGGAATCTATGCAGAGGCTGCTGGGAGAGACAGACCTCTGCCCTGCAGATCTTTCTTCACTGAGGGTGTCACCACCTTACCTCCACCTGTGGGGATGTCTGAACGCCACTAGCCATCTCTGCTCTCACCATGTGTTTCTTCCTACATTTTCCAGGTTTTCTTTGAGAGCCTCATTCACTGTTTTGGTTTTAATATCATCACACTTCTATACTTGAGCCATTAACCTAGGCCAAGTGTTGTCCCCTGGTCTCAGCAGCACCTTAAAGTCAGCAGGCATCAAATGCAAACCAAATTAAGAGGTCTCCTGGATGCTGGGTGGTGGTGGCACACGCCTTTAATCTCAGCACTTGGGAGGCTGAGGCAGGCGGATCTCTGTGAGTTCAAGGCCAGCATGGACTACAGAGTGAGTTCCAGGAAAGGTGCAAAGCTACATAGAGAAACCCTGTCTTGAAAAAAAAAAAAAACCAATAATAATAATAATGATAATGATAATAATAACAATAATAATAATAGGTCTCCTGGGATGGGCACATACCAATTTGTTTTGAGTCTTCCTTTATTCTGTTTCTTATTTTGGACCAGTCATCAAATGTTAACAAATGTGTTTTGAAATAAGTGGTGATGTACAGACCAGTGGAATTATCTCTCTGCCTTTATAGCTATGGCTACATCTTTATCACATAATCTTCCTAGAACAGTGCCCTGGTCATTCTTACCAGGAAAGATTTACCTGTAAGCTAGCATTTACAAGTGTCTAGAATTTGCTTTTACATAGTACTGTAGGCTCTCCACCACCCCTCAGCCCCTAACCTCCCTGACAATCTTCCTTGGCATCTACATTGGATTAGAATCCAATTCAACATTTTTCAACTTTTTTGTCTATGGATGTTTTAGGCTCAATACGCTTTTACAGTTCGTGCAGAAGACTTTGTTTTGCGCACAGAGGGACAGTCATCAGTATTCCTGGACCCTAAACAAATGTCAGTAGCAAACTCTTCTCTACTAGATGTGATAACTCTCCAAAGTATCCAGATACTACCACCCATCTCCCGGGGAATAGGGCTCAGTTCTGAAAGAGAATTTTCTGGTCATATTGAATTTAGCTATCTCTGAGCCTGTCTCTGCCTACGAGACTTTCTGCAAAAAGCACTAACGGTCTACCACTTCATGAGTCTACTCACTGTTCAGTTCAGATAAAATGTCATGTCTGCCACAGATTCCTTCAAGTATGCCACTCACAAAATGACTCCTCTCTTCTTGTGTCCCCTCCTCTCCTCTCTCGAGGAGTGAATCTAGGACCTCCTATATTTCAGACAAGCACTGGACCAATGGACTTCATCTTTCCCCTGAATCTTCTAAGCATTCTATCATATTTAATAAGATCATGTATACAAACCAAAGTGCAAGCTGCTTGAAAGTAGAAACTGTGCCCCCATTTTCCTCTAAAAATATTAAAAATTTGTATGCCTGTATCCATTTGAGTGTTGGCCACCTGTGTGTGGATACCTTCAGAGGTCAGAAGAGGGTATCAGATTCTGTGGAACTGGAGTTATGAACTGCTATCAGCCAACCAATACGAGTGCTGGGAACTGAAGCCAGGTCCCCTGAGAGAGCAGTCATCACTCTTCAGTTGCTAAGCCATCTCTCCAGGGACAGCCTTCTTTATTCATGCGGAGTGATTAGCCTGTGCATACCAGGTAGGCAGGTACTTCCGGCCCCATGTTTCCGGTCTTTGTAGTCACAAATGACAAGAAGCCAGAAGCTAGCAAGTGTCCTTAAGACATGTCTAGACTTAGCTTCATCTGTGCTGATGTTTCTCAGCTTGCCTATTTGAAAGGCGAAGGATGACCAGAACAAATTGTGACCATGCAATCTAGGGTTCACTTGCATAAACAAGCAGTTAGACTGTGAAGGAGACAATGGGCAGGGACTGAGTTGATGGCAACTTAATGAAAAGTAGACAAAGCAGCATTAGAAGGCTTCAATGCCTTTTGGAACATGGCAGGGATATAAAAAAGTCCTAAGAAAGTTTGTAATAAAGAAAAAGAATGTGGAAAAGTGAGAGTCAAAAAAGATAATTACACAGGAGGTTTTTAAACAGCTTGCCTAATGGAGATGTTGAGTGATGAAGACAAACGGCTTGCCAAACTACCTGGTCACAAGGACATAAATTTGAAAAAAAAAAGTGGTGGATTCTCCACACATATTTAATTAAAAAAAATTATGGTGTGTGTGGGGGGGGGCTGTAGGAGGAGGAGAGAGAAAGACAGAGAGAGGGAGATAGAAAGACAGAGACAGAGAAGAGAGTTAGCAGGCTGGGGATGGAAGGATGTTGATAATCTTGGAGAGAAAGAAAGCATCTGTATTATCAAATGGCTTAAGACTTGAGGCACAATCCAAAGTGAGAACTGGACAGCACAGCACACTGTAGTCAGCCCCAGATGAGGGGGTGCCTTCAGGGCAACACACACCGCTGCTACAACACTGACCAAAAAATGGACAATCAGTATCTCAAAAGAGATGAGTCACCTGGAGGGTCTCTGTAGGACTAGTCTACTCTCTCGGCCTTGAACCGAAGTGGTCTTGCCGCAGGCAAGGAAAATGTTGCTGCTCCACCAGTCGATTGCTGTACACAGGCCACAGAAGCCTTCTCTCACCAACAGAGAGAGACGGAGGAGAGATGAAGGCTGAGCAGGGAGAGCAAAGGCCCAGCACAATTGCTTAAGTGGACAAACTTGCATTAATTACCTCCAACAGACAGGGAAGAAAGCCCCATCAGTTTGGAAAAAAAGAATGTACCACCAAAAAGGGAAGCCTGACTGGGAGAACGACCATTTTTTATTTCTGAGTTAACTGTGATTTGTTTTTCTTCTGCTAATTGATGGCATATTCTGGAGTCAGTCTGAGCACTTTTTTTCCTTTTGAATTTCTAGCTTTGTGTCAATTTGATGAGGCTATTCAAATGACGTAACTGACAAACATCACGCTCACATCCGCGGGTGAGAGAAGAACTGAGACTCACGAGCAGGGATGAGACGGGAAAGACTTAGAGTGCCGCAATGCTGGGCCACAGCCATGTGACAACCTGGGGCTTCTCTGGGTGGGGACCTTTCTTTCTGCCGCAATGTCCTTTTCCTCTTCATGCTTCCTCCAACCCTGTGACTTCCTTTTGGGGTCCCTGGAACCCTGTGGTGTTGTGCCACACATTTTCTTCCTGCTTGTATGATCCTCCAACAGGCGGTGTGGGATCCCACTTCATAGTCATATGCGGGAGGAGGGTGGTCTGAAGTGTGAGCAAGGGTCTCCAACATGCTGAAATGAGGAGAGTAGCTTTCAGGTGACAAATGGGCATTCCACGATTTCCGCGGAGGCGTCAGGTGCAGCTCGCAGCAAGGCTCATGTCTAGGGCTGAGCACAGTCCCTAGTACATAGGGAAGACTCAATAAATTCAAGCCCCTCTTCCTAGCACATAAGTTCTATGACTTTCTAGGACCTACCGTCTGTAATGGATGATGCTTCACAGTTATAAAGTAGATCTCTGCAGCGTGGACCCCTTTCAATAAGAAGGAATTCTCAAAGTTCTGTGACTACACTGAAATGAAATACAAGCCGATATAATCTATAGACACCCATGGTTTAAAAAGTTTATATAATATTCTGGTTGTAATATAAAAAACTCCAGAAAATAATTTATAATAAAACAAAATGTGCTTCCATGTGTCAATATATGGGTAGGGTTATACTAATACATACCCTTAGGCATATGCTTGAATCCAAATATGAAGTCAGTACACAGGGGACACACGTGTTTCAATACTCGAGCAGAGACATGCAAACATCACAAGCACCTCTCGGCCAGTTCCTCCTCCTGAGGTCCTGATGGTCACGTGGTAATGCAACTACTCCTGACCACTGGGCTGTGCTCATAGGTGCTGCTTTTTAGTTCTTGAGACAAAGCCTTGAAAGCATGGTGTGCAAACACTTGAACCCTGCTGAACTGTCCAGCAACATCCCATGGTACATGGGGGTTGGGGGGGGAAGAGAACACCCGTTGAGACAAACACCTATGGGAAGCCTGTCAATCAGGGTCCTTCAGGGATAGAGCAAAGAATGCCTTTGCTAATGGTAGGAGGATAAAAGTTGTTTTTTTTTGCTAGATGTATTATACACACACATACACACGCACACGCACACACACACGCACATGCACACACATGAGAGGGAGGGAGGAAGGGAGAGAGGAGAGAGAGAGAGAGAGAGAACAGGATCTACAGGTTAACTTGTCACTGCAGTTATATCCCATTGATCTTTCAAAAGTTAATCACTCTTTCATCACACAGACTGATTTTGTGCATGTGGAAAAATCAGTATATATTAAAACTATACAAACTATTCAATGCTCATGGGGAAAACTATGTTTAGATATAAACAGGGTGTTTACTTACACAATGCCTACACATTTTTATCTCTATAAGTACTGCAGGGCACCTGAGAGTTTATATAGGTCTAAAGGTGTCTGTGTGGGGAGAGGGTCTTACACACTGCAGGATGTCTGCAGCCTTTCAGTTATCATGAGGACAATCAAATGTTTAAGAAGATTCAGAGACTATCACCCAACTGAGCTCGACTAAGCTAGGAAAAGACCAGCATGGGCACGACTCACCAAACTCCAAGGCGTGGCATTTCATCAATAAGGCCCACAGGCCACAGTGTTTCAGAATGTGGGACTGTGTCTCACAGAATGTGAAAGAAAGAAAGAGGAGAACAAAGTGTTTTCTGTTCACAGACCAGAAGGGCGGCTAAAGAGTGAAACTTCAGTACACGGAGCACAAGTTTCCACAAAGGGACAAGGAATCCCTGAACTGAGTTAAGCCACATGCCTTTTATTGAAGAGCTTCCTGCAGAATTTCCTTTCTATGGTGCACCTGACCTTTACGGTTACAGAGAGGCTAAGAGGCTGGTGTCACACTGTCCCATGTTAGTGGCATCGCTGCCTCAGAGCCTTCGATTACAAACCAACACACTCAGCCACAAACAATAAAGAGCTGATACAAGCTGCAATACGGACACACCTTGAAAACATTCTGCTAAACGCAGTGGGGGCAGATGGGAGGTCTCAAAGGTGCACACGTGTAGGAAGTATTTAGAACAGATAAATCCAGAGAGTAAGGGCGACAGGGACGGGGAGAGAGACCTGGTGATCACCTTACAGAGGGGAGCAGCCGCCAAGAAAAGAACTTCTTGTTAATGGCCATAGCATTTGGGTTTGAGGTTTCGAAACTAGATAAGAGTGGTATTAAACACTGTACCAAATAGCATTGGTTAGTACTTTGAAATGGTTAATTGTATACAGTGTGAATTTTACCTCATTAGAAGTAAACAGGGCTAACACTTCCTCTACCCTACGCCCTTGTCAGCTTTCCAACACACGGTGTTTTCTTTTTCCTGCGCTCTCTCCTAGTATTGTTACAAATGTCATTTTAATACTTTCCATTTTCTAGGTATTGGGGGAAGAGGGGGGCCTCCATCACTGATGATGAATAGAATTTGTGGGGGAATGACTGCTGGCTAAAAAGAACGGAGCCCGAGATGGAGGAGAGTGGTTCTCACCTGTCCATCTTAAAAGTCTGAGTCTATTCTGCTAAGCAGAAATTTCAGGGCATAAGGTTCAGATGAGCAGAAGTTCAAATCTCAAATCTACCACTTCATAGCTGTACAGTTAGAGCAAGTCATTAACATTCTCTGAGCTTTGAATTTCTTGTGTAAAATATGGAGCCGTGCTACCTACACCACTGGGTCACCAAGGGAGTTAAATCAACGGAGCAGAGAAAATGTCTGGAAGGAAACCTGATTCTGTAACAGAAAAATCACCTCAAGCTCCAGTCCCTCCAAATGTGTTATTTCCCTGTCGAGCATACCACTGCCACCTACCATCCCCTTCAGAGGGACAGAGAGGTGACCCAGTCCAGGCTAGGGGTTTTCCTTCTGAAGCCAAGGGCACATTTGGCTCAAGGAAAGGATTTCAGAGAAAATTTTTCTTTGTTCTGTGACTCCATGGGATGCTCTGTTATACTGTGCAGATCAGAAAATGGAAGTGTTGGGCAGAATATATTATGCATATGCATATGTTTATAAAATAACAAGTTCTCTAGAAGGAACTCCTACATAATCAAGTCTGTCAGAAGAAAGGCTCCCTGGAACCGTCATCCTTTGATCAACTGGGAAGGAAGTGGGCATTTCAAGAAAAAGCAAATCCATTTAGGCACAATTAATGTGTTTCCTAATACACTCTGGTCCTTCTTACCCGAGCCCCACTTGTAATAGTGTGAAATGGTATTTTGGAAAAAACAGAAAACTGTCTTTACACAACAGTATCTAGGAGTCACACAATTGTGTGTGGTACCACACAGAAGGACTCAGAACCACATACAGTGTGCTTGTGGGACTCAGCTCATGTGTATGGTATCACATGGGGAGTAGCTACATCTCCACCTGCAAACCAGAGAAGTATCCAGGTAAAGGCAGTGTGTAAGCTCACCACCTGCAGCCACCGGGCACCTAGCAAGCTCAGCACAGTGCTGTTTAAGCCATCCCTGAAACTGGAGTGGAAGCTAAATAGACTTCATCCTAAACGGCTGTTGTCCATCCTCACTTTCAAGTAACAATTTCCCCACATCAAATAAGCATTTGCCCAAATCAGAGTGTTTTCACGGCTCCGTCTTGGCTTTGAAGGGTCCCCAAGGGAGGAAGCTCTTCCTAAGGGAGGTCTAACTGGGCAGAAGGTCCTTTGTTTCAAACGCTCCTTTCCTTAAGAGTCTAAGATGGGACACTAGAGGCAGCCCTTCAGTTAAAAGCCAGCTCCCCTCTCAGGAACTTTTGGTAGTAAAACAGGCAATGAGAGGATGAAGGGGGTATGAGAGCAAACAAAATTTTCTATGAAAATCTGAAGATGCCCCCTACTGGGCCTGGTAACAAGAGAAGGTCCTACACTGTTCCCCAGGGAGAGAGGTGAACCCTGGCACACATCCCACATGGGGTTGAGGGCTGTGCTGAGCAGGCAAGGTCTGTAGCCAAGATGAGAGCCAACAGACAAAGACCCAAGGGATCTCAGTTGAGACAATCTCACCTGCTACCTCAGAAGCCATTCACTTGGCACGAGCCTAGAGAGTGATGTCTATTAGGTCAACAACACAGAATTGTTCAGCATAATGTGAATAACTGGAAATCGAAAGATGTGAAGGAGCCAGTGGGTCAACTCTTAGTCAGGACCACCAAAAAAGGCTGGTAGAGCTGGGTAGCCCCAAAGAGAAACTTGACTAGTGCTAGCACATGAAGATGTGGCCATATAATACAGTGAAGAACACCTAGGAGGATAGACCCTGAAGGGTCAGCAGTGGCTAACCATACACGATATGGAATTGCATGCATTTCCTAACTATTAAAAATTTTAACAAGAAAATAGTACAGAACAATATTTTCACATATTTTCAGAGAGTAACATGAAGGTACCAATACTAAAGCCCAGGTAGAGACGGTCCAGGCTGGGGCTATAGCTCAGTGGCAGAGTGTTTGCTAAGCACGGCCCAGGCCCAGGTTGAAGCCCCATACAGAAAGAATGAACCAGAACTTCAAGTGGCCACTGCAAGCCTGCAAATGAGAGCCAATCAGTGTCCAGGAAGTTGACAACAACTTTTAGAAGACAGTTTGGTTTTAATGATAAAGACTTGATTCAGCATTCTTCAAAGGCCCAATTTAAAATGAAAAAAAAATGGCTAAGTAAATCTTAGTCTATATATATAAAATGAATAATATATGCTAAAGTCAGCCTGTTTTGCTTTGTTTTTGAGAAAAAGTCTCATTATGTAGCACAGACTGGCCTTGAATTCACAGCTACTCTCCTGTCCCAGCCACTGAAGTGCTGGGATTACAACTATGAGCCATCACACCTGGCTGGCTCTTGCATTTTTGAATGGTAACTCTGTATTTTACTGAGAGGATCCAAAAACTTAATCAAACATTGAACAAAACTACAATATTAATCCTCTAATACCTATGTAAATATTATAATCCATAGAAATTTACTCTAGTATGTATAAATACCAAAAATAAAGAAAATGCCTAGTATTGATCAATGGGGGAGAACCTAGCCCTTGACAGGTGGGGCCATCCCTGGGCTGCTGGTCCTGGGTTCTATAAGAAAGCAGGCTGAGCAAGCCATGGGAAGTAAGCCTGTAAGGAGCTCCCTCCATGGCCTCTGCATCAGCTCCTGCCTCCAGGTTCCTTCCCTGTCTGAGTTCCTGTCCTGACTTCCTTCAGTGATGAACAGCAATGCTGAAGTGTGATGAGCCAAACAAACGCTTTCCTCCCCAACTTGCTCTTTGGTCCTGGTGTTTCACTGCAGCAACAGAGACCCTGACTAAGACAGTGCATATCAGTAGCACATCTTATATTACATCTTATTGATTTTTTGTCTGTCTATTAGAGTCTAGGTCTCATGTAGGGAATTCATTCATTTGGTCATTGTATGTTTAGACATATATATGTACATACAGATGTACTGTGTATATATAGTTTCACATATAAATAGCTCACACTTATTCCATTTCAGCTTCACCAGTCTGGGATTACAGGTGTGTATTACCACACCCAGCTGGCATCTTGTTTCCTAACTGGACTGATCCACTGAAGATATTTTATTAATAATCTAATATGACTTCAAGTCTATATTTCAGTAACAGTTCTTAATCAGTGTGAATGTGGCACTTATCCAGTTCATTAAAGCATAGAAATATAGGGTAGAAATATCAAGCATAAGCACCATCTATACAGACAAGCCCTAACCAGGTGGTGGGAGAATTTGGTTAAGGGGAAAGGAGAAAGCTCATTAGCTCTTTTATTTATTTCCATTGTTTGTTTTATGTGTATGGCTGTTGGCTTGCATGTGTATATGTGCACGGCATGTATTTCTGGTGCCCACAGAGGCCAGTAGAGGATCTGGATTCTCTGGAACTAGAGTTACAAGATAGTTGTGAGCTGCCATCTGGGTGCTGGGAAGCAAAGCCAGGTCCTCTGGAAGAGTACCAAGTGCTCTTAACTGCTGAGCCATTTTTTCCAGCCCCAAAGAATTAAAAATTATTAAAACCAAAACCAATTGTTATGTGAGGAGCAAGGAAGGTTTATTGAATTTACACAGTAACTTCAAAAATATCTGGGGATAACATTTATAGAACTTCCTCCCTCCTTCCCTCCCCCCCCTTCCTTCCTTCCTCAGGGTCTCACTGTGCACCTCAAGCTGTTCTTGAACTTACACTCATTCCATTTCAGCTTTTCCAGTCTTGGATTACAGGTATACATTAGCACATCCAGCTAGTATTTCTAGTTTCTTAACTGGACTGATCCTCTGAAGGATTATTAATCCATATTAATAATCAATTATAATTTCAAGCTTATTCATTTAGATAACTGTAGTGGGTAGCCATTCCAGCTTGGATCTGGAAGTTCCAACCCCCACTGAGACTCTGGCAACTGTCACGCCTATGAGGCGGGGCCAGGAGAGGCCTGGAGACCCGAGAGCTGGATGGGCCAGCGTTCTCTCTGTGCGTTCTCTCTGTGCCGGGACGCTGAACGGTGAAGGTGGACTGTGCAGAGCTCCGGAGAACACCGCTGGACTGCGATACACCTTCCCCAGACCCCGCGACCTACCTTTCACTTAATTTGTGAGTTAGGCCATTAAATAAATATCCTTTTAACTACGTGGAGTGGCCAAAATAATTTCTCCAATAGATAACAGTTCTTAACTGATATGAATGCAGCACTTGTCCAGTTAAAATGTAGAGTTCCAAGGTCTATTCCAGGGTTCTGCCTAGGGCTGGAGAGCAGGAATTTGCACACACACATACAAAACAAATTAAACCACCCCAAGTGACTCAAAACCTGCCATTTCAGAAACCTGCTCAGGAGAGAAGATTGTATCAACAGGTATTTAATGAGGACCAACTGTCTGGGAGAAAATTGTGATAATAAACATTAGATAAGCTTAATTAATTAGCTATTAGCAGATGAATATTTCAGTTAGCTGTACTGCAATTAAATTGTAAGTGGTTACACACCATAACAGCCTGAACAAAGCAAAACATTCGGAAGTGAAATTTCATGGTAAAGGTATTTGTGGTCCCATTTGTGCAAATTTTTACACACATATACTTAATAAAATTCTCAAACTACACCTTCATCTGTATATATGAAGATGGAAAGCACATCTGAAAACAAAGGTCAGAATATGTTCCCAGTAGGTACTGGGACAGGTGATGGATATTAGGACCTGCTGGGGACTCAGGTCTAGTTTCATTTGGCCATCATCTATCTGTCCTTAGGCTAGGCCTCTGATTTCTCCTTAGTAAACATGAGGGCGAGTTTTAGGCCTTCCTGGCTCTGTCAGATGATTTTTTTTTTTTTCAGAGACAGGGTTTCTCTGTGTAGCTTTGCGCCTTTCCTGGAACTCACTCTGTAGCCCAGGCTGGCCTCGAACTCACAGAGATCCGCCTGCCTCTGCCTCCCGAGTGCTAGGATTAAAGGCGGCGCCACCACCACCCGGCCTGTCAGATGATTTGTATCCTTGCAAAGTGTTTCCTTTGCATTGCCCAAGATACTTGTAATACAATGTTTCCATGTGTGGTGGTGGCTGATGTGCTTTCACACACACAAACACACAAACACACACACACACACAACACACACACACACAAACACACACAGACACACACACACACAAACACACACAGACACACAGACATACACACACAGACACACACACACACACAAGTATTCACATCCAAATAAAAACACATTCAGCCTTTGTTATAAAATAGTCACTATGATAAATAGTAAGTGAAATTCAATAAGAAATCATTGGGGATTATTAGGTGGAAAGTGTCAGAAAACTGCTGACTCGAGCTGAGACAGCAGCAGCTGTGGTGAAAGCCTCGGGCCTGCGCTGCTCAGTGACCCCCACACTGTGTCTAGGACTTTTGCTAACATACTCGTGACTTATCCTGATTTTTTTGCCCTCACAAGAACAACCTTTTAAAGGATAAAAAAAGTGAATGTATTAATAAAAAGAAAGGCTTTTCATAAGTGCCACAAGTCTCTAGTCAAACGAGTCACCGATGGCTACATCACCCCAGGACTCACAACACTATCTCAGGAGCCGGGACACAGGACTGGTCTCAAATATTTCCCCTCAGTGTCTCCTTCTAGATTACTCAGGGGCACACCTCCTGTGCTACCAGAACATCCCATATTCCATTTAGTGTGGCCGAGGCTGGAGAGGAAGGAGATGAAATGGATGCTTCGGGAAGTCAGCTTGGGAAGATCATAAGGACGGTTAGTGCTAATTAGCAGCAGATAATAACTATGGGTAAAGGCATGCATCCTTCAACTCTCGAGACCTTCAAGTTCAGATTGCAGACAGAAGTGAAAATGCGTTTGTCAGAATCATGCTGGTGTCCCTCTTGAAAGATGATGGGCGACTGTGAGCTGAGGCTGCAGGCCTGGGCGGAGCGTCTGCGGCTGGACGGGCTTTGCAGCAAAGACTGACTGGGGACCAGGGCAGCTCTCTCCTCCCTATGTAACTCAGCATCATCAGGAGATCTCAAAACCTTAAAACAATCTGTTCTTTCGGCAGAAGTCATCCCCTCCACCCTGCTTAGTGAGCACAGCGTCTCCATTCTGAGTCACAAGTGGGGAGCTCTCTCCAGTAGAGGCCCCAGCCTCCCCTGAAGCACTGAAGGCTGGGGCTGAGGAAGAGGAGTCCTCCAGGAATGGATTATACAACACCTCCAGGCTTGAAGCATAAGTTCAATTTATAGCCCCAATCTCTTGTTCTAAGACAGTGAGGGAGAGCAGCCCCCTGGCCACCTGGGAGCCAACCCTGCATCTGCTTAAGACTAAGAGGGGCCCCAAGGAGAGTTCCTAGCCTAGGCTGTAAGTAACAGTGAGGCAGAAGGTGGGCCGGAGGAAACAGGATTCAGAGTGTTCTTGGGGGAAAAGAAAGTTATTTTAATGCTATTTAGAAGAAGGAAACTCCCCACCCTCCCTCTCTCTCTGTCTCTGTCTCTGACTTCTTTGGGTTGCTCTAATAAAATGGGAACATGGTGTTTTTAGTTTTCTCTTAAAAGCCTCTAGCTTGTCTCTTTCCTGCTGGATTTACAATGCTAAAAAGCAAAACCCCAGAACCTATTTCTGTTTACTTAAGAAGGATAAAGTGTTACCCCAAACAGAGGAGCCTTTTACACAGACTGGAAAACAAATGGTTTAAGGGCATTAACATCTACATATCTCTCATGCCAGCACATTTAAGGTCATCAATCATGCGTGATCCCGAACATCGAGGTGTAAAAGTGCTAAAAAGGCCCCATTAAAATCCGAGCCTTTTCAGGTGTACCACCCGACCCTGAGAATTATACGCATGCTGAAAGAGCTCCGGCTTATACACACAATACCATTAGGGACAATTTATCATGTCTTTAAAAGTGATGTATAGTACATTGTGAAATTGCTTATTAACTCCAGAAATAACAAACCCAGCTTGTCTAAATGCACTTGAACACCCATAATTGGAATTTTGAAAACCCAAGTTAGAATCTATTCGTATTTACACAGCCTACATTTTCTACTAATCTACCTTCTCATTTTCACTTAGATGGCTTTAAATTCACATTTTTAAGCCAGCATGAGAAGCTCTTGCTCTTTTCACAGAAAGTTTTGTAGTGTTTGAAACAGGTTTGCTATGCCTAACACTTAAAGTGAACAAAGAAAATTATAAGAACAAATTGACTTTGGGTAAAAATCTAAGAGCAAGTCATATTTTTTTCATTCAAATCCACCTTTTAAATTTTTTTTCAAAACATGAGCAGTCTGTACTTACTTCCTGATTTTCCTTAGTCTATTATAAAGACATATTTATGTGGCTGTTAAAGTCTTGACTCTTCTACCTGACTTCACTTATTTATTATTAAGAACTATTTGTTCTTATAAATAAGAAATTTCATACACAAAAATAGCCTTCTTGGTTTTGCTTTAAGACTGAGGAAAGTCAAAGCTAAGCAAGGCAACTCCAAGAGCAGACTCCTGGGAAAACAGCTCCATTCTGAGGTCTGTCAGAAGCAGGGCCGGGTTTCCAATTTGGTTTTGAATATATTGACTGGCTTCCTGCTTCCTGCGGAGACAACTCTGTGTTTACATTTAGGTGGTGTTCTTCCTCGAGCATCAGCTTGCCCTAGGACACACCATCTTTGTGTTTCCGACCAAGGTGACCCATCGACATGGTTAAGGCCTGAGCCCGACGTGGCAGGCCTCTTTCTCAACGCTCAGTGTCTAGAACGCTCTCATTCACATGTTCACTCTAAGAGCAACAGCACTGACTGCCACGCAGGCCAAGAACTGCACAGAGCTGCAGCTGCTCAATGCACAGTGTTTACGGAGCACAGAGGCTGGGAAGTGGGGACAAGTAAAGCTACCAAGGACTCAGGAGTGGTCCGTACTGTGTGAGAGATTGTCACAGATTTAGGGTGACAGTCACGAAGACTACAACAGTCAGGATAGATGTGACAGATGTAATATATCCTAGAGGTAAAGCCAAGAACCGGGTGAGAGGGGTGTACAATCTCACTCTTGAAAAACACCAACCGGGTATGACATGAACCCTGATCCAACATTTCCTTCATCACATTTTGAGAGATATTAACAAGGTGAGCAGGATCCATAACCAAATGTATCTGAACAACTCTTTATTATCCACTGTTGAAAGAACTTTACTTCTTGAGGACATTACTTTGTGGTGTCTGATCTGAACACCCCAGAGAGGGGAGCACTATCGCAGCCATGCATACGGAAACTTGACGGTGAAGCCCTCCTTCGGGGGAGTGTACTGCTCTGCTGGAAGCACCCCATGGGGTTAGTGTCACATCTATTAGTGTCAGTGAGCGCAGGGACAGATGCCACCTGGTGAAAATTACCACAGAAAGGGAGACAAGGTCATTTTCTAACAGATTTCATCTTTGATAACAAACAGCCATCAATAGGGTCTCTGATGTTTCTGTTCAGAAACCAGGGAAAACCCACAGTGCCCTAGAGAGCGGCAGGTCCAGGCCCACAGACAAAGACTTCTGCTGCTGGTTTCAGCCCTTCCACTGCATCACTGAAGATGGAGCCTTAATTCTACTTCCAAGGTGGGACACACTCCCAGACCCCATCTTTCAAAGGAGCTCCGAAGTCTGCCTTGTCGCTGTGGCTTCCAACAGTTTCAAACTGACCCCCAGCCAGAGTCCACCCACTCTTGTCCCAGTTGACTCTCTTCCTTCCTCTCCTATTGACAAATAATACTTTATACTTACATTACAGCTCTTGGCCTACCACGCAAGCCTTCCCCAGAGCTATTCTTTTATTATAGTTTCCACTAAACCTTAAACTCCTTGGAACAGGGATTGTGTCCTTCCTTTTTATATCTCCATTGTGCCTTGTATTGCACATAAATGAGAAATAAAATGCTTGTTGGATCAAACTGCCTCAGCAATCAGTAACAGTAATACTTCAGCGAGTTAGGAGTCCAATACCGAAATGCAAATTCCAGTCTAGTGCAATGACACTTAGGTAGAACGTACAACATGCACTGCTTCCATTACATGGAGTTCGGAGACCTGAAAACAGCATGTTCTTTTACCCATCACAAAGATTCCCACACTGTTGCCAGAATGGCTTTAGTGCAGACTTTAAAAAGTCCCAAGAACACTTCCAGATTGCTGCTGAGTAGTTTCAAAAGTAAAACTACAACCCAGTGGGTTGAGACCTTCCCCAACTACCTGGACAGCTGGATTCCTGGTTCCCAGAGCCTCTCAGTCAGGTCCTCGAGCGATGTAGTCTCCTCTTTCACCTTTACTTACACCCACCCGACCGGTCCTACCACTCACTAGCTCAAAACTCCCTTCCATTGTCAGGAACAAAGGTAAAAGAGGTCCGTGCACACTTCATCCCAAGCCTCACTCACAGGAAGGAACCTAATTCAAGTCGCAGGCATTCTTCCCCCATCTGGGTCTAGTCAGGAGCAAAATGATGACTGTGCACGTCTGGGCCAAACATTAAAGAGAGCAACTCTGTGAAAATTAGGTATGGTTGGAAATGAGAAACAACGGTCTGTAGACTCTGCAGAAACAGCACTAAAGTACCAGGCCAGCCCTGGAGTTCAGGGCCTCCAGTGGGGCAGCAAGGGGTTCCGAGGAGAGTTGCTGGGAAGTCACACAGCTCTTGAGAGGACTGAAGCCTTCTTCCACCCTCCCCCTCGGGTCTCCGCTGCCCAGGCACGGGTTAGAAGGCTGCTGTATCTGTATCTCTCCTATTTCCACACCCTCTGTCTCAGGACGCCCTTTCTACTTCTTCCTACAGAACCAGTTCACTCCAGATGCAGTGCATGGCTCAGACCACATACGGAAACTTGACGGTGAAGCCCTCCTTCGGGTGGACTGTATTGCTCTGCTGGAAGCACCCCATGGGGTTAGTGTCACATCTATTAGTGTCAACCATGGGAGTCATCTGGAAAATTCCCTAGGTTAGTGTGGCATACATAACACAACCGATATGACAATCTTCTGAATTCACCACTCGACATACTTGGTATTTCTTTAAAAAGAAGGCATTGTGACTGTTCCAGAGGAAGCATTTACCTTTCCTTAGATTATTCCGTGGCATTTCCTTGTTATCTGCAATTAGTTATTCCCTGGTCGTGACGTGCTGTGTAGACAAGGCTCGCTTGCATGATCCTGGTGTGTTTCCTCTGATCTGTCCTTGGAATCTTGCTTTCTTTCAGCCAGTCAACTGACTGACGCATGGCTTTCACTTTGAGTGTCCTGACAGGATCCATGCAAGACGGATTCAAGAAGGTACAGGAAGCATGCCTGCAGCTCAATGTTCTCACAGTAGGCATCAGGCTCTACCAGTATTTTAAGGATGGCCTTGAAGACCATCTGTTTCTTAAAGTTCTGAGGGCTCATGCTTCCCTAGACCTCAATTTCTTTCCCCTGTCTTCCAACATTAATCGACTTTATAACAACTATCTGCCTGTTGTGTGACCACAGTTGGGCCCTGAGATCCTGGGCAGTGGGACCATCACCCTCACAGCTTCCAGCATGGTGTCTGATGATGATGGTGGTGGGGCATGGTCTTACATGCCCCATACTATACTGCCATGATTACTGTGTTACAGATAAGAAATTGAAGTTCCAGCCCTGTGTGGTGGTGCACACCTTTAATCTCAACATTTAGGAGCAGAGGCAGGTAGATCTCTGAGTTCAAGGCCAGCCTGGTCTACAAAGTAAATTCTGGGACAGCCAGAGCTACACAGAGAAACCCTGTCTCAGAAAAACCCAAACCCAAACTAGAACAAAACAGAAAAGAGATTGAGGTCCAGAGATTAACTTGGCTATGGTAACAGCTATTAAGCAAAGAATTCATTCTTACAGGTCTTTGGTTAACATCCATTCTATGTCACTTCTGTGGCAGCCATGATTTTTTAACTCATTTCTTTTTGGCTATTATACGGAACTACGGTGTTTTTGAGAAATAAGTTCTAAACGCTGACGCTGTACCTTTTACGCCTTTAGTGACTGTACAGGGCAGCTCCTCTCCTGCTCATCTGGGACTGAGCTAACTGCCTCACATACACTAGCAAGTGCTCCACTACTAAGCTAGCTTTAGTTTCCAGTTCTTTTTTATTTCAACCCCCCCTTTACCCAATGAGATGTTATTGTTATTAATTTATTTATTTTGAGGTGCGGTGCTCTCGTTGGAATTCAGGGCCTTGTACATGCCAGACAAGCACTACATCACTGTGTGGTAAATCTAAGTTAACAATGGTTTTCGTTAAATTTCACTTAGAGTCAGCAGTTTCTTGGTTGCTTTTTATTCTTACGTCACCCACCATCTATCTTCAGTCTTTTGTGGCTTGCCTTGCTTGCTTTCTTACTTTCTTTCATTCATTTTTTTTTTTTTTTTGTGGTGGTGGCGCGGCTGGGGGGCTTATACTGGAGTCCAGAGTGGCCCAGAACTCACTATCTACACCTGGCTGTCCTCGAACTCATGACAATGTTTCTGTCTCAGTGTCTGAATGCTGCTGGTCTTATGAGTCCCCAGGCTTGGTGATGTCTGTGCTTTCTGAGGACTTGCTGGCGTTCCTTAGTGCAGAGTCCTGGTCGTGGCCTCTGAGCTTTTCTGATCATCTGGATCTGCTGTGTTATTGCTACTGGAAGGCCATTTGCTTAGAAGACAGTTCTAGGCTGGAAAACATTTTCTTTTAGCTCCTGGGAGAAATTACTTTGCTGTCTTTTCAAGTCTCATTGACATTCCACTTTCCATCTAATTTATTGTTTCAAGGAACTGTCTTGTACACTGTTTTTACCTCTCCTTGGCTTTGGTGTTATACAGTCTTGGAACAATGTATCTAGACATGAAAGTCTCTATTTTGCTTGCCCTGTTTTGTATAACTGTTAATTTTTTTTCTCTTGCCA
This sequence comes from Peromyscus leucopus, assembly GCF_004664715.2. Classification (NCBI taxonomy): domain Eukaryota; kingdom Metazoa; phylum Chordata; class Mammalia; order Rodentia; family Cricetidae; genus Peromyscus; species Peromyscus leucopus. The sequence goes on from NC_051063.1 coordinate 31,833,519, forward strand.
AATTTGGGGAATTCTCAGCTATTAATTGAGTGACCTTCTGGCACTCAATACTGAGGTCTCTTTACTGCTGTTTGTTTTCTGAGACAGTTACACATCCCAGGCTGGCTTTGAACTCAAGATATTGCTGCCTTAGCCTCCTCAGTACAGGGATTACAAGCAAGTACCTCCAGGTTTTTCACGTGTTATTGTTTTGATCTATCCAATGTCCAGCTAGGTTTAGAGAGGGAGACTGCCTCTGTCTCAATCAACAGAGCTCAGACTCTCTTGTCAGAAGGAGGGCTCTCGGATGGTATAGTAACCACTTCCTGCCATTTTCCTGTTTTCTGGAGACCTGGGTCTTCCTTTACTGAAGAGAATAGTGGACTAGACTAGAAAGGTACCACGTGATTTTTTATTTCAGTGTTTTCCACTATAGGCATTATTAGTAGTTGGGCCAAACAATTCTTTGTCCCATAGGGCTTTTTAAAGTACTGTAAGCTATCTAGCATCCCTGGCCTCTACATGCTAAAGTTAGGTAAGTGAAAAGATAAAAGACCTCTCATGGCCAGTGACCTACATGGCGAGTTTTGATGTGTAAACCTTTGATTTGTTTTTTCAAGATGGAAATTGTCCAAGACAAGGCCCACAAAATCTAAATGTGATCTAGCTTATCCTGGCTCCTTGACAGAGACCAGAACATTCTACCACACTCCAGCACATGGCCCACAAGTCCTTGGTATGCCATGCTCCTTCCCCCAGAGGCCTCTGAACTTGGCTCTTTCTGCTGATTGAACTATCGAATCCCCATCCGTTGTACTTCCAACACCTACTCAGCTCTGACGCTTCTGATCACCTATCTAACCAATATATTCGAAATGTTCTCCTGGCTCTCAGACTAGAAATAAGATCCTGTTATAGATTCTAACTACGATCCCTCTGGGATCTACTTACTATAAGTTAAAGTTTTTGTATTTTAATGACTATTTGCACCACTAGGCCATGAAGTCCACTGAGGAAAGGGTGTCTATCTTGTTCCCCCACTGACACATAGGTCACGAGTATATGCCATGTAAGGTATCGCAAGTATTCAGTAAACTAAGGGCCTAAGCACTGATGTAGGACTCATCCAAATAAGATATGTGTTCTCTAGGAAAAGTTACCTTGAAGACCTCAGAGATGTCCATCAGGATCAGACGTATAGAACAGTAATAGTCCGTGGGCTAGGGAGATGCGTTAGTTGGTAAAGTGTTTGCTTTACAACTGTTAGGACCTGAGCCTGGATTTCCAGCACCCATCTAAAAATGTGTAATACGTGTGCCTGTACCCCAACAATGGTAAGGTGGATCTAGAGATGGAGGGGGTCCCTGGAAGTCTGAAGTCCAGTTAGCTTGGCCTATGTTGTGAAGTATCAAGACTATGAGAGAATGTGACTCAAACGAAAGGTGAGAAAGGCACCAGGACTGACATTTGAGGCTGCCCTCAGATCTCTACATGTGTGCCACATGTACCTGTTCAAACACATATGAATACATAAGCTAAAAAAAAACAACAAAACCAAAAAACCCAGCATGCGTATATAAACAAATGTGCATGCATGTACAGTATAATATGAAGAAAGACAACAAGAAAGGCTAAGTACAAGGGGATGAGGAAGGGCTGAGTGCAGGTGATGGACAAGTTATGAAAGAGCGTAGATAACCAATTGTTTTTCTAGCTCTAATTCTGTCATGAAATTTCTGTCGGTGGTGAATACGTGCATAAAATATATTAGATACTGAAAGTGTAAAATTTAATGTGATTTCACACTTTCCATTCTGAATGCCTATTTTAATTGTAAAGAGGTTCATTAAGTTGTACAGATTTTAGGTTGGGTTAATGCTGATATGTGATGTCTCCATTTATTAACAAGTTTTTAAAAGATAATGAGGTTTATACAATTAACAACAAACAAACAAAAGGAAATAGTACTGGATACTGGTTTATACAACCTCTCTGCTGCCACCTGCATTTCCAATGCAGACCACTCAACCTATAGTATCTCAGATTAGAGTATCTTGCCCTTGCCAAGCTGCTGTGACACTTGGTTCTTGCAAACAGGTTTTTTTTTTTTTTTTAAAAGGCATTCAATACGTGCATATTTGATGCTAAAATCTATCTCCCATAAAGCCGATATCATGGACCGCCACAGCACCTTATCAGAAGTCCTTAACCCATTACCAATATGAACTTGGGGAAATAATGGATTTTTAAGTTTTCCAGCTTATAATCTCAACCATGACCCAATTGCCCCATATTTTTGGAACTCTGAACTCCATTATCTGTCTACTCCATATGTTTCCTTGGACCGATCTGTCAATGTGGTTCTGTTTAAGAGCCGCTTACCTACAGTGGTGGTGCACTCATGAAAAACAAAAGCGCAGCACACATTTCCCTTCTCCTCTGTGAACTGACCTTGCTCTCTGCTGAGAACCTTGTCTGCTGCCGCAGTCCTCACAGGATTTAGAGTGTTGTGATTTATTTCATGCTGTGACTTGTCACCAACAGCCGACAATAGCCTTGTGGGTTAGCCAGACTTTACAAAATGACCAGGTCCATAAAATCTCCATAAACCCTTCAAAAGGTCCAACTGTCTGGATGGCTCACTGTCCATTAAAGTGCACAGGGGTCCTTTGAGTGTTTGATAGGTATCAAGAGAAAGAAAAGAAAATTCCCTCAAAGCTGCCTCTTTAAGTTTTTGAGAATTCCCTTTAAAAGACAATTTCTTCTGAAGGCACTAACTTGGCTGGCTAGCCACCCAGCATGAAGAAGCCATGGGTGGTCTTTCTGTTTTCCCCTTAAACTTATGGTAAACCACAAAACAGTGAACCAAATATAAACTGGTGCTGTCTACACTTTTTCCTTTCCTCCAGTGCAGTAAGATTTCATTTTCCTTTTAAAATAAGAACGCCATCCTCCCTCCCAGCGGCAGGGTATGTGAGTTCAGGCTAGGCCCGTACTTAAGCAGCTGGCCGCGCTGCGGGTCCTGCTTGCTGCTCTGCACTCTTGAGAAGCCAATGGGAAGTTGCTACTTGGGACTCAAAACCAAATTTGGCAGCAGCACACACTGTCAGCTGGGCTGCCCAGCATTGCCACCTGTAAATAACAAACTTGGGTGCTACACTCTTGTGCAAACTTGTGCATATATTTTTGGTGTAAAGTCTGTATCTTGGACTCTGCATGATCGGCTTCCTGTGAAACCCATTTCTCTTTGTAAAGCCTTAAAATACCATGAACACATAATCACCAAATGAAGCCCGGGTTTCTGGAAAGAGCTGAATGAGAAAAAATTGGAAGAGGAAAATAAAAAAAGGAACAAGAACCCAAAAAATGGTTAACAGGAGGCTGCTGAATTTCCCAAGCACGGTGATATGAGCTTAATTGAGGCTGACGCATGACAGACTCGAATGTGCGGTGTGGCTGGACTCTGACTGAAGCTGCTGACAGAGGGTAAATGGGGCGCGGCAGCAGGGCTCGCCCTGGCCTGGCATGGCCACGGAGGAGCACGGAGCCTGTCAGGAGCTGGTATGAGGGCTAATGAAGGGCAGCCCTTGTTTTTAAAATTCTTCTCACTTAGTTTAGGATCAGACTCTACACCATGAAGCCTTCTCAACCTTTTAGTGCTCATTTAAGGATTTGTGACACTTATTTAAAAATTAATGCATTCTAATCAATTTAAAGTTAGAAAGTCCAGAGCCTGCAAAAGAGGGAAGACAAAAAGAGAAAAGGGCAGAAGAAGAGGAAAAGTAAGTCTGTGAGGTAATAGAACCAGGAGACACAAAAAATACCTAGGCTCTGGATATCTTGGAGAAAGAATTTCAGGAAGACAACCATGCAACCCAAGAAGTTGGAAGGTAACAAAATGTGTATTTCTGTATGTTCTACCAAAGGTATAAACATTCTAGGACCCTGCTAACATTTCTACATTTAATAAGACCAGTTAATTCTCTCATAGCTACAAGGCAGTATGTCCCACTATAGAACACTAATTATTCCAGTGTGGGCTGTCTTTCAAATGATGGGCTAAGAGAACTAACTGTACACACACTTTAGTAGACAAAACGCATTGCGTGCTCTGTTGAATAGCATTGTAATATGGAAAAAGATCACCATTTTAGGAATCACGCCTCACATATGAAACAAGGAAGAAAACAGCCTGTTTCCTACCTCCTGGTCATATCTGTGAAATAAACAGCAAAATTGAGTATTGACTAAAGATCCACATACAGACAGATGAATGCATGACCCCTCCCTGCTGCTGACACAGGAGAAGGCTTCTTTGCAAATGTGGCTTGTGTTTTAGGTCATAGAAAATCAGAGTTGTGAGATCTACAAATTTAAACTTTTAACCAATAAAAGTTCATTTCAGAGGTGTATGATTTTAGCAAAACTAGTGGAATGGAGGAAGAATCACCTGGGATAAAATGTAGAAACGACCAACTTGATATTGTGCAAAGGGCCGTCTGAGACAGAACCACTCTGTTGCCCAAGTTTCTATTCATCCCGACTGACCACACCATGTCCACTCCCCAGACCACTCCAAGGACAATTTCTCTGACAACTTCAGGTACATGGCATTAGGATGTGAAAGCAGCCACAACTTTACTCACATCAAGATTGCAATGCCTCTGTCTTCATACTTTAGACTTTAGAAGCTGATCATCACTGAGGCTTGTTCCCAAACACTCTCCACAGTTGCCCTTCCTTACAAGCGTGCTCTATCACAAGTGAACATTTATTAGGAGAATTTTTTTCTTTCTATATTTGGATTTTATACAACAATTTAGGATAATGATATTAAAAATAAATGTGTGTGGTGTTATATGCACGTGTGTGTGCAGGTGTGCATCTTTGTGGAGCCCCGAGGACGTCAGGTGTCCCGCCCTGGGACTTTCCATCTTGTTACTTTGAAAATGGGTTGAAAATGGGTTTCTCACTGAACCTGAAGCTCTGCTGGTGGCCAGAGAGCGCCAGTGGTCTTTCTGTCTCAGTGCTGGACTTAGAGGCAGGCATCCAAGCACGCCCAGCTTCTTTTATGGGTCCTGAGATCTGAACGTGGGTCATCATGCTTGTGCAGTAAGTGCTGTTACCCATGTGGGCATTTCTCCAGCCCCCAGTTAAAGTGTTTTCTAATGAAATAATTTTGACTGCTTCTTAATGACTTGAAAACTACTCCCCTGAATCTTACGTTCACTTTTACAACTTGCACCAGGAAAGACAGTACACAAATAGATTTCATAAAAATGACCAGACAGGTTGTTTAAATTTCCAGAGCTCTTTCTGGAAATTTACATGTTGGGCGCAGGAGCAGTCCATCAGCATGTGCAATCACTTCTCAGGTTACAGCTCAACAGCAGAACCTGGAAACAACAGAGCTCAATGTCGAGAAGAAGACAAGAGGGCTGGCAGATGCACATCCCACTGCTTCACCAAGTGTGACTTCTATGTGAGTCACTCTGACCCAACCCACTGGCCTTCAGTCTAAGGCAGCAATACCACTCTGGGCCAGTACTGTGCTGAAACAGCTCCCATTACAAACTCCCAGTTTTCGTGACAGGCAGCATAAAGAAATTTAGGAGGAGGGTGGAATAAACCCTTCCAGGGAAACACCAAAAATCAGTCTGATTTTCATTTTCATTTCATATTGAACAGTTCATGTAGTCTGGATACATCTTAAAACCTAGAGGAAGAGAAGTCTGAAAGCATGCATTTTCCACAAATGCTCAATGATAAGCTACCAAGTGCAATAAGAAGGGAGAATTTTATTTTTCCTTTGGTTAAAATGACTTTATTTTTATGCTATCAAATTAGAATCAGTTATTTTCACAAATGTAGGTAGGAGGTAGAAATCGGACTGGATAGTGTCATGGAGCATGTCCAAACCCAGGGCTCTGACTTCTGCCATGGTTTGCTTGGTCTGAGGATGGGAAATGCTTCTCAAGAAGGCTCATTTCGTGGAAGCCTCTGCCCAAAGCAAAAGCTGTTGGTCCTAGGCCCCTTAATATTTTGTATAGATGCTACCAGGGCTGCCCATGTCTTCCACAGATCTGGCTACAGTGGAGGAACCTAAGTGGGCAATATTGGGGCATGCCTAATGAAGAAAATTAGAAAAGTATACTTTCCATGATTCCCCTATTGCACTAAGTGGAGTTTAACAGGCACGGGACCAGTTAAGTGCCGTTTATGTCAAACTGACACTGACATGCCTGTGCACAGTAAATACCCTGGCAATGTCAAGCTTATGCACATGTCTCAATCCTGTATTTCTGTGAAGCGTTAGCCTTTACTTTTGTCTACCAATGTTTACCATTTCTTTTCCTGCTGTGAATATTTCACTTAAATGCCAGGGCTGAGGCTTCTAAAAATGTCAGGAATAAACTGGTTCTAGTTTGTGATAATAAGGCTAAACTTCGCTGTCCTTTCACAAGTGAAATTCCAGAGTGGAGTGATTTGTTTATGGGTGCAGTAACTTCACTGCAAGCTTGCTGCACAGATTCGGGGTGACCACTCTGCCGGGCACCACTGAATCTTCAATTAAAACGAGGTGCAGTTAATGCAGCAGTGTGGCTTCAATTCTCTCCAACTGAGGGAGACAAGCCTGGAGGGTGGGGCGCACACCAGACGAACACCGAGGATAGCTTTGCGACACACCAGAAGTTTCTTTCTTTCTTTCTCTCTCTTTCTTTTCTTTCTTTCTTTCTTTCTTTCTTTCTTTCTTTCTTTCTTTCTTTCTTTCTTTCTTTCTTTCTTTCTTTCTTTCTTTCTTCCTTCCTTCCTTCCTTCCTTCCTTCCTTCCTTCCTTCCTTCCTTTCCTTCCTTCCTTCCTTCCTCCTTCCTTCCTTCCTTCCTTCCTTCCTTCCTTCCTTCCTTCCTTCCTTCCTTCCTCTCTCTCTCTTCCTTTCTTCTATCTATCTATCTATCTATCTATCTATCTATCTATCTATCTATCTATCTATCTATTTAATGTAGTCCAGCCTGGCCTTAAACTACTGATCTTCCTGCTATAACTTCATGAATGCTGGAAATAAAGATGAGAGATTTACCACATCCCCAGTTGAGGGTGTCCCTTCAAACAAGCAAATTGACTCTGTGCATATATAAAAATGTATAATTACTAAAGCCTGTCATATTATGTATCTGCCTATGAAATATTTATTATTGCTTCACTATACCCAAGTATTGGATTCAAAAAGTCTTTAAGAATTAATAAGGTATGGGGCAGCATAGATGGCTCAGCAGTTAAGAGCACTGGCTTATAATGAACCTGGGTTCAGCACTTGGGTGAGCACCTAGATGGTGGCTCACAACTATCCATAATTCCAGTACCAGGAGATCTGATGCCCTTTTTGAGTTTTATGGGTACCAGGTGCACATACACGCATGCAGTCAAACACTCAAACACATAAAATAATAAATATATTTAAAACAAATAATAAGACATGATCTCTGTTTTCACAGAATTTATACTCAAAACACTGGAGTTTTTCTATCATTATTTTAAAACTATCCACTTATTTTATGTGCATGGGTGTTTGCCTGCATGTAATTCTACGCAGCACATGCATGCCTGGTGCCCGCAGAGGTCAGAAGAGTGTTGGATCCCATGGAACTGGAGTTATAGATGGTTGTGAACCTCCAGGTGGGTGCTGGGAATCGAACCTGGGTCTTCTGCAAGAGCAGCCAGTGCTCTTTATCTTTGAACCATCTCTCAAGCTTCTTCATCATTATTCTATTATAATTATTTTTAAACAACTTTAACCACTCCTAAAGAAAATTCATTTTTCTAATGATCTTGCTCTACACCTGAGTAACTTAATCAATATAATAATTTAAATTTACCTTTTAATTGTATTTTATTTTTGGTTGTTGTGTAGATCACAAGGGCCTTGCACATGGGAGACAAGCAATAACTTAATCATTTAAATATCTGTTCACTACTAACTCCTTTTCTTAGAGTCGGTGATTTCTTTAATGAGTTTTCTTTCAGAGAAATGCACTCCCCCATTCCCCCTTTCTCTAAAGCACATCTGTAGTTTTCAGTAGGATTGAGCAGGACAACCTGCGAAGAACCTCTTACTAAGATTTAAGTAGGAGTCAGTAATCTTTATTACTAACTAAATGTGCCACCACTCCCTCCCCCCATGAGAATTCTTTCTACAGAGTTTGACCTCCAAGTCTCCTACTCCTTTTTTGGGAGGGAAGGTCTTTGCCATGTTGTCCAGGCTGGCTTGAACTTCTGGGCCAAAATAGTCTCCCAGCCTCAGTCTTTGGAGTAGCTCCAAACATGGGTGCATACCACCATGGCCATGTCAACTCAGTTTTGACCAGGTGAAAACTTCCTCAAATGACTTCCCAAGTACAAAGAGCTGATTGATGGTATCAGGACAGCACAGGGTCTCATCCCCAACAGGTGTTCCACAGGGAAATGCTAATTAAAGAGACTAAAGAGCAGAGATAGATCCTGGTCATCTAACACTGAGCTGTGGGAAAAAAGCAAGTAAGAATAAGAAACATGAGGAGTTGATGTTTATTTTCCTAACCACGAAAGGTCAGATACAGTGGGGCAGAATGCTACATCTTAAGAAAATCATTATTTTAAATGCTGAGATTCCACTGAATAGAAGAGTTTTCAAATATTAAAATCTCTGTGGTAGGCTTTGACCTCAGAATAATAAGAAAATGGCAGGCGCTTATTTTTCACATATAAAAATGACACTTATTGTAAGGCCATTATATAAAAGGGCTATTTCCCGTCATAAAATAAATAATTGTGCTGATGATTTGATATATCTGCCAGCATGTGTACTCGTGGCTTGAGTGGTTATTTCACAACAGAAATATAAAATAGAGCTACTACCTACAAACTTAAAGCCCATGGTACAAGCAGCCGATAGTCCATGTGTCATCTTTCTTTCTATCTATTTGTATGTGTCTATAATCACTTTAATTTCAGCAGTACACTCAGTCCTCTAAATGCAATGAGGAAAGGGCCATATATGTAAGTTGAACACTTATAGGACTCTCCAAGAGGCTGAGTAAACGATTTGCTAAGGAAAAATAATACAAGGTTGGTCTATCGAATCAATGAAGTGCTGCAGAAATAATATGGCTAAAAGCAGCCTAGAATACAGGAATTTGCCCAAATATTTCCCCGAGAAAGAGAGTAATATGTAGACACAGCCACAAGTCTTGAAGGAAAAACACTTGGCAATACCTGAGTCACCTGATTCTCACTCAAAGGCCTGTGCATGGGCAGGGGCAGGGAAACATACACACACTTGGCAACCTATTTATTCAAAGGCTGGGCTGGGGAGACAGTTCACTGAGTAAAAGGCTTTCTGAGCAATCACGAGGACCCAAGTGCAGATCCCCAGAAGCTAGGCCAGAAGGTGTATATCTGTAATGTCAAAGCTGGAGGCAGAGGTAGGAGGGGTCCAGAGCATACTAGCCAGCCAGTCTAACCAACCAGTGAGCCCTGGTTCAAAAATTGAGATGTAAAGTGATTTACGAAGACACCCAACCTCAACCTCAGACAGAGGAAGAACAGTGAGTCAGAGAAAGAAAGAGAGAAGCCAGGCGGTGGTGGCGCACGCCTTTAATGCCAGCACTGGGGAGCCAGAGGCAGGCGGATCTCTGTGAACTCAAGGCCAGCCTGGTCTACAGAGTGAGTTCCAGGACAGGCTCCAAAGCTACACAGAAAAACCCAGTCTCAAAAAGCTAAAAAAAAAAAAAGTAAGAGAGAATAGGACAGAGAAGCAGAGACTGCTCTAACCATCCTACATCACAGAAAGCTGACTTTGTGTTCGGTTCTATTATATTCCATCCACATACAATCCGTCACAGTGTCTTCTTAACTGCCTATGATTTTGTTAAAGTCCATATTATAATGAGGAAAAGTCAAGCATAAAAAGTCTGGACAAACTACCCAAACTCACCCAGCTAGTTTTAAGTAATGCTTGGATTCTGATCCTGGCCGTCTATCCCTGTAGCACGCACTATGTAAAGTCAATAATCGGATTATATGATCTGTCTTGGAGACAATGGCTTACTTATTGTTGAACTGCTGGCTGACCCCAAGACCAAACACCACCATGAGTTTATTAACTGAACTATGTAGGTGGGGCACTGACAGTCTCCAACCTAAATGAGCTCTTCAAAGCTTTGTGATTGTTACTAGGTACTGTTATTAACCAACACAAAAAGCTTCCCCCGAATAGGTAACTAGCTAGTGGTTATCACTGTTTCAGTTGGGTGGGGGATAAGGGGTGAGTTAGGAGACAGGTGGTTGGTGAGATGGTTGATAACAAGGCTAGTCTTTATCATTTACTGGTCTGGTTTAAAGATGTAATACCCCTTTTAACTGCCCAAGAAATCTGTAAGTATACATCATGTAAGTGGGGAGGAATGGTGGAAAGGCCTAGGGTATATTTTGAGATCCAAAATGAGAAGAAGCTAGTTTAAAGTCAAATAATACTTAGCTTCTGCAGCAGAAAAATACCACAATGAGAAAAGTCCCAACAAAAGTACTATTACTACTGAAATAATGAAAGACCAAGGCAGATATAAACAATAAAATTAATGGTTTCCTTCTTTCTTTCTTTCTTTCTTTCTTTCTTTCTTTCTTTCTTTCTTTCTTTCTTTCTTTCTTTCTTTCTTTCTTTCTTTCTTTCCTCTCTCTCTCCTTCCTTCCTTCCTTCCTTCCTTCCTTCCTTCCTTCCTTCCTTCCTTCCTTCCTTCCTTCCTTCCTTCCTTTTTTTTTGGGTTTTTTGAGACAGGGTTTCTCTCTGTACCTTTGGTGCCTGTCCTAGAACTCACTCTGTAGACCAGGCTGGCCTTGAGTTCACAGAGATCCGCCTGGCTCTACCTCTCAAGTGCTGGGATTAAAGGTGTGCGCCGCTGCCACTGGGCAATTAATGATTTCTTACAACAAGAAAAAGATTAGGCAATATCTTCCACTGGAAAGTTAGACAAACCCCTCTAGATCTGTTCCTCAGTGCCCACAGCTCCACACTGTAAGGACCAAGGGTCCTTTGTGGGACAAGCGCTTCTCAGAGCTTCAGGATTAGAGGACAGGCTGGGAATATGGGTGCACTACTCTTAAGTTCCTGTCTAATCATTGTCCATTTATTTGAGTCAAGCGTGACTGGCTTTCAATTCAATGCCTCAAGGTGCAAACTGCTTGAGTGTGTCTTGGCCCAGTATGCCTGAGTTACACTACCAGCCTGACAAGAGAGCTGAGTGAAACAAGCCATAATGAATTAGCAGAAGCCTGAGAGAATGCAGCCACCAGACCTTCAGTTTACTTACTGGATTAAAACTTGTTTAAGTCTATTGACAAAGAAGACTTTGGACCTTTGATAATGATGTCATTAATAGAGCAACGTTTTAATCATGAACTACACTTAGAGGGTAAGCAGCCTTCCTTAGCAGGCTATTTGGACAATACTGTCAGGTAGTTCCATGTGACCAAACGATTTGTAAAAATATTGATCTTCAATAAGTTTCCATAAAGGTTTTTCTCTAAAGCTCAGGCTATCATGAAAAATCATCCAAATAAATGTTTACAAAATTAACATAAATATTGATGTGAACTAGCTTGAACTCTGCTGTCTATTGTTTGACATTTTGACCACAATTTCCCAGTGTATGCATCCATTATGAACATATGTGAGTAGCTGCTTCATAAAGGCTATCATTAAATACACTACCATAAGTCTACTGGAGTGTTTCAGAAATTCATTAGTGCCAATATTTCTATACTAAGACAACTGGAGTTTCATATTTACATTTTATTTTATTAAAAGTATTTGTAGGTTTAAGGATTTAGAGAAACATTTCAAGGTTGAAGGATCAGCCTAGAGAGGATCTGGGTTAGTCTTCATCTGCTTTAATTTTTAAAGCTCTTACTATTTAAGCCCTAACAAGCCTTAGCTCAAGTTTGTCAAACTTCTGCATATCAATTGCTCATTTTCAAAAGCAATATCCAGCGTATGAACTCTGCTGTTATGGACCTGCCTAAGCAAAAGACTTGAGAAAGGAAAATTTATTCCCGAAATGAATATCAGGTACTGGGCATCAAAGGATGACGAAGGTCTGGCTCCACTCTTAATTAAGAAAGGAATATGCTAGAATTAATGATTTGATTTTTACTTGCTATTCTGGTGCTCATGCTAACTTTAGAATATTCACATCTAAGTATACTTCAAGGAAGTCTTCCATTTGTTGTACCTGGAGCAAATGCCTGCATCTTTCTGTTCTTCCCACTGTTTCATAAAAAGCTTATTTTATCTTTGTTTGTGTTTGTGCACATGTACATGTACACATCAGTGTAGTGTAGTACACAAAGGCCAGAAAAAGGCATCAGATACCCTGGAGTTGGAGTTACAGGTGATTGTGAGCTGCTCACCATGACTGCTGGGAACGGAACTCTATTATTTGTTTTTTTAAAAAAGCAGCAAGCATCTTTAGCTACTGAGCCATCTCCACAGCCCCAGTTCTTCAGAGGCTTCATCCTCAGAAATGGTTTGCAAGACTGTAAATGATGATCAGAGCTCTGGGGACAGCCAGCTCAGGACATAAAGTCTACTTTATTGCCCACAGACTCTGTGCCCCTTGGACACAGTTTTAAAATTTCTCTAAATGTTAGTTTATAATTCTATAAAATCATATAAAATATCCCCATGTGAACATGAAGCACAGAGTATAATTTATTCAAGAATATTTATAGGGTTGCCATCTATGTGCCAGCTTTGCATGTGATTATTTATTATTATTATTATTATTATTAGTAGTAGTAGTAGTGGTGGTGGTGGTAGTGGTAGTATTTTCCTTTTGTGAGACAGGGTCTTGCTACATAGCACTGGCTGGCCTTGAACTTGCAATCTCTGTCTCAGCCGCTGGCGTTAATGAGGTGCGCCATGCCAGGCCTGCTGCAAACCCTGGCACTGAGTACCTTCTACCAGAGCGCTGTGCAGTGCTGCTGTTCACTTACTTGGCATTCGTCCCAATACCGCTTGGTCTCCATCTCCAGTGTCTCACTTAATGCCCTCACTATGCTGCACTAGAAGCTCTGCTGAAAATGAGTGAAAGCAAGCTAGTCTGGTCCACCTGCACCCTCTTTTCCTACAACATTCCAGCTAAAGAGATCTCCAAATCCTACTTTGTCAACTGTTGCCCACTCCAGGCCTTTTGCGCCACCTGAACGTTGGCTTTCCACAGTGGCCTGGTCTCCTACTGCTCTCACTTCTGTTTGTCAGACCAGTCTCTGGACCCTTGAAACACAGTCGAAGAGACAGTGCACAGGACTGAGTGAGGGGGGCAGTGGGGCAGATTTCACTGCTGTCTGCCTTCCGGGATCACAGACACACGTGGCAAGGAGAATGAATCTCTCCTCTTTAAAATAAAATCACAATTCTAGGCAGAGTGGTGCACACCTGCAGTCCTAGCACTTTGGGGCTGAGGCAGGAGGATCATGAGTTAAACTACATAGCAAGACCTGTTATAAACAAAGAAACAATCATGTCACAATAGCAAAGTCCAGGAAAAGCAAATAAGCCAAATTATACATGAACACACAGAAGGCCTCTACATGTCAGCACACTACGGGAGCCCCCGGGATCCAGGACACCAATCATGAGTCTAGCTTAGCTAAAAGAAAGAGATCCATTTGACAACTAATGGTGGCAGCAATAACACAAAGACCAGCTTTGTGAAGTTTCTCCTCATTGTTCTCCAATGATTGGGTCTTTGATGTCTCCTACATTATGAGCTATCAAAGCAGAAACAGCACTAATGAAGAAGACCTTAAAGGGTTAGGCTTTCCCCTAGTACTGCTGTCTTCCTTGCAAATGGCTTTAAAGGTCACTTTAAAAATAGCTCGGAGAGCCACAAAAGCCTGTAAATATTTAAATAACACACTTCGGTTTATTTTTACATAGTGTTGTAAATGCACATCACAAAATCCTTCACAGAAATGTCAGCCAAAGGCTACAGTGAGTAGAAAGATGAGCTGAGACCAACAGGAGAAAAAGGATGATACAGAGAGGAGCAGGGACATTGAGTATGTGAGCCACTGTCTAGCTGCCTGAGTGAAAATGCAGCCACACACTTCGGAGTAGAGAAATCCATGAGCAACGACTATAGCTGGAAGTCTTTCTGTGTCCCACCTGGCCCATGGTCAGGACAAATCTCTCACCCACAGTCCTGTAGCCTTTTAAAAAATAATCACAGAGACTTAATATTATTTATAACTGCTAAGCCATTACCTCAGGATTATTACTGACTAGCTTTTACACTTAAATTAACCCATAATTTTTATCTTTGTTTAGCCACATGGCTTGGTACCTTTTCTCAGTTCTGTCTTGTCATTTTGCTTCCTCTGTGTCTGGCTGGTAACTCCTGACTCTGCCTTTCCTCTTCCCAGAATCCTCCTTGTCTGCTTGTCCCACCTATACTTCCTGCCTGGCTATTGGCCAATCAGCATTTTATTTATCAACCAATCAGAGCAACACATATTCACAGTGTACAGAACAACATCACCATCAATTCCCCTTTTCTTTCTATTTAAAAGGAAGTTTTTAACTTCAACATAGTAAAATTACATATAACAAAACAGTTATCTAGCAAGAATTACAGTTACAATATCTCGTCTATTTGCATTTTGCAAAAATATTTTATCTATCCTATATTTCTGAGTCTAAAGTTTCATACCTAATATATCTTTTATCATAACCAAGGAAAATTTTGTAACTATCTAGTCTTCAACTACATCAAAGACCTCAGAAGGATACAATATTAACTAAGTAAACAGGAAGAACATTGTAAAGCAACTTCCAAAAACCTACAATGACAGAGACAGCTGCCTGCCTTGACAGTCATCCAAAAAGTTCCTCTGTAACATTGGGGCATCCATCTTCATCCCATAGGCCTAGTCTCTCAGTCATTTTTTCCCTCTGTGTCCTATAGAATGTCTGGCAGTTTCTTCTGAGAAGCAGGAACCTGAAGGACCATCTTGCTTTGCAAACTTCAGTGGTTACCTTCCTATGTGTCCAGCATGTCCAGTTTATATGACATTTTGTCAAGCAGTTCAGGCAAGAACAGTTTCTTGCCCAAATGGCTATTTTTGCCAAGAAGAAGATAAACTCCATATGGAGTGACTTTGACGCCCAAAGTTAGTAGGTAGACATTACAATCAAAATTGTAGTCATATTAGTTACGTTTCAAGGTCAAGCAAAGATATATTTTAGATAGACAGGTCATCTTCAAACCCTTCAGAGATCTATAGAATATGGCATTTAAGATGTTTTAATAACTTAGATTTTTGTTTTTAATGGCTATGAGACATGTCTGCTCCTGGCAGCACTAATCTACTTCAAAAAAGATATGTGCATTAAAGAAACTGCATACTTTCCCTGTGGCAAAAGCTAGCCACCACACAAGGAAGTGTCCTCCCACTGACTGCTGACAGTATGCTGTCCAAAATAGGCAAGAAGAAAAAAAAAAAGAAAAAAGGAAAAAAAGGACTACCAATCCTTGCCAAGACAGGAGTGGTTGAAGCTCTGGCAACAGGCATCCTCTGAGGCCAGAGCACTCTGACACCACTGCTGAAGGGCTTTGCAATCTGGACAAAGTACAGTGTCCCTGCTTTCGAAGGCAGCTGAGCAGGCCGTGGGCTGATGGCTCCTGGTGTGCAGTGGAACAGCAGCTGGAACAGTTATTCCTGAAGAGTAACTAGGCTGGCGGAGTCTAACCTCTCAATGGTAGACTGGCAGTTAATAAAGGAGATGAAGCCACCCACAAGCGGTGATGAATGGAAAGCCGAATTCAAAAAAACTAGCAACTTTCAGAATTTAAAATCCTGCATAATTACATGACACTGGCAGAATTCAAGTTTATCTGGTACATGGAATACTCGCACCAAATGTGGGGTCAAGCTGTAGGCCTTATGTATATCCTACTTTACAAATGAGTCTGTTAGATACACTAAGCCTGTAGGCCAAAGATGATGCCCCAGCATTGCAGAGAAACCTCGGGTGACTGTCCAGGAAGCTGGCTGTTTCTGTCATAACTCATTTTTTGGAAGTCACTTGTTTGCACTTCCTGTTTTACTAGGTAATATTATTTCCTTCTTGGGTCTCTGAGGGAGTTTAAGATTAGATAGTTGTAGTTACAGTTTTCCTTGTTAAGAAATTCAGAAAAGAAACTCACTAAGAGGTGTGAAGTGTATAAGTTTGAAAGATATCATAAGAAAGTTTTCTGTTGGTAATATAAGATAGGATAGAAAGTGATTTAGGTACATTTTGGACCCACCAAAATAGGTTAGATAATGGAATATTTTCTCTGAATTTGTCAAATACAAATGGACCAGACATTGTTGATTATTTATTGCTTGTATATATTATATATAGTTACTGTATTTTTTGTATGTAGTTTTTCTTATATTAGTTATAACTTTAATTATTTTTTAAATTTGTATTAGACAAAAAAAAGGGGAAATGTGGTGATATTTAATTTGTTCTGAAATGTGGTGATATTTTATTTGTGCTTTAATAAATAACTCTTGCCTTGAGGTCAGAGGAAATAGCAAGCCATTTTAAGCAAACAAAGAAGACAGCAACAGTAGCACATGCCCTTAATCCTATCACTTGGCAGGCAGGATCTCTGTGCATTCAACGCCACACTGGAAACAGCCAGGTGTGGTGGCACACACCTTAAATTCCAAAACTAGTTAACCATAGAGGTCTGTACAGACTGACAGGAGTGACAGAGCTGTGTAGAAAGGGGAAGTGATGTAGCTGGACAGAGAGAGCAAATCAGATGGCAGAACAGCAAGGCATATAATATGGGTAGACAGGAAATAACTTGCAATGGGAAGCTGCCGAGTTGGTGAGGTGAGGTTAGCTGTGGCTTTCCCTTTTTCCCTGATCTTTCCCAGGCTTTAACCCCTATATCTGGCTCCGAGTTTTTTTTTTTTTTTTTTTTTTTGAAAAATATAAAATTTTAATAAAGGCTACATCTCTTAATTACAATAATTATTGTACCAAGTAATTTTCTTTAAATGAACTCTTTATAATGCATAATTTAGTCTAAGTGGAACAAAATGCCATGACAAAAGTCACTGAGTAACAAGACTTGTAATAAAAAGGCATAAAATATATTTATACATAAACCCCTTTCAAAAACCAAGGGAGAGCTTGAGCCCTGAATATAGGGCGTGCACGGAGTGGGTCCCCGTGCCTGTACAGGTACACTGTACCGATTCCCAAGTCGAGCACTAGCTGTTTAGAAATTCATCTACAGAAGACAGCATCAATCAAGTGGCTAGAATTTACTGAAGGAAGCTCAGTGGACCCAGAAAGAGTTCCAGACTCAAATGCTACTCTGATAATGTCACTATGAAGGAAACTCTGGAAAAAGTGACTGTATTCCCATTTTGAGCATTTGCCATGTGTCAGCCCCCATGTTCTCTACTTTCTATACCTCCTAGCTAGAACCACACAGGTTCAGATTTACAATTCATTCTTATAAACAGCCCAAGAGAAGTGCCCTAAGTTCCCCAACAAGAATCTCAGATGTGTCTGATTCTCAAACTTCGACTTCAAGTTCACTTCAAAGGGAAACAGTTCAATAGGCAAAATTTAATAAATATCATGTAATTAAAAGGGAAGAGTGAGCATGTTTCTGATCTTATTTAGGGTGGAGGGTTTTCCCCGAGCACAAATTCCAAGGGAGATCCGTAAGATTTAATTGCATTAAACTGAACACTCTACAAGAGAGAAAAACAAACCTCCTGACAGGTACACCTGAAAGAGGTTGCCTGTAAAGACCATGTGCAACCTGGTTATTTAGCAGAATTCTTCAGGAAACCAAGAAGAAAAGGAATCCCTCAATAGAAAAAGGTAACTCGCAGAAGACAGATGAAAGAATCCCAACAATTAATAAACACTAAAGAAAACATCAGGACAGGGAAATGTAGTAGAGACCAAAAGCATGTTTGCTCAGTGTGAGTGAAGACTTGGGGAAAGGGAAATGGACTCTTTAAAATGTTCAGGCTCTTTGGCTCAGCAATTCTACTTTTCAGAATTTATCAAGAGGCCATCATGATTCTATAAATGGACATAGTATTAAACCAACTCCTAATGATTTGTGCTTATAGCCATAGATCAGTGTGTCACTCAACCCTCATCAGAGAAGCTTCATATGCAGTAGACAGTGATTAACTGTTGAAGGTGCTGAGAAGAAGAGACTGAAGAATACTCAGCCATAAATGGAACATATATGGATGCATCTTTCCTTCACTGCAGAAGGGGGGCAGAAAGAGAGTAAGAGCCAGAGGAAACACTGTCTTCTGGACACAGTCAAGCAGATGCATATACACACTCACAGTGGCACCAAAGCATGTATTGCAACACCATTGCAAGCCCAAGCCTGATTAAACCCCAGAAAGCAGAGGGGCTGCAGCATGAAGTCTCACACCAAGCTGAGGAACTATGGGCAACTGTCAGCTTCTGGGAGGGGGAGAGTCAGTTTTCTCACAACATTACAGCCCTGGTGATAAGTTGGCCATATTCCAACAGACCACCCACTCAAGAATATCTGAGTAGCACAAATTGGTCTTGATGGATTAAAACATAAAAGGGCAAAATTTAGGTGGGTAAGGAAAGGAGATAAGTCCTGGAAAGAATTAGCAGGAGGCATGAATATAATCAAAACGGGTATGAAATTTTCAAATAACTGAGAGGGGGTGTTGTTCGAATCTTAGATGGTCCTTTAAAAAACCCAGAGCCAGATATCAGGGTGAAGATCGAAAGACCAGAGAAGCAGAGCAACCAGACACTAGTTCTTACCTCTAGGAAATCCTTAGCCTAAAGAGAGTGAGTTCCTGTTTCCTCACACCTTATATTCCTTTCTCTGCCCAGACATCACTTCCTGGGATTAAAGATGTGTGTGCTTCAGAACTGAGATTAAATGCCTGGCTCTGTTTCCAGTGTGGCCTTGAATTCACAGAGATCCAGACAGCAGTCTGCCTCCCAAGAGATAGGATTAAGGGTGTGTGCTACCACTGCCTGACCTCTGTGTCTAATCTAGTGGCTGGCTCTGTCCTCTAATGCTCAGGCAAGTTTATTCGGGTATACAATATATCACCACAAGGGGGGGGGAGGGAGAAAGAGAAAGACAGACAGACAGACACACACACACACATACACACACACACACACACACAGAGAGAGAGAGAGAGAGAGAGAGAGAGAGAGAGAGAGAGAGAGAGAGAGAGAGAGAGAGAACCAGATTGAATTACGATGAGTTAACCAGACCCTTTGTATAAAGAACCTTGAACAGGCATCAGTACTGCCTTAGTACAGTTAACATGAAAATGAGGAAGGTCTGGGGACTAGACCAGTGGGTGAAGTGCTTCTTGTGCAGTCCTGGAGACCAGAGTTCAGATCCCCAATACACATATAAAAGCCTGCTGGACTCCAGAGCCTATCTGTAATCTTAAGGGTCAAGAGGCAGAAACAAGGGCTGGCTAGACTAGTTAAGTTAGTGAGCTCAAGGTTTGTTCCTTGAGAGACCCTGCCTCAGTATATAAGGCAGAGAAAGAATAAGGCAGGCACAGATACCACTGTCAACCTCTGGCCTCAACCTGCATGGTCCATCATATGTGAACATGATCCTCTCCAATCCCCAACACCAAAATAACAACAATAACAACCAACCAAACCTTAGAAGTAGAACATACAAAACTGGGAAGTAGAAGAGTTAAATCAGTGAGGAATCTGTTGGGTAAATGCATGCCACATTCTATGAATACACTAGTAGATAGTCATTAATTATTTTTTCTTCCAGGTGGACTATTTGATGGTATGGAAGAACATCAGCATCCACACTGTGTGTGCTGGTTTCAATGAGATGTCCCCATAGTCTCAGGCATTTGAACACTTGATCCCCAGTTAGTGGTGCTGTTTGGGGAGTTTAAAAAGGTGCCTTGCTGGAGGAACACGGCACTGGAAGCAGGTTTTCAGAGTGAGAAATCCTCACCTACTTCTAGTTTGCTCTCTCTGCTTTATGTTTGGAGTTCAAGATGTGAGCTCTCAGCTTCCTTCTCCTGCTGCTGTGCCTGCAGCCTACTGCCTGCTGCCTCTACTGTACCACTTAGGATGACCTTCAACCCCCTGGAACCATAAACCTCAAATAAACTCTTTCTTCTCTAAGTTACCCTGGTCATAGTTCTATCACAGCAATGGGAAATGAACTAACACACTATACTCACTTCTGAAAATCAGGTACAATAAAGGAGCATACACTTGAGGGGTTATAGACTCCAGTGCTTCCAGAGAATAACTGAGGTGACGACCAAGTTGAAGACAGAGACCAGGTGTCCTTCATAAGCTGGGTGGTGGTGTCATAGTCCAGTGTGCATGTAGGTGGGACCACTGGCACAAACACACCCAGAAGAGGCACCTTCCAATCTCTTTGTGGAGCTCTCCAAAGGAGGGGATAAAGGGTCTTCATGTCACAGCTGCCTATCTTTGACCACTAATTGTGAAAATATACTAAGATGCTAAAAACAGTGCTTCTCAGTCTTTATCAGCACCCAAAACATCTGGGAAGATGCCCAACAGCCCATCCTTGGAGACTCAGATGGAGCTGGACCAAACTCATTTTTGAAACCTTTCCCTGACTCTAATGTTGAGCCAGGTGGACAGCTACTGGTCTAACCTCAGCTCTTGGAGGGGAGTTTCATTTCACTTCTCATTACATCCTTCAGGGCAATGGAAGCAGTCTTCTTCATTGCATCCTGTGTTCAGTTACTGAGTTCATAGTCTGAGTAAAAAAATAGTGTTTCATGAAGACTAGAATCTACACTTAAATAGCACCTGGTCATTAAGGTTTGGTCCTTCAGACCCTGGACACACTAGATCTATAAAAAAGAGCCACAGCCACACCTCGAAGGAAACACAACTGCACATCTCATGAAAACACTCCAGGCTTTCGTAATAGAAACTTTTCTTTTTTTGTGGCTTGAAATTTGTGTGGAGTGATAATTTTCACAACAAGAACTTAGATTCTGATGTCACACACTGGTTTACATCCCTATTCTAGCATTTTCTGCAGTCTCACCTTCAGCAAAGACTTTACCAAAGTCTTAGCGGGCTCCTTGCTTTAAATGGGGAAAAGACTAACATTCCCGGGGACAGGGTAAGGACTAACACATGCTGGGCCTGTGGAACGGTGCACAACAAGTGTCACCTACTCCCACCGCCATTATTTGTAGCTGTAGCAAATGCTTCTATAAACAGTTTGTTCCTCTCTCCCCACCCCATTCCCTACTTATTAAGAAGATCAAAGTTTGGCCTGAGGAGATGGCGCAGTTAAGCAAAGTGCTTGCCTTGTAAGCATAAGGACCCATGTTCAAAGCTCAGAGCCTACAAAATCCAAACAACTAAACAGCAACAACAACCACCACCAGGAGGATCCTGGGGCTCAGTGTCCAGCAGACCAGCCTAACCAGCAAGCTTCTGGTCCCATGAGAAATCCTGTCTCAAAAGACAAGCTGGATGGTCCCTGAGGAACTACTCCAAGGTTGTCTTCTTGCCATGTATGTAAACTATTCTCAATTTTACACACACACACACACACACACACACACACACACACACACACACACACACACACACAGCCTTCCCAAATAGGCTTTAGTTCTATGGAGATAAATCCGTTTCTAGATACCACACAAAGCAAAGCGTTGTCTTTGGAGACAGATACTCCACTTTTCTAGGAGTGAAAGGCTGAGAACTGCAGAGCAGTTCATGGAAAAGAGCACAGATGCTCGCAAATGAAGCCAGGAGCTCCACGAGGGCCAGGGACGGAATCCCACAAGTGAGTGGAGGTGCTGGGAGGGGTGAGAATGGTGGACAGGCCTGAAGAAGCAGCAATGTGACTATGCAAAACCATGGCACAGTGACTGCTTGCCTGGGTGTTAACGCCACCAGTGATGGCATAACACACTGCAGTCCTGCACAGTGAGTGCCTGTGCATGGGATGTGGCCCTGCCATGCCGAGAAAGCTCATCCATGTTTCCTGTTTCCTTTCTTCAAGGCTGACTTTTACTTGCAGGTCTAAGATTTAGGAGAGACTCCATCCCCACCTGCAACCCACGCAGAGTGAAGCAGTGTCTTTACGCCTCACTTTGTAAGAGGGCATCATGGTTCCTTTTAAAGGAAGGTTCATGGAGCTTCCAACCTATACACGCGACAGTAACTTCCAAAGTGCTCCCCCACACCTCCCTCCAGTCCTTACTGAGGAACAAGTAGTCTTTCCTGTGAATGCTTGACTGTGAAGTTTTACTCTAAAACTCAGGCAGAAATTAGCGATTGGGAGGCTTTTCTTCTTCAAAGGGGAAAGATAGGGCCTAAATACTACAACTATTTAAGATGAGCTAGAAAAAAATGTATTCTATTGTTTTTTGCTCCATGCTACTCATTCTTCCTTCTCTATTTCTGTTGATTGTCAATCATTTCCTTTTCATAGGCTGAGTTCCACATGGAGACACACTGCATAGTGCTTTTAGAATCCCATCAAGACCCCAGCACACATTCCCCCAACTCAACCTACTCCACGTTCTTTCCTGACACCCCAGCAGCATGCTTGTTAACTTCATTTCACTGTGGGTGAAGGATCTTTGAAACCACATTCTACTAAAACTAACAAAGCACAAATGAAGGGCAGAAATCTCTCCACCAAGATGATGCCTTCAGAGTGGAGGAAGCAGCTGAGGGTCATTTTTCTGCTTGTAACAGTGAAGAAAAACATTCTACTGGTTTTTCAACCATTAAACCATTCCCATTATATTACCTGGAACCTAATTGCGAGTCTTTGTGGTATCTGTATATTTTAAATTAATGTTCGAGTTATTGAACTACACCTAGAAAATGTGGCCATCCCACTAATTTCCCTAAGAAGTATTCCTCTAGTTAACCATCACGCTTTCTGCAAAGGTCCCCTTTGATATGAGTACAGGGGAGTCTATGCAACACCCATGCCCCCTTTGCTGTTCTTATCCCCTCCCCAGGCCCATTAGTGTCCAGCAGGCAGTACAACAGCCTTTCCCCCAGTATTTTTTCTGATGATGCCTTTTGTTGGTTACTGTCACATTTATTTAATCTGATATTTAACACTCTCCTTCTCGTACGGTATAAGCTCCTTTTTGTTACATCTATTCATTTGATTGTATGTTTGAGGTTTGCGGCTGCATATGTGTACATGTACCATGTGTGTGCTTTGGTGCCCACAGAGGTCAGAAGAGGGCACGGGCAACTAGAGTCATGAATGCTTGTGAACTACAATGTGGGTGCTTGGAACTGAAGTGGGGTCCTCTCAAAAGCAGCAAGTGCTCTTAATTGCTGTGCCATCTCTCTTTCCATGTTATAGGCTCCGAAAGGGCAGAGAAGATACAGATTACATGCCTTTAAAGTTTCCATGGTGAGTGATGACCAAGGGCAGTGGCACATTAAGTATTACATTCGCTAGGTGAATTTTTAGAAAACTGTGTTTACTCAGAATATTTATAGAGCTAAAGAAACTTAAATATATTTTGAGACACATGACAAATAGAAAAATAATAATTTTCTACAAATTCTATTTGAGCATTTTCAAAACAACTAATTTTTATTGCTTTGAAAAGAAATAAGTATTCTACAAATAGTGTCAGAGCACATTAGAACACTGAATGGCAGTCAGCATCAGCTAAGAACATCAGACAAACAAGTGAAAATGTTAACCTACACAACCATATACAAACAAGCTAAGTTTATAGATGTGCAGTTTCAGAGTTTAAATGTCAAGGTCTGTGAAAGAATAAGACATGTTTGCCACTAAAAACCACAGACCATTTTTAGCCAACAAAATCACCAGTGGTTACTCTGAAACTAAGTGCTGTAATAGTAGGATGTGTAAAACGGAGATGTTGGAGATATGAAATTGAGAGTGTGTTGACTTCGGTCTTTTGAGCATGGCTGTGAGAGTCACGGTCTAGGCTTCTGAATTGTTTCTAAGGTGACAGCTAGAGGAGGAAGAGGCAGAGAGCAAAAGAAGGAATAAGGGTGGACAGGCTGTGAGGAAGCCGGTGCCCGTGACCGAGGAGGATATCACCCTTTGCTTCTGGGTAGAAGGATCACACACAATCTCAAAATCAATCTTTATTTTATTTGGTTGAAAAAAAACTCATGAAGTCTCCGAAGTCAGTTTCAATCAGAGTCAAGCAGAAAAACAGTAACGCTCATTTCTTCTTATTCATTTAAACTAATTATTTAACAACCCCGATTTCCCACTATTAAATATTTTACGGGCCCTATTAGCTCTCCTGAAATAATTCAAAGTAAATTTTTAAAAATTTTAAAACAAAATAAGTTCACACCAGTAACACAAAGGATCTGTAATAAACATCAACCTAGGAGGGGATGTAAAGCTTCCTTGGATGATTTTTTGGCTGCAAAAAAGAATGCTGCCACAGGAATCTGTTTTGCATCATCTGAATGCTTGAAACAAGAACACATCATTCTGAAGGGGGGAAAAAAAAGAAAGGAAAGAAAGAAAGAAGGGAAAACCAGTGACTGCACTTAGCCAGAAAGAGCAAAGTTGTGCCGTGTTAGAAATAGCTTCCTGTGATATTTTGGTAGGTTTCTGGGTTTTTTCAGCAATCAATGTAATTATGCGGTGTGAGAGGGCAGTGTTTATCCACATTACCATTTATACACTGTACACAACAGAGGACTGATGAACACGTGGGTTTGTGGCCACATCCCTGACCTCAGCCTCAGGAAGCCCAGGGGGTTGAGGAGAAGCAACTGCAATCTTTAAGCTGGAAAGTATTGATTCCCAGATCAGCTCTGTCTGTGTCCAATACCTAGCACTTCCTCCTGCATGGAGGGGGGCCAGAGGGGCAGAAAACTGTCCTAAGCAGGAAGTCAGTATGCTAATTCTTTCCAAAGTTAATGACATGATGCAAAGGCAGAGAGTGCTCCCTCCCTCCCCTCCCCCTCCCTCCAGGCATCTTTCCCCATGGCTACTTTGCTAAGCTTAGAAAGTCCTTTCTGGGAAGCAGAGAAAGGACACTTTTGCCTGTAAGAATATTCCAGCTTGGTAAACCATTGCATATATCAAGAAGAATCTAAATGCTAACTTTATACAGAAAAGTTCTTTCATGAAAGTGACATCCGTTTTGTTTTGTTTTTTTCTGTGAAGAGCCTCCTTCAGATGCAAAACTGGCACAAAGAAAAGTACCAAGCTGCAATGCTGCTCAGTTCAGTCACAGCATAAACCATGTTTTAACTTTCACACAGTGCTCTACTAGCTGGCATCCTCGTAAGCAGCATGCCTGTTCCAATGGGCTGATGGCCAAAGGCCTGTTGTGGTGACTGGCAGAGCGGCGGCACACCTCACTCATTCACACTGAGGACTATGGCAGCACCACTTACACAAGCCAAAAGATGTGAATCGGCATTTTGTGACATGCATTTTCTTCTGTGTGGCCCTTTATTAAAAAACTAGGCTGGCTCCCAGGAACATTATATATTCTACATAAGCTGATCCACCCATAACGAAAAGAACAAGCCAGTGGTCTCTTAGGAACACAACTGGTAGGATGAGATGTAGACACTAGCCTATGATGGCATTCTAGAGCCTTTGACTAGTTTGTATAATTATGCTTTCAAAACTCATCAGATATAATTGTATTGTGGCCACTTTGCTCCCAAACTCTGTAGAATTAAATGTACCACTACGGCAGACATTTCTTTCCATATATAACCCTCACCTATAGCAAATTCTCTGTATAAACATAGAATGTGAAGATGTTGATCAACCTGCTGGACATGAGCTACAGACCCCTACAAACCTGTTCCCCCATGCTGAGAAGGACAGTGATTCTACGGTAGCCCACAGGTCGATGGAGAAGTTAAGAGGAAGAAATGCGTGGCCCACGAGATGTGGTCCATACGCAAGCTTAAGAGGCTCACTTTACTGTCACTCACAATTGACGTGTAGAAAAGAATGAAGGTGAATAAGCCAGCATCAGGCCAGGGAACTGCCACTCCAGATGGCACATTCTATGCTTTCTAGGCACAACAGACATGGCTCAGTATGACATAAGTTCTTTCATAAGTGAACCTAGGGCATATATTACCTTGGGAATGAAAGTCATTTTGGTGTGTTTGGTTTTCTCTTTTCCTATTTTCTTCTTCGTCACTCCACTCTTAAGTACGACTCATTAGTACCCTGAAAGATAGCTTGACTTCATGAAGTCTTAAACAGACTGGGGAAAAAATATCTAAATTTGTTCTCACTATTGGTTCTATCACCCATCACCTGATGCTCCAGTTAGGCCTCAATTACAGTGACCAACAACACTGTTGGGTTTTGGAAGTAGCAGCAAAAATTGTCTATGAAGTTAAAGTAATAATAAAGAGTGATGATGACGATAAGACAAGCAGGACCAATAAAGGCAAGGATATATGTACTTCTGTCTCCTGGGAGCCTGTGCTGGCCTATGAATTCTTCAAACACACTGTGGACTGCAGGCAAATGGTCTTCTCACACTGCAGTGCGCCTGCCTCCCTGACAGCTTGCTGTGAACTGTGATACAGCATGCTTTACAAATGGGAGAAGACAAGAGGACATTATATGTGACTGCCATGTGACAAGACGACTTTGCCTGGGTATTCTGAAAGGGGAGAATAAGCTGTTTGGGCAGCAGGAAAAAGTATTGCCAATGTGCACCCATATAGCTCGTCTGTCACTTTAAGAGCTGAAATAGGAAAACCTGTACCATTTTTGTGCTTCTGTTCCTTCTTTTCAACTCGTTCTAAGTTGCCCCCTGGGAGTCAGCCCTCCACCAAAAGTCTCTTTCAGCCCACAACCAGCTCTCTCTATTAAGCGTGCCCACCCCTGCTCTGCTCTAACACTGCCCCCTTTGTACTTGCCTGGTGAACTGACCAGCCATATAGTACAATGGCCACAATTACTAAATTACACTGCCTGTCACTGCCTTTTGTGTTACACCTCTAACAGGTGCCATTACCATGATAGGCAAATTGTAATAATCCATTCACAGCATCCACAGCCTTAATAATGTATTTTTTTATTTTACATAATCTGTGTGAATGCCACAAGGCATCTGAATAGTTAGTAAACACACAGGCCTGAAAGACTGAGCCCCATGGAATGCAGCCACCAACAAAGGCACACAGGACAACAGACCTGAATGCAACCACGTTCCTGATAAAGCGGATATACACACAAATACACCCAGTGGAGAAATGGCCTCCAGACTTCAGAGTTTTCTAAAACAAACTTAGGAACCTGAGAGAGTAGAAAATAGGGTATTACCAATCTGAAACTGGTATCTGTGCTTACAACTCCATATGGCGGGTAGGTGAGTAAAGCCATACAAATCCTCTGCTGTTCTCAATGACCAGTGCCACAAAGCACAAGAGAAAGGTGAGCGCCTGACAGGGGCCACTGCTCACGCAGGTCCTGTGAGCACTGCCTGTCCTTCTGTCATGTCCCTTTGGGTCTTCATCTCTGAGATGCGCATGCAGGCTCAGCTCCACTGCTCAAGCACTCCTACTTGCCAAAGCCACCATGTCTTACCTGCTAGAATAGTCTCTGGTCTTCTGAAGCATCTGGTTACTCTAACCAGCTTCTTTTTCTTTGGCTTCCATGATGGGACACCACCCAGAGTCACCTCCACATCCTCTATCACTTCTTCCAACTCCTCCTCTGCCTACAAAATGCAAAGTCCCTGGGCTCAGCGCTCTCATTTCCATTAACACGCTCCTGGAGATCTTGTCTTACCTGTTCCAGGGAGTATAAACATGCCTCCACAAGGCAGTAGCAAAGCTCAGCTTTAAGTGGAGTATGAATAATTTTCTTCCCTTGGCTACTTGTTTAATCTAATGTTGGACAGTGACTAGGTGCCCCCCCCTTTATTCCACACTACACAGAAATTGGCTGCCAATTAATTTATGACACAATGCTTTCTTACTACTTAAACTTTTAATTCTAAACATGTAAAGATCTCTTCCTGCTCACTTAGAGAGATTTCATCCTGGCACATACATGAAAGGGGAAATATAAGCAAAACAAACAAGCTGAGTTTTTTCATGAAATACTCTCACACATCAGTGGTCTAAACTTTTGAACTACTGTTCTTCATCAATGTCTCCGAGGCCTCAACCACAACACTCACACCCTGACAAATAGTCACCACTACTGTTTAGGGTTCAAAGTCTTCCACATGCCAGTAAGTAAAAGACTCCTTAATTTCAGAAATGTTAAATTATTAAAAGGTGCTATCTCACAGTCATAAAATGCAGTAATCATGCATTTCATTTATTGGGTACTTAAAAACTATATGCACCACATATAGACTTCATAGACATTTAAAATGAGATTACACTGTTAAAAACCATGATATTTAAAATAGTTAAACATTAACTCAGTAAAGAAAATAAGTTTCACTCAAATACAGTAAAAAGTATTCAAGTGATTAATATTAGATGCATTCATTCATCCTGCTGAGGACTAAACCCAGAGCATTGCCTATGTTAGGAAAGTGCTCTGCCACTGAGCCACATGCACAGACCGGAATGCATATGCTTAAATCATAATCACTCAAAGAACGATTTATATCTAAGAATCTAGACACCACCTCATCCTCCCAGCTCAAACAAACAAACAGCAAACAAGCAAACTGCAAGAATTAGGAGATATCCAGTCTCTCTCCCTGTGTTCTTCATCTGCTAACAGAAATAGTAAACAGCTAACCACCAGGTGACATTCCTCAGATTTATCTGATGTGAGTTGTTTCTTAACTTGTTTTTGAGATTTAAATATCTACAACAAATAATTTAAAGTGTAAAATGAGTACTATAATTTAAGTAAATTAGAAAAACAATTAAAACTACAGTATTTGCCAGGAACCTGCAGAGATTCATAAGAATGAATGGGTACACGGAGGAAAAGAAGCTGAACAGTCAGGCATGGGTTTTTATCATTCTCCGAAGGTTCCAGGGACCACGGTAAGCATGGAGAACACTCCTCCCAGAAGCCAAGGGTAGCAGAGAGCATTTGTCTACTCCTCCACTTCCTTCCTTCCTGCCTGCCTTTTATTTTTTCTTTTTCTGAGACAAGCTCTTCCTATATGGCTCAGGCTGGCTAGAACTTGTAATCATCCCGTGTTAGCCTCCTCAGTGATGGGATGACAAGTATGCACTATCACACCTGGTCTTAGTTCATATTTAAGTGACAGAAATCTATCTCAAATAAATGAAAGAAAAACTAAAGTAGGGAGAGGAAATATAGATTATTGGTTAATAATATGTAATATGACTGGTCAGTTGGTCTAAAGGGCCTCTTAGCAACTAGATTTTGGATATATATTACCTAACATCCAACTTTTATTTATTACTGAACTTGCTAGAAAATGTGAGGAATCTTCATGAAAACTAGAAAAGTCCACATAGATGGCATAGTGAGAAATGTACCCTGACTCTGTCTGTACCATCCCCAAGTTTAGAAGATCCCCAAGTTTAGAAGCACAGCAGCCACATAAATCTCCTTGGGGTCGGGGAGTGGAGGATGAAAATCTTCACCCATGTGCAAATATCACTGTTCTCTCACATCTAATAATGAAAGCTAGTCGGAGGCCATTGTTTGGTTTTTTCCCAATAACATACCCTGTGTTGTACCCAGAACTGCAGGGCCACTGAGTGTAGGAACTGAGTAGGAAAAGGGAGATAGAGGAGACCCAAGGTACCTGGTCTACTGTGTGTCATAGGGCAGACTGCACACAAGAACATACACACAGGTACAGAGCAAGAACTTAGGGCCACAGGCATGACTTGCTCTTGGGGCCGTGGACTTTGTACTGAATGTGGGTTCTAATCACATCTGTTTGGCTAGCACAGCTGTTTAAAACACCAGTGCTTTTGGCGAGGGGCATGCTCCCTCAGGCCAAGGACCCTTTCCCCCACCTGTGTGGGTCTTGTACCATTTGGATCTGTCACCACTGAATACATCAGAAGCACTATTGGTGTTGAAAAGCATCTCACTGGTCTCATATTATGGTGAAACGGAGTATTTAATTTCAAAATTAATCATTTAATAATGTGCCACTAAAATACATTTCATTGCCTCCTTGAATAATGGATACTATTCCCTGTTTTATTGACTTAAAGTTACTTTTACAAATGGTCATCACTAGGCTGAGTAGAACCGCTTTTCCCGTAATGACCATTTTCTGACTGTGATGTCACGGCTCCTTTAGCTCTTCTGCTCAAGATTAAGAGATAAAATAAGCAAACAAGTACAGGCCTGCAAAAACAAAACTCTTTTAAGAACTGAAATGTGGAGATACCGATCAGCAACACCCAACATCACTTACACCCTCCACTCTGAGCTTATCAGACTCCCAACAATGCTGGCTCTGTCTTCCTTTGATTAACAATGGCATGGAGAGACAGAGACCTTTCCTAAAGTCACAATAACTGACAGACCTAATTCTAAACCTCTTGCTCCCAAGAGCTATCAGCATTTTTTGTTATGAGCTCTTTTAAGGCATTCTAGGATATTTGTCCAAGACTGGTGTGGTATGTTATAAATGAGCTTCCTTACAATAGGTACTGATTATGTGGAATACTCCTAGTTTTCCCTTTAAAGTTTAAATTTGGAGGGAATCAGTGGGACGGGAAGATACTTACATGGAGCTTGGGACGAACAAAACAGAACAGACCTGAGAAGCAGAGTCTCTGCTATCTACCCATTACGGGATGTTGAACAAACCACTTGGTCTCATGGTGAAATAAAGAGAACTATCCAGTTAACTCAAACAGAATGCCTGGGAAGTAAAGACAACACTGGGAACAGTGGTCTGTCAGCACAGCTCAGCAAATACTAGCTGAATTTGCCCTGGGTTATGCTACCTGTAAAGGTGAGGATAACAGTCCTCACAGGGTTGTTTCAAGCGGGAAATAATACGTGTGAATTCTTTTTAAATTTCTTAATATTTAAATTCATTTATTGTGTGCGTGATATAGTATGTGTACATGTGTGTGCATGCATGTATGTGTATAGTGCATGTGCACATGTGTGCAGGGATATAGTATGTGTGAGAGATATAGTATGTGTGCATGTATGTGCATGCATGTATGTGCATAGTGCATGTGCACGTGTGTACAGGGCTAGAGGAAGAACTGGGTATCCTGCACTATCCTTCCATGCCCTACTCCTTTGAGACAGGGTCTTCCACTGAAACTGGAACTAGGTTGGTGGCCAGCAAACCCCAGAGACCCTCCTGTCTCTGCCCTTCCACCCCTGGCACTGACCATGCCTGGCTTTTGTATGGGTGCTGAGGATTTGAATTCAGCTTCTCATGTTTGCACAGCTAATGCTCTTATGAGCCATCTCCCCAGCTCCAACAAGTGGAAATTCTCACAACATGGTATCTGATACACAGGAACCACTCAGTATATGTTGCTAGGACTGCTATAATTGTTCCAATTCCATTCTTACCAGAGTTCTTTTAGGGTGAATGTGCAAAAACAGAATGGGGGGAAATGCTGAAAGATAGATGATTCTTTATTGACCCAGGAAGTGGATATGAAGGTGTCCCAGACAGTGTGCCTCAGTGTTGAAGTGCTTGCCTGGTGTGCTCAGTGCCACTTGGTTCTAGCCTTAGCACTCAAAACATGCATCCAGCTAACAACGTAACATGCAACTGGCATCTTAGTCTCTTCAGAGAAACAAACTAGTACATGAACAATAGCTTTCCTTGATGTTTATTTAAATAGTTGTTTTTTCTTCATTAAAGGAACAACTTTAAAAATTGTCCTGTGTCAAAATATGGGCCAATATCTATTGAGCTTCAGTGGATTATATTTTACAGTAAACCACCCACCTGGAAATCAGAATCTCCCAACAGGGCAGTTAGCATTCCTTTCCTTTGCATTTCTTTCCCACCAGGATGCCAAAAGGAAGTTTCCTTCCTTAATTTTTCCACAGGAAGGGGAAGCCTTGCCTTGTTCTTTTTGTCTTTGTCTTTGCAATGGGTAAAAATAAGAATTGAAAGGTACCTTACATGTGCAACCTTCAGGCAGCTGCTGGTTTTTGAACAAATCTCTTTTCTCTACTGAGTCAGCATTATACTTTGTTAAGTTCCCAGCGTTAAGTTCCCTGCTTTAATTCTTCACAAAAGGTAACTACATATTTGAATATGAGGCTCTTTAGGGCAACATTTCAGCTTACATTTGAAAAGCGACCAACGAATTTAAGTTCGACAGTAAGTCACCTAAGTTTGTGGGATCCCAGGCTGTGTGTGTCTGCAGAAGTGACCCCTTACGTGGAGTGTCTCATGTCTCAAGGACAGCAGAGAATGGCACCAACCCGACCCTCCAGAGTAGACATTTCTCTACAAAGAAGCGGGCTCTGCAGACAGGCACGGTGTGCTGCACAGCATGGCTTCTTCCAGGTCCCGCCACTTTCCCCCATGTCACTGCTTAGAGAGGAGACCCAGGCCACACAGCGAGAGCCCAATCCAGTCCCCTTGGTTGTACACATATGCAGGCTTTCATCTCCTCTCAGAGCCATGTGCTCAGCAGTATCACATGGCTACCTTCCCAGTTGTCCCCAGACACCTGCTTTGTTTGGGAGCCTCATTCTCAGCAGTGTCCAGAGACCCGGGGAAGGTGGGTCGGAGGACACTGTTTCTAGCTCACTCTATGGGGAGGGAAAACATACCTCGGTCTTTTAAAAAGGAGGTGCAGCTTAACTTTCAACTCTGCTCTCTGAGTAGATGTCAACTGGGATAATTAAACACTCTGGCATGCGATAATGAAAATGGAAGAGATCTGACTTCAGTCAGCCCTTCTTTGAGACTGAGAACTTGACCTCCACAGACCTCGGTGTTCTCATGTGTCAAATGGGGACAGTAGCAGCGACCCTAAGATAATTATGAGGGTCAAACGCGGTGCATGACTCTACCACAGAAGCCAACAAATGCTGTTCCCTTTCATGACGAATCTATTTGGGTTTCTAGAAAACACACAGCTAATCAATGGGTTGCACATCTTGAGTGGGTCTCTTCCATGGAATAGAGCTACAAAGATGAACGAAGAAGAGAGAATGTAGGAGGCAAAACATGAAGCCTCAAACACCCCCCCCCCCACTAAATCAACAGTACAAGTAAGTAAAATGTGATCACTTGCATGGTTTTTCAGAGGAAGAGCATTAAAGCAGAGCAGAGCATTTTTAACTGTTGGGTGACTGTTATAGGATAGAATTGGGAATTGTGTTTGGAACTCTCCAGCCTTTCCAAGGAGAATCATTCGCCATCCTTTAGTAAATGCCCCTTTCGCTGCACACATGGAATGCAGTTCTACTAAAAGAAAAAGCAGACTGCATCACATCTCAGCATATTTAATTCCTCATGGGGCTTGTAACATGGTTCTTATATTTGAGACCACACACTTTCCCCCCTCTGTACCCACAGTATAGAGATATATAGCATATTTCTCTATATGTAGTTTCAGCAGTTATGAATAATATCTTGGGCTTTGAAATGAATTCTGAGTATATTTTAAGAAAGATGATTAAAAACATCATTTCCAAATACTGAAAATCCATCTATTCATTTTGAGATCCAGTACCATATAAATACCAACCTGGCACTGCATATTATAGATTATTGCCCACTCAAACACCAATCCTTTTCTTTATATTCCTCTTTAGTCAAAGCAGTCTGTCTTTCCACAAAGTTCCACAAAATCTAGGGTCATTTCCAGAGACAGTTCACCAATATTTGGGGAAAAGCTGTGCTATAAATCAGTGATGACTACTGCATTTGGCTAACTCATCACACAGATATTGTTTATACAGTCTCTCACATTATATATGTGGACAATCAGACTCCACAGATTTCATAAATCAGAGACTGCCAGTGTCTATTATCCAACTGGGTAGAGTCTTAGATAACAGTTTTGGGTACAAGAAAAAAAAATCAACTAGTCTCTCCCCAAACCCTCCTGCCAGTAACACTATTGATGCTATGATCACTATGATCCGGAAAGCATTTGATGATATAAAATATACTAAGAAGAATTGTTAGCCTGTGCTCTACACTGCAAACTGCCCTGCTCTAATGTAGTTGTATAAAATCATAGACACGAACGTCATCAATGATACATTTCCATGTATTATTTTCACAGTAAATAAGACCTGGCATCATTTACATGATTTCATAAAGAATTAAATTCTATCCCAACAACTCACACTTTATAAATTGTGTTATAACATTTGAAGCAGATGGTATGAACTATAAAATAGAGTTTTGCAAAAAATTATGCTATACTACAAAGAATATGACTTTATTTGTTCTTAGGAACATTTTAAAATGATAAATTGAGATATCCTACAAGAAAGGGTAAATCAGCCTCCATCTAAGCATTCAGGAAAACGTTCCCAACATATAACTAACCGACTGACATTTTTACAAACTGTCCTCTGAGGAGTTGTGCTGGTCATGACAGGTGTTCACAAGGTGGATTTCTGGACTGAGGCAAGTGCAGGCTGGCACACGGGAAATGCAGGCCCAGCTACACGTGCCGATAATACTTGTGGAATTTTTGCCGTGAGGTAACTGTCAACCTCATGCTCACATTTTCAAGCACAGCTTCCACTCTCAGCACACAGATGCAGTTCACAGTTCACAGTGAACGACACAAATATTTACAAAGTCTATTTATACAAAAGGAAGACTCCAGCACACCGTGTTCAGAGTCTGCCAATTTACACGACACACACAGGTGAATTTTCTTGTACATTTAACAAAAATATTTAATTAATCTTAAAATTTGCTTTCTAAAAGATAAAAACTAAAACATCAGAAGTGAAATGTAGTTGAAATGTTACTTTAAATCTGTTCTTTTAACTTATGCTTGAAACAATGAATGCAGCAGACATTAGTACAGATTCTCCCGTGAGCTGCATTCATGGGGATAAAAGAAAACGTGCTGCAGAACAGCCACAGCAAACAGTCCTTCCTTGTATTTCTTTCAAATTTTGCATTAGGAAAGAAAAAATGTCTGACTTCAGAAATTTGTTATGTAGATATGTTGAACAGATTTTAATATAAAATATCTAAGTACATATTTATGTTGATTATATTTGACACTTTACAGTTATTTTACTATTATATTTTAAAATTAAGTAATCTTCAAAAATTAAAATAACTTCAGACATTTAAATTACAAATATTCTTTAAGAGCTAAGTTTTTTTTAATGCATTTGCTGGTATCTTTAGAAAATAATAATGAAAACATAATGTGTTCTTGAAAGTATGAATTTAATATTCTTATATCTTAAAATCTGCAGAAGAGTTCTATCAAAATACACTCTTTTGCTATAGTAATTAGAGTAAGACACATTAAAAATGATGGTCATCTTCACTCCATGTACTACAGGCCACACAAGTAACGTTTGGGTGACTGGCGGCTCAATGGCGCAGCCTACGTGTGGAGACGTGTAATAACACGCACAGTGCAGCCGGCGGCCCCAAGCTCCGACTCGGCACGAGCAGACTGTGGCTTTGGAAACATAGGCATATGCACCTTCTACTGCACCACGGCTTCCACTGCGATGTTTACAACTATTTAAAGTAAATGAAAGTAAAGACTAATACAAACATAGAAGTAAAAAGATTATTTCTTTAGTTTTGAACGGCCTCTGAATAAAATGGAGATTCTTTTCCCTCCACTTAAACACACACACACACACACACACACACACACACACACACACACACACACACACACCAAACAAAACCCCCAAAACTAAAGAAGCATAATATTTTCTGGCTAACATTCTTTAATAATTTATATATGTTAGGCTAACAAACAACATTGGTATTTGTGATTTCTTTCAGGTAGCATTTTCCTCAAAAATAGCAAACATACAACGCTTACAAATTCTAGTCATAAAATAATTCCAATTTAACAACTCACCTGGCTGATTAAACAGGCAGTGCCTGCTGGTTTACGGTACAGGTGATAGGAGGGCTCAAGAAAATCTGTCCTGCTATCTCAGGCATGAACTTGATAAATACATTAGCTTCCCTAAATTCTTTTCATTTCTACATAGCATGGATCTCCAATTAAATATGTTGGGCTTCCGTCTAAGGCAGGCAGTATAGTCTTTCACTTCCTACAACCTTGTTAAATATATAAATGTATGTTTGAAATTTTAAACTGGCCAATTTTCACAAAATGTATTTACGAACAGCCACTGTTAACATTAGAGTGAGAAAAACAACTTGAAGGAAACAAGTTTGCAGGTGTGCCCTGAGCGCGAGCATTCAGTGTGTACAGTTGCCTTCTGGTTATTTATTTACCTCTCCCTTTCAGAGCCGGGAGCATCACTTAAGGAAGACCTCACCCCAGAGCCCCAACTTTGTTCCTGTTGTGCAGAGCTGACTGTTAATTCTAACACTGAAAAGAGTTGTGTGATTAAAATTTGAGCTCATTCCTCTTCTCCATTATTATGAAAAGGGGCGACCCTGTAAATTTACTCAAGCTGTTTAAACACAGAAGCCGCGCAACCACTCAGACAGGCTACGTTACAGAGCGAGGGCAGTCAGGAAAGCTGCCTTAGTGACGCTGCAGCGCCCGGTTCCAACCTCCCAGTACGGAAGGCTTGTACAACTGTACTTCAGTCACGCAGCAGAGGTCTCATCAACGTGACACAGACTCCAGGAAAACAAACTGGCAGTGGAAACAAGTACCATGTGTTGAAAAACAGTTTCTGCAGTGCACTGCTGCTGCTGCCTTTTCTGCAGCGCACTGCTGCAGCCTGTTTCTTTTCTGTTGTCTTGTGAGAAATCAATGAGCGCTGAACAAAACTGAAACAAAAGCCACTGGAATGCTTGGTTACCTATTTACAATTTAATTCCAGAAGCTCTTTCCACTCAGAGTTGTGGTTACACTGTTTGTTTACCTCTCTCTTTCTCTGGAGGTCAGATTTGCTGATTAAAAATGGTTTGTAAACTCCTCTCAAGACGAAATTGGGATTTATTCCACTCGATCATTTCATGAACCACAGTTGTTTATTTTTCTCAACATTTTAATTGGCATTTTAACCTCCTTAGAATTTCAAAATAAACTTGATGATCTCTTACATTTTAAAATTATATTATGGAAGATTCTAAAACTCACAAAGCTACATGCTAAACGTGAAAGTTTAGCTGACACCTTACACTGTGCCATAGAAACAAATCTTGTAGCCAGCTCACTCTCAGGTAGGATGGTCAGTCCAAGTCTGATGATAATTCTGCTTTGAAACAGAGATATGGATATGCTAAGGACAACCCTTGGAACAAATTAAAATGAAATTTACCAGTAAGTCCACCTTCAGTAATTTTCAACTTAACTGTGTGAAAACATAAGGGTGCTAATTCGGCATTAATAAATTAAGACCATTAGAGACAGTCTTTCACTGTTGCTCTTCAACAATTGTCGAGGACACTATTTTCTGTTTGCATTTCCTCAGGCGTGTTAATGTATCTTTGTTTAGGCTCACAAGTGAATGGCCAATGTAAACATAGTCAGTGAAACATTAGGGCTGGAAAACAAGTCCACTGAGTGGACCTATGGAAAGGCCATTTGGTCTATTGCCAAGTATGCAATGAGGCTACAGCCCTGAAAGGCTAGAGATTTTTTTATATATATATATATATGATAAATGAATCACTCTTTTAAAAAATTCTCAGAATTCTTTGTTTTGCATACAAAGCCCATAAAGGAGGAAGGCGGTCTGCAAGCTGAACTTCGTGCTACATGGGTTATAGTCTTTCTTTGTGGTCTTGACTAGGGATTGTACCTTAGCTACCGCAGCTCAAGCGTAAAAATACTTTGTCTGTAATACTATATACTGTTGCTAGTGACCCTCTAAATCCTTGAACCAACTGTGTCTTCTGGTGTCACAGAAGATAATGCCAATTTATTGCAATGTGTGGCTTTTTTACTGATTAAAATTAAGCCGTAAGCACGTGACAATGGAATTAGCACATTTGGAGTCTGTTTTCCCACATCCCATTTTGCGCCAGTGTGGCTGGTCCCTGCAAGTCTACGCGGGTGCAATTTTAATGACTTTACTGTGTTTTGATGTTCTTATGAAAGAAGCATGGCGTGGTGTTTGTGGAGAAGGTAGATACGGCGGCTGAAGAGCTGTGATGGGGACATGGTGACATCGGTTCTGCTTTCCGATAGGATCGGTGTCATTTTCCTCTCAGCGATAAGACGCCTCCACTGACAGTGGCTGATTAGGGGAAATTTTATTATAAAATTCACTTTTATCGAATGAGGATAGAGTGATAAATGGTTCAGCCTCAGGGAAGGAACAGGGACACATTTCCCTCTCTTCAAATCCCACCTTTCCCCTCTTCTCGCTTTCTCTCTTTGGAAGGAGGATTCCATTTTAGTTATTATTAATGGCATAAGAGAAGCCCCAACAACATGTGATTGCGAGGATAAAACTACCTGAATCAAGAGGCGCTAAGATGCTGTTATAAAAGAAAGCCTATTTTATATAGTTGCAAATCCTCTCCTCTCTTCTTCTCTAAAAGATAAGGCTCCTTTATAAACCTTTTCCCTATTTTCTGGAAGTTGCCTGATATTTGTTACTTATGAAAATGTAACACCCTAAAAAAACCAAACTGAAGCAGTTGTGGCTCAGTTACCCTAAATCTCCCCCATACCCTCGGAAATAAGTATTTGCCAAGCACAGCTACGTACAGCACCAACAAAAGGAGCGGGATGTGGCTGCCTGACTCTTGCCTGCATTCTAATATTCCAAGGAGAAGGAGGGCAGGAGACACAGGGACATGTCATCAGGTAGGCGATGACACTTCAGTCCCCAATGGCAGAAGTGACTCACTTACTCCTGGGAAACTTGATCTAACTCTGAAGCACTGTCCCACAATGGAAGTCACCTTGGAAGTCACCTAAGGAACAGAAAATAGGAGGGATCTGCTTTGCTTTCAAACACTTCTGATGAAAAGTTCACCAGTGCCTCAGAGTAACCATTCTACTATCATGAAACATCACACGGTGTCACGTGGCTCAGAACCCCATAGTGGCTGTGAATTTGAAACATTAAACATCTAAATTGGGGGGAGGTGAATATTAATGATAAAAACAATTTAGAAAACTATTTTTATTGTTGAAGGAGACTGCTTTGAGGACTGTAGCCTCCAGGTTATACCCGTCTTCATGTGGTTGTAGGGACTCTCAATACTTTCTTTAAAGAGTTCTCTCCAGAACTTTCTCAAGTGCTGATTCTAGTATGATCCATTCTGGTATACAATTACATATACTACCCCAATGGAGTATTTCAGGGGTCAGTGAGCAGAGTCATTTGTGCTAAGAGAGATGAAAAAGGCATCGGTTTTTCAGAATCAAGCACCATCAAAACCATGCTTACGTTTTGACGTTGGTTAATTTTAGTATTTTTTGTTACTTTCTTTAAGCAACAAACAAGAATGGTTCTGATGACAAAGTGGCAGTTAGCTAATGGTCCTGGTCCAAGCTTTGCTCTCCATACTCTGTGCCAGGCTTTCTGTGACACAAGCACTATACTGAAACTCATGATGGAGCCCCATTCTCACATGGCACCCTGACTTTCTCTGTTAATTTAATATCCTATAAACAACTTCCAGAGTAAGTCTGGGAAACAGTGAACAAGAAAGACGGCACAACAACAAGAAGCAGAAAACTGAACGGGGTCCAGACTCGCTATTGGCTTAAAATATTTACAATCAAAGGCTTATTGAGAAGCCCATGTAAACGCCTGGTGGGCTGACTTAAGGACTCCTCTCAATTGTAAGTTTGCCAAGTAAGATGTATGACCTTTAAAACAACAACAGTATTTTTGAGAGAACTTCTGAAATGCATTAAAATTATTTCATCACAATGAGAGGCACATAAAAATTGAAAAATGCCAAAAAACCCACAACATGCTTCCTTAGAGGTGGTCTGCGGAAGGACTTGGTTGGCGTGATCCGGTGGCGGTGGGAACTGACGCAACAAGCACCTCTATCTGTAGTAAAGGAATGCAGCTGCCTATTTCTTTGAATCATCCAATAAAAATGCCCCTCAGGAAGCTCATGATTGTTTGGAGCAGACAAGCAAAAGTGAGCACTGGATTCGCGGCACTTATTAAAGACAGCTTGAGAGAGTGGAGCCAGCTTTGGGCAGGATGGTCATCCCTGACAGGTAATAGTTAGACAGAAACCCAACTAATATGAAGGCTTTCTGTCCAGACCCTGACACAAACAGAGACACACATGTTCAACATGTGTGTGCAGCATCATTTCCTTTTAAATGTATTTCTGGCAAGCTGCATGTTAACTTTTAATTATTAAAAAAAAAATTGCAAGATTGTAAAGACTTTACCACTATTATGATAAATCCAATAATAAAATGTCCTAAAAGAAAAGAGCTCTGAATAGAAAATCTCTCCATATTAATCACCGATTACTATGCAACACTGACTTAGACAGGGGAGGTCAAGGTGTCCAATGGGCTATAATCACAATGGGAATGACCCTGTCAGGAACAATAAGAAATACATCTGACCAACTGGCTTTGCACATCTCACATGGCCTAAGAGCTTAGATACATGCTCACCTGTAGGTCCCCATGAGTACAGTTATATACAGTGTGTGTTTGTTATGCCTGATCAGTACTAGATAAAATGAAGTTTATCTTTTCCAGTTCAGAAAATGTCTTTCAATTGTTTTCTCTCAGGACACCTAAATAAAGGAGTTGTCTTTTGGGGGACACATACAAATAAAGGTATATGTCTCAACAGAAGCTTTCTGTTCTGTCACAAGGCGTCACCTAGAATGGCCATGCGCGTCTGTGTGTACAGGACGAGTATGTCACTGAAGTCAAAGGCTCCCTGATTGGCTAGTGCCAAGTGGCTGGCGTGAAGGGGAATAGCTGATGAAGGGGTCTTCACTGTGGAAAGGTGGCTGAGCAGGACTGCAGCCCTGGGGGTGCACAGAGGGAGGGAGGGAGAGGAAAGCCCCTTTCTGTGGCTGCACTGAAGTGGGAGGAGGCCTGCAGTGAACAAACTTCAGATGTGAAGAACAAAAGGCCAGGGTTTCCCGGCACCACCACTCTGCCTTTTCCTCAACTGAGATGGAGAGGTCTCAAGCTGAAGCCCTGCAGAACTGCCCTTGACAGCCTATATTTATTAGTTAGGTTGTCTTCCAGGAATACAGGGTAAGGTGTTCATTACTGTGTATAAAACAATTAAATGGAATAATGCTACCAGTCTGTACTTGGAAATTTAGAAGTGCCTCTGCTCTTTATAATCAAATCTGTGCATCAATATAACCCAAAACCAAAACATCAAGTCACTTTATAAAAATTTTAAAATTGTGCTCAATAATCATTAATATGGCTTAGGTCAATTTACACCCCCACCCCATTCCCTTAAATGAATAATTTGGAGGACGGTAGTTCCTAAGCTGATGGTGGATCTGAGGTTACCAGTTACAGGAGTACTTAGGCGCCCATTGGCACAGCAAGATTCAAAGCCCTGGTAGGCTTCAAAGAAACACTTTTCCCCCTCCTTCTAGAACTCTTTGCTTTCTAGTAAAGCTGCAACCACAATGTTCTCTCTCTTAATGCCACCATAAAAAAATCAAAACACTTTAAAACAAATTGATGTACTCTTTAATACAGCCATCACATCATCACAGGACCCTTGCGCCCTGCATGGGGACAACCGTGGGGATGCAAACCACACATCTCTTTCTTTGTTGCCTGCTTCAATGCTTAAAGAAAGATAGAGAGAGTGTGTGTCTCTCAATCGAGATATGGGCACCTTTGAGTGACAAGACCTAATCAGCTTATCTCGACACTAATAAAGTTGGGGCCTGTGGTGCTGGTCTATGCCCAGCACCAATGAACTTCTAGTAGCCAGAGCCTCCCGGGTCAGGCCTCAGCCTCTGC
The DNA here is from genome assembly GCF_004664715.2 of Peromyscus leucopus. NCBI lineage: Eukaryota > Metazoa > Chordata > Mammalia > Rodentia > Cricetidae > Peromyscus > Peromyscus leucopus. The sequence continues at coordinate 31,875,599 of NC_051063.1, forward strand.
TTCTTTAAGCTGGTTGAAATCAATTCTTAATGGGGTATTTTCATCTTGATAAATCTCTATAGTCTTCATTCATGAGGGCTGGGGAGGCAATTTAGCTGGATGAATTGCCTAAAGTAATGGCTACACAATCAGTCTATGATAAGTATTTGTGTACATGGAATCAATAAGCTATCTTTTCCAAGCTCTCTGTATGAAGCAAAAAGTGACTTCTTCTGAAATACCATTTTTCTTTTAAGTGACTTTATTAATGGGATTTTTTTTTCAATTAAAGGATGACAAGATCCTCTGCACATTAGGAAACAAACAGATCTGTTTAATAATTTCTGTCAAGTCCTTGCGATGGAGCTCCACAGCTGACAGCCCACACTGTGCTTCCCTGTCTCCATTACTCTGACACTGTTGTGACACAGACCTCCTCACACTAGACATTTGCTAGATGTCCCCACAAAGCTGAGAAATACACATGGCTGGAGGGAGGGGAGGGATTATACAGACACACAGTAGTTTCTTCTTTGAGTTGACTTGTAAGTGGCCCTTTCAAACCAAGGACTAGCCACCTAATCCAAGAAAAATGTGATTTTTTTATTATTGCTTTGTAATTGCTATATAAATTCAAAACTTTGCTTGTAAGGTATCAACATGTGAAGCCCTGAAACAGAAGATTCTCTTCAGATGTGTGGGGGACACAATGGGCATTTTCACTTTACCTTTCCTACACAGTTATCTGAAGAAGTCACTGAGCTCTCTTAATAATGCAGCCTGTTGAGAGAGTCCAGTGTTGGCGAAGCACTTTGAAATGATAACAACTGTCTAAACAGGATCACACATCTAGATACGTATGGATAAATATATCATATATGCAAACTGGTCCTTGAAGCCATTCAGAAATGCTATTTTCAAACTGTAATTCATCTGAAGAATTATAATCACCTGTATAAGATGCAACAATTCTCAACACGTTCCCAAATGAAGTTTCCACAAACGAAAGGAGACCTTGAGCGGCACTTCCCACTGACTCTACTCTTCACGCCGTAACCGCTTTACACAAATCCACTCCAGCCTTATCACTCTACACTATCTCTACTGCCGAACAGCGGAAGATAATTTTGCAATAAAATTTAATTTACAGAGCTTATTTTCCACTAATCTCCTAGCAGAGGAAAAATGAAACTGGCTGTTACCCACTCCATGCTATGACCTGAATGGTGATGTTTATTTCTTGAATAGTAAGACCCCAAACATATCAATTTTATCATATTGAAAGGCTGGAATATTTTAATTGTCAAAAATTTACATCCTAGGAGAGAAAGTAAAATAGGCTATTAAGAATATATAAAAATAAGACTCTTCAAGTGATCAGGGCCCTTTGGAGAAAGCCTTTACTCGATAAGCTATGAAACAAAATACTTAATATAAAATCCAACAAAGGTATTTTTTTCAAATTATTAGTGTCTCAGTATGGTCAATGATATTTGGAATTTTCAATAAAAATGAAAGCCAGTAATGACCAATGGGACTAAGTATCAAGATTCAGTTTCCTGTGTAAAATGACTACCAGGTTTGCAGTCCGCTGGGCTCACTGCTGCTCTCAATTTTAAAATCTGCATGTACAGAAGACACACAAGTTCTGGACGAACAAATTAACACTAGGTCTATTTCAACAGGCCATCGGCTTCAATGGATGCTTATGTTTTATAAAGCATCAATTTCTTTTCTTTTTCTTTTTTTTTTTTTCGAAGCAGGGTTTCTCTGTGTAGTTTCGGTGCCTGTCCTGGATCTTGCTCTGTAGCCCAGGCTGGCCTCGAACTCACAGAGATTTGCCTGCCTCTGCCTCCCGAGTGTTGGGATTAAAGGTGTGAGCCACCACCACCTGACTAAGCACTCATTTCTTAAGGGAACTTTTTAAAAAAAGTATGGTCTCCATGACAATGAACTAATTTCACAGAGTAAAAAGCAAAGCCATTCTATTGCTCAAGACTGAAACTATGCTGTTTTTGTAATGCTGCAAATATCTGAAAAATTTCTGTGGAAATTCAAATACTTTACTAAAAATCATTGCATAATTTAAGAAAAACATACATGCTGCTCAATGAATTGTGATATTAATGCTTTATACTGGAATGAATGAGACCACACCTGTCTGGACCAGGTTCAAATCCCTTTATCTTCTTTCAAAGTTGTATCACAATAAGGCAACTGAATCATTTACAAGGTCTTTATAGTTGAAATAGCAGAGTCATGTATCAGCAGAACTTTTGTTCTAACATTTTAATTTTGGGAATAGGCAATTCTAAGACATTTTAAGCTATGTGAAATTTGACATTTCTTTATTAATACACAAAACTATTGGTTTGAAAAGCACTTCTTGACCAATACATACATCTTAGATACTTAATAAAACTTTTGATGCATAAGCCCCTAAGATACGACCACAACGACTTTTTGTTTAAGTGTTTACTCACATGGAAAGTGTGTGCTAACCATTTCTCTACATTGTTGCTGTATTTATATAGGGAAGAACAAAGCATCATCAATCACTCTTCAGATCACACATTTAAAATAACTTAATTTCTCACATATAGTTGGAATACATTTAAATGTTTTCTGGAATGTTAATTACTAAATTAAATGAAATGCAACAAAGTATATTTCATTTTCATGAATAGCACGAATCTTGGCCAGCTATGATTTTATAAGACATTAAAATGAATGACCTACTTCCACAACAATCATCTCTTTAAACCCCCAAACTAAAATGTTGACTTAGACAGGGTGAGCTCCAGCAGCAACAGGAAAGACTTTGTAAAAGATGCTGAAATAAGTAGGACAATAATGAAGAAGAAATGAGGGACATTTTACAAGCCTCCAATTGATGAGCAGGCATTGGCTTTTGTTTGAGACCAATAACAGCTCTTTATCGATCACAAAAGTTAATACCTAGTAAGGTCAATATAGGATCTCAGCTGTCAACAATTGTACTATGGAGCTTCTTTGCTTCTCCACAGAAATGCCATGAAAATGGGCACTATGTGTTTGGAGAAACCAATCAATCATCATCATAATGATAGAATGCTCAAAAGAAACAGGGCAAAGAAGTTACCAATGTAGAGGAGGTTCCTAAGAACATGGTCCTGTAGTTTGAGACACTGATCTTCAGCTACAGAGTCCAGAACTATGAGTTGGGCAGTTCATCAAAGGGAAACAAAATAATAACTCATACTGACAAACAGAATCTCTGTGCAGTGTGTGCATCTGAAAAACCAGGATGTCCATAATTCTCCCAGAGCAGGCTTTTGGCACTATTCCAGTTCGCATGCAGGTGTATGTCAGTATCACACTTGTAACAACACATTGTGTGTTCATTCCTTCTACCTTTTCCCATTTCCCAAAGAGTTCCTACCAACTTTCACGTTGTGCATGTGCCTGAGCATGTTCGTGATTACAGCAGCCATGTCAGATCCTCAGACAGTGTACTGTCCTCTGGCTTCCACATGCTTCCTGCCTTCCGTGTGCTCTTTGGCTTTGGGAGAGGACTGGACAAACTGCAGTTTGTGGTGCTGGGGACCGTCCAAACAGGACTTTACACAGGCTGGGCAAATGCTCTACCATTGAGCTATACCCTAGCCATTAAAGTTATCTTTTGTAATTGTAAAATTTTACAGTAACATTTCAGGAAATTATGAAGTTAAAAAATCTGTAATCCTATTATCCTTAGGTAACCATTTCATTGTTATCATATTGTCTATTGTGTTTTCAATACTGAAAAAGAATGTCAGCTTTCATCTATGTAATGAGTCAAGTGGTCTGTTTATTCCCACACATCTTAATGATGACACACCGGGAAGAGCCACTAGACCTTAGGACCATGTCTCTGAGAAGTCCGTTTGTCCTGGAGTCATGCACTTGAGGAATCAGCCTGTCTTTCTAAAAGTTCACAGTGTTCTTTATGGAATGAAGAGAAGCATTTACGAAAGGGGAGAGGGAAGAGGCTGCACGCAGTGTTTACTAATGCCAGACTTTGGTCAAGACCACTGCATCGGCAAGTTCCCCTGGTTACCGGAAGGAACAAATTATCGACAGAGGCAGAAACAAACCAGAAACCCCAAAACAACAACAAAAGCGCTTAAGAAGGAGAGGCCAAGTCAGGAGCAAAGGAGACCTGACAGTGCAGATACTGAATAACAAGAAAAGCGACACTTTACTTTAGGACAGTTTTAGATTTAGAAAAATCACAGTTGTAATACAGAAAATTGGAGACAACTCCACACCCACCTCTATTATCAATCTTGCCTTGCTATGCTACATTTACCCCAACTAAGGAGCCAATGTGTGTGTGTGTGTGTGTGTGTGTGTGTGTGTGTGTGTGCGTGCGCGCGCGCACATGCATGTATGCATCTATGTGTATGGGTATATAATACATGTGGCAGCCAGAGACATCCTCAGGTAACACCCCCAGGAATGATGTCATCACTTTTTTTTTTTTTTTAAATCAAGATAGGTTTCTTACTGACCAGGAACTCTCAGGGTAAGCTAGGCTGGCAGGTTGGAGACCTCCGGGGTCTGTGTGTCTCTACTTCTCTCGTGCTAGGAGTACAAAGGCGCATCATCACTTTTGAAGACAGTTCTGTATATTGGATTCAGGTCTTCCTCCTTGTGCAATAAGCACTTTACCAACCATCCTATCTCTCTAACCCCAGGTCTATTTTTTATTAACTGAAATCAATATGGTATAAGCATTTCCTTTGTTTTTAACTAATGTCCTTTTCCTGTTTCAGGATCCCATCAAGAAAAATGTATTTCTTTCAGTTATCATGTCTCTAGTTCCTTTTGTGACAGTTTGCAATGTACTTCACACATGCTTTAGAGATGGAATATGTAAATTTGCAGAGTTTATCTATTGTCAACAGTTAGACAAAAATACATGCAGAAGAATTATCTTTTGTTACAGATCTAAGGAATATAAATAAATTTGAGAAGCGAATAAACAGAAGTTCCTGGTAGAAAAGAAAGCAAACAAGATTGGAAGTCTTAATGCATCTATTAATGTAATATAGACACCAGGTGTTAAAGTCTTGTTTGTCACAAATGCTAGAAAAATTCCAACCACAAATATGGCCTGTCATCTATCTACTCCATCCCTTCCCCACTGCACTACTAGTAGCTAGGGTTTTAAGAACTGCTCATAAGGCAATGCAGTAAGCAAGAAATAAATAGCATGTTGGGGAGGGGGCAGTCAACTCCATCTCTTATCTAATAATAATAATAATAATAATAATAATAATAATAATAATAATAGGTAAGAACGTGGTCTTTCCTACTTCCTTGCTTCTTTGGGCACCATTATCCCATGCAACCATTGCCAGAGGACTACAGGAAGAACCTACGTGGAACTGAAAAGTACATGCATGTGCCTTCTTCATTCTCTTGGCTTTGCTGTTGGTTTGCCAGGGCAGAGCAGAGCCATAGATAGGAGAAACTTGGGTTCTGAACCACTATGGAAGGCTGTCTCCTCACTTGGAACAATTGTATTGGATTTCTCCAAGAGAGAGAAACAAATGCTACTGTATTGAGCCACTGGGCTAACTAGAGTCTATTTGTCATGGCCCCGAGTGCTACTATGAAGGTAGTACAAGGGAGAACGTTTACTGAGCACCTGTGGAGGCTGTTTATAGTTCACTTTCTCTACCTTGAAGAAAAGCCTCCACACAGGGGACCTGTAAAGCTGTTTCATATACTAGGAAAGAACCAGAAAAGGCTAAGGAAATTGTTGTGCCTCAGCTATTAAGTGGTAAGTCTATCAACTGAACCTGTGTCTGTAGATACAAAGCTCAGTGCATATTCCACCTTGTTCTCCTATAGGTGAAAGGCAGGTGCTATAACCTGGCACATGGAAGTAAGTCCCATGCTTCCTACATGCACAACTTTAATCCTCAAAGGAGAATGGAAACAGTCCATGTTATGTGCCCCACTTCTTAGGTGGAAGACATGGAACTCCCAATTTACAAGAGGCAGGCGTGAGGCGATTAGCTTGTCTGATTTTGTTAACATTTTTCAGATCAAGACAACGCTATACAAAACTTTGGAGAGAGAGATACACTGCACTTTGTAACCTGCTGATAATCTTATGGTGTTTAATTTGAGCAGAGTCTGGCAACTTGCGGAGGGCACGAAAGAGCTGCTGCTCCACAAGGTTTACAGTTAACAAAGGGGAGAACAGAAAGACGTACTTGTTCTCGCAACAGTATGAATTTAAAGAACTATATGGGGTGTGCATTCTACAGGAAGTCCAAGTAGGAAGAAAAATGAAACACTGTACAGTGCACACAGCAATAAAGATGAGGGATTCATTGTAGTGGGAAGTCACAGCTGGCAGGCAACGCGAGTGAAGCAGTAAGACATCTGGTCCATCTTCACACTTAACTTTTAGAGAAAGGTCTCCTTTTCATATTAACAAAGTCACTCCAGTCAGTTTCTTTAACTTGCCCACATGAAAAATTTGAATGACTTTGTAAGAGTCTTCTGCTAACAAACTACCAGTCATAAAAAATAGTGTGTCCTTTATCCAGTGCAAACGTCTCAGGACGGATGGGTTGTTACCGGTGTGTCCTCTATACCTGGGCAGACCTCTCAGGACAGATGGGTTGTTACTGGTGTGTCCTTTACACTGTGCTAAAGCAGGGATTTAACCAGGCAACTCCACGTAGTGTAACTGGTACTTAAAAGGAGGTTTATTTGGCATAACTTTCAACCAGTAAAGGGGTCAGTTACAGGATCTGGGAGAGGTGATGTGCAGTCTAGCGTGGTTCTCTGGAGAACTCTAACTTGGTCTGTAATCCAGCATCCAGGATTACAAGGAGCCAAGAGGGCTGGCCCTTGTGGATCTTGGGTCTCAAGGGCTCCCGTCTCAGCCACACCCCAGGGGCAGGTCACAGGCAGGCATGGCACTTACAGGCTGCTTCAATAGGGGCAGTGCTTCAAGATCAAAGCTGGAACAGCTACCTACTACATCTCCCCCTTTTGTCTAAATAAGAAAGTTCTAACCTAATACAAAACTATATAGAATAGGAATGATTATCAAATGTTGTCCAGGAGGAATAAGGGATAATGACCTAGACAAGAGGGAACTACAACCAACACGAACAATATCAAACAAGAGACACATATTAAAATCCAGATAAATCTGGAGCATAGGTAAATGGCACGTTACAGAGATCATTCCAAAAGGTGTCATATCCTGAAGAACCTGAGTCTAATACTTAATATGTTCTAGCTAATATACAAGAAGATTGTAACTATAACTGTTAGTCTTCAATCCCATCAAAGACCTGAGAAGAAATATAGTAATACCTGAGAAACAGGAGAAGGATGCAAGCAACTTTCGGGAGTCTTGTGAGAGTAGACAGAGACAGCTGGCAGCCTGGGTAGTCACCTAAAGTTTCTCAGCATCGTTGGTGTATTCAAATTGGCTACAGGCCTAGAGTATCTGTCAGACCATTTTACTGTCAGCAGTCGAGGTAAGGGCAGTTCTTTGCCCAGTAGGCCATTTTGTGCCAAGGTGAAGACAAACTTCCAAACGGAAATGTCTCAGAAGCCCAACATTGTCTCAGGATCAAATTGGTGCAGCCAGGAGCAGTTGTGTCTCACATTAACAGAATTCTAAGTTATCAGAACATGTAAATGCCATATTCTCTAGGTCTATGAAGTGTTTGAAGACTACCTATTCATCTGACATATGTTTCTGTAAGTCTGGAGAGCCTAACTAACATAACTACAGAGATGATAAGCATAGGTGACTATAAATCTGTAAGTCTTATCTATCTAGATAACCTAAGGACTAAGGCTTCATGTAAACAGGGTAAACAGTCTGTAAGCAATTGTACAATAAAAGGACAATGACCTCAAAACTGTGACAATACACAAAATAGCTAAAGCAGAGGTAGGAATGTATACTACAATATGCAATATGACAATAATCCTAAATATGTATCAATATACCAAATATCCTAAACAGAGGTAGAACATACATACAGTATGACAAATATAATTTTATATTTGTATCAATATACAAACATTTCAAGAGTAGAAATATATGTACATTACAACAAATATGGTTCTGTATTTGTATCAATATACAAATTATCAGTCGGTAGAGCATGAGGCTCTTAATCTCAGGGTTATGGGTTTGTACCCCACATTGGGTACCAGATAAAGTGGGGATTTAACCAGGCAACTCCACATAGTTTAACTGGTAATTAAAAGGAGGTTTACTTGGGGTAACTTATAACCAGTAAAGGGGCTAGATACAGAATCAGGGAGAGGTGAAGTGCAGTCCAGCCTGGTTCTCTGGAGAACTCCAACTTGGTCTGCAGTCCAGCATCCAGGATCACGAAGAGCCAAGAGGGCCAGCCTGTGTGGATCTCAGGTCTTAAGGGCTCCCGTCTCGGCCACACCCCAGAGGCAGGTCACAGGCAGGCATGGCACTTACAGGCTGCCTCAGTAGGGGCAGTGCTTCAAGATCAAAGCTAGAACAGCTACCCACTATATCGTGCAGACATTTCAGGATGGATGGATTGTTACTGTGTGTCCTTTATACTGTGCAGACCTCTCAGGATGGATGGATTGTTACTGGTGTGTCCTTTACACTGTGCAGACCTCTCAGGACAGATGGGTTGTTACTGGTGTGTCCTTTGCACTGTGCAGACATGTCAGGATGGATTGGTTGTTTGCTAGGTTGTTTTTGTTTTGTTTTGTTTCGTTTTTTGGGGGGAGAAGAACTTGTTTGTTTTAATTACAGGTCTGCACAGAACACTAAACATTACAGATCATTCAAAGACAGGCTGGTGGGGTGGTGGTGGCACATGCCTCTAATCCTAGCACTTGGGAGGCAGAGGCTGATGGATCTCTGTGAGTTCAAGGCCAGCCTGGGCTACATAGTGAGTTCCAGGAAACGCTCCAAAGCTACACAGAGAAACCCTGTCTCAAAAAACAAAAAACAAAAAAAAAAAAAAAAAAAAAAAAAAGAAAAGAAAGAAAAGAAAAAGAAAAGAAAAGAAACAAGACAGGCTGGTAGGAGAGAGGAACAAAACGCCATTTCCTCACGAAGTCCAGTTAAAACTTAATATTCCTTCCAGTTGGCAAAGGGAATAGCTGTTGGGGAAGTAGTTAGGAACCAGTCTACTCAACCTAATTAAACAATTTCCACTTCAGGTAAGTTCACCTGTTGACTGATATCATGAAATAACAGGAGCCTGCTGAACAGGGTTTGCTGTTATTGCGTCCCAACAGGTACTTCCTGAGTTTACTAACAGGCGTTTGATCCTTAAGCCCCAGGACAGAGCCAGGGCCCGCACCCTCCTGGAAGACAGGTCACTTTCCCCTTGACAGCAGGGCAAGTTTCTCCTCTGTTTCACTTCCAAGTACAAATATGGCTAATAGCATTAACTTAATCAGCATTTTTCTTGCTATATTAAAGATGAACCATAACCCAGTGGGTGTCTAACCCACTCCATTAAAATTTCTTAGGGCCCCAAACTGCTAACTAAGTGTCCTACTGTGGTCTGTTTAAGCCCAAGTGCTGTATGTGTGTTGCCAGTAAGTAACTATGAAAATGGAAATAAGGAAGATCAGCTGCACTGTGAAGATGGTTCCTGAATGCAGCTATGGAAGCTTCTACCACAGGCTAGGACACTGGAGGGTGAAGGCAAAGGTCTGAGAGTGTGGAGGGAGATGGCAGGGTTACCCAGCAACAATGAGCGGTTTCTAGCGGCTTTCTCCTTGTCTGGCTGTAGGGTAGTTTCTTCCTTTCTTTAACTCAATAGGCATTTGTTTAACTATGACTTAGAATTGATTCTTGAGACGCCAAGTGGCAGCACAGTGCCGCGCACGACTACGGCCCACGACAGCCTCTGCGATGAGGACTTTACCTGGAAAGATGCATCCTTCTATAAACAATTACTTTTGATGTTCACTCTGCTCTCTTGTGACAACGCTGGAAAACACCGTAGCCCAACAGGAAATACAGACGAAAGCTTCAAATGTGGAGCACACATACAAAAAGCTGTTTTGAAAGCTCATGTCCATCAAGTTTCCTACTCCATGTAAGTCATACACGAAGTCTTAGACCAATGCCAACGCACACTGTGAAAACTCTGAAGTATCCACTTCAGAAAATGGTTAAATACATAAACACAGCTGAAAAGAAGACTTCTGGGTCCTAGATGTCAGACTCAAAGAAAATATAAACCTGATTAAAAAAGAAATCCTAAAGAAACTTATATAAGAACTGCACAACAAGGTCATAAGGTCAACAGCCCTTTGCGTTCTATCTGAGAGCAAACTGGCACTGTCACCATCTGCTTTGGCTTTTCTCAGGTCACAGAGACTCATGGAACAAGGATGGCTCATTGTATCTTACAAACCAACTGGAAAAGTGAGAGGCATTATGAGATAGGGTACCTTGAAAAATGAGTAGAGTGCTTTTGAATGGATTACAAATAAATGCTATGAATTTGCTTGGACCACCTAAGGAGAAGGGTCTCCAAATAGGGTTCAAATGACATCTGTTTTCTACCAGTATGGAGCTCTCCAATATTCCAGAGAATCTTCTGGAATTCTAATTTATAATAAATAAATTTAAGTCCAGCTTAACAATCCTCAGGGCATCACTCCAAGTAACAACCTCCTCTGTGCCCCCTGTGCTGGTCCCAGTTCTTAGAGGTGGAAGATGTCAACAGTTGGTAATTATAAAGTCCTTGATTAATACAAATTTAAAAATGATGTTTTTGGTTGTTTGGTTTTACAATTGGGTAGACTTTTAAAGCTTTAATATGGCAACAAGCAATATGCTTTTCAGCATCAAGGAAGAAAAAACTCTTTCAGCAGAAATGTTCTTAGGGATCTGAAACACTCCACCATCCACAATAATAACTTAGGGATCTGAAACACACTCCACCATCCACCGTAATGACTTAGGGATCTGAAACACTCCACCATCCACCGTAATGACTTAGAGATCTGAAACACTCCACCATCCACAAGAATGACTTAGGGATCTGAAAACACTCCACCATCCACAAGAATGACTTAGGGATCTGAAAACACTCCACCATCCACAAGAATGACTTAGGGATCTGAAAACACTCCACCATCCACAAGAATGACTTAGGGATCTGAAAACACTCCACCATCCACAAGAATGACTTAGGGATCTGAAAACACTCCACCATCCACAATAATAACTTAGGGATCTGAAAACACTCCACCATCCACCATAATGACTTAGGGATCTGAAACACTCCACCATCCACAGTAATGACTTAGGGATCTGAAACACTCCACCATCCACAGTAATAACTTAGGGATCTGAAAACACTCCACCATCCACAGTAATAACTTAGGGATCTGAAAACACTCCACCATCCACAGTAATGACTTAGGGATCTGAAACACTCCACCATCCACAAGAATGACTTAGGGATCTGAAAACACTCCACCATCCACAAGAATGAATAGAAGACTTTCTCTACAGATAACTTTCTGCATCAAAGAAAGTTTGTTTCCTTTCTATAGAAAATTATTTTCTCTAAAATATGCATAGTTGGATAAAACAAATGGCTAATAACAACCTAGCCATAGAATCCCATTCTCTGTTCTCACCTTATAGAACAATATTAAGTACTAATGTGTTATTTAGGCAATAATTTGGACATGACAGCTGTCTGATTTACAACCTGCGCTCAAATCAAGTGACCAAGGCCAATAATTGGAACCAGTGTTTATGGACATAATACCCTCTACTCAGACAAGCTAGGACTGTAATGCTGGACATGTCTTGTGTCCCTGTAAGCCTTGATGAAAGTTTGACAAATGAGAAATAACAACATTCGCCTTTTCACACAACCTTACATTCTTACCGACATTAGATAATTAGAGATCACCCCTCTACCAAATGACAGCAGTTTTGAGGACAGGGCCACAGATGGCATCCCTCTGCCTCTAAATTCCAAGGTCAAGTGCATTATCAGTATACGATTGGGGGCGGGGGTCGACATTCTGAACTTCCTGCAGGAGGTATTGGCTTTGCTATTAGCTAACTTAAAATGGTTTCATAAATTGCTTTCCATCATTATGCTTTACTTTACAAACTAGTCTTTTCTATGGATAATAAATGAATATATCTGATGATTTACTAAACTTTTTTTTTTTTAACATTTACTTATTTGGGGGAATACATGCGATAACAAGCATACTGGGGACGGAAGACAATTTGTGGTAGTCAATTCTTACCCTCCACCACATGGGTTCTGGGATGTAATTCAGATCCCAATGTGAGGATAGGTGGCCTTATCCACTCAAACAACTCATTAGCCCACATGTGAAGATTTATATTTTTTAGTGAAATCATTACATTGTAAATAAACACACCAGTAAACAACTCAAAAATATTTCTTAAAGGGGAGAATGAGATGGGAAAAGAAAAGAATGAAAATATATGAAGAGGTAGGGGAAAATGTTAGTAAATATGAAGGTTAAATGACAGAGAAAGTCGCTTTAAGTATGGTAAACGTTCTGTCTCAATCAACACTTCTTACCCTAGCTACAATTGCTAATGGCCTTGCAGTGTGTCAGTCAGAGTAGTCACAAGGAAGCAAGTTCAAATCCAAGGAGGCAGGTGGGTTGCAGTACTGTCTCAGGCCCTTCCATCTTCTCTGCAGAACCCCACAAAAGTCTTAGGGAGAAGCCATCAGCTCCTCAGCTACAGCTTTCAGATGACATAAAGGAAATTATATTGGTTTGTTGTCACTGCTGCAAAATGTCCACGATAATCAGCTTCTAAGGAGACAAGGTTAATCCTGGCCCAGGGCTTCGTCCACAGCTGCCTGTGGCTGGAAGGGTATCATGGCAAGGGTGCGGCCAAAGAACTGTTCACCCATGATGTAGGGCACGAGAGACAAGGATTACCATCTCAAAACCACCCCAGAAGATACACCCCCAGAAACCCCTCTTTAACTTGATTCTACTCCTAAGAAGTAGTTCTCAAGCTTCCTAATGCTTCGACCCTTTAATACCATTCCTCATGTTGTGGTGACCCCCAACCTAAATTATTTTTGTTGCTACTTCATGACTGCAATTTTTCTACTGTTATGAATTCTAAGTTAATATATATGGTTTCCAATGGTCTTAGGTGGCCCCCATGAAAGGGTCATTTGACCTACAAAGGAGTCGTGACCCACAGGTTGAGAACCACTGCCCTAAAGGTTACATTCCCTCCCAGTAGCATTATAGACTGGTGACCAGGACTTTAATATGTGGCATTTCAGGGACATGTAAGAGCCAAAATATTAAAAAATAAAGTAAAATAAAAAAGGCTAAGGTATAAGTAAAAGCCATTTCTTTTTTTCATTTATTTAATATTTTTATTTTATAATTAACTTAATTTAACATATCAGCCACGGATTCCCCCGTCTTCCCTCCTTCCCCCCATTAACCCCCCCAATTCACCCTCCATTCCCACCTCCTCCAAGGCAAGGTCTCCCCTGGGGAGTCAGCCCAGCCTGGTAGATTCAGTTGAGGCAGGTCCAGTCTCCTCCTCCCTACACCAAGGCTGAGCAAAGTGTCCCAGCATAGGCCCCAGGCTCCAAAAAACCAGCCCATGCACCAAGGACAGGTCTCAGCTCCACTGCCTGGGGGTCTCCCAAACAGTTCAAGCTAACCAACTGTCTCACTTATCTGGAGGGCCTGGCCCAGTTCCATGGGGGATCCTCAGCCATTGGTTCATAGTTCATGCATTTCCACTAGTTTGGCTATCTGTCCCTGTGTTTTTTTCCAATCATGGTCTCAATAACTCTCACTCATACAATCCCTCCTTTCTCTTGCTGATTGGAGTCCCAGAGCTCCACATGGGGCCTGGCTGTGGATCTCTGCATCTGCTTCCATCAGACACTGGATGAGAGTTCTATATGAGAGCCAGGGTTTTTGGCCATTGGATCACCAAAGCAGGTCAGCTCAGGCACTCTCTCGTCTACAGTGGAGGTATCTTTGTGGATTTCCGGGGACCTCTCTAGCACTCTGCTTCTTCCTATTCCCCTGGGGTCTTCATTCATCATGGTATCTCCCTCTCCGTTCTCCCACTCTGCTCCTGATCCAGCTGGACAAAACTTAAGTCCAAGTGGATCAAAGACCTCAATATAAATCCAGTTACTCTGAACCTGATAGAAAAGAAAGTAGGAAGTAGTCTTGAATGCATTGGCACCGGAGATCACTTCCTAAATGTAACACCAGTAGCACAGACACTGAGAGAAACAATTATAAATGGGACCTCTTGAAACTGAGAAGCTTTTGTAGGGCAAAGGACATAATCAACAAGACAAAATGACAGCTTACAGAATGGGAAAAGATCTTCACCAACCCCACATCTGACAGAGGGCTGATATCCAGAATATATAAGGAACTCAAGAAATTAGACATCAAAATACCCAACAGTCCAATTAAAAAATGGGCTATAGTGCTAAACAGAGAATTCTCAACAGAAGAAGCTCAAATGTCCAAAAGACATTTAAGGAATTTCTCAACATCCTTAGTCATCAGGGAAATGCAAATCAAAATGACTCTTAGATACCATCTTACACGCGTCAGAATGGAAAAGATCAAAAACACTGAAAACAGCTTATGTTGGAGAAGATGTGGAGCAAGGGGAACACTCCTCCACTGTTGGTGGGAATGCAAGCTTGTACAACCACTTTGGAAATCAATATGGCGCTTTCTTAGAAAATTGGGAATCAACCTCCCTCGAGACCCAGCTATACCCTCTTGGGCATATACCTAAGGAATGCTCAATCATACCACAAGGACACATCCTCAACTATGTTCATAGCAGCATTATTTGTAATAGCCAGAATCTGGAAACAACCTAGATGCCCTTCACCTGAAGAATGGATAAATAAAATGTGGTATATATACACAATGGAGTACTACTTAGCAGAGAAAAAACAATATCATGAGGTTTGCAGGCAAATGGATGGAACTAGAAAAAAATCATCCTGAGTGAGGTAACCCAGACTCAGAAAGACAAACATGGTATGTATTCACTCATAAGTGGATACTAGATGTAAAGCAAAGGATAACCAGACTGCAACTTACAACTCCAGGAATGCTACCTAGTAAAGAGGACCCTAAGAAAGACACAGGGATCACCCAAAGACAGAGAAATGGATGAGATCTACATGAGCAAACTGGGGGTGGGGGGTGGGGTAATGGAGAGCAAGAGTTGGGGGAAAGAGAGCTTAGGGGAGCAGGAGGTAAAAGTCATTTCAAACTTTAAATGCATTTGCTCAAATTCCTTAGACATGTTTTGAACATGAAACTTGCCTTGAATAAAAAAAAATGTATGTGGACACCACTACTCACTGCTTCTTCTGTGAAATCTCTTTAAAGGGAGACAGGTAAGAAACTTACCTTTAAAAAAATACTATACATACTTTAATGTAGGCATGAATCCTGACTGAACACACTCAAGTGCCAACCTGAGTGAGACCCAGTAGCTTGTTTCTAACAAGCCAAGATTGCTGTTCTTGAACCACACTGGGGAGCAAAAGCCATATGTGTTTCCTCTTCAGATCAGTGGGAATTAATCAAGGGAGCAATATATATTTATACTTAGAACCTTCCACAACCCCAAAGATTGTGGGAGGGGAAGTGCTGTTTTTGTGTGTGATTTCCACACCCTCCTCTCTATATACATCACATTATGCCTCTTGTAGGCATCATTATCAATCCATCATCAACACCTTATCATTAATCTATTGTCAACATCTTATCATTAATCTCATCTCCATACTAGAGCTATCACAAATATTCATCACTTCCAGCTTAATCAGCTTAATGGACTGGTAACTGTTTGGTAAAGATTATGGAGTCCCCATTTATTTGAGGAAGTCCTTATGGAAGAATTGTCAGTAATTCATGCCAGGTAACTAAAACCCATTATATAAATAATTATATATGTAATAAACTGATAAAAATAGTTTCTAAATCAGTAAGTTCCAGGGTCCTTGTTTCTGAAAGCCTTTTAGAATAGCTTGCAATTTCTCCGGTATCTAGTTCATCAAATTTCTCCATCAATGAATTAAGAAAAGAACAAAATTCTTAGATTCCTGACCTGTCTCTTTGGCTTCCCTCTGCCTGTCCCTCTATTCCTACAATCCCTGTTCTTCACTATGCAGAAGAGGCTACTTGGCTGCTGATAGCCGTCCCAAGATGTCATAGCCATCACAGTCCACACCTCAGACTCCCCTGGCCACGGGCCATGTCTCTGCTCCCTTCACCCATCTGTTCACTCCCAAACAACACACTGAGGAGTCCTGGTGCTCGCTGTCCCTTCCTCCTGGAGCCATCTGCCCCAGACTGTCTTACTGATGGCATCTTCTACTATGTGACACTCAGCATAGAGAGAAAGCTACCTTTTGGAAGGCACTCTCTGCCCACACTACTAAGGGCCTTTGTCAGTGAGTCTTGGTAGCTCACCTCACCTGACTACTATGGCAGTCCATCTACTTCACTTACTTATTAATTTTTAAAATGTCTTCTTTTACTTGACCTTTCCCTCTTATTTATAAACTGTAGCAGGAATCTTAAAAGTTCTTATTAATAGAAACAAATCCGGAGCCAGGTATTGGGGTGAATGCTGGAAGATCCGAGAAACAGAACAAGCCACAGCTTCCTTACCTCGCCAGTTCCTCAGCTGATCCTGCTTCCTCAGATTGGCAGCCTCTGAGTCCTCATTCAAATGGATCTCAGCTGAACTGCTGCTCAAAAGCCTAAAAGCTTAACCAGCTAAAAGCTTCTAGTTTCTGGTCTTCACGCCTTAAATACCTTTCTGCTTTCTGCCCTCACTTCCTGGGATTAAAGACTCAATTCTTGGGATTAAAGGCGTGAGTCACCATGCCTGGCTATTTCCAGAGTGGCCTTGAACTCACAGAGATCCAGAATCCTCCAGAAGGCTAGGATTAAAGGTGTGAGTGCCACCATTTTCTGGCCTCTGTATCTAGTGGCTGTTCTGTCTCTGACCCCAGATAAATTTATTAGGGTGCACAATATTTTGGGGAACACAATACCACCACAATAAACTGTCTGAGAATAAGTACCCTGCCTCTCTTTTTCACTACTGTATCTTTAATTTGTGGCACACAGTTTCAATGGCTAGTATTCAAATAAATTATAGGAAAGGGAAATTAACAGATGTGAGAATATGACATATTTTGACTACAACAAATCACTTTGGAAAAATCTAGGTATGTGAAACCATTCATATCTGATTGTGGAACAAAATGATCTGGCTTACTGTGCCTAGCTTTATGTATGTGGAAAAACACTATCACTTCTCTGTAACTTCTTTCCTCTTCTTCAAAAAGAAGTGAGTGGGGATAAGGAAACAATGGATATAGACTACTGGGGGTGTCATGGGGCCCATGTCACATGTTTATCAGGCATTGTGTCACTTCTCATATGCTTGTCCCTAGCCCACATCAGGCCCTGGGTGAAGGTTTAGAGCACTTTGTTTTCAGGCAAAGGCTGGCAGAAGTACAGTTCCTTGTCAGGATAGCAGTAGCTCTTCTTCTCAGCCTCTGGGCTACCATCAAGTGAAGAGTGAGAGAGCAGATGAGAGACCCAGCCTAGGCAGTCTGGGAACTACAGAGAAGAGTGTCAGCACACAGGGCTTGGGCACACAAGAGGGTATGAAAGCAAGTCCAGCAAACAGATTACATCATGATCTAAGACGTAAGCCATTGAACATCCAAAACCTACAGCTCCAAGATGCTCTGAAGGTGTCCTACACCCATACAGAACTCAGGATAGGACAGTCATTGGTTCTTAAGAGACCTGTTTACACTCGAGGCCTGCATTCTGTCCTCCCATAGCTTTCTTTCAGCCTTTCTTTTAAGGATCACAGTTTCTGATAGTTTTGTGCTGATTGTGACAGTGGAATATTTATTTGAGAGGGGGGAAAAAGAATTACAACTTCAAAGTAAAGGGCAGATGACCCAGCATTTAAGTCCTGACCATCAACAAAATGAATACCACCACAGCTAGAAATCATACCTGTCAGTAACTGGAGAAAGGGAAAGTCATTTTTCTCTTCAAAGATTCTGGATGAGAACTCAGAAGTCACACCAAACTAGATCAACCCAATGCTTCATGCAACCAGAACACGATCTAGTCCACGATGACTGCTTCCAAAGGAGTTTATGACTGTGACTGCTAATCATCTTCCTTGATGTCAGACCAGCAAGTCCCATGAATCCTCCTGTCTCCACCACTCCAATGCTGGGGTTAAAAGTATGTGCCACCATGCCTGTTTTTCCTTTGTTTTTTCTTTAACACGGATTAAGGGTTTTGAACTTGGGTCCTTTGCTTGCAAGACAAGCCCTTTATCCAGGGAAGGGATCCAGGGAAGCAGCTTAATGGGTATTAAACACATTGCATATTAGAGTGTAAATGATGCTTAAAATAATCGCACAGTATGAGCATATGCTCTCTGCTCAGTGATCGTTCTAGAAGAGACAATAACTGCCCATTTCATGAGATAACTCAAAAATGGTAATAGTGATGCAAGAATTTCCAAAGGTGAATTTCATAATTTGTTAGGAAGTGTGATTAGGTAACACACTCTTATCTAACCCATCTTATCCTAGATATTATTCTTTTTAGGATCTTGTCAATTATCATCAAGTTAATGAACAGAAAAATTACAAATTTGTTAAAACTTTTGCCAAAAAGTTATCTTGAAAGTTAACTTTTTTTAAACTGATGGTTATCCATTAAATGATAAAATTTTGGAGCTCTCTTCTTTCTGTGCACTTATATGGTCAGTATCTTATTTTACCTCTTAACATCTTATGCAACAGGAAGAGTCTAATGGCAAGTGTCCATCTGGCAAGTATGAGCACACACAGAGATAACCAGGGTACCTGGTTCTCAGGGCTACAGAGCTGATCAATGAAGTCTTCAATGAAGGCGAGCTTCTCCCACTTCATTCAATACATTCAGAACTACTGTTCCTAGATTATTGTGCTCAAGTAAAATTTGGAAAGTATTTCATAGGGCTGGAGCAATGGCTCGGCAGTTATGAGCACTGGCTGCTCTTTCAGAGGACCTAGGTTCATTTCCTACCAACAGATGGTAGCTTACAACCATCTGTAACTCTGGGTCCAGGGAATTCAGTGCCCTCTCATGGCTTCCAGAGGCACCAGCATGTACTCAGTACACAGACATACATGCAGGGAAAACGTCAAACACATAAAATAAAAACAATGAAAAATATTTCAGAAAGCCTCACATAAGGTTGCCACATTTTGTACTTTTCTTTTTTTAATATTTATTTATTATTTATACAGAGTTCTGCCTCCATGTATGCCTACAGGCCAGAAGAGGGTACCTGACCTCATTATAGATGGTTGTGAGCCACCATGTAATTGCTGGGAATTGAACTCAGGACCTCTGGAAGAGTAGGCAGTGCTCTTAACCTCTCAGCCATCTCTCCAGTTCCCACATTTTGTATTTTACAAATAAAGAAATTCATCAAACTTCTACCTACTACTCTTATCACAACATTAAACTGTCCTTGTTTGTTTGACCTCATAATACAAAACTATAATTTTTGACAAAATGTCATTCTTAAATTGATAAAATATGCTCTATGGGAAGCCATTATATTCTATGTATGTTCTCATTCCTTAATGTTCTCATTCTTTAAAGCCCTCCGAGTATGGAGCTAAGTCCAGGCTAACGCAGTTCGTGGAAAGCATACCCTCCCAGGGGTTGCTTTAACAGTCACTAACACTCACATCTTCTCCTTCCTGCATCTCATCATTTTGAAACCCAGTGCTAAGTTTTTCCTCTGGGAGGGAGGGATGTAGTTCAGGGGTAGAGTATTTGCCTACCAAGCATGAGAGCAGGGATTTTATCTTCAAAATTATTTTTCAACTTTGGGGCAGAGGACAAGGGATGACCTGAGTTGATAAGAGTGCTTGTCTAGTATGCACAAGCTTTGAGCTCAATCTCAAGTACCAGATAAACCAGGTTTGGTGAGACACATCTATGACCCTAGCTCTTGAGAAGGGGAGGCAGGAAGGATCATAAGTTCAAGGCTATTCTGAGATATAGAGTGAGTTTTAGGCCAGTCTGGGCTATATGAGACCCTCTCTGAAAAAAATGTTCTATTCCTTTTCAAATGTTCTTCTTCTACTGCCTATAATGAAATGATGAGTATTAAAAATTTACATACAGTCAAGACACAGAGCAGTTAACCTGACTGCAGTGAGGGCTGGCGGGCACTGCTGACTGACTGACTGCAGTGAGGGCTGGCGGGGACAGCTGACTGACTGCAGTGAGGGCTGGTGAGGACAGCTGACTGACTGACTGCAGTGAGGGCTGGCGGGCACTGCTGACTGACTGACTGCAGTGAGGGCTGGTGAGGACAGCTGACTGACTGACTGCAGTGAGGGCTGGTGAGGACAGCTGACTGACTGCAGTGAGGGCTGGTGAGGACAGCTGACTGACTGACTGCAGTGAGGGCTGGTGAGGACAGCTGACTGACTGACTGACTGCAGTGAGGGCTGGTGAGGACAGCTGACTGACTGACTGACTGCAGTGAGGGCTGGTGAGGACAGCTGACTGACTGACTGCAGTGAGGGCTGGTGAGCACTGACTGACTGACTGCAGTGAGGGCTGGTGAGGACAGCTGATTGACTGACTGCAGTGAGGGCTGGTGAGGACTGACTGACTGACTGCAGTGAGGGCTGGCGAGGACAGCTGACTGACTGACTGACTGCAGTGAGGGCTGGTGAGGACAGCTGACTGACTGACTGCAGTGAGGGCTGGTGAGGACAGCTGACTGACTGACTGCAGTGAGGGCTGGTGAGGACAGCTGACTGACTGACTGACTGCAGTGAGGGCTGGCGGGGACTCAGGAAGCGCCAGTACCACGGTACCTGTCACAGTACCCTGTAGAAACCGGAAGTCACTTCTCTTTTCCCACCCACTTTCAAATGTATCCAAGTAAATGAATTAGCAAGTTAATACTTGACCAAGCACAGTCTGGACTGCATCTGTCCCAATTCTCATTTGTATTCCTCCACCCAGACCTAATTCTGTAGTCTGCCTGAAGTTCCCAAGCTTTAGGTGAGATATACACATAATCTGATAGACTACCATTGTGTTGTCAATATATACATTTTGTACATCAAAAGAAATAATTATCAACTCCCACGCTACCTTACAATCATGATCAATGCATGGTCTTCTATAGGCCACCATCTTTGATGACCTTCCAGTTTTGGAAAAGAACCACATGGATAGTGAAGTGAGAGGCTGAGATACCCACATAGGGCCCCGTCATCCAAGACCCTGAGATCACTGACACAGCAAGGCAATCTCTATGCTTAAGCCCAAGCCAAGCCCATGGAGGCTCATCAATGGATGCTTGGCAAGGAGGTCCTTCTTAAATGAATATAAAGTTCAATAGAGATAGTGCCACAGTTCCCAAGAATTGTACACCCTTTTATATTCCTTTAAAATATACAAATGTTCAAACACAATAAAAATATTTTCCATTATTATGTATCACTAAATGGCCACACAATAATATGTACATTTATATATGTATTTTACAGCACATAAAATACCTTAACGTAATGTATGTTATTATGTTAAGAATTTTCAGATGTGTAATTTACTTCTATTTTATTGAAGAATGAACAGTCTTGGGGGGAGGAGAGATAATTCAATCAGAGTCACAGAAACAGGAGTGAGGATTGGAATGTGGCTCCTTCAACTCGTCATATCCTCCCCAAGAGTCTGCTCTTGATTGAGCAAGACTAAAGGAGCCCCATCAGGGCAGAGAGTCAGCCTGACAATAACCAAAGGAAAGCAGCAGCCCATACTGTTAAAAGTTCAGAGGTTGATGGTCTTCTTCAGCTTCCTCATCACCTATAATGTACAATCACCTTATTGGGCTCTTTAGAGCGTAGCACATAAACCAACCAATCCAGCATAGCCACAAGGCCAGGGCAAGCACACTGTCCATTCATAAAAGAAAGTACTTAGGAACACTTTCATTATACCCACTCTTCAAAAAAGTGGTGTTGTGGTAACACTAAGTTAATTTTTTTCAGGAAAATTGTTAATCACATATTTTTGTTGTTTATATGGTATGCAAGAACACTTCAAACTATTAAAATACATTATTTATAATTTATAGCTTAGAAAACAAAAAGGATAGCCAAAATAATAAGAAACTAGTAAATATCAAGGTATTAATAATGATACCTTGCTGTTTAAAAATACTCACTGCATGCAATGTTCACACAAAAAAAGACCTGTCTATTTTGACTAGACTAATCTTAGAAAAATTAGGATGGTCTTCTTTGAAATGTGACTATTGTCAATTCAACCCAAAAGTTTGAATAGTATAAACCAATGGTAATAAGATAATCGTGAATATAGGCTTTGTTGTTTTATAGATAATTTCATACCTTGTTAGAGGTTCTGTTTGTGCCTTTTATAAAAAAGGGTCATTAAAGGAGCCATTTCCAACACAGAGTAAAACAAGCAAACTAGGGATCATTATGTCTTTGTTCCCAGTTCCTACCATTTAGACTGATTAAAATGTTAATTTTTACATATGTGACGAAAACCCAAGTCACAAACAAGCCAGGCTGCATGGTGCACTCGCCATCCTTGCGGGTGGGTAAACTGACAACGTGTAACTGCACATTAAGACAAATGTAGAATTTAGACAAAGTATCCCGTCTGCTTTCAGATGTAGACTTTCAAACCTCAGGAAGGTTTTCAGGAGATGTCATGCCTTTTAACTTGAAAAAAGATAAGCGCAAATAAGCTCCCAATTGTCTCCCCAATATGTAAACCACATCTCGGGCTGCTGTCTCTGCTGCTCCTTTGAAGTTCCGCTGAAATGTCATGTGTTGTGAAGACTGCTGTGCATAAGCAAGACAATTTGCTCACTTTCAGAATTCTTACCGGTCTCCACTGCTATCTGGTACCCAGCCTCTAGTCTCCGCGATGACCTTTCCAGCCTCTCCGTGTTATCCAGCAGATGTGCCCTCTGAAACGAAGGGGGAGTCAGACGGATGGCTGCTATAAGGTTCTTTTTTGCCTTTTTAAAAAATAATGCCTTTGTATATCCAAAATGGGGGGGGGGGTGTCCACAATCCATTACAGTTAAATTTTAGCAGGTAGTTCATCAGAGGAACCACAACAATGGATAGATTTCTAATCAAACATGCATGGATCATCCACTTATTTGTTGTTGTTGGTGGTGGTTTGTTTTTTTTAAGGAGCCCCTTGTTGTGAGTGGACACAACAAATCTTACTCCACACCACTGAGAAATGCAGGAAGAGCAGAGCCAACTGGATCTTTCCAATTTTAACACAGATGAGACACACGGTGCTGTGGTCCCTATTTGTGTTTAGTTTTATAAAATGCAGTAATTTCCAACACCTACTTGGTCCTTTGATTTCTGCAAATCATAATTTTTAAACAAGAACTTCTTATTTTTAAGAGAATGCTTCTTACTTTGGATGTGTAGCAAGATGGCACATGGAACAATAACGCTACTGAAACAGAATGCTAAACAGCACTTCCAGCTCAAAGACAACACAGGACAACCACCAGAAAACAGGAAATACACAGGATTTATATGGTATGGCGATAACTGCTAATTTATCCCCAAATTTACGACACTAGGTTAAAGTGAACTGCTAACACATAGTGCTTTGTGAACTAAAATCACAATCAACTCTTTGAAATAAAATTATATACAACTCTTTCATATTATATCTCATGAGCAAATTAGAGAACTTCCCCAATATTCTAAACTTTCCTTTCTACATTGAGACTTTATAAATGTTTTGATCTCATAGCAGATATATATTCACATTACCAAAACAGATTCACAGGCTAGCCATGACTAGGAATGAATGGTATATGCATGTAGTACACATATACGTATGTTTAGACACCTAAAAACACATGAATATGTGCTCCTGTATATTTGGTTGTGGGCAGCTTAATGTGTATATGTATTTGCATAAATTAGTATCTCTTGCCCTCAAATCAATTTTGGTGTCTGGTCAAAGAGAAAGAAAAACATGCAACCATAACTATATAACTTTGTGTTGTTGACAGATGTCACTTAAAACTGAAGCAATGCTTTCCAATAATAATAAAAAAGGAGGTGCCACATGCATTATCTGAGTGACTGTCGAGTGAAATGATCTACCTTGCTCTAATGAGCCCCCATGGATCTTGGAGATGCAAGCTGTATTGACATGCACACTTAAGCTAATACACCTAGACCAGTGCCTCCAAGCTCTAGCAGCCAGGGATGCTGACAGAATATCTCGCTTCCATCTTCAAAGAAAGGAAGTGATTAGTATGTTATCATTACCATTCAAAACGTGATTTCCTTATTCCCTCCCGGCACAGGTGACACATCTGAGATGCGGCCAGACGTTAGAGGCAGCTAAAGCCACATCAAAGCTTTCCTTGAAAAATTTTTTGGGGGAAGGGTTGGGGGAGAATCATTAAAACAATGCTTTTAGAACAGAGAGACAAGACCTGATGTGAAGGTCAGGAAGCAGCAAGAGCATTCTATAATAATTAATAGAGTTGTCTAATATACAGTGCAGAAATGAAGAGAAATACTGCCCCTCCTTCTAGAAAATAAACGAAATAAATAAAATGGAGGAAGGGAGAAAAAGCGTCTTAGGTCACGAAAAGCAAACTCACTGAAGGCTGCCACAGAGAAAGGAGCAACAGCGCTCTGTGTCCGGCACGACCATTTCTAAACAGAACTTAATAGCACCAAAGCTTGCCCAGGAACGATGTCTTTAATTCTGATTCTCCTTATATACCGGCTCTGGGGGTAAAAACTGCTTCCCTCCTCTGAGTATTGTCTTCTACCCAAACAAAGGACTTCAAATTGGTGACCCTCTAAAAAAATACCAATCTGATCTGAGAAAGCAAGAGTAACTATGAATTTTAGTCCGGATGAAGACAATTTGGGGCTTATTTTCATGTTGTATGAAATCCTAAATTCAAAGAAGACATTTAGCTTAATAGAGATTAAAAAAAAAAAAAAACATAGGCTATACTGGAGTTGTCTCTTCCTCTATGCTTATATATGACGGAAGCACACAAGCTTAACAGGTGCAGAATAAAGTGTTTAAATGTGGGACAATGTGGGAGACTCTAGAGCTACTCGGGAAGCCGAATGTCCAAGTGAACATTAAACGCTGCACATGCTGAACTGTGACTGCTTCTTCTGGAGAGTCGTCCCCACCCCCCGTCCCCCCCACCCCCTCCCACCCCCCGAGAAAATCTGCACCCAAGAGAATGATCAGTTCACGGGCAGCTTCCCAGAAGGGTTTCCTTCGTATTTTGAAACTTCTTCACTAAAGTCAAACTAAAATCAAGTTCTTGTAACAGCCTCGTTGTTACATTGTTCCCTCTGCTGTCCACTGCCTCCGCGGTTTCAATGAAAGCAGCTGCAGTGCAGTGCGCAGAGGCTTTCAACGTGCCCCACACTCCACCCCAAACTCATTCTCTCACCCTCTTCTTGGCCCTTTTCAAAGCAGGTGAGTGAAGTTGTGCAGGAGCTTCAGATGGAGCTCAGCTTGTGTGAGGAGCTGCGCAAAGGGAAAGATGGGGCTGCGGGATTCCGACAGCTCGGCACAGCCAACGCCAGATCGGCTCCCTCTGCACTACCACCCTGCCTCCAAGCACTCCCTGAACAGTGCATCGGGAGAAGGACGGCACATTGTGTTTCCAAACACAACAAAACGCTGTATTTTGGAACAGATAGGTGCCTGTCTCCTTAGAAGAGGTGCAAGTTAAAAATTGGGGTAACATTCACTGTATGAGCACGAATAAATCCTGACTAGGAAAAGAGCCCTTCTGAGAAATCTCCATTCAAGCTCAGTGGATCACCTAATCCATAAATATTTGTGTTGCAAACAAATCAAAGACACAGACAATACTATTCCTGAGATTGTCATTCTATCACCCAAATGATCTAATTCTCCTGATAATAATTCTGCCACAAAACAGTTTCAGAAACATCAACCATGTTACTGAAACATACACAGCTGTTGACATAGAAAAACCAGAGAAAAATTATCAAGCAATGATATATTACAAAAGAGATGGGGACATGATTTTCAGCTTTTAGAATTAACAATTCCTCTGATCCTGCACCACAGCATGACAACAATCTGGCCAGAATTATACTTGTTATTATAAAGCACAGGAATTTTGTCCATCAGATCACTGTCCATTCAGTATCAAGAGCTTTGTGGAGGTTCTTTGAATGTGGTATATGTGCATGTGGGTTCGTATATGTGTGTGCATGTGTGTCCATGCATTCAAATCTACTGTTCATTTCAACATTTGAACATTCAGATTCCTCAGCAAAGGGTAGGGATATCTAAATACACAAAACAGACTGTCCACCTCTCAGGGAAAAATGTTTGTGTCACCACTCACTCATTCAGAGGAATCAACAGTGTAACTAATTATACTGATTTAGTATATACATATATACATATACTTCCATGTTGAAAAGGAAAAAAATAAAACCAAAGTGTGAGAGGCTATTGGTACGCCTTCCCCCTCCAGCTTATATGCCACTAGCACCTTAGCTAAGCTGGGAACTCACTCATGCGTTTCAATCAGGAGAATTGTTCAAACCACAGTCCACAAGCCTCGGAATCAACATATCCAACACCCACAGAGCAGCAGCCCACTAGAGGAGCCATCCAGGAAAGCTACAGTCAATGTGCTCAACCAAACTACTGTGACTCCCGTGAGCAAGAGGACTATTCTATGTCCTTGTGGGAAAACAAAACTTGGCGTTACTCTATAAAAATTATCTGGGAAAAATGAATCAAAACATTGTTGGTGGGTTTGACCCAGAGTCATTTGGCCAGAGTTGCAGGTGCTGCTGCGGGGATTTATCAGGCCCCCAAAGAGTCTGGAGCAGCACTCAGAAAAAGGAGAACTCATTTGGGGGCTGTTTCCTACAGAAAGGAAAGTGCTTAGCAGCCAAGCAAGATTGCTGCTGTCAGGCGTCCTTGCGCCAGAGCAAGGGCATTGACAATGCACATGTTTCCCATGGCATCTTATGTAGAACCCTGGAATCTAGGGGTGGATGATGTTTTCAGTAAAGTAACTCAGGATCAGGGGGAAAAAAAAAAAAGGAACTCATACTAACTTCATTAAAAAACT
Source organism: Peromyscus leucopus (assembly GCF_004664715.2). NCBI lineage: Eukaryota > Metazoa > Chordata > Mammalia > Rodentia > Cricetidae > Peromyscus > Peromyscus leucopus. The sequence continues at coordinate 31,902,900 of NC_051063.1, forward strand.
CACACAAATAAAACAAATCCGAAGGCCTCACAAACAACAAAGCTCTGCACAGTTTTGAGATTTGCCTCTATTATTCCTCCCTTTCTTGTTTTTTTGGCTTGCAAATATTAACTTTCTCTCAATGTCAACGAAGAACAGCGCCCCACAAGCACAACTGAAGACAGTTGTTTGGAGAAGACCGCCAGAGGAGAAGGTTGCTGAAGTCATAAAGTCAACAGTTTTGTCAAGTGTACATTTCCCTGGAAAAATGAATACAAGATCCACTTCAGATTTAGAAAATAAATTTTATAAGAAACAGCAGAACTAAGGAGAAAAAAAAAGTAAGCTGGGAAATACTTACCTCTTCACGTAATTTTATCAACTGCAACATGAATGCACCAAAAAAAAAAAAAAAAAAGATAAAAAGGGAAGACATGGCAGGAAAGAAAGATCAGTTGTGTGACAGGATACAGAATTAACATTGACAATTCATCTGTTTACATGTTTAGCATTTAAAAATCACAGACAAACACATTAAAAGAACCTAAGCATAGACTACATGCAGGGGTTTTTGAACAAATAAAGATCACTTTCTCACACTGTCACATTAAACAAAGAGAATAGTGTGAAATTCTCTTTTAAAGTACATCTAAGAACCATCATGAAATAAAGGGGAACGACTTCATAGAAGTCTATATTATAAAAAAAGAAAACAAGTTTACTGCGTCTCTCTTCTAAGAATGCACCATTAGAGAGGCTTTGTATATACAAGATTTCAGGATGTTTCTCTATTTGGAGACTTGACAACCGATTTCAGATTTTACCAACAAATGAAAATGATCAGTAGTTCATGCTTTGGCTCCAGTAAGTATTTAAAACAACAATAAAAATAACCTACTATTATTTCCTGGCTTAATGCCCTACTGGCACCCATTATAATGATAGGCTGCAGTGAGTTAACTCTATTTCAGCTGAGAATCAACCAAAGTATATATATAAAGTACCTATCAGAAGAGTTAATGTCAAGAGTCATGGTTTTTCTTAAATAATACAGCACTCACTGGGTGTGTTTTTATTTGACTTTTTTTCCTTTACTTTCTAGTAATCTTAACTTCCAAACTGGGACATACCAAAGCAAGGAACCCTCTTATTGTGTTTGTCCTGTAGTCCATTTTCATTAAATCAAATAAAAAACCACTCTTTTGTTAGTAAGTTCTCCTATGGCAACATTTCAATCCCCTACCTTTTCCTATTTTCGTAACTGTAACAGATTATAGCAAGCTTCTAGAAACCAAGAATCTAAGAAATCTATAAATATGGCCCATTCTGGGTATGTGTTTGACATCATTCTAAACCACAAACATAGCTGCATTGTTAAAATTACTACCACAGTTTCTACAATGAACAGAATAAAAGCCCGTGCTACAACAGGCTATGAGCCACATTCTATGTTTAAAATTTGCATCCTCAGCCATTCAGGACTACAACTGATAATTTTTAAACATCCAAGTGTCTGTAACATCTGTTACAACACTTGACACATATAGGCCAATAAATTAAATGATTTCTTTGGAGAAATGTGCTATGAATGGTTCACTATAATTCTCTCTAAAAGTATCATGTTTACCACAGCCCTGAATTCTCAACACTTAATGCTGTTTTAGTCTCAAATCCAAGGAGGACAAGTATGCATTTCAGCTTATTCTGTTATTTCATTTGTTATAGGAAAAGTACTTCCAATCTAGAAGGAAGAGATTCAAATTGTCATAAACCCCTTATAGAAAGGGTTTAGAATTTATTGTATGGCACCTTAGTCTGCACTTAGCAAAAATTTAAATGTCAAAATTTTAATGTCATAGTTTAGACCAGACAAAAAGTTATCGTTTTTAAATATACTCATTCCCTTCCCCACAACCATCCGGTATAGACTGTCTTGTTTCTTCACGTGGAAAGCAACAAATATCCAGTGTAGACTGTCTCATCTTTCACATGGACAGCAACAAAGTTGTTCTCTAGACGAAGTTAAAATTTAAACTAAGATACCTAGCCTAGCACATATTGGAATCTTTCTCTTTGCCATTTGAACATCATGGGAGAAAAACCGCAAACACTAAATCTCAGAGAGACGATGTGGGAATTGATCGCAAGGCTCTTTTCTTTCTGGGACACTATTCTTCAGTTGACTATGATACTTAAGGGGCCAAAGTTTAAAACTACTCTTCAGCAATAGAGTCCATCGGGGCATGCCACCCTACCATAAGCAAGGGTGTTTAAAAATGCTATCCATTTGCTTTTTCAATGGGTCCCAAACAAAAAAACGTTCTATCTTGTTTGTGCTGCATGGCTGCATTCAAGCTCCACACCGGATTTGTAGCTAAGCTAGGTAGAGGGAGGTTTCTAAGCTTCATCTTTTTCCCCCTTTCCTTTTTTTTTTTTTTTTTTTTTGGTTAGGCTGAGAGTTATGCATTGAAGTAAACAAAGATGGTCGCTTTTTGAAAATTAACAATGCTTAGACTCCGCTAGAAGTAGTGATTTGGATATTTATCGAGTTCCCAGCTCCATCATAGCCGCCATGAAAGTGTGCAAAACCATCATGTTGGCTTATGGTAATCCACATCTTTTTTTTTTTTTTTTTTTTTTGAAACAAAGATTTCTCCCCACAACCCCACCCGGAATGCAGAATTTGATACAAGAGGTAATCTGTTCCTTTGTGGGCTGAAAAAAAATCTGGTTTACGCTGGTTTGAACCAGTGGAATCTCTTGTGGTTAAGCCTTCTGCTGTGACTAAAATCAAAACTGCACTGTGGAGCATGCGAGGGTGGGTGCGCGCGCGCCTTGGTGTGTATGTTGTGAGGCGCGTCACGTGACTCCCAGACCTCCCGAATTTTTTTTAAAGCTGATAACGCCACTGCCGTCTCTGTCCGCATACAGATAACGAATAAATGCTGAACTCTATTAACCGCCCTTTACACATTATCGTGGGTCGAACACACAATTTTCTGAACTTATGATGACAGTCTATTTATTTTGCTAGAAACCCCCAGCACGAACGAGCAGATTTGTGCCTGGTAATGATCTGCTCTGCCGGGGCTATATGAAATGATACCGACCTTCTTCAGATCTTGCGGAATTAAATTGACCGACTTCACCCCCTGGTCTGTAGCTGAAGTTTGACACACTTTACGCACAGCAAGCCCAAATCGGAACTTAAGAGAACCTTGTATTAAAAAATTAAGCAATCATTATCTGTTAAATATTGCTTTGCCACAAAAACTTCATCATGTTGGGAACTATTCTACCCTTTATATATTTTAAAAATCTTCTTTGTAGGATCTTCTCAAAGTCACTGGATCAATATAATTTTGCATATGGCAACAGAGAGTCTATTAGTGTTCAAAGCAAGAACTCTGAGCATTCTGTCACCACTTCCATACTCTACTCTGAAAGTCTAGGGTTTTGTTCTACAGTCTGTGTTTTGTTTATTTTGAGAAGGGTTCTCAGGAAAGGAAATCAAGTGCAGAACTCTTGAGCTTTCCACTCTGAGTCAATGCTGTGTCACTGCCCCACCAGCTCAGCTCTCGAGGAAATGAGACACTGCACACGGGAGGGCAGCTCAAGAATGCTTAGGACACTCATTCTTGGGAAGACAGGGACCAGGTCCTCAGCACTTACGGGTGCAAAGCAGATTTTGTCCCCCTTCCCCTTTTTTGGTAAATCCAGGATGAGGTATATTTAACTGAATGAAATAGCTATGAGTCAGAAAGAAATTGCACAGAGGAGTTAATTTTGAATGCAATTAAATGGATATTGTACTGAGGACATTAAAAAAACTCTTGAAAAATCCTTAGTTGTACAAACAGTGGCATTCCCAATCATGGCTGAAGTAGAAATACACCCCAAAGTAAATTATTGTCATTGGTAGCCAGCCAGAAAGAAGTTCAGAGCCATGTGCATCAACAGTCAGTTGTAGACGTCTAACAGAACTGGTCATAAATGCCAAAGAGATAGAGCTAATTGCTACTGTATTCACATTTGTCCAGCCAGTCACAAGGAAGCCACAGTATGGAGGGGGTGCACAAGGCACTGGAGATGAAGTCAGTACTTTACACGTTTGCAGTCATACTTACTGATTGTTTATTTTGTTTTTCCCCTTACGATCACTCTATATATTTAGTTGACAGATACATGCTAATTTAAGTGACTATGACTAACTTTGTTTATACCCAAGCTTTATGTGTATATTAAAAGTACATCATAAATATATGACAAGAATGTCTGAAAGCCAGCGTGTCAACAATCCTTGTGAACATAAATTCTTTCTGGGTAGAAGAGTTTCTTATATAGATTGTGGGTAGTCCTCCCACCCAGAACACAAACCTTCATAGCTTCTGCTCTATAAAAATGTATACGAAGAGCCATTAAAACCTCTTCTGTAGAGAGACCCTCTGCTTTGACTGCTGAGTCAGAATAAGACTGATAGAGAATAAAAGTTATTTTCAAGTAACATCTGAAGCCACTGGTTAAGGGTGTGCTCATTTAAATTCCTACATTATGACAAAGAGCCTCAACACAGGATTTAATGACTTCATCGTGGTATGGAAATTCTGCTCTGCATGGTAACAAATTATCCAAAAAGCTTGGCATGATCTCTTTGAACTTTCACACCTCATTTGAATTTTAGGCTGAGAAGTTCACCTGAGTCCTAATCTGCCATTTACATGTTCTCACGACTGTAAAGCGCCCTGCTGCATTTACTGGAGTGACAGCCACTCATTGCCAACTTCCGGCTCCCCGAGCACTCGCCGAATTTCTAAGTTTGATTCATATAAGTCCAGGGGAAATCTCTGCATAATCACTTTAAAGTGACAGAGATATAATTTGAAAGATTCAGAAACTATGAGCTCAAATCTATTATTGTGGAATATGTTTCTTTAGGCATAAGAATCATACTTATATGCACGTAAGGCTAATGTTTTAGGTGTATTAAATGTCCATTAAGAGAAGTGAACAAGCTTTAAAAAGGCTGCTGTCAGGGAACTACACCATCAGTGCAACGGAAGCCTGGCTTAGACAGCACCCCGCCTTCCTGTGCCTTCCCCATCAGCCAGTGCTCAGACAGGGAAGCACAGCTTCCAAAAGAACTACACGGAAGCTACAGATACACTTCTTTTTGGTTTTTTCTTTTGCAAAAAAGATAATGCCTTTTTTTTTTACAGTTGTTAGAGAAGAAAACTGTGATTCATTCATTAACGAGGCATGCATAATTCAAACGCCACTTTTAAAAGGCAAAAAATATTTTCTCATTCTCACATTATTTAATCTATTATGAGTAAAACTCCCTCGCGACATTACCATTCACTTTCCTTCCACCCCACCTCACTTCAGCTGCTCTCACATTTCAGTCAGGGAAGTTGAAATTGCAAGTCAAATCTGAGCGATGTCTGAATTCAGGCTGATACCATCCGAATAGTGAAGGAGGTGAACACAACAAATGGCCTGCTCGGCAATAATTCTCCCATTTTTTTCTGGTGGATGGATGGGTGCCTTTGTCACACCAGCCTCCTCCCAGGTTACAATGCTCACATGCTGGTGGTATGTAATTTAGTATCAGTAAACATAAACTCCTTGAAGTGGGAAGTGCATTCTGCAAGTTTTAGCATATTGGACGGATGTGCTACATCTTCCTATCAAATCACAGTTCTGTTTTACCCAGTGAGTGGTTCATGTAGGCTGAGAAGTAACCCTTGGAGGACCTGCCTTAGTAAACACATTTAGGTCTTACCTATGATGCTCCCTGTTACCCATCAGTCCCCAGGGTTGTGTGAGACTTTTCAAAATCAGTTCTACACCAAGCAAGTGTCCTGAAACACTTTTTAAAAGAGTAGTATATATCATATATGAACTATGTGAACTTATGATGTCTGCAGCATTAATTCAAAGAAAGTAGTAGGATGCTAATTAGACTCATGACATGACTGTGCCGTCCAATGAGGAACGGCAGACAAGTTGCAAGAACCTTTGAGAAGGAATTATATCATCTCTTTTTTCCGTCTGCAGAACCTAAGGTGCACACAGAGCGTACCCTACTGCTACTGTCACCACGGTCACTCGACAGAAGCAGGGCAGGCCTCTGCCTGGGTGTGCACAAAGTCCCACACTGGTGCTAGCCATTTGCATTTTGGTGAATGTATTTTTAAGAAGCGACACAATAGGAGCCAGAGCTGTGCTGAATTTTGAAAGCTTACTTTCATTTGTTTTGCTGCGAGTGTTGATTTAATTATGCTGCATTCCTATCAAAGCTGCATTATGTACTTTTTTATTCCTCTTACATGTGTTTGAGGTGAAGACCTTGGCTTTGTCTGCAAACAGCGTGTTTCAAGTTATTCCTTAAGTACTAAATAATAAAGAAAAGAGAAGAAAAGAGTTTTTAAAAGATAGCAGACAGTGATCACAAGGTAAAGGGTTAAATGTAAGATCTCCAAGAAACATTTTGAAGTTGATTAAGACTCCAGCTTTGCATTAAACAGTATCGCTTCCACATGAGTTGCTGCTAATACTGTTAGGGAGCAGCTTGAGAGCCCAGTGTGCCTGTGACCTCCTTCACCCTCCAGCCACCCACCGGGCCTTCCTCATTAGCATTCTACCTGGTTCTCTGAGGAATTCCCATCATCCCCTAGGAGCTCATTCCGTACTTCGTCACTGTAGGCGATCCGTGACCTTTTCTATAAAACAAAACAAAAAGGGAAGAGCGAGATGAACGTTAGAAAGTCAATGCATCCGAGCATTATTGGTATTAAGGCAAGCTGTCTCAAACCCTCGGGAGCCCCCTAATGGAAACCCACCAGCAGAGATGAGCAAACCTAACTCAAAGTTCCAGAGCCCAGGAGCTTAAAGGAAATTAGAAGTTTGTTTTATAAAGAAAGACCAACAACGCAAGAAATTTCTGCTTTGTGCTAATGTTCTATGATTTTTCATAAGCAGACTAGAATTAATTTACTTTTCTGTATGTTGTTTGAATAAAACCACTAAACTGGAAGAAATACAGTTCTATAGCTGTACAGTTTTAAAACTCAGGGATTGTAATTAAAACAGGAGTGTATGGGAGTCTCAGTAGGAAATGTACTGTACAATTTAGAGCTCTAAAAATCTCTACTTCTAGGGTAATATTCATTTCACCAACTGTACACTGGGATGCCTGGACAAGCACATCTATATTTCATCATTGTGATGTTACTATCCAGGAAGAGAAGGGATTGTAAAACCATTCCCTAGCTAGCAGTAATTCAAACGTCTCCAACTCCTCTATAAATAATGGCCTAAGGAAGAGTAACGTTGGTGAGGGAAGGGAGAGAAAGTGGGGGAAGGGGAGCAGACAGACAGACACTGGGAAAGCAAATACATTTCCCAATGCCTGTAACTAATGGCAGTGGGCTACGAGTCAACATTTTCAATGAAACTGTGTTTTGTGTGGACCCTACCCTCACCTGTCCAGTCAGAGGGACATGGCTCTAAGCAACTCATGTGTTATCTAAATACACACATTTGGGAAAGCTGGGAGGCTCGGAAAATTAGTTGTGAAACTTGAGTCTGGCTATCAGTCCCTACTTCATCTTCACCAGTTCAGGGTTAAAGGTCATTCTGTTGCCTATTCTGCTTCTCAACTAATTAAGTAAAAATGGTCCATTAGAAAATGGATGAGGGGAAGCTGTTATGTCTTCCCTGGGCTCCTATAGTCTACGACTTCAAGTTCTTACTTGTTCATCTATGATGTGGGGGTGGGGGGGGGAAAGTATTATAGTTTCAAAGGACTACCTGTAATCTATAAGCAAAAGGCAACAGTAAGATTCTGATTCAATTTTTACAGTAGTCAATGAGTAATGCTGCTTGGTCTCAATCAGCTCATTATACCTTCAATCATATTATTTAAAGGAACCTCAGACAAGAACAACCACTGAGTTTCAGATCCTTTAAAAAGCTAGCCTTTCCCAAGTGGGTGCCTTATCTGAAGCACAAAACACAGGAAATACTTTTTTGGACTATTTTCGAAATTCTCCCAAGTGTGGCACATAAAAGAGAATTTGGCTTATTGCATATAATTCAGTTTATTGCTTTTCTGGATGTAATTAAGCAAATGATATGCTGGATCTAGCAGAACCCAGTTTTAAAAGGCTTACTGGAATATCAATAAACATGCACGCCACCCAGATATTTGTTTTAGGAAAACAATGTAGTGTCATAGAATTCTAAAGGTAACTCTCCTTCATCTGAGCCTAGAATCTCGGGGTCATGATGCTCAGCTGAGAGTTTCTTCTGTCTTATAAATCAGCTCTGATAGACTAAGGAAAACAACACAGAGCTATAGAATACTTCAGGATAAAGGACACAGAGGCACTCACCCCAGCCTGCCCAGTGTCTCCCTCTTCAACAGTACTTTCCTGCCACAAATATTTGTCCTAAAACTTAGCAGCTGCAATAGATCTCTATGAGTAGATAAATAAAACCACAGTGGTGTTACAGGGAGAAGAACAAATCAGAGACACAAGTCCTTGGTACATGGTCAGTAAAGACTTCTACATGCGATCTCTTCAAAGCTCAGGAGTGGCCCAATGCATTCATTTGTGAACTCGCCAGACATTTTTTCACCACAAAGAGCATATGCTTAACCTGTTTCTCTTGTTGAAGCTACTATGGATTGCTCGTTTCTACTGACTTGATACAGAAGAGTATTTTAAAATGCTAAGTTACAAGGTCAGCCCATTTCATGGTCTTAGTACAATACTTCGATCATGCCAAACCTCTTTACCCGTTTCAGGAGCCCCACCATCTCAGTCTCAAACCAGCCAGGCAAAAGTATTTTACAGCATTAAAGGAAATAAGAACATTTAAGACAGGCCAATGTATCAGAGCTGCCTTTTGCATTATTCATTTCATCACAATGGGGGACTAAAACATTCCACAGGATGCAAAAATATCATATGGAGATTGTTTTTGTTTTCTTCCCTTTTCACCAAAATATCAACAAATTGGCATAGACTGTTCAACTCCATTATGTTCTTATTTAGATTTAGCATACTTCAAATGAAGAAGAAATTACAAACGTAGAACCCTGAATATCTAATCTTGTTCTGGTTAGGAGGCACTACTTTGACAAGCAGCAATTAAGAGAATACTGGCTCAGCCATAAAGGAAGATGCACCCAGTTATAGGGTGGTATCCATGAGAGTCATTTCTCACCATCGGGACATTAGAGGCTGGTCTTGGAGGGCTTTTCTGGATGTAATTAAGCAAATGATATGCTAAGCATAACAAAGTGGTTCCTGGCAGGACTGACTTAAAAAATGAAAAGACATTTCATTGCAAATATCAGGAATAACTCCTCATGAGAATGGCACAAAATGTGAAAATGGGACTCTGTACTAAAGTTCCATTTCCAAAAATAAAACAAATCCAGGCTGTTCTTTATTAAGAATTATATTTGGAAGCCCAATACTGGTATTTTCTCATAATTTCTTAACATTCAAATTTTTAAGTAAGCTGGCTGTGTGTAATTAGCCATAATCCATTCTTTGACGTCACCATTGCACTGCTTGAAAATAACAACAACCAAGACATAAATAAAGACAAAATTCTTTTGAATGACAAATGGCTTGTTTTAAGGATAACTGTTCCTAAAACATCAATAAATCATGTTATCTTTTATGAAATGTTAAAAACCTCATGCTTGATTACTAAGTATCTACATAATGCTTTAGTTTAGAAGATTCTAAGTTAATGAACTGAAACCTTTATTATATCTTTATAAACCTAAAATATTTTTACTTTATTATTAAGACTATAGAATCTGTACTTTAGCCAAATGCAAGCATGAGAATTTGAGCTGGAAATGTCACACATTCAGCTACAGTTTGAAGGAACCCAATTCATAATGCATTTTATAAATAGTTAATGACTTCTATACATAAGCTAACCAGGCAAATCAAGAAATTGTCAACATTTTTAGTCTTGGTTGTCAGTTACCACTGTCTACTGGTGCTCTGCGTGTGGCTTCAGGAGAGGTCCGAAACTCTGTGCAGTTTGTAATCTTCTGCAGTGTGGAAAGGCTTCAAATGATCCTATTTCAAAACATACACACGTGTGCACACACATGCATACACTCACACTCATTTAAGAGCAGTCCTCACTTTAATTGTGTGCTTATGTAAAACTTACTTTTTCTATGATTTATACTTCATACTTCAAATGAACTAGATACAGTTGAAAAAAACTCTGTCGTACAGATACGACAAAAATGTGACAAATTACCAATTGACTTCTTTCCCCCGAAAAGTTTGAGGTACCAAGTTTCTCTCAATACTCTAAAATGATGACAAAAGTGACTCTGTAGTTATGAAATTAAGAATTCCAGATGTAAAGAGATTTTGGTTGATATGAACAGGATGCTTGCTTACTGATTGGCTGGTTTTCTTAAATTCAAACAGGGGCACTTGTTCAGGTTGGTCTAGAAATTAGGCTTGAAATAATCTATCTACTTGACCTACACTTTGACATTTCCCAATTGAGCTCACTGTGTCTGTGGACACACACTGCAAAACTGGGTACAACATGAATTAACTTAGTTTAAATTAATTAAAAATTGTCATCTCTGGTACTGCCTGTTGTATGACTCTATATGGGACACACAGTATCTGCAATCAGAATGAGGCTCTACAGCCTACCACAAGTAATAACATAACAATGAGGTTGGTTTATTACTAAAGCATATATGAGAATTTAATTTCCATGTTGTGCACATGGCAAAGCAATTGCTTAAATTGCCTCACCTGGGAATTTAATGCAATGTTATCATCAGACCAGCCACATTGTAAATAGATTTATAATGCTTTCCATGTGCTGTGCTCAGTTGCATATGAATTAAGTAATGATCTGGTATTACAATAAAATCAGCTAGTTCCCACACCTGGCAAACAGGATATTTCACTAAATTAATAGCCATACAGCTACATCACAAGGCATAGGAGAGGAAACCATCTCCAAGGCATTTGACTTGAGTCTTACATGGGAAGCAAATAACACCACGGGTATGTACAATGTCACTATACTGAATGAGCTGTTCAAGACAATCTGTTCCTAACATCTGTATTACTGAATTAAGACTTTCTCATTCCCATTCACTCTTGGCCTAATTTCCTTCATTCAGTACTCTAATTACTAATCAGCAATCCGCAACATTCACAAACACCGAGAAAGCCCTTTATTCTAATCTACATGCTGCAGACAGCCAAATAATTGATACAAAGTGCAATGTGGTTTTGGTATAATGAAAGGAACAGCTTGTCCCACTTCCTAATCAAATTGGTCTATAGCAGCAACAGTTAATAGGTTTCTCTATAGGTCTAAAACAAACTACTCATGCTGGCCAGACTTTTCCAATACTTCCACCATGGTTTTCAGTCTCCTTATATTTAATAATGCCCACAGTTACTAGGTGACACACCTATTAAAACCTGATATGCTTTCAGAGCCAAAGAATTTCACTGCTCCAAAGAACTTAACTGCTTCTGTTATAATTAACACTTTGGGATATCTACAGAACACTATGAAATTATATTTGTTAGCAAGCCATATGACTGTTGGCCATCACTTCTTACCTAATTTTATCTGGTTCTAATTAAATAACATCACAGCACTAAAATGTCCAGCTAGTATGTTTGAAAATACATATACCTCAGCACCAAGTATTCAATTTCTAAGCACACTTCTGTTTGTCCACAGCTAGGTTCATCCTTCCAGCCACAGAGTAATTTCTGTGACAACATCTCATCCTACACAGTTCAGATAAAGGCAAAGCAAACTCACAGGCAAGGGTCTGATTACTGGCAAGTTGTTAGGATGAAAAGGCACAGGGAGCTGAATGAGAAACACAGACACATCTCAGCCAGCGATCCTGGTCACTAGGTCTTCTGAGCATCACATTCCTCATCTCTAAAATGTGATCTTAACACTTATTTCTTTTGGTTATTGCATGTATTTAAATACAAACAAATGTAAATCTTTCTTAAGACTTTGGCTAGGATAACCTCAGCAAGCACGTTCCTGTAAATACCACCCGATAAGACACATAAGGATCCAATGAAGCTGATATACACACATGACTAAGAATACAAATTAGTGCATCCTTCCTAAAGATGCATTTCCAACACACCAAAAGGAGCTTGAGAAATTCCACATACTTTGACTCAATAAATCTGATACAAATGGTGCTGTAATTTCAGGTGGTTTGCAAACAAGAAACAAAAAAACAACCCCCCCCCCAAAAAAAAAAAAACCCGAATGTAATTCTTCAGTATTATTCAAGGAAATTAGCTCCTGTTTCTTTTAAGGAATTATTCCACTAAGCATGGCTGTCCTTGCTCAACTCTTTAGACACTAAACAATCTTTAAACTTGAGAGTTAAACATCAAGGGCCTGGTCAGCACGTTGCCAGTACTTAGCATCAGTGATGGAAATAAATATTCTCGTTTTTATAAGATATTTATTTACTTACTGTGTGTGTGTGTGTATGTGCGTGCACACGCACATCTCCCCCCCCCCGTGTGCGCGTGTGTGTGTGTGTGTGTGTGTGTGTGTGTGTGTGTGATGCTGTACATATGGAGATCAGAAAACCACTTGTAGGTGTCAGCTCTCTCCTCCTACCATATGAAATCTAAGCTGAGTCACCTCAGTTATGCAGGAATTTATACTTTCTATTCAGCACTAACTCAAGGCCAAGGGACCACACTCATACCACCAGAGAGGAAATACGAATAAGCCCTGCCACTAGGCATCACCAAGTGGGAAAACCAGCTTAGCACGAGAGCATCAGATAATTCTTTGTTCTTCAGGGTGAAATATTAGGGAAAACAGACTTAAATATCTACAACTTTTTAAAAAATAATCATTTATTATTTTCACTTGTACTTTCAAGTATATTTGACATATTTAAAGTGGGTTTGTATGTTTTAGCTGTACATTATGAGATAAATTACATCACATTTCTTACTTTCTTAGAGTGAGCCATAATACACACATGAATATTTCTGTACATATTATGAGGTTCTCTGTGTATATATAAACACAGAAACTCACACAAATCTATATGCAACCCATATGGAAAAAGAATTCTTTGTGTTGCGCAGTGCTAAAATAGAATTGCTGCTACATCATTTAATGATTTGCAAAACAGGCAATCCCAGAACTCAGGTAACTGCACCTCTTCATCTCCTCTTCCAGCATTTCCAAACTTGGTCTGAGATTTCCGTCTAATGCTGGTATTTCAAACTTGAGTTACCTGGGATCACAGCCCCACTTGTTTGCACACACTTGTAGTTTACAACTTTTGACACTGATACTAAATATAGTATGGCCATATCTTAAATTATGCTGCCTTGTCAATTAACAATTAAGTTACCTCAATCAGAAAATCAGCTTATGTTAAAATGACCAGATGTTGGCATCAGCATCTGGAATTGTCTAAGTATGCAGTGAAAGAAATTCTTTAAAGTCTTTCTGAGTGCAAAATAAAATAATTCCACAGACTTAGCCTGAAATATCACCCACACTGGAAATGATACTCTGATAAATGAAAGCCATGATGTTGCAGAATATTATTTTAAGGTATGTTACATTTATTTATGCTCTGGAACATTTGTTTAATGATGCAAAGATGTGTTGCATTCTTTTATGTTGCATTTGTTTAATTCTATGAAGCTGTGTTACTTTGCCTGTCTAAAACACCTGATGGCCTAATAAAGAGCTGAATGGCCAATAGCGAGGCAGGAGAAATGATAGGTGGGGCTGGCAGGCAGAGAGAATAAATGGCGAAATCTGGGAGGAGAAGAAGGAATGAGAGAGGAAGGAAGAGGATACTAGGGGGCCAGCCACCCAGCCACGGAGTACGAAAGAAGATATACAGAAGACAAAGGTAAGAGCCCAGAGACAAAGGTAGACAGGCTAATTTAGGTTAAGAAAAGATGGCAAGAAACAAGCCAAGCTAAGGCCAGGCATTTATAAGTAAGAAAAAACCTCTGTGTGGATTTACTCAGGATCTGGGGGGCAGACCTCCAAAACAGCCAGAAAGAGTAGAGGAAAAACCAACCAACAACACCATTCAGCAGATGTTTTGTTTGTTTTAAACTCAACTACTAAAGCAGGATATATACATTAATGTAATTAACTCACACAATTATAATTTCTCTATGGAATATGCCCACAGCCATAATTTTGGTCATTTACATATCCAAGAACAAATGATGCTGGGGGCTCCATGTAACTGACCCAAAGAACCATACCAGGCATCCTGCAGACCATAACAGAATTCAAAAGTGGTTGGTTTTCAGCCAGAAGATGAGTGTTCTACCACACCACAGGACTTAGACCTCCCAAGGAGAACAAGTCTCCTATGGTGGTATTCTTTCCACCACCTTCTTCTATTGGACACACACCACTGAGCTCTGGTCTTTGGGTCCAAAGGCAAGGGTGGCTACACTACTCTTCTTGTTAGATGAATTTATCATCTATAAAACTCTTAGCTTTTGTTTCAGGTCATCCTCCTCCAAAAACAAATGATAATCACAGTAAGTCTTAGCATACACACTGGTGTCAGCACCTGGAATATTCACAATAACTCTAAGGGTTGGAGGATGACAAATACTTAAAGTTAAATGTTTACTTGCTGGGCGGTAGTGGCACACGACTTTAATCCTAGCACTCGGGAGGCAGGGCCCCAGGTGGATTTCTGTGAGTTCATGGCCGACCTGGGCTACAGAGTGAGTTCCAGGAAAGGCGCAAAGCTACACAGAGAAACCCTGTCTCAAAAACAAAACAAAACAAAAAAGTTTTACTTGACAGAATAAAGTCTCTGATGTCAGAGGATGAGTCACAGCCACAACTGTGGGTGTTAGTGAACTATGTTTCAAGACTTATTCTTCAAAGACTGCACCATGATCTACTCATGGGGCTGCAAGGAAAGCCACGCCAGTTATACAAATGTGTTAAGAACCTAAACTGCCTACAGACACACTGTACAGTTACTCTGGACCCAGTCATCTCACAGATAACAATTCTATAATCATTTCCTCTTGCTTATTTTTGGACCACTTTAACAGATTCTTTATTTTAAAATATGCTGCTATAGTGAAGTAATGGTACTCAGTGTTCAGGGTTGCATGATATTTTCAATGCTTTATGGATATAGCCAGTAAATCTGCAGGGCATAGGCAACATCTGAAGTCACTGTTGGAATAATACTTCTGTACACTGTGAAAATGTGTTGCTCTCATTGTTAATAAAAAGATGATTGGCCAATAACGAGGCAGGATTTTTGGAGCAGAGAGAATACTGGGAAGAAGAAGGGTAGAGTCAGAGGAGTCCCAAGCCAGACAGAAAGCAAGCAGGACATGCAGGAGAGGTAACAGCCATGAGCCTTGGGGCAGCACATGGATGAACAGAAATGGGTTAATTTAAGTTGTAAGAGCTGGCTGGAGACAAGCCTGAGCTATCGGTCAAGCATTTATACTTAATATTAAGTCTCTGTGTGGCCATTTGGGAGCCTCTGGTATGACAGAAAAGTCCGCCTAACAATGGCATTCCAGTGTGGGGCCTGAATTTTCACATAGGGCCTGAGAAAGCTAAAAACAAACAAACAAAAAATAAAAACAACAACAACAAACTAAGTAAAAACACCTGGCTCAGCACCATCAGGCACCAGCATCCCAGAGCTGGGGGTTTAAATTCAGTTCCTGGTTAAGAAACAGAGCTCTCAGGCAGGCCCATGGGGCACAGAGCTTGTCTCTCATAGACCTAGGTGCTGGGTGGAGCCCACCACCAAAGCTGAGGCCTAAGCATGCCATTTAGCTATTTAAAAGCTCATACAAACAGAAATAGATAGCAATATGCAGTAAAGACGGATTCAGGTGGAAAAAAACCTCTAAACAAGTTACAAAATGGCATAGGCTTAAGAAAGAAAAGAAAATGGGTATAGACAGTCATAGAAAAAATAGTTTAAAAATAATTAAGTGAAGTCTTTAAAGAGAGTAAAAGTAATATATATAAAAAATGTCACTAGATGGAAAATGCACAGAGAATCTGGGTTCTGTATGATACTATGTTGTCTCTGAATTTTTTGATTGTTGATAGATGAGTGACAACTGCTAAGACATCTTGGATTATAAAGGCTGCTGGATTAAATGAACCTATATATTTTTAAATGTCTTGACTTCAAAATGGAAGTCAAAAGATATGTTGCTTTGGGAAAGAGGTTATGCTGTTGTTCCCACAGAAAATGGAAGGCTGTGAATTCATTCCAGGTTGAGATGGATCAGGTTTGATCGGGGCAGAACCCCTGAAAACCTGACTATAGACATAAAGAAATAAACCTAGAAAAACTACAAAACATGTAACATATATTCTACCTTCTCAAACATAAAACAAAAAGTCATCTTTGGCTAACTTGTGTACAACACGCAGTCTATACTCGTATTAATACAGAAATGTATGTTACCTTTAAACGTTTATGTATTTTCAGAACAAGGAGACCAGACACCAATGAAAATGGATGGCCCAGGTGATCCAGCATCTCAACATGCCTCTGTTACAGTCTCCTCAAAAGTCTGCATCCAGAACATCTTCAAGGCTGTTGGCTGAGATGGTCCAGCCAGCCTCACAAACTACTCCAGCCAAGACCTAGCAATTACCCTGATTTTCTCAAGGTTCCCCCAAAGATACCAGTGCCCACAGACAACAAAAAGTAGTCTAAAGAACAGCATCCCTATTCCCAAGAGATGGGGTATGGGTGGGTTTTGGTTATTCAACAAATTATGGATATTTGTCATTGCTTAGGAGGGTTGGTTAAAAACTGTTATTGGTTTTAGTGTTGTTTTTTTTTTTAAAAAAGGCTAAACAAAAGAGTTACATTCAAAGATATCTTTATAAAGGAAAAAAGGGGGATATGATATAGTAATGATAGTTGAATCTACTTTAATCCAAAAAAGCAACTATTAATCTCAAAATATTTTACATTGGTATAGATTTTGGTTTATTGATACAAATTTAAAGTTATTCTTTATACTATATGTATGTTTCTACTCTTGCTTGGAGTACTGTGCTTATACAACTCATTTAAAAATATAATTAAGTATAATTAAGAAATACAGGTTAGTAGTTAGTCATCTATAATAAAACTTGTAGTCATATTAGGCATGTTTTCAAGGTTGAACAGATATATTTAGATAGGTAGATGGTCTTCAAGCACTTCAAAGACCTAAAGAAGATGGCATTTAACATGTTTTAATAGTATAAGACTTTTCTTGACAGTGAGACACGTCTGCTCCTGGCAATACCAATTTACTTCAGAGATGATAAGCATTGAAGAACCTCCGTATGGAATTTGCGTTCCTTATGCCAAAAGCTAGCCATTTGGGCAAAGGAACTGCTCTTGCTTCAATTACTGACAGTATACTGTCCAAACTGGTACAGCAGGACAAAAATGAAAGCAACTGCCAAAACTTTGCCAAGACAAGGTAGGACAGTCCTTCAAAATTCCCTGCTTCTCAGAAAAGTCTGTCAGATATATTAGGCCTGTAGGCCAAAGATGGATGCCCCAAGATTATAGAACAACTTTGGGTGACTGTCCAGGGAGCCAGATGTCCCTGTCATTTAGTAACATTTCACCCTTCTGGGGTCTTTGATGGAGTTAAAGACTAAATAATTAGACTCAAAGTTTTCCTTAGTTATGATAAGAGGTAAACTAGGCATAAAACTTTAGACTCACAAAATAAGATAGATAATAAAATTTTTTCTCTAAATTTGCCAAATATAAGTAGAATGGATATTGTAACTGCAATTCTTACTTGATAACTGTTTTTGTTTATATCATTTTACTACATTAAAGTTAAAACCTTCCTTTTTAATTAGACAAAAAGGGGGAAATGTTATGGAATAAATCTTTCTGTATACTGTGAAGATGTGTCTTTGCCAAAGCGCATGCTCATTTGTTAATGAAGAGCTGACAAGCCTATAACTGGGCAGGAAGACAGTTGACAGGAGAGCCAAACTGGGAGGATGCTGGGAAGAAGAGCAGAGTCATGGAAATCTGAGGAGTCACCATGAGACGTAGAGCCAGCAGGATGAGCAGTACATACATAAGGAAAACAAGCGCCATTGTAGCACATAGATTAATAGAAATGCGTTAATTTAAGTTATAAAAGCAAGCTAAAAAAATCCTAAGCTATCAGCCGAGCATTTGTAATTAATAATAAGTTTCTGTGTGGTCATTTGGAGCGTGGTTGGACAGAACTGACTGATGATCTAGACAGAAAACTCCACCTGCACACTGTAGCCCAAACTTTCTTTTAGAACACTTTGAAAGTTACTTCTGTACTAGGCAGATCCAAAAATAACTTAATAAAGTATAAATATTAACATCTGATTCATAAGCAAAACATCTTTTCTAAAACCTTTTCCATTTTAAATAAATTAAAATCCTGCCTACTCAAAGGCTTTGCTTTAGCAATCAAGTAGTATATTTTTTTCATCTCTAATATTTTATTCTCTACTTATTTCTTCCTTTAAATTTACATATACTTCTAAGGGTACCCCAGCTTTCCATATTTTAAAAATTTCTATCATCTTGGACCATTCTTTCCAGCTGGTACCCAGTCTCCCTTTATCCTTTCCTTCTCATCCAAGCTACTTAAATATGAGACTGACAGTAACCATCTACTGATGTCCCATTCGCTCCTCAACTTGCTATAAACAAGCCTGTCTGACCACTCTTCAAGTGTCCCCAGGATGCCCAGAGATTTACTATCTGTCAAAATCTACTGACTCTGTTTATTTAAAAAACTTTTTGATTTTGATAGTTTTAGATTTATATAGAACTTACAATGGAAAGAGAGTTCTCATTCAGGCCACACCGGTTGCTATCAGCTAAGGAGTCACATGTCCATTCTCCTCTCATATTAGATTGCATGTCTCCTTGGCTCCTCTGACTTGTGATAGTTTCTTGGTCTTGCTTTTGATGACTCTCAAATTTTAAGCAGTTCCCTCAATTTGGATTTGTCAGAATTTTTTTTTTTCCTGGACTAATAATCTGGAGTGCCATGCTTCTACGAGAAAGGACAGAGGGAAGGTGCTATCTACCACATCAAATTAAGGCCACTTACTATCAACAAGATGTCCCTGTTGTTACTCTTGATCTCTTGGCTGAAGCAGTACTTCTCAGGCTTCTCCACTGTGGAGTAAGTTATTCAGTTACCCTTCACATGCTGCACTCAAAACAAGGACACTGAACTCCATCTCCATCAGGGCAGTGTATCTGTATAAATTATCTGATATTCTTCTGTGTAGGAGATTTTCCTACTTAACAACTATTCAATCATTTGTCAGTATGAACTTGTATTTATTTGTTCTTTGGGTTGTTATCAATACTACTTCATTTATTTGTTGCTTAGTTTGAATGAGCTTCAGCCTCAGTCTCCTTCTTGATAGGCCCTCTTGGTGCAGTGTTGCTATCACCCTGCACTTCACCAGCTTGCTCCTCGGCAGCCTCAGCAGCCTCAGCAGCCACCTCTGAGGGAATCCCAGGCACTGCCAGCCTCTGCCCAATCCCCTTCATCATCACTTCTTTCTCAATCTAACCATGAAATGTTCTCTTCATCTTTAGGCCATTTCTCACTCATCTGCATGGTCTTATCTGTACCCATCATCTACTACCGAGAAACTGTTAAACTCACAAATCCAATTTCCTCTGGGTATCTTAACCTAAGGCAGTGGTTCTCAACCTTCCTAATGCTGCACTTTTTAATACAGTTCCTCATGTTGTGGTGACCTCCAACCACAAAATTATTTTGTTGCTACTTCATAACTGTAATTTTGCTACTGTTATGAATTGTAATGTAAATATCTGATATGTAGGTTATCTGGCATGTGACTGCCCCCCAAAGGGGTCACAACCCACATGTTGAGAACTGCTGACCTAAAGGTATCTCTAGCTCAACACGGCCCTGGAACATTATCTTTCTTCCATACAGATTCTTCCTGTTTTCATTTACTCAATAGGTGATGGATGTTATGTTGCATATGATATTCTAAGATACGCACATAAAAACGAACTCATACTCCCCCTTATTTCTCTAATCTGTCAATCAGCAGGTTCTAGCAATTAAACTCTTATTTTTTAAGAGTATCTCCACCTGGAGCTCTTTAATACATTTCAAGGATGTCTGTTACCTTTTGCATTCAATCAATTCCTCCTTCATAATTGCGGCTACCACACATTTCATCCTTTGGGAGATAATTCTACAGAAAGACTCACATGTTTTTAGATAGAGGTAAGCCAACAGGGACGAAGTTTCACTTCTTCATCTTGGGAAGAAATGAAGACCCCCTTCAACCCGATCTCTAGCAGACTATCAGAGCTGAAGAAGAATAGCAGCCTAAAGATGTAACTTACTTCAAAATGACAATGTTAAACAGAAAGCAACTTCATTCAGCAAAAGCCAATGTGCTGTGGGAAAATGCTAAGCAACTATACTCCTCCAACTTCAGAAGCCTATACCACATTCCTCTTTAATTTCAAGTCCAGGAACATCTCATATCAGCTGTTATTGCTCTCATGAGGTAGCCAGCCCTGTTTTGACTATGAAGGAGCGGTGTGCATGCATATTTCCCTCTGTGTGATTTTAGACCCCAGGAATATGGATCACCTCTGTTATCTGCATGAAGAAGCTCTGCTACAAGCCTGGCATTCAGGTTGCTTTTATCTCCAAGACCCCAAATTGTACTGTTAGGCAACAGAGGGCACTTATCTAGATTGAACTGTCAGACAAATAGATGTTCGTCAGCCATTCAATCTGTGTTGGGGAATATGCCAACAAAAACAAAACCCAGCAATTTAAAACAACAAACCCATCCTCTACTGACAAGAACAAATTGCTGTATTTCAAATGAATAAGAATTACAATAGATCACATATCCTGACTCTATGTGCTTCAGAAAGAAAAATATTCTTAGAACTAATATTGCCTGTTTGCTTTTTTTTTTTTTTTTCCTGGCAGTAGTGAACATCAAGCAAGCATGGAACATGTTTAAAATTAATAACTATAAGAGAAAAACAACAAGCAGGAATTAAATGTCATCAGAGGAGAGTACGGCTCTCTGGTAGTTTCAAAAGCAGCATTCAGTGGCTGCCAAAGGTGACATGCTCTGTGCCCTAAGCTTGTTCTTGGCCTGTGGTCCTACCAGGGAATTGGTTCATCTTCAAGGAAATAATCTGAAGAGCAAGACCAAAATTCTTGAACCTAAACTGATTCTGGATCTGTTTTGCTTTTGATTTTTCGAGACAGGATTTCTCTGTGTAGCTCTGGCTGTCCTGGAACTTGCTTTGTAGACCAGGCTGGCTTCAAACTCATAGAAATCGGCCTGCCTCTGCTTACCAAATACTGGGATTAAAGGCATGCACCATCACTGCCTGGCTGGCTCTGTATATTCTAGGTCCACAAAAACAAAGCTTTAATGAACTGACCTCACTGGTTACAGTGTCTTAGACAATTTAGAACAATGTGCTAACAAAGTTGGTGTTAGTCCTAAATATTAAAGTTGTTAATAAGTCAATTACATACAGCAACAGAGCTTTAGGAATAAAAAGAACACTGATTTCCCCATTAACTATCTGAGCAGTTTAACATCTCACTCTATGGTGTCCCTTATACCACATCTTCATTCTGGAACTTAAATAGCTGCTCCTTTATTCAGAATCTAATGTACCCTTCTCCTGCATTTTGGAGCTAATGCAGCTACTCCTTCAGTCTGGTCTAATGCAGCTGCTCCTTCCATGAGATTCAGTTTTGGAGCTGAAGAGACAGAAACTACTGTGACAGATGTCAGTAAACACGAGAATTTAGCCCTATGATCAGCACTCACTTGAAACAAAAAATGAGTTTCTGGCACAAAAAAACGTCACCGAGTCCGTATAGTTTTAGTACAAAGAAATTTTACAGTAGAAGATATTTACATTCTGAAATGAGTTTCCTTCTGCTAAAATCATGAAATAACATCTTGAGACTTTGAAAATCCTGTAACAGGCCTTATGTGTTGTGGTAACAAGTTATTTCAAGACTTAAAACTTTTCTAAAGAACAAACAAGAAAATAATAAAGTCCATACAATAAAATATATTAAAAGGATTTCCCTAAGAGCAGTTACGATGATAACAGAAAGATCAGGTAATATAAAGCCTCAAGTTGCCTGCATGTTTGGTAAATAATTGAGCTGTGGGAGCTGGGCAGACAGCTCAATAGTTAGGAATACCGACTGCTCTTCCAGAGGACCTGGGTTTGATTCCCAGCACCCACACAGCAGCACACAACTGTGTATCATTCCAGTTCCAGGGGATATAACACCCTCTTCTGGACTCCATAGGTACCAGGCATGAATGTGGTGCATAGTCATACGTGCAGGCAAAATACCCATATACACAAAATAGTTACTTTTTTCAAAAACATTTGAGCCACAGAACAAAAGTTATTTTTACTTTGGAGAGTTGGAAAATTACTTTTAAAACACAATACAATGGTGGTACATTTCTGTAACCCAATAATGGGGAGGACGAGGCAGGAGGCTCAAGTGCTAGAAGCTAGCCTGGACTTATAGTGAGTCCCAGGTCAGCCCGAGCTACAGACCAGACCATACCTCCAAAACCAGAAAGTACCAGGAACAACTCTGACACGTCCCTCGAAAAAGAACCAGATGCTCAATACACACAGCTTACTCAGTGGACTGATATGAATTATGCACGCATGTGCACACACACAGATTTGCAAAAATATGTAAATATTGATAAAGTATGTATCTATGTTCTTTGCATCATTCTTCAAACCTTTTTGAATGTTTAGGATTAGGGGCAAATATAGTTTTAGATACTAAAAAAAGTGTGAGAACATTATTGGTGAAAGTGGGGTGCAGGTTAGCTAATTGTTAAATAAATCCTCGATTAGGTAAGTAAGAGTGTTAAACAAAAATATAAAACAATCTTTTTTTAAGTTAAGGCAACTTCAACTATAGTTTTTACCATATATTTTCTTTCTTCCTAGTGCATTTTGGGCATTTATTCAGACAGTTGTAAGTCAGCAGCATGATTTTGTTTCTTTAGTTTACTTACTAGTATAGATTCCAAAACCATGGCTGAGATACTGAAAGTTGTCATTTTGAAGTAAAAGAACATTATATACTGTATGAAATGTTTGGCAATGAAACATAATCTTTTTCTCCATTTTATTTCAGATTACAAGTTTTGAAGGCAGAATTCTAAATCAGATTGCCTAGCACAGAATACATAATTTATTTATTTATCTTTTTAGAAGTTCCTGGAGGAAAGCAGTACAGTCTCACTGGAGTGTTGTAGCACGGACCTAAAATCCTTTGCTGTGTTCTCAGGCCACCTGCTAATGTTCTGAACAGAGTACACACTTTCAGGCACTTAGACAAATGCCCAGTGAACTCGAAGTTGACTTGGCAGTGAAGGCTTTGCTGATCTGTCTAATTTTGACTGTGATAATACTGGACAGGGAGTGAATGTAATCCTGGTCTCTGAAAAGAACAGAGCCAATTTTGGCGCTCTATAAATATGCAATAATAATAGGACCTCAGGGCTAGAAGGGACCTTGAGAGTCCTCTAATGTGCCTCCCTCCCTCCCTCCCATCACCTTACACTGAATAGATCACATCAAGACCTTAGAGAGGAGGTCCCACGACTTCCACAAAGAAGCTCGCCGACAATCACTGGTTGCTGTCGGGGTTGTTTTCTGAAATCTCACTAACCGAAGGACTGCAGTTACACACACAGTAAAGACCAGCAAACAGCTGCACACCACACTTGGCTCAAGAGCCCTGTGTGCACAGACTGGAAGACATCTGGCAACTCTGCAACCTTCCATTCAGGGAAAATGATCCCGGGATCTTCATTCATCTTCCTAATTTTCCAACCCTTTAATCATCTAAGGGCGCAGCACAGAATTCTCTCTGAATTATCTTTAGGCACAGTTGTCCCAATTGTATACAGAGATGGACAGAAGATTCTTCTAGAAACTAACATGGACCAAAGGACACTCAGTCTAACTCCAATATGTAAACATAGGAAGGTAATTTATTTTTCTGTTTTGTTTTTTTTTTTTTCTAAATCTCTGCCTTATATGCACATTTTTTTTCTTCTTGTGCTGGGAATTGAACTCAGAACTTAGGAACATGAGAGGCAAACACCACTAAGCTGTGACACTAGCCCTGTACTCCAGTTTGGGTTTTATAGTTATTTGCTACCACTCAGTACGTTAGTTTTCTTACCCTTTGATAAAAACATTATCAAGCAGGCAAGCCTCAGATTCAGGCGTTTCATGACCTGAGCTCAGATTCTAGCTGAGATTAAGAACCCTGTGTACTTTCAGAGAGCGTGCAAGAAAGCTTTAGGACAGACACTGAGTCTACTGCTCAATGCGTAAGAGAAACGTCACCTCTCTGCTGACAGAACCACTGAGGAAGCCGGGGGCCAGGAGCCACTCCTCTAGCCACCACCGACAGACTTGTCTGCTCAGGGCCACCCCTGCCTGACAGCAGACAAGGCCAAAGCCTTCCTGACTGGGAGGACCAGACAGCTCTTCACTTCCTCTTGGCTCCTGGAACTCAGTTTGGCCTCTCATTTTTGGCCTTTTAGCTTTGACTCTTTGTTGATGTGTGATCTCAACCTTCTCTGCTTTGAACCTCTGAATTTTCTAAGAACTTAGGTTCTCACTCACCCTTTTGCTCTGTCTCTTAAAGAGAAAATACTTTATCCCAAGCTCTGAAGAACTCACACAGTAATACAACATGAAAGTGTCAAAGACAATGCACTTCATTATCAGCACACTGCTTCCTAGTCAGAGTTAAATTAACTACAATTCAAATCCCAGCCCTGCTCTGTCTGTGTGACTACGGGGAGGATGCAGTATCTCTATGTCTCAGTCAACATATCAGATGCAAAGACTGAACGGCACTCTGTGGCCACAGCCTTCTAGCCATTGTTCTTGCTGGTAGATGAGGAATAAGAAAAAATACACTCTGAAATCTCTACTTTGGGAAAAACTAGAAGTAGCTATTATTCACAGACCCACATACATGGAGAAGAGTCCCAAAGCTAATGAAATCACACAGAGGCCACGTAAGGAAGGTGACAAGGCCTGGGGGTATCACAAGAGTATTCAGCAACAGCCGGACTCAAAAGGCATCAGCCAGAGCAGACCATTCTGAAGTATGAAACCTCGACTTGGGGCTTTGAAATCATGAGTGTAGAAACAGGAGAAATCCAGATGTTGGTAGAAGCACCCCAGACAGGAACTGTTCAACATAGGAGAGGTTGCAGGGCTATATATACGGAAGAAGTCTGCTTCCCAGAGTATGGGAAGAAAGCACGAGAGACCACTGTTTCCATGAGCAAACACAAGCTAAAGAAACTACACAATCATAGTTTTGAACATGTACCAGAAAGCCCATGATCTAAAGATAAGAAAACAAATTTATTATATGGTATATAACTAAAGAATCCAAAGACATGTAGGGGTCTTTAAAGCACAGGAAGAAGGTGGGTGCTTGCCAGACTAAAATTTAACACACCAAGGCTAAACCATTAAAATGGCAGCAACGTAAATAAACGACATTTTATATGGTGCGAGCTGAAAGGATTCTTCGCTAACAAAACAGCCCCACTAGAGATGTTGCCAAAGGACCACATTCTTGTCTGCCATGCATAAGGCCTTCAGCCTGCAAATAAAAGGGTTATGCACATTGAAGGTTCTTTGAGAACTAAAAAAGACAAACCTCCAGTTAGAATAAATTAGGGGCAAGCATTTTTTTTCTAATCATGTCATGAAGTTCATGGCCTATATAAAGGCAGACTATATACTACAGCAAAAGTCAAATGGACCCTACTGGACATGCCTCATGCTGTCCCTAAGGTAACATGACACCGTTTGGAAGTGGCTCAATGACCTAAAGGTTCACACTGTAATTTCTGTATGAGTTGTCAAAAAAAAAAAAAAAAAAAAAAAAACCACCAAGAAGTATAACTAAAATTGAAAGAGTATAGAGTAGACAGACCAAATACTTAAAATTGTGTCTTTTACCCCCCACCCAAAAACCCATGAAATCAGGAGCTATTGACTGAGACTGATGACATACGTTTGATGAATTCATACAACAGACTCTCTGAAGCTATTAAAACAAAAGAAAGTCCAAGCTCTTCACATACTGAGAAAAAAAAAACTCCCCCAGACCACTCAACAATTAAAAAGCAACATGTGGAATTTTGCAGAGCACACCATTTTGTTATTATTTAAAAGAGAGGGGAGAGAACGCACACCTGTATTTGTTTATATACCAATCAGAATCTGGGG
Source organism: Peromyscus leucopus (assembly GCF_004664715.2). NCBI lineage: Eukaryota > Metazoa > Chordata > Mammalia > Rodentia > Cricetidae > Peromyscus > Peromyscus leucopus. Next base: position 31,929,331 of record NC_051063.1, read on the forward strand.
AATGCATAACAAAATCACTAACCATAGATACCTGTGTTGGGAATCGGGGAGGAGCAGATGAGAAACTAGGATGGGAAACAGATGTGAAAGGGAGAATTCCCCGAGTATCTTTATAATCACCATGACCACCTTCACCACGCCAGTACCACCGTCTCCAGCACCCGGTGAGTATGATTTTAACACCGTGACAGAGAAATTCAGGTTGTATTTTTAGCACAACTTATCAGCACTTGCCTATGAATATTTTGCTGGATAGCTTACATAATAGGGAAATTTCAAGGTTACAGAATTTTTCCAAAACAGTGTGATCTTTTGGATTACTGAATCATTTCCCAAGGGAAAAGGAATGGCCAGGATGCTGATCAGGCTGCCACAGGAGGCAATCACATTCTAGACCCTGAAAAGAAGGGACAGGAATTTAATTCTTTTTACCCCTAGCTTCTGCAGATCTGTGACATCAGATGTATATGCAGATCTGTGCATAGGCAAAGTAAGAAGGGGCAACTAGTGGCCCTGAACAATGTTAGGGACCACTATTTTACATGCTTAGCAGCAAGCAATAAAACCTCCCAAACTGGGTGGGTAAATAGTGAACAGTGACCTGAATACACGGGAGTTAAGCACCAGCCTGACACTTGTCCTTCAGAAGTCTCTCCCATAGCCCATGTGAAGAACACTTCAAAAGCAGATAAAGGGGAATGGACATGGCTTTAGTCCCAGCACTCAGGAGGCAGAGGCAAGCAATCTCTACAAGCTTGAGGCCAGCCTGGTCTACATAAAGTTCCAAGCCAGCCAAGGATACATAGTGATATCCTATCTAAAAGCAAGCAAACAAAAAAAGAAATAGATACAGAAAACATTGCACACATGCTGTGACACACATACATACACACTAAATAATTAATTTAATAAAAACATTAAAAGAAATGTGATAATATAGTGCTCTTAAAAATCAAAGAGGACCAGGAGGGACGTCTTTAAAATAATATTACATTTCTTACTTTTCAAAAGATCTATCTTTTGAGCTCTAACCTACAATCTGTCTTTAGAAAGAATGGAGAGATTTACAGTTATTAAAAGAACTTAATCATGAAAGACCAGAAATACATGAATTATTTATAAAACTGAAAATGTTGGAAATTTTTAAAAGACATAAAGGCTATTGCTAGTTTGGGGGGAAATTCTGTGAATAAAGCCACAAAGTTTTATTGAACATCTTGTACTCAGAGTAAAGAAAAATAAAATTAATGAGAGAGAATAAGGAGATGACAAGTAGAAAGCAATGACCTGGGACTTCAAAGGCTACTACGGCAGGAGACCGAGACTCCAGTGGTCAGTGAGAACAGAGGGCCAGACAGAGTCTAAGGGGCCACAGCATCAACTTCCATGAAGCCGGGGCGGCAAGGCTACCTGGGAGGGGATTAGGACACAACCGGAAAGGGACCCACACATGGTCATTTCTGAAGTATGATGTCTACTCCAGCAGGAAGAAATACAATACACAAAGAAGGTAAACACCTCAATTTTTCCTCATACATATTTTAAAATGCCATATCTCGCTTCCTCTAAATTCAAGAATATTTACACAGACACTAGAAAAGGCCTCTTTCCACAAAGCCTGTGGATTCCTTCATTTTCTTTAAGCCCGTGCTGACACCCAGCAGATGAGTGATGGATAGCGCCATCCTGCCGGCTGCAGTTCTCTTGGACAGAGTTCTTCTGGGTAACATTTCAGTCCCTGTGGTGAGAATGGAGGAACTCAGGTAGAGAGGCCTAGGAGGAGGGACATTTGTTAAAGTGACAGGCCACCTGGGCAGTGCACCCACCACCACCTAAGCTTCTCTAAGAAGGCTGCTCTTCCGAATACGCGAACCTTCCAAGTCACATGACACACGAAGACAAATAACCAAAGGGACAAACTCCAGTCCTGCCCACTCAATCTTATTCCACTTAGACCCCACAGGATTTCTCAAAACTAAGCAATCAGTAGTCTGAGTGAATATACACTCTAAAAGCTTCTGTGTAGTGTGATGCCCAGCTTAAATCTATTCTTAAGGTATAGACATTTTGCTCCTCTAAATGGTCAGAACATCTTAACTTAAAACTTTTTTTGCAAAACAACTTTACAAATGTGTCTAGGAGCTCTAAGAAGTGTTGATGTTATCTGTTGTTGGTAGTGAGGAAGCAGGTGAGCTTCCCAGAGTCCAGAGGTGAATCAGTCAATAAGAGGGAAAGTATCCATTTTTTAAGCATAATAAATCACCTTTCATGGTCTTATACGGTAAAACATCAATATTTATTGACTTTCATAAATCATACAATAATTGCACTTCAGAATTATAAGGCTCCTTAAGAAGAACTTAACCTAACCTGACCTCCTCACAGATGAAGAAAACACCAATTATGATCTAATTACACAGAATGATTCTCTGCCAGTATAAAATGGCTACTCTGATGATAAAGGCTAATTTTAGCCAAACTTGTTTACACTAAACACTGGCCAGGAAGCATTTTGTGAAGTAGATAATCCAGTAGGGGGGACACAAACAAGGATTGCAAATATCCTGAATCATACTGGAAATTACCCAGGAGTGATCTATTGGAGACCTCACAATATTTAACGTAAGCAATGGGGAGCTGACTGAGAACAGGGGTATGATTTCTCATCTTAAGAACTATAAATTTTAGGAGAAGTTAAGCATTTTTTCCCTTTCTTATGGTTCTCACTCACGTGATTTCCCCGTGCAGACTCATCTAGATCTATTTTCTGGACACTGGGGAACAGCACTGTCTACCTACAGAGCATCAGTATCAACAGTGTCAGCACAGAGTCCGCAAAGGCAGCTGTGGTCTTCCATCCAAGAAATCGGAGGCCAGAGAGGCTTTCTATTTAAACAGTGCCTTCTTCTGGAAAGGGACAAAAAGTTATTTAAAACTCAACCTAATTTGTGTTTGAAAAACAGCAGCTGGTATATTTCACGAATGCACTCCCACCGAGGGACCCTTGTGAGAGCAGAGTTTGCAGACGTATTTGCCAACTTCCCACCCCAGCAATCAATCCTTCCAGGCAGACACTAACAGCATTCCCATTTTACAGAAATGAAAATGGGAAAGTTATTGCCCAAGTTCAAACAGCTAGTCAGTGTCAGAGTAAGACCACAAAAGCAGCGTTTAAGGTAAATCTCTACACAACTGATCTAAGTACACATGCTCAAATGTTTCTCATCTTTAAAAAAAACTTAGTATTATAATTACCGTATGTATAGGCGTTTTGTCTGTATGTCTGTCTGTGCCCTGTGTGCATGCCTGGTGCCAACAGAAGCCAGAAGAGAGAGCATCAGATTCCCCAAGACCGGGGTTACAGGTGGTGCGGGGCCTCTGGGGAACACAGCAGGGACCACTGACCGTCACTGCAGCCCCCCCTTCTTTTCCACGGGCTTTTGGGCAGCACTGACTACACTCACTGCACTGCTCCCTCTCATCCCACCCCACCCTGCTCCCTCTTCCCCACTAGCGCCCAGGCCCCTACTTCCAACTGTGTGCTCACGATGACAACAGCCAAGTCATACTCCAAGTCAGCAGCCCGCCTACTACTCCCCATTCCCCAGCTTCCACAGCCCTCTACCCCTCCCCCACAGCCCTCTACCCCTCCCCACAGCCCTCTACCCCTCCCCACAGCCCTCTACCCCTCCCCCACAGCCCTCTACCCCTCCCCCACAGCCCCTCTACCCCTCCCCCACAGCCCTCTACCCCTCCCCCACAGCCCTCTACCCCCCCCACAGCCCTCTACCCCTCCCCCACAGCCCTCTACCCCTCCCCCACAGCCCTCTACCCCTCCCCCACAGCCCTCTACCCTCCCCACAGCCCCTACCCCTCCCTACCCCTCTACCCCCCACAGCCCTCTACCCCTCCCCCACAGCCCTCTACCCCTCCCCCACAGCCCCTACCCCTCCCCCACAGCCCCTCTACCCCTCCCCCAGCCCTACCCCACAGCCCCTCTACCCCTCCCCACAGCCCCTCTACCCTCCCCACAGCCCTCTACCCTCCCCCACAGCCTCTACACCTCTTCCACAGCCCTTCTTAGGCCTCAGAGGTGCCGACATAAATGTTCCGCTTAGGGCCAAGCACCCAACCATCACTTAGTCTCAGCACTTTAATCTCATTATGAGTCCCTGCTTTGACAGTCATCCACTACCAAAGGAGGTGTCTCTGGCCAAAGGTGAGTGATGCACTAAGTCTATGGGCATTAACATAAATATTCAGAACACAGTTGAACTATATGCCCATTCAGCAAAACATCAGTATGCACTGCCCCATAGCAGCTGTAATTTCCTCGCCAGAGGTTTTTGACCAGTTAGCTCTACAGTGCCATACACGTATTGCCTCGTGGGATGGCCTCCGATCCAATCAGAAAGCAGGCAGTCACCTTCAGAACACTCATGCCATTGCTGCACCCATGGGCACATCTTGTCAGGCAGTTCAGTGTTTCGGGAGATTTGTTTTGTTGCTCCGAGATCACCAGTGACATTGGACCCTAGTTCAGAAGGTGAGTCCACATTCAGCTGGCCAGTGTGGAACCAGTTTTCTGGAGGACTCAAAGAAGATAGAGGGACACACCAGATGAATAAAGAGAGGCCCAAGAAGTATGGTCTTTTTGATGGGGAAAATGGAAAAGAGGGCAAGATGATCATTTCTCCATCACTCTGTGCATCTCTCATGTTTATTCCCTAAATAATTTAACTCCAGAGTTTTGTTATTTAATAAAACAATAAAAGAGGCAGAACTAGTTCGGTATTTTAGTATGCTGGGTCTAGAGCTGAGTGTGATCATGAGTGACTTTTCTCCTCTAAAAGCCTGGATAACACCTGTCAGTCCCAGGAATGTTAACTGGAAGAGAGGAAGATTCTGGTTTAGTTCAATCTTGGTTTCTCTGTCTACATTCAGAGTATATGGTGCCACTGGCAACAGGATCTTCCTGGTTAGTTCTGGCAGACATCCAGGAACAGTGGCAAGAGCCTGTGCTGTTGGGGGAAGCTTTTCTGATAAATTCAGGAACAAGATGGTGATGTCCACTAGCTCTTCTGCTGCTGTTCAGTTCCTTCTTTGTCACCCATCGCCTTCTCCCTTGTTGCTGAAGTGGTAGGCAGACGGTTCTTCTCCTCCGTTAATAACAAACTGTCTACAATATCAGTCCAACTGGTAGCTCCAATGGTTGGAAATAAAGGAGACGTAAAGTAGACTACGGTGTGCCTCTGTGGTAAAGTGTTCCCTTAGCTTGTATGAGACTCTGGGTTCAGGAAATGTAAAGAACTCAGCTTAAAACTACAATAAGAAAAAGTACTAAAGATATTTAAAAACTTTGAAGCAATGAAGACTACATACATCCAAACACTCAGAATTAAGTTGTGTTCTTAGCTGCAACAGTTCACTGTCAGCACTACAGACCGGTCCACCTGGTAGAGACCGCACTGTTTGTTTTATCAGAACATCCCATGCATTCTAATAAACACCTGCTTAAGTAAAGTAAACTTAATCTGACGTTAAGAGCAGAGTTTTGTGTTAATGCTCTTTAGTTATAAACTGTCTATTGACTATGGTTGAGTGATCAAGTTAGGCTTTAAAAAAATAAAACCAAAACCTGTTGGATCGTAGTCCCTGCCACTCAGGTACAGGTTCTTGTCAAGGCCATCAGTGACTGACACACTAGTGACTGACACACTAACACAGGAGAAAACACTTCATGAGCACATTTTAGTCAGCTCTCTCTCTCTCTCTCTCTCTCTCTCTCTCTCTCTCTCTCTCTCTCTCTCTCTGAAGTACTCTCTTTTGTGATCACTTCACTAGTAGCTTTCTTCCTAGGTCAATTCAAATTACTTCCCACTTAAACTTAATACTATACTTTCTGTGAGCTTGGTCAAGAACCCACTTTTTCAAAAAATACTTGTCTATTTCTAAAGGTTTAAGTACTACTATATTCCGATATCCATCTTGATTAAACTCAAAAACTGCTCTGAACTCAAACATAATAAATCCCATTGGCTATGTAATTTCTCTACAAGGAGACTGCCATAAAGGTAATTAAAACCCGAAATATCCTAAAGTGAACAATAGATTCCATATCCACTATTCACCTCCAACACACACACCAATGAACAAGCAGACCAAGAGCTATTTAAATGGGTAACCCTAATTGCTGTGGATATCATTCTGTATGCTGTGAATGTGTTGCTCTGATTGGTTAATAAATAAAGTACTGATTGGCCAGTAGCCAGGCAGGAAGTATAGGTGGGACAAGCAAAGAAGAGAATTCTGGGAAGTGAAAGGCTGAGTCAGGAGTCACCAGCCAGACATAGAGGCAAGATGACAAGGCAGAACTGAGTAAAGGTACCAAGTCACATGACTAAACATAGGTAAAAATTATGGGTTAGTTTAAGTGTAATAGCTAGTCAGTGGTAGGTTTGAGCTAACAACCAAGCAGTTTCAATTAATATAAGCCTCTGTGTGTTTACTTGGGTCCAAGCGGCTGCAGGACTGGTGGGTAAGAGAGATTTGTCCTGACCATGGGCCAGGTGAGACACAGGAAAACTTCAGCTACACCTAATCTTCTCCCTAGTCTTCAAACTTAATACACCAATTGTCCCTCTCTGAGAGACAGAGAGAGCAAGTAAAGGACACATACCAATTACTACTACATACCAATTACATGCAGGTTCAAGTACAGAGCTGACTCTCGTACTCTTTCGACCATTCTATTCGCTGTTCTACGGTATGGAGAAACTTTTCAAATCAAAAAACAAACAAACAAACAAAAACCCCAAACCAACAACTTTTTGCTGAACTCTCCTCTTGTGGAATGGCACCAGTAAATGGCCCCTGCTTTGAGACAATGTTTTTAAGCAAACACAGGTGACAGAACAGGCGGCCTCCCTACTGCATTGAGAAGCAACATGTCTCTATCAGCTCCTGCACTGCACATCTCACTCCCCAAATTAGTGGGGCCATAGGAGTATTTGTCTCAGTGTTGGTGATGACAACAAAAACCTCTCTGATTCTCAGCTACTCAAGCCTATGTTCAAATCTTATTCCAGCCCGGAAGTATTAATCTAGACAGCAACCTGGAAAATGGCCATGGGTTTGCATTTAAAAAGCAACTGGTGGAGGTACTTAGCTTAGAAAGGACAAAATAAGAAATCAATAATCTAAGATTCCAGGTCAAGAAACTAGAACAAATGAAACCCAGTTAAGTAAACAGAAGGGGCTAAAAGATCAGAGCATAAATCAGTAACAGAGAAATCATAAATAACAAGGAAAATCAAAGAGTCAAAGTTCTTTTTCTTAATGAGAAAAAAAAAACAATAAATTTTTTACTAGACTAGGCAAGAAAGGGGAGTCACAAAATTACAAGACTCAGAAATGAAAGAAGAGGTGCTATCCCAAGTCCCTACAGAAACTGAAAGGACCACTGAAGAATAAGAAAACTTTACCACTGGGAAATTATAGAGCTTAATGAAAGGGATAATACACATGGTTTACAGAAATCAACTGGAAGGAAACAAAGAGGCTGGGGTAGACCCCAGTGTGGAGCACTCATTTCACTTGTACAAGGACCTGGTTTCCATCCCTAGAACTGTGAAGAGGGAAATGAAACAGAATAGACAAACAAAAAGTAAACAAAGTAGCCAACAATCTTCCTACCAAATGATAGTAAAAACAAACCATGTGGCTTACTGACAAAATTTATCAGATACTTGGGAAGAAAGCCCTTTAACAGGTCACTCAGAAAAGCAGAGGAAGAAGCCTGCCACCTCCCTCTATGGGACCAGTTTGATGAAGCAAATACAAGATGAAGATTTGGTGGGAAAGGTAGAGACAAATACTCCTTGCAAACTTCCAAGCACAACATTGGTAAAGCAAACAAAGAACTGTATAAAAGGGCTATATATGACAACAAAGTGGGATGCGACTTAGGATGCGACTCAGGCTGACTGAGTCTCTAAAACTCAACTAACACATTAACATAACCCCACACTCATCACCACAATTGACAGAAGTGATGTTTGAGGAGATCTATCAACTCTTTATGACATTCATTAAAATCTGAATGTTCCCTTTTAACGCTGCAATAAGACAAACTAATCTGTTTAACCAATGAAAAAGGGCTCAGTGTTTGAAATAATAAATGGAAGAGGAATACATTAGAAAGGATTCCACTGTCTTTACTAACAAATAACAGGATATTTTAGATAGAAAACACAAGGAATCTATGTAAACTAAAATGAGTTCAGGTGGCAGGTGAACTCCTGCAAGGTGGCAGGATACAAGCGCTATGTACAAAGATTGCTTGCATTTTTATAAAACAACTATAAACAAACAAAAATAAAATTACAATAAAGTTCACTCAGAATGAATACAATAATTGAAATACATTTCCCCAAAGAGGTCCAAGATCTATATATTGAAAACTAGTAGACATTGCTAAGAGGAACCAAATCTATAAACAAATTGATTGGGAAACATGACTCTTAAAATAGCAACTTCTTCCATAATCAATCTATACTGTTCCTAGTGAACATCTCTATCAGAACCTCAGCAGATATTTTCAGAGACACAGGTGAAGTCATCCTAAACATTATTCGGGAATGCCAAGAACACAGAATCAGAGAAAGCCAGTTTTGAAAAAACAAAGCTAGAAGACTCACATTTTGTTAGACAACTGTGATGATCAAAATCTGTGGGTCTGGAATAGAGTAGCTACACACAACCCCAAACAGAGCTGGCAGTCCAGGAATGACTCTGCACCTCTGCCATCTCAGTGTCTACAAATGTGCCAAGGGAAATCAACAGAAGGGAGAACAGCCTCTTCAACAAACAGCTCTCCATGGGCTACCCACTACAGAATAAGAAAAACCTACATCATTTACTCATACTGTACCAAAGGAAAAAAATCAAAGTGGATCACAGACCTAATATGAGAAGTCAAACTGTTCTAAAACTTCTAGAAGAAAAGTCGTGTGTCCTTTGTTTAGGTAAAGATTTGTGAGATCCAACACCAATAGCATAATCCATTTAAGAAATTGGTACATTTAATTTTATTAGGTAGGAAACTTGCATAACTCAAAAGTCATCATTGAGAAAATGAAAGGACAAGCTGGGTGTGGTGGTGTAGAACATCGATCCCGGCACTCAGGAGCCAAAGGCAGAAAAGGGACTCAAGTGTGTGGGCTGTACTGCAAGTTCTAGGCCACCCTGGGCTGCTGATCAGTAGGAGTCTATCAAAAAAGAAAAGGGAGGGTGGTGAAAGAAAAGGAGAGGAGAGGATGAGAGAGGGAAAGGGATGTATGGTCATGGGGAAGAAAGAACTAGACAGGAGAACATTTGCAAATCATATCTGATTTACTCAAAATATGAAGAAGATAAACAATCTAACAAAAATGAGCAGAAGATCTGAATCGACATTTCACTAAATAAATACATGGCTTAAAAAGTACATGAAGAGATGCTCAACATCATAAGTCAATGCAAAAATGCAAACTAAACCTCCAAGATGTCACCGTATGATCCAGCAATCCAACTATAGGCTTTATATCCAGAGGAAACAAATTGAACACTGGAAGAGACATTTGCATTTCCATGTTTAGCGCAACACTACTGACAAGTCAGGAAAGGAAAACAACCTAAGTGTCCATCAACTGATAAATTTTAAAAAAGTACAACATTTATATAATGCAATATGATTCAACCATAAAACAGTGAAATCCTATCATTGGAAAAAGCATGTATCAAACTGAAGATCATTACACTAAGTGAATAAGCCAGACACCAAAAGACAAGTCCTGACTCAAACACATAATCTGAAAAAGTTGATCTCATAGAATTGAGAGTAGAATGCTAGTTCTGAGAGGCACGGCAAAATATGAGACAGGTTGGGTAGACTGGGAAGAGCTCATCAAGGATTGCCAAGTCAGAGTGAGGAAGGAGGGATGCTCTAACACACTACTGCATTAACACAGGTGATCATAAACAAACAGTGTGCCGTATATGTTTCTAAAGCCACAGGAGAGGTTTTAGAATGTTTCACCATAAAGAAATGACAAATGTTTGAAGAGGCTGACATGTTCATCCAGGTCTAAACATTCTGCAATGTACATATGTACAAAAAGAAACATGGTAGTGTACAAATATGCAAAGTTTTTATATATCCATCAACAATTTTAGAAGGAACACAGGAATATTATATGAGAGGGGAAAACAACTGTAGCTTTCACTCCACATTCTCTAGATGGCTGTAATTAGGAAGGTTCCCAATATCGGGTGCTGACGAGACCGGAAATCCATCCCTGATTCTTATACTGCTGGTGGGAAGGAACATGGGATGGTAAAACCTCTACACAGACTGCAGCAGATTTCTAAACCACAGCACATGCAGGAGAATCTTACCCCTGGGTAGTAACTTCTCAAAAGAAACACTGCTTCTGTCATACATTTCTTCACTGACATGAATGGATTCTCACAGCAGAATGAGCCATAATACTTAAGAAAACAACAACGAAACAAGTAACTGGCAAAATGAAATCTGTGATCATCAACCCGTAGAGAGATAAAAATGTGGGGCATGCTCATTCCCCAAAACTGAGCTGCTGCATAAATGAGACTTGGAAATATTACAGGAAATGAAAGAAGCGCTACTAAATTGTATGTTTCCAATTTCTAGAAGGGGCAAAACACATACACAAGAAAAAAAACGAAAAAAACAACAACAAAAAAAAACCGAGAAAACAGGAAGAACAGAAACAGCGATGGCCACACTGGACTGCTCAGGGCTGCAAATGAAGCCCTAAGCCATGCTTATTTTGAACGATTTTTTAATTTTAAAATCCTGGGTTGGATGCCTACCATGAAATGTGTTACAGCATGTAAACTACGCCTCACAAAGCAGGTTTTTAAAGAGAATATCAAACAATACGTAAAGCAATACTGATTGTGGAAATTGCCTTCACAAAAAAGCATAGACTTTCTGAGAATATATGACTCTTGAGACCAACATCAAGGGCTCCCATTACTGTATACTTTTGATGTTACTGTTCTGAAAACATGTCAGTTCATGACCAGTCTCTAAGGTTCCACATCCCTACTTTTAGTAAAGAAAAAGTAAATCCCATCTAAGTCCCCTAGTTCATGATGTTTACTAAATGACAACATTTTGGATTTGACTTAGAGAAACTGTGTATGTCATGTGAACAAGAGAACAACTGAGACAAGGGATGGCTGAAGGTTACAGAAGCTGCCTCAGTAATGGGGAGCTCATGTAGAAGACATGGCTGTCTTTAAAAAAATCATATCTGATGCAGAAGTGCTTGGTCCTACTGGGAACGGAATCACCCGAGGAGCCTTCACATCTGCTAGGAGGAGTGTCCTGGCTGCACTTGGACCGATTCCTTCAAGATTTCTGGGTAGAGGGTCAGGGCAAGAGCAGTGACTCAATCTTACTAGCGACTCCTGAGCTGCAGATGAGAACCTATGGTCTAGAGAGAGAGGCTGACACTAAAGACACTTTGTCTTCAAGCCCGGAAATGTGGTCTGGAGGTACTACTATACATTATGGAAGTCAGTGGCCATGTGTGATTATGAGCTCAAAATATGGAAAATCAGAACTGAAATATGCTAGGGGTGGCCAGGATAAGGCGCACACCAGATTTCAAAGACTCAGTAAGAAAAACATGCTAAGTATCTCCTTAATATTTTTAATACTTGGTGCATACTTAGAATCTGTTTAGATCTATTGAACTAAATAAAATATAGTACTAAAATTATCTAGACATGCTATTTTGACATTCCTTTGCATGGTTATAGAGTTTAAAATTACATATCAGACTCTCCTCACGCCCAGGCCCCCGCTCCTCTGCACTGCTACACCTACAGGACAGAATTTGTCAGTGTTGTCAAGAATAGTCTACAATCGAGAGCATGTGCAATGCAGGAGAGGAGAGAAAAACTGACCGTGAAGCATGGAGAGGCTTGATGACGCAGAAGGAAAAGCAGCAGGCACCTGGATTCAGTGCCGTCTGTGTAACTACCACAGGCACTGAGTGTCAGACTGCTGTCCACAGCGGAAAGGAACTCACAGCCATACAGCAGGTGCACTACTCAGCTTTTATGTACAGGTCGGCCTGGCAAGTACCACTGCAGCATAGCATGCTGGTGCTGCCGGCCACAGGCTTCTCGGGAGGGCTGGCATAGGCAAAATCTCTGAGGGTCACATGAAGGGGACTAGAAATGAACACAACATGGAGAATGGTATGGCCTTCACCTATGATTAGGAAGCATGTCTTGCCATAACTATGACCAGCAAAAAAATTCTAGAGGCTCTAAGAGAGCTATGGATGAAGGGTTATCTAAGCACCAGGGTACCAAAGGATTGCCTGGTCCTGACTGTAAAAGCAAGTTGAATGGAGGAGCACATGGGCTCCATCACAGGCAGAATGTGGTAGACTCTTGGTGCTGTTACTATTGTTAGAAAGAAAGAAAGAAAAAAAAAATTCATTCAACATGAAAGCTCCACAAAACTCCAGACAAGCAGAAGCAAGCTATAAGGAAGCCCAAGCTGCCACGTGAGACTCAGTTAAGATGCAGAGCAGCCTCAACTGTCCCTCACCTAGAAAGACTGGGCAATTCCAACCAAGACAAACCTCTTCAGAGCTCAGGGCAGTGCTGCTTCATGCTGATGTGAGCAATCTCCGTGAAGATTTCTCAAAGACAACAATCTTACTGAATCAAATGGCAAGGGGAGGTGAGAGAGGGAGGGAGGGAGAGAGGGAGAGAGGGAGAGAGGGAGGGAGGCTAGCTTCTGTTGTATCTTTATAGGAATGAGTGCTGATCTTCAGTTTAAAAAGAATCAGAGTGGTCTTTAGAAACATTCCACTCCAACTTTTCGCTGTACAGACAGGGAAACTGAAGTCCAGAGAATGTGAACATGACCTGCCTGGTTAGTAAGGCCCCAGATTCCTGCCATCTAGGACAATTTCCACCACACTCCCAAAATGATAAAAACAAAGAGGCCCATCATCTCCTCTCAAATCTGAGGAAATATGTTACTCAGAGTGTTCTCTTCTCCTTCTAGGATGTTCTGGGTGAGTCTAATGCCTACAGCCTTTCTGAGGTTTGATGCCTCGCACTAAATGTACATACACCTGGTGTCAGAAAATAAATCTAGAACCAGGATCAAATCACACACCCTACCTCTGTATTGGAAGAGGTTACATGTCAAAGGGTGCTTATGGAAACACCACAAAAATAAACTTTAGGGAAAGAAATGGGGCTGGGAGGGGGTTAAAGCACAGTGAAAATAATACTTTGTGTCCCTATTTCGAGTGCCTTTCTCAATGCTATATGCATAGCAGCTAGAGGCAAGCTGGAAAGCAGCCAGGTCCTGGCTGCCAGCAAAAATTTTGTCACCTCCTTTGAACATCTGAAGTATGTTTACCCAATAGATTTCATTAAATTACACTTCCATTAGGAAGCATACAATGTTGATACTCATCTCCGAGATCAAAGGGATCGCTAAGAGGCATGCCATCCTGCTCCCCAGCCGATTGCTATTTCTGGGCCAATCAAGGAAAGGAGCCAGAACAATACTTAGTTAGGAAAAAAATTGTAGCATCTCCCCAAGGACTATGGACTAAGAATCTGCAGCCCCATTATCAAAATGAGCTTATCATTAATGACAACGCACACACAGAGAGTTATTTTAATATTACTCCCACACAACAAACATGCTGGATTTGGGTCATTAGCTGAATTTGTAAAACAGCATTTCTGAGGGCTGAGAAACTCTTCAGTAAGAATGCAAAGTTTAAAGATGGAGAAAGAACTATTTATAAAAGTGAAGGGGTAAATTGTGACTTTAAATAAACCAACAGGTGAACCAGATTGGCGATGTCGAATTTGGCTGCTGGCAGGTTGTAAGAGTTTGTTTGTTTGTTTATCCTCATGTCATTAATTTCTCTGATTGGTTTTAAAAAAAGAACACCATTAATATATTTATTTTAAAGGGCAACAAATGATTCTGTCTTGGGAGCCAGTGATTTATGATGAAAATACTTAACTTCCCAGGAACCAAGTACACGAAGGCTAAAGGACCTAAGACTTAGCTCTTGAAAATTATGAACTAAAATAGGTTATTTCAATCAAAAGAAAAACAGCTCACACAGGCTTGGTGGAGACTTTTGTTTAAGTACTGGTAAAGGCTGTATACCAATCCTTTATTTAACATTAGATAGGTAGTCTGGGCAACAGCTCAATGTTCAGAGCCTAATTTGAAGCAGTGGGAACTTTATGGAGAGGAACTGGCTGGGAACGGAATGGAAAGGACCAGTGCCCTTCTGGAAACAGGGTGGGAAGGTAAATCCTCCACCTAGTGCCACGAGCCACAAGCCAATCTCAGCGGCTCTCCTCTGCTGAGTAGTCAACCTCTCGCTTACCCGTATTTGACACAGAACATGAACTCTAATTATCTATCTTTTGCAATTAATCATCTGACAATTACATTTCCTGCACTTATAAGCATCCAGCTGGGAACTGAGTTTTAATCTAAGAGAGAAAAACTATGGTATTCAGGTTTCTAACAAATTACTTCTAATTACCACAACCTTTTATTAGTCATCCCAATGTAAAGATGCCTAAAGCTAATCAAGGAATTTTTATTGTTGGCATTCTTGCTAGTATTTTAAATTTTCATCTAAATTTCCCCAAAGAGCAGTTCTGGAGATGGATTTTGCTAACATTCCTTTCACAAACATCTTGTTTGGCAGTATACAAGGAAGGAGCTGTGGGGGCTGGGGAACTTCTAGGGGAAAGGACCTTACACTGTGTTTGAAAAGGTACCAAGCAAAATCAGACAGCAGAAATCCAAAGATGGTGTATCAGTGACTTTCTGTTGCTGAGATAAAGCACCATGACCAAGGTAACTTCTAGGAGGAGTTATTTGGCCTTTGGTTTCAGACAGGGAGTCACTAATGGCAAGGAAGACATGACAGTGGACAGCCAGAGGAGGTGGGGAGACCACACTTCCAACCACAAACATGTAGCAGAGAGGAAACTGGCAGCTGGGAAGCTAGGAACTGTCAAAGCCCACCCCCATATATAGTCTTCCAGTGAGGCTCCACCTCCCAAACAGTGCCCCAGCTGGAGAACCAGTGTTCAAATACATTGGGGGGAGGGGGGGCAGGTACATTTCTCAAACTCCCACAGATGATGCCCTCAAAGTGAAGACACAGACACATTCTGATGAGCCCTTCAGTAGACTGGTTCAGGTGAGTCATAAAGCATCAGAACTCAGGAGAATCTGGGGATCGTTTACTCTAGGGGTTCTCAAAGTATGGTGCTGTGACAGGGGCTTCAGCACCCACCTGGAACTCCTCAAAACTTCATGATCCAAGTCCTACCTGGGACCCTCCAGGTCCTTCCAAATTGGAAACTATAGGGTAGGCCCAGGTCTATGTGTTAATTG
This sequence comes from Peromyscus leucopus, assembly GCF_004664715.2. Lineage (NCBI taxonomy): Eukaryota > Metazoa > Chordata > Mammalia > Rodentia > Cricetidae > Peromyscus > Peromyscus leucopus. Next base: position 31,944,836 of record NC_051063.1, read on the forward strand.
GTAAGCCCCTGCTGGGATTCTGATATCCACTCAAGCCTAAAAGCTAGTGGTCTAGCCTAACCACTCACTACTATTTAGATGAAGGACCAATGAGACAGCAAGGTCTAAGTTCAGTAGGGAACACCACCACCAGAGAATCGGCCATTATCCTTTCTTACTTTCAACTAAAGAGCTTTGTTTACAGATGAAATAAAACACTGCAGTGAATCTGGTAACTTCTGGGATGACTGAGTCTTGGGTTTTCCAAAATTCTTTCATGATATACTTCTAGGATCTGGAAGCTAATGCACATAGTCATTCTTAAGTTAGTGGTCCTAAGATTTTCTAAAGCCTAATACTCCACAGATCTTGAACCAATAAAAAGTGAAGACTAGAGAAATGAGAGGAAGGCAAAGTTTCCCCTGGATTACAGTCTGGATCACTGTGAGATGTCCACGTTATAGACAAGGAAATAGTATGGCGGAAAGAATACTGCAGTCAAGTCAGTCAATGTCACTTTGAAATGCTTGCTCAGCTACAGGCCAGCTCAATAAGACAGCCACACTCGCACAGCAAAAGCCTACAGCTCTGGTTTTAGTTGATAAGGACTACAGCAAACTCCTGTATTGTAACCAAGAATCAAGATGTTTACTCAAACTTAGGAAACCTTTACACTGGTTCCATAAGCTAGCCCAACTCAACTCTCCTCCTGTACCAATAGCTAATCGAACAACAATTTCAAATTTGTAGAATATCAGATTCGATATCCTATTCACTTACAAAAATTCACACAATTTGTTTTTGATTGTGTGTATAGTGAGGGAGTATTTTGGGGGTGTAACCTTGGGTCTCCTACATATTGGGCAAGAACTCTACCACTGACACTACACATCCTGTCCTTTATTATCATACATTATTTTTCATTTTTGAGACAGGATCTTGTGAGATAGACCATGCCTTGAACTCAGTCTGTAGCCCAGGTAGGACTTGAACTTGGAATTCTTCTGTCTTAGTCTCAAGAGAAGCTGGGATTCAGGCTTGCTCTACTACAGAGTAGAAATAGGCTCTATGTGGAATGCATAATCGTTAACACAGCATAATAGCTTGGCATTCTTGTTCTAACAGTATGCAATAGAGTAGGGTCAGCACAATTAATTGTTCATGAAAATAAAGCAAGTTATAGGTCAGTATAAGGGCTAGAACCACTAAAGGCTTTGGGGAAATGAAGATCAAACATCCAAGCAGGTCAGGATTAAACCAGGGGTATGTATTCTGATATTCTTACAACATTCTTTTAGTTTCGTTTTCATGGCATGACAAAATGTGGCCCAGTAAACAAACCATCCTCCAAATAGCTTGTTGAACATTTATTCCTAAAATTATCAATTTCTCTTCTCTACCAATAGACATAAGCAGGAAAGGTAAAGACTGTGTCTATTAACTATTACCAAAACGGTCATAAAAACAAGATACATTTTAAGATGACAATTTTGAAACTAAATTATGTAGATAAAAACATGTTCTTCTTTTTGGGTAACCACATTATAAAAGATATTCAGAGTAGAGACAATGTTATCAATAACAAAGGCCAGTGAAGTACTGATGTTCAGAATGTACCCTGAAGGCCATTAGTTTACAAGCAGAAGGTGAGGACTTCACACAGGATAACATAATATCAGAAAAAGAAAAGGTGGAAATCACTCATTATATATGACAACAACTTCAGGGAAGTAGGTAAGGGCAACTAAAACATTTCAAGTGATATCTCTTGGGCATTATGAAGTGTCAGAAATGAAGTAAGTGCAAATTTGATCCAGTTGGCAATAACACTACATGGGACTCTAAAACTGTAGAACCCCCCGCCAACTCCTTTTCTTAAAGTTCATTAATCGTAGTGAATGTTTCTCAACCCAAGCACAGAACATCTGTCAGACATACATTCCTGTATAATTCCTATTCTGAGATCACTTTGCCCTTTAGAAAGTGGTACGATTTCCAGCTGAAATACTACAGTTTTAATATACACATACAAAATGCCTTAGTATATGTGTCAAGGGTTAAAGATGGCAAAGTCAAGGATATGTTGTAGACAGAAAATTGTAGCTGTGGGAATGCAATGATTCTGGTGAGATGGGATGCAACTGAGTTTGTAGAGTGCTTTCCTAGCATGCACAGAGAACTGGGTTCAATACCGGTACATCATGGTGTAAACCAAGCACGGAAACACACACCTACAGTCCCAGAGTTGGGACAGCAAAAGCACAAGGTTTATAGGTTCAAAGTCAATGAGCTCAAAGGCAACCAGGGTTACATGAGATCTTGACTCAGACAACAACAAACAACAAATGGAAGGACTGGAAGGAAGGACGGGAGGGAGGGAAGGAGGGAGGGAAGGAGAAGGATGAAAGTATCTAGAAGTGGCTATGAAGGTAAGGAAGGAAAAAGTCTATCTAACTGGAGAAAGTATGGTTTGGGGGGTGTTATGCTACAGTAGGAACCAGTATGTATGTGTTCCTTGCTTGTATGGAACATAATATACATTGTAGATATATGCCATTATTTTTAATAGGTACTGCTTGCAAATTATCAAATCTTAGTAAACTGAACTCAAAAATATCCAAGATTCAGATTTCTAAAACTAGCTTTGAGTTTGAGCAGAAGGCCAGTCAATCAGAGACAGACAGAATAAACACAGAAAGGAAGGACACACCTAAGGCTCTACTGTAAGAACATCTTTGCAAAATGCATCTGCCAGAGCCTTTCATGGTGTGTTACCTCATAATGACCCCAATGTGAAGAAGGTAGATTCTTCTCTACTACTGCTGCAAGCTGATAAAGGAGGATGGGGACCCCTCAAATGTGAAAATTCTCAAAGATGATTGGTGGCTAATGAAAGAATCAAATCCAGGCTTCTAACTTGTAACTAGGTGCTCTGTCCAGCCCATGCTACTATTGCCTCCTATGAACCTCTCTAAAAGGGTTTCTTTGGTTTGTTTGTTCTACATTGTTACTTGGCATCCTCAACAACTCTCCCTTAGCATTGACCTAATTTAGCCAAATGTCCCAAGGAATGTCTGCATAAAGTGGGAAGAAGGGACCATCAGGAGAGGGCTTCATACCCCATCTCCCTTAGTCTCAGTAACCCAGAAAACTTTGTATAGCTAGGAAGTGAATGAACACACACACACACACACACACACACACACACACACGCACGCACGCACGCACGCACACGCATGCACACACGCACACACACGCCCCTATCTTTACATTGGCAATGTTTTAAGTACAAAGTAGTCCACAGGAGGTCCTGAAGCAGGAATCTTACTGTAACAGCTGCTTTTTAAGTACATGAAATGGTGATGATAACAAACTAAGAAATAATAAAAACTTTGAAATAAAATTAAAAGATAGATGCAATGCAAAACTAACCTATTTTTCTACCCAGAAAGGTTAAATTGAGTTGCTACGCTGTCAGTACTCTATAAGAAAGTATACAAATAAAATATAACCTTGTCATCTATACACTTATACCAAAGCACTCAGGAAAGGGACCTGTTGTGCATTTTAACACTCTCCCTAAATGTCACCTTTTATCAGATGGAAATACAACATATTTAACTTATTAGTTTGGTCTTAATATAAACTTTTAATAATATGTCACTGTGAATACCGATAAGGTAAGTAAGGACCACAGGGAAAAGGAAGACTACATTGTGTCTTATTTATCAGCTCTTCTCTGACAATGGACGAGTTGTATTTCCTACATGTGACTATTTCTGAGGAGATGGAGTCAGTGGAGCACTACAGAACCTTCATTCTTGTAAAGTTTTTTTTAATTAAGATTTATTTATTTTATGTTTATGTTGTAAATATTTTTTTTCTCCATGTATGTATATATCTCATGTGAATGCTTGATACCGGCAGATGTCAGAAGAGGGCACTGGATTCCCTGGAACTGGAGTTGTGGATGGCTGTGAACCTCCAGGAGGGTGCTGAGAACTGAACCTGAGCCCTCTTCAAAGGCTCCAAGTGCACCAAGTGCTCTTAACTGTTGAGTCATCTCTCTAGCCCAGAGTCCTCATTCTTTTTTTCTTTTTTTTTTGGTTTTTCGAGACAGGGTTTCTCTGTGTAGCTTTGCGCCTTTCCTGGAACTCACTTGGTAGCCCAGGCTGGCCTCGAACTCACAGAGATCCACCTGCCTCTGACTCCCGAGTGCTGGGATTAAAGGCGTGCGCCACCACCACCCGGCTCAGAGTCCTCATTCTTAAAGTATCCTGGTCTGGGAGATTTAAAATCAGTCAGCAGGGAGAAAAAGCTCCCTGTAACAAGCACGTTCCAGTGCTATTTAGTAGAAACTGTGTTCAAAGAACAACTCAAGCTACATATGACTTTCTCACTGGAAATCTTGGATGTCACCTTGTACCTGTCCCTGCCATATGTGTTTCTTTTCAAACACGGTTTTCCTTAAGATGATAAATTCTGGGTCATAGGCATCCACTGACCATCTACTCTGTCCCATATTTATTAAATACCTGTAAGACATAGAGCAGAAGATGCACTCTCTTCTTGTGAAGATCTGTAATTGTCTGGAGTAATAAAATGCAAACAAGTAGAAAGTGAAAATCATCTTGGCTCTGCCACAGATATGGTGTGTGAGTTAGCACAGGTTACAGATATAGAACCAAGGTGAGCGAAGAGTAAAGGAAATCCATCATGACAGGAAAGATAATTAGAAACGACTCCACAAAGGAGGTGAATAATGGTCTAGGGATTGTGAAAATGAAGACATATCAATATGAGATTAATAGATTAAGTTGAGCCAAAGGTTCCAAAGCATACTAATTATCTAAACAGCCTGCAGAACAATGGTAAAGCTACAGGAAAACTACCAGCAATCTTGAAAGACCAAGCATTCCACTACTGGATCATTGGGCAAGGAGCCAGCTGCCCTTACAGAGCATGGAGATTGGCCTTGCATTCTGAGTTGAGTACACTGAGGCACAGTGACTTGCCCGACAGCATTCAGCTGCTTAGTTAGCATCAGAGCTGGTGCTCACAGCCAGAACTCCAGTGTCCGTCCAGTGCCTCTCATGGCTCACAGCTTGTGTTAAACAAACACAGGCTGGTTAATGGACCAACCATCTTTCAACTCTATATCCTGGCTCTAGGAGACTACAGAACTCTTTAAAGACAGATGCTACAGAGAAGTAGAACTTCATAGCTTTAAAGTCCACTAACTGTGGATCCAGACTGTGAGAACTTAGGGAAAAACCTCTTAGTGTTCCATACCTTATATCTTAATTATAAATGGCTGAAGAATAAATGACACACATCTAGTCTGTCAGGGGCCCATAATTTAATTCACATATCCCCTTCCCTTTGGAAACTGTCAGAAACCACTCAAATCAAACAGCTCTTAAATATCCACCGACCTTCTTCTGATGGTCACAACTGAAGAACAAGGGGTGGCTGCTGGTAGAGGCTTGTGTGCTGACCAACACCCTCCACAGCACGGTATTCTCCAGCCAAGAATGGTCCATTCCAAATTCCAACAGTACCTAGGCTAAGGATCCTGTTCTAGACCTAGGAGAATACCTATTACTACTATTATTCAATTAAGAGAGGGCATACATCCTTCTGCCCTAAAAGGGAACCATCCTATTCCTACCAAAGCATTAGCATCCAGGCAGGAATGAGCCCAATATCCCAGTTTACAACATGGAGTACAAGAAAATAGCTGAGTTAGTCTTCCCTGCTGGATAGGTTTGTGAGTATCTACACATGACAGCAGTGTGGAAGTGGAGTAAGTCTTTATACTAACTGATAAAATTCTTTAGGTAATTTCTTTAGGCAAATTTTCACTTAATGACAACATCCATATGTACTTGGAGGTATTTCTTCGAACTGCTTAGATTCCCCAAGGCCCTGGGAAACATGAGAAAGAGCAGGAGCAGGCAGGCTGCCGAACACACACACTGGCATGGGGACTGGAGTCACAGCACCCTCACTCTGAAGGAACTGTGTCCCCTTTCTCTAAGGCTCTTGCTTACATCTACTCCTACTTTGTTCCTTAATTCTTCCGCCTGTGGTTGGTACCTAGTCATTCACCTGTACAGTTACTTAGTCATGACAGAACTCCAGAAGACAAAACTCTTTCAATTGGTGACTAGGTCTCTGCGATAGTTTTGGAGAGATGAGGAGCATGGGAGAGGGTGCTGCCCTTTGAGTCTTGCAGTTGAAGTGTTACCCCTGTACAAAGGTTTTGCGGAGATGTGTGAAAACACCCAATTTCCCAAGACATTGTCAAGATCTCAAGACAGACAGCTTTGAGCAGTGTGCTGCCTGACAGTGTTTCCTAACAGACGCTTCTTGAAATGCAGAGAGCACTTTAATTGTGCTGGGTTTAAATAAACTGTTCAGAGTGAAAAGTCAATTCTTAGTGCAAAGGAGTTTACCTTAGATGAATTTGATCTTGGAAATTTCTATATCAAAATGCTACAACATGGCATATTTTAAGTATCAATGGGAGTCACAGTGCCACCTATGGCCATTTTCTGCTCCAGTCAGAAAGCCCAATTTTACTGAGTGGACAGTTTCTGAACAGTTAGAAGCAGGAATCCCTTTCAGACAGGAAATGCACTGGCAATGATTTCCCCCCAAGTGTGTCTTTCTGACACACAGGCATACTTCTGTAGGACCCACCACAGAACCACCTGAGGGACTCAAAAGAGGTCAATTTAATGATAAAAAATACTTTGAAATCATACACTTTCTGGAAGAGATCTCTATGACAACAAAGTAAGGCAAAACGCTTCAGTAAATATACTATATTTTAAAAACTAGAAAAATAATTAATTTGGCGTAAGATTATAGATTTTAAAATAGCACTTTTTAAAAAGACAAATGGTAGTATTTTTCCAACCTAAGTATTTTTAACTAAATTCTACTCAGAAGCAGTTTTAAATTTTTCACAGTTTAAAATTCTAGCTATTACATCAGCAGTTTTCAATCTGTGGGTTGCCAACCCCTTTGGGATCCAATGACCCTTTCAAAGGGGTCACCTAAGATCATCAGAAAATACAGACATTTAACATTACAATTCAGTAGCAATATTATAGTAATGAAGTAGTAATGAAAATAATTTTACGGCTGGGGGTCACCACAACATGAGGAACTATATTAAAGGGTCACAGCATTAGGAAGGTTGAGAACCACGGTATCATGCCATTTGATGATTTAAATTGCAATAATAAGCTTTGGGTAGTGTGAAATTAAAATTTTCCCAGCCTGGCTATATAAAGAACTTCCAGTTTCTCCCTAAACAAGAGGTAAGCAATCTTCTAATAATTCTGTTACTAGGTTGCAAGTAACTTTCCCCATACCAATATACAACTATCATCATTTGGAACCAAGGAGATTTTCACTTTCTTTCTATTCCAAATTCACTTGGCCTTCTGCCAAGAGCAAACAGACACAGGGGAAGCAAAGCAGTTCTGCTGAGATCAATGAAGATGCCGGCCACAACAGAACCCGTTTATCCATCACATCCGCGTTTCTCTCTCTCATTAGGGAGTACTAGCAATTTCTGTACAAAATTAAGTTACAATCTATCTTAAGAGTTCACAGAGTTAAAAAAAAAAAAAAAAGTGTGTGTAAGCGTGTGTTTTCAAGAACGCACCTGTGTACAATACACTGTTTGTCCTACTTAATCCAGAAAAAGCACAGGTATACACATATACACAGACGCTTGTATTTCACTTTTAGAGACTACGCCTGATTCAATGCTTCTGAAACAGCGACTTTCTTTTTTTTTTTGGGGGGGGGGTGGTTCGAGACAGGGTTTCTCTATGTAGTTTTGGTGCCTGTCCTGGATCTCACTCTGTAGACCAGGCTGGCCTCAAACTCACAGAGATCAGTCTGGCTCTGCTTCCCAAGTGCTGGGGTTAAAGGCGTGCGCCACCACCACCCGGCTGAACTGGTGACTTTCAAAGTGAAAACCCGCACATGAAGATGCTCTACTGGCATTGACTTAAGGCTCGAGGTCAAGCCACAAATCAGTACTAACTAAAGCTCACAGCTTGCTTTTGTTTTCTTCTAAGCTCAAGTGAGAATTTAAAATATTCATTTTGCCACCTAGAGAGAAAAATTATGTATGCATATCTTCTCTGTTTCCTCCAAGTAAAGATTATCATAAAACCTAAGTATACTAAAAGGAAATTAATTTTAAGGCAATTTGATACACATGTTATTATAAGATAAGAGATTTTGCTGAATTAAAATTTTTATTTAAAATCATTTTAGGGATTTGAAAGCAGAAAAAAAATTAAAATTAAACAGAACTCTAACTCACATGGAAGAACTGCAGTTTTAGGTGCAAAGTTACTGTGTCACCCAGCACAAGGAACCCACTAGTAGCCCCTAATCAAAAATGGAGTCAAGGCTGGGCTGTTCAGCCTAACCAATAGGGCTTTGCTCACCTCTCTGGCTTAGTTTCCCACACCAGCTACTAGTTCCCAAATTCAAATGTATAGAGTCACTTGAGGAACTGCACTGTGATGCCCAAATCACACCCATACCAACAGAGTCCTAAGTGTGTGAGTGGAAGTCCATCTGGCATCAGCAATGTTTAAAGATACCCAGACTCCAATGTGCAACAATGGCTGGAGACCAAAGCTCTGGCCTCGTATTTTGTGCATGGAAAATTTCAACCAGCTCCAAATTTGTGTCCCCCTCACCCTGGTGACCTTCCAACCCATCCTGCAGTTTCCCACCTGCCTTTATTCTGCTCATTCAATATGACTATGTTCTTCTCTGAAACCCCTCCTTATTTCAAGTCTCAATTTGGATATCAGCTCCTACAAGGCATCTCTCTCAAAGCCCTTCCTTCTACGGTCATCCACAATATTCACACCAAGGTTGGATACGGCTCCCTATTTTCACACACTACTCAAATGACCCCTCCATAATTCTGTATACTATAGGTCTGCAATTAGTAAGGTTATAATCAGTATGAAAAATATGCAAATTTGGGGTTGAGGATATAGATCAGTGGCTAAGTGCTTTCTCACAACCGTGAGGCCATAGGTTCTATTCCCAGGATCACACATCCAAATCAACAACAGCAAACTATTGAGAAGTACCAGATCTAAAACTAAGTTCAACAAGGCAACAAAACGTCACCACCTTGGAAGTTTCCTTATTTGGCTTCCAGGTTTGCTCTTTCCTTTGACATGTTTTACTGGTAGGAACTGAACTCAAGTCATTCACGTTCCACATGTTATTTCTATGTTTCAGACCAATTTCTCAATAGATGGGAAATTCTGGAGCTTTTAAACTACTAGGCTATTTGGTTGTTGGCTTGGGCATGCTGCCGAGAACTCTCCTCATGTTAATGACAACATTTAGGAGAAACTACAGACTTTCTCTGCCTCTAGTCACAATGGTGACTTCTAATGGTTTCTGGGAACTGTTAATTATTAGAAACTGGAGAAAGTATATGAAAGAAAGCCAAAGACATTGCATGTGTATTTTGAAATCCAGATGAAAATTCAGTACAAAGACAACTCTAAATAGTAATAAATGCATATGATAAAATGACATAAAATATATAATATCATAATTCCTCTACCTTTATTTCTGTCTCTATTCCCACAAGGTCAAGGAGAAAGCTTGCTTTCTGTTACCATAGATTAGTTTCTAAGATGTCTTTTAAAAAACAAAATGTACTGGCACACAAAAGCAACGCAAATACGAAGGTCACGCCTGAGAATGCAATGGAAGACTTCATGTCTCAGCCTTTGTGTAAGCTCCTGCAGCTCGCCCCTGGAGCCCCGAGGAAGATGGTTTCCATTTTTTAGGATTTTCAAGGATCTTCTGACCTTGAGATACTTTAACCTTTTAATTCTGTAATTACAGGATTATTGTCTGTACAGAGCCAAGTTGCCAACTAAAACTTAATGCAGCTCTCCAAGTGGTTTCCTATTTATGATCCTATTGGACCTTCATCCTTCCCCCTTCTGTAGGTAGCCTGCAAAGTCCTGCCAGAGGAGTAAAGCACAGTACAGACGTACACGTGCAAGAGGGCTCGGGACCACTGGCTCTGGGTTTTCTCACTACTTCCCACATGTGTCTTAGAAATGAGATCCATGACCAAATTTAGCTTACATACAATATAAGAAAAGTATTAACTACTTCTAGCAAACCTGCAACAATATTTATTTGATATTTTTGAAGTGTAAATAAAGCCTTTGAATAGAATCCCTGGATCAGACAGTATCTGCAGTGACTAACCCTGAGCCACATTCCTTCAGTAAGGAAAGGAAGGAAAGTTTAAACCTCACTAAAATAGCAGATGTGCTCCACACACAATATGCACCGGGGTTAAAAACGTACAATGAGTATATGCAATGCAAAAATATCTAAAAGAAGAAAAAACAACAATTGTTAGCTAGTGAGTATGTGAAGAAGCAATGACCAGTCACAAAGGTCCAACAAGTGTCCAAGGAAAACTTCAGAGAAAACAAAAAAGGGGGTGGGTGGGTATCTTTGTTTTGACTCACAGGAAGTCATTTTAAGAAACTTGTTTGATTTTATAAATTAGATGCTTTACAGCAAGGCTGGGCAAAGTGACTTTCCAAAGGATAACTGGATCCCCTCTCCTCATCTTAGGGATGAATTACAATTCTGACATTACCAACAGAAGAGCTCTCCATCTTCACAGCCGAGCTCCAGCTCCAAGGGAGAGCGTTCTTCGGCGGTGTTCAACAGTGAGAGGGGTGAGCTCTGAGGGAGAGCGCTCTTCCGGTGGCGTTCAGGTATTCAACAGTGAGTGGGGTGACAAGAAGCCTGTTTCCTTAGTCTTCCAGGTCAAGCACGCTCTAGTAGCTTGGTGTCTGCTAGGACTGGGGAAATGAAGTCTCTGTCCCTGGTGTCCTATGGTGGCAACACTTGGGCACTTGAGAGACAGTTGAGCACTTACTCCATTATCTAATTTCTTCTTTTTTTTAAAGATTTATTTATCTTATGTATGAGTGCATGTACATCTTTATGCCAGAAGAGGCGTTAGATCCCACTAGAGATGGATGTGAGTCACCACGTGGGTGCTGGGAATTGAACTCAGGACCTCTGGAAGAGCAGCCAGTGCTCTTAACTGCTGAGCCAACTCTCCAGGCCCCCATTATCTAATTTCTTAAAAGCAAGGCAAAAACAATTCAAAGCAATTTGACTCCATATTTAAAATTTTCTTATATCCTTAAATGATTTTTTTCAGCCTCGGAAGGACACAAATTCAAGAAAAATAACAAATAAAAATGAAACTATTTTTACACATGGCCCACTGCCTGCCAGGTTTGTACTAAGTTAAAATCAATAGCAAAGTCTGGCAAAGTCCATCCGAGCCCTACTTTAACTTCTTGTACAAGAAAGCTTAAAATAGTTGACAGAGCACACGTCTTCAACTACTATTACACAGCTTGAAAACCTCACCCTGGAGATCAGATCTGGCACAATCCCACCACCACCAGCTGAATGCCCTGAAAAGCTGTGTGCAAAGTCAAAAGTGCCTAACCCACTTTGAGCTCTGCTCTGAACCTCACCAATGCAGAAGTGGATAAAAGACAGTAAGAATAGCATAAAACGCAACCGAGAACTCATGGAAAAAGAAATGAGACGTCAGAACCATTATCTATCATTTCAAGTTACCAACTTATTTTAGTTTGGCAAAGCACAAAATTGACGTGTTTTATTCAAATATTGTTGTAGCCCTAGGGCCTAAGTATGAAATATCTAGTTCAGTTGGTAGTGCTGTATTATACAGCCATGAATTTCCCTTGAGCATCAACTTTAAGAGGGCAATGAACAGACGGGAACTGGTCTGCTATGGAGTCTCTTCACAAATGTCACTCCCGCACTGCCCTCCTCTCGCCTTTCAGGTTGAAGTGCACCAGGAAAGCACATTCATAAAAGACATTTCACTTAGCAATGAATTAGCTGCTGCTATGTCCAAGGAATCGAGGGTCACACCTGAGAAAGGAGCAGGATGCCATGGGAACCAAGTGAAAAGATACGAGGTTGATGCCAGGGAGACGAAGCAGTGCGCGGATGGCGACGGGCAAGCTCTGGCCATCCGGTTACAGAATATCAAGCAGATGACTTCTGACCATGACAGAGTTTGTAAGCAACTGGTGAAAAGTTTAGTATTTATGAGCAAACAATTTAACATTAAGACAGAGATGGCTTTGTGACCATGGCAATTAACTTCCTCATGTTCCAAATGCCAAGTCACATTTTCCCATTGATTTTTAAACCAATGTGGCTTTAACTTAAAATAAACTGTACATCAAAAGAATATAAAATAAACAGCCAGGAACACAATTTGACGAATTGGATTTATTTAGTTTATTTCTCTAAACAGGGACCATTGGCTCTCTTTAATAGGCTGACAGTTGCACTGGGCTGGTTAATAAAACATTCAACACAGTGTCTTCAGCCAATATAGAAATGCAAATCCCATCAGAAATATTTTATTCATGAGGCAGTAATTTCTGTTACTACCATAGATGCTTCCTTTCTTTTTTTTTTTTTCCTTCCTCTTTTTTTAATGGCACTCTGCAAACAAACAGTGCCACCTAGTGACTAATGAGAAAACCAAATCTGTCACAGGCTTCTAGTTAATTTATATATACAAAAATTTCTCTTATTTTCTAGTGAGATCACGAATACAAGCAAACATCAAAAAAGTTAAAAGTAGCTTGCCATTAAGAATAACTGAGACGACTTCTAAAACCAATAAACCACACACACATATACACACACATACACACATTCACACACACACATCAATTTAGCATTTTCTCTGAAAAATACATACTTTAGCTACATAGAAAAATCAAGGCGCAAAGCTATACAGAGAAACCCTGTCTTGAAAAACTAAAAAAAAAGAAAAATCAAAACATTATAAAGCCTAAATAAAAAAAATGGGTTCCTTTAATCACAAAATGATTAAATGACAACATAATTTTAATTTTTTTAAGAAAGCATTGTTACGTAAGAAAAATTTTCATTTAAATAGCAAAGCCCATCTCAGACTCTAAGACCACAGAAAGATAAGTTTACACAGGATGCATATGTGGGTACACACATATCTGTACCAGGGCACACGTGACCTATGCCATGGCTTCAGTGAATATGGAAGTTATTTTCACAGGTCATAAAAGCCTACAGTACCTAAAGTCAACAGTCTCAAGACTGAGGTGGATGTCATAAAATCACTCACACTGGAAAAATATTAAAGCTTCATAGATGAGATATTTGAGATTAAGGCCAACCTCCAAGTTAGCAGCAGGTAAGTCCAACAAGAAAACGCTTCCAATGCTCAGCTCAGGACCCACTTCCCTCAAGCACACGAGATGGGGCGGGCTCAAGAGCACGGGCCTTCCATACTCTTGGTGGGAAAACAGAGCAACACAGGGCGCGGCCTGCCTCACAGAGGGCAGTAACTCCAGCTGAAAGCAGGCTTTTGGTGTCTTCCTACCATGCTGGTTCACTTTCTGTGTTCATCTTTGAAATCAACAAGGCCCTATAAGCAGCAGTACCAAGGTTAAGAGTCTACACAAGAATCTTACAAACAAAGAGGGCCAGCTGCATGACAGCTTTCTAATCATTGTCCCTGATGGCACTGACAAAATCCTCTTCTTAAGGAGAAGCATGTGTACACACATGTGTGTGAGATATAGACCACTACCTTTCCCCTGAAAGGTCACAAGCATGTACAAATGCCTAAAAGAAACAGTCGACAGTTTCTGATTAAGAAATATTGAAAATGTAAAATGAGTTCAAAGTTCAACCAGCTCTGGGAATCACACACGTCCGCTAGCCTTGTCAACACTGTGTGTCTCCCTAAAGGGGGTACCTTGGAAAAAAATCCCAGTGGCATTGCACCCTGGAGTCTGCAAAACCCCAAAGTCACAGTCTCTCCTACAATTGTTTAAGAGTTCAATGAACAATACACATTAAATGTTCAGCCCCAGTCTACCAATGGTTGGTCTTTCTTGAAGCACATTTTAACATGGAGGAAAAAGAGAACAGAAATGATCTGATGGTCTACAATAGAAGTGTGCAAAGGGTCCAGAACACAAACCTGCCAAGTGGTATTAAGAACTGCAAAACTAGATACTCCTTACTAATGTGCCTTTTTAGAAATGATCCTGATTAAAAGCCCATTCGAATGTATTCACTGCAGCACACTAAGTTGTAAAGGAAATAAATAGTAATATACAGGTTTTCATCAAAAGTTAACATCACTGAATAAATAACATGCTCCTATTAAAATGATCTAGAACTTATAGATATCAAAAATGTAAATATTAAAACATACATTTTTTAAATGTGGATGGTATGACAGCATTATTATGGAAAGTTATGCAAAGGAAAGAAGAAATTGGAAAACAACCATCCAAAATGTTTCCTGGAGCAATAGGTCTAAGGTGATTTTGTTCTTCTGTCTACTTTTCTTTGCTTTCCAAAATCTTTTGGAATCCTTTGCTATTTTTACATAGAATGAAGAAGTATAATCTTTGTAAACAGCAGACATGTTATGTGTACACGGTGAAGGGGGGGTTCTTTGCTCAGACGGTCCTGTCCAGTCTGGTATTACTGGTCTGGGGTTGCTCAGGGATTCACCATGACCACAGATACATGTTAATACAAAGAGACTTTTTATTTAGGTACTGGCATCCAATATAAGGCCAGGACTGCACACAGGAGCATCCTGAGACACAGCCCCTAACCACACTAGCCCTATGCTTATCAAGGCAAACCCACAAGATTCTATGTATTCCGTCTGTGTAGGCAGAGTCTGACTCTAACACATGTTTTGCAGTTGTCCTAGTCATCTTTTCACAGAGTGAGCAAGTTTGTTTACAAAGGCAAATACAGCAGTCTTATGACCTACTTAAAACAGCAAATTTTAAAAGTCAATTTAAGAACAGTCTTCAATGTCTGGAAAAAAGATGGGAAGTGGGCTGCTAGGGTACAGTCCTGTACAAGTTAGGGGCCTACATGTCACAGGCATGTTTTGTTTTTTGGTCTCTCAAGTATAGTAAGTCTACACTTTAAATGTAATGTTCACCATCACATTAGCTCCCATATTTCTTGTTAGAATACATGTATGTTCCTGCAAGAAGGTTCAAGTACATGATAATTGCTACATATTAAAGCTGAGACCAGCCACACTTCTAAACATGTTTTGAATGTTTCCTACAGTTCCCACAAAGATTATCTTGGGCAGCCACAAGTACAAGGAAGACAGAATGTAAACAGAAGCATCAAGTTCTTCACCTTTTGAAAAAAAAAATTAAATTCCTCTTTCTCATTCCCACTTCTTTAGTCTCAAACTTTAAAAAGAAGATGTGTGCAGGCTGTCCACAGATACTCAAGTTGTCTGTCACCTGGGAAAAGAGACAGTGCAGGTAACAGCAGTAAAGCTTCCAGCCATTTCACACCATCCTTTGAACCCTGACCTAAGGGACCAACTCCAGCGGTCTGCAGACAGCTGGATTTCTGGGCGCATTCAGCCTCACTGCAGAGACTGTCAATAGAAGTGCCTCTCTCTGATGTAGGCAGCTCTGCTCTGGGAGCCGGACTAACAATCACATCACATGGCCTGCCAGACAGGAAAGGACAGCACTCTGGCACCCTGACCTGGGAGAGGAGTGGACTTAGACTGGGGGACAGAGTGCCACTTCCAACTCCATCACAGTCTGACCCTCCTGGCTGTGGGAGTGTGCTGTCTTAAAGGAAGCTCAGCTCTGCAACAAGAAAAAAAAATGCAACTGCAGAAATCAACCACAAGATGGTGCTGGCATCACACTGCAATATCAGCTGTCTCAAGCACTCAACAGACCTTTACAGTCTCCTGGTTCACCACACATTTTTCCAATTCCTTGCTATTTACTGAGTCTTGACCAAACATCTTATACATGTTTGTAACTTTAAAAAGACAACTACAATGGGGCGTATTTATTGTGTTTTCTTAAGAAACAATCTTAAATTTGAAGGGGAAAAAAACAACCCTCGGCTCACCGTTTTTCTCCTTTCACTGGTTCATTTTCTTTGAATATTTTGACATCATGGCCTTTCTGTGCTAAGCTCATGTGCTCTCTCCCAGGAACTGAACTGCTATCACCTGTTAACTCCTGAACCAAATGCTTCACACATTTTGTTTTTCATGCCCTAGGGAAGCTCACACCAATACTGACACATAAATTCAAAGAGCAACATGACACACCTGTACTTTCATCTTCTCAGGAGTTCCCCTCCAAGGTCCATATTAGAGTTTCAATTCCACAAAAACAACAACATTATGCTGATCCAAATTCAGGCTGTATTCCAGAACTTAGGACAGGGACTAGCATACATTAGGGCTAAAGAAGACTTGATGAACACCTGTAATCCATCTGAGCCTCCTTGGTTCTATGGTTGTATGTTGAAGCCAGTAATCCACAACCATTCTGTCTAGAGACCATAACATGAGATGAAAGAATGTATGTTAAAGAACTTTACAAACTGCCAATTGTGGTGATAATTTATTTGTGCTAAAATGTGATGATATTTTATTTGTATGTTAATAAATAACGTTTGCCTGGAGATCAGAGGTAATAGCAAGCCATTAACACAAAAGTCAGGCAGTGGTAGCATATGCCCTTAATTTGATCACTTGGCAGGCAGGGTCTCTATGTGTTCAAGAACACACTAGGGAACAGCCAAGCGTGATGACACACACCTTTAATCCCAGTACCAACCATAGAGACCTGGAGGTCTGTATAGACAGGCAGTTGCAAGGAAGTGAGGTAGCTGGGCTAAGAGCCAATGAGAGGGCAGAACAGCAAAGTAATAAAGGTGCAGGTTAGATAGGAAGTAGCCCCCTTTTGGGTAGCTGCAGAGCTGGAGAGGTAAGGTTGGTGGCTATCATTATTTCCCTGATCTCTAAGGCTTTCACCCCTATATTTGGCTCAGTGTTTCTTATTTAATAAGACCACTTAGAAATTTGTCTACATCCAATCACTATGAGCTATCAGTGGGAGATGAGCAGAAAGACAAATGTCGCATGTCCTCACTTACTTACAGAAACAGATGTCAATCCATAGAAACAAGTAGAACAGTGGTCACCAGAGTCAGGAAAGGGCAGAGAGAGGCAAAAGAAATTCAGAGGGGCTTTTTATGTATAAAAAAAAGTGGTAGTGTGGGGAATAGTAGTCATGGGCAGAGAAGGGGCAGGCTTGATCTATACAGTGGGCATATGCATGCATGGAAATGCTCCGGTGAACCCTATTAATATGCAATTAGAACATATTTAATCTTAAAAATAAAAAAGGATTGGCTGGGGGCTTGGCTCAATGGTTAAGAGCACCGGCTGCTCTTCCAGAGGACCAGGCTCCCAGCACCACGTGGTGGCTCGCACTGGCTGCAACTCCAGTTCTAGGGGACCAACACCCTCTCTTCCTCTGCTGACCCCAGGCATGCAAGTGGTGCACAGACACACATGAAAGCAAACTACTAGTGCACGTTTTTTTTTAAAAAATGTTTTAGTACTAGGCATGGTAGAGCACACCTTTAATCCCAGCACTTGGGAGGCAGAGGCAGGGGTAGCTCTGTGAGCTCAAGGCCAGCCTGGTCTATATACTAAGTTCCAGGCCAGTCAGAGGTACATAGTGAGACCAACCCTTCCTTCAAAATTAAAAAAAAAAAAAAAAAAAAAAAAAAAAGGTAAGTAAATACATGAATAAAAAGCACTGGTGAAATGTTTCCAGACAAGAGAAGCAAGCTGAAGCAGTGAGTACTTACATACGTAAACATGATTACTTAGTGACGTCATAGGGAATGACGTTTAAGTTCACGGTTGTTGGTTCCATTTTTCTTCATAGTAGAAAATATAACAGAGAAAGGAACACTCATCCAAAAATATAAATACCTAAAGTAGAGGAGTCTGCCCAAAACTAATCTCTTTGGGGAAACAAGTAGATTAAACACTGGGTTAGGTGATGTGGAAGCTATGGATGTGAGGTAATCTAGCATCTAACATGAAAACATTGAAATGAAACTCAGGGTTCTGGGTAACTTAGTGTCTAACATGAAAACATTGAAATGAAAGTCAGGGCTCTGGGTAACTTGGCGTCTAACCTGAAAAGGTTGAAATGCAAGTCGGGGTTCTGGGTTGAGCTGTATGTCCATCCAGGTTTACATGCCGAAGCCCTAGTTCCCATTACACAGCATGTAGAGCTACTTCAGAGACCTGGTCTTCTAAGAGGTGATACAATTCCAATGGGGCTACTAGTGTGTGCAGGAGATGTTGTAAGGACAGGAAGAAGCCACCCACAGACAGGAGAGAAGCCTTGCAATGGGCTCACCTTGCCACACCTTTTCTGGCCTCCAGACTGTGGCCTTCTGTTAAGACAGCTCTCCTAAATGATACATTTATTGCTGGGCTTTAGGGGTGTTTGGAGAAGCACTCAAAAGAAAAAAAATTTCTGCAAAAGTATTCCATAAAAAAGGGGTTAAGCGAATTAAAAATAATCCTTACAGATATTTTACTGTTATCGTCACTTATCACTGGAGAGTAATCTTAGAATTTTTTTTTTTTTTTTTTGGTTTTTCGAGACAGGGTTTCTCTGTGTAGTTTTGGTGCCTGTCCTGGATCTTGCTCTGTAGACCAGGCTGGCCACGAACTCAGAGATCTACCTGGCTCTGCCTCACAAGTGCTGGGATTAAAAGCCAGGCCAGAATTTTCTAAGTATAAATTGGAGTTGACAAGTTCTGTTTTTTAGTGCACTATATAGGATACAAATTACCAAATCAGTGTCATTTTCTTCCTACCCCAAATTTCTTCTGCAAGAGAAGTCAGCCTCTCAAAGAGCAGCTGGAGAAGATCTGACCCAGTGGAACACAGGAACTAAACACTGACATCTGGAACCATCATAGACCACCCACGCTACCACCACCACCATCACCACCACCACCACCCAGCATGTGTCTTTTTTAAAAATAGGAACACAGTGGCATTTCTATCAGAGTAACTTACGGTTTTTAAAGCTCACACATTAAGACTTAGGCGGCGTCTTTAGGAAATGGGGCCTGTGAGGAAGCCAGGCAGTGCGGGATGTCTGCACGCGGACAGGACAGGGGCTACTTCCTTTCTCTCTTTGACCCCGGCCACCACAAAGAACTGTTTTGCTTCAGCACGATGTTCTAATAGCCACAGATGGGAGTCCTCCGCCACTCTGAGCCAACTCTGCCTTTCCTCCTCACCTGCCACCTCTCAGCTCTCAGCATCCTCTCACCGTCCCCTACCTGACTGACCAGCACAGTGACTAATGCAGACTTCTTCCTTCTCAGGGAGTTCCCACTGAGAAGTAAGTGAGAATGCTTCCGAGCTCAGAAGCATTTCCCCGAATCCCACTGCCACTGGTAGGAAGGTATAATGCAGTCTAGAAGTGTACTTTCCAAATAAAAAACTAAGGGGGAGCCAGACACAGAAGGATCCTTATAAATTCTTTACCCAGATCCACAAACACAGCAGATTTGTGTGACACTCACAGGTAAGGGACAATTCTTTCTTCACCTGCATGTTCTTTTACTTTAAATGTGAAGAGTATGAAATTTAATTTGTTTTTTGAAATCCTAGTTTGCTATGCCCATCTATACAGAACAATTGTTACCATTGTATTTATTACTTTATCTCTTTATCCTTCACAGTATTTTATCAGTGTATTTATCTGAATCCTAAAGTTGTGGTGAAATCCAAATGACATAGAATGTACTACTTTAGGTCCTTTAGGTGCCTAGCAAACTGAGGCTAGACAAATTCACAGTACTGAGCTGTGGGACTCCACTTCTTGTAGAATGGAAAGTCTACACATCCAACAGCTCTCCATTCTCCTTGCCCCGTTCCCAGCAAGTGCCATATTACTTTCTGTTTCTGGGTCTGACCATTCTGGAAACTTTGTACAAGAGGATGTACACCTCATCTGTCCTCTGGGCGGGACTTGTTTCCTTTTGCCTCGTGTCCTCGAGGTCCCGCTATGCTGTAGCAGATTCAGAAGGCTGACACGCAGCACCTTGCTTGCCCAGTTGTTTACATGACTGCTAGGTTTCCAAACTCGGTCCTCATGCATGTGTGTCAGCTGACCCACTGAGCCATCTACTCAGCCCCATGAGCTAGAAAGGAACTGTAACCAATGCTGAATACTAGTACGTGCTATGCTGACTCAAGGACTGTGCATCTTGGATCTAGCTGAGAGCCGTGTCCTCCAACTCCCACCATTTGCCACCTCTAATTCCTGTCCTCTTCCTAAACAAACCTGTGTTCATCTTTTGCAGGAGCTCTGAGACTGTAGTTAATGCTAAGGCCTGGGGAGGAAAAAGCAAAGGAATGAAGCACAAGTGCCAGCTTCACACTCTGAGGACAGCAGAGGGGAACCGAACTCACAAAATCTGTTTCCAGCTTTCCCATTTCTTGCTTGTAGCTTCTCATTCTGTTGCTGTACATTCCTCGACTTTGGGGTGGAATTTCTCGGACTTCCAAATCCATCTGTTCAAGCTGAAGTGGGGAGAGAAAAAGGTGAATCACATGCATATTCTTTATTCGCCCAAATGGTTAGCACTAAAAGGATTAGATTCTAAGTCCTGGGTTTGCAGCTGAGGAAGCAGAACTATGGCGCTGGCTGATCACGATCAAGTAACATGGGAAATGCTTTAGTGCTTGCATCCTGATTGGCTCAGTAAGTAGCTAGAGAATGACAGCGGGTGCTAAGCTGCTTGCTTTGTTGAGAATTTGTGCATTAATTAAAACACTCTCATGAACTTGTTCTCAACACCCTTGGAGCAGCCCATTGTTTGGTGCAACCTGATCTGGTCTTCTGACTGTGACTCTCCAGAAGATGGGAGATTGTTTCCCATGGCTCATCTATGAAGCAGCAGCATGGCTTGGTCATGTAAGGAAATTTCTTTGAGAAAGTCTTTCCTAATTAGGAAAATCGTATACAACCAACATGTGACCTCGGCTGCCAGCCAAACTCTTACACGTTAAAACCACACTGATGAGGCACTAATGGATACAGCAATATGTTAGTTCCACCTTGCTCACTAAAATCATAGCAGGGCATGCTTTGGCCATCTGTCACCCTGTAACACTTTGGATACAGCACTTGAGAGTTTAATGGGTGCCAAGAGAGACATGCAATAATGGTTCAGAGTCCAGGCTTGGTAGTGAGACATCGTTCACATTGCAGGCTACTACTCACCAGTCATGGGGGCCTCAATGGAGGTCTTAATGATCTCTGCATCTTTCCTCACCTCTAAGAATAATCTCTTTCCTAGGACAGTCATGAAAATTAACTGAGTAATCCCTATAATGTACTTAAAGCACTGTATCACTAGGTTGACAATAACTATAGTAATAGTTACAAAGAAACAGAGCAAGCACTCTACACGGCAGCAGAGGAAGCTAAATTATACATGCCCCTAAAAGAGGAAATACCAGGCACAAGAGCAAATTGGCCCGGACTATTGCAATACCTTCCATGGAAAAAGATAGCAATGCTTTTGCTTCTGAAAGTATTCCAACACAAGCTTATCACCTAGTGTCCACTGATGCAGAATGAATAACTATAGTAGAATACAGATTGGCCAAACAGGAAATTGTAACTAAGATATGTACTTTTATAAGAAAAGAAGATCCTTTTAATTAGCCCTTTTCAAACAGTGATCGTGTAAGTAACTGAGATAGCTCATCATAAATGTGAAGGCCTAATATCCCTTCCCAAGGAGACATTTAGTGTGTCTGTTTACCCAGCAGTGGCGTGTTAGCTGCTCTTATAAAAATGCTATGAATGTAGGTGAGACCACTTTGAGACTTTGCTTTTCATTCTATCAATGTATAACCAAAAGCAGGATTTCACTTTCTTTTCCACTGTCATTATTAATCATTTTAACATTATGCTTTATATTTCTTTTGCTAAATTTTCTAAAAAGTAGCTAGAGTCGCTCACTGAACCCATTGCTCACCAGCTGGATAGGATAGCTGGCCAGCTTCAAGCATCTGCCTATCTCCCTTCCCCGACCTCCCAGTGCCAGGTTTAGACATGCACAACCCTGCCCAGTTGTTTACATGACTGATAGGTTTCCAAACTTGGGTGCCCAGGCTTGTGTGGCAAGAAATGAAATCATCACTATCAAGGCACTGAAGTCTCTGACGGCATCACTGTTTCCGCCTTTGTGTTTTAGTTTTTGAGGTTAGCACACAAAGTAGTGGGTTTACTGCGGCATTTCCATACACTTGGCTCTCATTTGTCCACACCCCTTGTCTCCCTCTGGCTGCTCAGCTTCCTCCCCCATTTTTCTTCTCTCATGTCACCCTTTTTTCTCTCTCCTTCCCTTAAGAACTCTCCACTGCTCACTGTCACCTTCCTAGTTTATTGTCGTCGTCCCCGTCCCGTCCCCCCCCCCCACCACACACACACCTTCTCTTTCCATCTAGGATCTGTGTAGCAAAAACAAGAAGTCTCTGTTTTTTCTGAGTCTGGCTTCTTCTACTTAAGTTTCCAGTCCCATCCACTTTCCTGCAAATGTCATGATTCCATCTTTACAGGAGAATATAATTCCATTATGTGTGTATCACACTTCTTTATCCATTCATCAGTCAGTGGAAATTCAGGCAGCTTCCATGTCTTATCTACTGTGAACACGTGGGTGTGTAAGTATCTCTGTGGCAGAACACAGAAATCCCTTGGATATACACAACAGTGCCATACCTGTGTCATTTGGCATTTCCACGTGGAGCGTTTTAAGAACCCTCCGTACTGATTTCCATACTGCCTCTGTAATCTTCATTCTCAGCAACAGTGAACACGTTCCTTTCTCCAGCATCCTTGCCATACTGGTTACCTTTTGGTTTGGTTTGGTTTTTTAATTTTTTGAGACAGTGTCTAATACAGCCCAAGCTAGCCTTGAACTTACCGTGTACCTGAGGAGATGACCTCTAAACTTCTGCTCCTCCTGCCACTTATTGAGATTCCAGCATCTGCCACTCCCCTGGTCCTCGCCCTTGGATGTGCGCCACTGACAGAAAAATGGGACCTCCAGGGCTTTAGTTTGCATTTCCCTAATGGGAAGGATATGAAACACTTTCTACTAGCCTGTTTCTTTGACTGGAAGATCTGTTTTCTTGTGCCTAGTTTTTACAGTTCTTTCTATTTCCTACATACTAAGCCCCACCCCCATCTGAAGTATAGCTGGCAAAGATTTTTCTCCCGACCCATAGGTTGTCTCTTCACTTTGGCAATTATTTCCCTTGCTTTGTGAAGTTTTTCACTTTCATGTAATCTTATCTGTCAGTCTTTGGAGCTATATTCTGTTAGAGTCCTTAGGAAAGGTCTTGCTTCGGCCTGTATTTTACAGTGTTTTTCAGAGCTGGAGAGATGGCTCAAGGTGAGCTTACTGGCTGCCTTGCCGAGGACCTGAGTTTGATTGCTGGACTCTCTGCCAGGTAACTTTGCAGCCTCTTTTGAGTCCAGCTTCAGGTGATCTGACACCATCTTCTGGCCTCTGTGAGCACCCACAAACATGTATGTGTGCACATACACATAAATAAAGATAAATACACTTGTCGTAGCAGTTTCAAGCTTTACACGAAGTTCTTTAGTTCCTTTTCAACTGATTTTTGCGTAGAATGAGAGGGAAGCATCTACTTTCACCCTTCTACATGTGGGATGCAGTTTTCACAGCACTATTTGCCGTAAAGGCTGCCTATTCTGCAATGGATGTTTCTGATACCTATGTAAAACAAAACAGGTGGCGTAGCTGTGTGAGTTTGTTTCTGGGTTCCATTCCAGTGGTCTCCACGGCTTTCTCTGCGCCAGTCCCCACTCCTTGGTCTCCGTGGCTGTCTCTGCGTCAGTCCCCACTCCTTGGTCTCCACGGCTGTCTCTGCGCCAGTCCCCACTCTCCTTGGTTACCATGGCTCTGTAGTATCACTTGCGATCAGGTTTCATGGTGCTCCCCGAACTGCTGTTTCTGCTGAGGATCACTTTGGCTACATGGGATCCTTTGTGCCTCCATATGAATTCTGCATTGCTTTTTCTACCTCTATGAAGAATGACACTGGGGTTTTGATGGAGAGTAAACTAAACATGTAGATAATTTGCAAAAAAAATAGCCATTTTCATAATATTAATTTTGCCAATCTGTAAGCATGGAAAGGTTTGTCATCTCCTGGTTCTCTTTTTCAACATCTTTAGTGTCATAAAGTTTATATTACTGAGGTCTCATTTCCTTGGTAGGTTTGTTCTTATTTCTTTTTTGAAGAATTGTAAATGGGAATTTTTTTTCCTGATCTCTTTCTTGATAAGTTCATTCATTATCTACTGACTTTTGCATAGTAATGTTGTATCCTACTGCTTGGCTGCAAGTGCACACTAGATCTAAGCACTGTCTAGAGGAGTCTTTAGGATCTTTAAAATAGGACATTGTCATCTTGAAAGGGTGATAATTTGGCCTCTTCCTTCCCTGGTTGTATTCTTTTCAGTTCTTTCTCATCATCTCACTCTACTTGGACACCAGCACTGTGCTGAGTAAGACTGGAGAGTGTAGACCCCTCTAAGTATTTACTTCTTGTGAAGTGAAATGTGTCTTATTAGAATCAAGACTAAGGACCACATATACTCATTCTGTTTCCACAATACTCAGGGAGCCACTGAAGAGTAGAACACATGGTAAGTCCAATAAGTCCAGTGTCCATAGACTACTACAACCATCCTAGCAGTCAAATCAGACTCAAGCTTTTCTGTCAGCTTCCTCATCAAAAGAACAACATATAATCTAAGATATCATTAAAACTAAATAATTCAACTTTCCAAACATTTTGAACAAACAAAAATGCTTATTTTAGATTCAAATCTTTATATTACTAGTAATAAAGTATTGTAAGCTCCATGAGGGCTTAGTTATGGTAGAACCTCAATCCTAAAGAGACCAGCTTTCTCTCATTATCAAGTAAACAAAATGTCTCCAGAGGGTAAAGAAATACAAATAGTAGTTCTGAAGAGGAAAAATATATCAAGACCCCCATACAACCGACCGGTTGTATCATTTATAGTCATCCTGTGGTGTTATTGTGTTCCCCAAAATATTGTGTACCTTAATAAACTTATCTGGGGTCAGAGAAGAGAAAAGCCACTAGATACTTAGGATAGGCAGTGGTAGCACATGCCTTTAATCCTAGTATTCCAGAGGCAGAAATCCATGTGTTCAAGGATTCAGCCAAGCATGGTGACTCATGCCTTTAATCCCAGAAAGCGAGCCTTTAATCCCAGGGAGCGGTGGTAGAAAGCATAAAGGTATATAAGGCGTGAGGACCAGAAACTAGAAGCATTTGGCCTGGTTAAGCATTTGGCTGGTTAAGCATTCAGGCTTTTGAGCAGCAATTCAGCTGAGACCCATTCTGGATCTCAGAGGCCTCCAGTCTGAGGAGACAACACCAGCTGAGCATTCAGCGAGGACTTTTAAGATTCATGCTACAGTCACCCCACTAACCAGAAGAAAGAAGTGTACTGATTGGATGCTTTGCATCTAAAGTCAGTGTCTTCATATGAAAGGCAAGAAACTGAAAGAAACAGCTAAGATACAGCTATACCACTCCTGGGCATATACCCAAGAAATGCTCAATCATACCACAAGAGCACTTGCTCAGCTATGTTCATAGCAGCATTGTTTGTAATAGCCAGAACCTGGAAACAACCTAGATGCCCTTCAACTGAAGAATGGATAAATAAATTGTGGCACATATACACAATGGAATACTACTCAGCAGAGAAAAACAATGATATCATACGGTTTGCAGGCAAATGGATGGATCTAGAAAAAATCATCCTGAGTGAGGTAACCCAGACTCAGAAAGACAAATATGGTATGTACTCACTCATAGGAAGATGCTAGATGTGGAACAAGGATGACTGGACTGCTACTCACATCACCAGTGAGGCTACCTGGAAAACGGGACCCCAAAAAAGACATGGAGAAATGGATGAGATCTACATGAACATCCTGGTCATGAGTGGGAACAATGAAGAGCGACGGTCGAGGGAAAGAGAGTGGGAGATCCTAGCTGGATCAAGAAAAGAGAGGGAGAACAAGGAATAGGAGACCATGGTAAATGAAGACCACATGAGAAGGGGAGGAAGCAGAGAGCTAGGGAGGCCCACTGAGATCCACAAAGATACCCCCGCAAAAGACTGCTGGCAACAGTCGAGAGACGGCAGGAACTGACCTACTCTGGTGATGGGATGGCCAGACACCCTGATAGTTGTGCCATAAACCCCATCCAAGGACTGAGGAATCTGGATGCAGACATCCACGGCTGGGCCCCTGGTGGAGCACTGGGAGTCTAATTAGTGAGAAAGAAGAGGGTTTAAATGAGCGAGAATTGTTGAAGCCAAGGTTGGATAAAGCACAGGGACAAATAACCAAATGAATGGAAGCACAGGATCTATGAACCAAAGGCTGAGGGGCCCCCAACTGGATCAGGCCCCCTGAATGGGTGAGACAATCATTTGGCTTGATCTGTTTGGGAGGCAGCTGTGCGTTGGTGCCG
This sequence comes from Peromyscus leucopus, assembly GCF_004664715.2. Taxonomy (NCBI): domain Eukaryota; kingdom Metazoa; phylum Chordata; class Mammalia; order Rodentia; family Cricetidae; genus Peromyscus; species Peromyscus leucopus. Next base: position 31,971,459 of record NC_051063.1, read on the forward strand.
GGTCCTGGGCTCATTGCATGAGTTGGCTGTTTGAATCCTGGGACTTATGCAGGGACGCTTGGCTCGGTCTGGGAGGGGGGGACTGGACCTGGCTGGACTGAGTCTACCAGGTCGACCCCGGTCCTCGGGGGAGACCTTGATCTTGAGGAGGTGGGAATGGGGGGTGGGCTGAGGGGAGGGGGAGGGGGGCGAGAGGGGGAGAACAGGGGAATCTGTGGCTATTATGTTGAACTGAATGGTGTTGTAAAATAAATTTTAAAAAAAAGAGACAAAAAAAAAAAAGAAAAAAAAAAAAAAGAGAAGGGGGCTGGAGAGATGGCTCAATGGTTAAGAACACTGGCTGCTCTTCCAGAGAACCTGGGTTCAATTCCCAGCACCCACATGGCAGCTCACAACTGTCTGTAATTCTAGTTCCAGGGGATCCGACACCAAAAAAAGAAAAGAAAAGAAAAAGAAAGAGAAGGAAGGAGAAAAGGATAAAGACAGACAGGCATTAGAAGCTGTGGAAACAGAGATGGAGACTATGGTAGCAGCCTGCAGCACCTACAAGTCATATGGCACAGAGACAGTCAGTCATTCTGACCACAAGGAGAACAAGAGACAGTGAAAGCTGAGGAGCAGCTCTGCAGGTCCAGTCATGTCGACCCCAGGAAAGAATGCTGTGCAATGGGGGACAACTTCCTCCTTGAAACCCCCAAATCTGCTGCCTCTGGTACATGGCTCCATCACCAAGTCTTATCTAAATGTCAGGCTCTTGGGCTGCCCTCTAGAGAAGTCTCTGCCTTCCCAGAGATTCAAAATGCCCTTGAACTACCTAAGGGTCCAAGAAGTTCTGAAGAGAAACAACACTCAGGAAGCCTGAACCCTAGCCACACCTACAGTAGTGCTGCAAAAGTCAGGAAGGAGTCAGTATTAGCAGTTAGTGGAAATCTCCAGAAAACTGCCCTCAGGCTACAGTACAGGTACAGAAGGAACACCAAAGGGTGACCTCAGGACTCAGACAAGCTACCCACCCACTCTCTCAGCCCATGATACATAGCAACAATCCATCCAACAGTTTCTACAACACTTGGCTTTCAACACCCAAAACTGAAACAAAATACATGTCCCTCTTTTGCTCCCTTGGATTTATCGTCATGAAAAGGCAGTGTATGAGCCAGGGCTCTAGGTATAAGACACCCAGGCACAAGGCCTATAGAGCACACAGGAGAGTGTGGGACCTCGGGCCCCACATTTCCTGCCTTTCTAAGCCTTGGTCCTCATCTATAATGGTGGTGGCAACAATCTAGACATCACTCTACCATGATTCTCTGATGCTCCTACAGGGTTCTCTGTGCATGAATGTGATTTTCTAATAAGTCTGTCCACATCATGTCTCAAAGTCTGTCCTCACAGAGCAACTGAAGAATGAAATATCACTCGCTGGGACAAAGAGCAGGCTTGCTTCCAGGCTGCTGTATGTGGCTTATTGCCCAGGCTTTGTGTTCCCGCTGGAAGCAAGTGTTTGCATCTCCTCGGTGGAAACTGGGGCTCAGGGAACTACAGCAGCCACACTGACATCCGGGCAGCTGCTTCCGTTGTAACAGGAGGCTTCAGCGTCTGACTCGGGAGCCTCCCGTATTTGGGAGCTGCAGCAAACAGCTCAGTCAGCAAAGTGCTTGCCACACAAGTAGGAGGATCTGAGGTCTGATCACACAACCACATAAAAGCTGGCTGCGGCGAGATGCATGCCTGCAATTTCAGTCCTTGGAAAAGAGACACGGGATCTTTGGAGCTCGATGGACAGCCATTCTAGCTGAGTCAGTGAGCCTGGGGTCTAGGGAGATCTTGCCTCAAAACAGATGGTGGAGAAAAATTGAACAAGACACCTGATGTCAACTTCTGGCCTCCACACCAATATGTACTTACGTGCACACTTATGCATGTACACATGTACACACACACACACACACACACACACACACACACACACGCATAAATGAACATGTACATAAACACACACACCCAAGAAATCTCACATCTTCTGTGGACATCCATAGGGACTGGTGAACTTCTTCAGCTTCTAAATTGGTGGCAATTTCAGACTTTTATCAGTTTTGAAAGACAAGTTATCCCACAGGGGGTTTGAGAGAGTTAAAGATTATAACACAATGCACTTCCCCTAGTGTGTGGTGTGCCTTTACCAAACATTAGCTACTAAGATCATGTACTAAGAGAGTGGTTCTTAGGCGGTGTATTCTGAAGGAATATAAATTGGAGGTTGCCATTTAATGAGCCACTTTATTAAGAAGAATAAAATCTCTAGAAGCTATTAAATCTGCTTTAACCTGAAAAGCAATGAAGTGGGAGCGTGCATGCACGCAGCACCCACAGCAGGTTCAGGGCCGGCTCAAGGGGCGGTGTTTAACACACCCTAGGGCTACGCACCAGTTCTCGGGCCTCTTCAAGCTGTTTCTCCACGTTGGCAACCATTTGCTTCTTCTCATCTAAAACAAGCGATATAAAAGAAATGATGATTATACAACATAAACTGAATATGCAGTGTTCTCGACCTTCCTAACGCTGCAACCCTTTAACAGTTCCTCATGTTGTGGGGACCCACAACCATAATATTATTTTCACTGCTACTTCATAACTGTGATTTTGTTACTATTATGAACTGTAATGCAAATAGCTATGTTTTCCAATCGTCTTAGGTGACCTCTCTGAAAGGGTCATGTGACCCCACTAAGGGGTCAAGCCCCACATGTTCAGAATCACTGCTCTAAAGCCTCGTTTTTTAATATACCCTTCTCCTTTCTGATCAACCACATCAAAAAAAATGGAAAGTCAGCAGATCATTCTGTGGGGGCTGGAGAGATGGTTCAGCAGTTAAGAGCACTGGCTGCTCTTCCAGAGGACCTCAGTTCAATTCCCAACATCCAAACGATGGCTCACAACCATCTATAACTGTAGTCTCCCGGGATATGATGCCTTCTTCTGGTATGGAAATATACATACAGGCAAAACACCCATATACATCAAGTACATAAATAATCTTTTTAAAAAATCATTCTTAAGTAGCTTACAAACCATAGTGAATGTTGACTTTGCAGTATGTGGAGATACAAAATCCAACAAAGAACCAAAGTTTTAAGAGGTCACATATTTACAAGGAAGACTTTTTCCCTGGTGGAGAATATGCCAAAAAATATCAGATATAGTGGTGACCTGAGACATTTGCTAAGTCACCATTGTAATAAATTGGAATCACTGGTTTATGACTATAATTTAAAACTCATATATAAAAACACTTGCACAAAGCAGGCAAGGTCTTGTAAGTCTTTACTATTATAGACTTTCAGTAGTGTTAAGAATAAGGTCTGAGGGGCTGGAGAGATGGCTCAGAGGTTAAGAGCACTGACTGCTCTCCCAGAGGTCCTGAGTTCAATTCCCAGCACCCACATGGTGGCTCACAACCATCTATAGCAAGATCTGGTGCCCTCTTCTGGCCTGCAGTCATATATGCTGTATAAATAAATAAATCTTTAAAAAAAAAAAAAGAATAAGGTCTGAGGCTGGAGAGAGGGCTCAGCAGTTCCGAGCACTGGTGCTCCTGCAGGAACTAGGAGTCAGTTCCTAGAACTGCATGATGGCCACACCTGCCTGTAACTCCAGCTGCAGGGGAAGCCCAGCACTGCATGCATGTGGTGCTCACACATGCGGGCAAACATTTATATACATAAAACAACATTTTAAAATCATAGAAAAATTAGATATTTAGTCTTGACTTCTGACTCCAAATCCAAACCCACTGTCTTACTCACTGGTTTGGGAACCTGGACAATAAATAATTTCTTTCTAAAATCTGGCCTGTATTTTCTAAATGGAGTTTTAAAATATACGTGTACGTGCGTGTGTGTGTGTGTGTGTGTGTGTGTGTGTGTGTGTGTGTGTGTGTGTGTTCCAATGAATGACTTTTAAACTGTGCGGTGCTGAATCTCAATGGTTTACTTAGATACTATAACAAGCCATAATCTCAGCCCCTTTCTCTAGCAGGTCATCAAATTCATTTACAGACCCCACCTACACTTCATGTTGACCACTTTCAGTTTCCTGCTCAGCACCCTTTTCTTTTCAGCAAGAACACCCTCTTCTCTCAGACTCCCATCTGCCAGCAGGACAGAGAAATGCTGCTCTCTTATACAACTCTACCTTCCAGTCAACAGCTGGACTCATCTTCAGTGGCTCAACCCCTTGCTCAAACTGGGGTTGGGGAGGTATATACTCAAAGAAGCCAGTCAATTTTCTAGAACATACTGATTTCCTTCCAAGTAGTGAGGAGGGTTGGGGCACAATTTACATTAAGAAAGCCTGTCAAACAAACACCACCTCAGCCTGCTGTGGGATATCTTTCTGTATGCTGTGAATATGCGTTGCTCTGATTGGTTGATTAATAAAGCTGCATTGGCAGGGCAGGATGGAGTCAGGTGGGAAAATCCAAGAGAGATATTGAGAGGAGAAAGGAGAGTAAGGGGAGACGCCAGCCGCCATCCAAGGAGCAACATGTAATGAATGGGACACAGGTAAAGCCATGGACCAAGTGGCGATACACAGATTGATAAGAATGGGTTAGTATAAGATGAAAGAACTAGCTAACAGAAAGCCTTCCATGGGCCATACAGTTGATAATTAATATAAGCCTCTGAATAATTACTTTATAAGCGGCTGCAGGACCTCAAGGCCAGGTGAGACACAGGGAAATTTCCAGCTACATCAGCCAGTTGATCAAAATTAACATTAGCAGTGAAAAAGCATTCTGAGTATGTCCTCTTGATATTCTGGGATGAAAATGACCTATTTGGGTCTCTCTTCTCCAAAACCCATCATCCCAGGCTAAAAATGAGAGGAAAAACAAACAAAGTGGGAAAATCCCAATCAAGGAGTGTTCTGCCAGTGTCTTACTGTGACTCCAGTAAACCATTTGCTCATTAAAAGTGGGGCATTCCAAACTTACAGACCACAGGAGTCTAAGAAGCCATGACAACCTAATCTTTTGTAGGATCCATACCTGGATCCTGGGGCAGCAAAATGACATTAGGTTTAAAAAGGAAAAGAATTCTTTCTAGTTTTAACCAAGACAATATGAATAAAGTACGGATTTCAGTCAATACCAAAAAAATACAGATTGAGGACTTGTAGCAAACATATCAAGGTATGGTGTTAACATGGGCTGTTGACATGGGTAAATGGAATTTTTTTTTTATTTTTATATAATTTTAACTCTTCTAAAAGAAAAAAGTTTAGGACCAGGATATAGCTGGTTGAGTGTGTGTTTAACAAAAGATTAGTCCTTGGGTCCAACCCACAGTACCACAAATACAAAATGAAGCCATGATTTAAATTGACTAAACTAAGGGTGCAAGATCCCTTTGGATTTTGAGTATACACAATGTATGTAAATGTAAAAATGAAAACGTGTATATGCATACATGACACAAGTTTCTATGAATGTCTACTATCTAAAGATGACTAAAATTCCACAAATACTTGTTCATAATGCATAGCTGGGTTATAGAACAACTAATGCCTTTTTCCTGATACTCAACTGAAAAATATTGCATCTGACAACTTCAGTGGTCTCCTAAACCTTCTAGGGTGTGATATAGTTCCTCCATTAGATTCAAGCATCTTCTAAAAGACATCTGCTTTCCTCCATCACTGTTACTCCCCTCCCGGGATTTTCCTCCTTCCTGATACCCTGAATTCAAAACCATTTCCACTTCCACATCCCACAGCCCTGAGCAGACTTCTTCAAATGCAGGTTTTCATCAAGAGACTTTAAGCTCACTCTAGTTTAGGCACAGAAAGGAAGGGAAGATTTAAGTGGAAGGTTCTCTTTAAAGTACAGTTACCAGGACAAAGTCTGGAGAGCTAGATCCTGGACAACCCCGCCCACTGCCGACTCAAGCACATGGATTAGATGACATCGCCATGATTCTGTCATGCTTCTTTGGTTGTGCTGCACGACTTAGTACTCTAACTCTACGTCTCTGTGAATGGGGAAATTCTGGTGAGGGCCCTCCATCTGCCCACTGTAATGGAAGCCGGGCCCCGGTGGAGTACTCTTCTGCTAAGGAATTCACTCCCAACACCACAAAGTCGGGATCTGGAAATGAAGTGAGTTATGGTCCCAGCTCATTGATTTTCCTAACTTTTGAACAAAACAATAATCATTAAAAATCAATCAAACTTTAAATTCAGTAACCACAGAGTATTCATTAAGGGACTCAGTCATCTAAAAATCATAGCTATTAAAATTAGTTAAGATTCAAACACTTCAAAGAGCAAAAGTTTTTTTTTATTGATAAAGCATCACAGAGTAATCAAGTTTCTTTTTAAATTTTCAGAATTTTTTTTCTATTCTATTTAGAAGTCACCTTAATACATATACATGCACAATATAGAGTAGTTCATTTCCACAGATTCTGGGTACTCCAACCTAAATAATTACTGGAGGGAATGAGCTACTTTGACTTTAAACTTTGCTCCAATTTTTTTTTTATCTTTTTTTTTTTAAAAGATTTATTTATTTATTATGTATACAGTGTTCTGCCTGCATGTGTCCCTTCAGGCCAGAAGAGGGCGCCAGATCTCATTACAGGTGTTTGTGAGCCAACATGTGGTTGCTGGGAATTGAACTCAGGACCTCTGGAAGAGCAGTCAGTTCTCTTAACCACTGAGCCGTCTCTCCAACCCCAATTTTTTTTATCTTAATTCAAGAAATTATGACTCATCTCCTGGTCTATTTCAGGTGAGTGACACAACCACTCTGATGCTGTGGGGTAATATAATGACTAGTAATTATAATATTAACTTAAAAGTAGTAATTAAAAATAAAAAACAGTATGTTCCTCTACTGCTTTTACTATGGTTAAATTATTAGTTCCTGTTAGTTCATAAACTCATGAAAAAAAATATCTTTTTTCTCTCAATTAGCAGATTAAAAAGACAGCAAGCACAAGTCATTATTAAGAGGAAAACCACTGTATTTTAAAGAGCTATTTAATTATTCAAGTACACATTTTTTCCCACAGTGCCAGCAATACAATTTCCTTTCCAATGAATATGGTTGCTGTGTTTGGGCCTCACGTTACACTACACATAAGAAGAGGCAGAACAGTATCTTTATTTTTTAAGACACTTAATTCAACTGTTTCCTTCTACGTGGTAAGGATTTTAAACACAAAGGCAAGAAAATTCAATTGTAAGAAAACCTATTTTCTTAGGAGTCTTCACAGCTCAGTACCCTGGATGATATTACTTTGTTAAACAGTCTTTCAATACTAAAGCTATTTGCCCAAGAAATATTTCTACTGTTAAAAGTAAACAAACAAAAAGCACATTAAAATACAAAATGAGCAAAATCCAAGGGCAGCTATGAGTCCTGGTGCTCTGAGGCTCTGGGACTCAAAGGCAGAAGTCTCAGACAACAGTGACAACAAAATCAGATGATCTTGGGCAGCGGAGAAAAGGGGGGTCAAAGAGCACAGCGAGATGAAGTATCATGAAGACAGGAGGCCACCATCCACTCTGTCCACCAAAAATCTCTGAGGCAACACAGCTCCGCGGTACATGCTACCTCGGCTCTCTCCTCTTGTTCCCTTACTTGAACTCTAACCTCTTTAAGACATCATCCACCTCCTTCAGAACTAACTGGGACTTCGGGAGATGAGTGGGGTGTTAAGTTCAGAGGTCCTGGCTTCAAGCAAATATCCCTAGTAACAGAAAACAGGTGGGAGAGGGGGACAAGGAAATAAAGGAAGAAAATTATTTATAACACAAAGATTGGGGGAAATTCTGGAAAGGGAATAAGGAACAAGTTAGATCCAAGAGAAGTTATTGCTGGCATCTTGGACTGGACTGACCAGGTTAAGAAAGTGATATAACCCACAATTCTGCAGACCAATGAGAATCATCTTTTCTAGATAGTATGCTCCAGAGCTGAAGTACAGACAAAATCAGCAGCCCAATGGCAGTTCAATTTCCCCAATGAAACTGAGCCAAAAATAAATAAATAAATAAAACTCATAATTTGTTCCTAACTACTTAATTCTGTACTTAAAGAAAAATAAATCCTAACACAATATCTTTTAAGTCATGAGATACCATATTACAATCACCTGCTTATTCACAAAAACATTCTTCTGAAATGAAAATTCTGAAAAACATTCTTGGAAAAAAAAATGTCAAGGAAATTAGACCTGACTCCCACCTTCACACTGTTGACAACCTAGCATGGAGGGTAATACCTGAGAGATGCGGAATTTTAGAAGTGAGCAAAATTACCCTGTACCAAGTTTTACATAACAATGGATTATAAATACCCAAGAAGGATGAAAAACACAAAATCAGGGGAGAGGTCTGAAAACCATGAATCCTAACAGCTAACACAAAGGGCTTCACCGAAGTATGTCATTTCATCTTTAATGAGAGAGGTATGATTCTCTCCAACCAAGAAGCAAGATGAAAACTTGCCTGGGGGACAACTTCTATGTATCAAGAGTTAGTTGGGTTGGAATTAAGGCATTCTGACTCGTCACTCTAATGTGCCACAAATAAGGCTAATAGTAAAATTTACTAAAACGACAACACTGCTGCATTTGGAGATCCACAATTCTGACACTTTCATACATTTTCTTTGAATACTGTTATCTTTATAGTTTATCAAAAAAAAAAAAAAATCTACATGTAGAGCAATGTTCCCAAGGTTATACAAGCTTTAAAAGACATGGGGTAGGAATTCAACTCCACCCCCAAATGGTATCCATGCAAGAAGCTCTTTGCATTTGAAGCACTTTTGGAGTCTAAGTCAAGACATCCCAGGGACGCCAGCACCACCCACACCAGCCTCGGGCCCAGGAGACCGGCTTGCCCAGGTGGCGGTCCGCAGCTCCCGGCTCTCCAGGCCGCCCCCGCCCGGCCGGGCAGGGTACTCACCGGGAGGAAGTCGAGGGACCCTGGAAATCTTGCTGGTGATTTCAGCACTGAGCACTGCGAAGTCCTGCTCGTAGCCTTCGAAGTCGGAAGACATGGCAGCTCGGAAACGGGCGGCCGCAGCCGAGGTCTAGCTCAGGGCAGGACTCACGAAGGGCGCCGGCCCTCGGCGCAGGGACCCTGGGAAGAAGCCTCCACAGCACAGCGGGAACCCAGGACAACTCCCAACCCAGCCGCTTCCTGGTTGTCCTTCGCAGTCCTTATCCTCCGGAAACTAAGCTGCCTGCGCCTTTTCTTTTCCACTCAGTCTTCGAGAGTAAAACTAAGGGAAAACTTCACTTTCAGTGTTCCCTAGAGAACTATGAAAACCTGCATGCTCTCGGGGATCACCAAAAACACTGACCCACACTCTGCATTCAGGGAAACGGCTGGAGTTTCCCCAACCTGTGAGTCGTTGCAGGCGCCTGCTTTCGGAGGGAAGATTGACGCCGCGGACCTGCCGGAAGTGGCTGTGGCGGAGCTTGCGCCAAGGGCCTGCGCGGCAGCCGCACGGCGGCCGTGTGAGCCAAAGACGCGCGGGTCGGAGCTGGTCGCGCACTCCTCTCCTTCGGGGCTCGCATTCGGCTTGCTCAAGACTGAAGCGCTCATGACGGAGCTATAAGGAGGAGAAAATCTGTTGCGGGTGAACCCAGTCCGTCCCGGAAATGCGATGGCCGTGGAGCAGGCACGGGAGACCAGACAGGTGGAAGTCACCGCAGGGGGTTCAACCCGCGTGTAGGGTGGTCTTCGTCCCGACCTAGTCGGGCCAGGATCTCCAAAATGTTGAGCCCAACCTTACTTAATAAGACATTTGTCTCGTGAGTGGTGACCCCAGACAGTCCTGTACCACGGCACGGGCGGGAAACTGAGGCACCCGCAGGCGCAACAGCTGAGTGGGAATCCGTTGCGCGTACGTCATACCCATAAATCGCAGGTCTTTCCCCGACTCATTCCACTCCATTCAGAACTCTCTCCTCCAACTATTCCCTCTTCTTCCTTCTTCCCGCCCTCGCCCCCGGAGGGAATTAATTTTTCCTTAATCTTATTTGTGCTCATTCTCGTGCACTGCTTCAGTCGTGATTTTTCACACACACACGCGCGCGCGCGCGCGGTGCTTTCTCGCTTTGCTTTCACCCTTGTTCATGTACCTTGAACCCCAATCGATTGTTAATATTGGCGCTTGCGGAAACAACTGCGGGTTATTAATACACGGAGTACTATATGCGTGGAGCATGTTACACTTAATTCACAACTCTGAGAGGCAGTTTAGAACTTCCTAAAAGAAATTTGGTGCCGTGCCTTCTATTCTGGGCTCTGCTGTTACTTGTGACCTTGGCCTAATCACTCAGCCTCTCTAAGTCAGTTTCTGTTATAGGAAGAATTAGATAAGTGATAATTAGATAAGACTTGCTTCTTAGCTCTCTAAGTCTTGGTTCTCTCAAAGGATCCACTGAGCATGGGATAGTCAATCCTTCCTGCCAGTTTGAACAAAGGAGTAAAATGTGTTTAATGTGTCCGGTTTACATGCAGTTCAAGCTTGGCTGACTGTATTTTGGATTGATAAGATGTCAGCCTCACACTAGAGTGCTTTTGGGGTGCCATTTCAGTGCCTCTTGGAGTTAAATAGATGACTTGTGGAATTTTAAACGGAATTTTCCTATTTTGTTTTCTTTAGGTTGAGTTTCAAACCAACCTAGATTCTGGACGTCAGCAATGAAAATGCCAAACTCCAAGTTAACACTCTGTCAGCCAAAGGCATGACAGTTCAGAAACACACGGACTTGTTGCGCATAGAAATGTGTGCACAGAAAAAGGAAATCTCTAGTTCTTTAGAAGAAAGAAGGCATCCAAAATGGGCACATTTTGCTCAGTGATCAAGTTTGAAAACCTTCAAGAACTAAAGAGACTGTGTCACTGGGGTCCCATAATAGCCCTTGGTGTTATAGCAATATGCTCCACGATGGCCATGATTGACTCTGTCTTGTGGTATTGGCCCTTACACACAACTGGAGGAAGTGTGAATTTCATCATGTTGATAAATTGGACTGTCATGATTCTTTACAATTACTTCAATGCCATGTTTGCTGGTCCTGGCTTTGTCCCTCGGGGGTGGAAACCGGTAAGAAAACAATCCATTTTGATAATGATCATTGCATAATTTTATGTTTAATTTGCCATGATAATTACATTTTATTTTTGCCTTATCAACTTTTGTCCTAGGAGACACTGGGTGGGCTACTGCGGTCACTGATGATCACTTGTGCTTAGAATTATATCTATTTAAAATATTGATCTGCATTAGCTATTCCAAAGCAATTGAGTACTTATTTGTTCTTGGTTTAAAAAAAAAGAGGCTGTGTGTGGTAGTTCATGCCTTTAATCTCTGCACTGGGGAGGCAGAGGCATGTCATCTTGTAAGCTGCCACACCTGGTCAAAATAGCAAGTTTCCAGAGAAGAAAGAGAAGAGGGTGGTGCCTCAGGGTAAGAACACATATCCAGAAAATGGACAGCCTTGTGTGACTGAAGAAAAAAAACAAAACAAAACGGTGTACTGCAGATAAGGGTAAAACAAAGTCAAGTGGGTCAGAATGTGTGGGAGCTGCTTGTACCCCAGGGGTGTGTGGAGGTTTCAGGCGAGGCTCTGGCAGAGAGCTGGGTGGGACATTATTGTGTCATACGTAGATTTGGATGAGGGAAACAACTAGGTAGGGAATTAGTGCAGTGACACCAAGGAGGAGAGGTGGCAGGCAGTATCGAGGAGGGGAGATCCAGAAAGTGTCAGCTCACTTCACTCTGAACTACCAGTCAAGTTGTCTAAAACAGCTGCTAAGATTTGGGTGAGTAGATCCAACTGACACGAGATTTGGGTTGGGTGTGGAGAAAATAAAATAAAAAGGACCCCTGAATAATCTGGAGAAGGAAGCCGTTCTTACAATTTTATCACTTAGAAGTATTTTAGCATAAATACAGGCTTTGACAATGCAAGCTAAGGACCCCTTTCCCCCATCATCCATAAAAGAAATTAATACCGCTGTAGGAACCTTCATCTATAAAGCCTGACTTGTTACTCTTTAGGATCAAGTGACTAACATGCCTTTTTTTTTAATCAAGGAAAATCCTCAGGATAGCATGTATCTCCAGTATTGTAAAGTCTGCCAAGCATACAAGGCACCTCGCTCACACCATTGCAGGAAGTGTAACAGGTCTGTGACTTCCCTCTGTACGGGGGCTGATCCACTTGGTCTCCGCGCTCTTGCTCATCTCCTGTCGTGGCAATAGAAACCATTTCTGTTCTCTGCGGTTGCCCTACTTCACTTCTCCATTGTTGTGGTAAACTCTGACCAAGAGCGTTGCGGGGAGGAAAGGGTTTGTTTGGCTTACAGGTTACAGTCCATCCTTAAGGCAGGAGCTTGCACCAGCAACTGAGAGAGATGCTGCCTGCTGACTTGCTCTTCTTGGCTTACTCAGCTACCATTTTTAGACAGGTCAGGCCCACCTACCTAGGGGTGACACTACCACAGTGGGCTGTGTCCTTCCATATCATTCAGCAACCAAGAAAATGACACATAGATAATTCCCACAGTTGAGTCTGGTGGAGGCATTCCTCACTGAGAACCCCTCTTCCCAGGTATATGTAGGTTTGGGACAAGTTAACAAAAACTAACCAGCAAGGAATCCATTTAGTCAAAAATACTATCAAAATACTTGCGTCTCTAAGACGCTTTTGCAGTTAAATGTCAACGGAGATTATTTCATTCTTTTGTTGTTATAAGGAAAAGATTTTTCTAGAAAAATAGATATACCTTTGCTTCTCATCCTATGATTAGCAAAGTAAAAGCTTTCCTTTTAGTTTTTCTCATTTGCTGTATCAGAATTAGTTGCATTCATTAATTGCCATGTTGACTAGCTTCAGAATTATTCTGAGTCTGAATTATACTGGTTTTCTCAGATTCATTCATATGTATTATCAAAAATTTAATGGGAAGAAAACTGAATCTCTATAAAAAAAAAATGCAAAATATGCCAGGACCTGGCTATCAGCAACATCTGTTGATGAATATGAAATTTAAGAAATCATGAGATACAACTAAAATCTGGTTTTCCTTTAGCAAAGAGACAGAACACAAGCTCTGTCATTTTATTGTGCTCAGGTTGTTTTAGGCCAGAAGTTCCGAGTCTACCACATACTGTGAGAAAGGAAGGAAGTGCAGCTGTGTTTGGGGAGCTTTATACTCATTCTCTGGAGTCCTGTGTGAACATTAGTCATGGCATGGTGTTTCTGAGCTTAAGAATGACAGCCAGCTTCCTCGTTGTACTGAGACTCTTTTGGAGCCTCCCAGCTTCTATAAGAAATGTGTTGTTGGTGTGGGTGGTTTTTCAATACAGGGTTTCTCCAAGTAGCCCTGGCTGTCCTGGAACTCACTTTGTAGACCAGGCTGGCCTCGAACTCGGAGATCCGCCTGCCTCTGCCTTAGACATGCTTACTTTAGAAGCTATTATAATATCTGCTTGCTCTTGTGCTGTTTAGAATTTTAAAGAAGTCACTATAATGTAGCCATAAGTTTCTCTGGTCACACCTGGTCCCGAGGTCCCACAGCCATTTATAAAATGATCACTCGGGCTTAATACTAGTTGCAAATTATATGGCCTATGTCTCAGGCTTCTAGCTCTTATAACTTAACTCAACCCATAACTATTAATCTATGTATCTCCATATGTCCCATCACATGCTGCTCCTTGGATGGCGGTTGGCGTCTCCCTGTCTCCCCTTACTCTCCTTTTCTCCTTTCATTCTCTTCGTTTCCCCACCAGGCTCCATCCTGCCCTGCCATAGGTCCATGCAGCTTTATTTATCAACTAATGAGAGCAACACATATTCACAGCATACAGAAAGACATCCCACAGTACTATAACTTCAAAAAACCAAAAAGATTTATCTGTTTTATGATAGTTAACGACCTGTGCCTCCAGCACATACTGGATTTCTATTTGCTTAGTCTTTTGAAAACTAGAGCTAAAAGCGACAGGATTTTCTGCTTTATGCTTCAAAACGTTTTTCTTATCAGATGTATAATGAAGATGGACCACCACTGTCCCTGGATCAACAACTGCTGTGGTCACCAGAACCATGCTTCGTTCACACTGTTCCTCCTGCTAGTGCCTCTGGGCTGCATCCATGCTGCTTTTATTTTTGTGATGACTATGTACACACAGCTTTATAATCGGGTGAGTGGACATGGTGATGCACTACCATTCCTGTCAGCCTCAGTGATGGTGCCAAGGTTATTGGTGAGGTCCCTTTTGGAAATACCCTTTTTGTGATTTAGCCAGTACACCGCTTTGCTGCTCTCTCTCTCCTTCAGTTCTTCCTTGGAAAGAGCTCTTCATCTTGGAAGTGAGGAAGGGTGGTTTAATTCTGGAAGCTCACCTTTCATGCTCCATTTGAAGTTATACTTATTGTTTTCCCTTATCTATGGTTCATTACATTTCTAACTTAGTGGTTGTGGTAAGGATGGTGGGCTGAAAGAACTCGAAGAAAAAGACACTGTACTTTCCTTCCTGTTCTGTTCAGTTCCTGTAACAGATTGATTTTCCTTTGTGCATTTGGTCATGGAGCAAGCACACTCCTAAAATAAACACATTAAACCAGGAACAGTTTGAGTTGACTTGGACATTTAGCCACGAGAGAAAGTTCAGAGGTTGTACAAATAAAAAATTCCCTCAATAGGCTTGGAAGTAAAGGAGGGACGCGGTCCATAGGTGCACAGCAAACTGGAGAGTCCATGTCCTCCACAGAGAGGACAGCCCATGTGTGATTTCAGCCAGGTTGTGGTTTGCAGTCAGGTCCAGCCCTGCAGCGCTGATCTTCTAGTATTAAAGAATCAGAATTTTCATATGAGCTCTCCAGATTTTTAAATGTTAGCACCTAACTTTATGTTGTAGTGACCCTGGACCATAAAATTGTTTTGTGGCTACTTCATAACTGTCATTTTGCTACTGGAATATATTATAATGTAAATATTTCATATGTAGGATATCTGATATGCAACCCCATAGGGGTTGGAGACACATGTTGAGAGCCACTGTTCTAGAACATTGGACAGGACAGGCACTACACATCTGCAAGATCCGTTTATCCAGCGTTTGATTTGACCGCTGGTTATGGCATCTGCTGTACCTGCTGCTGTGGAAGAAACTGTCATTTGAGAGTCGCATGGAGACAGTGGAAGCATAAGTGTTTCCTTAGTCACAACTCTTCACGTTGGTGGGGTCCGTCAGCCTCGCTCTTCTGAGGAAACAACACACACTAGTACTGAAGAATAATGGTGGAGCTGTGCTTGTATACAGTTCAATGCTAGAGCTCCTGCCCAGCATGTGTGAGGCCCTGGGTTTGATTCCTTACACTTAAAGAAATAAAGATACTGAATGTGTCAGTAGGAGCCAAGTGTTCAGCAGAAACTGCTGTTTGCTGCAGTTGGCTTGGCAATATGTCATTATTGTTATCTTTTTGGTCGTGTTGGGGTTTTATTGTTGAAGTTATTTTTTTCCATGAGTAGTGTACCTGTGTGCATGCATGTTCACATGTGTAGGGTCCTGTGGAGGTGCATGTACGTGGAAGTCCGAAGCTGATGCCAGATGTCTTTCCACTTTGTTCATTAAGGCAGGTTCTCTCAGTTGAACTTAGAGGTTGAGGTAATATAGTGTGGCTAGCCAGCTTTCCCTGGGGATCCCTGTGCTGGCCTTCCAAACACTGGATGTAGAGGAGATGCCGGTGGCACCTCTGTGTGGATGCTGGGGTCTAAGCTCTCTTCAGACTTACACAGCAAGCTTATTACCGGCCGAGCCGTCCCCCTGCCCTGGTTGTGCTGTAAATCACTTACCACAGCGGTCGCTCCACAAGCATTTCACATGTGCGTTGTTATTGCCTGCAGCTCTCCTTTGGGTGGAACACAGTCAAGATTGACATGAGTGCAGCTCGGAGAGATCCTCTTCCCATTGTTCCCTTCGGATTGGCTGCATTTGCTGCCACCTTGTTTGCCTTGGGATTAGCACTGGGGACCACCATCGCTGTTGGGATGTTGTTTTTCATACAGGTAAAGTTCTTGGTCACCTGTCTCGAAGCTGCCATGCTGTTGGGGCTGATTGCAGTAAGAAAGAGCTAAACCTGCGTGTAAAGTTTCAGTATGTGAGAGGAACTTTTGTTTATCTGTAGATCATTAGTTCATCACCTGTGTACAGTAGATAATTTTGAAGTAATTTTGCCAGAATATCCAGCCACCAAGTCATGTGATGTGAAAATATCCACTGGTAGAAACCTTTGTGGTTGAGAAAGCTGTTCTCACCGTACAGTCAGTTAGGATCTTCACATCACCCCAGGAGAGGTCAACAGAAGAATGGTACTAACTTGTCTTCCATACAAATCAATGAATGATTGTCGAAAAGGTTAAACGATTCACCCATGGTTACCCATCCGTGTGTTTAGTAAACACAATTATTAATGAAATAAAGAGGTTTCTGAGGAAATGCAGAGATTGGATTTTTTTTCCTAATGCTTATAAATTAAGAATCATAATTAAAAACAAATTAAGATCTTGCTGTAAAGTCTCGCATGGACCATATTTGCGTGGACTTAATCATAGCAGAGAAACCAGGGCAGGCAAGCATAAGCTATGTTAGTTACTTCTGTGTCACTGGCACAGACTGGACACAACTAAGGAGGAGGGTTGATTTGGGCTCACTTTCAGAAATTCGGGCTACTGTCATTGGCTTTGAAAGACAGAACATCATAGCAAGGAGCATGGAGAGGAGAAAGCTGTCCCCAGTGTAGTGGACAAGAAATGAAGTGAGTTGTGGTCAGGAACCAGTAATGATTCAGTCACCCAAGGACACATCTCCAGTGGCCACATCATCTAGCCAGCCCACAACTAGTTTGCAGAACCTCCTAAATTAGTGCTGCCACCTTGGGACCAAGCATTCCAGATGAGCCTGTGGAGGATGCTTCTCATTCAAACCAAACATGAGGGAAATGTGTAGGTTGCTTTGGATGGTCATGATGAGTTTGGCATAGAGATGCCATAGTACATTAATTAAGAAGTACTTTAAAGTCAGGTGAGCTGCATGCTGACTGCTACTTAACTTAACTCTGCCATCTTTGATGTCTTTATCTCTGGGGTAGGACAATAAAAGCTGTCTTGGAATTATTACAATGATAATGATCTGAAATAAACCAAAGCCACCTTCTCAAATTTCACTGACATTTCCTTTCCAGATAAAAATTATTCTCAGAAACAAAACTTCTATTGAATCATGGATTGAAGAGAAGGTAAATTTTAATAATTGTTTCTTCAGTCTAAAGTACTGAATACTAATTTAGTGGGCGCTGGGATGTGAAAACTTGGGTCATTGGCATGCCACATGAAAGGAGAGCATAGAGAGCGTTTAGACCTCTTCCTACCTCAGTGAACTCCCACAGGGATACTTTCTTAACACCCCTGAGCTACCGATATCTCTCAGGCAGAGAGACAACACATTTGGGAAAGTACCAAAAACATGAGACTTTTAACTCGGGCCTGCAACATGTGGCTTGTCAGAACTCTTCTGGTCTCATCTGTTCTCGGGAGCTAAGCAGGGCAGGTGTGGTTAGCATTCAGGTGTGGTTAGTGTTTGGATGGACAAAACAGCGCTGTAGTGAAACTCCAGCATTATAGAACATGCCTAGGCCCTGGCATCCAACCTGTGGATTTAAACTTCAATAGCAGTTCCCAAACCCTATGGTCTCAGTCGTTTCTGGTCCCAGATTGCCAGGTTTACTAAAGAGCTTATGTATGTGCTGTGCTCACTGATAATGGCCATATTTTCTAAGTGAAATAATTCATAAACAAATTTAAAGACAATTCATTCTGTTAATACAACATTTTGTAAAAAAATAATTGTATGTGACAACTAAAAATAGAAAAGGTGGCCTTGTTTTAAAGACTTACAAATCTCTTTAATATCTGACTTAACAGACAATTGGAATCTCACACCTACATCTGCATTCAATCTGTTGAGACATTACTTTGGTTGACGTTTATGAAGAAAGTCCAGCTTCATACAGATAAGTAGGTAGAAAAGATTGGAGTATTTTGAGGGACACTTTAGACTATAGTAGATATTCTTTGATTTTTACATTAACGCTTGATGAGTGCTTGCCTCCCACACACCCGGGTGCTGAGGCTGAAACTCAGCATCTCGTGTTGACTTAGCGAGCAGTCTGCCACTGAGCTGCAGACCAGCCAACAGGGACAGCTCTCGTCAGGGACCTTTGTGTCCTCCTTTATAGTAAAAGTCACACTATTCACATTTAATTATTTATATGTAACATAAAACTTTTATATTAAAAATAGAAATATCGATAATAGAAAAATTAATTAATTAATTTTAAACAATAAAAAATAAAAATAAAAAAAATTTTATGTAGCAAAAAAAAAATAGAAATATCTTTAAATATGGGAGAGCTGTCAGAATCATAGCAGAGAACACAGTTTTCCCAAAAATTCTCCTTTTCACTTGGAAGCCTGAATTTTCTTCATCTGACTGCAGATGCCTACAGTTGTCTACCTGCCTTGGTGCTAGTCTGACTTTACCTTTGCAAACATACGCGCCAGACACTCAAGTTCTCCTCTGGAGACCCTGCTTAATGCACTAAATAGTTAGACTCATTGTTTAGGGAAGAAGACGAGAAAAAGATGTGTACATGTTCTGTGCATGTGCAATATTTATTTTGATGTGTTTGCATTTTTGAGATGTGGTCTCACTCTAGTCCAGAGTTCTGGGGTCAAAGGTCTGCACCCTTGTGCCTGCCTCAGGTGGGCAGTTTTGTTCCTCCCCGTCCATGATTGGTTGAATCCAGGATTATAGACTCTGAGCACAGAGGTTGAGTCCGTTTGCTGACTATGTGATAACTGACACAGGGTTGTGCCACTCTCTTCTAAGTTCCTAGCAGTTTTACCACCATTACAAATGTCAGGAAAGTGAAAAGAGAAGTTTGTCCTTCCTGAACCCTGAGGAAAGGCTTTGGACAGTTTGAGTTCAGCCTCCATAGCTTATACGCGTTATGTGACTGTTCACAGTGTCCTCTTATTCGCTTCTCCAACCTCTTTTCCTACCCACTGCCCCATCTCATTCTCATAGCTTGTACATCTTATACTTCTAGATCTTTTCCATGTTTCTTTCCTCTGCCTAAAATACTCTTCCCTCTTTTTTTTGCCTGATTTTCTGCCCCTCATGATATAGTTTAGGTATCATTTCTTCAAAGAAGTCTTCTTTACTCTCTAAGCTTGGCTAAGTTCTATTTGCTGCCTTCCCCCCCTAAGAACACCGTGTGTCTGTGCTTCCTTTTAGTGTATAATATCCTTGTCGGTTTTTTTTTTTTTTTTTTTTTTTTTTTTTTTAAGTATTTTGGGTTTTGAAATTCGGTCCATTTTAAAGAATCTGGTATTGTCATTTGGCCAGGCAAATGATTTAGCACTGAGCTGTACTGCAAACACCTGGAGCTTCCGCTCATAAAAACGGGGAAAGGAATTACCCTTTATTCGGGTGAAGGTGGATTTATAAAAGTCAGTAAATTCATATCATAGTTTGACAATTGTTTCAATAAATAGCTAACACCCATAATACATTATAAATAACTACAAGAAACTTTTGCATCACTTGCTGTCCCTTAATGAACACATATTTCATAATATCATTTCTGGTAAGCATAATAAATATGTTGACGAGGGGGTTTTTTGTTTGTTTTATTTTGCTAATGATCGTGGCCCTATATTTTTATATTAATCTAGAAATTATTAAAGCTGGCACTTTATCACAGACAAACCTTCATATAAGGAAATGAAATCCATCAAAAACGTATTAAGATTACCAGACACTAATGTTGAATGTGTTTGCACACGGTCTACACTTGCTTTAAATAATGCATGTTTGTACCACTAGGTGGCAGTAGAATTTAACAAATTCAGAGCTACTTTATTCCAAGAGAAAGCTAGCCATTTAAATGCCTAGAATGAGCTGTGCCATCAGAATATGCATGTGTAAATGAAGATAAAGTGTATGTGTATGTGATGGTATATGTGAGGGGCCATCACATCCCCACATTTCCCCAGAGTACTCTTGAGTAGAAGCAGCCGGAAATAGTAGATAGAAGGATAGAGGAGAGAGAAAAAGATAGAAAATACAGGATAGCCTCAGGAGGGCCTGGATCCTAATCCATCGGGCCAGAGCTTTATTCCAAAGGGCTGTTTGTAACAATGCCAAGGGGAGGGGCAAAGGACAAGTATATAACAAAGCCAAGTGTAACCCTGAACTAACACCTGATACTCTGGCCTGTGGTCCGATCAACCTCTTGTGCAGTCCTGAGTTCAGCCACTAGGAAACCTAGTTGGGCTCCAACAGGTGTAAAACCATGAACTCTCCCTCATCATCACTGCAAACTGTTTTTTGTAAAATAGTGCCTCCCTATTAACCCTTCCTGGCTGTTGGCTGTCCATAACCCACACTTTCTCCTGAGTCTATTAACAGGATATTTCTTTTTACCTGTACTCTCTTGTGCTACTAAGCAACCGGAAGCAGGGTTTTCTGCATAGGATACAGTTAGCTAATTCTGTTATTCATAAGCCTTTTGAATGCTTGTTCCTAAGACACACCCTGTCATATGCTTTCTTGAGTGTCACAAACAAGGTTAGTATTCTCAGTCAAATCCCCTCTATACTATGACAAAATTATATTCTTTGTCAATATTACGTATATCCTAGCTATAAGAAAGTATTTTTATGAGTAATACAAATTTCACAAGTGAGCATTCTCAGTAACATATTACCAAAGCCCGTGCAGGCAGAAGCAGTGGTGATTTACACCTTTGTTTTCCACAGGCTAAAGATCGCATTCAGTATTACCAACTAGATGAAGTCTTTGTTTTTCCTTATGACATGGGAAGTAAATGGAAGAACTTTAAACAGGTATTTACATGGTCGGGAGTCCCTGAAGGAGATGGACTGGAGTGGCCAGTAAGAGAAGGCTGTGACCAGTATAGCCTAACAGTGAGTAGTTTTGTTCAGAAAGCCTTCCTCTTTCCTGGTGGTTACTTTGTTAACTCCCTCAACTTCTTGAAACATCATAGTCACATAGTAGTGCATGTTTTCAATGTCAGAATGAGTCTAATATGAAACGATTACCTAAATCGGTCCAGTATGATAAAAACTCGGGAGTGAGAAATTGAGATAAAGACCTGATAAATCCAAGGAAAGCGGAGAGTCATTTGGCTGACGCTCTTTCCACATTTTCCTGATCTACCAGCCCAGGAAATCCTATGTCTTCTCCTCCTGTCCATCTAGCAGACCTCCTAAGTCCTCCAAGAACTCTATGGCTAATCCCGGTCAACCAATTGCTGACTTCACCCTTTGATTTAAGGTGGCTTTATTGGTACAGGAGATTGGTTGTATGAACAGTTCTCCCGCCACACTAACATCTATAGAGATTCTTAGTATTATGGCCTTCAACTCTCTCCTGAACACTCCAGACTGCCATAAAGTCTGATTCTTTAATCCTGATTTATACAAGTCTGGCCTTGAACTACCTTCTGTCCTGCATTGTGACATGAGTGCCTTGTTCATCTCCAGCTCTCAGCTACCCCTCAGTTGTTCCTTCCGAGGCCTGGTCCAGCCCCATCCCTCTTGGCAGTCTAACTTACCCAGGCTAGTTCCAACCTTACTGGACACTAGCCACATGCCACAGTCTTGTGTGTAGCTCATGAATTTTTCCTCTTGTCTTTCATGTGGTTTCCCTGGCTGTTCTAATACAGTTCTATTTAGTAGTTGCTGACTAAAGGGGCACGTAGCAAGAATTGCTTAGTTGAGACTCATTAATAATGAGTTTTCTCCTTTGTCTGTTAGAAAATCAGTAAGGCAGCCTAGAAGCTTTGTGGGAACGGATTGTACCTCCCAGTTCTGGTGCCTTGCGAGCACTCAGGAGTGTGCAGAGGTGAAGACTCCAGGGAGCAGAGTCTGAGCAGAGGGCTCCATTCCAGACTGTGGTTCAACAAATACCAAACACCAGCAGCTGGGATATGCTGGTGGGAGGGGAGAGGCTGTTCAACACTGAGACAGAATACCTAACCTTTTCCTTTTCTGCCTTCCAAACAGAGAGAACAGTTGAAGCAAAAAGCAGACAAGAGAGTCCGAAGCGTAAGTGACTTGTTTGCAGCAGTGCTGACTCGTGTTCTTTCCAGTCGGGCAGTGTTTCTGTGTGTCTTAAAACAGTTGGCTTTTAGCAAGTAATATTTCCTTTTATTATGTTTATTATTTATGCGTGTGCAGCACAGATTCTTATGGGAGTCTCCTCCCACCATGTGGGCTACAGGGATCCATATTTCCTTATATTTGTTGAAATTTGATACAATTCCCCCCCCCCTTTTTTTGAGATAGTCTCACTATATATCCCTGACTAGTCTTAAACCCAGAGATCCACCTTCCTCTGCCTCCAGAGAGCTGTGATCAAAGGCATGTGGTACCATGCCCAGCACATCCTGTTGGCTTTTGTTTTCTTTAAAATACTTTATTTGAACTGGAGGTTTCCAAAGCATTTAGGCTTTGTGTATTGCCAACCTAGACAAATACCTTTAGTGCAGCTGATGAAACCACTTTGCAAGCACACTGACCTACTGGTAAAGATGATGCCCCCTGTGGGCCAAAGGAAGTCCAAAGTAAAAATAAATAAGAGTGAAAATTAAGTTCCTGTTTGTACTGGCCACACTGAGCACTCTGTGGCTGCGAGTCTCTACCTAGCAACCCATTCGAGACCACAGACAGAGACATGCAGACACTTTATCATTGCAGAAAGTTTTCCTGGACACAGCACTCTGGAGAACATATTCTTAGCAGATGCGTACTTGAAATGACGGCTCAGACAACTTGAGAACAAGGATCATCATTCCCTTATGGGAAATGGGAAATGGTGGGAAAGATGTTTTATCACTGAATAGTTTGAATCTGACCCTAAAATTTCTTATTTAAGCTTGAAAGAACTAAGATATGGTAAATATTGAGATTGTTCTTCTGACCATTGATGGCAGGTTCGCTATAAAGTCATAGAAGATTATAGTGGTGCCTGTTGTCCTTTGAATAGAGGAATTAAAACCTTCTTCACAAGCCCCTGCACAGAGGAGCCTAGGATACAGCTGCAGAAAGGGGAACTCATTTTAGCAACAAGAGGATTAAGGTAAGAGATGGGAATGTTGCATTTCTTTAATAGGAAACATGACATGAACTTCAAAAGTAATTTAATCTTTTAAATATTTCAGATACTGGTTGTATGGAGACAAAATTCTCGATGATTCCTTCATAGAAGGTATGGAAATAGAAGGATATGCTTAAAGTATGTGACGGTTAGCAATAATTCCAAATTCTGTAAGAATAACTTTTATGCGCAATTACATGTAAAGCGCATTAGGGAACTGTGTTTATGTACAAGGATGCTTCTTACAGATCTCTCTCCAGTACTTAAGTCTATCAGGTCCTTATGATAATAGCTACCATCCAAGTCCTTACATGATTATGTGGCAGATACTTACAAAGTTCCCAGGAGGCACCTATGGGTAATATAGCAGATTAGAAGATACCTGGGCATGACCCAGTGAAAAGAGTCAAGATAAAAACATTAGAACCCATTTCTAGAAGAGAAACAGCTGGAGAAAGATTAAGCTGAGGTCTGGTCTTCTCTGCAAAGCAGCCAAGCCAGCAACTTATTGCATCGTGCTGTTCATGGTGGGCCCAACCAACAGCTTCCATGAAGGTGCTGCCCCCTCCTGGGCATGGGTGCTATGAGAGGAATGAGCTGGAGGGAGACTGTCCAGGCTGTGGACATGTAACTCGGGTCTGTGGAGAGATAGCCAGTATATGGCACGTGAACTTGAAGCTGCGATTCTTGGTTGGCACCCAGAGCTACTGAATAAGAAGCGAATTCCTGCCACTCTTGTGAGCCACGTGTCTTCTGGCAGGCATGTCAAGAAAAAGAGCTCCACACTTGCTCAGGGCCTCACCACAGAAAGCCTTGCACTTGGAAAGAACAAGTTCCAAAAACCAGAGTTGTAATTGATGAGGGGTGGAGGGGAGTTGTCTCAGGCCTTGGAATTCCAGCAGGAAGTGAGCTTTCCCACAGAAATGTCTCTCAACAGGATGAAAACACTGACGGAATTTGTTTGAAATTTTGAGACTAACAACCCTGCCCCTGCCTGCCTAGACTGCTATAAAAGACAGCGAGGAGGAGGTGCTGGCCAGGGCCGGAATGCCCTGGTGGTGGCCAGGGCCGGAATGCCCTGGTGCACTCTGCGTGTTTTATTGTTTTATTTCGGCGTCTGTGCTTTATTGTTCTGTTGTGTCTGTCACCTGTGTCTTGCCTGGATAGGATTTTATGGGGCTTCCTTTCTGTGCACCCACTTCTCGGTGACCTGTAGAACAAGCACTTTCCATCTCATTCCTATTCTACCCCTTCACTCCCTCCCTTCCATTCCCTGTTCATTTCCCTACTTCCTGGCACTCTTAATCTAAAAACCCCAGTGCTGCTGACTCAGGCCCCATCAGGGACATAAAGTCAGCATGTTGCCGCGCGGTAGTAGCGCATGCCTTTAATCCCAGCACTTGGGAGGCAGAGGCAGGCAGATCTCTGTGAGTTCAAGGCCAGCCTGGGCTACAGAGTGAGTTCCAGGACAGGCTCCAGAGCTACACAGAGAAACCCTGTCTCAAAAAACCAGGAAAGAAAAAACAAAGTCAGCATGTGCCTTCCCGATGCAGATCCCCGCCAACACTGCCGTCTTTACAGCTGTTACTGAGTGCAGACCCTAACCGGTAGACCTCCCGAAGGCAAAGGGAAAGTAAACACCAGAGGATGCCTTAGTCCCAACAGGTGCACAAACACAGATAAAATGTTGAGACATCAGACCACAGCCACTAGGACACCTGCCCAAGCTTGCAGCTTCTCAGTACCAGAACCCCAGACTAAGAGAAAGCTGAACCGCTGGCCAAGATTTCAGAGTTCTGCTTCCTTGAAGGATCACTGACCTCATGAAGACTCCACAGAGGAGATGGAGGCAATAAAGGAACAACTCAGAAGCTAGACAGGAAAGTTACCAGAGGGCTAGTCAGGCAAAGTGCAGGGAAAGTCAGTAGCTAATTGAGACACCGACAAAGAAAGATCCAATCAAACAAAAAACGAACACCAACAAACAGAACAGTAGAAAGGAAGCATAGCAAAGACCAGGCAGAAAGACAGCTGTCAGAGACAGCTGACGTGAGACAGCAACACACTCTACATACAAAACGAAACAGCAAGGCAAAAGCGTCCAAGAACTCGGAGATACAGTCAAGAAACTAAACCTAGGAATCACAGGCTAGAAGGAGACAGTCTAATTTCATAGGCAGTTTAGTCAGTGACATTAGAAAGTTTCACAAACTAAGAGGAAGAAATGGGCACCAGATGCATGTAGAACCCTAAAGAGTCATGGCCAGAGAAGAACCCAAGAAAGATGTCAAAAACGCAAAACAAAGAAAAACAGCTGTAAGGGGAATGGCAAAAGCAAACTGGTGAAATAACCAAACCTCTTCTCAGTAACCAGAAGAGTCAAGCATGTTTGGAATGGTGTATCTCAAGCCCTGAAAGTAAGCAACTGCCAACAAATCTGGGGAAAGTGTTGAGACCAGGAACCCTTAGTCACTGCTGTTGGGAGTATAGAGCTACAGCCCCCTGGAAAGTCAATATAGAGGTTTCTAAAAAAAAACTAGAAATGGAACTGCCATATTACTAGGTGTGCCCATCTGTAGTATATACTTAAATGACTCTCGGGTCCTACCACATAGACACTTGCACACGTTTATTGCTGAATCGTTCACAGTAGCTAAGGAACAGAACCAGCCGACAAGTTTGCTGACAGATGATGGGTAGAGAAAATATAGCATATACACACAGTCAAATTTTATTCGAAATGTGAAATGCCATTTCCAAGAAAATAGATGCAAATGAAATTCATTATGTGAGGTGAAATAAGCCAAACTCAGACAAGTAACTACAACTTTTTTTGCATATGTAGATTCTAGAGTTGGTTGGGTTATGTTTAAACTAGAAATGGGGAAACAGTTTTTTAATAATTATTTTTTGTGTACATTGGTGCTGTGTCTGCATGTATGTCTATGTAAGGGTATCAGGTCCTCTAGAACTGGAGTTACAGTCGTGAGCTGCCATGTGGTTGCTGGGAATTGAGCCCGGGTTCTCTGGAAGAGCAGCCAGTGCTCTTAACTGCTGAGCCATCTCTCCAGCCCCTGAAAACAATTTCTAAAAGGTGATTGGATACAGATATGAGACCAAAGGGTTATTATTAGGAAGGGAACCAGCAGGAGGGATTAGGAGGAAGATGATTATTGATGTAAACAACAGTCTTATTAAATAAGAAACACAGAAACAATGTAAAAGAGAAAGCCGAGAGGTCAGAGCTCAGAGCTAAAATCTCACCCTTCCGCCTGCGGTGTCCCAGCTTCCCGAAAGAGAGCTATATCCTGTCTGTTCGTTTTTTTTATAGTATGTTGTTCTGCCTTCTCATTGGTTGTAAACCCAAACACATGACTGCCTCGTCACTGTCTGAATGTACAGTCCCCTAGGTCTTAAAGGCATATGTCTCCAATGCTGGCTGTATCCCTGAACACACAGAGATCTATGGGATTAAAGGCGTGTGCCACCACCGCCACACTCTGTCTATGGCTCTAATAGCTCCGACCCCCGGGCAACTTTATTTATTAACATACAATCAAAATCACATTTCAGTACAATTAGAATACCACCACATTTGATGGAGGTGGATGGAAGAAAAGAACCATTAAAAATAGTCTATAAAGTTGCTGTGAAGAAACTCATTACTTTGTGTGCTAATTTTAAAAAGTAACTAAATCCTGACGGACGTCTCAGGCAGAAGCTGTCCTTTAGTTATCCATGAGAGAAGTGAAGCCCAGAGACTAAGCAGAGGCAGCTTGCTCCCAGCCCACACTGCAAACCAAACCTGCAGAGTCAGGTACTGGATACCCTGGGCCATCTCTGCAGCCCCTTTAAGGAGCATTCCTTTTAAAGCGAAGGTTGAAATTGAGTGTGTTTTCCCGAATTGTTTCTTTTTAAAGTAAAGATTAACCTAAGATCTTCTTACAGAAAATACTTTGGGTTAATCATAAGTTAACCCTATATGACAGCTTAGGTGATTTTGGTATAGAAATTGATATGCTGGGAGCACATGCCTGTAATC
Organism: Peromyscus leucopus; assembly: GCF_004664715.2. Taxonomy (NCBI): domain Eukaryota; kingdom Metazoa; phylum Chordata; class Mammalia; order Rodentia; family Cricetidae; genus Peromyscus; species Peromyscus leucopus. The sequence goes on from NC_051063.1 coordinate 31,998,788, forward strand.
CCAATATTCAGGAGGATCATAAGCCTGAACTACATAGCAAAACCCCAAAAAAGAAAGAAAAAGAAGGAAATGCATAAAGGCTGTGGAAAGTTCATCCTTAGAACACAATGTAATGGTGTGCCAGAACAATCACCCATATATGATAACCCCAGTTCAGTTATGCACTCTCTAAGCCACACCAGCTCCTTTCCCAGTTAATGGGATTTGGGGAGTCTGTTTCCTAGCTTGGTAAAAGCATTTGGAAACCATGCTTTCCCTGACCTGTGTTTGAGAACTAATGAGGGACAGCAGAATGTCAAACTAAGCTTATCTTCATTTGAAATAGTAGAACTTGCTCTTAGTAATGTCACCTAGTCCTGCCTGCTTCACCATAGCATAACTTTCTCCCTTAGGTACTTCAAGAATAAGAGGGTGGTTCCCTAGAAACTGTGTGGAAAAGTGTCCCTGTGATGGAGAATCAGATCCAGCCCCAGAGGGTGAGAAGAAGAACAGATAGCTACTGTTAATGTGAGATCATTAAGTCTTCATTACTTGAAAAATCACACATATTACCCAAGAATTATGCAACAAGCCTATTTTGCTTAAGGTATTCTTTTCCTCAAAGATGCTCTAGTGCCATGGTTTAAATATCTTGATTACCATTGAAACAGAAGCCACTCTGCATATGCCTTTGAATTCCTGCCATGTTTCCACTTCTTCCTACTGAAGGAAAGTCGTTCCAGCCAACTGAGCAAATTGCACTTTCTCTAGGGTTTCTGTGTGCTGCACACCTGACTTCACCTGCAGATCTAGTTCCCCTTGGCCAGGGTTACCTGCATGTGGTTGTTCTGTTTCTTCCTCAATTGACATTTCTTTCATAATCTAGAGTCTATAAAACTTGTCAGATTCAATATAAACTCAAATTTTGTTACTTTTAATAATGTAGATTTTGTCAAATCCAATAAAGGTCAATGGATGTTCTGTAAAAATTATAGTTTTCACTCAAAAGTGTGTTTTCTTTTTTCTGAGTAAAAAAGTTTCTCTTACATCCTTATAGAAACACTGCCCCGCTGCTATGTGCAGACTTGGCATCTTGAGTCATGAGTCTTAAGACATGACATACTCAGTTCAGTATGTGAGCCCTGTTGTTAGTAGATTGGCTTAACAGCTTTACACCTAGTGGAAGTCACTAGACACTATTTGTGTCTAATGTCAGAACCTGAAATCTGTGTAAATTCTAGGATCTAAAGGTGGACTTGTTAAAGAGGGAGTAAATAGAATTATAGGGGAAAGCCCACTACTCTACCCTTGTGTAAACTAATTGAGCATTCCTTAATCCTTTGCAGTCAGGAACTTAAGGCTTCTGGGGTCACCAGGCTTGTAGTGGGTAAGAGTAAGAAATGGGCACTTGGGGACTCGGCAGTGAGGCAAGCATGGTGTTTACTCCATTGCAGGGGCAGTAGGTAAGCATGTGTCAAATATAATCATTTCTGAAGGCAAGATGGTCTTGAGTTGATAAAGCAGATGAGGAGACAAGCCATGTGCCTGTGGAAGTGTCTGCATTTTAGACAGAAACGGCAAGAACACATACTGTGGTGTGCCTGGCATGTTGGAAGACCAGCAAGGCAGCCACTGAGGTCAGTTGGAGAAAGGGACATATAGAAAGTCAGAGCTGAGAAGGCTCTAGCCCAGCAAGGGCCCTAGAAGGTAGTCCTGCCTACCCTTTGTTTCAGGGGTATTGTTTCAGCCTTGCTGAGCTCAAGGTGTGGAAAAACTATGGATATTCTAAATTCTGGTTAGAAGCCAGAAAGGAATATAAGCTAAGATCATAGTACAACAGTCAGGCCTGGTGGCACACACCTTCAGTCACAGCACTTCAGAGGCAGAGGCTGGTGGATCGCTGAGTTGTAGGCCAGCCTGGTCTACATAGAAAGCTCCAGGCCAGTCAGGGGTATAGTGAGACCCTATCTAAAAAGAAAAGGAGAGAGAGAGAGAACCATAGAACAAAGGCAGTAAAGGAAAAATGTCAGCATGCTTAGAGCATGAGCCAGCCTTAAAGGTTCATTACCCGGAACTGTGTAACAGGGTAAGAGCACAAGTGCTATCAGTTCACCCCAGCAGTCACCCAAGTCTGTGCTACGCCACAATCATCCTGGACAGTGTTTAGTTAATTTTGAGACAGGGTCTCATTATGTAGCCCAAACTAGCCTCAGACCTGCAGCAGTCCTACCTTGGCCTCCTGAATGTTGTCATTGTGAGTATGTGTCCCCACACCTGGCTACAAAGCTATTTAACTCAGGGACCCCAGAAAAGTGCCCAGTCATCCTACTATTTTCAAATCAGGTGATTCTAGTGTACAGCCAAAATTTAAGAACCCCTTGATTTTCCACTGATTCTCATCACAACCCACACGATAGCAGTCACAACATCAATATCTGCAATAGTTTATTTCAAAGATTTGACATTTACAAGTAGAGACACCACGTGCCATCTGACAGTAAGATACTGCAGGAATTGGAGTCCAGGGAGAAAGATCCGACGATCCTTCACAGAAGATGGGCCTGCAGTGCCGGAGAGTAGCTCAGTGCTTGCCTCATTTACTGGAAAAGTTCACTGGACATAAGTTTCTGCTTCTTCCTCCATAACTTCCAGCTCAGCAAACTGTAGGGAACAGACAGTGTCAAAAACTGCCACTGCAGATAACACTTTAGAACAACATTCTCTGTCGACACACCATCTACCATGTTTAATATTCCCAACTCAGAAGTCTTAGTAGGGGCCCAGGCAACACTTTGTTATACGACATTGTTCCTTCATTGCATAAACTTTGATGTACACAGAAGTATGGAGAAGTTTGTCTCAAATATGATTAATGTGGGTGGTAGGCTAAAACTCAAATTAGTAGTTTCATGGAGTGACTGAAAAACGTGACTCACGCATTAAAAACCTCTTGGTCTGTTAGAGCAGCAGTTCTCAACCCATGGATCCTGACTCCTTGGGGGTCACATATCAGATATCTACATTTCATAACACTAGCAGCATTACAGTTATGAAGAATCAATGAAATAACTGTATGGTTGGAGGTGACCACAACATGAGGAACTTTTGAAAGGGTTGCAGTGTTAGGAAGGTTGAGGACCACTGGCAAGCAGGGTTTTTATAAAACAGAAGGCACCTACCTAGAGTGCCTTCTAGAACCAGTGATGTCACTGGGGTGATGGTCATGAGGAAGTGACAGGGAAGAACAGCATGTTGATAAACAGCCCTAAGGCCTAAATCATCAGCAAAGTCTAAGCCTGGAAGAATGGGCTTTTGTTCTTGGCCGGCCTCTCCCACTGTAAGTATCTTACAGTTTGATGGTTCAGTAGATAGACCACAGGTGTGAGGAAGAGCTGAAAGAGGGGTAGTTTGGATCCATACTTGGGCTCCCGGGAGGCCCGGCCGTGGGTACCTTAACCTACTCCGGGGTGCTCTCATAGAGGCTCTTGATCTGGGCCTGGAAGAATCTGGCGAGCTCCACTCGTTTGGCTTTCAGGGTCGGTGTCAAAAGCCCATTTTCGATGGAGAACGGCTCCGGGTGGACAAAGATGCTTTTGACCTGAAAGATGGGCACATGTTGATGGTTGGCATTTCATTCGCAAAGTGTCCCGGCTACTCCACGGTAAACTGCGAAGTTTAGTTCACCGTGTAAAAGTAAAGACACAGACCCATGTCCCTTCTGCAGTAGGCCTTCTGTAGTCCAGGCTGACCTGACTCACTGTCTAGGTGAGATTGATCTTGAACTTCTGATCCTCCTCCCACCTGAACAGGTGAGGTTACTAGCATGCTCTACCATGTCAGGTTAATGCAGCACTGGGGACTGAACCCATGCATGCTAGGCAAGCGCTCTATCAACCGGGCTGTACTGGGCGTTGGGACAAATGGAGTGGGAAGAATGAGTAATGGACAGCGAAGGGGGACAGAATACGTAACTATAAACTGCTGTTTTTCAGTGATTCCAAAATAAGGTGGTTGGAAGTTAAAGGTTTGAAACCAGTAAGTGGGAGCTTTAATAAAACTCTTAGTGGCACTTGAGGGGGCAGCGTGACATGAGCAGTACAGACCTGTTCAAAGGATTTCAGGCCACCTTCTTTCCCAAGTTTCTGCAAATCTTGTAAAATGGCTTCCTTTACACTCTAAAACGAAAATCATCACTTACAGCATGTATGTCTGAAAAGAGGTCTAAATGCAAGGCTGAGCAAGAACTGACTTACAATGCCTAAAAGTAAAAAGTACGTTGAGGTATATCATGTACTTTGCATTTACCGAAGGAGACAGGGAAAAGGAAAGGTAAACCCAGAGGCTAACAGGTTCTGTCTATATGGCATTTTCCATTCTCTTATATTCCATTTTCTCTCTCAAGCAGCACATTACTGCTTAAAAACAAAACAAAAACCGGCATTTTGTGTTTTAAACCCTCCATTCTATTTTTCGGTCTAATAAACCATTAAGTCCATCTAGGGTGCAGTTGCCTGTCACAGAAGCAGAAAGAGTATCCCTCCAGAGAGGAGGCTCAGAGAATCCAGAGATGCCACAACTGGTAGGGCCTCCCCTCTGCCACAGTAGGCCATAGGGGCTCATTCAGTGTGCTCAATCATGCTTACTTGAACATTTTAAGCCATGCTTACTTGGTGAACATTTTGAGCCATGCTTACTTGGTTTTGGCACAGTTCCTCAAAGGATCCCTTCACCCCAATCTTGGCTGCAAATGAGGGAAGTGAGTCTGGGTCAGGAACCACTACTCCTACCAGGAACGACTGTGGGAAGGAACATGGGTTATTGTGACAGGTCAGACCAGCAGACTAACCTGGTCCTCCGTTTTCCTCACCATACAGTCTCCCACTCAGAACTTCACTGCAAAGATAGTCTAGCCAGACTGGACTCTTCAAAGAGCAGTTGTCATTAAGCGTAAAGAATCCCTAGCCAATCCGTGTTGAAACTCACCATTCCCAGCCCCTATAACACCGGTTTTAGTGCAGCGTATAAAGGACAGTTTGTGTCAGAGGCGCTCCTCAGAGTGGACACAAAGGGTCCCAATGAGCACAAAGTCATGGGAAATAAAAGCTACCTCTTGAAATAGTTGTTTTAATAATCCCAACAAATTGTTTCATGGATGTTTATGATTCAGAATATAGTTGTGTAGTGCAGGGTGTCTTATCGGGACCCAGCTATACAAATGTGCTATGGCTATGAGAACCAACATAGGCCATCTCTGACAATGGTATGTTACCTGTAAGCTCTCCCCATGGACAAAAACTTGCAATACTGGTCTGCTTCTGGTGTAAACATTTTCTATCTTCTCTGGAGCAATGTATTCTCCTTGTGCCAATTTGAAAATATTCTTCTTCCGGTCAATGATTTTCAGAGTTCCATTCTGTATGAGGCAGATAAAAGTACCTGTGTTGAAGCCTTGGTGATGGTATCAGTAGGAAGGGGGGAAAGGCACTGGTATTGTCCTTATTTAAAATGGTTTCTCTGGAGTTCTCTGTTTCTCTTTCTTGGCTTTGGAGAAATGAAAAGTGGCTTCCACAAAGCCTGTCTACAGAAAGCCAACCAGCAAGCCTCAGGGAAAGTCCCAGGGGCCTGCTGGGTTACGCAAATGGCTGCCTCGTTCAGTGAAGACATGCTGCAGCTCTCTATTTCTAATAACTTATTTCCAACTCCTCCATCTCAAGAACTCTGGGAATGGAGGAGTTATCTTTTACTAAAACTGCTTAATGATTCAGCTCTCCCAGCCATGTTCACTTCCTGTTAAATCCAGGAGCAGGCTCAAGCCAGCCAGTAATTGGGCTTGTTAGGACTGAAGCAGGGCTGCCAGGGCTCTGGCCACCATCACAGGTCATTTGCTGCTTCATTTCCCTGAACTTAAGTTCTCTGAGGAGCTTATCTTCTCAGGGATTTGAATTGTAGAATTGGGACAAGGGGCAAACAAAATCCACATGACCACACCATGAGTAGGGCTCTACGATGAACTAACACTGGAACGATCAATGAGTCAGATTCATCAATCCAGACGGAAAGTGATCAATAATGAACAGCCTTTTATCACCCGTGTGGGGAGCCATATCTATTGCTTAGACTTAGAGCAGGGGACACTTATTAAACAGAAGTATATTAAACTCAATCGATAAAGTATATCATGAGGACGGTGTGTTCTTGCGAGTCTTTGTAGCCAAGCATTCTGAATCTCTCTTAAATCTTGAATAATGAGCAAGAAAGGAGTTTGAAGAGGTAGTATAGCACCATTCCCTTAACTCTTAGTAGATAAAGAAAACATGAGGAAGGAGACCCTTGGGAAATCCCCCTATAGGGGTTTTTAAGAAAACGGATGCGATTGACAGCAACTACTGCCAATTGTTCATCAGCAAACCAAGCTATAAAACAGTCTGTGTCTTCCACAGAGAGGGACTGAAGGTCATTGAGAGGCAGATATTGGCCTATGTAAATATGGAAACCTCATTCCTTTTTTTGATATGTCCCCATGAATTAATTAAAAAATGAAAACACTCCTTTGAAACTCATAATAGAAAAAAGTTGTAGGCTCAAGAAGCTGTCAAACAGTAATTTCTACCTTGAGAAAAGTGGGAAGAAAAGGGGGAGAACTGAAAAGAATATTACACTTACCTACCTCTTTCCTGGAGAAGTCACCTAATTTTTCCCTGGTCATGAGCCAGCCTTTTCCATTGCAAGGAAACTATGCCAACTCTGAGGTCCAGGATGATCTAACCCTAAAGCATCCCACTTAGTATTATATCTGGACACAGCATCAGTACCACTACCTATGGTGTACACATTGCATTTGACAAATATACAAAGAAGAAAGCCTTTCAGTTGGTTCACATTCTGGTGTCTTCTGTAACATGTGGTCAAAATCCTGTAGGTAGTCTGGCCTAGCTAGAGGAAGGGCTAGCTTTGGCAGCTTCTAGTCACATGTTAGCCAACTTCTTCTGGATTTTACACATCAGTCCATAAGAGAGCTAGGACTAGAACACAGGTCTCCCAATTCTTAAGCTAGGGTCTTTCAATTGGTACTCTCTTCTCTTTATCCTTAGAGGAAACCACATAAAAGGTGGCTGCAGGGAAATAGGTCTGCAGCCGTCCCAGCCAATTAAGGTCACATTCCTGTTCCCCTTGCGACAAGTAGATTATTCTCCCCAGTCCCATAGTAGAGACTCCGAGAAGTTATGGAAATACCCACCGGGAGCCAGCGACCAATGTCTCCAGTGTGAAGCCATCCATCCTTGTCCAGTGCTTCCTGTGTCTTCTCCGGGTCCTTCAGGTAGCCTTGGAACACATTGTTGCCTTTGATGCAGATCTGTGTACCAGACAGTAAAAGGGGAAGACAATGGAAATGACTGCTACTTGCACCTTATAAAACACCTGGTCCAACCAAATTCTCTTGGTTTCCACTACAGTGTGGAGGCTCTTTTAGTCCCCACTGTAGGGAAATGCAGCTCACTGATAATGTATTCCTTCCCAAAAGGTGAGTCAAAGCCAAGCCAGATCACAGGTCTATGTTCCTTTTGGACTAAGCCTCCCCACTGTGGTTACCTGAGTGCTGTGCATGATCTACCCACCTCGCCTTCGTTGTTTACTGAAAAGTAGTTCATGTCAGCCACGTCTTCCAGCTTTACAAAATTGCAAGCCACTGGAGTCCCAACATGACCTAAAATATACCAGATATTCTGGGCTAAGCAACCATAATGCAAAGGTGATTCTAAGATGTTTACGCGATTGACTCTAAAAATGGAAACAGGACTTAAGTTTGCCATTTATCACATTTATCCAGAACACCAAAATTATCTAAATCCCTAGACTATGGTTCCTTCTCCCAACCAGCGGGTGGAAAACCTACCTGCTGTCCAGTCCCCGGGTGATGTAATTGTACATCCAGCTGTGCATTCTGTTTGGCCATAAGCTTCAAACACCTGGGAAACCAAAGAAGAGCTTTGAGACTTAAGAAAGTGTTGACTGGCCATGCCCTGTGGCCAAGGCAGGAAAACAGGCTATGGCAACAAGAGCTGGAGATAATTTTGTGAAATCTTGCCCAGCTACTAGTTCTTCACAACTGGGAGTTCATTACAAAGCAAAAGCATTCGGAAACAAACCAAAGCACAGCAGCCTATGTGAAAAGTGCGGCCTATTGAGTAGGTGGGGGATGCAAGTTGTTCACTGAGTGGTAGACAGCCCAGTGGCCACTGGACTCAGCCTGGCAATAGAGTACCTCTGCAGGAAATGAGAAACACAGCAGTGTGCTTCCAGAGGAAAGAGCCAGTGTTGATAAAGACCAAGGGTTGGCAAACTTTCTGCACAGGACAAGACTTGATTCTGTGCTTTGTGAGACATCTGGTCTCTGTCCCAACAACTCAACTCTGACAGTGTAACATAAAAGCAGCCACAGACCTTGTATAAATGAATGGGGTTAGCTGAGTTCCTGTAGATTTTCAACTATAAAGCAAGCAGTGGGGGTAGTACTATAGTTGATAACTCTCATACAGAGAAGATAATCTTAACCAAAGAAAGGCTGCTGGCTGGAAGCAAGTTGATAGGCTACTGCAGTCAGAGGTGTGGCCTGCAATCGACAGGGCTGGTAGAGATGAAGAGAGAGGCTGAGAGAAGCATTTCTGGGAATGGGCTGGAAGCAGAACTTTCTATTAGTCTTTGGGGCTGAAAGAAAAAGGTACTAAGAATGACCAAGAGGATAGCAGTGTGGAAACCCCAAAGACCCATCACTGACTGGGACCAGTCTTTTGATAATGGACACATGTACAAGGAACATTCTCTGAGGGTAAGCCTCTATCTATTTTCTATTTTGTTTGTGATACATGGCTGGCAGAGTCAGCAAACTAGGCACACATTTGGAATGGGAGAGAAAATATCCACATCCAGATAGATGAGGCATAAATGAAAAAATGTAATAAATCCATAAAACTACCAGAAAATGTGGGAACAGACAGTCTTAAGAAATCTCAGAGAGTAGAATGGTTTATAGGAGCTGGAGAGATGGCTCAGAAGTTAAGAGCACTGGCTGCTCTTCCAGATCTAGGCTCATTCCCAGCAGCTCAAAACCATCCAGTCTCAGGGGATGCAGCAGCCAGCCTCTGAAGGCAACAAGCATGCATGTGGAAGAATACACATATACATAAAATTAAAAAAAATTTTAAATGTAAACAAAAAGCAACAACAAAAATTCTAAAAGGAAAAAAAGGAAAGGCCTGTCTCTGCAATTAAAAAACAACAATAGAAAACCATGCATCAATTGACCTGCATATCAATTCAGTTTTTATATTGCTATAAACAAGGCAAAAGAAAAAGATGAACTAGGAAAAAATGTCTAGCATAGCAGACATTAATTTTAAGCATATGAAGTACTCTTAGAAACAGGCAAGGGAACTAATCTCCCTTTGCCTGTTTTCTTTAAGGAACTCAGAGTAACCCATGGAAGAAATACAAGTGTCAGTGGGCAGAGAAGTTTGGTATTAATAAGAGGAACAGCATGAAATGAAGTATTTCATTTAGAAGCAACTAACTGACTGAAAAATCTTATCATTGTCAAGTGTGTGGGGAATGGTGTGGTGATAATGTGTTCCCCAATATATCATGCACCCTAATAAACTTATCTGGGGTCAGAGAACTGAACAGCCACTAGACATAGAGGCCAGAAAATGGTGGCACCTTTAATCATATCACTTGGGAGGCAGAGATCCATCCGGATCTCTGTGAGTTCAAAGCCACACTGGAAACAGCCAGGCATGGTGACTCACGCCTTTAGTCCCAGGAAGTGATGGCAGGAAGGTATATAAGGCGTGAAGACCAGAAACTAGAAGCTTTTGGCCTGGTTAAGCTTTTAGGCTTTTAGCAGCATTTCAGCTGAGATCCATTTGGATGAGGACACAGAGGTTTCCAGTTTGAGGAAACAGGATCAGCTGAGGAATTGGTAAGGTGAGGTAGCTGAGGCTTGTTCTGTGTCTCTGATCTTTCAGCGTTCACCCCATACCTGGCTCTGACTTTGATTTTATTAATAAGACCTTCTAAGACTTGTGTTACACAATGATAATTCAAGGATTACCCAAACATATGAAAAAACAAGGCCTGCCTGGTAATGTATATTAACATGCAATAGGCACAAGGCTAGCAAGATAGGTAAAGCCACTTATTCCCAAACCTGGAGACTAAATTCCACCCTTGGGACTCACATGGTGAAAGAAGAGAACCAGAGTTCTCAAACTGTCCTCTGACTGCCACACATGCTGTGGCTGTGGGTCATCTGAGTGCTTTCTGTAAGCTGTGGTGAAACCATCAAATGATGCTAACTCCTCTTTGTTTGATAACGAGTGTGCGCTGGAGCATGAGGCAGTGGGCATTTTGGAACACTGATTCCATTTGTGTGAAGATTCCTATGTTTGATGCATGAAGAAATGAGTGGCAGGGTTGGGTATTTTGTCCAAGATTTGGGGTGACCTTCTTTTCAGTACTTTTCATTTACGATTCATTTTTATTTAAATAGTGTGTGCCATTGATGTAGAGGTGGAATCTTACCGGACACCCCATCGCAGCCCGGAAGAATGTCAAGACTGGTGTGGAGATGGGGGCGGCTCCAGTGATCATGAGGCGAACCTTCCCACCTAGGCCATCCTGTTTGGTAGAAACAAAAAGAGCTGGTGAACCTCCATTCTTGGCTTCATTTTCCTCTACTGCAAAATGGGTGAAATCACATGCCCAGCCATCTGACTTGGTTGGTTTATAAGCACTTACACTACAGCCTGACACTCTGGAAAATCACTTAAAATGCCATGCCACCTATTAGAGTCATCGCCAACCGAGCCTGGGAGACCTTCCATGTGTTTTTGTTTTTAAGTTCTTCAATTTGTGTCACTTATAAAGCCAGCGAAACAGATTCAGACAACAATACAGAGTGCTCACACCCACATAGAAGCTGCTGTGTGCTTTCTCGCTTCTCTTTAGTGGCCAAGTTGCACAAGAGTGATCTCCAAAGGTCACAGCAGCACTGAGGAGGTGGCACAGTGGGCGAGGCGCCTACCATGCCAGCATGAAAACCAACGTTCACACTCAGAACTCAAATAAAGCCTGAGGTGGTATTGTGTTCCCCAAAATATTGTGCACCCTAATAAACTTATCTGGGGTCAGAGACAGAACAGCCACTAGATACAAAGGCTAGAAAATGGTGGAACTCACACCTTTAATCCTAGTATTCCAGAGGCAGAGATCCATCTGGATCTCTGTGAGTTCAAGGCCACATTGGAAACAGCCAGGCTTGGTGACACACGCCTTTAATCCCAGGAAGTGAGGGCAGAAAGCAGAAAGGTATTTAAGGCGTGAGGACCAGGAACTAGAAGCTTTTAGCTGGTTAAGCTTTCAGGCTTTTGAGCAGCAGTTCAGCTGAGATTCATTTGGATAAGGACTCAGAGGCTTCCAGTCTGAGGAAACAGGATCAGCTGAGGAACTGGTGAGATGAGGTGGCTGCGGCTTGTTCTACTTCTCTGATCTTCCAGCATTCACCCCAACACCTAGCTCTGGGTTTGTTTTTATTAATAAGACCTTCTAAGATTCCTGCTACAAAAGCCAGATGCTGTGGTGCACACCTGTAATCCCCATTCTCTTCTATGATGAGATGGGAAGTGAACGTAAGAGAATCCCCACAAGTTATCAGGCCACATGGTAACTTCATGTATGCAGCAGTGAACAAGAGAGAAGCGTGGAAGGTGAGGCTTGGCATCTGAAGTTGTCCTGGGAACCTTACACATACACCATTGCACACGCTTTCCCCACCACCAACCACGCCCAAACACACACACACACACACACACACACACACACACACACACACAGGAAAAGGTGTGAGTAGGCATAGAAGCTCTAGGATGCTCTCTAGTTTGGGTGCCCCTGAAACCTGAGAGGAGAGGAGGATGCTGAACACCAGCCAGGCCTGGTGTCCAGGACCCAGTCAGCTTACTTGGATCTTTGAAAAGACCAGCTTGTCCCACAAACTGTCCCGCCGAATGATGCCATTTTTTACTTCGTTGAATTTGCTGATAATAGCCAGGTTCAACAAGAACTTCTTCAAGGGTGTCTTGGCTTCATTTTGTACCTGGAGGGTGAAAAGGCCATGTGTCAGGAGCCAAGATGCTGACTTCTTGCTTCAGAAGGAAGCAGCCCACACTCATGAACTAGGTTGCTTACTAATACGCCCACAGAACTGTGGCCACACTCGGAAACGAGCGAAGTTACTACACAACGCAGGGCCCCAGACCTCACACACTCCCGGTCCTGAGAAACGATTTTGATAACTGAGATAAACAAAGCAAGAAAGATGGCCACACCACCACTGGTTAAAAATCAGATAGGAAATCACTCCACAGGCCTGATCACCCTGTGGCTTTTGACTTAGTAGCCCGGAGAAAGGTTTGGGAATCTGAGTTATTTGTTTTCTCCTCCAACCCCCAGAATCTGACTTTTAAAACTTAGAACCACCTTTCCTCTCCCTTGCCTCAATGACATTTTCACATCCTCCAAATCTGGAGAATGACCGTCTTTATAACAAATGTCCTTTAGCCACATCATACAAAATCCAACAGAAATCCCTAATGACATCTTTCTCCCCTTTGAGCTTACACACTTAATATCATTTTTCCCAATCCATGCTATTTTCATGACCCTGTCATTGTAACTTATTTATCAACCACACTCCTCTATGAGAAGAGCATCCCCATGTGCAGCCCACAGGAACCTCTTTATTTTCAAAATTAAAGCCTAAACTCTACTTCAACCTCAGGACCTTTCTATACTGAAAGTTGCACTCATGGACACTGGAGCTCTTTCCAGTTCAAAATGTGCAAGGTGTCTCCCCTGGCTTGTGCTTCCTCTTACAGGTCTCAAACAGCCGTGGTGTTCATCCTCACCTCCCAGCTCAGGCTGTGGTCCAGGCCGTGAGCATCTGCTCAGGCTTGTGACATCATTTAGCCACATCTCCCCATCTGATTCTGAGGTACACTAAATGCTGCCTACATCATGCTGGCCTGATGCCTCTCTGTGTTGATATTGTGTTCCCCAAAATATTGTGCACCCTAATAAACTTATCTGGGGTCAGAGAACAGAACAGCCACTAGACATAGAGACCAGAAAATGGTGGCACACACGTCTTTAATCCTAGCATTCCAGAGGCAGAGATCTGTCTGGATCTCTTGTGAGTTCAAAGCCACACTGGAAACAGCCAGGCATGGTAACAAGAGCCTTTAATCCCAGGAAGTGATGGCAGGAAGCAGATAGGTATTTAAGGCATGAGGATGAGGAACTAGAGCCTGGTTAAGCTTTTAGGCTTTTAGCAGCAGTTCAGCTGAGATTCCTTCTGGATGAGCTTCCAGTCTGAGGAAACAGGATCAGCTGAGAAATTGGCAAGGTGAGGAAGCTATGGCTTGTTCTGCTTATCTGATCTTCCAGCACTCACCCCAATAACTGGCCTTGAGTTTGTTTTTATTAATAAGACCTTTTAAGATTCATGTTACACCTCTCTTAACCACAGACTGCTTGACTTTAACAATCACAGAACTAGCTCTCCTGATATCACCTGCAAAAAGCTATGACTGAAATTCATCTAATACAAATTTTTATTTTACTAAATAAGCTCCAGATTCAAGTTATTTATTATGTATTAATATTTCAAAACATTTCCTCTCAAAAATAAAAAAGTTCAATAACACAGACAAAAACCATAACAACCCTAATGATTCCACAGTCTGATAAGGAAGAATTATTAACAGTGCTTCCAGTGTCTACACATCATCTCTGTTCTAGATCACTGTCCATTCTTAGTATGGCTCAATTTGGCCTCTGGTAAGACTGAATAGCAATATCAGAATCAGAGGTAAAGCCTGAAGCATATGAATAATGGCATTAGTTCTTTGGGCTCAAGGTCTATGGAATAACATGTACTGTATTATATTGCCTGGCTTCAGATCCTAGCTCTCAATGGCCAGTTGCAGAAATTAGCCAATCAAAGATTTAGGTGAAAAACTGAAAGCAAGGAACCCATCATAGACTACTGAGGTCATGTCAAAAGGACATATAAGAATTTTATGGGCAAACTTGGAACATCAAAATGAATGACTAAAATGGATGGAAAAAATACAAATATAAAGATAATGAGTTTGTGATAATAGAAAAAATTCTCACTGCCTATTTGAGGATTTCTGGGGCATGAATTCATTATATTTATGAGTGATAAATGAAGGGGAGAATAAAAGAGTTATTGGGTCTTTATGGTAGAATGTCAACTAAAGAATATAAAAGAAACGAGAGTTAGAATTAGGAAAACCATCATTTTGCAACCTCAGTGAGTAGTACTCAGTGATGGCCGAAATTACTAAGTGATAGTTTATTCTGGTCCTTTTTCCTTATTTGCTATGGCTGGGAAAAATTTTTAACATCCAAGGCTCTGTTTCCTCCTCATCAGAGTTCTGCAAACAAGCATGATTTACTATTTTTTCTTATATTTTTGGTTGTGAGCCTACCCTTTAAGGGCTGAGCCATCTCTCCAGCCCTACTATTTTTCTTAAAAGGGTTAAATAACCAAAAAAGAAAAAAAAAAAAAAAAAAAAAAAAAAGCCGGGCGGTGGTGGCGCACGCCTTTAATCCCAGCACTCGGGAGGCAGAGGTAGGAGGATCTCTGTGAGTTCGAGGCCAGCCTGGACTACCAAGTGAGTCCCAGGAAAGGCGCAAAGCTACACAGAGAAACCCTTTCTTGAAAAACCAAAAAATAAATAAATAAATAAATAAATAAATAAATAAATAAATAAATAAAATTTAAAAAAAAAAAGGGTTAAATAAGTGAACACATCTGAAATGTCGGCCTTGATCTGGCACCTCAGCAAAATGCTGTATCACCAGCACATGCCAATCAGAGTAAGAACCTTCCAGTGTGCTGGTTAAAAATTGAGGTGCTTCCCCAAGTCTGAGTGCAGTTATTCCTCAGATCAGCAATATTATCCAGACAAAGGGGGATATTATGGCTTCTCATGGTTGTAGTTGTAACTCAGCTTATGTCAATACTTGTTGGGGCTGGATTAGAGGTAGAATTAATGCTTGTCAGGATACAGTCTCCCAGGGCTTCTCACTATAATCCCAAAAGAACAGGGCTCATACCTTATCATACACCCTGTTGAGGAGTCGAGGCACTGTGGGAAACACTGTGGGCTTCAAAGCCTTCATGTCATCAGGTAGCAACCGGATATCTCCTTGGAAGAACCCAACTTTGCCTCCACAGGAAAATATGACAGCCTGAAACAAGATGGGAGACAGGGCTCGGAGCCATGGATCACTGTAGGTGGGGCCTATCTCTGATGGAACTAAGACAATAAGCTGAAATCCACAGGCACTTTCCTCTGCCTGTCACCTGCTTCTGACCAACCCAGATACCCAGGTATCTCCAGGAGGCTCCCCCCAAGAAAGGATGGAAGCATTACTGTTGGGGTGGCAAGACAGATAACAAACTGTGACACTGTGGGTCCCACCCTCAGGCTCTACTACAGTTCTGTGTGCCAGTCTCAGATACTACCCTTCATAAGAAACACTCATCTTTTGGCGCTAAGAAAATCTGCTGCCAGTTAAAAGAGAAAAACATGCCTTCAGATAAGACCATCCCAATTTGAGAAATGCTAAAATGTATGTAAAGTTTTATTAGAATCAATGTGGCGTTTTGTACATTAACCAAACATACTCTGGGTAAAGAGATCCTCAAGGCAGAGAGAGTGAAAAGACCTCCCTACCACAGGACCTGTGGTTTTGAATGGTCAATACTTCTTTTATTCTCAAATCGGCTTTAGAATGGCTAGAAATTTTGGAGACCATTCCCAGAAGGGACACACACTGTGCCTGGCAATACCACCTCACACTCAAGTGAGGGGTAAAAATGCTCCTTGGGGATAGCTGGCCCTTGATCTAGATCAAATGTTCCTTCCCTGGCCCCTCTGGACACTTTTTTCTCTAACCCTAGATCCTCTCAAAATGCTAACCAATGCCGGGTGGTGGTGGCTCATGCCTTTAATCCCAGCACGCAGGAGGCAGAGGCAGGCATATCTCTGTGAGTTCAAGGCCAGCCTGGTCTACAGAGCAAGATCCAGGAAAGGCACAAAGCTACACAGAGAAACCCTGTCTTGAGAAACAAACAAACAAACAAACAAACAAACATGCTAACCAACATAGAAGTAAAAAAGAAGACATAATGTCTAGTGAGTCACCTCAGGATTAAGAAAAGACAGACAGTATGCACCCTGTGAAGCCAGGAGCAAGTATTAACCTCCTTAGGCATGCAGAGTTACTACATGAAGGACCTCAGTAAGTCAGGGTGCTACCATGATTAGGACGCAGGATCCAATGGCATGCCTGTGCTTGATTCACTAGAGAAAGGACTAGGCCTGTACTGCATCTCTGGCTTTTGAATAAATGTTGGACCAACAAGTCAGAAACCCCCTTTCCTACCTGCTAGACAGACACACAGGACACTCACCTGAACAACCCTCTCAAACATATGAGCCAAGGGAAGGTAGGATATGCTCACATCCTCGGGGGTGGGATGGAAGATAGGCTGTGGATGAGGGAACAAGGAAACAAGAGTGGATCCATGTTAGGTTTCTCTTCCAACAGAGATTTTAAAACCACCATTCTGTCTCTTCTCTGAGTAAGCCTGGCTGACTGAAACCATCCCATCTAATTGAGAGAGTGGTAGGGTAGGGGGAAAGTTGACATTTTGGCATCATCTTCAAGAGTCTTAAAATCCATAGCACATAAACACCTCCCTGTGTACTCAGTGTATCCCACAACCCGGTATAGTCTGTAACCACTGATTGCTTTGAACTACATGGAATATGGGGACTTACAGGAATCCTGAATGGCTGAGGCCTGACATGTAGTCCTGAAACCATGTCAGTGTTTTCCATACCGAGGTACTGCTGTGGTTCACATGCAAAAGGCCCCGTAAGCTCATGTGTTTAAACACTTGATCCCCGGATGATACTGCTGTTTCCTAAGGTTGTAGATCTTCTCACTTCCTGTCTACTGGTTCTCGGTCCACCAAGATATGAAGAATCCCAAGTGTGCATGCCTCACAAACGAGGCTGCCTGACAACATGCCTTCTCCCCCATGTTGGACTGTAACTCCACAAACGTGAAGCCAAAATCAGCCCTTCCTCCCTTAAGTGTCTTCTGTTGGGTGTTTCATCACAGTGATGAGAAAAATAGTACAGATATTTACCTATATTTTCCTTCCTCTGCTCCATCTAAATTCCATAATTACAAATCTTATAGCTGACTCACACTTTAGTGAGGGCCTCATTTTTGACTGACCACTGACCTCCAGCAATCTGAGAAAAGCAGCCATGTTTGAAACAACATTTTGATGGGTTATCATAGCTCCTTTGGGGTCACCTGTAGGAAATCAGGGGCGAAGAGAAAGAGCCTTAGTGTGCTAATTGGTAAGCTCTGGCTTTGAAAGAAGCTAAATTCCATTTGGTTCCTTTCTAGAGACAAACGTTTGTCCCCTTGCTGTAGCTGTCTGTAGATATATATGCCTCTGCTTAGGAAGGATTCATGGCCCTGGAAATCCTCCACTCACTGTGTTATTGACCTCTTCCTGATACAGCACAGCCACAATCTCGGATGACAAGAGTCGAAAAGAAAATCACAAATAAACCCTCCTCGTGCTGTTCACATGTTTAAGACTTTATACCGAAGATCACCTTACAATACTACTAATAAACTTTATAAACCAGGAATATCGGAATGGACCACAATAAATACAATTAAACCTTCTACTAAATGTTGTTAAGCAAGGACACAGCCATCTGTAGAGAACCATCACTGAGTAACCCTGGCTGAATGAAACCATCTCAGTGGTGTATTCTAGAAAACCATCCTAGTAGTATGTCTAAATTGAACAGTGGAAGGCTAGAGGGAAAAGTTGACATTTTGACATCTTTAAGATTCCTGAAATCCATAGCATGTGAATATAGTCATGTGTATTCAATGGAGTCCATTTCCTAAGCTTCTGTTTTTCTATCTGGGAATCCATTCATAAATGCCTCGGTGCAAGCACCCGGGGACAGGGCTAGTGGCAGAGTGTGCTCCAGGGACTCGAGCCTTGTTTTCAGTTCCCTGGGAGCTCTGTCAAGATCTCATGGGCACTGACCTGTGGTCCCACTGGTGAAGCAGATGACACTTAGGTTTTCTGGGTTTGGAGGCTGGAGGAGAAGAACAAGGGTGTTAGTCTGCCATAAGCTCAGGGTGGACTTCTGTGAAACTCAGGTTCAGGAAGAACACTTACCACTGGCTTCTTGAAGTTCTCTTTGCCTAGATTCTACATGCACCGGAAATCAAGAAGAAGAAAGGGTTGTTGAGGATAGACAAACTTATGACAAACTCAGCTCTCTCTTTCCCTGTTCCCAACTTCCCAATTTCCAACCTGGATTGGGTCCATAAGCCAGTGTTGATGTATAATGGAAGCACCAGAGAAAAGTACAAAGTTTCTCAAGAATGTTAATCTAAAGAAGGTGAGCTCAAATGTCCAAACTTCTCATCATTCTCTCAGAGTTTAGTCTTCTAAGACCATAATTAAACTTTTCTTGGATGATATAAATAGTAAACATGGCAGGATTTACACTATGCCAATCACTTTGCTGAGCAATTCACACATACTAATTCATTTAACTCTTGCCAACATGTCTGTGAGATTAGGGCCATTTTAATACTCAGTTTATATAGCTAGGGAGAGATGTGCTTCCTAACAGATGAAGGACTAGAATGAGAACCAGGCAACCTGCATCAGGGGCCAGATGTATAATCATCCTTGAGTTCTCTCTATCCATACATTCTCTGCTCAGAAGTGCATACATCTAGCCAAGGAAACGTGTCCACTTCTGTCATGAGTTTTATAGTCATCTTGAAAAGATTGTTCTTCAAGCTTCTGAGTCTGATTTATGTCATGCATGCCATCCCTGGACAACAACAGCCCATATGCTTTTGTGTAGATGTGCTGCAAGCTGCTCATAATGATAAATCCACTATAAGCTGCAAGCCATTTTTGACTCATACCTCAGCATCAGACAGGGATAATACTTCAACCCCACACTTCTCTCCTCTTTTCCTGAGGTCGTCATCAAAGGGGTCCATGAGGATGACTGTCTTCAGGCCTGGTGTAAGGCCCTTCTCCACATTTTCTATTAGCATTGTTGCTTTTTGGGGTGTATCACAGATGACTACGGGGATATCAGCTGAAAACAAAAACCAAGCCAGAGGTCACCAACCTACTCTGCTAAATGCATGACTGCTTTGCAAGGGGGTGGGGGCAGATTTGAAAGTCAAACCCAGTAGGTCCCTGAATGAGATTACATCCGCAAATGAGATTTACCGAGTTCAAGCCAAAATACTCTATTAATTATGAAAAATGAAAAGAAAAAGAAAAAGAAAAAATGAGTTTAACTGAAAGACAAGCCCCACCCTTTTAATGTTGCTGACACATTTTAGTTTCTAGAACTATGCAAATCCTTTTGTTTAAGAAAACTCAAACACTTTCTGTTAGGGCTCATTCCTGCTGGTGTGCTTTGCAGAGCAGATAACCCACGAGGAAGCAGAGTGCAGATGGAATGTTTAGTAGACAAACACTTCATGATTCTAAATTTCATCATTTTCTCTGATTCTTATGGTCACAGATAGAAAATTCTATCTGTTATTCAAACAAATCTCCTCAGTCTCAATGCAAAGACATAAAATACTCCCTTAGATATGTGAAAGGGATGCTGCTTGCCAGCTGAACTTGGACTTGTTTCTCTAACAATGGCAGTTTTCCTCTACATATTCACACGCATATTGGTGCATATTACTTGGATCTACTGACTTAAGCTTTCAAAGGATGGGAAGGAAACTCTGCAGTTGTAGTGTGACTTGAGCAAGCCTATTTTGTGCAGACTTTTAGTCCATGTCTTGTCTCTAAACATGTTACTATCCTATGCCATCTTAAATAATTTCGCTGAACCTCTTATCTAAGCGTACCTTCGTCTCATAGGAATTTTTGTAGTTTCCATGTAAATGATATTCTAAGTACTATTATATCAGAAAAATAAGAAAAGAGAAAGAAAAAAAACTAAATTGAAGAATTACTCCACATTAAGAAAAAATAAAGTTATAATGTAATAGCAAAGTTTTACCCTTGTTGATGACATATATGATGGCTTCTGCTCCCAAAGTGTCATAGAGGGGGACAGCTACCATGGAATATGTGTAACAGGCCAACTCAGAGATGACCCACTGCAGAGAAAAAGATTAAGGTGAGACCTAGAAGATGACTTTGAAGAACATTGATTCAGACATTCAACTAACAAATACTTATTTGATATGTTAATGTTAAAAAAAAAAAAAACTTTAGGAATGGCCATAAGGGCTATCACTGATCCTGCTATAAGGGATATAAACGAGCTAAGGTATGCACAGAAATAACCACCAAACTGAGGTAGACCAGCATACAAAAAGAGAGTGGCCATTCCACCCATAAGAGATGGAGTAAGGTCACATGTTCTTACTGAAGCTCCCAAACTGGGGTACACAGTGGTTTTCGGGACTAATTTAAAAAACTAACTGAAGCAACTGGACCTAACAAATACATGGGCTCCCCCCAAAAAAATCTCTTCCTGGGGACGTCAGGGCTAATGATTTTATTGTAACTTGGGAAGAAGATTATTTCCAACCATCTCAGTGTATAGCACCTGCTTCTAGCTCACTGTGCAAAGATGGTGATGGCCAGATTCAATAGCCACGGATGCCTTGGCTTACCAGGCCAAGTACAAAACACAAATTCTAGTTCTAACACTGACTTATCCCATTCTTCAACACCTTCAAGATTTTACGTAGTCATCTTTCACACTGTCTTTATTTTCCTCATCTGAAAATCAGACTGACTTAAAATGTTCTGCACAGAAGTAGGAAATACAAGTCCAACTACTCAGACTAGTGTAGCAGACATTCAGCAGGGATTTAAGGAGGCTCTGAAGCCCCACTCTTTGACTAGAACAATAATATGGAATCTTTAAATAGCTTTGTTAAGTCATCAGCAAATGTCAGAATGCTGTATTGGGGGATATAATTTCACTTAGTTTAGCATCAACGTGGTACCTCTGGCCTATTTTGAGCAAAGATGCCAACAAATTGGTCCTGCGATGGCTTGTACCCTTTATACAAAAGACAGGAACCCAGGTACTCTGCTCGATCAGACACCTAGGAGAGAGAATAAGGAGTCAGGGAGAAGAAGTCAAGATCAAAAAGAGACCAAAGCACCTCATGGCATATCAGCAAAGGCATTTTCCTAAAGCATGAGCTTGACTTGCCTGTTTGTAGGATATCCATCTGTAGGGCTGGTTTGGCTTTCTGTATCCCAAGCAAGGTCCATTGTCTAAAACATACAACATTGACAGCAAAATCAATTCTAGAGGCAAATTGTTTGTTTGGACCAGACAAGAAAAAAGACCACCCAGGAGAGGCAAAGACACAAAGGATGAATCTAACAAGAATCTGAATTTCTCTGGTGTCCAGGAAAATTAAGGGCAAACATTTAGGAAATATTACAAGGCAGGGTAGTTCAGTATTGATTCCATGGCTACCATAAGAAGACAGGCATTCAGGCCACCTATATGGACTACATAAACAAACTAAGCTGCACAAATAGACACAAACAGCCTGTATTAAATAAGAGAGAGAAAAAAATTGAGCATCTCTATAATAAAAAATATGCTAATGACAAAAAAAAATCACAATATGAATCATGGTCCTTCCTGTACCATTACTAACACTATTTTCTTCCATTGTTCTTATACATGGTTTTACACAGTTGTGGTCATCAACATATTTGGAATAAACAGAGAATTTTGGTTCTGTGCTTCCTCCCCCAATTTGGTATAAACAATTCCATGCTATTTTTTTTTTCTCTGTAGAGATTTCAACAGCCATCTGATGACTTTCACTGTGGTTCTGTATAACAGTTCCAAGTTCCTCAATCCCTCTAAATAATGCTATGGTAAGTATTATCAAATTTATCATTTCAATTTAGAATATTCCTTTAAACACTGTCCCTTAGTATGAATACAAAGAGTTGGTTGGTTTTTTTTTTTTGTCAATTTGATACAAGCTAGAGTCATCTGAGAAGAGAGAACCTCAACTGAGAAATTGCCTCCATCAGATTGGCCCATGGGCAAGTTTGGGGGCATTTTCTCGATTAATGATTGATGTGGGAGAGCCCTACCCACTGTAGCTGGTGCCATCCCTAGGCAGGTGGGCCTGGGTTGTATTAAAACTCAAGCAGGTAGGCAGCACCCCTCCATCATTCTTACCTTTGCTCCTGTTTGAGTTCCTGCCCCGACTTCCCTCAGTAAGCGACTACGAAGAGGAAGTGTAAGCCAAACCACCCGTTTACTTCCCAAGTTACTTTTGGTCATGCTTGGTTTGTTGTTGTTGTGGTTGCTGTTGTTGTTATTATTGTTTGATCACAGCAATAGAAAGCAAACCGGTAGAAGGGGTCAGGACTTGGGTCGCCCAGCTCTGTGCTGCTTGGCAGGACTGTTGTAATCATTTACTTCTGTCGGACCAGCTGGGTTTTAGCACCCTCTCATAGATGTAAATCGTGCTGTTTAAAATTGATTTGGGGGCCTTGTAGATCTGAAAAGTTGCTACTTTCATATGCTTTAACAGATAATGAAACTGGATCTTTCCAAATATTTTTATATTTTGATCTATTCTCATGAATCAGCTGTTCATGTACTTTACTTGTTTATCTGAGAGTGTCTTCTAAGGTGGGGAATCTCACGCAGACCTGTAAGAACACAGGCTTGCCTTCAGTATTTCTGCAATTTGTGCCTTACGTTGGACAGTAAGAGAATTTAATAATATAAATATAAATAAATTTACAGTATAAATTTATAATATAAGTATCTGAACCACTTGGCCTGCCTTAAAATCAGAACAAGTCTGGGAGATTCTAGAGATGTGGCCAAGTGGTAGAACATGGGCTTGGCATGCACAAGTCCCTGGGTTCAATCCTCAGCACCACCAAAATAAATAGAAATAAATGAGTGACAGTCCAGGAACTCAGCCAGATCGCTGAGAGGAATTCAGGTCTTGCCCAGGGAATCCTCACTGAGAACTGAAGGGCAGATTTGTGGACTTCTCAATCGAGTGATGAAGGAAAAGGGGAAGGAAAGCAGGAAAGAGACAGCAGTTCTGATTAGGGAGATTCAAAAAGTGAATGAGGAGACTGAGGGACACACTATCACTTCCCTTCCTGCCAAAACAGCTTCGGGAGAAATAAAATCTCAAGCCAAAATATTCCCTGGAGTGTAGCAAGTCCTGACAAGCCCATTGACCACAGTCACTGATCGCCAAGGGCCGTGTCTCTGGGCCCACCAATGAGATCCTTTGTCCTGATACGGTCACTAATGACAGCTACTGTTGACGACCTGCATTTGCTATCACAGGCACATTAACACTTGGTCTTCAGGACTATTGTCATTCCCACTGGACTAAGAATTATGAAGGCCTGGGCCACCTTGAAGCTCACCTAATAAGAAGGAGAGTCCATGCATGTAGAGGAGACTCTCCCACACCTTCTCATTACTTCCTGATTAATAAAACTGCTTAGCAGAGGCCCTTAGCCACGGAGCAAGTCAAATAATTAGCCCAAAGGGGCAACAGCTCAAGGCTCATTAAATTCTGTGCCCATCAGCTTTTGCTCGCAAACTCCTGACCTCCTTGTTTAACTTACTCAACTTGACTTGGTTGAGTTCTAAGGTGTGACTAACTTCAGAGATTACAGCGGAGAACACCGTCACAGCCAGGTGGACACCCGAAGCTGAGCAGAGTTTAAACTGCGTGCAGAACCTCCAGAACTCCTCTTTTTAATTCTTCCTAAGAACCGTTAGGTCTCATTTTCTGGAATTCTGATTCAATGGAAAAAAGCTTGAACCATGGAGTACACATTTTAACCAGCATTCCCAAATGAGTCTGGAAGTTTAAAGGACTGACTGATACATTCAACCCCAGATATAACATCAGAACTGCCATTTTCTTCTATGGCAGTGGCCATACCAGTCCATCAGCCTGCTTATGTAATATGCTCTCTGGCCCTACCACTTGAATTCTAAATTAAAAATTTCAAAAGGTCCCAAATGAGAGGTCTTTTCAGTCCCATATAAAGTGTGGAATGACTTGTTTTTAGGTGAAAAACAGCACAGAGTCTAGTCGCTTAATAGAACTTCTTAAGATAGAAAATTATGAAGGCAATTCTGTTTTAGCCATCTACTCTCTGAAGTCCCCAGAGAAGTTAAGCCTTTAATGTTTGATTTGTTTTTTGTTGTCTGCATGGAATCCAAACAAATGCTGATTTAGACCCAGAAGTATGAGCACAGGCTCTTGTAGAAACAGAAAATTTCCTTAAAATAAACCTTTCATATATGTGTACATGATTTTATATCTACAAAATCTAGGAACCACAACTGAGAAAAAATATGACATTTGCTTCCTGAGACTGATTTGATTCACTTAATATGATTATTTCCAGTTGCATTCATTTTCCTGCAGACAACAGAACTTCATTCTTTTCTAAGGCTGAAAAAATTATATTGTTCAGTATTTGTACAATGCACTGTGGATCTGATTTGCATTTTAAAAGTCATAGCATGGACTGTTCTAAGTTTAAAGTCAAAATAAATAGGTATGCCTTTGTGTAAGCAGTGGGTCATATGTGCTTATCTATATATACTTTTTTTTGTTTGTTTTGTTTGTTTGTTTTTGTTTTTGTTTTTGTTTTGTTTTGTTTTCCGAGACAGGGTTTCTCTGTGTGGAGATGAAGGGGCTTCCTTCACTTACATTTCCAGGTAACAATCCACCACTGAGGGAAGTCGGACATGAACTCAAAGGGGGTGGGGGTGGGGGTGGGAGTGGAGAGGGCTGTTGGTGGGGGTGGGGGATCCTGGAGGCAGGAGCTGATGCAGAGGCTATGGAGGGGAGCTGCTTACTGGCTTGCTTCCCCTGGGTTGTTCAGCCTGCTCTCTTATAGAACCCAGGACCACAGCCCGGGGGGTGGCACCACCCATCATGAACTGGGCCTTCCCCTATCACTAATTAAGAAAATGCCCTACAGGCTGCCTACAGCCCAGTCTTACAAAGGCATTTTCTCAAATGGGGTTCTCTCATCTCAGATAACTCCAGCTTATATCAAGTTAACATTAGCTACTATACAAGTGCAATATTATGTTTCGATTCTCAGTTTAATTTTTTATTATTGTTTTATTGACTTTCTGTCTTCATCGTTACACACAATAAATTTGAATTGACACATATATCTTTTCCATAAATATTGCGGTACTTACCATGCAGAGTGTCTTTTTCACTCAAATCTTTGGCAGATTAGTAACTTATATTTCTTAAAATAATATCTAAGAATTCACCTGTGAGCATACTTTTGTGTTCTTCCCACACAAATTATTTCTTTACTGAAAGTTGGTATAACATGCTCATGTACATGCCAATATTCCACATATTGAAAATATGCCAAGTCTCCATTTTGAATAATATCTAAAGTCATTTTAGAAACTTACTATCTTACCTTGAATAAAAAATATGCAAAGAAAAAATTGTATATTGTGTGTGTCTGTGTACACATATTTATACACACACACACACACACACACACACACACACTTATGTATGTGTGTACACCACATTTCCTTAATTCATTCTTCTGTTCTTGGACACCTAGGTTGGTTCCATACCTTGGCTTTTGTGATTTTACTGCAATAAATATTGGCATGAAGGAGTCTCTGTGATGTGCTGACTTGAAGTCCTTTGGGTAAATACTCAGAAATGCTGTAGCTGAGTCATGTCGTAGTTTTATTTTTACTTTTGTGAGGAACTGATCTCTGTATTTTATTCTTGGGAGAATGGGGGATATACTACCATACATTATAGATTTATATGAAAGTGTCCTTATGCAACACTATCATGAACAATGAATATACACAATGAAAATTAAAAACAAGTGAATAATTTTTAAAGGACTAAAAAATAAAAGAAATCTTTCCTATGGAGGAGTAACCATTTTTGTTAAAATAGTGACCAATCTATCTAGTCGAATCCATCAGACTGCAACCTAACAGACGTAAGCTTAAGTATCAACCCCAATCTTTTCTACTTCTTTGACCTTGTGAATGTCTTTGATCCCTGGAGTCTCCATTTCCTAATCTTGAAGATGGAGAGTAACAGTAATTAGCTGGTTGTGTCGATAATGTGTGTGCAGAAGAGGTTGCATAGTTAGTTCATCTTGGGGTTGGCTACTGACTTGGTCATTGATAATGGAAAGGGAGGGAGAGATAACTGCCACACAGGCAAACTGATACCAGGCAAAATACTGCTCATAAGAAGAGAGAGAGAGAGAGAGAGAGAGAGAGAGAGAGAGAGAGAGAGAGAGAGAGAGAAGACAGGCAGTTGGGAAAGGAAACATGGGTGCCTAGCACTGGTTCAACAGAATGAGACAGTAAGTATCAAGACTCTGTTTGTTCCAAATTAACTTAACAAAGCCTATTTGATGTTTCCCCCTCCCCCAAGACCCAGAGATAACTACTTATGTGATATCGAACGTGATGGCAGGACCAAAAGCATGATGCAGAAGTCAAGAAAGAGCTGAGAACATTTTTAAGTCTCGGTGGTTAATCCTGGCTCAGGTTGTTTACATATAGTTACTGCTAGGAAATACATTATGAGAAGAAGTTCTTAAACAAATACAATGTATAGTGAGCTCCTCAAAACACCTGCATCCACAGGTCTGGTCCAATCCTGGGCAGGGTAGTTCCTTCCTGTGTTGGGTGCAGATTTAGAAAGCAGAGTGTGTGGAAACCTGATGTGGAAGAACTGAGCTCCACACTCTTCCCAGCCACCCTCATTCTGATGTGGTGCTTCATACCTCTATGTAGACTGTGGGTCTTTATGGGCCACAGCCTTCACATTGCTGGAGGTTTAGAAGACAGACAGGGAGGAACAGGGTGAACCAAAGTCAGGTGGGCTTCTTACAGACAAGGCCAGATACCCAGGCTTACCAGACACAGCAAGTCCTCTTTGGAAAATTTCATACACTGTCTTGGCGTCTGAGAAGTAATGAAGGATTAGGTCGTTGTTCTTCTGGAAAGCACCCCTCCGGGCTCCTCCCTAGGACACAAGACCAAGTTTAGGCAAAGTCTGAGTTTCTCTTTATTCTCTCCAAAACTTTATGGGCAGATATCATATCTGAAGTCATGGGGATACTATCTTCATTGCAACTTTCATACATGTATGTGATTTGGTCTGATCACACCTGCCCCCTCACCCTCTCTAGCCCTTCTCCCTACAGCCTCTTCTCCTCCTCCCAACAACCCCCCCACCCCCGACTTTCATAGGGGCTTGGAATCTATACAAACTGATGGCATGGCTGCCCCGTGATAGGGTTAAGGGAAAGTTCTTATTGTAGATGAGAGAGAGGACAGCCAGAGGTATCCGGAAGATCCAGAGCAAAGAGAAAAGTAGTCAATGAACATGGCCAGGGACTGAGCCAGCCCATGGGGTGGGGGGTGGCGGTTACAGAGAGAGGGAGAGAGACAGAGGG
The DNA here is from genome assembly GCF_004664715.2 of Peromyscus leucopus. NCBI lineage: Eukaryota > Metazoa > Chordata > Mammalia > Rodentia > Cricetidae > Peromyscus > Peromyscus leucopus. The sequence goes on from NC_051063.1 coordinate 32,026,488, forward strand.
AACATATCAAAAAAGCAGGGTTATAAGGAGAATGAGTCGGGGGAGCTATGAGATGGAGGGAGTGTAGGAGAAGAAGGACTAAGACACGAACATGCACTTTAAAATGTGTAACTGTTACTTTTAGGAAAGTGAGGGAGCCTGGAGGCCAGCAAGGACTTTGGTATGCTAATAGGTGTCACAGATAGCCATCTGGCCCTTGTGCCAGTGATAAGTGAAAGTGAGTCCTTAGGTAGAGGGAACTGGCTTCACAAGCTCCTGAGGAACACTGGCTTTTGTCTCCTGTAGTCCAGGATTGCCTTTTGGAGTTTGGGAAATTGGAGTTTCCTTTGGATGGAGAGAGTCCACATGAGTATGAGTGAAGAGCAATCCAGTGGATTGTAGGAAATTTGCCAGTGGCTACATCATGGAGTACTCTAAGTTCCTATATATCCAGCAGCTTCCAACAATTGACAGTTCCCCAAAGGGGAGGCAAGGCACAGCCCCCATGAGCCCCTCCTTCTTCCATGCTCAGACAATGAAAAAGTATATATTTTATTTATGTATCGCATGCATGTGCATATGTGTTGGCATGTGTACCATAGCACACTTGTGGAGTTCAGAAGGCAAGTCCGAGCTGATTCTCGCTTTCTACCCCATGTGGGCTCAGCTAGGCCTCAAACCTGGGACAAATGGATGAAGTGCCCATTTAACATTTAACAAAGCAGACCTGGCTGCCAGGTTCTCCCAGCATCCCTCAGTCTTTAAGTGTTACAGGGTGTGGCTAGCATAACCTAGCCCCTACCCTAAACTTCTCCAGCCAAGGAGCTGGGCTGTCCTTCCCTATATAATCCAGCCATTTTGGTCACCCAGCCCTTTTTGTCTCCCCTTCCCTCCCCCCCCCCCACCTCTTGTTCTGGATCTCCCCTCTCCTCATGGGGCTCTCCCAGATGTCCCTGCTTCTGGCTCTGCTCTCCCTTTTGTCTACACTAAACCTCCTCCTCCTCCACACCTAGGAGCAGTCACGTCCTCTTTTTTCTCTTTCTTTCTTTCTTTATCTGATGCTGAAACCCGGGACTGGCACATATGAGCTCCCTTCCGAGGAACCTGGCCTCTCTCTGCTGATCTGACTCTCCTCAGGTGTGTGCAGAAAATTGTTTCTGCTGGCTCCTGCCTTCCATTGAATCTGACCCCAAATTCTAGGGTGTGCCTTCTCAGCTACTTCTCCCCTCCACACGCTCTAACAATTCTTCCCTTTGTCTATGCCATGAGTGTCTCTCCGGCTCCTAGATCCTTCTACACCCTCCCAAGGTGCCAGCCTGGGCACTCACCACATCTCTGAGCTCTGGCCTGCTGCACCCTTCTGGGTACCTACCACAGGCACTCACCACTTCCCTCCCCTGCCCTCTCATCCTCTCTAGCTGTCTCCTGCTTTCCCCTGGGAACTGCAGTCCCGCGGCTTCTGCTTTTAGCTCCCTCCTTCCTTTTTATCTCTTTTTTTCTGTTTCTTTTCTTTTAATTCAGGTCCCAGGGGATTGAACTCAGAGATAAGCACCTTTACCCACTGAGCATTTCAGCAGCCCCTCAGTCAATGTCTTAAACCTCAACGTTGTAGTATGGTCATATTATATTTTACATGTATGTGTGCTTGTTCATGTGAGTATATGTGTTTGTGTGTGTGTGCATGTGAGTACATACATGTGTATGTGTGTATTTTCTTGGAATAATGTCTGGGTGTGCATTCCATGGCACACACACATGGGGGGCAGAGGACAACTCTGTGAAGTTCTTCTCTCCTTCCGCCTTTCCACGGGTTCTGGGGATTGAGCTCAGGTCACCAGCCTGCAGAGCAAGAGTCTTTATCCACTGAGCATCTCACTAGCAAAAGCAGATGTCTTCTCAGAGTTGGCAGATAACTGTCTGAATCTGTCCTGCCTTTATTTTTATGAATAAAGTTTTATTGGACACACTCCTGCTCATTTATTCCCACATTGCTGGTGCTTTCACTCTCTAACAGCATTAAGTGGCCGTAACAGACACCATATGGTCCATGAAGCCACACAGTTTACTGTAACCTTTGCCTCACAGGGGTTTCCTTGCTGTAGGGGAATCCAAATGCGAAGTAAACCATACTAAGATAAGAGGAAGGAACCTGGATGACTGAGGATGGCTTCCCCGGGGGTTAGGAGGTGTTTCACTGAAGGGTGGAGCTTTGCTGCGGAAAATGGAGGAGTTTCAATATAGTTGAGAGGAAGGCTGAAGGGGGAGGGGTTATAAACGGAGCAGGTGAAGGAAGACTGTGAGAAGAGCAGGAGGGGCCAACTGGCCACGGAGAAGGAATAGGACGAAAATGGACAGTGCCACTCTCGGAGGGCGGAGGAAGAAAAGGTAGGGAGGACGTCCTTGGAACTGTCTCTCAGAGGTCAGGAGGGAGCCGAGCATCTGTCTGAAAGACAGAGGAATGAGCCTGGCTCCACTTCCACCAGTGTTGATGAATATTAACTAACTGAGACTTAGAACTCAATAAAACAACCTCTCTACCATTCTCAAACACGATGTTTCCAGGAAGCTGGTCTCCTGGCAAAGTGTCTCTCTAAACAGCTAGACAATACATATCCTAGGCTTCATAGAACACGTATAAGCTGCCCTTTATAAACAATTTATCCATTTAAAGATTTGAGCACTATCCTCAGCTTTCCATCTGCAAAGACAAGGGAGCAGTTTGCAACCTGTGATCTCAACCACTGTCTCCTAAGGCTCCAGTCCCTGTTTCATTTTGTTTCAAGGGAAATTTGCTAGAGGAAGAGATTTACATGTGGAGAGTGAAAGTTCACTTTCCCACATTCTTTCCGTTCCTATGTTAACCTCGGGTTTTGAATTGCAGTTTGTGTTCAGTCAAGCTGAGAAACTGAGGATGCTGGGAACATTACCTCAATCCCCACAGACTGGTTGTCCAAGTCAATGAGAGGTAAGACTGGCTGCGGCCTGTTGATCAGCCACAGGAAGATGGCCGTTCCGAACGTCAGGAGGCAGATCAGGGCCGGGGTCGGGAGTGGGGAAAACAAGAAGTTAAAAATAAAAAGCATCTTTGTGAATACCAACAGGAAATTCAGACCTTAAAAAAAAAGAGAAAGAAAGAAAAAGTTAGAGGAAGTGGGCGTGTTTTTTTACACTGTTTACTGAGGCACACACATGTACACACACACACACACACACACACACACACACACACACACACACACACACACAGTCATGCTCTCCAAACAGAGCTGGGCCTCTCTAGAATTTCTTGCACTGTTTACCTTAGCAATGTTGAAAATAATGGAAGCGTTCTCCACCCTGTCCACTTGACCGTCCTCACACAAGGCAGAAAGAATCAAAGAAGACAAGTTAATCATTTCCCAACTGTGAGAACCACCTGCCTCTTCGTTTGTGGCCCACAGAGCCCAGAGGCCGCCTTGGCACCCAGTATATGCTAGTAGGGGAGAGTGCGCCAGACAGCTTCCCCTGCTCAGGCAGAGTCCAGCTCTTCCGTCTGGACTTCCCTTGGCATAAACTAAACAGAAGGGACCTCTGCAGAGGTGACGTCACAGGTTTCACAAATCAATCACTGTGCACGAAAGACATTTCCTGCTGGCCAGATAGGCTCTGCCTGCTGCTTTCTGTTTTGAAGCACCAAGCATGTCACTAAGTTAACAGTGGTACAACCTCCTGTGTCCACTATCCCCACTACCCCCCATCTTAGACACGCAGAGGAACCATTTTGCCCTGAGACAAACATCTGAAGTACAGAGAAAGGCTGTCAAGAATGTACTCAACACACAATGAACAAAAAAGGATTTGGGCCAGAAAAGGCTCTTAAAGGTACTGAAGCGGACCAAGCTTCCTCCTCACTAGCTGTCCAAAGCATTTCCAGCCACATTCTCCTCCCAGCTATTCTACAGGAAGAACTAACTTGGGGAGGCCCTACGAGCATCCCTATGAGGGATGTCTGTCCCACCTAACTTTCAGACTTGCTTAGGCTAACAGTAGCTGATGAGTATTGACTATGCCCGGCAATGAGTCGAGGTGGACACCAATGCCATGGAGAACCGTTCCCCAGACAACAACATAGACGCTTCTAAGGGTCCAGTGACTTTTCCAAGTCCACTCACGGTTTCCATTGTTCCTTCTCTAGGAAGAGCTATAAACATGTACCTTGTTGTTTTCTTATCATTTCTAGGCTCAGGACTCAAGAACCAAATATCTGGGGCCTTACAGATCACAGCAAATGAAGTCCCAGATCTGCATTCTTCAAACTTGACAGCAACGCACGACAGAGCACCATCTCAGAGTCCAGGCCAAACTGATCCTACTCAAAATCAAAGGGGCAAAACAAGCCCAAGAAAAAGTTTTATCAGGTCAGGATCTCAGCTACCCTTAGAGTGCTTTGAGGCAGCTGCCATTATTTGGCACCTGGAACCTTCTTCAGTGAGGGCGACTCTTCATTTTAGTCCGAGAAAAGCCATAAGGCATGGGGGGAGGGGCAAGAACAAATGGCAAGAGGATTCTGGGTCACTGTTCTCATGGGTCGGTCCGCTGCCTGACTATGGAGTGGCTTCTTTCCATTTTATGGAGGAAAACTAACCTCCAGGAGGCTGACACAACAGTCCTCAAGCTCTCTGTTTTCTACGTTGAAGTCAGGGGTAGAAAATAAAAGAGAAACAGGAGCCAGAAATTGCCCAGCTGGGTTGTGAAACAATAGGGAGCTATCGTGATTCCCTGGCAGGGTTCTGACAGCTGGGGCTTGGGAATCCAGCTGTGCCTGGGCTTGTACAGCCATGCCGGACTTCAGGAATCAAAGTGTGTTGGAGCAGCCAGGTAGGTCACCATTTTTAGGACAGCCATTCCAACACAGGATGAAAGGGAGACAGCCCCAGGAAATCTGCGGCTTTGCCAGCAAATAGCAGAGCCGATTAGAAATCTACTTGGTGCTTGCCCCCACCTGCCGCCCAGTCCTCTCGTGGGGCTGGGGCACTGCTGTTAGCCAAGCTGGATCTTATCACCTGGGCTCTCTCCCTCTGCCCCAAGCTCACCTGCAAATGAACAGAGCCTTACCTGGCCTCCTTCAACTGTGGGAACAAGTTTGTGGCATTGAGAATGTTGCCATCTCCTCGAGGTGGCAAACTGACATTAAGTGGGAGCCTTACAAACACTGTCTTCAAAGTAGGGTCTAAAGGTGAAGTTTCTGTTTGGTGGTGGTGGGGTGGGGTAGGGGTGAAAAGGGGGAGGGAGGGCCAGTGGCCTGGTAGATAAACCACTGGGAGAAAGGAGACTGGGAATCCTTGACTTGTCTCAAGAGGGGCAAATGCTGTCAATCACAGCTAATTGTTACCACATAGTCACATGGGCCCAGGGTCACTGGGTTGTCAAATTTTTCATCCTTGGACAACCCAGAAGACTAAGATATCGTAATACCTCAGTTTTAATGAGTGGGAAGCTTTAAAAGAAATCAATAAGAACACATCTCCTATGTTAATTCGAAGCACAGTCTGCCTATATTTGGCTAGTCCTTTTAGACCTACTTTGGTCATATTGCCTACAAAGAGAATGAGTCTGAAGATGTCACTACAAACAATGGACGACTTACACGTTTAAAGAGAACGAAAGGACCTTGGTATGCTGGCAAGGGATCTGATGAGCAGAAGGTACTGAAGGCTCTATTTGTCTGTCCACAGAAATGGCTTCCTTGCTCAGCTTGCTATTGCCAGCTGAGTTTCAAACTCAAGAAGTTTCATGGAATTTCAGATGGTTCTCCTTGCTGCCCTCGAATTGTTTTTAAATTGTGACAAAAATCATCCAGCAGAACTAGCCATTTAAAAATGTATCATTCAGTGGCTTGGGAAGATAAATCAATTAGTGAAGTTCTTGCTATATAAGCATGAGTTCCATCCCCTGGACCCATGTAAAAGCTTGGGGGTGGGGTGGCACATATTTGTAATCTTTGAAATAGGAAGACAGAGATATGCAGGTCCCTGGAGCTCACTGCCTAGCCAACCTTCATGAGCAAGCTTCAGTCCCAGCAACAGAGCCTGCTTCAAAATAAATAAATAAATAAATAAATAAAAATGAGGTGACCATCTCCTGAGGAACCTCACCCATGCACACCTGTGTGTATGCGCTCTCCTGTGATATCTGAATACTCGCATGTACACTCACATAAGCACACTTGCACACACATCCACACCCTATGACATTAGTTTAGCACTACATAGGACAAGTAAATGAGGCTGTTTAGGTAGCAAAAAGCCAGAGCCTGAGAGAAGGTGAGTTTCTCAGGCTCTTGGGTCCTTAAGTTGAAACTTCACTGGATGAGGATGCTATGGTTACCATTCTAGCCCTTAGAATCTACAAGCACTCCCAAGACATGCTCAGATAAACCAGGGCAAAGCCAACACCCCTCTTGCCCTGAGTTCTGTGTGAAACAAACCGTACTTGGGGTCCTCCCCCTCTGGAATCCCCTGCAAGCATTGGTGTGATGGCATTTATTTTTTGCTTTAATATCATGCCTCTGTGGGGGAAAATTGGGGAGAAGTGTGATCATAGTAACAAAAAGAGGAAAGAGGTGTGTCCTGCTGCACCTGGAATTTCAGTTCCAGGCTGTCTACACAGAGAGCAGGAGCCACATTATACATGAGGACACCCCAACCTGCATTTCCTAGCTCCTACTGTGTTCATGTCTGGGATGTTCTGAAGCACACCTCCTGCTGCAGACTCCTTACAAACTTCCTGGACCAATGCTGCTGTCCAGGTTATGAGCACTCTACTTTCAGCTTTGGATTTTGCTCTCTGCGGAGTCAGGGCAACATTTATTCATTAAGTTCCTTTCATTTGAATGAAGTTCTTAAGGGACCTTCTCTACACTATCACTCAAGCTGCCCTTGTTTGTTGTAAGTCTTTTGGATTAACTCTATAGGCTAATTTTTCCCCTTGATAGTCCCTTTCTTGTAATATATTATTTTTGTGCAAGGGGCCTGGGTTGGAGTCCTAGCAACACAAAATACTTTTTAAAAATAAATACATACTAGCCTGTATTTGGGGGTCTGGAGGAGAGATGGTTCAGTGGTCAAGAGCATGCACCACTCTTGTGGGCAACCATAGTTTGTTTCCTGGTACCTTCAGGATGGGGAGGGCTCACAACCACCTGTGACTCCAGCCTCAAGGATCTGATGCCCTCTTCTGGCCTCCACAGGCACCTACACACACACACACACACACACACACACACACACACACACACACACACGGCATTCACTCATATAGATAAACACACACACACATCATAAGAAGCTGAATTTTTTAAAGATTGTATTGTTCTACTCCTCCTCTTCTGTTCAGAACCTTCCCCTCACGTTCATTCTCACCTCCGAGCCTGCGTTCATCTCACTGCCTGCCGCTCTTCCCAGCTCTGACAGGCCTGTGTGCTGTTCACAGGGCTGGAGTCACCTCAGCCGCCCACTGCTCGCCCTATTAGGCGCTGCTTTCTCCTCTCCAGTCATGGGCCACTCCCTCTTCTCGTGGGGCTCACTATCTGCTATCCACTGCCCCTCCTGAGCTAATCCCCTCATAGGAACAAGGTTTTTGTTCCATTTGCTGCTGGGCCTCCCATGTCTACACCATGCTGAGACTCTAGTAAACTCTAAACCGAATAACTCACTTGTTTTCCAGTTTAAGATAATCTGTTCTCAATTGTTTCAGTTAACCTGCTTTCTCAAATCTTAGACCACAGAAAAGTCAAGCACCATGGCATACACCTGTAATAACACAAGCATTTAGGAAATCAGGACAAGGGGGATAAAAGTTCAAGACCAGGCTGGACTACATAGTGAAACACTGCTTTGGTTTTGTTTGTTTTGTTTTAAAGCTGGGCCGGAGAGACAGCTGGGTTCATATAGTGCTTGGTACACAAGCAGGGGGACCTGAGTAAGAGCCCAGACCTTACATTAAAAGAAGAGGGTAGGCATGGCTGTGCATGCTTGAAGTCCCGGTGCCAAAGAGGCAGAAGGCAGAGATAGGTGGAGCCCTGCAGTTCATAGGCAAGCCAGCCCAGCCTACTCAGCGGGTTTCAGGCCAGTGAGGGACTGTGTCTCAAAAATAGATGGATAGAGCCAGGCTCGCATGCCTTTAATCCAAAAGAAAAAAAAGATACATAGATAAATACACACACACACACACACACACACACACACACACACACACACACACACACATATATATGGAGACAGACAGACAGACAGACAGACCAGGCCCAATGGGTAAGGGGGAGATTCTGCTACAGGGAAGTCTTTCCCATTGCTTGGTATTCCTTTCATTGAGTCTTTTTCCTAACTTTAGTGCTAAAAATCTGCCCTCCAACTCTTCTCCTAATGGAAAAGGTAAAACAAAACAAGAAACAAGGTACATGGTGCTTGAGGAATGACACCTGAGGTTGTCTTTTAGCTTCCATAAGCATGTGTACACGCACACACACACATACACCACACACATGCACACACACTTACACACACACATATACACACCACACACATGCACACACATAATACACACCACACACACGCACACATACATACACACACCACACACACGTACACACACATTTACACACACATACACACACCAAACACCACGCACGCACGCACGCACGCACGCACGCACGCACATACTTCACTCCAGCCAACCTTAGGAAGAATCCTCTCACATCAGTCTTTTGGTGAACTAATGAATTAGAGATGGAAGATAGTGGGAAGGGTGTGTTTATAATACACATCAAAACTAGACTCAGAGCAACTGAATTAAATGATCTGTGTTTTCCCATCTGTGGAAAGTCTAGCCAACAATCACTATGTTACTTGGAATCTTGGGAACAGTAGACGATAAGGCAGGGCATCTTTACTTTCTATTTCTGGAGAACTCATTATTTTCCATGCAATAATGATATCTATATTTGCAACTATAAAGTTAAAAAAAAATCTGCCTTCTAGAAAGTGGACAGGCTCATTTAGACTTAATTGGTTTCTCTGTTTTCTTGTTGCATGTATGGACTTATCCTGTGGTGAGTTAAAGCTCATTAGAAAGGAGATCAGGGTCCCCCAAGTTCTCGCATCCAATTAGTTAACACATTGTTCCACACTTTGGTGTGATTTTTGTCTCCTAGAGACTATGCCACCTGTCTTACACCTCCCCATGATTCCACAGGGGTCATTAGGATGCTGAGTATGAAAGCTCTGGCCTGGGCGTCCCATTTCTAATTCAGCTTTTAACTTAGGAGGACCCCTTCTCAATTATCAACCACAGAGCCTCTATGTCCAGAAAAAGCAACGGCCAAAGGTCGAAAGGGCACTGCAAGTCAATAGTACCATTTGTATACCTGGAAGGATGGAATAGCCTCTTCATTAATGTGCAATGAAGTTGAGTTAGATGTGTGTACTTTTTCCAGGCAAGTGAGAGATGTTGTCTCAAGGGGGAAAACTTGCACAGGCCTGTAATCTCAGTACTGGGAGAGCAGAGAATGGAGGATCCTGGGGGTTGACTGACCACCATCTAGCTGAACTAGCAAGGCTCAGTTTCAGTGAGAGACACCACTTCAAAAAATTAAGGTGGGAAGGCAGAAGACACTTGCTGTTGGCCTCTATGTGTTCCCATGTGCATGCATTTCAGCACATACACATACATGTCCAGGCACATGCATATACAACATACACACAAAGTGTAGCATCAGTTTTCACTAAAAGACAAGGCAAAACTTGATGGTGTATACTCATGAAGCAGAATCAGGAAGAATATTTGAGCCCAGGAGTTGGAGACTAACCTGGGCAATATAGTGATACCTGGTCTCAAACAAAACAAAAGCTGAAAGGAGATCCTAACAGTGGGAACAGGGGCTATCTCAGACTCTTTTACTGGCTTCTGAGACCCTACTCCTCATACTGGGTCACCTTGTCCAGCCTTAATACATGGGGAGGTGCTTAGTCTTACTGCAACTTGATATGCCATGTTTTATTGATACTTATGAGAGATCTACCCTTTCCTAGGTGGAGATGAAGAGGAGGCAATGGGGAGGTAGAAGAGAGGGACTAGGAGAGGGGGGGTGCGGCTGGGATTTAAAATAAACAGATGGGGGGAAAAGCTATGAGGAGAAAAAAGAAAAAAGAAAAGAAAACCTTCTAAGGAAATAGAGGTAATGAGCACTTTTTTATTTTTTAATTGCTGATATAATCCAGTAAGGTAGCTAGAACACTCAGCACATAGGAAAGTCAAAGTTTCCCATACTTCATCCAAATAACTAATTTAAAAATCTTGGAAACGATACCATTACAGGGGTAAATGTAAATGTTTAGGACTGGCAAGATGGCTCAAAGGGTGATGGTGTTTACTACCAAGGCTGACAACTTGAGGGTAACCCCTGTAAACCCCTTGGGGAAGGAGAGAGTTGACTCCTGGAAACTATCACCTGACCTCCACGAGTGCACGGTGGCATGTGAGTGCACACACAAATAATAAATGTCAGGAACTAAAAGAGACGAGTTAGATCTGAGCCGCAGAAGAGCTTGAAGATGGAAGAACATGCCTGGAATAGCTGAGATCTGTCTCCTCAAATCTAGATGTCCGCCACAACTCTAAACCAATGTGATTTTCCTGCTAACCTGACACTATCTGTAAAAACACTCAGAAAAATAAAACTCACAAGGAGTCTAAAAGGTTCTGAAAAAGAATGGAACTGGGCAAACATCATGTTTGAATTTCACTAGTGAACTATGAAAGTTTTCTAGTGGCTACTGAGTATGCACTTTATTTAGTAAAATAATAATGAAACACGCCCAGTAGGCACTATAAATACATACTAAATAGCATTTAATATCAAAATAGATTCTATTTACTTACAACAAATATACTGGGATAATGTGCTACCCACTCAGAAAGAAAACATATAAAGCTGATTATTGACTTACTCCAATAAAGCAAGTTAGAGATGGAGCAGTCTTCAAACATAACACAGCAAGAAGCCTAAGACTATCTGGGAGAGAGTATTACAGAAACATAGTTTAAAACATTGGTGGAAAGACTCAAGATGGACATGTAAACTAAAATCCAGAAATGGAAACAATGACAAGCTCGATTACATAACACTTTTAAAAATGATTGACTTGTTGGACCGTAACACAAGGAAATTGTCAAGCACCTCACGTAGGCCAAGACCTAACTCCCTGCACTAAACTCTCAGAAGCCACATAAAGACAAAATCCAGCCCAATGAAACAAGGGCAGAGGCATCAGTAGCACATGTGTGGCAAAGGAGTCCTGAAAGTGAAGACAAGACACTCAACTTCAGCAATGCTTCTTGAAAATTACAAACTGAAAAGCCCCAGCCTGTCTCCCCGACTCCCCATTAAACCAGCAGAAACAAGAGAGTACACTATGCAATGTTAATTGTGGAATATAAATTTGGTACAACCTCTTAAGATGGGGAGTTACCCTCTGCTACAATTTAAATGTTGGTTTAACAATTTGTCCCAGCATTCTACCATCAATTTATCCAGTAGCCACTGTACCCAGCTAAGTGGGACTGTTGTCCATTGAAGAAGATGAAAGCAAGCCTGCATAGGTCACTATAGCGTGATGGGACACTGACGACGACGACGAAGCTACGTAAGCAAAGGGACTGGGTTCTAAAGGAAGGGGCGAGTTTTGGTCAGGGAGGCTTGAGTAGCTAGTTCTAACTGGGAAGGAAATGCTTGGTGGCCTATATTGCTTCATCTGAAATGCATATTTTGTTTTATCTACAAACTAATATATACACCTATTATCCTGCCTCTGACTCAGGCAGCTGGTGTAGAATGTTCCACCCCCGGTTCAGTACAGCGGCTGGGCACACACCTGGGAGCAGCACCGCCTCCCAGCCTTGTTTCCATCAGTGCCGCTCTCCCCTCACCAAAACAACATTCCACAGGAGCCTTTTCCAGGATGTGCAGTGTGTAAAGGATGTCTCAGCCACTGAGCAAGCCAGCCTGAACTGCAGCTCTGAGGGTGGAAACTTTTTCATTCATCTCTGGAGCAGATAAGAATCCAGACCAAAGGTGGAGTCTGAGTCACAGTGCCAGAGGAGCTATGAATATGCAACTTTCAACATTTACTCCAAGTAGCTGAGAAGAAAGACTGGTGTGAGATCCTGACCTATGAGCCAGTAGATAACTTCCCAGCCACTTAGCAGCACCCACGCTCTCAGGCCACCACCTCACATTAGCCATGTGATCGGGCAAAGCCCTGCTCCTGGGTGTTCTGAAAGACACACACACACACACACACACACACACACACACACACACACACACGCTCGCACAGGCACGCCCATGTGCTCAGAAAGTCAGGAAAGTGGCATCTTGGACTCGTCACAAAGATTTGTGAGCCTTGAATTCACAATTCCAGCAGGACAACATCAGAAGAGGGAGCTCTACTAAAGCCCCCAGGAGGTGGACCGGTAGCGCTTTCCATAGCAAGGAAAGATTGACTTCCATTGTTTAAACGATTAAGGGGGAGGGGTAAGAACAAGAACCAAATAAGAACCACCTCCCGCTGCACTCTCCCTTCTGAGCCCAACTGCTAGGATGAGTCCCACAGCTGGAAGATGCAAGACACCTGCCATAGGCAAGCACACTGTAAAGGAATCATAAGACTGTCAAGAAAGATCCGCTGCACACACAGGGCCAGGAACTCAGGAGAGCTGCCATGGCTTCTTCTTCTGGATTGGTTCTCAACAAGGCTTCTGGAACTGAGGGAACATCTCTGGGATGTGCTGGGAGCACTCCATGTGAAGGTCATCCTAGCCTTTAGAGTCCCACACACCCAGCACAGACTTGAAGGTAAAGTGGGAACCCACCAACCCATCGAGACTTCGGCAGCTTTCTGTTGCTCACTACTGGCACATGCTCAGAGAAAGACAATCAGGGGGAGGAGTCTGTTAAAGGACACTCACTGAAGCATTCAAAGAAGAAACACAATGTATGCCTGGACTGGAGTCTGCTTGATCTTTCTTGGAAGTACCACCACTGGGTCTTCACACTTACACACTTCACACTTACACACAATGTAAATGAGGCCAAGGCAGAGTCCCAAGTATATCACGTGTGCACTGGGATATTCAAACCCACGATATCCAGGTAGCCACAATGTTCAGAACGGAGAAGGTAAGCTTGGAATTCTTTAGCTAGTAGAAAGCCATTTTTTTTTCCTCAGGGAGCTAATGTGCTCTGTTGGGATATATCCAAGTGTTGGCTGTTTGGGGTAGACAAAAGTATACATTTGTTTACCCTGTGACACTTTTATTTCTATGCTCACTTTTACAAAGGTGTGTGGAGCTGGGGGTGTAGCTAGTTGACAGAGTACTGGGTCAGCATGCATAGAGCCCTGGGTTTGATCCCCAACACCAAATAAACCAGGAGTAGCAGTATACTCCTGTCACCCCAGCACTCTGGAGGTGGAAGCAGGAGAATCTGAAGGTCAGATTCAAGGACATCCTCTGCTATACAGTGAGTTTGGGACCAGTCTTTGATACACACAGCCTATCTCAAAAACAAAACGCCAAAATAAAATAAAAATAAAAATGAAAGACCCCAAGAAAACAGAAAGAACAAGAGGAAGATGAAAAAAAGAAAGGAAGAGCAGAACAGAAGGAAAAAGGAAAGAGAAGGCAAAGACCTTGGGCCTGTGTGCCTAGTACACCCAGTGTTGATCGATGAACATTGGAATATATAACTCCTACCCTCTGCAGCATTACAGGTTTCTGCAACATGAAAAAACAAAGATGTGGAATGAGCGTATGAGAATGAGGGAGAACAGGCCCTTGGAGACAGGAGTAGAGTAGACAGCCCTTTGGATCACTACAGGCCCAGAAGTATGATCCTTGATCTCAGGCCTCACTGCTAAGAGTCTCTTTTCCAGGGCCAAAGACAGCGATCCAACCAGTGAAGCCCACGGACAGGAAGACACTCTCACACACCCTGTTGTCAACCAAGCTTGCTGCCATCACACTCAGCAAACCATCTTTCTCAACTCTTGTCTGTGTCTTATCAACCACCTTCCTGAATAAACCCCATCACCGTGGGTTGGATGGACCTAAGTAGAAGGGAAGAGAGGAAAGGTCCAGGGGTGGCTGAAGACAAGAACAGAGAAAGAGCAGTACTTAGAAGAGGGAACGAGGGAAAGATTTTTCTTCCTTGCAGTAATATTGATTGTATGTAACAACAGGTTCATTAGTACATTTTCTTTTTCTTTTTTTCCCCTGATCTGGGAACTGAACCCAGGGCCTTGCACTTGCTAGGCAAGCGCTCTACCACTGAGCTAAATCCCCAACCCCTCATTAGGACATTTTCATGCATGTCTAATGCAGTTTTGCTCACATTCACTTCCAATACCCTTTCTCCTCCCACTCCCACTGACCCCTGGGAGATGGTATTTCTAATGGAGGTGGAAGGTTCATTTTTTTTTTTTTTTTAGTTAAAGAGTGAAGAAAAAGGCCCCAAGAGGAATCAGTGAGAGCACCATGCCACTGGAGTCAGACTGGGTTCTCAGGCACAGTCACTGGGGATAAGGTGGTGACAGCCCTTGGCCAGTTGAGTCAAGTGGTACTTAATAGGACACCCCTTGTTAATTCAAATCCCAACAGCCTATTAACTCGGTCCCTTAGGATATTTGTGGAGCCACCCACAGGGTGGTGACAGGAAGTGACAAATCCCGAGGGCACTCAGGTTGATAAAACTAACCTTGATCTACTATTATGCTTCCAACTAATCAGACCAATGGCCCCACCCTACAGAAAAACTTGTCAAGGTAAACACCCCCAAAGGGCAGCCGCAACTTCTTGCTGACCAAGTGACTTTTGAGAGAACAAGTTAAGCAAAGCCAGTATCACAAGTCCCCTAGATTTGATAAGAGGGTCTGTAAAAAGATAGAATGGACAAAGTGCTCGGTCCTCATCATTCCTTCGTGATAAAGAGTGGATGACGCAAGAGGTTGTGAAAGAGACCTTCCTGCCTGGGTTCAGAATCAGGTCTCACACTACCTGGCTAGACCAATGGTCAAGCATCACCAGATCTGAAGTGTAAGCAGTGAACTTGACTGTCAGGACTCCCCTGTCCAGAAACAAACCTCCAAGGCCATTGCTTTTGTGACTTCAGAGCAGCAGAGCTGTCATTTATGAGACGAGAGGACCCAGGGACAGTTACTCAACATCATTGCAAGTCTGCTCTTTCAACTGCACACAGCAAAAATGCTGTGGTACCTCGTGCACCATTGGGCATGTGGCAAGTCCTGAAGAAAGAGCCTCTCTTGTCAGGGCCGGGGATATGGCTCAGTCAGTACAGTACTTGCCACACAAGCCTGAGGTCCTCAGTTAGGTTCCCAGAACCCAGGTCTGGAAAAACAGAAGTCAGGTGTGGTGGCACATGTTTGTAATCCCAGCTGGGAAAGGGGACACAGTAGATGTCTGGGACTAACTTAGTCTGATCATGAGTTCCAGGCCGATAAGAACGTCAGTCTCATGACGATGGTGAGAACCTGAGGAAGAGCTCCAAAGTGTCCTCTGGTAACCAGATGCATTTACACATGCCTACACACACCTACACACATGTGTACCTGCACACACACCAACACAAAGGGTTTCTCTCTTCTATTTACCTCCATTTTCACATCCTTACTCCTATCACATGATCTGTTATGAGATGTCCCAAAAGATACAATCGTCATCTTGGTTCCTCTTACAGACAAATGTCTTAACAAGTCTTTGTTTCTATTTAAACACAGCGCTTCTAATTGGAGGAGACAGGGCTGTCACCAACCCAGCCCCATTCCCTTCCTCATATCCTCCTACAAGCCTCTCACAATCCCAGTCTTAGAAAAGAATGTCCCAGGAAGACCGAGAGGTCTGTAATGGCAGTTCACGGACTGGCTGACCTTCCAAACCTCATGAACTCATTTATTTATTCACATACCAAGAATGGGGAAGCTAGGAAGAATCCAGCCCTGTGCCAGTGGGGAGGGCTACTGAGAGCCTGGATCTAACACCATGAGAGAGCCAGAGGCACTGACCACAGAACGTGGTGTGAGCTGTGAAGGCTGAGGTCACTGCTGGGACCACACCACACTTGCAGCGCCGCCAGACTGAAAAGTCACCTTTGGCTGCACCCAGAGTCACTGCGTCGTCAGCTAGGCATGAGTATGGGACACAGCAAGCAGGAACCACACTCCTGCTTTTTAAAAGGATGCCAAACCTGGGACTCGGAGCTCATCTCCCTGGAAGAGGGGAGAAAATACTTCTTCTTCTCTTTCTTTTTTTAAGGTGAATTCACTTTTTAAAACTTAAGCTTTTGCCGGGCGTTGGTGGCGCACGCCTTTAATCCCAGCACTCGGGAGGCAGAGCCAGGCGGATCTCTGTGAGTTCGAGGCCAGCCTGGCTACCAAGTGAGCTCAGGAAAGCGCAAAGCACACAGAGAAACCCTGTCTCGAAAAACCAAAAAAAAAAAAACAAACAAACAAAAAAAAAAAAAAAACAAAAAAAAACCTTAAGCTTTTTTAAAAGGTACATTCACAATGCTAGGCCGCTGACCTTCTATTTAATTCCAAAACATTTTCATCACCTCAAAAGGAACCCCTGTGCCTGTGCCTCACTCACCCCTCACTCCTTCCCCCAACCCGACAACTGGTCTGTCTACATCCAGCCTCTATGGATTGAGGTGGGAGGATTTGCTAAAGATTAACTACCTTACAGTTTCTTGTTCTTTGGCCTATGCATTAAGCCAGCCAGACTCATCAGCGTTAAAGCACAGATCACCCTTGGAACTAAATGAGCCCAAGTTCAGATTCCAGGTCCAACCATGCATGATGTGTTGAATGTCTTTCTAAGTCACACTTTTAACCCTACTCCATGGGCTAAGAATCACAAGAAAAGCACCCATAGGACTCTGAGCACAGTGCTCCCCAGTGACAGCAGTGCTAATATTCATGGTTCCAGGAAAACCTCAAATAGGGGACGACCATATAAACTCAGTATCTGGTATCCAAGTGTCACATACAAAAATCTTCTTACACGCTAAAATTGTAGGCTATTCAAAGGAAAGCTAATCCTACAAGTGAATGAAGAACAAGTTTTTAAAATAAAATTGTAAATATTTTGTTTTTGAAAGCATCAGACTGCCTACAGTTCCGATACAAGTGACAGCCTACTTGCTCTGTGACCTTGGGGAAGTAGCTTCGCCTCTCTGATGCTACTCTCTTAACCATCGGACAGTGAAACCATCCACCTCAAAAGATTGGCTTGACCAAATATGTTATCTGCTATGTGTTGGTACTTGGCTGAGAGCTCTGTCCTTCTACAGTGTCCACCCTCCTTGAACTTGCAGCCTCGCCGTGATGTAGCACTGAGGTGCACAGAAGCACACTGATATTGTGGTATGTGTCTTTGCCCTAAAGAACTATCACATAGCTTGGCATCGTGGCACACACCTAGAATCCCAGCACTTGGACAGCCGAGGCAGGCAGATCACCAGTCTCATCTACGTAAGGAGTTCCAACTCAGCCTGGACTACAGTGATTGTCTATTTCAAAAAACAAAGCAGGGCAAACAAAGTTATAACATAGCCTTAAGTCAGAATGCTTGGCTGCGACTCTGTGTGGTCTGGACAGTATTGTTTTTTTAATTAAATTTAATGTGTCTCTCTGGGTTCTATGTGCTGCGATTTTTTCTAGCGTCCCCATCACCAGTATCCCATCATACCCCAGCTACTTCACCTGCCTGTGCTAACCGCTTCCCTCAAACCTCCCGCCTGCCCGCCTGCCTGCATTTACAGCTATGCTTTATTTAGGCTTTTGTGCCTTTCATTGGCCGACACAGGCACATGAGTGATGCTCATAAGCTTTTATACTGTGTTTCTCCCAAGGTGCATTCTAAAATGACCGGAAACAGCTGCCACATGGATACAGAGGGCAGGGTCAGAATCTATGGCTTCTATCTCCAGTTTTGAAACCTGACCAAAGCTTTACTATTTTAGACCTGCCTCTTACAGGGCACCAGTCACCTACAAGTAGAAAGTTTAGATTCAATCCTGACGTTCAGACTGTCAAAGGGGGGAGGGGTGTGATACCACATGGGGTATCAAAACCCAGCCATGGAGCCCTTTCTCAATACTCACTCTCTCAAAGCCCTTCCAGAGCATCTTAGATCTAACCTGTGCTGATAGCCCCAAAAAGAGACCCAACTTCATTCAGAAGCCATTCAGTCTGTTTCTCCATCTCCTTAGTCTCATTCCTTAGCTTTTACCATCCGAGAGTCAAAGTCCAGTGAAAAGCAAGGTTAAACCCCCAGCCCACCCCAGGGAGCTACGCCACGTGCTCAGGCCCGCAAAACGGTCTCTGTAATCCACCTCCGGAAAAGGGACGGAGAAAGTCCCCTCCCACCGTCCGTTCCTCCTTTTCCTCACCTCTCCGGATCCAGGGAGCACGGGTACCCCTGGGAGCCCCCACCCCTACCTCCACCCTCACCCCCGGGGCATAAAGAGCATGGCGCCCACGTGGGCCACAGCGAGCCGCGAATTACAACCAGCTTCCTGAAGCTGGGCAGGGAGGAGGGGGGTCGGATGCCTCTGTGGCACGCCCAGGGGCCCGTCCTTGGATCACACCCCGCTACAGATCCCTTACCCTGTGAGGGGCCGAATGTCTTGGAGCTTGAGTGGGGGGCTTCCTGGCTCCGGCTTCTCGCTGGCTGGAGAGCCCCTATCCTTCCTTCCTCACCCCGGGCTTCTCCAGGGGCAGGGCGGCTTCAGAGCGTCCATGCAGGCAGGCAGGCAGGCAGCCGGGCTAGTGTCCGCACTTATGCCCTGCCCTGAGCCGTCCCAGCCAGGCCATAGCCCGGCTTTCTGACATGCTGGTGCTGGGGACTTCACTTCCTGGTTTTTTTTTTTTTTTTTCCTCTTTCACAACTGAAAGTGGAAGCGCTTCTGACCAGGAGGAGACAGGCAGCCTAAGCTACCCCGCCGGTTTTCAAAGCCTTTAGCCCCAGCCCCTAAGGGCTGAAACAAAAGCCACCTAGCATCCACCCAGTCCACCTGCTCCCGCTGGTCTCACTAGCTCTCCTCTAAGACGAAAATCCAAATGAAACCGAGCTGAGGTGCCCCTGGGTTCACTGCCAGAGAGACGGAGGTGACGTTGTATCCCGCTGCGTTCGCAGGACAGGAAAGTCCAGCGAGAGGGACCTCCGCCCTTGGGGCAGTCTCAACAACTGTCTTCTCCATGTAGCCCCTTTCCCGGTCCTCAGAGCTGCCCGGCTCAGGGACACATGCGGACCTCACAGAGACAACAGAATAAACAAAATAAGCCAGGAACCACTGGGGCAGCCAGCCATTAAACTGACGTGGCTCCTTTTCCTCTGACACACCAGATCCGTCTCTGACTCCGGCAAGTTTAATGCAAAACTGTGTCCTGTGCCTCCCCACTTCCACCTTACAACCCGGGTTCATGGCTGCCTTATTTATCACCCTAACGCTCTGATCTCCCAGGGGCACAAGGAGACCTCATTCTCGGATTTGGAAGACAGATGACAGGTCCTGCGCCCCCAACCCCACCCCCAGCAGCAAACTCACAGACAGACAGAATTACACAGCACTTTCCCAGCCTCGATCCCTCCAGGAAGGATGGGGAGGAAGTTCAAGGTGAGTCTGGCTCTTCACTAGAGTGCTAGCTACCTTAGTATTTCTTCTCTCTGCAGAGAGCACCCCCTCCTGCTGGAAAGGCCAGGAAAATGGAGCCATATCTCAAAGAACAGCAGGTCTGTCCCCTTTGGAAGGATGGAAGGATAGAAGGAGGTGCCTTCAGCTTTTGTTTAGTTTCAGAGCTCAGCTTCCCCTGAAACAATTTTCTCCCGAGGAGAACATTGGCAGAGTGGATGCCAAGCCTCAGTGCCTGGGATGCCCCTGGCTTCTCTCTAAGGCCTGTCTTAGCCTGTGGCAGGTTCAGAGGATACCAACTAATATCATTGTCATTGGTCTCCTCTAGAACTGAATGCCAAGTTCAGCAAGGTCTGAGTCATTCTATGCCTTTCTATGCAGCCTCTATGAGCCCCAAAGATTTCTATGGAAGATTCTGACATCACCAAGATTTTCACAGTCTGGTCAGCAGAGACTGACCATCACATCCTCTCTAAAGCCATGCCACACTGCTCAACAACTCAGAGGTGTATCCAAAAAATGAGGCTAGTGCTGCATCCCTTACAGAAGATATCCCCTGAGCCAACACATGGCACGTCCTTTAGGATGCTTGCCAGCCCCTAATAGCATCACTGCTGATCCCGTCCTTCAGGAGTCTCAGTCATCAGCAGTGGTTAAGTGGCTTCTCTAAGGAGTTCTGAATGTAAGATGAAGGGAATCTACATCCTGACTCAGTCTTTAACCTTTCAAAAGCTTTATGCCTTCTAAAAGTGAGATTGATAATTCTCTTTCAATCCTTTTCCCCCCTCTCTCTTCTAGAATTCAAATGGCTCACATATTTCCCTTTCCAATCACTTTCTTTCTTTGCTTCCCACACAAGTCAGCTGAGATTACCACTCATATTATGAAAGAACTTTAAGCAGGTTGAGGATGAATATGCATCCCACCTTCCCCCGTCTCATAGACCAGGGAAGGCAACTCACCTTGTGAGAGCAGTCAGTCACAGTTCTAGCTGGGTCGAGGAACGGCTCCTCTTGCAGCTAGCTCGTTGGTTCAGCACCACATTCAGCTGCCTCTGCCTTTCCACGCTCGCTCGGGGACTAGGCACACCTGAAGCCACTGGATCCTGTCCTGAGAGTGTCCTGCCAGCTCCTCTGGAACCTTTGGACCTGTTGCAATAAAGGTGCAAAGGTAGAAGTTACCTGCTCAAACACTCAGTCACCTCTGACAGAAGTGGAGAATTTGGCAAAAGGTTAAACAAGAGATTGTTAGGCAATGGACTTAAGAGGGAAAATAAAAGAGTGATTGGCTCAGAAAGCTGCTGTCGAGTGGGGTGAAACTTATAAAACCCAGACTTCAGGGGAAGGGGTAGCCATGTGTAGGGCTTTGCATAGGAGGTTTTTCTTTGCCACCATCTTTGGGAGTGAGAAAGGAAGAGGCCAGACTAGACTAATAAGGCTGAGAAAGTGTACCTTAATTTCAGGATGACAGGAAATGGGGAAGTCACTTGCTGGTTTAAAGATCTGGACAAAGTGGAAGTTTGTGTTTGGAGATGAGCCTTCTAGGAAAGCCAGGATAATCCAGGATATTCCAAGGCAAGCAAGCAAGCAGAGCTGGCCTGAGGTATAGAATGTGAACCAAAAGACCAACCCAAGTGGGCTGTCTTCCGAGAGAGCAGAGTCAGGGGCACAGCCTGCCCTACTTGCCCCTAGCAAGAAGAAGCACTGTGGCTGTTGCCTCATAGTGTAGTCTATTTTCTCCCTTCTGTCTGTGTGGAAGATGCGCATTACCTATGTTGTTCCTAAATCATTAAGGCTGAAAAGGCAACACTAATCAGAAGGAATATAAACGGAGAGCTAAAAGAGGATCTGCAGACCTTGAATAACCTCTACTTCAGAGTCAGACCAATGAACTCTTTTCAAGAAGGTGCTAAAAATCTTGCCACCAGATAGTAGACAACCCAGGCCTAAGGCAGGGCCATGGATGCCCATCACCATGTTTGGTCCCTCTGTGATCCTACCTCTCTGGTCAATGCCACCAGTGAAACTTCAATGCTTGCCTGCTTTCTTTGTGCCAGCCCTTTAGAAATGTAGAGAAAGGCTTACTTTGTAATGTACCTGGTCAGGTGTCCAATATCAAAGTCAGGCATCAGCACCATTTCCTGCTCGATTCTGTGTGGGGTGGTTAGCATGTTCATGACATGGGGTCTTCTCATTCAGGTCTTAGAGGCATGGACCTCAGAGGTCATCTCTCCCTAAAGAGCCTTAACACTTCCTTAGTACCAGAAAGAAAAAGGCTTCTAAGAGGCTCTGAAGAGAGCAGACTGATGAGAACTTTGGGTGTCAGTGCCACCAGACTGGACCAGTGCCAAGGTATGTTGGTCAGGAAACTACTGACTGAACACCTGCTGATACCACACTCTCCAGAGAGTAAGATATGCCAAGACAAGCTGTGGTTTCCAAACTTTAGTAAATGTCACAGTTCCCCAGAGGGAATGTTACAACACATTGTCTGGGCCCGTGCCATAGTTTTGATTCTGCATTTCTATCAGTGTCAGGTAACATGGGTGCCACTCGAGATGAGTGTTTGCATCAAACATCTACCCTACATTCAGTAGGACCAGATACTACAATATCTATAGAGGTTTCATTAGGGATAGCCTTGGTTACGGCCAAGTTTGACCCAGACTTGAACTGGTGCTTTTGGAGAATCTGGACAGCTGACTGAGTCCCAGAGGGAGACTTTAGCTGAACAGGAGTCCTGTCACTGGCTGTTCACACCACCTTTCCACACATCTAACTCAAAGTCATGCAGAGTCAGAGTGGCCAAAACAAGTGGGTAGCCTTGTATGAATGAGGAATGAATGAATCATCAATGACATAGCAACCTTGCTTTATTCTCAGGGACATTGGAGACTTCAAAAGGTGGTGAAAAGCCCAGAGTCCAGGTCTCTAACACTCTAGCAGGCCATACCATCTTTTCCTCTCCTAAAAAATAAAATAAAATATTTTTCACATGTTTATGTGATAGGTGTCCCTGTTGAGTGTATCTGCAGGTGTGTGTGTGTACATACTGATATTGAGTGTTTTTGCTTGGTTGCTCTCCACTTTATATATTGAGACAGGCTCTCACTTGAACCCAGAACTCTCTGGCTAGTCCACCTACTCAGCTTTCAGTCTTCCAAGAGCTGGGATTACAGGCAGGTCTCCATTCCACCTGGCATGTATGTGTCTGTTGTGTTTCTGCAAAAGCAGGTGATTTTCCCACTGATGAACCACCGTCTCTGGTGTGTCAGACCAGGCTTCTTTATAGTACCCACAACCATACACTTTAGAATACAGTAATTATTTTAAATCCCTTTCAACTTGGGCATCTAGCAGCCCCTAAAACGTACAAACCTTCATTCTTTTAGGCCACTGACAGGCAAGGTTCTTGAGATGTGTGGTGCCTGACAAGTAGCCTGACACACTCTTCCACGTGACCCTCTGATGGTCTTCATAGACCTTCTTTGCCTTTTCTTAGGGACAAAGGAACTGTACATCCAATCCACCATAGTTCTGGAATCCCAGACACTGACATTCCAGAACTCTATAACACAGCCTCAGAACAGCCATGCTGCCTCTTGGGCTCAGGGTGGGGAGTACTTCACAGATAGAAATCAGCTTGTCCAAGGGCCTGAACGCAGAGGAAGGCAGACATGTTTATACCACACTTCCTAGTTTGTGACTCTTCCAAGCTGCCGCTTCATATCTGTGAGGTGTGAGTGTCAACGAGACCTTCAAACATCCAGACCAATAGTAAGGGACGGGAATCCAACCCCAAGATGAATACTTCATTTGGTTCTTAAAATCGGCTGGATGGAGGCTGCAATTTGCCTGAATGAGAAAGAACAACTCAGATAGGACATGTCACTTCCTGAGGTTCTATACCTTGGAGATTATGCTATGATGATGTGGGGAAGGAGAGCACACTTATTTCTTAAATATTTTTAGGTTATTTGTAGCATCTGGTGATTTCCCTATTGTCCTTTAAGAGTCTGGCATGGCATAAAGTGTTATTTTAAAATTTTATTCACTTCCAGCATTATAACAAAATTTATAGTATAGGTTACTTCAAGATTCTATACAATATTGACTCTAATAAGTCATAAAGGAAAACTAAAATTTCTTCTTTTTTTTTTTTTTTTTTTTCGAGACAGGGTTTCTCTGTGTAGCTTTGTGCCTTTCCTGGAGCTCACTTGGTAGCCCAGGCTGGCCTCGAACTCACAGAGATCCACCTGCCTCTGCCTCCCGAGTGCTGGGATTAAAGGCGTGTGCCACCACCGCCCGGCAATTTCTTCTTTTAATAATATTCTGGTATTATTAAATTCTGATAATAAATTCTGATCTTAGAATCTAGAAGAGTCTTCTTAAGCTTCTAGAGTGTCTGTTTTAGAATATTTTTGGGGGGGTTCAGATTGTAGAATGTACACAAAATAATGCTTTCCTCAAGAAGTTTGGGCAAGAGTGAGAGTGAGAGGTGGAATACGAAAAAGGAAATATGTGGGTTGGGGAGGAAGTCCAAGAGCAAGAGCCCACTGGGCATGTGCAAGGCCCTGAGTCCCAGCACAGGAGGACAAGGAGAAGAGAGGAAGGAGAGGAGGAGGAGGAGGAGGGGGAGGAGGAGGAGGAGGAGGAGGAGGAGGAGGAGGACAATGGCTGCACAAGACACCTGCAATGGCTGGAGATGTGGAGATGCCAACATGTAGATGGGGAGGCTATTAGGCTGTCTGACCGCTTGTCCAAGTCAGGCAGAATGGCCCCAGAGCAGACAGAAGCAGTGTCAGAGCTGAGCATGAAACAACTCAGGACAGCTTAGCAGTGATGGACCAGAAAATGAGGAGCTGGGATGGCATGTCCCAGAGTTCACTGACTAGCAGGTAGAAGTGTCATAGAGTGAGGGCTATGAGGGTTGAACTTTAGCTTCCCACATGGCAGAGCTGACGCTGAAGTTTGTCATCAACTGAGATATGGAAAGAAGGGGCAAAGTACCCGAAAACTCTCTCCTAGAAGGGCTCTCCTAACTGGCTGTTGGAATTCCATGTCATTCTGCTTATCTGCTATTTCAAAAGGCTAATGATGCTCAAAGTACATTTCCAAGGCAGCAATCGAAGATCCTCAGGGAGCTCCTCATCCTTAGTTCAGATCCTTGCAGAGGCCTTCTATAATCAAGGCCCACAGTGGAGAGCATTATGGAACACTTGCCAAGTGGCCGCCCTGCACTAAGAGTTTTGCAGCATTTCATCTAATCTCTCACAGCAACCCTAGGAAGATCTTATTGTCCTTTGGAGAGAAATGAAAGGGTCCTCTTGGAGTAAGAGGCCAATGAACGTGTTCGAAGTACATGGCTAGCGGTTGGAATAACCTCATGGTTAAACTTTGAGCTCAGGTAGTCTTGGTCCAGAGTGTAACCTTATCTCTGTAGTTCAGTGCCATCAACTCTACAGCTCCCTTATTCTTTTGTGTGCACACACGTTTCTCCTGAGGACAGTCAGTGATCTCGATAAACATTAAGAACCCTTGCTCTAAGTCAGCAGGACCCAATAAGCCCTTGAAACCAGATATCAAGCTGATCACCACCTTCCTCTCCTTCAATGGGGGCGGGGGGGGGGCACAGCCTTTCTGCTTCTGAGCTCATTTCCCTCAAAAGCCTCACTCCATACACCGGCAGGCACTGATGAGCTAGATGTTCTAGCCGGCTTCTCTCTCCACCAGCAGCTCTCCCTTCTCTGTAATCTGTTAATGCCGAAATGCTTCGGCTCCACTCTAGGGGCTGACATTGCTGCGTCACTGGGGGCTTCACAGAGGACAAAAGGAAACCTGAACCCACAGCTTGATGTCTACAGCTGCTAATTTCCCTCAGTTCCAGCTACTGACAGCGATTGCTTGGGCATGCATTATCTTGAGGCCACTTGTTCATTCTTTCTGGGAAGGAAGTGTTACCCAAAGATATGCAATTGGCTGGCAAGAATGCTATTTGCACAATAGCAAGAAGAAGAAGCATCCACCAGACAAGGTTCATTAGCATCCCCCCCTTAAATGGGGAGCTATGGACAATTAACGGCTTCTAGGGGAGGGACAGTCAGTTTCTCTAGGGGTGTGGCCCCTGGTAGGGTGGCCACACTCCCGTGGGTGGCTTCATACCCAGGAATATTTGGGAAGCACAAATTGGACTGGGTGGGTTATTAAAAAATAGGGCATAAAGTTGGGGGTGTACGGAGATGGACTAGGTCTGGAGAGAAGTTAGGGGTAAAAATGGGGGATAGATAAGATCAAAATACCAACCAATTAATAAAATAGTATGAAATTACCAAACAATAAAAATATAAAAAAAAAGAAATCCCCCCAATTTCTAGCTCTTCATCCCTCCTTCCCCCAAACCACAGAAAACAAATTGACTTACAACCTTGGAACTGAGCCTCCTAGTTGGTGATTCATGATACACTAGTAGGTCAAGATACACCAATTAACTCTTTACTGAGGGTGGCTGTTGTGCCGACAGACAGCTGTGTTCTAGGGGTTCTATTATGCCATACAAATACCATAATTATCAGAGTCATGGAGTGAACAAATCAGAACATGGAGATATGAGCTACCTGCTCCTTTATCAGCAAGGAATAAACATCCAGACTGAGATCTAGCAATCCCACTTCTGGGTATATATACAAGGAAAATTAAATCAGTATGTTGAAAGGACATCTGTACTCCTATATGCCTTGTGGCATTATTCACAAGAGACAAGATATAAAATTAACTAAAGTGTCAATAAATGAACAAAGAAAGTCTAATGTATAACTAAAGTAGAGGGGCTAAGGCCATAAGCCAGTTGGGAGAATTGAGTTCTTAACTAGCCCTAGTGCAGCCTTGCGTGTCCAATCCCCAGCACTGCATACAACTGTATGTTGGTGGTACATGCTGCAATCTCAGTCTTCAGGAGGTGGAGGCAGGAATCAAAAGTCAAAGTCTTCCTTTGCTTCATGAGGAGATTAAGACCAGCTTGGGCTGCTGGGTGGTGGTGGTGGCGGTGGCGGCGGCGGCGGCGGCGGCGGCGGCGGCGGCGGCGGCGCACGCCTTTAATCCCAGCACTCGGGAGGCAGAGGCAGGCGGATCTCTGTGAGTTCAAGGCCAGCCTGGGCTACCAAGTAAGTTCCAGGAAAGGCGCAAAGCTACACAGAGAAACCCTGTCTCGAAAAACAAAAACAAAAACAAAAACAAAAACAAAAACAAAAACAAAAACAAAAACAAAACAAAAAGACCAGCTTGGGCTATATGAAACAGTCCCAGATAAATAAAGTGACACACACACACACACACACACACACACACACACACACACACACACAAAAAGACAAGATCCTGTCATTTGTGACACCACAGATGGACCTGGAAGACATCATGTTAAATAAAAAGAGCAGGCACAAAAATTTTAAAGCCACCTGATCTCATTCATAAGTGCAAGCTACAAAAGTGGATTTCTCCAGGGAAATGAAACAATGGTTAACACAGGTTGAGTGGTGAAGGGGAAGTGGAGGGTGGGAGACAATGGTTAAAGGGGGTATAATGACAGTTAAACAGGAAGTACAAGTTCAGTTCTGCTGTGTAACAGAGACTATAGTTGATGTGAAGAGACACCAGGATCATGGCAACTCTTATAAAGGAAAAAATTTAATTGCGGTTGGCTTACATGTTCAGAGGTTAGTTGATTATCATCATGATGGGATGCATATCAGCATGCAGGCAGACATGGTGCTGGAGAGGTAGCTGAGAGTTCTACATCTGGATCAGCAGGAAGTAGGAGGAGAGAGTGACACTGGACCTGGTTTGAGCATCTGAAACCTCAAAGCCTACCTCCAGTGACTCACTTCCTCCAACAAGGCTGAACATCCTGATCTTTTCAAATAGTGTCACTTCCTGTGAGCCTATGGGGGGCATTTTCATTCAAATCACCACAGTGACATATTGTATTCTCATGAAATTATTTATTTATTTGTGTGTGTGTGTGTGTGTGTGTGTGTGTGTGTGTGTGTGTGTGTGTACAAACACTCAAGTGCCTGTACAGAGGTAAGAGGACAACTTTTGGGAATCGGTTCTCTCCTTGTACTATGGGCTCTGGGGATCGAACTTAGGTCATCAGGCTTACATGGCAAATGCTTTTACACACTGAGACATCTTACTGGACTGATATACCATATTCTTGAAAAATGCAAAGAGAGCAGATGTGTTCTTGTCACAAAACAATAACTATGTTATATGGGAGTGAGTTTATTAATTATTAATAGCTGGATTTGACTACTTTTCAACGTTTAAATGCTTCAAAGCATCCACCTGAAGAGGATCAATGCATACAATTTGTATTTATGTGTGTTCATGTGAGTGTGGGTGCATGAGTGTGTACAGGTGCACATTCACGTGTGTGTGTGTGTGTGTGTGTGTGTGTGTGTGTGTGTGTGTGTGTGCATCTGTGTGGAAGTCAGAGATCAGCCTCAGGGGTTTTCCTCAGGGTTTTCACTTTGTTTTGAGACAGAGTCTGTAGCTGCCTAATTAGCCAGTCCAGGGATCCTCCGGTTTCAGCCTCCTCTACACTGGGACCAGAAGTACATAAAACACAGCTTTCTATGTGGGTTCTTGGGGATTAAAGTCAGTTCTTCATGTTCTCTCAGAAAGCACTTCACCCACCAATCCATCTCCTCACTCCAATGCATTTCATTCTGTGAATTAAAAGAAGAGATTCAGATGGAAATGATAAATGTCCCTGAGCAAGACACAACGCCTAAATTCCAGGAACTCCAACACTCACAAAGTGTGGCCACCACCCAGGGGCCAGGAAAGACAGTTCATAGAGAAGATTTACACCTTCACTGTCTAGGATTATGGCTCCAGACTGCAGGTGGCTCCCAGGCACTTGAATGATGTGAGCCTAAACTGAGATGTAAGGACAAAATATATACTGAATTTTGGGGATCTGGTATGAAAAAATAACAAGTTTTCAAATTCCAATTACATGTTGAAGTGATAATATTTGGGATATAAGTTAGATTTCCACTGCTCTCACTCTTTGTGTGTGTGTTGGGGTGCATTTGTGTCTGTATATGTGTGTATACATGTAGAGGCCAGAGGTCATTCTTGGGGGTGGTTCCTCTGGGAGACTTCAGGCTCCCCGGGTGGGTAGGGTGGCCAGGCAGGTCCAGTGGTTCGTCTGTCTCAGCCTCCCCTTACTAGAATTGTAAGCACCTATCTTTGCACTGGGTGCTAGGGATCAAACTGGAGCCTCATGATTATGCGGCCAGCTGAGTCACCTCTCCATTCTGCTTTCACTTTTTAAATACATCAGTAGGAAAGATGTCAATGACGAATGTGTCCTGCATTGCATAGTTCTGGGATAATGCTGATTACCAGAAGCCAAAGGTTCTTTGACTCAGTAAATACAGAACAGTCACACAGGCTGATGTTAGTAACATATGGAAACTTGCCTGCGTGAGCTTTCTTTTTTCTTTCTGGTGCCCAGCACAAGCTTTGTCATTCCATTTGATGCATGCATCACCACTATATATGCACACACATTACAAGCTGTGCCAGAAATGTCCTTTACCTGATCCTCTGGCTTCTGCAGAAGTGGCAGCTTTTCCCCGCAGGAACTCCTTTCAATAGAGTTTATGATCTGAACTGTAGGACAGTCCTTTGTTGAACTGTGTTGTTTATTGGCTATTGTTCTGTGTCAGCCACTATGCTGGGTGTTTTATGTCTCTTATTCCTTTTACTGGCCACATAAAGTCATCCTGGCTAATTATAGATGAGGAAATTGAGGGTTTAGGCAACCTTAACTTGTCCAAGCCAGCTTGTGTCTCATCCCACAGTCTGCACTACAGGAGGCAGGAACTGAGGAGCACCGCTCCTGTGTGTCACAGGCAGGGAGAGCCCTGATACTTAGAGCAGAACATTTGTTTGCACCTCCCTCCTCCTGGGTCCTTAAAGGATACCTTCTGCTTCACAGCTGTGGTTCTCTGAATTTACAGCATGGTATGAGCCACCCTGAGGGCTTGATTGGCTAATCCAGGGCCTTTAACTAGAATTGAGAGGAAATGCCAGGAAGTGGGAGGGCCTCTGTTGTCTACAGACAAGAGGCTGAGGAGGGTGGGGGAGTCAGGAGGGACATCCTGCCTGGTTCTCTATGACTGTCCAGCAGAGAGCTAAGGGCCAGATGCCGAATGCAGGACACACAGTTCTGTCAATTGGCACAGACGGAAAACATTTTCTCATGAGTCAAAAGCATGTTATCACCAGAGAGTGATGAACTGGGGTACAGTAGACCGGCCCAGTGGTTGGGATGTGTGAAAATAAAGAACTTCATGGGGGATTAAGGAGATGCATGGCTCGGTAGGTAGCTAGAGTGAGTACTGTGTAAGCATGACAATCTGGGTTCAAAATCCCAATCACCCATCTGAAAAAGCTGAACATGCCACATGTGTTTGTAATTCCCAACGTTGGGTGACAGAGCAGGCAGATTCTTAAAGCTCACTAGCCAACAAACCTAGCTGAAACAGAACTTCTGGGTCCGTGGGAAACCCTGTCGCAGGGCTGTAAGGTGAAGAGTGATAGACAAGTACACCTGACATCCTGTTCTAGCCTCCTCTCACCTCTGCATACTGTGTGTACAACATGAACACACAAACATGTATGCGCACACCACACACATGCACATACCACATGTACACACACACACACACACACACACACACACACACACACACACACGGTCTTGGAGGCCTGGCCTGGGATGTAGATTGATGATAGAGCACTTGCCTATCACACAAGAAGCGCTAGGTTCCATTTCCGTTAGCCAAGAAAAAGCAGGAAACACGGTGAGCTGCCCTGAGAACACGACGACATGCATGGAAGATCTGACCCCACCCCTCATCTGCCATAAGTGGTGTGGATGAGGGAGAGATGCCCTCCCCCATCCCCACCCCTTACTGCCTGTGGCAGGTGGGAGAGCTGGCCCTGAGGCCGTGAGAGTGGTCTCTGCCCCTCACCAGCTGCAGTGCTCTGCAGAGTGGCCCCTGCACCTTGCCTGGGCCACTGGTGTCACCTAGTGGTGTAGGTGTGGGTGAGCTGGCTTTGAGGGTGCGAAAGCAGGACAACCGGGCCACCCCTTGCTCCTTGCTGCATAGGGTGAGCTAGCCAGGGCAATGCTGGAGAGCTCACCCTGGTGGTGAGGATGAGGGAGAGCTGGCAGGCTGACCAACCTTGCAACTACCCAGGTCTAGGACCAGGACTATGCATTGGCCCACTCCAAAATCCACCTCATCTATGATCTGCTGGAGCATATGAAGGGTCTGGTCCTGCAGATCCAAAGGTGCAGGATCTCCGTGACACAGGGCAACAATAGGATGTCCAAGAGGCGTCCCAGTGAGGACCCAGTACCAATAGTGTAGTGGAAGCCAGAGGCCTCAAACCAGACCAATGAGTATTTGTAACAAACATGTGCAAGTAAAGATATGTGGTCTAAAGGGTCACCGTGTGACTTACTGTGTCACACTACAGGGTCTACGATGAGATTTTTCTTTGCCTTTTTCCTCTGTTTCTTTTCAAACAAATTTTATTGTTTAGTTTATTTTATGTGGGGGAGGTTGCAAGGGCAGAGGGTGGATACAAAGGGACAGGGAGATGAATGGGGTCAAGATGCATGATGTGAAAGACACAAAGAATCAATAAAAAGTTATAAAAAGAAGAAAACATTTTGGAGGTGGGCAGTAATATGTTCAATGTACAATATATGCTTGAATAAAAAGACAATTTTAAAAAAGGTTTTAGAAAATCTAAAATCACAAGAAAGTAGTTTGTAATTAATTACCTCACTGTTGATCAGTGAGTTTGTTTGAATACCACATACTCCTGGAGCAGTCAGCTTCCTCTTCCCGCTGCTAACTTCTGACAGATTTTATTCTTCATGCCATGGCTTTAGGGTCAGTAACCCTGGAAGTGGAATCAAAGACTATGAAATAAATATTTAGAACTCTGGACTTCAGGCCAGCCCAACCAGCTAAGCTTGGATTCTATGATGGCTGGGAGAAATTGTAACTATTGAAGGCACAGATCTTCAAAAGCTCCTGCTCAGGTGTCGAAGATTCATTCCTTGTGGAGAGAGGTATGGCAGATAATAGAGGGACTGAATCCCCGGGTGGCAGAGCCTTTGGGAAGGAGGGCAGGATTCTCTTCTCCTTGTGTGGGGCCTTTCAGGAACACCACGGTTCTGTCATTAGCAGTCACTCAGAGACAGTGATTGAACCCCATCTTCCAGGAGCAACGGACACTGTTTCTAAAGCAGTGGTCTTTGAATCCTGAGCAAATTATTCTGTTGCAGACCTAAGATACAGGATCCCCCAGTTTGGTCTTAACTCTTCTGGCTCCCCAAATCCTTGCTGAGTAGAAGCCTCATCTCAGACACTGGGTCCCATTGGCTGTGGACAAGGCCTAAGGATAGATATAGTGGAAGGTCGGAGGTTGGCACCCAGACAGGTAACAGCTGCTTCCCTTTGCTCCCAGGACAGTTACTGCAAGCCATGCCTGAGAGGAACCTGGGAGCCATATCTGAAAAAGAGCATGCACCTGTCACTCAGCATGCCATCCCATAGTACTCAGGTCAGGATCCACCTGGGATCTTAGGGCAAGAAACTGGCAAGCTCATAGGTCTCTCTCCTCCATCCCCACTTCACAGAGGAGCAGACAGACTCCATAGAGTCGATACCTTTCCCCATAAAATAGGCCAGGAGATGATCTTACATGCACCCCACTGGCTGTCTTCACTTCTCCCACACGCCATCTTGGACCTGCCTCATTCCAGGTAAGCTAATTCCTTTTTTTTTTGGCCTCTCATCACCCTGGAGGGAAAGGTTGAGTAGACTTCTTCCAAACCCTAACCCATTAAATCTTACTGAGTTCCTACTGAATTGGAGGTCTTAGGTTGCATATGTAGGCTCATGGCATCTGCACAAGTCAATCTGAGAGGGCTGGTGTTAGCCTCAGTATGAAATGGAGGAAACCATTTCACAGCACTATCTGGCTTGCCCAAGGCAAAAGATTGGTGGAGTTTGTTAGGAAGGAGGTGTTGACTCAAGACTTCACACATTAACTCTAAGAGGAGAGAAATAGCCTCTGTCGCCCTCTGTAGCGTGGTTTCCTTCTGAGTCAGGCCTGAGTGAGCTGAGGCCGTTTAAGGGATTGTATCTGAAGGAAGAGAAGCAGTAACTGAGTGCTTCCCTTCCTCTTACCTCAGACTGTCAGGGCTTCTCAAGACCTAGTGCATCTAAGATACATGACAACCTCTAATGTGTATTTCCTGGGGCACATTCTGGCTCAGAAAGTCTGGAGTGGGGTCCTAGAATCACTGTCCTAGCCTTTGGGAGAGACTTCTAGGAAGCTTTGAGAATCATAACGAGTCTACTGTGGTAAAATATCTAAGTACGGATGAGTGTGAGAGGACAGACTTTTCCCAGATGGAAGCCCTGGGAGGTGAGAAGTTGACCATTTAGATTAGTGTGGATGGGCCTGGGGAATGGCTGTGGCCTTCCAAAAGTCCTGGTCTCCCTGTGATGTGTCAAGCAGTGAAGAGGTGACATCCTCCACCCCCATCTGAAACCTTCTTGCCCTTATCTATGCAGAGAGAGAAGGCCAATATTTATCCAGCACTAATCAGCTCCTGGTCCTCCAAGCCCAGGAAAGGAAGATACAGTATGCCTGGGTTGGCAGTAAATCTTTTCATAAACATTCGTTTACTTTTTCTAAGGTTTTTCTGTAAAATCGATTGAGCAAATGGTAACTACCATTGTTACTATGATACTCATATGAAATCTAACTTCTTGTGTGTTGTCTGTGTATGTGTGTGCACACATGTGGCGGTCATCGGAGAGACTGCTCCCCACCTTAGTTCTGAGACAAGGGGTCTCACTGATTCCACTAGACTAGCTGGCCTGCTGGCCTGGGGCCCCTCCTGTCTCTCCCGCTGTGGTGTTGGGATTGCAGGCTCAAATCCTCATGCTCAGCTCTTTAAGAGCCTTCTGAGAGGGGAAGCTCAGGTCTTCAAGCCTGCACAGTGAGCATTTAGTCAAATGAGCTGTCGCCCCAGGCCGTAAGACCATTGATGGAATGGTTCTTTGTGCGAGCTTTGTATGGAGGACTAGATTTACAAGCTCTCCTGTAATCCTCCTGCCCCCCCAATACCACTTAGAGAAGCCCTGCACCATTTAGGTCCAAGGTCATACAAATAACATGAAGTGCATTTAGAATGGTAGGACGGGCTTTCTGAGTGGGCCCCAGTCTTCACACAGGGTCATGTGACTTGTTCAGTAACATGAAAGCTGTAAGTGATATCATTGAATCAACATGCAGGGGTTTTTTGACTCGCCATTCTGCCTGTTTTCTATGAGACTCAGAAAGGGACAGCTTCTGTTAATTAGTGTCACTGACTAGAAAGCAAGCTGTGGTCTCTGGGGACTCTTCACTCTCTTATAAGTTCTGGGCAAGGGTGGTCAGAAGGCTGAGCCTACCAGAGCTGTGTAACGATACTTTGTTAGATTCTATCCATGGCTTCCAGGACAGGCTCTGAGGTCCCACTGAAGTCTAGGCTCTGTGTTAGAGCTGAAAATCATACTGGTCACTCATGTTTGGTTCTGATGCTCTTTGTCATTGTGCTAGTGACTTGTCCTGAAGCTGCTAAGCTCACCGTGGGATTCCATGCCCCGTGGAACATCTCTCATCCATTCAGTGTGCAAAGACTGGGGGCAGGCCTCCAGATAGCTGTGGATAAGCTCAACTCAGAGCCAGTGGGCCTCGGGAACTTGAGCTGGGAGTTCACTTACACCAACTCAGCATGCAGCACCAAGGAGTCCCTTGAAGTTTTCATCGACCAGGTCCAGAGAGAACACATTCCTGCTCTGTTTGGACCAGCATGCTCAGAAGCAGCAGAGGTAGAGTATGCAGTATTCTAAAAATGTTGTCTGAGCCGGGGCAGTGGTGGTGCACGCCTTTAATCCCAGCACTTGGGAGGCAGAGGCAGGTGAATCTCTGTGAGTTTGAGGACAGCCTGGTCTACAGAGTGAGATCCAGGAAATGCACAAAGCTACACAGAGAAACCCTGTCTCAACCCCCCCCCTCCACCAAAAAAGAAGTTGTCTGAGTTTCTACTAAAAGGTGGTGAGTGTACAGTTGAAGATACTGATTACATTCATCTCTTCTTATTGATTTTTTACATTTTTGATTAAAAGGTTAATTGTATATATTCATTGTACATGGTACTATATTATGTAAGGCCATCTTTCAGACAAGTATGTGCTTACATCTAATCAGTCTCTGAGCAAAAATCATCACAATTGCCGTCTAGGTCTTAGTTTCTGTTTTTTGAGATCATATAACTAGAAGAGTTAGAAGTCTTTAAAGACTTTTAAGGAAAAATGATTAGTTCATGAACCTTGTTCCTAATGCTTGTTTGACTTTGGTGTTGCATGTAGACTCATATTCATTAATCTCTTATGTTGTCAGCCACATGGTTTGGAGAATTTGAGATCGACAACAATGCTTGTTTTTAAATATAACAGTATCGATTGTTAAAGGAGGCTTCCTTTGGTGTGCGTAGTTAATTATTCAGGAATGCTGACAGTCAGCTGGAGATGATGCAGTATGACAGTTTGCTTTAAGCTACAGCAAATGAGGGAGACATGCTATGTGTGGTTAATGGGAGTTGCTTTGTCAATGTCCTGGTGTCACACCATCTGAGAGAGGATGGGGAGGGTGACTAAGGATGAGCATTGCAGATCTCACTCCCTAACGCGGCAGAACTCTCTGGAACTGTTGCTGTAAGATTCAGTTGACCTTTGAGTTTGAAATATCCATCTCTCTGCATTTTACACCTCTCTGACTATCCAAACTCTACTCCTCCTTCAAGGTCAATTCCAAGTGTTGCTGAGGCAACTTCTACCCTCCTCTTTCATTTTACCTGTCCATAATTCCGCAATTTGAAGTAATTTGTCATTAATTTGTATGAGCATGTTTCTCTGCGTATGTGAATTTGTCTCCTTTTTTGCAGGAAGCCTGTAAAACAGACTATAAAATTCTCTTTACTTTCCCCCCAGGCATTGAATTCTATTATTTAAGTTCATTTATAAATTTTGTTTTACAAGCTTTACTGTGGTGAGATTGAAAACCCACATAAATTTCTTCCAAATTAAATGTTTTGAAAGTTAAAAAAGAGAATTGATTGCTTTCCTAAATGCCTATAAATATTTTTCTATAAATCCTATAGGGCATATTGGTTTCTAGGGATATTTTTATAAATCTCAGCTCTATAAGGGGCCATAAACTTCTTTAAGGTAAAGGTCTTCAAAATTCTTTGCAAAATGTAGGATCTTAAAGAAAATACATAGAAACAAATAATGGATGAGTTCAAGAAGCATATAAATGGGGACACGTGGCTTGAGTTCTAATCCCACTCTAGTAGCGTTGGGTATGTATCTCACATCGCTGCATCTCCACATTTTCATCTTTACGATGGGAATGATGGCCAAGCAAATCCTATAGAAACCCTAGAAGTTTAAATGAGGGCTCCGCCCTAAGTGGGATGTCTACATCAAGCTCAGGGATCATCAAGGAAGAGGAGGAGGATAAAATATAGGAGCCAAAGGCAGTGGGTGACCACAACCAAACCGTGCTGTCAGGACACAGCAGGGAAGCTGGCACAGGGAAGAGCTCACTTTAACTGTCACAGCATTCAGAAGACTTAGTAAGATCAAGCCAGGAAAGTCTAAACACTCATGGGGAGGCACTCAGGGCTTCCCACCCCAGCTGAAACTATTGGCAATTGTTGGCTTCTTTCAGACAGGGAATTAGTTTTCTTCCAGGATGCAACTCCTGTGAGGCTACAGCTCCTGTGAGGCGACAGCTCCTGTGAGGCGACCTGCGTTCCAGCAGACGGCCCCGTACCCATGCCCATGCTACCAACGCTGAGTGGGCTCGGTGGGTTAAAAGACAAGGAAGAAGAAAAGGAAAGGAAGGTTGGGAAGGAATATTTTTGGAGGAGAGGGAATGGGGTTGGAGTTGATTAAAACACATTGTATTCATGTACAAAACTTTCAAACAATAAAACTTCAACTTGAAAACCATTGCAGCCAATCAAGTTTGATTACAGTGTTTTTTTTTTTTGTTTTTAAGAGAGCTTTTAAGAAAAGATTGACATGAACATGGAAGTTCTTAATGGAGGGCTTAGAACATAGCAAGGGCTTGATAAATACTTACATTTATCGTTCCTGTCCCCTGAGGTCCCTGCAGTGCAGATTGTATGGAGGACATTGTCACTGACATTCCAGTAGAGAAGCTGCAGAAATGGCCCATAGGTTCCCTGCATCTGAGCTGTCTGCAGACACTGACATGAAGTGTGGTGTGGCATAAGCTCTGTTATGGAAAGGCACTCCCTTGTTCACTTTCAAGGTTATTGGTTTGCTGGCCTCTGAGTGGAACATCCCCGTCTTCGACTTTGTTGGACAGACGGCAGCCCTGGAGGACCACTTCTGGTGTGATACCTGTGTGACCCTCGTGCCGCCCAAGCAGGACATTGGTGCCGTGCTTCGGGAAACCCTATGGTACCTGGCCTGGGAAGACATCGGGCTGTTTGGAGGCTCCTCTGGGGCTTCCTCCAGTGAAGGCATGGATGAGTTGTGGAGGGCTGTTGAGGATGGACTCCAGTTGCATTTCACCATCACTGCCAGCATGAGGTACAGCAACAGCAGCCCAGACGTTCTGCAGGAAAACCTCAGAAGCGTGTCATCTGTTGCCAGGGGTAAGTAGGCAAGAATCTTCCTTTGCTTGTGTTTGAAGATTGTTTAGAAACAGCTTTGGGCTCTTTGTCTTTATACCTATTTTTCTATAAGTATAAAAAGCAAGTAGAAACAAGGTACAAAATTAATGATACATTAAAGTAATATATATATATATATATATATATATATATATATATATATATATATATGTTTTTGTGTGATAGGAAATTTTGGCTGTTATAGTGTTGTGCTGCACAGAGAATTCTAGAAGCATATTTCTGGTAATCTGGGTCTTGGACTTTATTTGTTACTGAGAACATGGGACACACTTAGTTTTTATTTCAATCTCCCCACTTTCTAGCTGTGTGTCCATGGGTGAGAATCCTAACCTCTCTGTGCCATAGACACCTTCTCTATTAAATAAAGATGACCATCATACTTCTTTCCCGGGAAGGTGGGGACCAAACAGGGTGATGTGTGGGAAGGGCTTAGTACTATGTCCAGGTGGGTAGCTGGCCAACAGTGCAGCAGCCACTCTGGTGCCGCCGAGAACGCCTTCATCAGTCACCGGCTCCTCCGTGCTCTCAACGAACTCATTCTTCATGGCCGTGGGACACTGGGATTTGCCAAATCCTTGTCCTCAGAGTGACACCCATGGCCATGCTTTGGAGCTTGCCCTCAGCCTTGCAGGCTCAGCCCCAAGTCCCCCTCCTTAGGGATGCCTTCTCTGAATTCTCTCTCCTAAACTGGGATCAGACCCTTGCCTCTCTCTGGTGAGAGTGTTCAGTCTTCCCCTAAGCTCTCAACTTTCCACTCTGGGACTCAAAAAATGTCCTCTGTCGGCTCATGTGTCCGATGCTTAGTCTCCACGTGGTGGCTATTTTAGGAGGTTCTGGAATCTTCAGGGCTACGACCCTTTAATACAGTCCCTCATGCTGTGGTGACCCCAACCATAACATTATTTTCATTGCTGCTTCGTAACTGTAATTTTGCTACTGTTATGAATCATAATGCACATATCTGTGTTTTCTGATGGTCTTAGGTGTCCCCTGTGAAAGGGTTGTTTGATCCCCAAAGGGGTGAAGACATACAGGTTAAGAGCCACTTCTTTAGGAGCTGGGGCCTGCCTTCAGAAAATAGGTCACTGGGAGTATGTTTGGAGGTTACACCTGGTTCTGTTTCCTTCTCACCCCCTCCTTCCTACCACCATGATGTTCCAGCTCAGGGCCCTGAGACCGTGGACTGAACTCCCTGAGACTGTGAGTCCACATGAGCCTTTCTTCTTTTAAGTCATTCTCCATGGTAGCTGTGTGAGAGTGATGAGAGACAAGAGCTGATGCCCTCCCGACAGTGGAGCCCAGTCTGTCTTGCCCACAGCTGTTTCCTGTGGAAAACACAGTGCCCGTCACACACTTGAAGATTATAGAGGAAGACAATAGCTCATCTAAAAGATAGGCTGTCAATTGTGTGACTTCAGAATGAATGATGATGTCACTGACTAGAAAGAAGCAAGGCACCTTGGCCATTCCTCCCCACCCCAACTCAAAGCCCCACATGACCTTGACTCCAGGTCCACTTTGGCTTCCTCCTAATTGATGCACAGCTGAGGAGTCACTGATTTGGGGGCCAGTCAAATAAAATCAAGGAAGAAAAATGATCTCAAACTTCCTGGACTTGTATTGTGGTGGCAGAAGACTGTAGCAAAGATTAGTTTCTGAAGGGCAAAGGCTGGCAGCTTGTATGCCGCAGGCTTAGTTTAAATATACTGTCCTACATTAGCATAGGCATTCCTATTTCCTGAAGTATGTTCAAAGAAATAAAAAGGCTGTGTCTTGTTTGGAGTGTTTTTATTTTAGACATAAAAAGAATGTGTGTCTGTGTCTGTGTGTGTGTGTGTGTGTGATGCACACATGCATGCATGTGTGAGCAGGAGCAACTGTCTGACTGTTTTCCCTTCTTTTAGTTATAATCCTGATCTGCAGCTCAGAGGATGCAAAAGGCATTCTGCAAGCTGCAGAGAACCTGGAACTCAACACTGGAGAATTTGTTTTCATCCTTTTACAGCAGCTGGAGGTAGGGGTCTATCTACGGGTCAGTGGTTCCTTAGTGAGAGGTGATGAGAAGGGCCAGGCAACAGGATGTGTATGGGAACCAGATGCTCGGTACAGCTCAGTACTCTTGAAGGTTTATCTTAACACCAGGGCTGAGGGCCTGGGGGTACAGCTTAGCGATGCTTGACACACAGATGTGAGTGTCACCTTGGTCCTCAGAACCCACTTTAAAAGGCTTGGTGGCCCACATTTGTAATCCCTGTTCTGGGGAGGTGAGGAATAGATTGCTTCCTAGGACTTTATTGCTACCCAACCTAGCTTTCTATTCAGAAGCTGGTGAGCTTCAGGCCTGTGAAAGACCCTGCTCAAAAATACAAGAGGATGGCACTTGTATCCATCATCTCTCAAGGTTGACCTCTGGCCTCCGCACATACACACACAGGTGCACATGCTTTTGCACACACACACACATACACATATGTACACATGCATCATATCAGCATGAATGTATGCACACACACACACACACACACACACACACACACACACACACACATTAAAGTAGACTAAGACTGAACTGAAAGCATTTACCCAGAGTTTCTCACCACAGTTAGTGAGGGACTAGACTTGGGCTGGAATGAAGTTAGCTGGCCTCTGCTCTCCAGGTGAGCACACACCAGCCAAACTCTCATTTCTGCCAGGTACATAAGCCTGTCTGAAGGATTGCAAGTGGCTCTCATTTCTATTCTTCCATAGATTTCCCCATGTCCCTGTTGAACCTAACAAAGGCCTGTAGAGGCCATCACACAGCCCTGGTGAGGTGGTTCTCAGGTGGTTTGGTTCTTTGATTAATGGTGGACGAAGCTAAAGAACCACACACTTTCCACACTACTGTTAGATATTTGACCTGTGCTGCTGCAAGGTAGATGTGATTATCCTTCCAGCTTTTAAAACCAAGACTTAGGTAAGGCGAGTGGGATGCTGTAGCTCGAGTTTTCCTGCCTTGCCCACAGTCAGGACAAATCTCTCTCACCGGCCAGTCCACAGCCGCTCAGACCCAACCAAGTAAACACAGAGACTTATATTGCATACAAACTGTATGGCTGTGGGACTTGCTAACTGTTCTTATAGCTTAAATTAATCCATTTCCATACATCTATACCTTGCCACGTGGCTGTTGGCTTACCGGTGTCTTCACATGCTGCTGGTAATGGCGGCAGCTGGCAGTGTCTCTCTGCCTCAGCCTTCTGCTTCCCAGAATTCTCCTCTCTCCTTGTCCCACCTACTTCCTGCCTGGCCACTGGTCAATCAGTGTTTTATTTATTGACCAATCAGAGCAATTTAAAATACAGACCATCCCACAGCAGGGTGCCCCATCTGTGATCTCAATGCTCCCAAGTGGCACTGCTACTGTTGCAGACTGAGTCTTCGTTTGTTAGCTTCTTTTACAGAATAAGAAGTGGAGGCCTGGAGAAGTAAAACTCGCTTACTCACTGCTGCACAGCCACCCCGAGAGTATTCTAGCCCTCAGTGCCTGCACATACTACACTGAAGACATCTAGAAGGACCACTTGCCTTCCTTTGGCTGTGTGTCCAAGGTGTAGTTTCCAGTAGGTTTTGCTTTCTAAATGAGCTTGTTTTATGTAGTCAGAAGGAACTAAAATGGGCAAAGTGGATGTAGAGAGGGATAATAATGACCATATTTCTCTTCCTTTGTCAGGTTGTATTAGATGGCAAAACTGCCTCTGATTTTGTTGCTTGGCAGCTGGAAATCTCTCTCTACTTTCCAGGGTATCCGCCTTCCTCCTTGTTTTCACTACCCCCTTTCTTCACTTTCCCCTCATCTCTCCTTGCAAAAAGATGATGAAAGGAGAGGATGGGGCAACCCTTAGGATTTTCAGAGAATCCCTTCCAACCCTTCTTTCTTCTGATGGTCAATTCCAACTGCTTTAGAGTATAGGAAGAACAGAATGTAAAATATACCATGAAGTATCTATATAATTGAGTTCATCCTGCATCTTAAAACAATGCACAAATCCATTTGATAAAACCAGTTAGGTTTATGTTGCAAAAAATCAGTCTGCAGATCAACAGTGTAGTATAATATCAGTTATGTAAAATATGTATATTTTGAATGTATACACACATACACAAGCATGTGTGTTTCTGTCTTAGCTTATACTAGGGAATTTGGGATACACGCAGTGAGTGGTATGCACTTGTCAGAGTAGGGATAATAATATAGATGATAGCAATGGTGATCAACACTGAAACCACAAGCGAATGGAGACCAGACGGTCCTAAATGTGTTCAGCTTGGCAATCTTTGCTGTTACCTAAGCTTCTGTGCCTTAGCTGCTTGGTGCTCCACCATGTTCTTCCCTCTTCACCCTCTGGCTTCCTTCCTGCTGCCTGT
Organism: Peromyscus leucopus; assembly: GCF_004664715.2. Lineage (NCBI taxonomy): Eukaryota > Metazoa > Chordata > Mammalia > Rodentia > Cricetidae > Peromyscus > Peromyscus leucopus. Next base: position 32,068,498 of record NC_051063.1, read on the forward strand.
GTGCTTGCTAGCAAACTTGGACCCAGTATTGCAGAACCTTCTGGAATTACTGTATTTCCAAGAATTAGCCTACAACAGTTAAAGTTCTGCGCTGTCGTGAATGTAGTTGGACTCCATGGGTCATTTCCTACAACATGGTGAAATTTACTTTGTTACTTTTCAGGACAGTTTTTGGAAAGAAGTACTGACAAATGGCACAGTGACAGGCTTCCCCAAAGTCTATGAGTCAGTGTTTCTCATTGCCCCCAGCTCCTATGGAGAAGGCCCTGGTGTTGATGACTTCCGGAAACAAGTCTACCAAAGGCTGAGGAGGCCGCCCTTCCAAAGCTCCATTGCCTCCGAGGAGCAGGTCTGGTGTGGTTTGTGCCCAGTTGCTTTTGCATTTATCTTTCTTATTTCTTCCTGCCCCCCAGCCCCAGTGCCTACGACCCCTCACCACACACACCGTTGTCTTCCTTCCACAGCCTAAAGTAAACAGTGGTTTGGTGTTCTTTTGTGAAGTCTGTACCCATGACCACAGAGGAGTTAGAGTTATCAGATGGAAAGCTACTGGCCTTTGCTTTCCGCTATCTGTGGAGTCTTGGAGTGAATTACCTAATTTCCTCATAGCTGGCTTCCCTCAAACGCGAACTAGAATCATTAATGGCATCTACCTTCCAGACTGGCCCTGAGTGTCCAACAATGCACTATGTTGATGTAGCAGAAGAAACATCAGTGTGTCCTCAGGCTATTCTGATTGCCTTTGTCAGGAGGACAGCAGGACTAATAGCCAGGATGGAAGAGTCAGACATGGAGCCAGCACAGTTCAGATAGGCTCTGTCAGGACAGTCATGAGAGGATTATCAGCCAGCAGGAATATGAGTCTATATAGAAGAAGAACAACATGGGAAATATTTTATAGAGAATGTTGGCAAGAGAGGAAGCTACCTCCACTCTAGGGCCATGCTGAGACACTGAAGACAGGGCTGGATGAGGAAGAGGTTGAGACTGTGGCTCCTACCAGGGTGAGAAGATGCTTATTTCTAGGTATTGTTCTGTTCCTGCTGCTATAGGGGAAAGACACCTAGCACTGAATAGGCACTTACACTTTTGTTGATTAAATGAGCAGGTATTGAAGACCTACTATGGACATCTGGCTTGTAATAGTTTACCTATTCTCCCTCATCTAGTACTACAACTGTTTCATGAGTCATTTTATCTCTATATTATAAATAAGTGAGCTGAGGTCTGGAGAGGAATCAGATCTTGCCTCTACTTACAGCCAGAAAATGGCAGACATTCTAGCTTCTGAACATTTCACTTAAGGCACACACCCCCTCCTAAAAAATAGCTGATAGCATCTAAAGCTGGTCTTGGTCTGAGCATGTGATCCAATTGGACAACTGGGGCACAAGGAAAGGCAAAGACTTGGATAGCTAGGCTTGATATCCACCATGGGTGTGAGGCATCCCCTGCTCCTCTCAGTCAGGCTGGGCCTGTGCTCAGGTGATAGAGAATGATTTCTTCTAGTTAGGTGGTGGAAGCCGGGGTGTATGAACACCATGTTTGCTTCTCTGTTTGAAGGTGAGCCCTTTCTCTGCCTACCTCCATGATGCCCTCTTACTCTATGCTCAGACTGTGGAGGAGATGATCAAGGCTGAGAAAGACTTCTGGGATGGGCGGCAGCTGATTGGCACCCTAAGGGCTGGCCAGATCACACTGCAGGGTAAGGTGGTCTCTGAGCTCAGGCTTCTTAGCCTCATCCCTGTGGACTTGGAGGTGCTGCCATGCATCATCAGCTTCCTGAAAGTCCCACCTTGCTCTGCTACAGAATCTTTGTCATCTCAACAAGATTCCAGTCTTCCACAGGGTACACGGGCTGAAAGCCTCCTGACTGCTGAGTTTCCCCAGCCGGGGGAAGAGGCCTCTGAGCATTTTATCCTCTTCTCCTGGGCACTCTTTCTCACCGCTTCTCCTACTAATACCCTCCTAAGGAGACTTGCCTGTACAACATGTCTAAACAGCAAGGCAGTGTAACATTTCAGGAAGAAAGGGGCACCAGGCCCCTAGCCCTGAGTTGCATGCCAACTCGGCCTCCCTTGGCTCTCTGGAAGGCAGGATTGGGACCCTGTGATAGGACTGAGATTCTCCTTTTCTGAGACCTGATGTGTGTGGTCACCAAGGTCAAGAGCCAGGCACACAGGTACTTCATAAATGACAATATTGTGTTCTGTCTGCAGCAGAACCTAACGTCAGGGCATGGCTGCTGGTTTGGGGCATAGGATAGGTGTTCCCTTTTCTGAAGTCTCTCCCTGATAAATGGAGTTTAGCATGTCCCAAGCAAGGACAGCAAAACTGCTGGGTGGAACTGAACACCCTACCAAAGCTTCAGCATCCACCAGAGTCAGAAGGAAGGGCCCAGAGAGTAGGAACCTGTGTCTCGGGGATGCTTACAGGGAGTAACCATCATGCAGGGACCAGAGAGGCTGCTGTCTGTCTTTCATGCCCAGCCAGCTTCTGCCCTAGGGACATTCAGCTTCAAGTCACCATATATTCTGAATCTATAGGAAGTGGTTTTTATGTGAAATGCATGCAAGATGGCTTCATTTTTTCCCCCTCAACACTGGATGAGCCTCCCCATTTGGAGCTAAAGAGATAGCTTGCCTTCCCAGTGTGACTCTACTTCTGAGTCACCTTCTGCCCCTCAGCGTACATGTTGACCCTAGCTCAGATTCTGTCAAATGGCAGAACCTGCCGTCCATGTCTGGTGGGGAGTGGGTATGCCCATCAGAGCTGGTACGGGCTGCTGTTTTCAGTCACGAGTGTCACTTTGTCCTTACCTGGTATAATCTCTCTTTTCAGGAATCACTGGCCCTGTGCTTTTGGACTCCCAGGGGAAAAGGCACCTGGATTACTCAGTCTATGCTCTACAGAAATCTGGAAACAGATCCGTTTTTCTTCCTTTTCTTCTTTATGACAGTTTTCAGAAAGTGATCAGGTATTGGTGGTCACTTCTGTAAGATTGATCATGCTGTAAAAAGAACCTGGGGTGGGGGGACCAGAGCTTTGGGATCCAGCTCTAGAGTACCCCACTACACAGTCTGTTCACTAAGGTATGTCTAACCAGTGGCCCGTGGGCTGCTCACTAAGGTAGTCCAACCAGTGGCCCGTGGGCTACTCACTAAGGTGTGTCCAACCAGTGGCCCGTGGGCTGCATATGTTTCAGGTAGTTATTGTTCGGCTGGAAACTCCAGCTCACTCTTGCTTGATCTGGAAAGCTCCATTCCTCTCTCTCAAACCGGGCCCTCTCAGAGAATTTCAGAGAAAGAAAAGGCACCAAAAAGCCCAGATACCCATTGTTGGTGGCTACAGCAGCTCCTCTCCTGAAGTTGCCAGCAGTCCGAGTCCCCGCCTAAAGCACTCAGCTTTTGACCATACCTGGACACAAACCCAGCTTGTGGCAGACAAATCATCACCCATTGCCTACAGGCTATATAAGCTCCCTGCTTTAGTTCGGGGTGTGTGACTTCTCCTGCCTCCATCTCTGGGGCTGGAGAGCTCACCCAGGAGTTGTTTTGCTCAAATAAACCTGTTCTTTTACTTTTTAATTCAGCTTAATCTGGCTTACTGTGTCAGTCGAGACACCTATTGTCATGATACAGAAAACCTATTAGTTATGAATGCAGCCCAATATAATACTGTAAATGCACACAAAACATGAGGCACTTTTTGATATATATGTACACACACACACACACACACACACACACACACACACAATCAATTCTTCATTTGTATTTGTGTTTTTCTGGACATAGTCTCTCTGTGTAGCCCTGGCTATCATGGAACTAGCTCTGTAGACAAGACTGGCCTCAAACTCACAGAGATTCACCTGCCTCTCCCTCCTGAGTGCTGGGATTAAAGGTGTGCGCCACCACCATCCAGTCAAAATCAGTTCTTGGGCATGGACTTTGTAGACAACAACATCCTACTACTATGTCAGAGCTTCCGAACTCACGAAGGTCAACTTTGGGGCTTTAAGGTGGTTTTGCCCAGATTGTGGGTATGGACTTTTCCGGATCCCGGGGAGCACACAGAAATGCAGTACCCCAACTGTAACTCCATAGGGGTTTTGCCTCCTTTGTCGCCCCGGCTGAATCCCATTCCCAGTGTGTTCAGAAGAAGTCCTGAGCCCCCAAGGCAGTGAATCACGGGGTCACCTACAAGCCCAAGCTCACTCACATTCAGTAAAACCACTCACCTATAAATCTGCCTCCCTGAGACTCATATGGACATCAGGGCCCTGTGCTGTGCTGGGCTCCCAGTACCAGGAACTCCTACAAAAATCCACTGCATTGTTTTCTCAGCTACAAACCAATGAGGAAATGAAAAGGAATGGTAGTGCTTAATTCAATGTCCACCTGTCCACTGCCACCAGCCCAGATTCCATGTGAGACATTTCCCCTCCCTTATTCTTTGAGAAAAGTTAAGGTCCAGAATAGGCCAGCACAGAAACAAAGTAATGGTAACAAACCAAATCCTCAGTTTGATAGGAAGGGGTGCAGTCCATGCAGGGAGCAACATTTGGTCTGTGAACTATCAAAATACTTGCTATGCCAAGCATGTCTGACACTTGTAGCATTGGCTCATGACCTTTTAGTCAAAAGAGACATGGTTTAAGTTACAAGATGTGGAAGCTATTCTACCTGGAAAAAAACAGAAGACATTGCTTTCCCTGAATTACATGGCTGGAGGCTAGATGTGAAGTTTGAAGAGCCTGAGGGAAGTAGAAAAACACACGTCAGGCCAGCAGAGGATTGAATTAGTGACCAGAGCCTGTTTGCCTTGTTGCTGTTGTTTGTTTACATTTACTCCTCTCTGGGCATTCATGCATGAGGGACATGTTCATATGCATGCATGCATGCATGCATAAGGGACATGTTCATGCCATGGCACGAATGTGTAGCTACAAGGACAACTTTGGGCAGTTGGTTCTGTCCTTTCATTGTGAGAGTCCCAGGGATTCAACTGGGTCATTAGGCTTCACAGCAAGGGCCTTCACCCATTGAGACATCTCTCTAACCCCCGTTTTGTTTGTCTTTTTAATGTATGGCTCCATTGCTCTTGTTGTATGTGAGGTGAAGACAAGTAGAGTAGGTGCACTGAACACGGACCTTTGTCTTTTCTGCTTTAAAGACCCTGGAGGAATGTCTCAAACATCTCTTGGCGCCATGGCTCCCTTCCTGAAGACAGACCCAGCTGTGGAGTTCACAACAAGCTTTGCAAACCTGAGCCTTCTCCTGTAGCAGGTGGGAGCTGGGAGAAGGTAGCAGGGACGGCCTCTCAGCAGCACCGTCGTTAGGGCCAGAAAGCCTTTCTGTGTGAGAGACGGTCCCATGCTTGTGGACAGTGAGAAGTAGCAACCTGCTAGCTGGAACTGAAAGTGTTTTCAGACACCGTCAGTACCGCCCAGGGGCACCACTGCCCACCTTCCCTGTTTAGAGCCAGCACTATAAGGAACCTCTTGAGATGTGAGTCCTAGAACTCTCTTCAGGGAAGTAGAAGTAGTCCAGGCAGGAGGATGTGGCTGAATAACCAGCTAGGAGCCGGGTTTTGAGTTAGATAGACTGTGCCTGCAGAACAACATTATGAGAATGCATAGTAAGTGTTCAACAGACGTGTTGGAAGTCGTTGCTGTGTTCTTACTATAGAAGTTTTTGTCAACAAAAAATGAGGCTACTATATCTATGACATTATCTTTAAATTTTCTATGAAATTCTTGCCATGGCAGCTGGGGTGGGCTGGGGTGGGGGTAGGGCTAGCATAGTAGGATCCCAGCAGAGCCAAGTCTGAATGGCTTCAGCATGTCACAAACTTAGACCACATCTGGACAGCCTTTGAGACACCTGCTTGGCAGGGATGTGCTTACCTCTGCTCATAGGTGGGCCTGAGTAACGATTGCCTCTACCTCCAGGTATGACCACACCTGTTGTGATTCTCACAGCCACACTTCTGGCTCTTGCCTCAGTAGCTGCCATTGTAGGTCTGGTGTTACAGATGCTGAGAGGAAAGTACAGAGCCATCATGGAAACACCTGGTGGCAGATTCATTACGACAGCATCACTGTTCTGCCCCAGCACAAGGTAAGGCCACACACTTTCCTGGGGACTTGCAAAGGGGACTTCCTAGGAACGCATGAGAGCAAGGGGGCGACTCACTGATGAAGTGAGCACTCAGAAGAGTCTTAAGACCTGAGTTAAGTTTCTAGGCTACATTTATCTGAGAACACTACTCTGCCTCCCCAAAACTCAAAACTTTTTTAACATTAAACATTTTTGTTTATATCATACATCTATACAGTGTATCCATGCCTCCATTCCCTCCTTCTCTCTCCCAAAACATCTTCATTTCTCTCCCAACTTCATGCCCCCAACACTAAGTCCATATGCGAATGTGTGTGGGGTCATGGAGAGCCTACCGGTGGCCACCTTCTCCACTCCAAGAGTGACTCCCTCTTTCTCCCTCAGCAGCCAAAGCTTCCAAGAGCTCCTCTGTGCTCCATGTTGGATTTTTTAACTGGCTTGATCTCGTATTGGGCTTGTGCTGGTAACCATGGTGTCTGTGAGTTCACCAAGGCCAGCCTTCCACCCATCCAGCCCTTACATTCTTTCAGCCTCCTCTTCCACAATGCTCCCTGAGCCTTGGGAGGGGAGGTTGATGTGTGCTTCCATTTGTGACTGAGTCTCAGCTTTGGACTCTTTGGAAATGACTGGCAGCCCTCTGATGCTCAACTCTTCTGTGGGGGTTCCTGTGGAGCATCGGGTCCTGTCCAAAACAGTAACCCCTTTACTGCCAATGAGTGCTACTATCAGTTCATTAGCATAACAATCATAGAAATCTACCATCCAGGGTAGCCCAGGCACAGTTCAGACCTCCAGGATGCCCCAGAGAAAGGCAGAGGATGTCTCCATGTAAGGTGGAAGCCTCAAAATGGAGAGTAACTTGAAGGCTTCTGAGAGGAGCTGCCATTTAGGAAGAATGACTTTCCAACAGCGACAAGGAGAGAAGTCACACAGAATGTGTCGGGATATCAGAATATTAGAACATGTCATGCTGAAGGCTGGAAAGATTGGTACCAAGTCTGGGCGATTTCAGGGTCCTGAAACCAAGAGATGGGCTTCTATTAGTCAGTTACTTCCAAATGTCCCCAGGGATTGGAGTCTCCTCTTCCCTCTCCACACACAGAGCTGTAATCTGATTTGCTCGGTTTTGTATATTAGGGTGCCATTAATATTCACTTTAAACAGGAGTAGGCTCCTGTGCTCTGAGGATGTGAAGAAATGCTGGAAATGTTAGACACAGAGGTAACCCAGCCTCACTCAGGAAAACAGCTCCATCTCCACCTCTACAACAGGAGGTCTGGCCTTAGAGCCTGCGCTACCCCTGGTAGGGCTGAGGCCAAGAGTGAGGCATGCAGCAAGTAGGTACATTTTGGATCAGAAAGATCAGAGTTCAAGGCCTGAACTCTGTTCCCAGGTATTGACTATGTAACCTCATAATTCATCCTCTTTATCTACAAAATATAGCATCCTGTGGGTACTAGGCCATGCTGCTGAGAGCAACCAGGTTGTGTTTTGTTTTCCAGCTGTCCCAACGAGGCACGCCTGTGTCAAGATACAACGTTAGTAATGCGTCTACTGTGAATATTTCTGCAGATTGTAGCTCCTTTGCCAAGAGCCAACGGGGTGAAGAGATGTTTTATGCTCCCGTGGGGCTTTACCAGGTACTCCTGTGCATATGAGTGTCAATGTGGATTTCTGTTCCATTCTCCAGTTGAATTTGGTCAGGCCGGGCTTTATGAATACAAGGACGTTCTCCAAGCAAAATCCTGGGTGGTTTCGGGTCTCTAGATTGGTGTTTCTCTAACTTTGAGAACTGAAACACAGTAAATTTTTTAAAAAAATAGGAAAGTATGCACCAATACTACGTTTTACTTTAAAAAGAACTTAGGATATGTTTCTAAAGTGAAGATTTTGGGTCAGCAGGACGGAGGCTGAGTTCTGCATTTGCCACAAGCTCCCCTGTGATTCCTGTACAAGAGACTCAATCAGACTTAGAACTCCCAGTAGAACCTTCTGTGGTGATGGCAATATAGCCCCTAGCTATAGGTGACAGAATACTAGTGTCTCCAGGGGAGCTGAGTGTTAGAGGTAATTACATTTAAATAACTAAGGAGCTGTGGAGACGGCTCAGCCAGGAAAGCTCTCACTGTGTAAGCGCATGGACCTGAGTTTCAATCTCCAGCACCCAAATCAAACAGCAATCGGAGGCAGCACGTGCCCGTGACCCCAGCGCTGGACAGGTGAGACAGGCTTATTAACCAGCCAGTCCAGCTGAACCCAGGAGCTTCAGGTTCAGCAAGAGACCCAGTCTTAAAAGTAAGGCGGACACGACAGATGAGAACACCCAGCACTGACTCTGGTAACATGTGCGTGCCCAGCTACACACACACCATTTGAATAGTCCCTTGCGGTTAGGGGCAAACTTAGTAGGTAGCCAGTCTCAGAGTGTGGATTTCTTTATCCGGGACTTTAATGACTCTGTGCTGGGTACTGATACATCTGCTGTGTAAAACTGGCAGCTATTGAAGCGCAGACATCACTTCCCCCACCCTTTCTCAGCCAGCCTGGAATGCCCCAGAGCACATGCTTAGTCACCCTTTAAGAGCTCAGCTCCCTTTGGGGAAAGTTAAATAGGCCCTGGGAAATGGAGGCAGAAAGTGCCAAGCAAAGCCATCCCTGACCATTGCTCTGAAGTGTGGTTTCAGTTTCTGGCAGTGTCCTGTCCGCTCTGTCTTCTCCACCCCAGCTGGAACCCTCTCACCACCCTTCAGGTTTCAGTACGGGCGTCACTTCTTCCAAGAACCTTCTCCTCAGTCCCACAGGTGTCCCCTCCTCCGTAGGAATCCTGTCTCCATCCCAAATCCTTTGCAGTTGCTTCTACACTCAAAGAGGCAGACCCGGGATGATATTCAGCTGGTCTGACTGGGCCTCGCCCTTCCTCATGTTTGCAGACTATATCCTTCCTTCTAATCAGCTCCTCCCTCATTATTGCATGGTTTGGTGCTAGGGGATTGAGTGACTCTACAGGCAGACCCAGTAGGTAACAAAAGTGAGATCTGCCGTTTCACAGAAGCTTCATGTGCCAAGTGTTGCTTTAACTGATCCCAACCTTCCCCAAACCACACAAGTTTGGTGGTGGTGTCCCTGACATGTAGGGGAAGAAAGAGAGGCTGGGAGAAATTAAACTGAACTGTCACAATGGGCTTGAACTTGGCACCTGACTCTAGATTTAGGGTGTCACCTCACTGTTTCCTTGAATGATAATGAGACGTAGAAGAGAGAGTTAGTCTTGGAATCAGATATTCCGATCTGGCTGCACCACTACACACGTGCCACCCTGGACAAGCTACCCAACCTCAGTGATCCTATCCAGAACAAGGCCAACCACAGCTACCATGCAGGGCGGTGTGGACAGCTGAAGGAGACCTCACTGCTGAACAGCTGGAGTCCTAGACCTACCACAACACATGGCTTTCGTCTCAGTTTAATGTTTCTGACTCATCCTGGGTTAACTTTGGGGCTAGAGAGATGATCAGTGGTTAAGAACAGAGCGAGATCCAGGACAGGCACCAAAACTACACAGAGAAACCCTGTCTCGAAAAACCAAAACCAAACCAAACCAAACAAAACAAAACAAAACAAAACAAAACAAAACAAAAAACAACAAAAAAACAAACAAACAAACAAAAAGAACACTGGTCACTCTTCCGGAGAACCTGGGTTGGATTCCTAGCACACACATGACAGCTCACAACCACCTGTGACTCCCACCCCAGGGGATCTAACGCCCTCTTCTGTTCTCCTCAGACACTGCACACATGTGGTGCACAGACACACACACAGGCAAAACACCTATGCATTTAAAACGCTAAAGGAGGAAAAAAGAACTTCAAACTTTGTCTCCGATTCCAGGGAAATCGAGTGGCCCTCTGCTATATTGATGACGGAGCAGAAGGACGGCTTAAGGAGCCAACTGTGCTGCAGGAAGTCTGGCTGGTGAGGCTCCTCTCTGCCCTTCCGGCCCCTGTTCCCACTGTGAGAAGTGGCCACCCTCCCAAAGGTTCAATGGCGGAAGGGTGTTTCTCCAGCTTGATGCGCTACTTCAGAGTACATCCTTCAGAGATTACTCCTTCTCTGCGGTGGGGGCTTGGACCTCAGACTCTCGGCCTTAGACAGGAACCTGAAGTCTGGCTCCCTCCTACCTCTACCTACCCCCTTAACTTTTCCTGGCCTTTTTCAGCCCTTCATCCTCTGTCTGTGATGATTGTCTGCTTCCTTTTGACGCTTTGCCCAGTGTCACATGCTGGCATTCACAGCCACAACCAGGGAAGCAATGCAGGGTCCACCTGGGACGATGAGGTGTAATTACTAGCCATGGCTTGGATTGGCCTTTGATGACCCCCTGGTTTGTTTGCCGGACTCCCTGGGTTTGCCTCCTAGCTGTGCCATTTGTCAGTTGTATCCCCTTCAACAAGCTGCTTGCCTTTCGGGCATCTGTTCCTCCGTCTGTAAAATGGAAGGAGTTCTTCTCTCCTAGCACCTTGGCAGTTAACTGAAAGCAGACGAAGCACACAGTATGATCACTATGCAAGGCACTCTCCATACATAACGATATTGCCACCATTATTTCCAGATGTGTGAATTAAAGCACGAAAACATTGTCCCCTTCTTTGGCGTTTGCACAGAACCACCTAACATCTGCATTGTCACCCAGTATTGCAAAAAAGGAAGTCTCAAGGTAAGCAAAAATATTAAGTCTTATGTCGGGCTTCATTAGACAGTGAGTGAGAAACCTTGTCTATGTCCCTCTCATTCATCCGTGCATGGTTCCTTTTTAGTCTCATTGAAAGTCTTGAATTATCTTAGCCTTCTTCCCAGGATCAAAGTCGTGTGACTCCGCCAACTATTGGTTTCCTTTGCTCTTGGTGGAAACTGCATGAACTTGATTTGTTATATAATGTCACCCCTCTTCTTGAATCCCACCCCTCTGGCACATGGCCATCAGTTTTCTCTCAGGGAAAAGACGTGCTGGTAGAATTCAAGACTGTATCCTTTCTCCACACTGAGTGAGACTATGTGATCTTCTGAGAGGATTTCCACTTACATGTCACATGTTCTTCCTTACAATAGTTCCAGCTGAAAGGGCATGAGCGATATTATCTTCTGTCCTGCTCCATGTCAGAGGCATTGATCACTGTGTGTCAGCTTAAGTCTGGGTGATATTGGAATAACTGTGTTTTCTAGGATGTTTTGAGAAACTCCGATTATGAGATGGACTGGATATTCAAGCTCTCATTTGCATATGACATAGTCAATGTGAGTACAACAGAAACTAACTTAAAGAATATATATCATAGCATTTTTGAGTTTTCCTCCATGTTGAGTTAAATCTTTGCTAGCTCTCTTTCAATCTCTTTAAATGGAATGACTACAGGTTTAAATTTGATCACTTCAATCCGATGTTCCATGATTTTTTCATTCTCTAATCACATGTCAATATGGAGGGAGAAAAGTGCTTTAAACCAAAGATGGAATGAATACCAGGCTTGCCCAATCTGGAAAGAGCAGGGCATTTAGACTTTGGCAAGAACTTCTTGTCCCAGAGAGAATTCAATCACCAGACTACAAGTTGAGCTGAGGAAGATATGCCCGTCTTCTCTCTAGCTTTTGAGTCCTTCCCAAGAACCTGGGGATCAGTACTACAAAGGTAAAAATGTGGGCCACAGGTGTAAACATCAGAGGGGGAGAAAAGCATAGCTTTACTTGGGGCACACGGGGCTATGACGGCTGTAGTTGAGGGAGAATGATAATAACTGTAACAGCACACACATTTCCCATACCACATGATGTAGCATGAAGAACTAGAGATTTCTGTTATGCTTTATAAAAGGGAGGAATCCAGTTTCCCATATAGGTTCCCACCAGGGTCTGGCAAGGACCATTCAGAGGAGGGTAGAGAGATCCATTTCTTCCATGGAGGTAGGGAGTCTGCAGAGTAAGTGGCTAGATCCAAAAGCCCAGATAACTCATAGTAGGTGTACTATGGTGATGAGGGATGAGGAAGGCAGGCATGTAGTTGAAATGATGAGCTATGGAGTGTGCCACATCCAGGAGACAGGATCCAGCAACTTGAGGCTGCCTCCTCAAGTGGGACTAGCATGTAGCTGTCCTTTGGTCTGCTGTGTACACCTCTGCCATTTAAAAGAATCAAGAAAAGCACCTGGAATTTTGATGTCTAGTTTCTTGAGTTCTTTATATATTTTGGAGATCAGCCTTCTGTCAGATGTGGGGTTGGTGAAGATCTTTTCCCATTCTGTAGGCTGCCATTTTATCTTATTGACCGTGTCCTTTGCCTTACAGAAGCCTCTCAGTTTCAGGAGACCCCATTTATTAATTTTTGTACCCAGTGTCTGTGCTACTGGTGTTATATTTAGGAGGTAGCCTGTGCCCACGTGTTCAAGGCTACTTCCCACTTTCTCTTCTATCAGGTTCAGTGTAACCGGATTTATGTTGAGGTCTTTGATTCATTTGGACTTAGTTTTGTGCATGGCTATAGATATGGATCTATTTGGATTGACGGCTGGGGAGCCTACATGGGACTAAACTAGGCCCTCTGAATGTGGTTGACAGTTGTGTGGCTTGATCTGTTTGTGGGGCCCCTGGCAGAGAGGCCAGGACTTATCCCGGGTACAAGAGTGGGCTTTTTAGAGTCCATCTATGGTGAGATGCCTTGCTCAGCCTTGATCCAGGGAGGAGGGGCTTGGTCCTGCTCCAACTTGGTATGCCAGCCTGTGTTGACTACCCAAGGGAGGCCTTACCCGCTATGAGGAGGGATGGGGAGTATAGTGGGGGAAAAGGGGGAGCAAGAGAAGGGGAGGGAGTGGTAACTGTGGTTGGGATATGAAATGAAAAAAAATTAAATACAATAAGATGTAAAAAAAAAAAAAAAGAAAAGAAAAGAAAAGCACCTGGAAATAGATCCTAGAGAGGAAGGTATTTCAACTTACCCATGTTAGAAACTGTCAGAGCAACCCCCAGCCAGCATTCAGTCGTCAATAAACAAACTCCTTAGAGGACGCCCTGCTGGGCTTTGGAAGGGCCACAAGCATGAAAGCTAAGCCCTGTCCTTCCTGAAGCTTGGGACACTGACTCACTGAATGTCCTTGCTAATCTATCCCTCTCTGCGTTTTCCTGTAAGGGGAGTGCAATGTTGGTCTGGTTGGTTTCAAAACCTTCCCTTTCTCAAAGGTTTCACTGCCCTTTGTTTCTAAGGAACCAGGTTTGTCTAGTGAGACTCTGGCTCCCAGGATCTGGTGGAAAGCTGGTATCTTGTTGCCAAGCAAGGTAGACAAACATAGTCTTCTCCATGATTATGTCTCCAAGGGCAATCCCAGAAAACTACTCTTATTATGGCCATAAACCTTGAATGAGTGTCTGTTAAAGGTTTATTTTACAATGTTGTATGATATTTTGTTTGTGTTCTGACAAATAAAGCTTGCCTGAAAGGTCAGAGAAGCAGAGCAGCCAGCCACTAGAGAGACTTCCTACCTCTAGAAAATCTCAGACAGACTTTTGACTGTCATATACCAATCATAAAACACAAGTCTTCTCGGGGCATGCATTTGCCAGCATTTCCTCTATATCGGGAGCAGGGAGAGAGAGAATGAGCAGAACTAAAGGGTTGAGTCTTTACTCTGGATCTGACTGTAGTCTGAGCATGGAAGGCATAGGGGAACGAGCCTCATTTCCTGCCCCCGCAGCAACCGGATCAGTGGGTGATCCTTGCAAAAGGCTTTGGAAAACACAACAAAGTCTGCAAGACTTAAAGCTGGTCCTTCATTTCTAGCTAGAAGAAGCATCCATGAAATCTGAGGATGAGGGACCGTTTGACATAGAAATTGGCTTAGAGATTTAGACTTTGCCTCTCTATCACATGCTCAGACAACATCAAAAGCCATCTCTGAAATTGATTTGAGAACTGAAGTATATAACGTGCTTAGCTCTGCAGCTACCCCATAACAGATATGCAATAAATGTTAATCTTTAGTACTAACATAATTATTAGTACTCTCATTTATAACTCTAGTATGGGTATTAAAAACTTCATTCTCTTATTGAAATCTTTCAAGAATTCTGTGGAATAATTCTGCTCTGTCTGAATATGGCACCTCAAGGTCCATGTGCTAACAATGACCACTGATAGTCCAACTTGAGATATGTCTCAATTATGAAAGAAATTCACATGCAATTTGAAGTCGTAGTGAACAAAAAAATCCCACAGATTTTTTATGTTGGTTGTATTTTGGTAAAAAGATACCAAATTAAATTCACAATATTGTTAAAATTATTCTCACTCAGTTAGCTTTTCTTAAGATGTCTGCTGAGAAATTAAAAACACACATGTGACTAGCATTATGTTTTGGTCAGATGGTGATCTTACCAATTACCCATTAGTAGTAGTAATTACTCCATTTTCAACAGGAAATAAAACGAGGCCTAGTCAGGTGAAGTCACCAGCCCAACTAGTAAGCTTCAGGTTGGGAGTGTGGATAGTTTGTCTTTAAAGGCTGCGCTTTCTCTCATGCTTCCTGCTAAGCACCAGTGAACACAAACACGAGAGTCAGACGTAAGAGCCCTGGGGGACCTTCCAGAAATTTCCAGTAGAGCAAGTAGTACAAGTCATGGTCAGGTGGTAGTGCCTAAGTGCATGATATCTATCTTGTGAGTCATGGACACACTCGTAGTTCTGGTTGTTCTCTGACACTATGCATTATCATACCATTAGGAAGAAAAATAAAAACAAAAGCATGCGTGCCACCTTGTGGAGAGCACTGTGTTCCCAGAACCCCACCATCCCAAGCATGTTGATTTTACACTTGTAATGAGCTCCATGAAAGCCCTTGCCTTCTGCTGAGCACTTACACTGCTGTTTCCTTATTGTGAGGCAAAGAATGAGAACCTCTGTGAAATTGACAAGCTACTGCCTGGGGGCTGGACCAGCAAGGGCAGAAGGAAAACCTTGTGTGTCTGCCAGGCCAGGGAGAGCGCTGCACTGGGCTCAGGTCTCAGCGGATTGCTGATGTGAACTGGGGTTCAGTTTTGCCATCTCAACAAGTGTGCTGCCCGGATAAAGCCACCCTGTCTCCTGATACGGGGTGGGGCTAGGGACATAGCCACTCCCTTGGCCATCTTCCTAGTGCTGTCTGTGTTAGCCCACATTTCCAATGCCATATTGGCCCTCGGGTTCTGGCGGGAGCAAGAGGGGCGCATAGCCTGTCAACATCACTTGAGATGGTAGCTAAGAGGCTCAAGGCTCAGGGGTCCCAACCTTTAAGAATGGCTCCCTCAGATCCTCCTTACTGTGCCACCCAGTGCCTCTGAGCCAGCCTGCCTCATCACCGCCTCCTTCCCAGCTGGCCCTGAGCCTAATGGGATCTTGTTTGCTCATGTGCAAGGGTGTTGGAGGAATGTGGTCC
This sequence comes from Peromyscus leucopus, assembly GCF_004664715.2. Classification (NCBI taxonomy): domain Eukaryota; kingdom Metazoa; phylum Chordata; class Mammalia; order Rodentia; family Cricetidae; genus Peromyscus; species Peromyscus leucopus. Next base: position 32,084,075 of record NC_051063.1, read on the forward strand.
CTCCTCCTCTTTCTCCCACTGACCTCAACAGCCCACCAGAGCACTGGAAACAGAGTGGTGCTGAGTGACTGATGAGGCTGTGAAGGCTGTGAAGCCTGGGGTGGTACCTGCTCTGTACCGGCCTCATGTGAGCACTAAAACTGCTTTGTTCTTATTGTGAAGCAAAGAATGAGACTACTAATCTGCCTCAGAAAAGGCTAAATATGACGACATGTGTAATGCACGCTTAGTATGAGGTGCTCATGAATGTTTATTGCTGTCTGGTTGCCCATCACAAACCAATCCCACAGTGTGAGGTTCCACAGAAGCCTGTGGCTAGCAGCCATTGTCTGTCTGCCTGTCACTGGCTTCTGTCCTCAGGGAGGGAGCTGGAGCTGGTCAAGGCCGTGGTTGGAATCTGACCTCAGAGTACCCAGCCTCCTCCATTACTGCTGCTGCGCTGCCTCGCGTGGTAACTTCTCTACCTCCCTCCACTCACCCGCAATAAGAGGCCGCCATGATGATGCCACCCTCCTCTCTAGGATCGTTCAGGAGTGTTGCGTGAGTTAGTTTACATAAAGGGCTTGTAGTCACACCTGACAGTATTCACACCCGACAGTATTCACACCTGACAGTATTCATACCTGACAGTATTCACACCTGACAGTATTCACAGCCGACAGTTATCCTTAGGAGGAAAACCAGAATCCTATAGGGCCCTTGAAAGAAACACTGTCCTTTGGTATTCTCACTTTGACACCTGTTTCCCGAGGCAGGTGGGAGGGGCCCGGGATACCCAGGCCACCACAGGTTCACACGCTCTGTGACCTTGTACCTGGACATACTGAGGTTGTTAGTTTTCTGCCATCTTCTATTAAAATTCTAAAAATGGACAATTCAGAGATCCTGCCTGAAAATACCCAGAGCTTTCACAGCAGCACCAAACAAACAAACAAACAAGAAATTGGAAATGCTGAATACATGTTCTTTCAGTGCCTCCCCAGTGGTAAGGAAAACGGGACAAAGACATTTGACCCTTCCCCTTTGACCTTCATCTCGCAGCTCCAAGTCCGCCTTGGGATATTACAGACAAATGCAAAGATCCATTTAACCAACCATGTCTCACGTATGATAGTTTTTTTCCCCTAAAAAGTTACTCCTTACTCCCACCTATCTTCCTAAAATATTTTGTTTCAATCCCAGATGCTCTTTTGAGCCCCTCCCTGCCTGTGGAAAGGCCCCAGTACTCTGGAAAAACACTCCTCCCTCCCCCGGCTGGCTGGCTGTTTTTCCTGCCTTGATGAGTCACAAGTATCTTCCACATTAAGCACTGTCTCCCCTAGTTGAGTACTCTTTTGCTTCTGGGCCCTAAATACTCAAACTCAGCTTGAGGCATAGATACTCTGCTGCTAACACTGGCTCTTAGATCTGAGGCCCAAGCATTGTGTTTGTTTTGTTACTAGTAACTTCCCCCTCTGTCTAGTGATGGAGCTGAGATTTGAACTCAGCTTCCTGACCATGAGGATATTCTAATTTTAAGCCACGTTTGCCTTCTTGGCTTCTTATTGAGGAGTCATAAGCAGTTTTCTCCCTTTTCCGCCTGGATTGGCTTCATAGTCAAGGAGCTGGTGGCCTTTCTAAAACAAGCACGAAGCTGGTGTGTCTGTGTGTTGCTTTGAGAAGCCAGCGCCCTGTCTCCATGCTTACCATCACTCTTGCAGGGCATGCTCTTCCTCCACGGGAGCCCGCTGAGGTCTCACGGCAACTTGAAACCTTCCAACTGCCTGGTAGACGGTCGTATGCAAGTGAAGCTGTCGGGATTTGGGTTGTGGGAGTTCAAGCATGGCTGCACACACAGGATCTACAACCGGAAGGCCACCGACCATTCAGGTAGCCACTGGCAGATTTTAGACCCACTTGCTGTAGGTTAAATAGTCAAAGGGTTTTTGTCCATCTTTGCTTTATGATGCTGCCTTGAAGGGGACCCATGGGTAGTTTTTCCTTTCTAGGTGATGGAGTGAAGTCGTTCAGTCCATCCGTGGGGAGTGAGAAAAGAAATCGCCGTAGGGGTGGCGTGACTCCACGGTGTAAAGCCTGGGTTAGTGGACTGGTTTTCATCTTGCCTTAACTGGGCCACTGAAGCCACCACTGCTCTTCTCTGCTGTCATCTGTATTTTCCCATTTCCAGTCCATGTCCAGTGTCGATGATAAGGTCTGCAAGGTTGTCCTAGTCAGGGTTACCATCGCTGTGATGAAACACCGTAACTGAAAGCAACTTGGGGAGGAAAGGGTTTAGTCAACTTATGCTTCCACAGTGCTGTTCATCATCAAGGAAGTCAGGACAGGAACTCAAACAGGGCAGGAACCTGAAGGCAGGAGCTGATGCAGAGGCCATGGAGAAGTGCTGCTTACTGACTTGCTCCTCGTGGCTTGCTCAGCCTTCCTTCTTATAGAACCCAGGACAATCAGCCCAGGGATGACCTCACTCACCATGGACTGGGCCCTCCCTCATCAATCGCTAATCAAGAAAATGCCCTGCAGCCAAATCTTATGGAGCTTCAATCTTTTCAGATGACTCTAGCCTGTGTCAAGGTGACATAAACTAGCCAGCATAGAGGCTGTTCAAAGATAACTTAAGTCCAGGCATGCAGTGTCTCTTAGGCCAGACATGCTTGAATTTTTTCTTTCATGACCCTTTTCATTCAAATTTTTATGTGACTCCAGATGTACAGCTATATGCAGTAGGCACACAAATGAAACATTTACTGATTTTATAAATCACATAAAATTTATTTTAACCAATTATTTGATTTACATATAAATTTATCATTTAGTAAATAGAAACCATCTATTGTATCATGGTACTGGGTAAACTATGATGAACTTATTTGAGAGCATTCTCCTTGGTTATTTTCTCCGTGGTCTTTCATATGGATATTGCGAGCTTTCCCAGGCAGATACTCATAGGGTCTGCCATCCTATAGCTCCTGCAGGATGGAAGGAGTTGGATGTAGCTTTTCATCAAAATGGCACCCCATTGTCTTGCAGAACTCTACTGGACAGCCCCAGAGCTGTTGCGGCTTCAAGAGCTGCCCTGGTCTGGCACCCCACAAGGAGATGTTTACAGTTTTGCCGTTCTCGTGAGGGACTTGATCCACCAGCAAGCCCATGGGCCCTTTGATGACCTTGAGGAGGCTCCTGAAGGTAAAGCTGGAGTGTGCTGCTCAGGGAAAGGGAATAGGGGCTTGTGTGTGGGGAGTGGATGGAGGGATGGAGTGGGAGGGAAATAAGAGATCAGGGGACAATAATCGGAAGGTACTACCGCTACTTTGCACACACACGCACACGTGCGCGCGCATGTGTGCGTGCATACACACACACACACACACTCATGCATGCAAAATTATTAAAAGAACAACAACAACAAAAGATTGGTCTTTAGACTATCATCCTATCCAATGACTTTCAAAGCCTGAAGTTTCTGTGAATGTAGGCGGTTTCTTTTAAACCAGACTCCAGTTTCTAATTACTAGCTCAATGAAAGGGTCTCAGAATGAGGGCAGTCCCAAGAGTCAGGCACTCCTGAATTTGGAGCCAAGCCAAATGCACACATGCCACTGGCTGAGTCCAGGTGGAGGCCGCCTTCAGTCCTGGAAGTCCACTCCCATCTGCTCTTGGCCACAGGGGTCTGAGTGCACCATGAGAAAACTCCGTGGCAGTCGATGTGTCCCTCATGGTAACAACTGCAGGCTGGTCACACGGGCCTGTGTCTTCACAGTTGTGTGCTTGGGTTATAGACAAATGGTTATCTATTTGCTTCTCATGCTTCCCTACAAATAAGCCAGGTTCTATTTGCATAGCAGCCCAGTGGTTCTCACGTTCTACCTGGTGCTGGGATAGCCCAGAAGTTTGCTAAAGCACAGACTTGCTGCTCTCCCCTACTCTGGCCCAGGTTTCTGGCTCAGTAGGTCTGCAGTGATGCCTGAGACTATACACTTGCATCAGCATCCCTGCTAAGGCACATTTGAGAAGAACTGGTCTTGGTCCTCCTTGTCTTTGGACCAGCAGCAAGAGTACCACCTGGAAACTTAAGCAGCTCTGTTTCGAGCCACTCTCCAGATCTGTTGTGGAAATATGGAAACAGGCCCAGAGTATTTATTCCACCTCTCCACCCCAGGCCAGTGTCCTGCCTATTTGCCAAAGACAAAGAATGACTGCTTCAAAGTAGCTAATACACTGTAGAAATGATGGGATGGAAACAGCAGGCTGCATGTTGCTAGGTAACAAGCCTACATCCTCTCAGGCATTGTTATTGTCTGATGAACTCTAAATCCAGGGCAGTGGACAGCCCAGTACTGTCTCTATCTCGGCTCCAGAGGCTGTTGCTGTCCCTCAGGTTTGAGTTTTACTTTGGGATATAAAACATAATTGCTTAAAGTACATTTTTAAGGAATTGTTTCAGAATATATTTTAGGTATTAAAATGTAGACTTACAGGCATAGCTCATATGCAATTGTGTTTTGTTTGGTGTTAGAGACAGGATCTCATTATGCCACTCCGGCTGGCCTGGAACTCACTGTGTAGACCAGGCTGGCCTGCAACTTGAAGTGCTCAGTACTACACATCCCCTGCTCAGTACTAAACACCCCCTGCTCAGTACTACACAACCCTGCTTAGTATGAGAAACATATCCTTCTCCAAGCAGCCCTGGCTTCTTCTTTAGATGGTGCTACCTGGGCAGTAAGGATGCTGTTTGCTCCTGGAGTATTGTTACTCCTGGAGTATTGTTACTTCCAGCCCCTCTTCAGCAGATGGGAGTGTAGCTGTGTGTAGAAACCCATAGGTACACAAATGAGACACAGTAGACATCTGCATCTAGATGAGCTAAGCCTGAGTTCATAGTGATGTGGTCAACTTGACCTCACCACCACTGTGCTTCGCTCCAGTCTCCATCCTGTGACCTACGCCTCCAGCAGTGTGAGCCTGGCTCCTGGACCTCACAAGAAGCAACTAGAACATAGCTGTGGGTGGAAGAATTGTGAACAGTTCCTTTTTAATATTTTTTTTATTTCAGACATCATGTGGGCCCAGACCTTTCCTCCACCCTACTTCAGCAAAGTCACACACACACAGCACAGTTAAACTCTTTTCTTATGGCCTGGGTCCCACTTCCAGCATTCCTCACGTCCTGGTTGATGGTGTTACCAAATATTCAATGCCCTTGTGGCCACCGTAACAATGTCAAACAGAATATGAACCCCTCCTCCCCACTTACCTCCCCCCAACCTCCGCAACCCCCTCCCAAACTCACAGCCGCCTCCAGACTATAATTTTGTTTCTAGACTTGATTAACAGACCACGCGCGTACACACCCTCTTCCCACCAGCTCCTTCTACTGAGCAGTGTGCATTCAGTGTTCACTTCTGATGCTGCCGCATAAATAATTTTTATATCAAAATATATGTGCATTGTTCTCAAAGTATTTCCTTCTTAAGAGGAGGGAATGGAATCCTTGACAAATGTTGGTGGGAGCCAATGGAGAAGTGGAAGGAAGCAGGACTGCAACACTGAGCAGTCAGGGAGATGGTAGCATTTGTTCATTACAATCGCCTTCATGAAGCAGAGGATATAAAATTGTATGGAGCACACTTTGGAGAGCTGGTGCCTCTCCACTTGGGAGGTCAGCCAGAGAAGTGCTACTTTCAAAAGCCTTGGTTTGGAAACTGATGTGTCAGGGGTTGTCTACGTTTCCATTGGACTGTTTAATTTTCTAGACGAATCTAGAACACTTACGCACATATCTAGATTGTCCTGGAATTCAAATATGTTGTTTATTTTAAACTTTGTTTTCAAATTGGTGGGTCCCATCACCATTTGGACAGGCCTGGGTTGAGCGGCAAAGCTTTGTAGCTTGTTTATCCAAGCCCCAAATGATTTCAGAAATCATCAGCCGCATCAAAGACCCCAGGGCACCAGTTCCACTTCGACCATCCCTGTTGGGGATAAAGGTGATGAAAAGATCGTCGCCCTGGTGAGGGCCTGCTGGGATGAGTCTCCCGAGCGAAGGCCCACCTTCCCTTCCATCAAGAAGACGTTACAAGAAGCCAGCCCCAGAGGGTGAGTCAACTGTGCCAGAGGGTCTTCCTTCTAGTCTTTCAGCCAAAGGAAATTGAAAAATATCCACGGCTATAACAGGTTCCAGGTGGATCTTCTGTCTGTCCTTCACTCTCCTCCCAACACTTCCCTTCTACTCCTTCCCTTCCCTCCCCCTCCCCTCCTCCCCCTCCTCTCCTGCCTCTCTTACTCATCTTCCCCCCACCCCTGTCGTCAGTACCCATTTCATGTCCACTGCACACAAAGTATGTTCTACATGCTGGTTAAAGTGCAGTGATAGAGTCTTCACTTGCTTTGTGAACATGAATCAGACATGAATAATGTCACTGCCCACTGGGCCCATTCAGACGTCTCTAATCAGTTAAGGCTCTCTTTCCCAGGGAGTTTGGACACTGTCTTAGTATCCTTTCAACGGTTATTCCAAGGACCATAACTAACACTTGTGGTTGGACTACAGGATAAAAATCATTCCCCAACTTTAGATTATCACTCATTTATGTTATTCTACAGAGCTGAGGATCAAATCCGGGGCCTTGTGTGTCTGGGCAAGGGGATGCCACTGAGCTAACTGCCAATCTTATAATTGGCAATTGACTTTGGGTTAAGCTTGCCTCTCAAATCCATTTTTCAATAGCAGCTTCCTACATATTAGGCTGATGGTATCATTTCTAAAGAAGTATTTATTTATGTGTATGTGTGTGTGTGTGCCTTCTTAATTTATGTGAACCAAGTGACTGTGTCAGTGGATGCCAGAAGTTGGTGTCCAATTTCCTGGAACCGGAGTTAGAGGCAGTTGTAAGCTGCCTTTTGGGTACTGGGAACTAAACCTGGGTCCTCTGCAAGAGCAGAAAGTGCTATTAACCACTGAGCCACCTCTTCAGCCCCATGATAGTATCCTCTCTCTCCCTCCCTCCCGCAACTCCTCCCTCCCTCCTTCCCTTCTTCCTTCCTTCCTTCCTTTCTCCTCTCCCCTCTATTTTTTTAAATTTTATTTTGAGATAAGATTTACTGTGTAGCCCTGCCTGGCTTGGAACTTGCCGCATAGACCAAGCTGGTCTTGAACTCACAGAAGCTTGCCTGCATTTGCCTCCCCAGTTCTGGGATTAAAGGTGTATGCCACCATCCTGTAAGACAAATTGCTGAACAATCTTATTAATAAAAAAAACAGAGCCAGATATTGGGGTGAAAGCTGAAAGATCAGAGAAATAGAACAAGTCACAGCCAACCTCACTTCACCAACTCCTCAGCTACTTCCTGTCTACGCATGTCTGTATGCCTTTCTGTGCCCTGCCGTCTTACATCCTCTCTCCACCCAGCTACATCATTTTGCTCTTTGCACCCAGCTCTATCACTTCCTGTCTGTCTGTACAGACCTCCAGACCTCTATGGTTAACTACTGGTGGGATTAAAGGTGTGTGCCACTATGCTTGGGTCTGTACCCAGTGTGGTCTTGAACTCAGAGATCCAGATGAATCTCTGCCTCCCCAATGCTAGGGTTAAGGGTGTGTGCCACCACTGCCTGACTTCTATGTTTAATATACTGGCTGGGTTCTCCCTCTGATCTCCATGCAAGCTTTACTTATTAGAGCACAAATAAAATATCACCACGCCACCCCAGGCTTGCTGGTATAATTTTTAATATGTTGAAAGTTTAATTCCCCAGAGGTAGCTTGAGGAGGCAGAAAGAGCTGTGGCCTGAAAGTGTCTACTTCTAATTTTTCCATTTATTTTGGCATCTTTAACGTAACAGCCTGTGTTCTTTTCCAGGTTACAACAGAACTTTTAATTTCTAATTTTTATTTTATTTTAATTGATATATGAAATATTGATACTAATCATATAAAATATGATGTTTCAAAATATATATTATTTGTCTTATGGTCCCAACATTAAGGCAAACTTATTTCCTACCTGAGCCTTAGTCTTCTCATCTGAAAGGTGAGAGAGTTAGGTGATCTCTTAGGGGCATGCTGAAACGGAGTCTAGACACGATCCATGTTGAGCAATCTAAGAAATGCCCTGTTCTGCAATCTGTACTTTTTCACTTTGTTGTAATTGTGGCATGGAGCATGCTGGGAAGTGAGGAAGAGCCATCAAAGGCTGTTGATTGTCGGCTGGCCACAAGATTCACCTCTAGGTATTTTATACACATTAACTCCTGGAATGTCTGCTGGCTGTCAGATTCACTCCCTAGGCATTTTATATACACTAGCTCCCAGAATCCCCAGAAAACCACATGCAAGGTACATTTTTCAGATGGGTAAACTGAGGCTCAGGGCCAGACACAGTACCGTCTTCCTGTGAAGCTTTGCCAATGTTGTCAATTCACTGCTGCCATGGATTGTCCTTCCAGAGCAAGACAGGAAGGAAAGTGTTTTCCTGGGCTATGTGTCTGGGAGTTGTGGCTCCACTGTGGCCCTGAGCTCCTGGAAAAGGATGCTAACACCTGCCTTCTTTTAAAGCCGTGTGAGCATCTTGGATAGCATGATGGGCAAGCTGGAAATGTATGCCAATCATCTGGAGGAAGTGGTGGAAGAGCGGACCTACCAGCTGGTGACAGAGAAGAGGAAGGTTGAGAAACTCCTGTCCACCATGTTGCCAAGGTATTTGGGAGCAGTGGGGGACAGGCCAAAACAACACAAGGAAGAAGTCTGCTGTCTTAGCAGCTACACATGAGGAGGAATAGTTCCACTGTTCTTTTTCTGAGAGAATATCAAGCTTTGTAAATAAAAGCGGGCCAAGCAGGGCGAGAAGTTATGGGTAGTGGGGGTGGGCAGGGAAGGAAGGAGGGAGGGAGGCAGGGAGGGAGGGAGGGAGAGAGAGAGAGAGAGAGAGAGAGAGAGAGAGAGAGAGAGAGAGAGAGAGAGAGGTGTATGAATGCAAAAGTTGGCAAATTGGCCCTCCTTATTAATGAAAATACAGGCAAACCTCCCCAGTCCACAGGAATGGAAGCTACTGTGTGGTTTACGTGGAGGGTGGGGGATGCAGCAATAGGTACAGTCACTAGATGACAGTCTAGCATCATGTCGAACTGCTAATGCAACAACTGCTTGCATGTGCCTGTGAAATCTTTGCTTAGTTCAATAAGTGCCCGAAGCATCAAATTCAATAATTACTTTGACTTTTGTTCTTTTTCATCGGTGCAGTCTCTGGACACTGGGAAAATTATTTTCACATTTTTGTATATTTGAATGCCAAGTTGTAGATATAACTAATTAAATAAGAAACACAGAGCCAATACAGAGATGGAAGCCAAGAGGTCAGAGCAATAGCTAAGAGCTAAAAACCTTACCCTTCACTGTCGCTGTTGTCCTACCTCTCCGAAAGAGAGCTACTTCCTGTGTCTGTCTTTTTATAGTGTTTCTGTTCTGCCTTCTCATTAGTTGTAAACCCAACCACATGACCTCCTAGTCACTGCCTGTCTGTACAGACCTCCAGGTCTTCTATGGTTGGTATTGAGATTAAAGGCGTGTGTCTCCATGCTGGCTGTATCCTTGAACACACAGAGATCTACCTAGCTCTGCCTACCAAGTGCTGGGATTAAAGGCGAGCGCCACCACCGCCCAGCTTTCACTATGGCTTGCTAATAGCTCTGACCCCCAGGCAACTTTATTTATTAACATACAAATCACATTTCAGTACAAATAAAATATCACTATACCAAGTAAAAAGTGGGAGTGGGGAATATTTATTTTAAGATAGGGTCTCAATATGTAGCCCTGGTTGCCTTGGAACTTACTGTGTAGATAAGGCTGTCTTTGAACTCACAGGGATCCACCTGCCTCTGCCTCCCAAGTGCTGGGATTAAAGGCATGGTCCGTCATATCTGTCTAGAGCAGTGCTTCTCAACCTGTGGGTTGTGACCCCCTTAGCAAACCGATATCTCCAAAAATATTTACATTGTTATTCATAACAGTAACAAAATTACAGTTATGAAGTAGTAAAGAAAATAATTGTATGGTTGGGGGTCACCACAGCATGAGGAGCAGGACTCAAGGGTTGCGGCATTAGGAAGGCTGAGAACCGCTGGTCTGGAGCACAGGGGATTTGAATGCACTCATGATAAGAGGACGGTGGTTGAAGTGAAAGCACTGGTTTGTGGATTGGGGAGTGATTACACTCACTTCCACACGCGTACACCAAGTCTCTACCATCAAACTCCGTAGTCAACAGACAGGAATAGATGTTTTCAGTGAGAAAATGTTTTTAATGAAGCCATTTATGGGACTTGTCCCTGACCTCCACCCTCTCTTACAATTTATAACCACCACTTAAAATATCTCTCTAGAGAAAATGCAAGTGAATAAATGCATGTCACGAGGCTCCCTCTGTGTGGTGAATTATTAGTGAAAACCTGGTCCACCAAAGCCAAAAGGTCTGTAGAAGGTTGGCTCTGCCCAGAGCCGTGGGAGCGCAAACACACGCGAGTTCGCTAAGAACTGTCCTTTCTCTGGTTGCAGCTTCGTTGGCGAGCAGCTCATGGCTGGAAAGTCTGTGGAACCAGAACATTTTGAGTCTGTCACCATATTTTTCTCTGACATTGTGGGATTCACAAAACTGTGCTCTCTCAGCTCCCCCTTGCAAGTGGTGAAACTCCTCAATGACCTGTACAGTTTGTTCGACCACACAATACAAACCCATGATGTGTACAAGGTGAGCTGTGACCTGTGTAGACTCCTTATCTGTTGTCTTGGGCTGACTGAGGACAGATCACATCTCAGTTCATCCCCGTTCATGGCAGAGACTCGACATTTTGTTTCTGTTGTCTTCTTGGGAAGGGGCTTGATCAGTCCCAGATGTACATGCTTCTCCAAAGTCACTGTGTGGGGGCAACAGGTGACTCAGTCACTAAAGTGGTTGTCTTGCAAGCTGGAAGACTTGAATTTGATCTCCAGAACCCACATAAAAATAAGCAGGGCTTCATGGTACAAAGTTCTCAGCACTGGGGAGGCAGAATCAGGTAGACTGCTGGATTCACCAGCCAACTGTCTTAATTGGTGAGTTCCAGGCCAATGAAAGGCCTTGGTGTTTCAAAAACCAAGGTGGGCAGTGCCTAAAAAAATGATAATTGAGATTTCCTCTTGCTTCCATCTACACGAACTAACTAACTAACTCTCTCTCTCTCTCTCTCTCTCTCTCTCTCTCTCTCTCTCTCTCTCTCTCTCACACACACACACACACACACACACACACACACACAGCATTGCTACCAATACTCTGTATCTTCACCCATTATTTTAATTTCACAGTAAACATGTTTGTAAAGAGGCATTGGCCTGTACTGAACATGTGTCCTTCAGTTCCTGGGAAGCTTATAGTCACTACCTTTAGATCCTCTGTGAATCTCCCTTCTGTTGGTATAATCCTTAGTAATCCAGGGTGAAGACAGACTCTTCAAATTTAGTCTGCCAGGTTGCAGCTGAAGGGGAGATGGCAGCTATGACATGTGGTGATATTGTGTTCCCCAATATATCATGCACCCTAATAAATTTATCTGGGGTCAAAGAACAGAACAGCCACTAGACAGACATATTGGCCAGAAAATAGTGGCACTCACACCTTTAATCCTAGCCTTCTGGAAGCAGAGATCCATCCGGATCTCTGTGAGTTCAAAGCCACATTGGAAATAGCCAGGCATGGTGACTCACTCCTTTAATCCCAGGAAGTGATGGCAGAAAGCAGAAAGGTATATAAGGCATGAAAACCAGGAACTAGGCTGGTTAAGCTTTTATGCTTTTAGCAGCAGTTCATCTGAGATTCATTCTGGATGAGGACTCAGAGGTTTCCAGTCTGAGGAAACAGATCAGCTGAGGAACTGGCAAGGTGAGGAAGCTGTGGCTTGTTCTGGTTCTCTGATCTTCCAGCATTCACCCCAATACCTTGTTCCAGGTTTATTTTCATTAATAAGACCTTCTAAGATTGTGTAGCAATGGCTTGCATGGTGCTACTCAAGGGGGCATATAAACATGGTTCCCCAGAAGGAGAAGATGGAGGAGGACAGCAAAAGCAGCAGTGGTGACTTCGTGTGCATAGTGGTGCTGCTGCTGCTCTGTGGGTCATTAGAACTCTTTCTGGGCAGGGTCAAATCACGGTTAAGGGAGTACTCTGTGTCTATGCCTCCATGTACCCGCTAGGCAGCCACACCAGTACCACCCTGCCCATGACTCCAGAACTCCTCCTCTACCTCTACTCATGTCCAGGGACAGACAAGGTTTGGGGAACACTGTGGCCATATCCCTGAGTGGCAAATGCCAACTGGGCATCCCCTAGTATTCCCCATAAATGATGATGGAACAGAGAGCCTTTGGGAGCTGATCCCTACTCCTGCTCTGCCTAGGGCGGTGTCCCCTGGAATTTTCCTCCTAGCTTTCTCTCCACCAGGGCACTTGGCATGGGTGGCCATTACATCTGGTTTGTATTGGTGAAAGTTGTTCTCAGGAGGGGACAGTGGCCTAGGACAGGGTCAGACGTGTTGATTTTTATAATTTGGGGGTCACCAGAAGAGAAGTGTTCTCACAGGCAGAAGTTTTCTATTGTCTGACTAATATAGTGGCCTTCCATACCTTCTTTGGGTTCTACTGGACACAACTGTGTCTGCAAAAAGGCTGGAGCCTTGGGCTTCTAGTCTTCAGTTACTTCCATGCCAATGAGGACTCTGGACTCTGGTTTTATTAGGACTGGTGGAGAGGAGCACAGATTAGTGATCCAAATGTGTGTATAAGCGAGTGCATTTTGAATGGTATGTATGTGTTTCTAAGTCCTTGTGTGGTGTGAGGACATTTCGGGTTGGCTAATAATGAACTCTGTTTGAGAGATCCACTGGATCCTTGAGGATTTACATGACTTGTAAATGGCTGCTTGTCTAATTGGTTCTGCCCTTGGACTAGGGAAATATGGCAGCAGGTATCAGGTCTAGAGATGCAGGCAGGGCCTGTGTAGAGGACAAACGGTTTGTGTAGGAACCAGGGCAAGAACACACCAGGAGAAATGCTGGACTTAGGTGGAGTGGAGATCCATTCGAGTCGAGCTTTGGAGTGTGGGGCCTCAGGAGAGGGGCTGGGAATACGGTGGTCTTGTGTAAACCCATCAGCTCATTTATCCAGGGCTTCCCTCGTGGAAAACTAAGAGCATTTCTTTGTGTCATTTCCAGGTTGAAACCATCGGCGATGCATACATGGTGGCCAGCGGGCTTCCCATCCGCAATGGAGCTCAACACGCAGCCGAGATTGCCACCATGTCCTTGCATTTACTCAGTGCCACCACCCACTTTCAGATTGGGCACATGCCCGAGGAGAGACTCAAGCTCCGGATAGGCCTCCACACAGGTAGACATAACTGACGGCAGGTGGCAGACGGTCCCTGCATGACCACAGGTGCCTCTGGACTTGAGCTCCATGTCTGAGGCTTTTAGGAGCACTGCATTAAATGGCTACAGTGCCAGGGGACCACTGAATGCACATATATTTCCAATTAGTTGAACTGATTTATGAGAATGAGGATATGCAGAAAGTCTGAGATGTTTAAAAAAAACAACACAAAAACAGGCAGGCAGAGCGAGGGAGCCATGCTGGGCTCCATTTCCCTCACGTTTCCCTTTCACGTTCCTTTGGTACCTTCTCGTTTTGTCAAACTCATGGGCTTGTGACTTGCAGATGAGTGACCCCTACTTGGTTTAATCTTTTATTAAAAAAAAAAAATTGAGAGAGTCTTGCAGCTGGGAGTCACAGCTGAAGTTGGCCTCAAATTTGTGGTCTTTCTGCCTCAACCTCCCTGAAGATACAGGCAGACACAGGTCTTGATACCCTTTGAGCAAATGCTTCACATTTTCCTTCTGCATGAGTCCTCTCCCTGAATTATGCAGCCATGCTCCTACTATCCAACTGAAAACAAACCCAATCTCCAGCCAGAATTAATTCCTCAAGTTCATGCTGCCATGAACTTTGTTTACATCTGCAGTTCAAAAATAGCGTGGTTAAGGTTCGACTGTTGATTTCTACAAGTGTGAGCATCCTGTAGAGGCTTTAAGGCACTCTACAATATATATACAATTGTCAAGCATTGCTCCAAAAGGGTACTTGATAAATACTTGTTGCGTTAATTTCCTCTATGGATTTAATGGCCTGTGTGGAGCCCAGCCTTGGGAATGCAGGCAGTTAGACCCTTCTATTGTTCCCTCCTTAGGTCCTGTGGTAGCCGGTGTGGTGGGAATCACCATGCCCAGATACTGTCTGTTTGGAGACACTGAACATGGCATCCAGAATGGAAAGCAGCAGTTTACGTGGGTATCATTTGCCGAGCTCTGCAAGCATGGTATCCCTGTCCCCAAGTCCTCTATCTTTAACCAGTGGGTATTTTAAGAAACTCATTTGCATTTTGTCTCATTTTCCATCTGGAAGAGAAGATCATTATTCCCAGGAGACAACCTGAATCCCCAGCTGTGTAGACAGCATTTTCCCGTGTGCCCGTGGAGCTACATAAACACATGGCTTCCTCCTTTTAAATCAAGCTCTCTCTCTCTCTCTCTCTCTCTCTCTCTCTCTCTCTCTCTCTCTCTCTCTCTCTCTGTATAGAGGACAAATATCAGGTATTTTCTCTACTGTCCACCTTACCTTTTGGGACAGGGTTTCTTACTGAGGCTGAAGTTCACTAATTGACTAGGCTGGGTGGTCAGTGAGCTCTCAGAATTCACCAGTCTCTATCCCCCAACATCGGGGTGATAGACATGCACCACGCCCAGCTCTTATGTGGGTGCTGGGGATCCGAACTCAGGTCCTCAGGCTGGCATAGCAAGCACCTCACCCTCTAAGCTATCCCCTCAGCCTTTCTTCCCACTCGTAGCAAACTACACACATGAAAGCACAAATTAGAAAAAAAAAATTTGTAGGGCTAAACAGTAAATATTTTATTTTAGGGGCCATCAGTGTCCGTTGCAACTACTTTTTTTTGGGGGGTGGGGTGTTTTCAAGACAGGGTTTCTCTGTAGCTTTGGAGCCCATTCTAGAACTCACTCTGTAGACCAGGCTGGCCTCAAACTCACAGAGATCCACCTGTCTCTGCCTCCCGAGTGCTGGATTAAAGGTTTGCGCCACCACTGCCTGGCTCACTTGCAACTACTTAATTCTGATGATATAGTTCAAGAGCAGCTTTAGAAAAATGTAAATGTATAGCAAGACCCTGTTCCAGTAAAACTTTATTTGCTAAAAGGCAGACTGGCCTGAGTAGTAATGGTTCCATCTTTGGTGTAGAGTATATTCCTGGTGGTGCAGAGGAAATCTATGACCAGAACTCTAGGAAGCACCATATTCTTGTGTATTTTTTAGTAACTTTATTGAATTAGCGATTACTTGAGGTATATGATATGTGTGTGTGTGTGTGTGTGTGTGTGTGTGCGCGCGCGCGCGCGCGCGCGCGCGTGCATGTGCGTGCATGCGTGTGTGCATGCATGCTATTTTTCAGTTGAAACATGGAAAAAAATTTCTCAGTGGTTGAAGTTTCAAAGAATTTAGGTTTCCATTATTTTGAAGGTACTGATTTCTCACAATGTATAAACACACACAGTTACCTCATTGTTCAATTAATCAAGTTTGAAAACACAGATTAAACCTATCAGCTTGTGAGGAAGGGGCTGGAGTAAAAGCTGGCTGCTTAGGCAGGCTCCACAACTGTTTCTGTGTGTACCTTCAGTTATGGCAATGTTTTCAGCATTATGTCTTCAGTTCATCCCAGGAAGTTTGAGAAACCCAGGGAGCCTCCATTCATGGGGACTGTCAACTTGCAGAATGAGTTAGTTTTCTGTGTTCCTAAACCAAATGCTGACAAGCATCCATCAGTATCCAATACCTGGGTGGGGACACATCCTAATCTATGTGTCCCAGACACTGGGTATTATTTGTGCTTTACATTTATCTATTTGTGTATGTATGTATGTATGTATGTATGTATGTATGATCTATCTATCTATCTATCTATCTATCTATCTATCTATCTATCTATCATCTACCTACACCTACCTACCTCCCTAACTTGCCTATCAATTCGAAAAGTGTCTTACTTCATCTCAGGCTGGCTTAGAACTCACGATGTAGTCAAAACTGGTCTTGAACTCCAGATCCTCTGCTTCCATGGGCTGGGATTATGATACCCAGCTACGTGTTTTGTTTCATGAGAAGTTCTGGAGAACAAAGAGTGAGAGTAAGGTTGGTCCCCTCTCCAAAGAGGCCTTCACACACCGACTCCTCGGTTAACTCAATGTTAACTAGGCAATGCCTGGTTTCTGGCAGCTCTCCGGATCCATGTTTCTCAGAGCACTGCAGGAGCTCTTCTAGCAGCCGGAGGGTTCCATCTGCAAAAGAGAGGCACCATTCAGTCAAGGTAAGGCCAGGTTGACTGTGTTCCACTTCCCCGGTTTGTGTCCTTGATGGACATGTTGAAGAATTGGAGAAGGTGAGGGAATCTCTACGCAGAGATGCAAAGAGACTTCCGGGAGCTCTCTGAAGGCTTTGGTAACTGCTGGATCTGTCTCCTGAGGAGATGACTCAGACCCCTCAGTGGTCAGATATGGATTTCCAATAGAAAATACCTTAGCTGTCACTCCTGAGGGATGCCTTTTCTGCTACCAAATAGTCTTTCAGCTTCCACTTGAACACTCCAGCGAAGTCCTTCACACAAAGTCACAGTGAACACACCCTCTTTCCTTCTGTGTCCCTTCCCCTGGGACCAACATGTCCAGACAGAGGGGACAGAAATCTATTGGTTGGCCTCAGAGATACTAGGACCTCTTTCTTCTCTGTGTAGTACAAAACGCTCTTACTGTTTTCTGTGTCTTCTTCATTGCGACTTGTTACCAAAATGACTGGATGACACATCCTCATCACCCACTTCAGACGTCCCTTTCCTGGGGTGGGGGCAGGGACGAGAACCGCTGCTCCTCTGGAGATGTTCTCAGTATCATCTTGGAGATGTGCACATAGCAGCAGTGGCGGTCACCATGACACTGGCTGTTTGGGTAGGGGTGGAAACCTAGAAAAAGAGGTGAAAAGGGAAGGACATGCATGCGCTGTAGCTGCCTAGCATGTCTGAGGGCCTGGGTTCATTCCCCAGTACTGCCAGAGGTAGGGGCATTGGGAAGTGAGAGAGAGGCGAGCAACATGTGCTCCCCGCTGCCAGGGCACTGTAGTCCTCCAGCAGGTAGACGGACCTTTTGCCGGCAGTTCTGTAGCCTTCTTGGGATGATGTCCCCTCCTGATTGGTGACTGGAGGACTTGGTTGTACATGTGGAAAACCGGCGTGGTGGTCATGCTGAGCATGAGGATTCTATGTACACACGCATGTGAGGTGTTTTCCTTGGCACCCAAGTCACACTAAGAATTCAGATTATATTTTTAAGATTGGGGAGGGAGGCAATGGAGTTTATTCTCTGCAGGCTTTTCCACAGAAGAACATGACTGACTGTCCATGTAGCCATCAGGATTTTATATACAAAGAGGTTATTTCTTTCAAAGAGGTGGCTCCTGCTCTCTCGCCCAGTGAGGCAGACCCAGCCAGGCATCCATCCATGTCAGCTGCTCACCAGACCCGTTTTGCTTCCCACAGGGCAAGGGGGAACAGACGACCTTCTGGTTGACAGGCAAAGATGGCTTCACTGTCCCACTCCCCGAGTTTACAGAGGAGGAAGAAGCTAAAGGTCCAGAGATCTTGTGAGGTGGGTATGTTCTTTCAAGATGTTTGGGGGAAATGCATCCATTATCCATCCCTCTGAAGAGTTGTAGTTCTGGGGCATTGAGTCGATCTCCCACTAGGGGGCACTGTCTGACTGGTAGCCCTTCCTGCTTCAGACTTTGCTCCCAGGCTGCCTGCCGCCCAGTGTGCAGTTGGAAGAGGTGGATAGAGAGTATTATTCATTTCCTGGGATGGCCGGCCACAGAGACTCATGAATCTGCCTAAAATCTGTTTCCTCCTAGAAGAGGGAAAGAGGAAGATAAAGCCTGGGCAAAAATGCACCCGACCTTTCTCTTGCAGGGCAGCTAACCAGCTTAGAAGGAACTAGGAGTCCCTCCTCCCCCTCAACATGAGCTCAAGACAGAAACAATCCCACGTGAGCACCCAGGCCCTGAAGCTTGTGCCAGGCGGTTACAGAGGAAGACTCACTGTGAACTAAATGGCCTAGTTCTCAACTCTGTAAGTGCAATGGATAATATCCTGTTATTGCCTGTTTTTCCTACACACCAAATTACAACCCTGGACCAAGCAGCATCTCTGGAAACCAAGACTTGAATTTTAACTGGAATTTTCCACTCATTTATGCACAAAGAGTATAGTTTAACAAACCTGGCTGAGGAAGATGAGCCTGTCTGGTCCTGTGGTGATTATTTTCCCTTTTGCACAAAAAATTAAGTTCTGTGTTGAATTGTTTGGGGATTATTTTAATGGATCTCCCGACCTACTCCTTGTTACGACACTTCTTTCTTGGCACCTTGTATCTCCCTAGCCCACGTGGCTGCTAGGTAGTGCAGAGAATGTTCCGATGAAATGCTGCTTTTGAGACCCTTTTTCTGTTAAAGTTCCCAAGAATGGAGAAGTGAGAGCAGTTAGATTTTCTCTGTTGCTGGTGTGTTCTGTGGCTATATTTTTGAATACTGTATTAGGAAACAAACTACCTTTGATTTATTGGGGTGTTTTCATGCCCATATTTACAAAAATGTTCTGTATAATGCTTGCCTTTCTTCATAACCAAGAAAAGCCCTCCTGGTATTACCCATTTCACTCCGCCCCCCTCCCCACTCCTCTCCAGCATTCCCATCTGCTGAACTTGGTTTCTTCTCAGAGGTGCATGGCTGATTTCTCTGACCTTCAGAGACGTCCTTTCCTGGTTAGAGTTCTGACGGGAGGCTCTTCTTCCCCCCAAAGCACTCTGCATCAAGGGCTGATGTCTTAGACTGGTACTTAGGAGGAGGGGAGGCAGAAGGCATTTATGTTAAGGAGTTTCTCCCTTCTCCTCCAGCATGGAGACAATGGACCAGAGTGCATCTTCTCAGGCTTTCGACCTTCTTCTCTGGTTGAGCAGCATGGGTTCCTAAACACTTTGCTCCATCATGAAAGAAAACAAACCATAATCTCTTGTGTAGTTCTTAGATTGATAGGTCAGGCTCTTTACAGCCATCCATCCATCTATTCACCCACCCATATGTTCAACCATCCATCCATCCATCCATCCATCCATCCATCCATCCATTCATCCATCCATGCATCCATCCATCCATCTACCTACTAAACTATCTATCTGTCTACCAATCTGATATCTATCCACTTGACTATTCCCCAACTCATCCATCTGAGAATTTCATGAACTCAAGGACCATGTGTTAAGTTTTCACTCTGCTAGCTGCCATGCTGGGAGTATAAGAAAATATGAAACTTTCATCTTTATCTTACAGTTTAGTTGGAAGGAGACAATTTTAGCACACAGCAATGCAACATTAGGGACTAGTAGAGCTATAAACAAAAACTGAAGTAACCAAATAATCTAATATTGTTATAGTAAAAGGGCATTAGAAAATGCTATTCAGTTCCAGAGATGGGGTTGAATGAGGTATTGTCTATTGTTCCATCTTTGTTTTTGTATCAGTGATGTACATTTGCTTCTAGTCCATCTACTTACCTAATCATACTCATATAATAAAGACTTTGTTAAATCTGTCTTCATTTAATATTATAACATAAACATTTGATATCCAGACCTGTACATACACACAAAACACACATACATATACAAACACAGACACCCACATGGATACCCATATTCATATACACACACCCACATACATACATATACTAGGTATATGTGTGTATATATATATACACATGGGGAGAGAAGAGAGGGAGGGAGCAAGACAGAAAGGGAATGAATATAGATATCATAGTTAGGAATTTTTATAAGAGCAATTTTCACAAATCTGTATCTAGTGGTGTGTGTGTGTGTGTGTGTGTGTGTGTGTTGTGTACTAATGATACCTAAGGGAAGGTGTATTTTCCCCCCTCTGGATGTCTGTTTTGTGTTTAGTATGAATTAGAATTTACAGCAGACATTACAATGAAGTCCCTTTCTCTTGATCCCTCATAGAGAAGTCCTAAGGCAGAAAGGGTAACCAAACACTGTTACCAGTGTGGGGGCTACCAGTTAAGCCTAAGCCAAACAATCTAAGAGACACTAGAGTTTCACAGGCAGGGATGGCCCAGGGGATCCTCCCACTCTCTAATGTTAGTCATGCAAGATGGCTTTACCCCTCGCCTCTTGGTCTGTAAACTCCAGAAGTGTTTGAAGTACAAATGATCAAAAGTTTGTGTAATATTTGGATTCTATGAAGTCTAGAAGCCCTTGGAAAGGTTGTGGGATCGGCTTCTATCATAATACATGAACATGTAAACTGCAGTCATAGGTTATCTATTCCAGGCATTTTATTTAGTCCATAGCACCAGGTAGAAATACAAGTTCAAAAATCATGGTGAGAAATTTAAACATTGTTTTATCCTGACAGCCAATGACATAAACTTGGCTATATATGCGCTATATAAGAGTTTCTGACTAGAACCAATAAAGCATGTTTTTTATATTTCCGGATTACAATTAACTCTGACTTTAGGAAGAGATTCCAAACTGATTGGAGCACCAGTTAGATATCACGTTTAGACTGCATGGAACCATTGTACCACAGCCTATGGCTAAACAAACAAGACTTGGTAACTGGTTTAATTTCTAAGTTCATTTATGCAAGTTGTAAAAAGATCAACAAACTGCAAACCTCAAAACCTCTCAAGGACATTAAATACAGAGGACAAACTGGCACATGATCTCAAATGTTTGTACTTGACAAAGGAAAAAAAATGTAGAACTTGGCCTATCCTGTCACCCCACAGCTGAGGCTCCGGCAGGCTTGGTTTGCTCAGTTTGTTCCTTGTTGACAAGTGTGAATCACTGACATTAGCATATTCTAGACCACAGGGGTGTCCAGTTTTGAGAGTGTGCTGTCATGTGCTGTCATTGGCTATATTTGCATTGTGTTTCTGATGTTTTACTGGTTCAGTTCTCACAATCCTAAGTGAACGAGCTGGAAGCAGACACAGGCTTGAGTGTTTTCAGGGAAGGTGGAATGCCTTAGGCCATCCCAGACAGGAAGACTTCCTAGAGCAGATGAGGCTCATGAGTCCACGGAGCATCCTCCGCGGGAGGACTGGCTCTCGAATCTCAGAGAACCTGGACCCAGGCACAGTCTTCCCACTGTCGTGCAAATGCATTTCATGTAGGCAATGCCACATTGTTGTGTGAAATGAGGATGAATTTTACTCTTTCCATAGTCTATTTCCTATTTACTTTTGATTACAGAGAAATATAATCAGTTATAAGGATAAGGCATTATAATACCTACCTAATGTTTATATCTACTTAAGAAACCCTATAATAAAAAAAAATTAGTACTAGGGGCTCTTAAGAACCAACTTCTTGTCTCTTACAAAAGGTTGAATGAATATATCTTATTTAACTTGGATTTCCACATTTTCACTTGAAGATTGGAATCTCCTGCCTAGGAGCTCAGTTCTGGTCCTTAGAATTAGACAGTGCCTGCTGGGTAAAGTTGGCTATCCCTGTGGATTCTGTATTTGGCATTTTTTTTTTTTTTGTGGTTATGGTCTGTCTTTGCCTCTGAATGCTAAGCTGCATATTATGTATGTGTGAATCTTTTATGATGAAGTAGCTTTTGAATGCTGCCCTAATTTGAGTAGAGGAGAGAAGACTCCTCCCTACCTTCGTGGAGGGGGATTGGCAGGACCTTATGACCAGAGGAAGGAATAAGGGGAAGTGTGGCTCCAACAGCACTGGATCACCAAATTCACACACACAAAATAATCATGGGGAGCACATATTTGGTGAAGCGCTATTCTCTGCTCCCCAGCAGTGAAGTCTTCTATTTGTTCTTTTTGGCAGTGTGTCATAGTTCAGGGTGGCCTTGAAGAGTCGCCGCAGCTGCCCAGCTCTCTCTTATAGCACAGCACAGATCCCCAACATCAGGATGAGGTGATAAAGAACATCTGTGGAGCAGAGGGGCAGAGACACACTGAGAAACAGCTGCATAAGGTCAAGGAGAATCAGCCAGAGTTAATGCAATAAGGATGCGGAAAGCTTCCAAACTTCATACAGTCGTTTCTGTTCATTCCCTGGGGCTCGCACTGTCTACTTCTATCAATACCGAGGTCCTGATACATAAGCCTAGATTGTGGACCTTTGGCAAAGAGACATTTGAACTTGGATGGCACAGTGATGGCATACACCTTTCATTGTAGGATGGTTTCTGGAGCACTTCCCTTGAAAATGAGAAGTGGGCATTGAAATCGATTTACATGATTTTCTTCTAATGATGCAGTGGTTTCCGTCTGTGAGTCTGCAAACCACTGCCGTAGCCCCAGCCCGTCTCCCTCATTCTTATGTCCCTGTCATCTTGCAGCCAGACCCTGGTGCAGCTGGAATGGCTCTTCCTCTAAGAAGTGGCTCTGGCTGTTGCTATGCTGGTTCCCCCGGCCCTCACCCCATGACCTTGCCTTGTCCACTGTATTGTTTAGTGCTGACCTATAATTCATAGCACACTGTGTATGTAGGGACAATCAAAGCCCAGTTCACACACAGGGCCAAACTGAGAGGGGAGGCTGAGGCTCTTTCTTATCTGAGTCACTCCATTAATGAACAGCTGAGTCATAGCAGGGCCGCAGATATTCGCTAATGAGCAGATGATCTGATCAAATCTATGTTCTGCAAACTCAGGAACCTTAGGAAAGCCACCGAGTGATGGCTTTGTTCAGAGGGTGCTGTGGGATCTGATGGTTTTTCATCCATTCGAAACAGCTCCTCTCTCGGGTCACAGGCTGGTTGGAGTGAGACCTCTTTGCCTCTGTGCCCCTCTGCCCCACTCAGGTGTACTTCAAGATGTATATTTTCAACAACAGATTTTGCTGGGGTAAAGTAAACACCTCCAACAGTACATCTACTTCACACAAGCATTGCCCCATGACACGTAAGTGCCTCTTAGTCTTACCTGAGAAGTCACAGAGACTGGAAAGTCCCCTGCCTGGAGTGAGCAAAGAGAGAGAAGGCAGGTTGAAGAAAGTCATGAAAGAAGTACCAGGACTGTTTCTGAGCCACAAAGCTGACCATGTCTGACCTCCACTAAATCATGAGCCATGACCTTTTAGAGGAAGCATATACTGAGGTTTACAAAGACTTGTATTACAGCATCATCTCCTTGGCTATCTAAAGCAGGGGCTGCTAAATATTTTGGAGAGCACAAGATACTAAATACTTTTAGCTTTGCAGGGGGCCATGAAGTATTTTTTTTTTTATACTTTTGGACAGAGTCTTACTATATATCCTAGATGACCCACAGATTCACTATCCTCCTGCCTCAGCCTCTTGAGTACTGAGATTACAGGTGTGTACAACCACACCAAGCATGGCCTTATTGCACTGTCCTTGTAGTGTGAATATTCCTGTAGATAATGCCATCTGTGTTCTAATAAAGCTTTGTAGACACTGAGATTTTAATTTCATTGAATTTTTATGCACCACGTTTTTCTTTTTAATTTTTGGAACCACGTGAAAGTATACAAAACCTGTTTTAGTTTGTAGACCCCATAGAACCAAGAGGAAGCATGGGGACTTTGTCCTGGTCTGTGGTTCGGCACTTACGCTTTGAGGTACAACTCTAAAGTGCAGTAGAATATTATTTTAAGGTGTGTTACTTTTGTTTATGTTGCATTTGTTTAATTCTGTGAAGCTCTGTCACTGTGCCTGTCTAAAACACCTGATAGTCTAATAAAGAGCTGAATGGCCAATAGCAAGGCAGGAGAGAGGATAGGCGGGGCTGGCAGGCAGAGAGAATATATAGAGGGAGAAAACTGGGAGGAGGAATCGAGCAGCTAGAGAAGGAGGAGGACTCTAGGGACCAGCCACCCAGCTACACAACCAGCAAGCCATGGAGTAAGAGTAAGATTTACAGAGGGAAAAGCCAGAGGCAAAGATAGATGGGATAATTTAAGGGAAGCTGTTGAGAAAGGAGCAAAGCTAATGCTGGGCATTCATAAGTAAGAATAAGCCTGTGTGTATGATTTATTGCAAGCTGGGTGGCAGGTCCCCCAAAAAGAGCAAAATCAAACACACCGCCAAAGTCTGGCTCATCCTCCACTCACAGCATTCTCCAGGTCACACTGACATTTTCCAACAGTCTATAAGGCCTCTACTGGGTCAGTTCCCATGGCCACACACTCCTGCATCACCCTATGCATCCCCCACCCCTCAACATTCTCTGTCCCTCAGTGTGGACTGTCTGTCTCCTGGCTAGAGGGTAAACTCCTGAGACAGGGTCTCCATGAGTCTTGCTCATTTCTGGATCTCAGTGTTCAGGCCAGGCTTGTCAGTGAAGGCTTGCTGACATTCCCAGGACACCTACATTTCCATTCCCATTGTTCACTGAGTGACCAGTTTGGAAGCTCAGCTCTGCACTTCTTAATCCCTTAGGGACATTTGGATCTGGGCCCCAATAAGACGTTCAAGGTAGTCAACAAACCTCTCACCTCCTTGGGCCCACATGATCGACCCCCGCTACTCGAGGAGCAGGTGAGTGTTGTGTCCACAGGCACGCCTGGTTTGACAATTCAATCCAAATGCTCAAACCTGCCGTGCCTGTGGACACAGCCCAGAATGCACATGACTATTGGGCAATCAGCTTACTCCGCAAGGACAGCTCCACAACCAGGACACCCCCTGTCTGGTCCCGTAGCATACGCTTCCGTTTGTCACAATTCTGAAGACCGGGAGGAGAAATGAACAAAGGAAACAAGAAACAAACAAAAAAACAAAATGAAACTTCATGGAGTCCAAGTCCCCAGTCACTACATACATAAAGTGTACACACACACAGACACAGACACACACACATACACACACACACACACACACACACACACACACACACACACGCACACACGCACACATGCACGCACACACGCACACACTCGAGTGCCTAGAATTCACTGGCTCTTCAGGGTGGGAAACCCTGCTGTAGTAGTTTATTATCCAGCAGAGGATGGGCACCATGCCTTTCCATAGGGATGAAGGCTTTTACTTTCCTCTTGACTCAGTGATAGGAGAAGAGGACACTTGCAAAATGTGTTCTGCTCTATTTTCTTTGTTTAAAAACTGCAACTCCTTTGATCAAGTACTAATTGGTTCTCCTCCACCCTCAGCCCTGCACCCTCTGGTTCTTTTTTCTTTTCTTCCCTGTGCTTTCTAACCACATGACTTGATGGAAGGAGAGATTCAACCTCCTTTCTGCTGATTCCTCCAGGCCCCATGGGCTGGCAGCCTCCTCAGAAGCTCTGAGGCCTCCAGTCTATGGAGGAGATGGGGACAGTTTGGAGCTCAGTACTTTTAAGTTCCCGAGGAGGTGTTCTACAGCTCTGCAAGGCCCAGAACCACAGGACACTGGTCCTTCCCCTCACTGTGCCATCCATCCTGACCTAGACTTTCAGCGTTTCTCTGAAGATGATCCAATCCAGATTACAATCACCTGCCTTTAGAGTTCTGTCTAGATCTTGGATCCCTTGACACTTTTAACTTTTTCAAAGCATTTTCATGCCTGTTACTATATTCATTTTTTATCTTACATTGTTCTCTGAAAAGGGAACAGCCATCAGAATTGATGGCCTCTGTTCAAAGATGATGAGACCAGGCTCTGAGGGCAAGCAACACAAACCAAGTTGGTAAGTTTTTGGTAGCAAGGTAGACAGGCCCAGACCTTCTGCCTCTGCACCCAGGGCCCACATCTCTCAGATCAAATCCAGCTCCTCCAATACCAGCCCTCTGGGGGTAATATCTTCCTTCCAGAGCCAGGATCCTCACCACTGGGCAGGAAAGCTTCTCACTGTCACAGATGAATGTCTCACAGTGTAACCAAACCTTGGAGAGTTTGGGGATGTTCTGGAACCGGAAGGCATTGAATTGAAAAGTTGCCCTGTGATCCTTGCCGTTCTCATGCACCAGGACTGTTTCATCGGTGGGGCAGCTGGCGCACATGGGGGAAGGGAGAGCGAAATATCACACCAGAGAACTCCAAAAAGGCTCTAAGGCAAAATTTCACACAGCGTTCTGTGCACAGCTATTTGTCCTTTCAAAGAACTCTGATTCCTGAGTGTGAGGTCAAACTGAAGGGCTAGAGGGGTGGATGGGATTGTCTCCATCCTAAAACAGAGGGTGACTTCTGAGAACCCACACATCTGGTAAGTTAACCCCTGTCCCAAAGAAGTGAACTCTCAAGCCCTCTTTAGGACTGTCCCCTGGAAGACCCCAGGGTAACCCAAGGTAAGGACCAACATGATGGATGGGAGCAGTGTGTTCCAGTGTTGCTGTAGACACCTACATTCAAGTCACACCACTGCTTATCCCTGTGTGCATTGTTAGGTTTTGCCTGAAATTTATGTTCAATTAATTATACATATAATATATAGTAACCTTTGTAAAAATCATAGTCATTTTCATATATTATCTAGATAACAGAAAGAAATATCTAAATGTATGTTTGCTGAGACAGAAGCAGGAACTAAAAAATATTATCCCAGAATTCTCTCTCAGGAGTCATGAGTGAGAAACAAAGGTTGTGCCTTCCTATCTGGGCCAAGGGTCAGAGTTATTTCTGTTTGTTGTGGCCTTGGCAGTGATGGGTTGTGAGAATTTTCCAACTTATGAAATGAGGCTCTAACAGGATTGTTTGGTCAATAAACCTGAGATCCTTGCCTGAACTCAAGACACAGAGCCTTAAAATAGCTCTCTGCAGCCAGGGTGCTCTGGCCCCGTATCGGCCAGTGGAAAGAAATGTAAGGGGAGCTCTGTGTGGGGGAAGGGAGGCAAATAGTGGGCAAGCCTAGATGTCTTGGCACCACCATCCCTTGGCACAGGCTGTGGCACCTGCTTCTCAGTGACAGCTCACTCTGGTTGGATGGTGGCAGCCGTGGGGAGATCTCCATCTCACCCTGAACAGTCCCTTGCCCCACATGGAATCACACTTTGAGGGGAGTGTGCTTCTGCAGTTGTCCTCATGTGTACAGGAAAATAGCTGATTATATATATATATATGTTTTATATATAATATCGCTAAGGGCTCTTGAAAACTGGAGTTCCACCCAAAGGATCTGGTATGAACAAAAAGTTTCCTCCCAAGCTATTCTAAGCTACAGCGGAAGGGACCAGGGTACACTAGACCAGTGCTCTGCATTGACTCCAGGGAGTAGCACCTACCCCTTACTGATCAGCTGCCACTGCAAGGGGTACATGAAGTCCGCCGAGGGGGTGGCCCAACAGCTGTTCAGGACGACTTTAAACCTGGAAATAAAGCAAGGAGATGCCACTCTGAAGCAGTTTAAGCACGCAAACATCTGAAGGCTGGAATCTGTTGGCTGGCCTTTTTTCCCTTTGTTCTTAAAAAGACACAGAGAAAAGGAACTTACCGAGTGCTTAGCCCTTTGGCTTCTACTCCTGCGAACAGGTCCGAACCGATTTCGGATGTTTCCAGAATGAAAGGAGCTTCTTTCTTGGTGGAAAACTTGGCATTCTTAGGAAGAAAATGGGGACACTAGGCATTGTGACCTCTCAGAATGAATAGTCAGTTCTGGCAGAAGCAGAAACTTTGGGGATAGGATATAGATGGAACTAATCAACCAAGGAACAAGCTCATGAGACCATTGAGAAAACACCAGAGTGAGAGAAAATGCACCTCTGAGGACGCGGATGACATCTTAGAAGAGGTAAGGACATTGCTGGTCATGGTTTGACACACATTGTCTCAGTGATGCCAATAAAATTGACTGATAGAAAAATAACCAAGCAATGGTTTCACAAATCACTCAAGGCCAAGAGCAACCAAATACATAGCCCCTCATGATTCCTGATTCCCCACACTCTGTCTGAGCAAATGCTCGCCTAAGTTCTAAAGTTTGTGACTTGATTACCAGTGTGATTATCAACAGGCACACGCCTTTGGTTGCCTGCAATGTATTTAGGTGTTGTTCTACATGTTTGGATAGTTTCTATGTCAAGATACTCTGAATTGAGATATAATATTTGTGAATGAAGCAAGATCTGTCTCCAATTGACTGGATTTTCTAGCAGGAGAGAAAGACAATAGAAAAGAAGTAAATTACACAGTACATCGGACTAGCATATAGTATGTAATATTGGAAGCCATAAAAATAGCAAAAGGGACTAGAAACATGAGGAAGGGCAAGCTGCATTTAGTGTATGTGTATGTGTGTGTGTGTGTGTGTGTGTGTTCATATGCATGTTTGTGTGGGCATGGTACATGAGTGTATAAAGGTATTAATGTATGTGTATGCACATGTATGTGGAGGTCAGAGGTCAACCTCTGGTTTCATTCTTCAGGCAACTGTCTACCTTGAGTTTAACACAGGGTCTCTCACTGGCCCAGAATTCACCAAGTGGGCTCGGCTGGCCAGCAAATAAGTGACAGGGACCACCTGTCCCTGTCTCCAGGGCTGGGATTACAAGTGCCCTCATGCTCAGCTTGTTTCTTTAGATGCAGGCTCTGAAGGGTGAACTCGGGTCCTCACGGGGCACAACAAGCCCTTCCGCAAAGGAGGTTTATTTTTCTGAGGTAACATTTTTGAGGAGGGGCAGTCAGGGAGGCCTCTTTGAGGAATCTAAACAAGGCTTGTGTAAAGTGAGGAAGGGGCTGTGTAGCCACACCAGAAAGAATGTCTGCCCGGGGGTTTGGTGTGGCTGACAGGTCAGCAAGGAGGCCAGGTCTGGAGGAGGGTTAGAAAGCAGAGAAAGGAGCAGGGGATGGGATTACGAGGCTATGAGGTAGATCGAGGACAGCAGGCCTTGAAACCTGAGTGTGCCAAAGCGTCACTACCATGACAGGCTCAGGAGTGTCAGGGTCTGGTCCCTGGCCCAGCTTTGTTCTATCCGTGGCTGATATGTAAAATTAAATTAATTATAAAATAAAAATATTTTTAAAAAACTCTATCATCTTCAGATAACGCACAGTGAGCTATTAGGAATTACAGCTGACTGACTTCCTCAAAGGAGGCTCTCCATTCTGTGAGTCTCCTGTTCAATTCACTTAAGTAAGAACCTGGAACTACTCTCTGGCATTAGCCATGAGGGACAGAGACATTGGCCTCTGGGACACTGTAGAATAGAAACATAAAGTTTAGGGTATTTCAAAACCTGAATTTATAAGCTTAGAGACTTGCGACTCGGTAGGCACCTTAGGAAGACTTCCATTATTCTACTGAAGCAGGTCCAGCCGAGGCTCCCACAATAAGTTACCTAGACGCTGGCTCCCTTCTTTCCATGTTAGGCCTCTGCACCACATTATTGGTTGCCACAATTAAGCAGTAACAGTCCCTGGCATAAGTGATCTGCATAGCATGCGGCCAAAGTGGCCACCTGATCAGAAGTTTTTGAATTGTTTTTGGTATTGCCTAAAGTGTGTGTGATTTCAGGGGACATTTCCAAACACGGAAACTAACTTGACGATGGCAATTTAGTCCTCAAGTCTCCAGAGATGCTTCTGTGAAGCCTTTCTTCTGGAGACCAGCTGGTAGAGTCGGGGGTCTCTACAGATGGAACAATTGTCCAGTTCTCCATCAGAGTGGAGATGAGAAGCTGCACTCTTTGTTTCTGATAACTACAATAACACTTCGTATGGTTTCCCCTTCCCTCTCCTTCCCTCCTTCCTTCCTGGGTCTTTCTATACAGCTCTGACCACTGTGAGGTTCAGCCAGAACCTCACTATGTAGACCAGACTGGCCTCAGACTCCCAGCAATCCTGCTGCTGCCCCTCATGCTGCCTGACAAATAGGAGCCACCATGCCTGCTGTCCCTACTTTCTTTTTAACATGAAAATCAGAGACCTGCCCGTGATAGCTTTCCGTTGGTAAGCTGTTCTATGCCAGGGAAGTTTATCCTGACACCCCTAAAAGCAGAAAGATCACAAAGACTCCTTCACCATCCTAAAGGATAGAGGAGTCTGTTGAGAAACCATGTTCCAGAATTCCTTCTCTTGACCAGAAGGTTGACTCACAGCTAGCTAGTTACCCAAGCTAAGGATAGGCATGCCTCAGTGAGCAAGCAGTTCATGTGGGGAAATGTAGTTGCTTTTGTTCATAGGTGAGATAACAACAAAGAAAACTAACCTGAAACAAGTACTTCAGGGCATATTCCTAGAGTTTTCCAGAACTTAGATGATCACCTGTGGCCTCCTATGT
Organism: Peromyscus leucopus; assembly: GCF_004664715.2. Classification (NCBI taxonomy): domain Eukaryota; kingdom Metazoa; phylum Chordata; class Mammalia; order Rodentia; family Cricetidae; genus Peromyscus; species Peromyscus leucopus. The sequence continues at coordinate 32,114,495 of NC_051063.1, forward strand.
CTCTTATTGGCTCCACAGAGGACTAGAGTAGAACATTTCAATTCTGGGTCCCATTTTGTGACAGGCACTGGCCAGCTGGCTTGTGCTCAGGGGAAAGAACCAACACGAACAGGGGTCCAGGGGTCAGGTTCCACATGATAATCTAGAACAAAAGGCCCCGCTCACCTTTGTCACTGGAAGAGGTGGGTGGCCCGCCCTCAGCAGTGGAAGCTCTGTGGACTTCATGTGGGAAGTCAAGGGTGGTCTCTGCCATTTGTTCTGATTCTGGAAGGATCTTTAGTCTTTCTTTGCCTATGTCCACCATAGGTCTTTTCATTTCTTTCTATAGCACCACTAAGAAGGCCAGTACTGTTTTGATTTTAAGAAGCTAACCTAGTCTCACACTGACATTGATATTGATCTTTATAAAGGCAACAGTTCTAAGAACATTCAGAGCATCCATGTTAAATGGGGCCTGAATCTACACTCAGGGAGAACAGCTGTCTTCTTGGGTCCTTACCAAGTTCACCCACCATGCTGAGTACTTAAGGATGATGTCACGACCGAGTTTCCCAATAGCTAAGGGATACATGTCACTAAGTTCTAGTTTCATGGCTGTAGAGCTGCAGGGAGGCTCCCTAACTTTCCCAAAGTCATTTAACTAGTAAATAGTAAAACCAGGCCTTGGGGCACGGCCCATTTTTTTAAATCCATAGTCCCATGCTATATCTGTAAACCCACAACCTTCCTTTGTCTTCAAAATGGGAGTCATAACTTTCCCCTGGGAATATCAACTATGGGTCCTTGGCCAAAGTGAGTGGGAAGGGCTGGAGAGAAAGGAGAGAGGACACATGCTGAGTAGGAGGAGTGTATTTGGGGGCCCAGGCTCTGAACTTCCCAGAATCCTAAGCAATTAGCAGTGTGTTGGTTCTATTGTGCTATGTAGGGCATGGTTCTGTTTCTGGTAATTTGATGGAAATATATGCAAGGGGGCAGTTGTTGCTTTAGAAACGCTCAAAAATGCCCTCAAAGTGGAAAAAAAAAATACATGGGCTAGGCGTAGGAAACTGAGCCCAGTGAGGAATATAAACAAAGGCGGCTGGACAGCGGAAACTGCTCTGTGTGGTCTGTTTGTCCCGGAGAGGCTTTGATGGCAGGGTTTGGGGACACCTTGGCTTCATTTCTAGACAATTCAGGAAGGAATTTGTCCCTCTGTTTCTGCAGATGGCCTGCTGTTGAAGGCTGATTGATTGACTGAAAGAATATGTTCCTTCTACTTCTGAGGTTATGTTTACATCTGAAGCTCAACTCTATGTGGTTGATGGTGAGAGATGAGTTTTAAAAACCCTGGTCTCTATCACCAACTATTGTAAACATTCATAGGATCAAATCTTCCACCTTATCTCATGAGAATAACAATAACTAGCTAGCTTCTAGACGGGGCCTTCCTATGAAAGACTGTAGTCCCTCTGCAGGAAGCTCTGTCAGCCTCATTTGATCACCCCTGGTGACCCACAGTGCATTGAGCTCTGGACACAGGTCAAGTGGCTGTGGACATTTATCTCTGGTTCAGCCACTTGTGATATAAAGCCGGGGCTGGTCTGGATTTTAAGGAAACTTGAAGCAAATGCATCTTAGAGATCCTTCTTCAACAATAATTTTTAAAAAGAGTAAAAAATTTGAATGCCACATTAGACATGGGCTTTGTGGGTGAAGGGCTATGACACTGTACTTTATGCCTTTCCAGGCAGTACCTCAGTAATCTCTGTTCCCACCAGAGGCTTCTCCAAGGCCCCTGTGTGGCCTTCCTTCTTTTGGGCTTCCTTATCTGCAAGACGGAGTAGGTTGTTTTAGGATTCTCTAGCACTCACTGATGAATTCCGGTGGATAATGGCTTCCGGGCAATAGGTGAAGCATTCAATGTTAGTGAGGTTTCAGATGAGATGCTATTTTCTCTTGCAAAACAAAATGGGTCAGATGTGCTGCCCTCTGAGGACACTTCCAACGCTCCATACAAAGGTTTGTGTTTCTGCCTGCCTCTTCCTCTAGCCAGCTGGGCCAGTGTGCCCTCTGTGTGCCTGTGTCCTTACTGGAAGCTACAGCTTAAAAACAAAATGCCCTTTCTATCGGGAGAGCCGCTGGGCTCATGGCCAGTGTGTATTTGGTTTCTCTGCAGCACTTAATTTTGAGAGAGACCAAAGTGTGCCTTTAACTTTCCATGTCAACACAGGCAGCAGATCCAATTAGAGCAGTGAGGAAATCTTATGGGATGAAAGAACTAAAAAGTAGAGGCTAGCCCTAAGCCTTGTCTTTAGCTCCAGACTAGTCAGGGAGTGCAATGCTCTTGACTAATGGTTTGGCAAATAAATCTCTGGAGAGTAATGTAGTAGAAACTAATCTTGATTAGCAGTCAGACATGGGTGTCCTCTTGTCTGGCCTGTGACCTTGCCTTAATTTTTGTATTGGTGAAATGGGAAGGTCAGGCACGCCTGTGCCGTTTAGCTCTTCCACTGGCCTGTGAAGGGAACCAACCTTCTGTTGCACCACATCTGTAAAGCCAAGTTAAGGCAGTATGCCACCGTTGGAGTTCCAGAGTGGGGCTCTGCCCAGAGGCCGGGAGAGGGTGACTCCCGTGGACGTAAGTGTCCTGGGGAAGGGCAACCTGGACTTACAGTGTAGAAGTTGAGGGACAATTGGCTTTCAAATGTGCCCATGCTCCCATTCTTGACATGAACAGTGGCCACTCTGAAAAGGGGAGAGAATTTTGCATAAGGACTGAAACATGCCTGATTGACAGGGACTGTAGCATCCTCATGGTGGCCAGCCCTCCACCCCCAGAGCGGCTTACCTCTGGTCAAAAGCAGCCTGGTTCACCAGGTAGGTAGAGTGGTAGGTGCAGGAGAAGGAGTAGTTGACCGGCTGGTTCTTCACAATCACCGTGCTGTCGTTGGACACGATGTGGCTATAGAAGTGGTAGATGGGGGGCTTGTACTGGAGGGAGGAAGAAGGCAGTTAGGGTGTACGCTGTCCCCCCGATGGACTGAGGATTCTGGGGAAAGTGGTTGGTGATGACTTCGTTGAAAAAAGCCTGGGAGAAAGCTGGACGTGGTGGCACATGCCTGTCATCCCATCACTTGGGAGGTGAATCTAAGGGGTTCCAGGCAAGCTTCAGCTACACAGTGACTTTGAAGTCAAGACCCTGTCGAAAAATAAAACAAAACAAAAAACCCAACGAGGAGACAAATATTTATCAGGAACAGTAGAACCCATTCTTTGTGGTGAAACTATTAGCAGAATTCTGGAATCCCTTCAACAAGGTCAACATTATATGTGTAGGAAAAGGCCTACTGGACTCTGACTGAGGGACTACTAGGTCAAGGGTCTCTGTTCCCAGCCTCAACTTTTTTTCCACTCCCCCTGTCCAAAGTCCTATGAATGTCTTTGTCCATCTTCCACTCTAGACCATAAGTCTGTAGTTAAAACATCTTTTAACCATAAAGTACCAGTTATGAAATTCTTCCTTCTCACAAGTTGGTCTCAAAACTCCCCGGCATTAGAACTGTGAACTCCCTTTTTAAAGGAAATGGCCTGAAAGCATGGAGATGTTTTCCACCTCAGCTCACCAGGATGCAATCACAGATATGATGCTCTGTTCATTTTGCTCATGGCTCTTGCGCTGTGGTTCTTGTGAGTCCATGGTCCCCTGCCGTGAATGCTCCACATGACCCTGCTTAGATCCTGTTAGCACTTTCCCAAATGCACCTGCCCTTCCAGTTCTTGGGGAAAGGATGGCCCATTGATTTGGGTATCCAATGTGGGGATGAAAGTACCGAAGTGAGAAGTGTGCTTTGTTCTACTCACAGAAGGAAGCTTTGCTGCTATCCCTATGCCCCAACAAATTAGGAAAATGAAAGTCAAGTCCAAAGAGTCGCCTGGGTTGTGGAGGTGGCTTGGTGGGTAAATGATAGCTGCACAGACATGAGGACCTGAGTTTGCATCTCTAACGTGATTATAAAATGCTGGGCACGGTGGGGGTCACATGCCTGCAATCCCAGCACTGGGAGCTGGAACAGGGAGATCTCAGGGGCTCTCTGGCCAGCCTGTCTCCCTGACTCAGCAAGCTCTGGGTTCAGTAAGATACCTATCTTAAGAGATAAGGTGGGGTGTGACAGAAGAAGACACATTTTTTTTTTTTTTTTTTTTTTGAGACAGGGTTTCTTTGTGCAGCTTTGGAGCCTTTCCTGGAACTCACTCTGTAGCTCGGACTGGCCTTGAACTCACAGAGATCCGCCTGCCTCTGCAATCCCGAGTGCTGGAATTAAAGGCGTGACCAGCACCGCCCGGCTATAAGAGGACACAATGTTAATGCAATACCAGCAGTGTCTGCACATCTGTACATGGGTGCACACAAAGAGTCATCTGAATTAGGTGAAAGAGAAGACTTTAGTCACTACAGCCTCCTAGGGAATTTGAGCGACAGGACTGACTTTAAAAAGGAATTTAGGGTGTTATGAATCCTCTTAAGGATGGCAGCAAACATCCCTCTTGTGTCTCATCCCTTCCGCTTAAGCATCCCTGCTTAAGTGGGCTGGCCTTACCTCGGACTGGGTTCCGCAGTAGGACCTGTTCTTAGGTGATAGGTCTGGGATGACAAACTGGTAGTAGCCACCTTCATGGACCCCATTGTAACACATTCCCCCGAGTGCCAGCTGATGGACTTCCCAGCCATAGGGACACTCAGGGATTTTAGTGATGATGGTTTTGGGGTAGCAAAACACAAGGATGACATCTGTAAGAGTACACACACGGTCTGAGTCAGTCACAGTCATCAAATGTCACGCAGAGGCAATTAAAATCATGTTCTTGCTAAGTTGTGGTGAGCTGTCCCAAACTTCAGCCATTGCCATTCTTTGTCTACAACTTATGCCACATGTAATAGCATCACTATTTAGTGTTTATTTAATTGGATCCACTTTTAAAAAACTGTCACTTTAGTTTAGAGCCAAGGTTTTGTTGTTGTTCAGCAATACTGGTTATTAAACCCAGAGCCTCAGGTTTGCCAGGCAAGAGCTCTACCACCAACCTATAGCCCCAGCCCTAAAACTTTTGCTTGATCTTAAAGAATATACCTGGGAAATCACAGACTGATATCTGTATTCCCATGAAAATGAGATTTCTTATCATTTAAAATGTCCACTGCATCATTTCATGCTCAATTCTGCAAAATATTGTTTAGAGACTCACAGCATGCATTGCATAGTCAAACACATAAAAAAGGGGACCCATCACACAGAAGAGGAAGGAAATATATTCTAATTTGTAAAAAAAAAAAATGGCTCATTCAGTACACTTTTTGCTCCCTGTGGGGGAATATCCTGATTGGTACTGGGGGCTTCTGTGCCTCCACCTGGTGACGGTTTACTCTTTCCCAACCAAGCTGTCTGGAGCTCGGATCACAGCAAGGTGGAGACTAGGGGTTTCCTTCTGGGAAAGCAGTGTGGCCCTGGGGTACCTGCTTTATTTGGAATGCATGATTTTGCCGAGGCTTCTGCAAAGAGCGCCAACAGGATGAAGGTCCTCGCCAGCATTGCTTCTCCAAAGCCGGTCTCTACCAGGTGACCAAACCGAACTGGCCGAATGCTCACCTTCCCTCTAGGCCCCGGGTCTCGATTGTTCTGTATTGGAAATATGAACGGAAAGTTAAAGTCAAGGGTAAGAATAAATTATCATCCAATCTGGTGGGGGAGTTTCCTAGGGTGACCGGTGGTGCTGTCCCTGGCTCGTACCACTGGAGAGGTTAATGCCACAGGCGGTTGCTCATGTTCCTGCCTTTTTCATTCTCTCTGGAGCGTAGATGCTGCCGCCCGGATACTCCCCAGATCTCCAGCCCCTGTCCTACTTCCCCCTTATATATCCAGAGGCTGTAAAAGAAACCAACTAGAGATAAGTCACAATGAGCGCACATTATCCACTGCAGGGCGAATAAAAGGGAACTTGGTACAATAATCCGATGGCAGCTCAGTTACCACCTGAATCTAATTTCTTCTCCTTTGGAGAGTTAGAAATCCCACCTCACCCCTGGTACTGCTACAATCAGGATTGGAGAGGGAAGCTAGAGTTTTCTTTCTTATGCAAAACATCAAAATAAAAAACAAACAAACAACTCTCTGACGGAGACAAACATTTTCTGTACTGTTCCAGGTAGTAATTCTCTTCTTTTGTATTTTTTCTCATTCTATTTCTTGCTGTCTTATTTTTATATAGGAGAATGAAATTTTGAATCTAAAAGGATTCCAGTTTGGCATAATTACATCTGGAAGCCAAACAAAACATAGGTTATATTAATGTTAAAAAAAATCTTAAAAAAATTTTCCTCCAGTGTTTTTTGATGTCTATAGCTTCATCCCGAAATCCAACTTTAAATGGCAAAGCCTTTAGGCTTTCAAGCTTTATTAGTCTCCTTGGAAAAAAGAATTTTGAAAGACTCTCCTATGAATCAGTTTTTAATCACCCAACCAGACCTTGATTTAGTCAATGCTGGGGATGCCACTCTGGTGGGTGTTCCAGACATATCGGAGGGTATACGTGTAATTTCATGTACTCAGTGACATCCGGGTGTCCCTAACAGTGTGGACAGAAGTACTATAATAGAGTTCGCTATGATAGCGTCTAAGGATTAAGGAAAGAGCTCCATGGGAAGCCATTAAAAATTCCTGGGACTCAGCTTCCTTCTCTGCAAAATGGAGGCCATCACCCTGGTCATACCCCAGGGCAGAGCAGAGCGACGAGATGATTACCTTGCCAAATGGTAAGATAGCAGACACACAAGCTTCTGTGAAAAGGAAAACACCAGTTTCTGACCATGTGCACCTGTCCTGTGAGCCGTGTTGCTTTCTCTTAGAACAGCTGAGCATTGAACCTGACTTCAGGTTCATGCAACAGAAGGCGTGTCTGTATTGAGAACACACAAGCAATGTAGTTTACAGACATGAGCCAAATGGACTGAAGAGGGTGGGAGGAAGGGGTGAGTTCAACTGTTTTCACACTGGGATGGCGCTCAGAGCAGTCTGGAAACAGCAGCAGCAGCTTGTATGTGACTGTGCCCATTCCGGAGCAAACGAAGCTGCTGAATCCCACGTGTGGATTTTGAGTTTCTTTTCCTCAGGGCTTAGCATTGTTTCTCTATGTGTCTTCTTATCTCTTTTTTATTAAACACCAGTGGTGCCTATCTGGTAAGTTGCCAGCCTCTGCACTTGGCCCTGGAGGACACGGGCAGCTTAGAAATTGTTTCTTCCTTGTCTAGGAACTAGTGGGTAGAGCAGTGCACAGGGCAAGGGGAGTGTGCGTTTGGAGTGTCGGAAGGGAAGAAGGAAAGAGTTCCCCAGCGCTTGATGAGGAAGGAGCAGGAAAGCCAAGACACTGAAGCCCAAGGCAGCTTGACTACATGGACTGGGCTCTGGTTTGGAGAAGTAATTATCCATCGCTGACAGTTCAATGGCATCTTTCTGCTTGTGCTGGGATCCATGTTCCCATTGCAAGAGGATGCTGTTATCTTCAAATGCATGCTTCTTTACACCCAGCTCTGACCCAGCCAGGTCAGCAGTAGCTCCCGTCTCTGGAGACAGCTAAGCAGAGAGATCACTCGCAGGGAGGGTGGCGGTGGAGCTGCCTCTTTCCTGTCTCTGGTGGAAAGGTGGGATGGAGGCTGAAAAAATGCTGCAAGGTGAGATGGGATAAGGCTGAGTCGTAAGACACCTGCCTGGAGCCCAGAGACCACTTTGACCATTTATTGGCTGTATGTTTGTTATTGGGCAGGTGTTAGGTTCTGTGGGCCTAAGTTTCTTCCTCTTTTGGAAGGGAATATTAACGTCTGTAATACAGTGTTGGTCAGAACATTAAGTGAGTAATGCTAATGTTCGTTACATGCGTAGACCCTTACTCATCGAGGACAAGGCACCCAGAGAGCCTCTGTGCCTGTGTTAAGTTCTATTTGGGAAATGTAAGGTCTGCTAGGAGTGGGTCCCAGTATGGGGAAGACATTAGTGTTACCAGTGCCAGGTGTGTCATACGCCACCACAAGTGTTGGTCCTGGAATTAAACGTCATGGCTCCGTCAGAGTTCCAGTGGTGTCATCTTGGGCAAAGTAACTTGACTTCTTTAAGCCTTTGGTTTCAAATCTGTAAAACGAGGCTTCTCATCTCCTGTGGCTGGTCCAAGTGTGTAAAGAAACAATCCACATAAATTGCTTAGCATGATGCCGGGCATGGACTCAGCAGTAAAGACTCCTTGCTGTAAAGTATGAGCAGGCAAGGCTGGTATCCTCAGGCTGGGACAGCATCTCCCCAGTGCTCCCAGATGAACCTTGAGTGTTTCTATGGTAACAGTCTTTTCTTTGGAAGCCCACCCTAACAAAAGAGCAGGTACTTTTGATTTGTAGAAAGGTCTCATCAGGATAAAATTTGGGGACAGAGAAAGAGATCTCTCCTATGATTTCTTGGAGCGGAGAATCAGCTAACAATCAGGTACATGATACTGCTTTCAAGGGTGAGAGGAGTGAGTGGGGTGGGGCAGTGATTCCACTTTTGTGGCAGGCTGGTCTCTAGATGTTTAATTTGCATAAGAGACAGAAGGGGACCAAATGTGCTTGGGCCAAACAGTATTTGATACTGTTCTTGATAAAAGGCAGGAGGCATCTATTTTCCACAGTAATTGCCTTCAACTCTTATGCCCCACTCAATCCTCTCTCTGCTTTTCAACTCTCCTCCACCCCATATGCCCTTGGAGTGAGAGAGGCACCCCTCAGATGGAATCCAAAAGCAGATCTCTGGTTCAGACCATTGCAGATTCTTCAAACAGGAAAAATGGGTTAGAAGGTTTTATCAATCCTAGGATTTTGAAAGAGCCCATCAAAGATAGTTTTTTGGAAGACTTGGCCAAAAGATGAGCTCATTTTTCCTGCATCTTTGTTTTATGAATTGCTAGACAACAAAGGGTACCTTCCCTGTTTGAAGGTCCTGAGTGATTTGGGAGAGCTAGCCCAGGCACAAAAGGGATGCCCTTTGCAAATGCCAATCAACATTTTGAAATGAAATCAGAGGCAAGGGTCCAGGACCAAGGGGCTGGACTTTTGAGCCAAGGTTAATAAGCATGCATTGGTGTTTAAAAACTGCTTTATTAGCTTATTTTTTTTTAACAGCACACTGTTTTGAGTTCATTAAATGTTGGGTTTGTTAAATGGACCCTGTTGTTCCTTGTAAGCTCCAAATCAAGCTTTCTTTCACTTTGTTGGAAGCTGTTTGCCAATTCACAGATGAGTGGGCATTCCATTCTAGACTCCACTGGATCTAGCCTCCCAGAAGTCCCTGAGAATGAGCAATTCTCCCGAGAAAGTGCACTCAGGAGGGGAACTTGAGGACTGAGGGAGGACCCCCTGCTGATAGAGCCAGAAATTCTTCCTCCCCATCCCACATCAGACTTTGTCACAGAGGTCAATGGTGTCTGTGAACTGAAGTGCCCAAGAAAAAGCTACACCTATTCCACTGTCCCCAAGGTCCACTGAATGGTTAAACCTGTGACTGCAGAACTGTAATGTTACAGGGTGGGATGCAAATGGTCTGAGTTTCTAGCCCCTTAAATAGCCATTGATTGCTCACCTCTGTGTGACCTAACATCCTTTTGACTATTAAGTAAACTTTCAGAAGGTACAAACAGACTTCTGGCTTCTGCTAATGTAAAGGCTCAGAAGTCACCAGGCAGCAGCCGAGTCCTACAGCACAGACTTCCCCATTGTGTTAGAACTGGCCTGCCAGGTGCGTCCACTTTCTTGTCTTGATTTATAGCTTTCTTTGCTCTGCTACTGTAAATGTACATGAATTACCTCATTGGGACATCACATTTGGGGTACAAAGCAGAAGAAAAAAATGTGAAGACTCTGCCACTCAATGACCATGGTGTTGTAGCCATGCTTCACTTCCTTCTCAAATGCCCACAAGCTCCAGATGGACTGTAGTCAAACGAGTACACAGAAAACATATTGCCATCCTCCTTTACATCCATGCTAGATATCACTAAGCAAAACTTTCTTGCCAGGTGGTGGTGGCGCATGCCTTTAATCCCAGCACTTGGGAGGCAGAGGCAGGAGGATCTCTGTGAGTTTGAGGCCAGCCTGGTTTACAGAGTGAGATCCAGGACAGGCACCAAAACTACACAGAGAAACCCTGTCTTGAAAAAAACAAAAAGAAAAAAAAATTCTTTCCCTCTGATCTCTAACATGATCCCAGGAACATTCCCAACACTGCTCAGACACTAGCAATCTATGGAAATAATCCAGGAATAGAAACTCATTACTTGTTCATAAAACAAACCAATGTGCTGCTTCTGGGGTTGAATGGGTCACATTAGAGTGCCATCCACTTTCCCTTCATAGGTTTTGTGAGGGCTCAGGTAGCTGTTGCCTTTTTGTGCAAAGACCCTTCCAATCTGACTGAAAGCTTCATCAAGGCAAGGGATGCACCTGGGCGTTTGCTCAAGGCCAGAGCTTTAGCTCCAATACAGGTCATCATATGCAGCTGACTTGGTAAATAATTTGCTGAATGAGTGGAACAAAGTACTTGGAACAAGTCTAAATACTGTGTGTGTGTGTGTGTGTGTGTGTGTGTGTGTGTGTGTGCATGTGTGTGTGTGCATGTGTGTGTGTGTGTGTATGTGTATGTATGTGTGCGTATGTGCATGTGTGCCCACATATGCCAAAGCCAGAGGACAACTTGGGCATCATATCTTTTTTATTTTTTTGAGACGGGATCACTCACTGCACTGGGACTCACTGAGCAGGTTTGGTAGGTTTGGCTAATGGCTGTGATTAGGGAGCTGCTTAGCTCTGCCTCCCAGCACTGGGATTGCGAATGCCAGCCCTCAGTTCCTTTATTGACATGGGCTATGGAGAGCAAACTCTGGTCTTCCTGCTTGCGAGGCAAGCACTTTATCACCAGAGGCATCTTCCCAGTTTCAAAGTACTTTGTAAACTGCGATGCCACTGTCCTAATGTTAGCTTCCAGTGGAAGGGCATTTAGTCTGTATCAAAACCAGCATGGTAAGCACAATTGGCTGCAAAGATGGACTGGGGAAAGTGAGACTCTGAGTCTCCACATGCTAAGTTAAAATGTGAGAAATACGAATACACGGACATTGGAGATTTACAATGCCTGTGTTAAGCATTTTTGGGAAAGTTGAAAACTTGGGAAATTACAAAGGTAGTTTTCAGTTGTTCATCTCAAATAAACTCCATTTTTATAGACTAAGAGGCAATAATCTTTATTATAAAAAAAAACCAAGTTATAAATCATAGCAACTTCCTAGCGCATAATCTCTAAGTCATTATTTGGCAGAGGGAAATAGGAGCATTAAGTTTATGTTCCAAACTTTATATGACAACAATTAAAGAACTCTTCTTTATGGGTCAGGCCTTTGGCTCTAAACTTTAGTTCTTTGCTTACACAGTCTTGAAGATTAGCTCCCCAGTCACTCAGAGACTATTTCTTGGATCTCCCAGCTTTATATATTGGGTCTAGGAAGATCTCTGTGTTGAACCACCAGACAGGGAAAGATATGAAGGATCTCCAGTTGGCATTATCAACTCTCATCAAATTCATTGGCTGGAACTCAGTCATATAGTGACCTTTAACTTGTGTCTGCTCAGAAAGAAGAGCAAAGAATTTTAGTGAACAGGGAATAGTCTAATTATATATAGAGAGCTATTTTGGGGGGGAACTCTATCTACCATCTAAATGTCTGTCTATCATCTATCTATCTATCTATCTATCTATCTATCTATCTATCTATCTATCTACCTACCTACCTACCTATCATCTATCTGCAGATAATCTATCATTTATCTCTATTGATCTGAGAGAGGGTTTTATCCTTCCCACTTTGCAGACAAGAAAATGGAAACCCGGAAATCATGTCTACTGGAATTTGACCCATAGTTGTCATTATACTAAAGTCACCATACTGCATTTACTTATTAAACTTGGTTTCCTATGCTAGCCCTCTTTTTTATATTTTCTTATCACTATTCACATACAGGCCTTACAATAGCCTAATTGACCTGTTGTAATAACCCCAATCTGCTCTTCTTGATAGCATTAACAAGGACAAATTGTTGATGGACAAATCTTTTTTTAAACAATCATGTATTTGTTTACCTCTGCCTTTGACCGTGGATGTAATTCAACCAGCTGTCTCTTGTTCCTTCTGCTGTGACCTTTTCACAGACGTGAACTTATTAACCATAGAGTTCATTTTGTAATGCTAGTACTGGGTATGGTGCCTGCCCGTAAGTGTGGTTTATATACCCAATGAGACTTCCTAGGAGAAACTAACCTTTCCTTTGTAAGTGGATGTTAGCTGGAAAGAGCCACTTGGTTGGGAGTGGGAGCTCATATCTACTTCCCCATCTCAGTATGGGGACTCGGGTCTGTGCAGGCCTTGTACGTCCTGCCTCAGCCTCTGTGAGTTCATATGTGCTGAGTTCATATGTGCACAAATCCTGTCCTGTCTGGAGGAAGCTGTGCTAGAAACAGTTTTCCTTGGTATCATCCATCCCCTCTGGCTCTCACAAGCTCTCCACTTCCTCTTCCTCTCTGAGCCATAAGGGGAGAGATTTGATGAAGACAATCCATTCTAAGGTCTCTTACTCTCTGTACATTATCCAGTTGTGGGTCTTGTAGCTAGAAGTTTCTCTGGTCTTACCTGGGCCCTGCAGTCTCATGGCCTGCTTATAAAATAATCACACAGAGGCTTAATATTATTTACAACTGCTTGGCCATTAGCTCAGGCTAGCTACTGACTAGCTCTTACACTTACATTTCTGTTAATCTATATGTTGACATGTGTTCTGTGACTTTACCTGTGTGCCATTACATGCTGCTCCCTGGATGGCAGGATGGTGTCTCCTGACTCAGCTCTTCCTCTTCCCAGAATTCTCCTTGTCTGCTTGCCTCTCTTATACTTCCTGCCTGGCTATTGGCCAATCAGCATTTTATTTATCAACAGACATTCACAGCATACAGAACGACATTCCCATCATTTCCCCTTTCTTTTTATTTAAAAGGAAGGTTTTAACTTTAACATAGTAAAATTACGTATAACAAAACAGTTACCAAGCAAAAATTACACTTATAATATGTATGTATTCGGCAAAATTAAAGAAAATATTCTATCTATCCTATATTTATGAGTCTAAAGTTTCATATCTAATTTATCTTTTTTCATAACCAAGGAAAATTATAATCAAAACTATCTAGTTTTCAACTACATCAAAGACCCCAGAAGGATATAATATTAACTAAGTAAACAGGAAGAGCATTGTAAGCAACTTCCATTCCCATCAGGGTCTCTGTATTAGTTCCCCTATACTGCAGGAGAAAGTTTTCTGATGATGGCTGATTGAGACAATGATCTATGCATAGAATGTCATTAGGAGTCATTTTATTGCTATATTCTTTGAACAGAACAATAGTATTAGTTTTTTCCCTAGGTCCATGGCCTATCTAGTCTCAGATTCTTGGCCATCTGAGCAGTGTCAGGCAAGGGTTCCGTCTCATGGAGTGGGCCTTACATCCAGTCAGACAGTGGTTGATGACTCCCACAATGTTTATGCCACTATTGCATCGGCATGTCATGCAGGCAGGTCACCATTATAGACTGAAGGGTTCATAGCAGGGTTGATGTTTACCTTTCTTCTCTGGTAGCATGCAGAATGCCTCCCAGTACCGTGAGCACTAGGCAGTAGGGGTAAAGGCTCTGGTTGGGCACCAGTTTGACTTCTCCATGTTAAAGGAGATTTATAAATACTGTCTTCAGCAATATCTATAATAGGGCCTTACCGTCGGTTTGTGGTGAGCAGCCAATAGCCTTGGCAACAGCCTTCGTTGTTTGGGGTTTTCCATGGTGCTCCCTTGGCCAACAAGTCAATTAAGTGTAACTCATTCTCGGCACTGGAGGTTTCATCTGGTGGTGAGAGATGTCTAGTCGGGACTTTGCCTCCCCCATTATTCGGTGATTCCATTTAGATATCCTTCATATATGTAGACATTTTAAGAAGCTTCTGCTGTAGTAAGTTCCCATGTGACCCCTCAAGTGACCCTTAGTGTTAGTTGTCCCTCCCACATTCCTTCCCTTGCCCCCCTTTTCTCTCCTCACCTCCATTTAATGCCCCCATTCCAGCTGCCCCCACAACTATATATTCTATTTCTCCTTCCTTGGGAGATCCTTCCCTCCCTCCTCCTTACTCGACACCTAACCTCTGTGGTTATTCAAATAATAGCATGCCTATCAAAGGTTTAAAAGCTAACACCATACATAAGGGAACACATACCCCATTTGTCTTTTGGGAACAGATAAATCTTAAAACACAGCTCTGATAGTCAATTCACAGTCTGAAAGTCTTCAATAAATGTTTAGTAAGCATTTCTTAACTAACTTTCTAATGAATACAGAATAAAGGCCCTGGCCTGTCCCTAGGTAGAGCTATCTGGAAATGATATGGTAGTATATACTGAATTCCAGAAATTCCCACACTCTCATAAACCAAAGAAGGACAGGACAAAAAAGCTCCACTCTGCTCTGCATGGTAGTGTACACCTTTAAACTCAGCACCCAGGAGGAAGAAACAGGTGGGTCTCTGTGACTTCCAGGCCAGCATGGTCTACATAGTAAGTTCCAGGCCAGCTAGAGCTACATAGTGAGATCCCGTCTCAACAAAACAAAACTTTAAAGAATGTGTTAAAGATTGACTTCTTTGCTGATTCTGTTCTCTGAGGCTTACTCCTAGAACTCTTTAGATGACACAGGCTTCTCTTTTCATCAGGAAAGAATGGTCTTGGGATAGGCCATATGGCAGTTGGATCCATGTGTCCATAAGCCTCTACACTGGCTGTGGACAAGGAAGGGGTCCCATGGGATTCCTGAGCCTGTGGAGGGGAGTGCAATTCATTAATCTGGTGATTTAGCTCGAAAAACTGGTTTATACACAATGGTGGCAGCAGCTTTTCAGTAAGAAAGGGCTTTAAGGTAGATTCCAGCTGGAAAATGGGGGCACCTGAGTGATTAAGGGGACCTTACATAAGACTGACAATAATCTTCATTGTTCATATCAAAGACTGAAATGGCCCAAGTAGATTAGAGTAAGCTGAGGTTTTCCAATCCTCCCTGCCTTTTTTTGTTCAGCTACCCAGGAAAACCAGTGCTGAGAGCTCTCCCTTGTGTCCCTTAACACCAGCTAAGATCCCCGTTTCTTCTGGGGGACCATGCTGGGACAAGGCTGCAGCCCCAGCTGCATCAGAAATATCCCCTGGCAGCTGCCCGCGGGCCTCTGGCCCTGCAGAAGGACGGCAGACTGTGGCAGTTTCTTTGACGGCAGCTGAGATCCTTCATGTGTGAGGGGAACCGTCCAACAGCTGGAGCGGTCCTTCCCGTCTTCCCTTCTCTGCCCTGCCCCCTTGGACTCTAAAGAACAGGCCCCATAAAAGTAAAGGGACAAAATGCCATGTAAAGATAGTGCCCTTCCTGTGCGGCTTGGACTCTGACTCTGACATGCACACCTTACTCTGAGTTCTGGGCTTTAGGCTGGTGTGTGGGCGTCAGAGCTGGATGAGCAGTTGGCAGAGTTGGCAGGACCTTGGCGATCATCTGTTCAGAAACAGCCAATCGTGGCCCAGCGCTGCCCAAGGCAGAGACTACCAATTCTGCTGCCTGCAGGCTGACATCATCTGTCGATTCCTAGCATAGCTGCATAAGAAGACATGATTGGCTGGCTGATGGCCTCTAGTCACATAGAGCCTGTAGATGGACCAATCCCTGTCTAATCAGCTGAGGTCGGAGAGTCAAGTTCAAGTTTGGTAAAGTGTGGGCAGTTTCTGAGAGAACTTCTTCCTTCAGGGAAGGTCATGAGGAAGGAGACCTTTTGAGTGGGCTGCCCGGGACACTGACATGCTCTTTAGTAACTTGTATGTCCATCTGCAAAATAAATCTATCATTAAAAGTGATATTTTTTCAGAGCTGGGGGGATGGCTTAGTTTGCACAGTTTGCCAGGCCTAGGTCTCCAGCACCTACATACGAAAACCAAAGCAACAAGAGCTACAGCACACCTCTGTAGCTGCAAAGCACAGGAAGCAGAGACGAGGTGGTGTATTTTAACAGGCCTTTTACGGTAATTGTGGGTATTTTATTTTAATCACGTAAGGGAAGCTCAATGAACAGCTCCTTACAGATCAGGCCTCATCTTCCACTTTAATTGGTCTTTTAGTTGGAGATGTTCTATCACAACACCCTACCTGTGGCTTGGTCTTTTGGACAATGTTGGTTTTCTGAGTTTTGCAGAGTTTTCTGGTCGACAGGTCATGATACACTGAAAATCATATTCCTTATTACCAAATATCATCAGGAAGCCCGGGGAGTACTGAAGAAGCCATTCATGGCACCAGACACTGGATTTGGAAACTCTGCTTCTGTAACGAAGCTCATCTTTTTGTCGTCTTGTTTAGAAACTGACCTGGCCTCAGACTCCTGACCCACCTGCCTCCACCTCTTAAGGGCTAGTTGTACGACACCATGGCTGGCTTGAAAGCTCAGCTTTCATCACTGAAAACAAACACTGTCCGTGGTTACCGGCATTGGCAAGCTCCCTCGCTCCCTTTTGGGAACATCAAAGAGCCAGGTCTGAACATTCATAACCTGCTTGTCTGTTGTTCGCTAAGTCAAAGGAGTGTGCTCTAAAAACACGTGTGAGTTCACCCGTGAATTCAAGCACAATTTTGCTCCAGATAATGACCAGTCACAGTCTGGTATGCGGTTTTTATTTATTGTATTTATTCGTCGTGCGTGTTTATGCGTAGGCGTATAGGAGCTCACGTACCAATTCTCCATTGTGGCAGTCAGAAGACAACTTCTTAGGACTGGTTTCTTCTTTTCGCCATGTGGGTTCTGGGGGGATTGAACTCAGGCCCTCGTGCTTGGTGGCGGGCGTCTTTACCCACTGAGCCATCTCACTGGCCCTGGTATGTAGGTTTTTTTGTGTATTTTCCACTTATGCAATGTTGTTATTAATAATCTACATGCATGACTAGAAAGAACCTTTTTAAATTAATAATGGTTGCTTCATCATGGATTCATTTAAGTAAAAAACAAAACAGGGACTTTAAAAATCCCTGGAGGTACGCCGTGTTGACAGAAATGACCTTTGTTATGGTCTGGCATTCTTGCCTAACTTGGTTCTGGTTAAGGTGACAGCAGTTTTATCCACTGTGGCTGTCACACTATTAGTGTAAATGTCAGCCTGGTGAAAGAGACGAATAATGTCTTGGTCTTGTTAGGAAAGTGGTTTTGAACTTGCTTCTCCCTGAAAGGATCCTAGGGACTCACAGAGGCTGTTTAAACACCCTGGGGAACTGCTGTCCCAGCTCATAGACAACCTCTGTGTGCCACCATTTTCTAAGCCCTTCGAAGGTATCCAGTTTGTGTTACTGGGCATGCTCTTAGTATTTCTTGTTGCATATTGGCCTCCCACACTCTGCCTTCAGGGGTGGTGATGGTACTGTCTCTGATTTAGAATTCCCACTTTCCCTGCTGAACCCCAACATGTAACATGAATGTTAAATGAAGACACAAAGTAACATGATTTCTGACTGAGTTTTCTGCCAATCAGGAGAAAGTGTCACAGCCTACATGATTGTGATATCATTGTTCCAGTGATAATGGGTGTTGGGGTGGGAGGAGACACCGGGGTGGGAGGGATGTCCAAACAGAGTGAGTGTTAGGGTGAAAATCTGTGTGTGATGCCTATGTGTCTGGGTATGAAGGTAGAAGGTGCTTAACATTGAAATCACATTTATACCATTAGGGTTTTTTCCATAGAAGTTCCTCAGGCTTCTACTGGTTAGGTTTTCAGGGACTCATCATGTTTGGGGACTTGAGTTAGCTTTACCAGCTATCCAGAGGCCACTCTCAAGAATCTGAGTGCTTCCAAGAGTCCTACATTGCTTCTGACCTCACAGCATTGTTTTTCTCACACCACTCTTTCCCTTTTGCTTGTTTGTTTTGAGACAGGGTCTCATTATGTAGCTGTGGCATTACACTCCTGGAACTTGATAGATAGACCAGGCTGGCCTTGAACTCACATATCCACCTGCCTCTGCCTCCAGAGTGCTAGGATTAAATGCATGTACCACTGCAGAGGTTACTTTTGCTTTTAAAATGGCCTGAATCACCCACCATATCTACCTGATTGACCTCTGTCTGTTCAGGTGACTGGGAAATACATGCAGCGAAGGCAGAGCAATCAGGATCAGAGCCAACAGGGAGAATTTGGGTCAACCCTTTATACCGCCTGTTGCCTGCACCACTGGGGCACACCACTGGGGCACAGGCAAGGTGTTCTTCTGGTTGCAAGCTCACTGTGTGTTGACCAACTCTTATTCCGGAGCCAGTGTTGCCAGTGACGAAGGCTGTGGAGTATTTCCCCATCTCACCAACAGCTCACGGTTGATGGGTTTTACTGTGCCCTAGGGAGGAGGATACATTGTTAGTTTGAACAATGATTGATGTTTTGGGATCATCCAGACTTGGGCATGTGTGTTACAAGATTATGCATGGGAGAGCATAATACAGTGGTTTGATTTTCTTTTGAACTAAAAAAAATCAACAATGATCCATTAAGTTCAATTTGAGCGACTAAGTTGTTACGTGATTGAGCCTATATTTTTTCCTGAATGTTATAAATACTAAGTGGTACTGTTTCTCCCCTCCTGGCTTTGTGCATGTGTCCTCTCCTGGTTGCTTTGGGTCATTCAAAGTCTGCTTTGGAGTCTTATTTGAAATCCTGTTTCTGTTCTCTTGAAGGCCAGATTCAAAAGCTATGGAATTAATCTATCTAGCAATTTTAAACAGGTTTTTAAGATAGAAAATCCATATACCACTCTGTTCATACCTACAAGATCTACACAGTTCAGAATAGACTGCTTTGGAGAGGCAGAGGGCCCTCCACAACAGAATCTGAGCTTAGAAAGCAGTTAGACGGCCTCCCACCCCGCTGTTCCTTTCCTGCCTGTAATTCTGTATGACCATGGGCAAATGGATCTGCTTTGGTCATGAATGTCTATCAAGCGCCTCAAAAAGTTTTAGCAAAAATTATGAGAGAGACATTCAGAAAGTGTGTTGAAATCCAGGCTAGTACCATTACTCTTGGTTATCCAGCAGAAGTTGATGGTGAGACCCTATTTCCAAGGACACCAGGGCGCTTCCTGCCTGCTGGCTAGCTTTCCTAGTATTGGGACCTGCTAAACAGGTTCCTGGGGGAATAAATAGCATGAAGAGTCTTACCTAGTCACTAACCTTGTTAACTGCAATAATGACCATGAATTCCACTCCTATGTGAAAGGAAGGGAGAAGGGAAGGAGGGAAGGAGGGGAGGGTAGAAGGAACGAAGGAAAGAAGGAAAGAAAAAACCCAAAATATTTATATAGGAAATTGTGTCAACCCACATCTATATGAATGTGTCTATCTATCTATATCTGCCTGTCTATCCTCTGTCTACCTATCTGTCTTCTATCTAATCATCTCTGTCTCATATCTTGCTAAGCACAGAGGCTGGCAGATGGGCAGAGGTTGTGAAAGCATTCTCAAAGCTACACGGTCACCCATACAAGGCATTTCTG
Source organism: Peromyscus leucopus (assembly GCF_004664715.2). Lineage (NCBI taxonomy): Eukaryota > Metazoa > Chordata > Mammalia > Rodentia > Cricetidae > Peromyscus > Peromyscus leucopus. Next base: position 32,134,187 of record NC_051063.1, read on the forward strand.
ATAGTGAAGCCAGCCTTGTGCCTGATGGTACTTTTATCTCTGGTTAAGGTGCTGCTGACTACAGTTTCTTGGGTATGCAGGTGGAGACAGGCCTTGAGAAGTGACCCTGAGCCGAGGTTTGCTAGCACTGGGCTGGGACATTCTCCTAAGCTGTTCCGGTCCCCTCCAGTCTTCCTTGTTATATTTCCTGCTCTCGTCTTTCCACCTTCTCTTCTTGCTTGTTGTTCATACAACAGAAATAATACAGGGTTGTTACAGAAATATTAGGACATTCACAAGTATAAAATACTGAGGAAGCAGAGAAAGGCAAATACAGAGTTCTATCCCCTTGAAGCGACAACCTCTGTTCAAACTTTGACCTAGTTCTTTGTTTGTCTTGCTGTTACTATTTTTAACTGTGCCCTTCCAGGACATCCTTGAGAGCTCCCTGCTTGTAAACCACTGTTGCAAGTCTCACTTCTAGTGGTAGCACGGTAGAACGTCAGTGACCTGCAGGGTGTGGAATCTGGACCTCCATTCACACCTTCATCTGCTAACACATATCTGGATCATGAGTCGCTGCTGAAACCTCTCTCTGTATGTTGCCTTCCTTGCTCCTCACCTCTGCTGAGGCCATCATACTCTCTTTCCCACTAATTAGTACATGAGTGATAGCAATTGTACTGCACTGCCGCCCACGCACCTCTCGCCATCACTGACTGTGGCATTGGATCCCATAACCCGGGCCTCCTTCACAACACCATCTCTGACGGTTAGGATCACTAATGAGTAATTCCAACCTCAAATATTCAGCAGCAATGATGGAAAGGGTGCAGTAGTGGAAACCACATGTGTGAAGGAAGGAAGGCTGCTCTGACCTCTACATCAGAATGAGAACAGTGGTGTGTGATTGTCTCAACTGCGTGTGTGTGTGTGTGTGTGTGTGTGTGTGTGTGTGTGTGTGTGCAGACATGCAGAAGCTAGATAGAGCAGGACATCTCACATCTACCCCTGTTGACCTCACTTTATTACCTTGAGGCAGTTTCTCATTGAGCCGGAAGTTGGTAGTTTCAGCTAGATGGGCTGCTCAAACTTTCAGGATCCACCTGACTCTGTTGTAGATTTTAAGGTGTGTTACTTTTGTTTATGGTGCATTTGTTTAACTCTGTGAAGCTGTGTTACTGTGCCTGTCTAAAACACCTGATGGTCTAATGAAGAACTGAATGGCCAATAGCAAGGCAGGAGAAAGGATAGGCAGAGCTGACAGTCAGAGAGAATATATAGAAGGAAAATGTGGGAGGAGAAAGGAGAAGAAGTAGCCAGAGGAGGAGGAGGACTCCAGGGGCCAGCCACCCAGCTACACAGCAAGCCATGGAGTAAGAGTAAGATTTACAGAAGTAAGAGAATGGGAAAAGCTCAGAGGCAAAAGGTAGATGGGATAAGTTAAGGAGAGCTGACAAGAAACAAGCCAAGCTAAGACTGGGCATTCATAATTAAGAATAAACCTCCATGTGTGATTTATTTTGGAGCTGGGTGGCAGTCTGCCTGAAAGAGGAAAAACAAACAACATGACTCCATTTCCCAACACTAGGATTTCAGCCATGTGCAGCATGCCTGGCTTTTTATGTCAGTTCTGGGGACTCAAACTCGGGTCCCTGCACTTGTGGAGCAGATGGCCTTACCCATGAAACCAGCTCTCCTTGATTCTACAATTTAAAAGTTTTTGATGAAGCCTGGCTGGCACATGCCTTTAATCACAGAACTCAGGAGGCAGAAGCAGGCAGATCTCTGTGAGTTCAAGGCCAGCCTGGTCTACAGAGTGAGATCCAGGACAGCCAGGGCTACACAGAGAAACTGTGCCTCAAAAAACCTAAATAAATAATAAATTTTCATTTATTTTTTCAAAAGAGTGTTCCTTATATTAAAAAGCACACTTTTTAAAAATTATGGCTTAGAGTTTTGCTTTTACCACCCATGTTCTTGGGATGTGCAACTGATAACTGTCACCACTATTTGAAAGCCTGTCTCATTACAACTATTATGACATATTTTTTTTGTTTTTCTTTAAAATATTCTTGGGCTGGAGTGATGGCTCAGTGGTTAAGAGCACCAACTGCTCTTCCAGAGGACCTGGGTTCAATTCCCAGCACCCACTGGCAGCTCACAACTGTCTGTAACTACAGTTCTATGGAACCTAATACCCTCACACAGACATGCATGTAGGTAAAACACCAATGCATATAAAATAAAAATAAATAAAAAAAGAAAAAGCTCACTATTGTTTAAAAAATAAATAAAATATTCTTTACTGCTCTATATTCATTGAGCATAATGTTTGTTTTCATAAAGACAATTGTTCTCAGGTATGTTATATATTTTGAATGTATTCATCCTCTCACCATCCCCTTCCCTTGGGATGGACTCCCTCATTCCCTCTTCCTCTCTCCCTTCTGCCTTCAATATATAATATACATATATATTATATGCATATACATTATATATGTATAATCCATCAATTAAAGTACATGATGTATTTCTTTCTGAGTTGACATTTTTTATTTAATATGATGACCTTTGCATCTATTTTCTGGCAAATGACATAATTTTGTTCTTCCTTATGGCCAGATAAAACTGTTGAGGATACCCATATGTTGCTGGAGGGCTTCTCTCCAGGTTCCACCAAGCCCCGCAGTTCCACAATCCATGTATAAAATAATCACTCAGACGCTTATATTACTTATAAACTGTATGGCCGTGGCAAGCTTCTTGCTAACTGTTCTTATATCTTAAATTAACCCATTTCTATAAATCTATACCTTGCCACGTTGCTTGTGGCTTACCAGCGTCTTTACATGTTGCTTGTCCTGGTGGTGTCTCTCCCTCCTTCTTCCTGTTTCCCCCATTTCTCCTCTCTCCTTGTCCCGCCTATACTTCCTGTCTGGTCACTGGCCATCAGCGTTTTATTTATATAGAGCGATATCCACAGCACCCATGTTATTTGCATTTCTCTTCATATGTTGTTGGACACTCAGGCTGACTCTAGACTGGGTAAGTATCCCTGGGGTGTCCTGCCAGTGTGCTCCAGGTGTTGATCCCCAAGTGGCATAGCTGGGTTGTATGGTAACTCCAGCTTCTGGCTTTCGGGGAGTCTCCTCTGCACTGATTTCTGTAGTGTAGCTTACCCGCAGTGCGCAACAGTTGCCCCGTCCCACACGTAACCAACTCTTACCACTTGTTTGCTTACAGATTAACTAGCGTTGTGTGTGCCACAGTGTGTGTGTGTGTGTGTGTGTGTGTGTGTGTGTGTGTGTGTGTATGTGGAGGGCGGGGACAACTGTCGGGACTGGTTCCATCCTTCTGTGGATCATGGGCCTTGACATAGAGCCAGGCTCGCACAGCTGGTGTCTGTCCCCACAGAGCCACACATTGGCCCTCGTTGGCTGTCTTCCTGATAACCAGTGTGATGGGAGATGGAACGCCAGTGAAATTTTAGTTTGCACTGCCCTGACTAAGCATGTTGGACGTGTTCCACATTTCTTAGTCCTGTGTGCATCGTCTTTTGAGAACTGTCTGTTCCCATCAGGCCATTTGTTGATGGCACTGTTTGGTATTTGGTGTTTTGAATATTCTGGCTATTAATCCTCTGTCAGATGTGTAGTTAATAGAGACTTTTCTGCCTTCCAGAAGGCCATCTCTTCACTTGCTCCATTGTTTCCTTGGCTATCCAGAAGTCCTTTAACTTCATGAAAACCCACATTCTTGGTGTTCCTTCCCAAGCTATCAGAGTCCTTTTGAGGAAGTCCTTGGATGCCTCTATTTCTTTCTGAGTGCCAGGTCTCGAATTAAGGCCTAAGACTCATGATGAGTTGATTTCCATAGAGTTGGGAATGGGAATCTAGTTTTATTCTTTCATCTTGCAGATGAATATTGCTTTGTTCAGAAACTGGAATTTTTTTATTTTCTCTTCCCCACTTCTTGGACAACTGGAGCCTCAGAGAACAGCCTCACTTAGGGTCAATGGGAAAGTCTTTGCTTTTCAGCTAGTAAATGGGGCTTAGGATGGGTAAACAGCAGCCTGACCCACAGCAGGCCTCCAGAACCTCTCTCCAGGGCCCTGCACAGGTACCCTATCAAATGGCCACTGGAAAGAGGCGCACGCTGCTCTCTCTTCTCCTCTCTCACGCTTATCTTGAGTGGAATCAGCCTCTCCTCATCACTCAAGCCCATAACTTCATGCCAGGGCCTCCTTTTCAGTACACTGAAACCATTATCCTCCCGGGCAATCCCCATTTGTCTGTATCAGTGAGTGCAAGGGAGCCGATGGCATCCCCGTGGAGTTGTCCCCATTGTCCTGGGACTTTGGGGACCCATATTAAGTAACTTCAAGGTGTCCCTTTAGAGGTAGTGTACACATTACAAGTGAGAAGACGACAAGAAAGCAGCTTTTGGAAAGAAGAACAAAACGGAGTCAGTCTTTCAGCGCGGTTACTCTGGACTCAGGTTTCAGCTGACCTGGTACCACAGAGAGGGATGCAGCCCTCCCCAGCATGCCAACTCCTTTACTTACAGAGGAGGAAATTCTAGCGCATGCGCAGCAAAGTGCCTGTCATGGCCACTCCCTTGCTCAAGCATTTTCAATGACTCCTCTTTATTTCCAGATTCCAATATTTGCCTCCCCCACCCATAACCTCCCTTAGCAGATACTTTTGTTTTTATTTTCTTCCTTTCCATCCTTTCTGCTGGATGAATCACCGTCTCTCCATCACACCATTTGACGTCTCCTTGAGGGTCTGCTCGTGTGCTTCTCTCGGCTTCTGCTTCTTAGGCATGCACCTGGCATTTATGTTTGCTGTTCCTGCTTTCAGTAAAATTACAGTGCTTTACAGACGGGGTGGGTGGGTGGTTTGCTTCCCTGGCTTTTCTCACTGCTGTGGCAAAGTACCCGGCAGAGTGACTTAAGGAAGAAAGGTTTATTGTGGCTCATGCTCAGTCACCGCAGCGAAAGCAGGAGAGCAGGAGTGTGAGCGGTTTGGTCACGCTGCACCTGCAGTCAGGAAGGATGGGGTGGGGTGCGGTAGGAATGCAGAGTTCTGTTTGCTTGCCCTCTCCTTTTATTCATTCCTGGACTCCAGCCAATGGAGTGTTGATGCCTGTATTCAAAATGAGTCTTCCTAGTTGAACCTCTCTGGAAACACCCTCGGAGAGACGCTAATCCAGTCTAATTGACCACCATAGAGGCCATAACACACCATGGGAAAGCGATGAATACGAGGTGGAAGAGACAGAAAGAAAGAAAGAAGGCAAGGTCACATTCAGGCTCTCCTCCTCCTCCTTCCTCCTCCTCCTCCTCCTCCTCCTCCTTCTCCTTCATTCCTTTATTAATTTTTTCCTAAAGAAAATTTTTTATTCATTTTACATACATCAAAGATCCCCCTCTTCCCTCCTCTGACCCCTCCAGCCTCCCCTCCCAACCCCTCCCCCATTCCCTCCTACAAGAAGGTAAGCTCTCCCATGGGGAGGTACATTTAGTAGAGGCAGGTCCAAGCCCCTCCTCCTGCCTCAAGGCTGTGCAATGTGTCCCATCATAGGTAGTGGGCTCCAAAAAGCTGGCTCATGCACCAGGGATGGATCCTGATCCTGCTGCCAGGGGGTCCCTCAGGCATGGCATTTAGGCTGGAGCATGGGGCTGTAGCTCATTTGGTGGAGCACTTCCCTGACATGCACTTCCCCGACACACACCAAGCCCTGGGCTTGATTGGAAGCATTGTGTGATGCAGGTGTGGTGATACATACCTGTAATACCAACAGTCTGGAAGTGGAAGACTTGGAGGCAGGTGATCTGAAGTTCAAGGTCATCCTCAGCTATATATTGAGTTCAAAGCCAGACTGGGATACATGAAACTGTGTTTCAAAAAAATATAAAATAAGGTGGCCTTCCCATGTGCTGATGTAAGGGAAACTGTGGGACTAGCTGGGAGGGAACCCACAGCTACCAGCCTGTCAGGCTTGCTGTTCCTGTTAGATATCTTTAGGAGCTGAATTTTCCCATCAGAGTCCTAACCTGGTCCCTTCAGAATGTGATCTTGTTTGGAACTGAAGTCCTTAAAGATAAGATGGTTTTGATGAAGACATGCACTGAAAGGAGGTTCCCATGTTGTCACACACACACTCCCATCCATCTTCATGAATGTTTGAAACTAAAGGCTCCAGTCTTGATGTCTCAGTGTCGGCTCTGGTTGAGACTCGGAACACTGGGTCCCAGTTCACTGGGAACTGTTAAACTGTGACTTGGTTGAATGGAACCAACTAATATTGTGACAACCTTCAGGGGCACTTGGGATGCATATTTTCCTTCCTTCTCCAGGGTGACCTTTTCTGGTGCTTTTGTTTACCAGACCAGACTGTATCTGAGAGTGAAGAGGGTCAGGGCAAACCAAGGGGAGCGTTGATTCTTACAGTCACTCTGGGAAGACGGTTTTAAATGCTTTGTAATCATGTGGTGGAACCTCTCTCCACACGGGGGAATCTTGGAGGTTAAAAAAAAAGAGTCTGCCCTAGAGTACTTCTGTGGATGCTGTCTAGTCTCTGCCCAAGATTCAATGGCATGATTGGAGGGGTGGCCTGGCCTCTTCATTTCTCTCTCTCTCTCTCTCTCTCTCTCTCTCTCTCTCTCTCTCTCTCGTCATGCAAGAGTAATTTCTCACCCAAACTCAGAAATTCTAATCACTACTTACTTTTTAAAAGTTATAGGATCTTATATATAGGGCTTATCTTCAAATGTCAGCTTGAGGTAGATGGACAATTGGTCCAGGCTGGAGCTGCTGGAGCTGAGTGCTCTTCTTCCCCGAGGACATTCCTCAGAGACCCTGCTACCTCCTCCCCTCTGTGTGTTCTAACCCTCCAACTTGGACCCATCCAGGAAAACAGGCTTCTGAATCTTCTCCTCCCCCTGGCTTCCAGCTTGCAGCGTTTTTCCATGGCTGAAGCTCAGGGAGAGTTCAAGGGCAGCCTCCTGGAAGTCGAAATGTCATAGCAAGTCAACACAGCTAAAATGAGCTGCATGTGTGAGAGTGAGCTGAAGGGTGAGAGAGTGCCACTGGAGCTCTGGGGACCAGAAACAAAGGCTGCAGAAGCCCTGGACCCTGCAAGGCCACAGTGCCCACTTCCTGTCAACCATTAAAATGGAGCACAGAATGGTAAAGTGACATCAGGAACCTAAGAGAGCCCTCAACTGCTCTTTTGGAAAAACATGACAATAATGTCCTTGAATTCACAAGAAGTTCCCTTGCTCTCTTGTAGGGATGGGGTGAGGGCTGAGTTGCCCTTACTTGGCAGGTAGGATTACTGTCACAGCTCGGGTCTCAGCCACTTGGTGACAGAGGTCTTTCCTGTATAGTAGAAGCCAATGTCCTTTTCTGGTCACCACAACTACATCCTATCTGGAGGAAGCCATTTCTCTGAGTTGCAAGTGTCCCATCTACCAAAGGAGAAGTTTGGAATGAGGCTTCTTCAAAGTCACCAATAAAGCCATTCTTTTAGTCCTCTACAGGCAGAACTAGCATTTTGGTTTGCTTTGAAAGGTCTGCTTTTTTCAGGAGTCTATATTTCTCATTGAAGAAACTATCAAATACAAGCTTAAAAAGGCTGTAGAGGCGTGTTGTGGAATATTATTTTAACTGGGCAAAGATGTGTTATATTTGTTTATGCTGTGGAATATTATTTTAACTACACCAAGGTGTGTTACATTTGTTTCTGCTGCATTTGTTTAATGATGTAAGGATGTGTTACATTTGTTTCTGCTGCATTTGTTTAATTATGAAAAGGCCTGTTGCTGTTTCACCTTGCCTGCCTAAGGCCCCCTCGTTTCATTTCAGCCTGTCTGGCTTCTTTCTCCAGGCCAGCACAGAGAAAGGCCTACTGGCTTCAAACAGAAAAGCACTTTCAGGGACTCATGGGAGGGATGGAGAGGGGCATGGCAAAGTGGTTGTTTTGCAGCCTCTGAAACAGCCTCCTGTGTGAGAAGAAATCATGAGAAAGTGGAAAGAAGAATGAGATTTTTATCAGGTTTGTGTAAGCAGTGTGTGTGTGTGTGTGTGTGTGTGTGTGTGTGTGTGTGTGTGTTTGTCAAAGAGGGCCAGCGGAACACAGCTCCGCGTGTCTGTCCTCTTGCCTGGTCTTAGACCTCTGGGTGCTGGTTGCCTCCACATCTTCAGGTGGTTTGGGGGACTAAAAGGAGCAGCAAGCTGGTGAGTTGGTCCATCAGTCTGTGTGCTGTCCTCCAGGGAAGGAGGGTGACAGTGAAGCCTTTTCATTTCTCCTGTGGGGTGTCCTCATGGAGCACTATCTGTATACACCACAGAGATGTTCTCATGGAGTACCATCTGTATACACCACAGAGATGTCATCATGGAGCACTATCTATCTATATACACCACAGAGATGTCCTCATGGAGCATCACCTGTATACACCAGAGATGTCCTCAGGGAATATCACCTGTATACACCACAGAGGTGTCATCATGGAGCATCACCTGTATACACAACAGCCCCTGAGAAGAGGACAGCACCTTCCTAGGATAGCAAATGTCAAGGACTTGTTCACCCACAGAGAACAAGTTCTAGTCCAGTTCCTAACTAGTAAGAAAAGCAAAACTTTCTGCAAGGAGCCTGTGGTGGCAGACTTCCAGAGACTGTTGAGAGGACACAGATGGTCACTGGCACCTGCTTGTCCCTAGGATCACTCTTCTGCCTGGCCTCCTTACCCCCACCCCCAAGGACATCTAGTCCTGGATCTGGCCAAGAGGGTCCAGGTCCCCATGTGACTGGCCAACACAGAGGGCAGAGAACTCACGCTCCCCAGTCTCTGGTCTTGGAAGGAGTCACTGACTGTCACTTGTGGCTTTTAGTTAAATCCTTTGTCATAGCTGCTAATGGTAGGTGAAACTCCTGACCTAGAGGAAATTGGATGCTGCTTGGATTAATTACCTCTCTCTTGTGTGTGCATGCATGAACATGTATATGTGTGTGTGCAGGTTCACATATGTAGGTGTATATGCATATGTGCAGGTGTATATGCATACATGAGATGTACATGCATGTAATATACACAGGTGCAGATGTGTATGCACATATATACACACACGCATGCTGGTAAATACCGGGTGTATATGGAGATCACAGGCTGGGGTCAGTTGTCTTCCTCAATCTGTCTCCACCTTCTCTTGTGAGGCAGGCTCTCTGTTAATTCTCAAACTCACTGCTTTGGCTAATCTTCCTGTCAGTGGGATTACAGACCTGTGGCTGCTGTGTTGGCTTGTTTTGTTTTTAAATGTGGGTTGGGGCAGTGGATCTGACACACAGCCTCCTGTTTATTCAGTAAGATTTGTCAGCTGAGCTGTCTCCCCAGAATAACAAAACTCCAAGGACTTCATACTGGGACATTGCAGCCTCAGTGAGTCCTTCAGTCAATCTAGACAGCATTATTCCACCACCAGTTGTGTGTGAGTCTCGCCAGCTGTGCGCAGCTATTGTCTTAGCGTGGTCTCCCTTATTTCTCAAAGCATTCCAGTGAAGCAGGAACTTCTGTCATCCCCACTTTTCAGACAGAAAAGCTAAGCCTTGAGAATGCAGTCTGCTATGAAATGGTGCAGGCTTGCTAGGCTCAGAAAAACCCTGCTGCATAGCTGCTGCATTGTTTATCCCTGCTGCATGCCTGCTGCTTTTACTCCTACTGCACATCTGCTGCATTTACCCCAGCTGCACGACTGCTGCATTTACCCCACCTGCATGGCTCCTGTGTTTGCCCCTGCTGCAGGTTGTCCTCAGCTATGAGGTGGACCAAGTATTGGATGGGACTTCCTTCACATTTGTGTTGATGAAGAAGCTGAGCCTCAGTGAGATTTCTTGATGGTCACTAGGCTGCCTGTCTTTAGGTCCTGCTTGTCTGTCCTGCTTGTATGTCCTGGGTACACATCCTGGTGCATGCCTTCCGAGCTCTGTCACCTCGGGGTAGGTTCCGTGATTTTTCTCTGTGTTTCTGCAGCTGTAAAATGGGGCTGATAATGGTGCCTAACTTATGGCATTACTGTGAGACTTAAGTAAAATAACCATCAATGAGTGCACAATACACCACATCATAGTTATTTTGCTAGTATTGCTTATAACTGAAAAATCAGGAATAAATTCCCAATAATCTTGGACATTTATACATTGAAATGTACATGTAACTTTGATTCAAATATGTAATTTATTATATGTTTAATATAAAATACATTATAAAAATATGAGCTACTAGCAATTTTTAGAACATACTGGTAAAAACATGCTCACAATGTTTAGTGAAAAGTAGATTATAGGACATTGTGGATCGTATGATCATGATTTAAGTTGGACACACATCCACAGACACACATCAACCCATTTGTCTATCAAAACTACAACACCAAGGGGCTGTGGTTAAGAGTGCATACTGTACTTACAGAAGAGTTCTCCCAGCACCCTTGAGAGGTGACTCACAACCTCCTGTAACTCTGTCTCTAGGGGATCCGACACCGTCTTCTGAACTCTGTAGGCACCTGCCCTCACATGTACATAACACTCCCATCACACATACACTCCATTAAAAATGAAATAAGTCTAAAAGACAGCTGCACCAAAATTCTACTACACATTCAGAAGTTATTATCTGCTGGAGAAGGGAATTCTGGCTGAGTTTTGCCCTTGGCTTGTGTTTTTTATACAATTAGATGAGTCGCTTTCAGAACATAAGCAATGCCCAGAAATAAGAATGCTGCCACCCTCGATGTCTGCTGACTTGGAATCTTGCTCTTCACGGCAGCATTTGACCTCAGGGCTTCCTTTTGTACGTAGGAGAGTGAGTGGCCCATTCCCTATCTGCCTCCATCACCAGGGCGCCTGCCTCAGCCCATGGGATGTCCACAAAGGCCTTTCATCCCGGGCACAGAATGGAAACATCCCCCAGGGCCATCGACCCTGCAACCTGGCGCCAGGTAGCACTTTGTCAACTGTCTCTGGCTTGTGCGCTGTTTGAGCTAATTCTTTTCAAGATGAACTTGAATTTTCTTCTCTGATTTTATATGTTAATTTGGTGACTGGTCTCTGGTTTCTCTGACAGTGTTGTTTGGAGAGGCAGGCTGGAGCTGCCATAGATGGATCTCATGAGAATTTAGGGAGTCCACAGCACTTTATTTATTAAACCTTTCTACCTCACAATAGCCGTATGAATAGGGTATGCCTTCTCTTCATTCTAGTCTTTAAAACCCACTAAAAAACAAAACTAAACAACAACAACAATAAACCAAAAACAAAAGCAAAATCCAAACCCTTCACATTTCATCCGAATATTCCTGTTTATTTTAATAAAAATAAACGATAAGGTATTGTGTTGTCAGTTAAAAAACTAACATAAAAATAGAATTTGAAGCATTAGAGTGCCAGTGTATCTCAGCTGGTGGGCACGGTCCCACCTCTGGGCACACCAGCTAGTGCTAGTGCTCTATCTATGGCCAGCCCTGAGTTTGAGAAGTAAGGTGTCCTTCTGTCCTCCAGCTTTCTCTCTGTGGTTCCTAGAAGGATGAAGATGGAGAACAACCTGGGGTGTCAGCTCTCACTTCCCCTGTTCGAGATAAGATGGGGTTCCCTGTCATATCTGTGTTTCTAGATGGCCCATGAGCTTTAGAGGATTTTCCTCCACCTCCCATCTCACTCGGGATTTCAGGGCAGGGGTCCAGCTTCTATGGATGGGGGCGGGGGTCCAAGTTCAGGTCCCAGCTTGTGTAGCAAGCACTTTACCCCATGAGCATCACCCCAGCCTTGCAGCAAGGTTGTAGCACAATATTTTTCTTTTTTTTTTTTTTTACGATTGGATGTCGAATGCTGTTTATTGAAAGAGGGAAGAAACCTTAAATACGTACAGGCTTACAGCACAAATGGAGGAACCCCCGGATGGCAGAAGTTCGCTGTCAATGGTCCACATTCCAGACACAATGTTCTGCATTCTTGCATCTAAGTAGTTAACGCCCAAAATGCAGGATACACAACAAGGAACTTCCCTTAAGCATTCAGAAGGGTGGATACCGGTAGGGAATCTGAATAGGGAGGACATCTGATCAAGGTCAAGCAAGCAAGGCTGCAGCCACTCCCAGTCGGGGGCCGGGGCCAGGGCCCATGGCGCCCACAGTTCCCCCCTTTTTATTAAATGAGCTTCTGACTTAGGTTGCGTGGGACCAGCAGACCACCTTACCTGTCATAGAGATACTTGCCCAGGCCACACAAGTGCTCTGTCTTAGGTTGGTGGCAGCCCCCCAAGCATTACCCGTCTCTGAATACTCATTATCATACAGACTCAACCATGTGAGCTGTAGAGTGACTGCTGCCAAAGATCTCAAAGTGGCACTGGGCTTGCAATCTGTGTGACACAGAAAAGACCAACAGAAGTCCGAACCCACCCCTAGCCAGGAGGCTAAAGGCAATTGAACCATTCCCTTCTTAAACGAGCCTTACTGCAAATTGGAGTCCTTGTAAGGTGGTATCCCATAAGCAAATGGAACTTGAGTTTTAATAATTTTACAACTTTCAAAGCCAATTATAATGTATAAAAGTGGAATTAAATTTGTCATGCCCAAGAAGAAGAAAGATTAACTAACTGTGGTAGCTACTTTTGCTGCCAGGGTCTCCATTGTGCTAGCTGTAGTAACCAAATATGAAATAGCAATCCCAGAAACAATAGCAGCAGTGGCCACCACTGCTATAACAGCAACAACGGCAACAGCGATGTCAGAGTCTCTTCTGGAGCGTGTGAGCATCATCTGTGTCTAGCTGCCACGGTCCACTGGCATGGACACGGCTCCAGGAACACGAGCCACCAAGGCCCATTTTTCTTGATCCCAGCACTACTTAGGCTGGCAGGTCTGCAAGAGAACAACTGAGAAACAAAGAAAACAGAAAACAAAAACAGCAAACAAGGAGCAGAACTAATGGCCTCAATAATGGCCACATTCAGGCTCACAAATTTTGAGGTATCTTCAAAAAGGCTAGATGAATTTCAGGAGGCAAATAAATGTTGCACAGAGCCATTCCTGAAAAGTAGGTACTACACCAGCTTGAGGGGGGTTGCAAAATGCGAAAAAGGCTTAGCTGGCATGCTACTGTTTACAACTGAAGTTCATTGACCTTCAGAGTTATCCTTGATCTCCAAGGTGTGATACATTCTCAATGTTTTTTGAAAAAAGTTACCATACATTACCTTCTGAAGAATCCAACCACATGGCTACAGTTCCTAGGCTTACAATAATGTTTGCCAAGGCTGGCCGTATTGGGCTCTCAATCCCCATTGGCATCAGAAGGGGAGAGTTTTTTACGAAGGCCCAATAGGTCTCTGCCATGTTGGGATTCAGCAGCAGCCACAGGGCGCACACAGCGTTCAGGAACCCAGAGAGGAACTTCATTGTCCTGTGGAAAGACACAAACAGATCCCAGGCCCACACCAACACCGGATCGGGTCCCCTCCAAGTGCCAGTAGAAAGATCTTTCCATCGCACCAGAGGATGATTTGCAACAGGAGCCCTCCAGTGCTTATCTGCAGCAGATACTCCAGCAGAATCCACCGATAAAAAATTTAAAATATATAAAACAAGGGAAAGAATAGAATGTGGAGAGGAAAGATGAGCCCCTAACTCCCCCTTTTTTACTTTAGCAATATAAGTTTTTAAGGTACGATGGCAGCGTTCTACTATAGCCTGCCCTCGAGGATTATAAGGAATACCAGTCTTATTAACAATAGAAAAATCTTGGCAGAATTTTGAAAATCCCGTACTACTGTAGGCGGGACCATTATCAGTTTTTATGCATTTTGGCACTCCCATGTAAGCAAAAGCATGAAGACAATGATTCTTTACACAAATACAATAAGGGAGAATTAAGATCTATATACTGTACGTGAGCCTGTTCTAGGGTCTTTTGTACACGTTGTAGGGCTACACGTCCTTCAGCTGTTAATTTACGGGGAGATGAAGGGTCAGGGTCGCCCTTTAAGACATCATACAAGGGGCGAATCTGACCTGTTGGAATTTTTAAAGTGGGCCGAAGCCATTGAATATCTCCCAGAAAGGTTTGGAAATCATTAAGTGTGCGTAGCTGATCCATACGCAGAGTAATCTTTTGTGGGCATATGCCCGTGCGTAACAATTCATGACCTAAATAATGATAGGGAAAAGATACCTGTACCTTTTCTGGGGCTATCTGTAAATTAGCCAAGCTAAGAACCTCTTGTAAATAAGAAAAGGCATCAAAAACAAGTTTTTTATCTTTAGCAGCCATTAATATATCATCCATATAGTGAATTATATAAACACCTGGAAAAGCTTTTTTGAACTGGAGCTAGGGCCAAAGACACATAAATTTGACATATAGTAGGGCTATTGGTCATTCCTTGAGGCAATACCACCCACTGATATCTCTGATAAGGTTCCTTAAGATTTTCTGAAGGAACACTGAAAGCAAAGCGAGGACTGTCCTCGGGATGCAAAGGAATGGTGAGGAAACAGTCCCTCAAGTCAACCACAATTAAATGCCAATGCTTAGGAATTGCCACAGGGGCAGGCAAGCCAGGCTGTGTTGCTCCCATGAGAAGCATGGTTTTATTTACAGCTCTAAGATCCTGTAACAGCCTCCATTTTCCTGATTTTTTTTTTAATAACAAATATAGGTGAGTTCCAAGGTGAAGTGGAAGGAATGGTATGTCCAGCATCTAACTGCTCCTTAACCAATGCATACGCAGCCTCCAATTTTTCCTTAGCAAGGGGCCACTGCTCCACCCATACAGGGTCATCACTCTTCCAAGTGATTTTTATCGGTTGTATTAATGAAGGCTGCTGTGCAGTGACCTCTATGGAAAAGACCCTAATCCTCTAGTATCGCCAGGACCCCTAGTGACAGTTTTTGTCTGCCGCAGGGAGCGGGTCTCCTTGCAACATTTTTCCTAAGCCTTTGTCCGGGCAGTAGCCCTGACTCTTCAGCATCTGTTGTACAGGCTGTGTAGTAAGCACCGCTCCCATGCTGTCTAACACATCCCGTCCCCACAAGTTCACTGGAATGTCAGGTAGCACAAATGGTTGAAAAGTTCCTGCATGACCTTCCTCATCCTTCCAATTTAAAAGTATCCTGCTCTGTAATGGCGTCTGAGCTGTGCCGATACCTTGTAGGTTAGAGGTAGAATTTTTAAGGGGCCAATTGGGATCTTAGGATTCTTGTGAAATTATAGATATATCTAGCACCAGAATCCAATAATCTTTCAATCTCAATCCCATATAATTTTGTTTTTAATTTAGGCTGTTTATCATTGATAACTGTTTGTTAAAACACCTTTTTTCCTGTACTTCCAAAGCCTCTAGTTTTATATATCGGCACCATTTTGAATTTAAAATATGAAAGCAATAATAATTGAGAAATTCTATCACCAGCTTTTGTTTCTATGGTCCTTTTTTACATATGTTAATTATAAAAGCATTAAATACAATCTCTGTAGGATTTGAAAAGGTAAACTTTAGGTAATACTCTGGAGTATTTTTTATAAAATCTTAAAAAGAGGATCCTTTCTTATAAATTTCAAGTAACATATTAGCACAAATAGCCAATTATTAACAATGTGGACCAAACAATTTACCTGTATTTTATTTACTGTAAAAATAATTTTGTAACCTTTTTATCAGGAATAGATTATCATTTATGGGTTTATCTTAGCAACATTATTTAATAAACTAATAACCCAAAGATTTTAGGTGTTATATTTTTTATAGAATTAAACCAAGAATTTCTAGAAAGCAACTTAAATTGCAGAGCCAAATTTTCAGTAATGATCAACAGACAAGACCATACCTAATATATAGTTTAAAATTGTGAATTTTGTTCCTTTAGTTTATCTACCATGAAAATCCAAACATTCATCCAAACATTTATCAAGACAATCAAAAGAACAGAACATCCTTTATTCAAACAGCATTGACTTAGCATTCAATGTCCTGACCGAAACCATTTTTCACCAGAAGTTAGGCCTGGTTTAAACTTTTAGTGCTAGTCCCTTCCCGGCCTCAGCTCGCTGAGGCGAGAGCTGAGGCTGTAGCTTAGCTTTGTTCTGCCCACTGCTCGGGCTCTATTGCCAGCACCTGCCTGAGCCGCACTCCATCAGGGCTCTGCCTCCCACCGGCGTGTACCTGTCCGCCCGCTGCTTCGGGCTATCTCCTGTAAGCCTTTGTCTTTGTCACAGCCGCTGGGCGCGCCCCGCACACATAAACACATGTTTAAATTTCCTACTCCCATGAAAGGACTACCTAATGAGTTATTCCCGCCATAAGGGAAAAACAGAAAAACATTTCCCACAAAGGGATCCTAAATATTGAATTATTCCCACTCTGAGGGAAAATAAAAAACATTTGAGCCAAAATTAAGCAAACAGACAGCAAAACTTTAAGCTCTGGGCTCATTTGCTGTTCAGCCAGCAGCAATGAGGCCTACCTGTCGATTCTTTGTAATTCAGATGCTGTTGCTCTGCACTTGTAGGGGAGAGCTCAGAGTTTCAGCTATCCTGAAAACTCTACAACTGGAAAAAGTCTTTACATTCTCCATTACCACTGGGAAGAGGCTTCTCTTTTTCCTTCATCCTTCCTTTACAAGGCCCAAATCTTTAGGCCTAGTTTTAAAAATTTTTCCCCTTTTTACCGGGAAAATTCTTTTTTTCTTGATTAAAATTTTTCCCCCATTTCTAACAGGAAATTTCCTTTCCTTCCCTCTTCTCTATTGGGAAGATTTCCTTTTTCATTTAAAATCTTTAGCTGTCTTGCCCTTACTTAACTTTGGTGCCTTCCTGCTTCAACAGTCCAATTAACTGACTGTGAGCTACCTGCACCCATTTCAACATTTCAATCCACTCTTACCTGTAAAATGCCGGCCGGCCTTCCAAGAGTGTCCGTCAGCTGGTCCTTCTTTCCCAGACCTCGGTAGGAACCTCCATTTGTAGCGGTAACGCCCGCATTACCGATACCCGTTCACCATGTCCGAGCGAAGGGCTGCGGATTAAAAAATAGAGACAAAAGACAGCGGGTCATCCGTACGATTGGATGTCGAATGCCCACAATATTTTTCTTATTAAGTGCTGTTTTGCTCCTAATTTTCTGTTCATCATCATAAAGACTCTCCTCCAAGGCAGCTGGGATCCTCGCTAGTATCAGGATGTAAGTTTAGCCAACATATTTGTTCTCCTAATGTGGAGCTCAGCTGGCTTTTTTGCACCAAAGGCCAGAATCCTGAAGTCCAGAGTCAGGAGAAAGAAGGAACCAAAATTCGTTGCTGGGGGCTGGATATGGTGTTTTGTGTTACCCTGTGTCTTGTTTAGTCTTCAAACCTCTGTAAGATAACAGATCTCATCTCCATTTCCCAGCAGAAATGGCAGCCCAGAGAAGACACTTAATTTCTCAAAGTCCAATAGCCAATAAACAGGGCTGAGATTTGCTCTCTCTTCAGCCTGACGGAAGCCCAGCATGCTTGGCCACAAGTGAACTTTGCCATTTAATGTCACCAGCTTCTCTGGCCTGGCCTTACAGCCCAGGTGAAGACTGGAGCTCGAGTTAACAGGAAGTGAGACCTACGTGAGCTGTCTACTGTAGCAGTGCTCCAGGAGCTGCCGGGTCGGACAAGGCAGGCTCTGGCCACTTGTCCCCAATAGGCCAGTAATGAGACAAGTAAGAGTGAAACAGGAGATTTATTCAATGTGGTCATATTGGGAAGAGGAACAAACAAAGGGCCAGTGTCTCTATAACCCTACAAGTCCATCTTTGTGGTCCTGGATGAGGCTTAGGTTCACACAGAGAGCAAGCAGCATGAAGAATTAAGCAGTCCTGGTCAAGGTCATTGTCACAGCTCAGGCTCCTGCAGGGTTGTCTGACAAGTTGTCAGAACTGTGTGGCATCTCTTCCTGGGAGACAGATTCCTCCTCTGGGTGGTACCAGGACTTCAGCCTGTTGCTGGGAAGGTTCAGTGCCTTGGGGACCACTGTTTCAATATTCTGATAGCCAGTAAGCAGCACCTCTCAATGACCTCTGCATCAGCTCCTGCCTTCAAGTTCCAGCCCTGTTTGAGCTCCTGTCCTGACTTCTTCAGTGATGAACAGTGATACGGAAGCATAAGCCAAATAAACCTTTTCCTCCCCAACTTGCTTTTTGCTTGTGGTGTTGCAGCAACAGTAACCCGAACTAAGACATAAGAGTGAGATCACCGGGGCCTGGACTAGTTCTCCCTTTGATTGCCTTGAGGAGCCTCCATATTCCAACTGCACCACTTAACATTCCCACCCATGGTGTCTAAGGGTTCAGTCTCTCCTTACTCTTGTCAGCTCACCATTGGTGTTTTGCTAACAGCCGTCCTAGGTCTGAGGTGATACCTCATTGTCCCATCATCTTTGGAGAAATGCTTATTGTAACCCTTTGCCAACTTTTGAGTTGGATGAAGGATCCTTCTGTAAGCTGTGAATATGTATTGTTCTCATTGGTTGATAATAAAGTTGTTTGGCCAATGGTGAGGCAAGATAAGTTTAGGCAGTACAATCAAACTGAGGACGGAGATGAAGAAGGGCATAGTCAGGGCAGTCGCCTGGCAGTGGCCGAGGAAACAAGACATGTAAAAAATGAAGTAACAAGCCATGAGCCATGTGACAAAGCATAGATAAGAAATATCGGTTAATTTAAATGTAAAAGGTAGCTAGTAATAAGCCTAAGCTGTCAGCCAAGCATTTATAATTAATATAAGCCTCTAGTAGTAATTTGAGAAGCAACTGCTAGGTATAATCAGGCAGATGGGACAGAAAGCTCTGCCTCTGGTTACAGACTTTCATTTTAGTTTAGTTTAGCTGTTGAGTTTTAGGAAGAGGAAATTTAGAGAATTTAGGCAAAGAGTTGGGGAAGGTCAGAATGTGGGGTACACCAGTCACAGAGGGGATGTCGTGCAGGGAGGAGGAAACAAGAAGCAAGATGTCTGTTGAATGGCAGAAGCCTGTGTCGGGAGGTGGCGGAGCTGTTAGGAGGCCAGCCTGGGTGGTCTGTGAGTTAGTAATAGGTAGCGGGTGTGGTGGTTTGAAAAAGCATGTCCCCCATAGGCTCATATATTTGAATACTTGGTACCCAACTGGTGGAGCCGTTTGAGTAGGTTTAGGAGGTATAGCCTTGCTGGAGGGAAGATGTCCTGGGGGCAGGCTTTGAGGTTTCAGAGCTACACACCATTCCCAGTTCATTCTCTCTGCTTCATTTATGCAGTTTAAAGTGTGTGCTCTCAACTTAGGCCACCACACATACCTGCTGTGGTCAGGGACTCTTATTCCTTTGAAGCCACAAGCCCAAATAAAACCTTGTTGCCTTGGTCATGGCATTTTATCACAGCAATAGAAAAGTAACCAATGCAGAAGGGTACAGGGACCCAAGCTGGATGGAGTGTGGTAGCTGGGGTGTCTTGGAGGTGATGACACAAGGAATCATCTGATACAGTGCAGTAAGAGCTTTCTACAGCCCAGGGAAACGTGGCACAGGCTGAAGTGTGCACAGTGAAGACATAGCAATGGGGAAGGTAGAGAAATGACTGCAATACAACACAGTGTCAGATAAACATCAAGAGAAACAAAGAGTAAGGGGAAGTCCCCCTTGTTCTGGGTTTGGGGTCCTGAAAGGTTTTGCTGAATTGGCATTTAACATGGGTTTCAAGAATGCTTGACATTTCTGAAGTCTTTCATTGTTCTGAAAATACAAATAATGTACATCTAGTATAAAATCACTATAAAACCACACACACACACACACACACACACACACACACACACACACACAATACAATTATAATGACCAGTAACCCCATTCCCAGAAGTAGTCACTAATTAAATTTTAAGCATTTTGTTTATTTCCTCTTTCTTTGTATACACAAACAAAACAACATAAAATTTGGAACATGCTGCTTGAGAGATTTAGTGCCTCAGTTCTCACTGAACAATCTAAGAATTTTTAAGGTACTGCAGAATTTTTGACAAGCTAATTTGTATCTAGTTTTTCAGTTATTGCACCTGGAGTGAGTCCATAATCTTTTCCTATTGGTAACTCACTATTTTCATTTCTTCACTGTTCTGTAACTAAACACTGACATTGTAAAGTGTTTGTCCCATTAGCATCTTTGTTCATAAATATTTGTGCACATTCTAATCATTTCTTTATATTATTGAGTTAGAGTTATTAGACCAAAGAGAATGCATATAAAGTTCTTAAATGTGTTCTATCTGTTATTTACTTTTTTTTCAAAGAGTTGTAACAACTTCTATGGGCAAAGAATTCTAGGAAGGAAGTCTGTTTCCCTGTATCCAAGTAATATTGTCATTATTACTTAAAAAGAAATGTCCAGTTTGAATGGTTTTAAAAGAATGTCGATTTTATTCCCATAGTAGTTAGTGTAATAAGTTATCCCCTCCCTTCAAAAATAGTTGCTTATAAAATCGCGTTAAACTTAGAATTTATGATATGGAATTTGATGAGGGCTCTATGGGGCCATTCTGTGTGTTTCCCATGGGGCCACTGGTGTGTCTGTGATAAGCTGCTATCAGCTAAAGGCTCTGCTGCTCTGTGGATCTGGGACTGTACAATGTGTCTCTCATCAAGCTGGCCTGGGCTTCTCCACACTGTGAGAAAGTGGTTCTGGGCATAACAGGAGAAGATATACCCAACATACTGTTAGGGTCCTGGAGAAGTCTCACAAAAGACTACCATCCACATATGCAAACAGTAAGAGCATTTATTATCTCGAGAAAGTTTCCAGCATTCTGGGCTGACCATCCTACACAAAGGCAAAATGTCAACAACCCCAAGAGGGACATACAGGCTCCATTTAAGCACAGCTAAAGGGAATTCCTAGGGCAGTTAGGTCATTTTAGATATGATTGACTTAAGCAAGTAGCAATAATATTAGTACATTTAATTGGTCAGGACTAGTCAGGGGTTGGTTAAGACTACAGCTTTTCCATTTTGGGGCAGGCCTGGACAAGTCCCAGGCTTTGTCCTTATTTGGATGTTTGCTGACTGTGGCTCAGGCCTGGTATGCCTCCTCATCCTTTGTTTGTGGCTCTTCCTCAGAAAACTTCTTGCTCAGTCTCAGGAAACTGAAATTGAGGCCTGGTCTCTGAGAGAAGACTGAACAGCCTGTTATGGTGTCTGCTTGCTCCTTTCATATACAATCTCTTTCAAGTTTCCACTTGCAACACATTTGCATTCATTCTGAATACACAAAGTCACCTGGTGTCTTGGTTAGGGTTACTATTGTTGGGATGAAACACCATGACCATGGCAACTTTTATAAAATAACGCATTTAATGGAGGGATTGCTTACAGTTTCAGAGGGCTAGTCCATCATCATCATGCCAGGGAGCATGGCATGGGCCTGTGGGGGCTATTTTCATCCAAACCACCAAAACTGGGCAGACTGTGAAATCTGAGAGCAGTTCTCAGCTGTAAGGCAAGGACATATGTATAGAACTGGGGAAAGGACTAGTGGCTGCCAGTGAATGACCCAGAGACAATGAGGCATATCTGGAGAGCGTCTATGCATAGAATGGACAGTATGTGATTGTGGAAGCTGGTGAAGTGAGTCTGAAACCTGTTAGGCAGGCTGCAGGGAAGGGTGAGCTGGAAACACCACATGATCCACAGGTAGAGTTTCTCCCCCTTTCAGGGAAGTCTAGCCTGGTTTTAAAGCTTCCAGCTCACTTGGAATCCAATCAGACCTACTCAAATCATGTAGGACAATATCCATTCCTAAAGTCAAAATGTCCTCTTAACCCTTGATTAGTGTTTGACAGGCCACCTGGAACTATAGCTGAGCCAACGTCCAAAGTGACAGAGAGAGGGATGGGGTGGAATGTCAGCGATGAAATGTTCTGTGTATGTGTGGTACTGGGTTGAATCAAACACCCATTAAAAACAAAACACAGCCGAACAACCAAACATGACAAGGACTGGAGAGGTCTAAAGTAGATGGAGGACTAAACAGCAGCTGACTCTGGTGACCTCTGTATAGTGATCACTCTCCTCATTTGGATTTGATCTGCAATGCTAGAATTGTGAACAATGTTGGAATATGTTATGCATAGTGACACAGCTAAGTTTCTTTCCTTTGTAAATTTTCATCTTTGCTATAGAGTGGGGGAGAGCATTTCAGTAAGTGGAGATTTGGGGAGCCTAAGCATAGCACATTAAGATTTTTATTACTTTTATTTATTCATTTATTTTGTGTGGGTGTATGCTGTGTGTGCATGGGAAGAGGGCAGGGGCAACCTGCTAGTGGTCCTAGGGATAAAACTCAGTTTGCCTGGGCTTTGGGGCCACTGCCTTTTGCCTACCAAGCATCTCGCCCGCCCCACAGCAGGCTTTAAACACAGAACTAGGAACTGAAGGGTGTGTGCAAGGGTGGTTAGCTCTCCATTGCCACTCCCACAAGCTAACGCAAGCTTAATGATGTCAAACAACACAAGTTGATTATTTTACAGTTCTAGAAGTCAGTGAGAGGTCAGGGCACCATGAGGTGGGCTCCCTTCTGTGAGTTCTTTCTTTGTCTTTTCCTTATCTTTTCTAGGTTCCAGAGCACTGGTTCTCAACCCTCCTAACACTGCAACCCTTTAATACAGTTCCTCATGTTGTGGTGACTCCAACCATAACATTTTCATTGTTGCTTTATGAATGTGGTTTTGCCACTGCGATGTAATAAATGTAAGTTTGCTACTGTTATGAAATTATAATGTAAATATCTGCATTTTCTGATGGTCTTAGGTGACCCTGGTGAAAGGATCCTTGAGTCCCCAAAAGGGTTGTGACTCACAGGTTGGGAACCACTGCCCCAGGTGGTCCTTCTGTCACAGCAAAATTAGAGAACTATGGTTGGCAGACATCCAGATGAGGCCCATGGAATGATGAAGGGAGGTACTGAGGGCTGGAGACAGAAGGTGTGGGGCAATAGAGCTGTGTGGTAGGGTTGGACTCCATGGCAACTGTACAACTATTGGATCTGGAAAGCATTGAGTCAAAGGCAACCTGAGAACTCAACGCTAATGTCAAGTTCAATGACAATACAGGAAGACACTCTTCACAATGCTTACAGGGTGCCCATTGCTGCTAGTACATCCTCCATGTCTCTCTGTAATCCTACAAGGTAAGGACCCTGATGAAACTTCCAACACATGAAGAAACTCAAGCCCTGAGCCTTCAGTTAACTGTGAAGTGGCTATAACTGACTTCAGAGCTGTCAGAGTCACAGGCTGAGTTCTTTTCCTCTCCACATCCCCACTACCACACTGGAAGGCACAGGCAGTGTCTTCTCCACATGATGGGAGGGTTCTGGTCTGGCAAGAAGACAGGGCACCAGTACATGTCCTGTCTCTGAGAAGACTCCTTATCTGCTTTGGATGAGACTTCCCATCAAGGGTGGTGGGTCAAAGGGTGGTCATCTCTAGACCCTAACAAGTAGGATTACTGTCTGTAAATCTGAGCTCAGCTTTCCATTATGAGGGGACACTTTTTCTTCAACTTCAGGCCCCTCCCTGCCTGAGACCTTTATGTCTTCGCTGTGTTCCCTCACAATCCCTCTCAAGGACTTGCTCCTTCCTGGCCAAAAATTTCTGATTGTCCCAGGTGACCAGCTTAAAGACAATTTAGTAGTCCTGATAATTGTGAAGAGATGGCATGTTGGCGAGAAGTCTTTATAACCAACTGACGCCTCTAGATAGGGGCAATTCAACAGTTGCTGACCACATTTCACTAACCCGAGGAAGAATTTAAGCCTTACAATTTTCAGTCTGATTTTATTGAGTATGAATTTGCAATATACATAAAGGCCAACTTAGAAGCCAGCCTTTGCTGCTGGAAGAAGAATGTGAGTTCATATTGTGGAATATTATTTTAGCTAGGCAAAAGATGTGTTACATTTGTTTAAGCTGCATTTGTTTAACAATGTAAGGATGTGTGTTCAATTATGTAAAGATGTGTTGCATCTGTTTCACCTGCCTTAGGCACCGTATTCATCTATTAAAAAGCTGACATGCCAATAGCTAGGCAGAGAAAGGATAGGCAGAGCTGGCAGGCAGAGAGAGTGAATGGGAGGAGAATCTAGGCTGGGGGGGAATGAGAGGAGGGAAGGAGAAAGAATGAGAGAGATGCCTGGGGCAAGAAGGCAGGCAGCTGCATGCCAGCCAGCAGTGAGAGACGCAGGGAAAGTGAGCTATACAAAAATAAAAAGGCTAGCCAGAAATGAGCCTAAGTTGAGGCCGGGCATTTGTCACAAAGAATAATAAGTCTCTGTGCTATGATTTGGGAGCTGGGTGGTGGCCCTAAAAGAAAATGGCTGGTACATGTTCACTCCAGTCTGAAGATGCTACGTTGCCATATCTGCAGAAGGATGGCAAGAACGGCTAGCAGCCACCGAGGCTGTTATTAATTAAGTGTTGTTGTTTGTTTAGGACAACAGAAATTTATTGCTGTGTGATCTGAAAGCTGGAGGTCTGAACCCAGGTGTGGGGAAGGCCATGCTTCCCTGATGCCTCTTGTAGCTTTTGATGGTTTGCCAGGGTCTTTGGCGTTTCTCACAGCTGTCTCACACACATCTCTGCCTCTGTCCTCACAAGGCCTTCTCACTGTGTCTCTCTTCACATGCCATCTTTTAAGGACACCACTTCCCCCTAATCCATGGCTCACTACTTCAGTGTGACCTTGCGTTATCTAATTCTGTGGTGGTTTCTAAAAACCACAGTGGTTAATTTGCTCACGGTAATATCCCTGATATCTAGAAGAACATCAGCTCTAAGCGCCATTGGATGAGTGTATACAAGAATGAGTTAATGATAACAATAACTGTCTGTGAGCAGTTATCCTGGTCTCCTTGATTAGGTGCCTGTGTGGTTACTGTGTGTCAGGCTCGGCTGCTTGCCCTCCGGCCCAAGCTGCTGATAAATACCTTGTATAGAGCAAGGGGAAGCAGAGGTGTCTTAATGTTTCCCATCAGAACTCCAGGCCCTCCTGAGCTGAACTGGGGTGTAGAAGGCAAGTCAAAGGAGCTGAATTGCATTGGAGAAACAGCTGATGACAGATGTAGAGAGCCAGAGACACAGATAAGGGAGGGAGAGAAAGTCTCGGACCAGAGGCCAGGAAAACACAATCGGAGAAATATTTACTTAGCTGGAAACAAAAGCCAGACAGTGAGGATAATACTGGGCAGTATAAGCCCACTCTCGTTCATTCGTTCGTTCCTTCGTTCATTCGTTCATTCATTCATTCACTCCACTCAACATTCTTTCAACAACTAGCTATTAAAAACATTCTTGTGTTCTGGGTGCTGGGGCTCCAACAACAATTCCCCTGGCTGAAATCTGGTCTCCTGAAGCTTCCTCACAGTGGGGAAGATAGATGGTAAATAGAAATACCCCAAGTTGGGCAAGACACATGTGGCAAGGCTCTAAAAAGATCAGAGAGGGATCATGTGTGCAAGAGAGGAGGACCTATGGTGGGTGGTTGGGCAAGTCATCCCCCATGAGGCACTGGGAACTGAGGGGTCACCCCATCCCCTGCAGAAGAGCACTCCAGGCTGAAGGGTTTCTAGAAAATTTCAAGATCCCAGGATGAGCGTACACTCAGAGCTTGAGAGAAACTGAGTCCCTAGAGCTGCCATTGAGAGGAAGGGGCCGGGAGGGATGGTTGTGGCCAGAGTGGCGGCTGTCCAAAGTGCAAAACTGATCAGGGCTTAGGCTGTAGAGAGGTTGGGACCAGGTCAGCCAAGAGGAACAAGACGGCCAGTGGACTTTGGAGGGCCATGTGCATTATACCTGGGCCTCTTGTCACCCCACACATGAGACCAGCACCTGAAAGCCTCTTCTCGCTGCAGTGACTAAAAAGGTTGTGGGGAGGAGGGAGCTGGCCACAGAGACACAATGGGCATTGATGTGCCTGGCACACAGCATGAAACCGAGAGCAATGCTGAGGCTGGAAGTTGCAGCTTTACCCTATGGCTCACTGGGAGGGGCGAAGAGCTCTTCAAATGTCACACTGCAGAACAGAGACATGCTCTGTGGTAGTTTGAATGTAATCGGCCCCATAATCTTATAGGGAGTGGCACTATTAGGAGGTGTGGCTTTGTTGGAGTGGGTATGGCCTTGTTGGAGGAAGTGTGTCACTGTGAGGATGGGCTTTGAGGTTTTCATTGCTCAGGATACTGCCCAGTGTCTGGGTCAACTCCTGTTGCCTGTAAGATATAGGACTCTCAGCTACAATACCACGTCTGCCTGCACATCGCCATGCTCCCCACCATGATGATAATGGACTGAACCTTGAACTGTAAGCTGGTCACCCAGTTAAATGTTTCCTTTATAAGAGTTGCTGTGGTCATGGTGTCTCTTCACAGCAATAGAAACCCTGACTAAGACATGCTCCCATACCTCCATCCTTCACTCCTTTCCCTACCTTCACAGCTAGTCGGTAGTTTTGAGGATGTTCATCTTCTGAGCAGCTTCTACACTGTAGACTCCCTGAACGCATCTGAGTGCAGGTCCCTGGTTCCCAGAAGAGCTTGCTGACCCACATGTGCTCAGCTCTGCGAAGAAGCCACCCATTTGCTCTTTAGACCCTGACCCCATGTTGCTCCAGCCTAAGCCCTGTGGAACTGCCCCACTCTGCTGTACCATTTCCAGACTCTACCTGGTACCCGTGTCTTTCAAGCTTTCTTCTCCCTTGCCTTATAACATGGCTATAGTAAATCACTGGCCTCCCTGCTTTCCTTACCCCTGGCTGTTACGTGGGCTGTGCTGGAGGGACCTTCGCCCTCCCGTAGGTAACTCCCATTCCATCTTTAGACTTTTCTTCTCCTTCTGTTTTTTCCTAATGTCTGGGTTAGGCCAAGATTTGCCTTCTATGGACACTGAAACACTTGCCTGAATTGCTAATTTAAGATTTTTTAGCATCAGGCAAGTGGGAAAAAGCTGTGGTAGTTAGAAATGCCTGCCATGGAAGAAAGAGGAGTGTGTGTGTGTGTGTGTGTGTGTGTGTGTGTGTGTGTGTGTGTATGTGTGTGTTTGTTTAGGAGAGATGTCCTAAAGCTTTACTCTGAGCTCGTTCTCCTCTCCTAGGTCTGGTCTGCTCCTCCTCCATCCAGTCCTGGCCTGCTCGTGCTCACCAGACCATGCAATTTAGGCCACTGTCCTGAAAGCTCTCAGCAAGAAGGGACTCCTCCTTCTCTCTTTCCTTCCTTCCTTCTTTCCTCCTTCCCTCCCTCCTTCCTTTCTTCCCTTTGTGTGTGATTAGGAAATAGCTATTGGATTTGTATGGAGATTAACACCCTCACCAAAAATCAAGGCTGTCTTCCTGCTGGCCAGCCTTTTGGCCATGTGGCAAGGGGGTGACCTGAGCGCTCCCCTTCCTGTAGCCACATTTCCCAGCTGCCTCTCCACACAGGAACAAATAGCTCTCTATGCAGAGCTCTGAGCCCTGGACTTGAGAATCCCCTAAAGAATGTTAAGGGGGTTTAGAATTTCTCAGCAGAAACTGCCTTTGGAGAAAGAAAATGGGAGGTGTCAACATTTTACTCTGGCCTTTTGGGTCTGAACAATAAAAGGCCTGTTCCTCAGTAGAATTCCCATTCATTCTCTCTCCCTCCCTCCCTCCCTCCTTCTCTCCCTCTCTCCCTCCCTGTTCCCCCTTCCCTTCTTCTTCCCAAAGCTAGTTTCTCAGTTTCTTCCAGGCCCATGAGAACAATTTCTCCACCCATGAATGTCATTTGCTTCACATGTAAATAATGATTAATTTGGAAACCACCAAAAAGCAGAGGAAGAAAATGGAAATGTCAGTCTATACTCAAAGCATTTGGAGGCATTTCTCCAGACTTGCTTTTCTCACATATATTTATGAAAATTGAGAACATATCACATACACTGCTGTTTCATGACAACACACCACAGGTGGCCACCAACTGTCCTTAAGAATATTTTTTTTCTGCTTACTTACTATAAGAAAAAAAACTTCTGTTATAGTTAAGAAGCAAAATAAAAGAATAAAACAGGTAGCATGGGAAAAATCAACAAAAAGCACTAAAATTCACCCTTCAGAGACAATTGGTACAAAATGTGAATTTAGCTGTTCCTGAAGATACATATTTAGTAAGGATTGGAGGTACATACTGTAATTCCAGTACTTAGGGGGTTAAGGCAGAAGTGTGTATTTGAGGCTAGCCTGGGCTACATAGTGAAGCACTGTCTTGAACACCAACAACAAAACACATACAATTATTATGTACATGCAGACACATTTACTTATGTGCATATACATTAAAAAATCGTGTCATGCTCCAGTGGGACACTACTGCTGTCATTTTGTCAAACAGACACGAGGTGCCTGCAAAGCTGCCTTCTGAGTACTTCTGTTTCTGTCTGCAGGTTAATGCTGCTGACCGATTTGATGGGAGCGCCTCCGCCTTCTACTCTGTGGTGGTTACTGCAGACTCCCGACTGGTCAAAGTGCTGAGAGTCAGTAGCTGTTGAGTGCTCAGCCTTACTGTCACACACACACACACACACACACACACACACCACACAGCACGACGACACCCTTGCCGCCGACCCCTCAAGGCTCAGAGGACATAGGGAAGAGGGCAAGGGATGGGTGTTTGGAATGCTGTCTTAAGTCATGCCGTGGCCATTGCATTCTTGAACGCTCAGCAGTTGTGATTACCAGCACAAGATCCACACAAAATTAGGCCTATCAGCATCTTCTCCTTGACAGGGGAGGTGCTCACAAGGCTAGCCCTCCCGGAGGGGCAGACAGTGTTTGCTGGGAAAGAGGAGACATTTTCTTCAGCGGTATGGTTACTGGGAAGTTAGCCATGCTTCTGTAAGTAACCCCAGTTAAACCTACTGGCTCACCATGAAAAATGAACACACTGGAGCACAGAAGGAAGACTAGCTGGGAAGAGGATGGAGAGGGGAGCAACAGAGAGAGTTAGAGGGAATATTAGCATGAAAATGTCATGACATACCCACTACTGTGTATAGTTTATATTTGCTAAAGAGAAGCTTTTTAAAAATCCCGTAGTTTGTTTAAACACTTAGTTTTAGGAAACTTAAACTTAAAACAGGGCCACGTGTTACATTTACTGAGGCCATTGATGACCTCTTGTAGTATGATAGTATTTTATTATATGATAAATATTGCTCTGTGTCAGATGCTACTGATTCATGAGGCCTATTTAATAACCTGCTCCCTTGCTCTCTCCTCTTTGGAACTCAAAAAATACAAAAATTCCATTTCCTTGCAGCTATGTGGCCATGACATCCGTCCTGGCCTGATGACACCTTAGAAGATCCTTTCCAATAAAGACAATATCTGTAAAAGAGAAGGCCTTCATAAACAGTGGGTCACCAGGGAAGGGGAGGACCACGGGGTCTTCCCCCATGACCAGCCAACTGGAACTGCCACAAGCTCATGACTGCAGTGGTGGGTAAACCAGTGGGGTCTCAAAACAAAACAAAAAGACGTGAACATGGGAAGGGACTTGCGGGAAGGAGGGGGAGTTCACAGGAGTGGGAGTGGGATAAGAAGAGACGGGCTCAGGGTAACCAGAATGAATTGCAAGTATCTACCAACTTGTCAAAGATCAAATTTAGTTAAAATGTAAAAAGTGGGGGAAAGACTCTTTTTATCCATCCTGAGGTTATGGACATGATGTTCCCAAATGTTTCAGCCAGTTTGAAATTAGGACAAGGTCCATAAGCAGATGATATAGGTAGTACAAGCACAGACATTGATATGATCCTTGGCTGCAGCATGGACTATGGATTCCATCATGGCTCTCAGTGGCAGCACAGAACTCAGACATCAACAAGAACCTCAGGTATCAACACTGCCTGGGGCAGCAGCATGGATTATATAGAACAACATGGCCTTGGGGGCCCATGGGAGTGTGTTGAGGAGATGAATCCAGAAAAGGAGCCATTGTGCATCTCAGACATCCTGTTGCTGCTCAGACCCAGGGAAATTGTGTGGCTGGGTGGTGTGTTTGGGGGCAGAGCCTGTGAGAGCTTCAGGTTGCTGTATACCACCCTGTCAACAACATGCTTCGATGCCCACCACAGCCTTCTCCCACACCTGTCATCTCTGTGGAATCTCTGGTTCTGCCTCTCTCCACTGTGCTCACACTGCTCCGCTCTTTCCACCTTTCCCATCTCTCCACCTCATATTTGTTCACTGAAGTGGCAGTGCAAACGGCAGTGTGTCATGCAGTACATATCCCCCCCTCAAACAGCTTTACATGCAAATGCTCGTTACAACAAGTCATTGCTCTCGTTTAAGGTTTCTGATTTCCAAAGCACCATAAATACTGGACCATTGCCGAGACTTGTATCGGATATCCTGTGCTTGCCCAGAGTCAGGGTGATCTTGCAGCTTGGCAGGGCATCTGGGGTGGGCAGGATTTGTGCAAACTCTAGTCCTCCACACACCTTCCCCCCCTTGATGCCTGGCACCCCAGACTCACTGAGCACAAGCACAGGCTTAGAGCCTGTGGACAGTGCCATGGCCCTGCACTGTCCCCCACGCAAGGCTCTACTCCTCCATCTTTCCTTCCAACTTGGTGAGTCCACTTTTTAAACGCATCTTCCCAGAGGACCTGCCTTTTTGTTGCTTGTTTTAGGGATACTGCAAGATCTACAGACTCCGCCTTTGCCACTGCATCTCCCTGTGGATCCTCCACGGGTCTCTCAGGTTCCTCAGAACTGCTCCAAGGTCTCACGTGCATGCTGAAGGCAGCTGCCATCTCGTGTAACAGCCATGCGTCAGGTTTTCATCTCTGACGGCAATGACGTGCTCCTGCATCTGGTTCTACAGCACTGGCTCCTCCATGTGCTCCAGCGGCATGTAGATGGAGTAGATGCTGGGGTGGACTGACTCAAAGCTCTGGATCTCAGCCCAGAGACGGCAGCTGAGTTGGCCAGCTGCTGGTGATAGATGGTGCAGGCATGGCACCCTACAGTTCTTTATATTATATATCCTATAGATTTAAATATCTTTATAGAACCCGCAAGCACAAAATGTTTGTTTTTCAAAAAAAAATCAAGCAGATCTGACAAAATGTCATGGTCATAAACTTTGATTCAAAGTATTTCCAGCCACTACTCAATCGCTTAGGTATTGTTGCTACAAACACAGCTGAAGCTGGTGGTGACCTGATTAATTTTGAAAGGAAGATTGTGTTGGGAAAGATCTGGAAATGATTAGTGAGGAGGCAGTGGCTTTGCTCATGTCTCATCATGCCTTGCAATGGGCTGTACTCAGTGGGTGCACTGTGCATCTCAGATCTTTAGAATTGAGAGGCTGCTGTTCCTGC
This sequence comes from Peromyscus leucopus, assembly GCF_004664715.2. NCBI lineage: Eukaryota > Metazoa > Chordata > Mammalia > Rodentia > Cricetidae > Peromyscus > Peromyscus leucopus. The sequence continues at coordinate 32,165,609 of NC_051063.1, forward strand.
CTATCTGAATAAGCTGTGGGTCAGCAGGGAGCCTCATGGCCTGGACAAGAGGGAAGAGGTCAGCACAGTTACCCAATGAGCCGTATGAACAAATCAATCTAGACTGTTTGTGGTTCCAAAAGCCAGCGGGAACTTGCCATGCACTTCTCCTTGTGTGTGGTTGGGCAATGGTTGGGAATGAGGGCAGGGAACCTTGAGTTATTCCTGTCCGTGTGCAGCTGTAAGACAAGAGCCAGCAGCTCAAGTGTCTTAACCTCGTGTCTTTTCTCAGCTCAATTCATCTTCTGCAGTCAGGACCAGCATGATATGGGAGAAGTTGCTCAAGAAATGAGTCTCATTGGCTTTTGACTGGAGGAGGCTATAGGCCAAAAGTCAAGGTCTCCTGGTGAGTGTAAGAGCCTAATGGGCTTTGGACCTTATGGCAATCAGATCAGTCACTTGAGCAAGACAGGAGTGAGGACAGCCAATGGTTGGGCTCTGGGAGGAGGTGGCCCCCGTGGGGAGTGTGCAGTGGACAATGGTCAGAATGCACTAGGTGTGGATGGAGAAGCAGGGGCAGAGGAATGCTAGGGCTCTTGTATGCTCCTTCATTCTTCTACTCATTTGAAGTAGCTCAAGTTCAACGGGCCTTCCTTTATAGAAAGACCACTTTAAACACTATATTCGGTTTCAGGACTGAGGTGTCAGGATCATCTGCAGGGAGTGAACGAGCACTGGTTAGCAAGGATCATCATGATGGACACTCATGGACGAAAAAAGCCTGAGAGGTTGTTTAGATGCACACTTGCTGCTGTTGATACAGAAACCCCACAGAGGGAGAGGACTTTCCCAAGGTCATGGGGGGGTTCATAATGGGCCTGCTGATCTTTCACCCAAGGTCAGAGGGTTGACACCAGGCCTAGTAAGTATTCCCTATGGACAACAGCTCCTCCCAGAATCCTCACCCCAAAGCTCTGCATTTGCTGCCCCTCGCTGACCCCACCTTCAACCTACCAAGGATCCACCTAATCACAGAAGAACACAACTATCCTGTGTTAAAAATAGGGTCAGTGTGCATGCAGACAGTGTCAGCCTACACACACACACACACACACACACACACACACACACACACACACACACACCATGGAGTGGGGTAGAGGGAGAGAAGATAAGAGGAGAGAAAGGGACTAGAAAAAAAAAAAAACATTTTCAGGAACAGCTGGAAACCCAAGCTGGCTACTTGGCATGTGCTAAGTGACGTTCTAGGCTGTGGGGAGGAGGACTTTGCTTGTCTGATCTGTAAACTCGGCGTCTAGCATGGAATCCAGCACACAGTGGGGCTTCGCTACAAAGCTCTTGAGAAAAATGCTCAAGCACTGCAGGACAATGGGGTGACCCCCAGAACATCGCAGCAGCTCCTGGAGGAGGCAGAGTCTGAGCCTGGCTCCAGAGCTGTGGCCTCTGTGACTCCTGGGCTGATTTGTTAAGTGGATTTAGAAAGGACATATTGTGTCAGACTTCCTTCTAGATGGTAGAGATACTACAGTGATCAGAAAAAATTAATGAGTGCCTGTTTGCTGCTAAGAAGTCGATGTCCTGGTGGAGGGACAGAAACAAAGTAGACCTCGATGCCATCTTATGGAGCAATTCGTGAGTGATTCGTGGTGATCTGTATAGTTGAGGAAAATGAAATCAGATGAGGGAGATAAACTGGTTGAGAGTGGGGTAGGAGGAGGCTGGCACTTTCTATGAAGAGGTCAGGAGGGCTTCCTTATAAAGGTCTGCTCTGTAGCAGACTCCAGCACCAGGATCCTTCTTATGTCCCTCCAACTCACTGCTCCTCAACACTTTTGTACTGACTGGTTTTGTGTCAACTGGACACAAGCTAGAGTCATCAGTGAGGAGGAGCCTCAGTTGAGGAAATGCCTCCATGAGATCCAGCTGGAAGGCATTTTCTCAACTAGTGATTGATGAGGGCCCAGCCCATGGTGGTTGGTGCCATCCCTGGGCTGGTGGTCCTGAGTTCTATAAGAAAGCAGGCTGAAAAGCCCAGGGAAGCAAGCCCATAAGCAGCATCCCTCCATGGCCTCTGCATCAGCTCCTGCCTCCAGGTTCCTTCCCTGTCTGAGTTCCTGTCCTGACTCCCTTCAGTGATGAACAGCAATGCTGAAGTGTGAGCCAAACAAACCGTTTCCTCCCTCACTTGCCTTTTGGTCCCAATGTTTCAGCACAGTGACAGAAACCCTTACTAAGACAGTTTGTTTCCCTTTACTTTCCCACAGACACTCTGTGAGTAAAATCAGGCTGGTGGGAGCCACCTGGGGAGTGGGGACAAAGGGAGATGTCAGATGAATACACATCTGGTGACAGACATGGCCAGGTGACCCAGGATTATGATTATTTGAACCTTAGTCTGTAACTTTTTAAGACTTTACTTAATACTCCCCAACTTCAATAGTCTATTCTCTAGAAGCCAATGGCTCTCAGGCAGGGTCATTGGAAAGATGTCTCAGTGGTTAAGAGCACTTGCTGCTGTTCTTGCATAAGACCTAGGTTTTGTCCCCAGAAAGCAGTTAACAACTGTCCATAACTCCAGTTCCAGGATGCACAGGATATACAGATACACATGTGAGCAGAACACTCATACACATAAAAAAAAATCTAAAAGTGGTTAGAAGGAGAAGAAGAAAAAAGAGAAGAAGGAGGAGAAGAAAAAGAAGAGGAGGAGGAGGGGGAGAGGGGAAGAGGAGGAGGAGGAGGAGGAGGAGGAGGAGCAGCAGCAACTTTGCCAGTACTTAGCTCTCCTCTGGAATCCTGAGGTTGTGGGCAACGTTGAGCTATGTGTGCTAAGGGAGTATGGTTAATGACTTACTGTGAAAGCACAGCTCACTGCCTTCCAGAATGGAAGCTACCACCCACTGGTCTTTGAGGGACCCCCTGGAAACTTCCTTGCCAGGCAGCCAAGCTGTCACCCACATAGGGCTGCTGGGGAAGCCCTAACAAGGTGAAGTCATCTAAAAGCACATGTTAACCACGAGGTTAGCAATTCCTCTTGAGGAATATAGCTGTTTTGTGATTGTTGCTTACATATAAACAAAGAGGCAATCCTGCAGGCTGGGGAATTTGGAGTGCCTATGGTATGTGTACTCTAACTGTGGAGAAATTCTATGGCCATCATTAGTTTTTAGAAGGAATAACTTGCCCCAGATGGCAAAGGTTCACCTATTTATTATTTGTAAGGAGCTTGGCTTTCTCAGGCAGGAGAGTGGATTTTCAATACTGGGAAGCTGCATGGTTTACAGAAGGCTTTGATCTTCCTGGTGAAGAGGTTGATGTAAGAGAGGAAATGCCTTTCCAGATGCAGGGGCAAACAGCTGCAAGGGGAAGAGAGAGCACAGAACACTGTGTCTTTGCCCCGAACACAGACACTGGCTTGGAGGGAGAGGAGGTGGCAGCTTGCATCTGCCCCTCACCGCTTGGACGGTCCTGTAGAAGAGGGGCATAGACCCTGCCTCCTGGACTTTAGCTCAGGGCCAGGGAGCATGTCCCACTTTCTGCCAGTGGCAAATCGGAGCAAACACCTATTCATACCAGCAGAATGGAGCCCAGCCTTCTAGGGAGAGGGAAGAAGAACTTTAGGCATAGTTGTTCTTACTTTAGACAACCATCACAACCACCTTTTGTAAAATGATTTAAATTTTTATTATTTAAAAAATGAAAATTACTGGCTCTTAGCTCTACATCAGCATACTTACCATAGAAGAAGTTGTCTCTATGCATTTCAAGTTGCCTTTGTCTTTATTATTACTGAACCACTGGCCTCTGTTTTTCAGTTATGAGCTGTGGAAACAGAACAGGATTGGGAGTGGAGCATCAGTAGACATCTGTACACTACCAACTTAGCTTCATCTCTAGCCCTGGGTCCAGGAGGATTCTGAGGTTACTTCTAGCACTGCATGAGGGTGCTCCTGATTGATTAGTCGAGTTTGAATGTCTGAGGAACAGTTTGAATTTGTTTGAATGTCTGAGGAATAGTTTGGGCATCCATTAGTATGATGCCTATGAACTTGTCTATAAGATTCCATGACTCTGGGCAAATATCAGCAAACCGAAGCTCTTTGACCAAGTTCATCTCATGCTCGTACAATACTCTAGCTTCATGTTTTTTATAAAGTTTTATTGAGACACAGTCACACTCCCTCATTCACAACTGTGGGCAGCTTTTGCATTGCATGACAGATTGAGTAGTCATCGAGAAAGACTGAGGTCCACAAAGTCTGAATGTTTGCCACTGGTCTCTTTGCATCAAAATTTGCCAATCCTGCATTAGAATGGTTTAGATAGAGCCTTTATTATTTTTGGAACTTATTATTTCAGTTTTAATTGTGTGTGTGTGTGTGTGTGTGTGTGTGTGATGTGTACATGAGTGCAGGTGTATGCAGAGGCCAGAGGAGAATACCAGATCCTCTGGGACTGGAGTAGGCAGTAGTGTTGTGGGTTCTAGGAAGAGAACTCCCATCTCTGGGAGGGCAGTATGCAGCCTTAACTTTGGAGTCCTCTCTTCCCCACAGCTTTGGAGCATACACCCCTCTAATATCTCCATGAAGGAGGAAGGAAGATTCTATTAACCCCGTTTTAGGAGTAATGAATGTAAGTCCCTGTGAGATGTGCTGAGATCAAAGTCACAGCGGGAGTTTTAACTATACAGGGTTCCCCAAGCCAAGGATGCATAGTTCTTCAAAATAGAATTATTTGAACCAGGCAGGGGTGATGATACACGCTGGTAAGCCCAGTACTCAGGAGCTGGAGGCAGGAGGATTACTGTGAGTTTGAGCTCAGCTAGTACTGCATAGCGAGACCCTGTCTCAAAAACAAACTCAAATAGACGATTCAAGTTTATTGCAGAAGAATTTATTTAATTTGCTCTAGGACAAGAAGTTCACAATGACTAAAAGAAAAATGGGAAGTTAAGAGAATTGGTTTTATGAGCAAGAAAGAGCGTGGAAGTCCACTGTTATCGGTGAAGTCCAGGTGCATTAAGTAGCAAGTCTGCTACTTCAACAGTTTGGAGCTCCTGAGAGGCAGATACCAAAGAGAAGCTGAGAGCTCTTGTCCATTGTGAGAGATGCTCATGCAGGAGCAAGGTGGAGGAAACAGAAGCAGGCACACATGGAAAAAAAGATCAGGTGAGAGTCCAAGGAATGGAGGTGGAGGAAGGAGAGGCCATGTGGTACAGTTACACTATCGTGTCTGATGGAGTGAAGGTGAGCATGTGTATGTGTTCATATATGTGTGTGTGCGTGGTGTGCGTGCGTGTGTGTGTGTGTGTGTGTTGTGTAGCTGAAGTTTTCTCCAGTCCTGCCTGGCCCACGGTCAGGACAAATCTCTTTCACCCACCAGTCCTGTAGTTGCTCAGACCCAACCGAGTAAACACATAGAGACTTACATTGCTTACAAACTGTATGACCGTGGCAGGCTTCTTTTTATCTAGTTCTTCTATCTTAAATTAACCCATTTCTATTAATCTATACTTTGCCACGTGGCTCGTGGCTTGTCAGTACTTTACATCCTGCTCCTCATCGTGGCGACTGGCAGCATTTCCTCTACTCCGCCTTCCTGTTCTCCCAATTCTTCTCTCTGCTAGTCCCACCTATACTTCCTGCCTGGCTACTGGCCAATCAGTGTTTTATTTATCAATCAATCATAGCAATACATTCACAGCATAGAGAACATCCCACAACAGTGGTGTGCACGTGTGCGCATGCATGTGTGCGTGTGTGTGCACATGTGTACGCACATGAGTGGCAGGGAAGGGCTGACTCCATCCCTATGCTCAGCCGCTGAACAGGATCAGCTTGAGCAGAATGCTGTGGTGGACCCAAAGGTGCAGTTCCAAGAGACCATTGGTCAGCTGTGCTCCTGTAGCAGGTGATCTGAAGAGGAATCAGGGTGGGTCCTCTTGTGGCTGCTGTGGCATCCATCATTTACGTGTGCATCTTGGACCACGCTGTATGCCAGGACCAGAGACTACAGAGATCTGAGGGCCATTGTTCCCATCTCCAGGGAGCTTGTGCTTTAGTTGGGAATACCACATGTGCACACCTGAGTTGATTGATGGCAAAGGCTGTAATAAAAGGGTGGGTGAAGTGAGGTCAGATGGCAGGGACAAGGTATTTCAGGCATCAAAGCAGGACCCCAAGAGGAAAGCTTGAGGTGCGCCCATTTGAGGTTAGGACAGGCATATGTGTGGGTGTTCTGCATCATTTAAGACCTCCCTGTGCCATGAATTGCCTCCACCCCTTTGGCTCTAATTGAGTGCCTCTCAAGTACCATCCTGCATGCCACATTAAGTGATTTTTATTAGCCAGCATCTGACTATAAACAAGCCCATGGCACTGAAGGAGCTATGGTCACTAATGAGTCACTAAAAGCAGTTACAGAAAGGTGTGTGGCCTCTTGTGGGACTACTACTCCCCTCTCCTCCCACTGAAACCCAAATTGACTGTAGGACCTTGTACATGTTCCACCTTCTTTTGCCTTTTCTGAATTGTGAGTGAGAGCTTCATCAGTTGCCCATGCTGGCCCTGAACTCACTCTGTAGCCTGGGTTAGTTTTAAACTTGCAATCCTCCAGAGAAGCTGGGATTCCAGGCCTGTGCCAAGAGGCTTGGCTTCCTGTGGGACCCTTAATAACTAGAATGTGGCTAGTCACAAACAGTGAGTAAGCCATTTGTTAGCAGCCAAGTATTTACCAAGTTCTCTAGCACATGATGAAGTGGTATGTAGGGATTAAGTCTTTTATTCTCACAAATGAACTAATATGAACTATTATGAACTAATAGAAAAATATGCATATAGAAAAATTTAAAAAAATGTATGGCATAATATATCACGCTGGGCCTTGAATATACATACCTATTGCTCACAATAACAACAAACATCTCCTATGGCAGATTTTATTCCATGTTGACCTCACTCACATCTCTCTGTTATTATTTTGGTGATAATTCTTAGACACTCTCTTATTTCACTGGTGAATATTATGGTATGCATTGCTGAAATGTAAAGATGCTCTTTTTCTTTTAAAATAAATCCTTGATAATCTTGTGAAGTGTTTCACACTTTTGAACCTCATACTGTCATCTATGTGGCAGAGGTGTGACTTGTGGTTTGTATAACATTCCTAGCCTTGTCCATGGTAACTGCTGAATTTCATTCCCTACTATGGGTGTAACAGGTGAGAAGCTATGAACCAGAAGAGCCACAAATCAGCGCTCTGACAGGATGTTAAGGTGATCTCTCAGGCAGGCAGGACCTGGACCACAGTCTGAGATGCTCTCTTCTGGGATTAAAATGATTCACTTAGATCATCTTTTTAGAAACAAAGTTGATTCTTATTATTCTCCATGTTCTTTACAGATAATCCACAACACACTTGAATGCTTTATCTTAATATCTATGTCCTTTCAGGGCTGAGAGTCTACAGTTCCCTAATGTTAGTATGTTTTAGAATATGTGCATGGTCCTGTTAAAATTCCTTGGCCAGGGTTGGCAGTGCATTTCTGTAATCTCAGCACTCAGGAAGTAGAGTCAGAAGGAGCTGGGGTTCACACAGTGGAATTTCCCAAACTCTCACATTGGGAGAAGAAGAACGTTGAAGCTTGTACCAGCTAATTGTAGCTTGTCTAGCAGGAGACCTCACATGGCTCTGACAACTTGAGAGCCCCTTGCAGGAGAGACACTGATGGTCAGGACCCAGAAGCCAAACTTCATGAGGAGGCATCAGGGAACCACTTTACTCCTCTTCCCAATGTGGCCACATTGAATCAATCTCCCTTTTCTGCTTTTCCCTATGATTTGATTCTTTAGTGTTCTATTGAGGATAGATGCCAAGCCTATTAGACCCAGGTCTGACCCTAATAGCAGCTTCATGACAAATTTAAGAGTAGGTTGTGTAGCTAGAGTTTTCCTGCCTTGCCCATAGTCAGGACAAATCTTTGTCACCTGCCAGTCCCACAGCCGCTCAGACCCAACCAAGTAAACACAGAAACTTATATTGCTTACAAACTGTATGGCTGTGGCAGGCTTCTTGCTAACTGTTCTTATAGCTTAAATTAATCCATTTCCATAAATCTATACCTTGCCACGTGGCTCGTGGCTTACCAGTATCTTCACATGCTGCTTGTCATGGCGGCGGCTGGCATTGACTCCCTCTGCCTTCCTGTTCTTTTTTTTCTCCTCTCTGTTAGTCCCACCCATACTTCCTGCCTACCACTGGCCAATCAGTGTTTTATTTATTGACCAATCAGAGAAATTTGACATACAGACCATCTCACAGCACTTCCCCTTTTCTTTCTTTCTTTCTCTTTCTTTCTTTCTCTTTCTTTCTTTCTTTCTTTCTTTCTTTCTTTCTTTCTTTCTTTCTTTCTTTCTTCCTTCCTTCCTTCCTTCCTTCCTTCCTTCTTTCTTTCTTTCTTTTTAAAGAGGAAGGTTTTAACTTTTACACATCTCCAAAGTCAGCTTGGTATATTTGGGAATTTGGGCGTAGCTTCTCTTACTTCTTCCTGCTGGAGGGGGGGCACTGTATCTTATGGGGACACAAAGAAAATTTTAGGATTATGGAATAGTCCATGAGGGTGTATCGTCTGAACCAGTTGCCTTGAAACGGTTCTGGACGTTGGATCATCTGGTCCTTGGTGTCATCGGAGACCTTTCAGGGGGTCTTGGCTGGTCAAACCTGACGTATCTTAATCTGGAACAAATCCATAGCCTCTGACTTTCTGTGGAAACAAAAGCAGAGCCTCTTTTCCAAAGCAACATAGCCTTATATCCAAATTTTGAAGTCAAGGTACCTTTAAAATATACATTTTGGTATAACTCAACAGATTTTGCAATCAAATGTTTTTCTTCAGTAACGAATATCAAAGAGAACATAATCCAGATTCTCTGTGTGGTAGCCATCTTTACGTGGCTTATTTTTGATATTACCTTGAGCCTATTGCTTTAAACTGCAGCCTTCTAAGCCTGAAATGGTGCTGTGGCTGCTGGCTCCGCCCACTTCAGCTTCCCAACGTGGTGGTGGTACACTTTACTGCCAGCTCTGGGAGCCATCAACTCTCAGAAATAGTGGGTCTATGCTTCTATTAAAGCAGCGTGTAGTCCAGAAACCTCTGTTTTTGTTTTGTACTAGCAAAGGTTAAATCCACCATGCAGCTTAATGTGCCACTTGCAGAGGCCTCAATCCCGCCATACTGCAGGTGGAGCGCACACACCAGGAACCCGCCATAGTAGCTCAAACACGCAGGCTGCTGCTAGCTTGAAAGAGACAACTAGGAACTGTTTTTAGCTCCGTTTTAGAATCTTTTTACTCAGGTTTTAGGTGGAAACTCTTGGCCCACGTTGGGTACCAAGGTTGGGCTAATTAGATCCTGTTTCAAAAATAATGCAGATTTCTGAGTAAGTGTTGAGAGTTGATCCTATAAATCCATTTATTTCGTACCATTATTTAGACCCTTGATGTAGGGGTCATCTGACCACACTTCGGTGACAGTAGACAGAGGGAGCAAGTGTCAGAATAACATCAGAAGGACTGGCTCTCGTGGTTCATGGAGAACCTCCAGTCATTTGCAGGAGGGGACACTATGTTGGCAAAATACACATTTTTTTTTTTTTTTTTTTGTTTTTCGTGACAGGGTTTCTCTGTGTAGCTTTGCGCCTTTCCTGGAGCTCACTTGGTAGCCCAGGCTGGCCTCGAACTCACAGAGATCCTCCTGGTTCTGCCTCCCAAGTGCTGGGATTAAAGGCGTGTGCCACCAACGCCCGGCCAAAATACACATTTTATCCATAAAGAGAGTGAGAGAGCAAAGACAACCCATGGGTTAGTGTAACCTTGCAAATTTGTGTGGGCTTTTAGACTTTGGAAAGTACTATCCTAAATAGCTGCCAGGATTAAAATAAATGGAGACTTCAGATCAGTTGACAGGTCCAGCCTCTCTTGATGTTAGAGAGATTGCACCTCCACATTTTACCCTTGCAATATTTAGCAGGAGGTAGTAGACATCTGTAGCCATCCTCCATTGTCCTTAAGACCCCACTACTTAAGGCCCAACCTACTTTTAAACTTATATCATGCTAGCCACATCAGAACCATTTTTATTCTACATCATTTATATCTACCATATTTATTCTATATTAGCTGCCTACTGCTTAGATGCTTCTGACATTGTAACATATTGGGTAGTCTACACATTCATTGGCAGGTGCATGTGTATGAATGGGTGTGTACCCCATCCTGGGTCAGTGACGATTTAGCCCCCACATCAAAGGTTTTTGTTTGGTTATGACAGATACATCATTAGGTACCATTTTAGAGATGTCTCAAGAATGGAAGTTTATTCAAAACTTCTTGTCAGGGATGAGAGATCCATCCCCAGATGAGGCACTCAGAAATACTTGCAATGTGGTGGTTTTCCTAGTCACAAGGAACTGATTTCTCTCTTTAAGGGTTCATATGAAGCTGGGTGGTAGGGTGGTGCATGCTTTTAACCCCAGCACTCAGGAGGCAGAGGCAAGTTGATCTCTGTGAGTTCAAGGCTATCCTGGTATACATAGTGAGTTCCAGAACATCCAGAACTACATAGTGAGTCCCTGTCTTGAGAAAGAAACAAAGAAACAGAACTGACATGAAACAAGAAGTCTGCCATTTGTTCACTATCCCAAGGTCTTCACTGAGCTTCAACAATTCAAACTGAAGCCACTTCTACCTTTCTGTGAAGGCAACAGAACATATCTGGTTAAAGATGTGACACACACACACACACACACACACACACACACACACACACACACAGAGAGACAGAGACAGAGAAACAGAGAGAGACAGAGACAGAGAGAGACAGAGACAGACAGACAGACAAACAGAGAGAGACAGAGACACAGAGAGAGACAGAGACACAGAGAGAGGGGGTGCATGTTTGTAGACAGATGTTCTTATAAAGATGAGTGTCTGTATGTGTGTAGATCCAGGTATACAATTATATATTAACATACAAATGATTAGTGACTTTGATGGTTATACAAAAGTCATTGGAAGATGATGGAAGTGAGTGGAAGCTTGTAAAATGGACAGAAAACTGTACCTGAGAATTTTTGTGGGGCCAAGAAGATGGACCACTGGGAAAAGACTTCAGCACACAAGTCCAGAGACCTGAGTTTGAGCCCCAGAATCCATGAAAAAACCAGACGTGGTGCTGCTGATCACAGCACACCTACTGTGAGATGGGATTCAAGGACAGGAGACTCACCTAGAAGCTTGGGAGCCAGCCAGCTTGGAGGACACTGCACAGCAGCAGAAACAACCAGGGAGACCTCGACTCAGACAAGATATGGAAGGTGAGAACCAACTCCCCAAAGGAGTTGACCTCTGAACTCCACATGTGTGTCATGACAAGTACATGTTCTCTCTCTCTCTCTCTCTCTCTCTCTCTCTCTCTCTCTCTCTCTCTTTCTCTCTCTCTCTCTCTCCTCTCTCTCTCTCACACACACACACACACACACACACACACATACACATAAGTGAATAAATAAATAAGTAAAAAAATGAAAAGAACTCTTACGGGTGACAGCATCTGGCAACATGGGATAGAAATGTGAATGTCATGGATGTGAGTCACACAGCCTTGCTTCAAGTTTCAGCTCCTCCACATATGTGTTATGGTATGGGCTCAGGCAGGTTAACTGACCTCTAAGTTCAGCTTTTTCATTCTTTGGAAATGATTATGAGCTTTTATCGATGAAAATGTGACTAAGAAGCATTGATTTAGGTGAGTACCAAGATGAACCTGCTGACCTGTGCTGGTCCTGTTCTGAATCAGATGCCCACCACTGCCTCATCGCTCCAAATGCGGTTTTCCAAAAGATCACACAGATATCCTAGAAAAGCAGGGCCTGAAACTAGCAGGACCACACCCATTCCTTTCAGAAAGCTTGTCTAACTGATGTTCTTTCTGATAACGACTAGCCAGATGCCCTTGAATGCTGCAAGTCATGAGCCTAAATAAATAAAATGGAAATCAAAGAAAGTTGGCGTTACTGTGATGCAATAATCCAGGGTTCAGGATCCATGAGCTGCATGGTGGTCCAAGACCTTTGATACTCACAGGGGCCCGATACCTGTCCTGTCATCCTTGGTCTCAGATGAAAGGCACTTTGCCCTGGAGTCTCACCTTCAGAAGTGGCCTGTGTCCAGCCCCTATTACCTGCTCTCCCTTGCTCAGCTCAGCCTCATCTCTCCCCATAGAGATCCTCCTCCTCCTATTGTTGGAGATCCCTGGTAGAGCTCTGCCAGGGCTGTGGACTTTGGGACTGGACAGGTGATGAGAATCTGTTCTACTGACTCCTGTTCTACTACCACGCTTGCTATCTCCAGTTGATTTTTTTTCTACATGGTTCAGTCTGGCACATCTGATCAGGCTGTTAATCAAATAACCACAAGGGTTGGGATGCAACATTCTTGGCCACAGGCAAACTGGGAAACTGACCAGCTTCCCAGTGTAACCATCCTCAGATTCTCTCTGCATTCTCTCCTTCTCTTTGTCTCTTCATAGCCTCTTTCCCCTGCATCTTCAAGCTACCACAGTCTTGGGATCTACATTGGTACCACCCTGCTGTACAGGAGGTCACCTCACCATTTCTCACCCTAATCTATAGAGACTCACCAGAAGTTCCCATGTTTCCTACTTGAACAACCAAAACATTAGGAGAAGTACTGCCCTTAGCCAGCTGCTGGGAGGAAGGCAACCTGGGCCAGCTGCATCCAGAAGTAAGACACTCACTTCAAAGGGCCCACTGGCTCTCAGCCTTAAGACAAGGAGTTTCATCCCCACCAGCCTTATGTAAAAACCTTCAGCCACAGTATCAACTATTGGCTTCCCCTCACTTTAGAAGAGTCTTCTTTGTTTCTTCCCACTCTGAGCTAAGCATCCTGAAAGCCAAGGCTGACTCTGGACAAGAGTAAGGAGATGTTGATGCGTGAGGAACTTCTTGTTTCAATTCCTGGATGGGTGGCTTTTGGTAAATCACGTAAACTTTCTGGCTTCCCACGGCCAACCTCTTGAAATGGCAAATGTCCCTTTGTCTTGCCATGGTTGTCAAGGTGGGGAGAGTGGATATGGAATGAGTGTGTAACCTGGCTGCATGTGCCAAGGCTCAGCTGCTGCTGTGATATTCTACCTCTGCTGAGAGAAAAGCCCTTCCGTGGCTGGTTCTCTCCCCTGCTTCTCCTTCGTGTCCCCCTGTGATTTTGAGGGTAAAAGGCAGAGAACACTTGCCCATGAATATACCACAATCATTATTCATAGTAGCAAGAGATTATTTATCAGTGGGTAAGCAAGTTGTAATATGTTTAACAGAATGGATGTTCCTCCCACTAAAAGGGAAAGAAGTGAAGTTTTATGCTAAGTGAACGAAGCAGTGCATGGAGCTGACAGCCTTTATGAAAACTGTCTGGAAGAGAAGAATCCACAGATAATCCAAGTAGACTAGGGGTTGGCTAGAGTATGGCAGGGGTTCTTCCGGGGGAGCTGGTAAGGAGGGAAGGCAGAAAGGAAGCGAGTGTTAATGAGAAGAGGTATCTTTAAAACTCTATACAATAGATAAGACTGAGTTCCTTTCAATGTTCAGCTGTAACATATCAACACCAGTTAAGGGTTTATGTTTCTAGAGAGTTGGGGGAAGTTCCCCTGCATTTAGCTTCTGTAGTCAGGTCATAGGGCTGACAGGATGTCATGCCATTCATTATGCAACTCCAGGACAGCTGGGCCTCCAGAACACATCTTTACCATGAGTCTTTTATCTTAAAGAGATCAATGTTACCTTGGAAAGAATGTGGCTGGAAAGGCTGGGCAGATGGAGGGGCCCCATCACTACAAAGAGGAAATTTCACATGGTATGCAGGTTCCATCTCGAAGGGGTGAGCACAAGTCCCCAAGGTGTCCCTGACCTCATCAATGCCACCTACAGGGAGCTGCATACCCAGTGTCAGACATGCTTGCCCTCTGTTGACCCCTACATTGCTCAGCTCCACTCAGGTCTCTTTCCCAGCTCCCGAGAGGCAGTGGGAAAGAACTCTTGGCAAAGCAGACACAGCCAGGCTGGGAGCCTAGAGCTCCATGTGACCCCTGTGATACTCAGAGCAGCTGCCCCCCATAGAGAATGGGCTATTGAGCACAGAGCTTTGCTCCATGGTTAGAAAATCCCCACCAGGCAAAGCCAAGAAGACACCCCAACCCCCACCCCACCCCCGTGCAGCATCATTAAATTATAACAAGCCCTAAAACTGGCTCCAGAAGCCTGGGTCTGCCTCTTCTCATGCTCTCAAGCTTGCGATTGGCTGATTAAGCTCAGCCTAGCAGGCCTTATCTCCAGCTAGTTATTATTTGATGAAAGAGCCTTCTCTTTCCTCCTCTGCCGTTGCAAAACCATCCTGGGAGTGTTTGCTGCTGCTGCCTGTGGTGCTTTTCTGGGGTTACTGCAGTGCACCCAAAGACCTCCGGCCTCCAATCATACACATAGGCCCCTGGAGGAGCTTTTACATCACCCACGCTCGAGGCTGTCTTCCGAAGCTGTCCGGGACAGCTTTGCTAGTCAACTGACTGGAAATAATTCCTCAGACACCACATCAAGGATACAGGTACTTGAGCAACTGGGAACGTGGGGACCAATTTCTCAGGGTACAATGGCTTTAGACATGGGGATAGGTTGGATCTGGGAAAGAAATGAAGTGGAACACAGAATGAGTAGATGAAGGCGGAAGAAGCAAGTCTAAGAAGAGAGAGCTGAGAATCATGGCACTTTTCTGAAAAGCGACACTCTTGGGCAGAAGGTGTTTGCAGCTTGGGTGATGTGCAGGGGTATTTGTAATACAGCTGTTTCATGAGTTTGCTTGTTTGCACCCCAAGCAATTCTTCTTGAGGTCTGCATACTCTTTAGACATCTGCCATCTGTCACCCTGGCTCAGAGAAAAAAACAATTGCATTCACTTGAAACATAAATCTGATTTGCAAATGGGACATGACCTTCAAATGTGCGGTTGAGGGATAAGACTCCAAGTCCTTGTATCCATATTCCGGCAAAATAAAAGAATAAAGGAGAAACTCTGAGCCAAGCACTTCACGTCCAAGTTAGTTTCCCAGTTGGACTGAGATCTGTGTTGGATGTGCTCTAACTGTTCTGATGCCATCGTATTCTCAACACAATGAGGTTTTCTGAGCTGGCATCTGGTAGAGAGCTCTGTGATGGACACTTCTGCAGATGAGAGCTGGGCTCCAGGGTGGATGAGAGACAGTGAAAGGACATCATCGTTAGGTCAGACCTGGAGGCGGCTGAGGAGGAAAGATTAAAACAAAGCAAGCCATTTTGTTTTAGTGGTTGAGTGGGAAAGCATTCTTTCATGCTACTTTGGATTTTTTTGTGTGTTTTTCTTTGAGACAGGGTCTTACTATGCATCCCCAGCTGGCCTCAGACTCACAGAGATCTGCTTGCCTGCCTCCCCCTCCCAAGTGCCGGGATTCAAAGCTTGTGTCACCATGCCCAGATACTTTGGGTTCCTTAAGTCCCCCGCCCCATACATCATAGGTTAGGGACTAACCATACAGATAGCCTTTCTTGGTCACCACCTTCATTCCCAGGTGTGCCTCTCCTGATGTCGCAGTTCTCAAATGTTTGGATCTAGGTCGTCTCTACTTTGTTGTCTGTGGTGGAAGGAGAGGATAGCTCCATTGTGTATGCTTCTACACAGATGGAGGTCTCTCCTTGCTCTCTACTCTGTGGGTTGCCCAGGAGCTGCATTTGTGGGGGCCCCACTGGCCTTTCTGGGAGCAACAGTCATAGGTCTGAGGAGCTTACCAGAGTGGCTCATGCTCTTCTTCATCACTTAGGGGGCATGACTGACAGGGGTGGAGGATAAGTCACGGCAGGGCTAACCTCCCTGCCTGATTCTTTTCTGCTGTTTGGGGAACATTTCCTCCTTCCTATGGCCTGGCTGACCTGGGCTCTGCTTGCTCTTCTGGCCTTCTCCTTCACTCTTTTTCTTCTCTGTCTTGCTAAATGGATGGTCTTTGAACTCTGAGACCCTCCATACACATACTACATCACATTTAATAATTTCTGCTTAAAAGCACCCTCACTCTGCCCCCGATCCTGGGTCTGGTCAAGTTAATGCCTACTATGTCAGTTTCTGTCTCATGAGTGTGTCTACTCTCTCTGCAAGCAAGTCAGGAGTCGATGGACTTCGTGTCCTGGGCTATTCCAGGCTGTCTTGTGATTGCTAGTTTCTGATTGATTGCCAATGCCAGACCAACAGCTTTGTGCGGGCAGGGAGCAGGCTTAGCATGGCAGCCAGGCCCTGGAGCGGCACAGTTACTGACACGTAGCATTCTCACCCTTCACAATGTCTCACACTGATGGAGAATCATCTTCTACCTGCTCAATACTCCTCCCCATGCTCTTTTCGTTGACCGACTCCATCTTCAGACCAAGCTGGGGAAGAAATGTGTCAACCCATTTCAGGGATGAGTAGACTGCAAGTCAAGGACATGTATAAGTTTGTTCAGTACATGGAGATTTCAGAGTCCTGTGTTTTCACAGCACAGTGACAGTGTGGAGTAGAGAGAAGAAACAGCGCATGAGTGACAGCTAATAGCAGGAGCATGGCAGGGTCCCACATGCTCTGTAAGATGCTTTCATGCCTGTGAGCTGTGAGTGCTGACTCTGTGTCAGCTTGTGAGCCTGGCTGAGTGGACATGGTGGTTAAGTAGGTACAGACCTCCAAATGAAACACTTTGAGGTCTGAGCTTCACCCTCTCTCAAGATCTGCTTCCCCCACTAGGACCCTCCTGCTTCCATAGACTGCCTGACCCCTCTCACTTAATCTTACTAGAATCATAGTAGAGCATGGAAGGAAAAAGGGTTGTTTTTATATCTCTAATTGAATCCTATGTTCCTCCTTTGCATTTAAACCTTAGTTTTCCCATCTGTAAAATGGGCAAAATATTTTGTTCATGAAATGACTTTGAGAAAAGAGATTATGTGATGGACTTACTGTGTTTTCAGCACAGGGAACCGAGCAGAGAGAAAAACCAGTTGCCCTCACAGCAGCTAAGGCTGAATGGGATATCAGACATTAAAAGCAGCATAGAAATAAACAGGCCATTTGCACCCGTGGAGAGGACAAAGGACTGGACTCAGAAGGGAGTGGGAGCCAGTCAAGACCAGGCTGCTTGGCAAACCACAGCATCTGCATGCCTCACTTGAGGGGGCATGCAGCAGGGGCCCTGCATGGGCCAAGGACCTGCTCACTTTGGGGCTCAGGGTCTGTGAACAAGAGGAGAAAGCTGGGCTGAGTGGTCTCTAAGACTGAGTTGTTTGTGCTGACATCCCAGATGTTTTTGACCCATGTCCAAGCACACGGCAAGAGAGAGCCATGTGACTCTCGTTCTGGAACGTTTCTGTTCCATTTCTGCGATGAAGAGGCTGTTTTGGGAGGAGGGACTGATCACTTCATCTCCAGGAAGTCCCTTGCCAGGATTTACTTCCTTCTCCCCACTGGCAGTGACAACTACTTCCTCTTTACTCCTTCTCAGGAACTGTGTCCCTCCTGTGGGTAGCATTCTGTGTCCCTTCACACCAAATCTCACAGGTACAGCCTGGTGATAAACCTACCGAGTGCTGGGGGAGTTCTGAGAACAGGAGCCTTGGAGGTAAGCTGGGAGCTGAAGATCTGGAGACAGGCTCTTGGTCTCCTCCTTGATTGTCCCTGAGTGTTCCCAAAGCTGCCCACTGGGCCTGCTCTCAAGTACCGTGTGCCCACATCGCCATCTTTTATGAACTCAGGCCAGGACACCAGAGACAGCAAGTATAGAAGTTGGTTGGTATATTTTCCAGACAAAGCCAGTGGCTAGGGAGGCGGTCGGAAGGGTAAGCGATGAAAGGAGACAGCTAGCCTCAGGCTCCTGAACAACAGTGAAGGAAGCTTCTTTAGCTTCCCCCTGCCTTTCCTTCTAGAGTCTGCCCCCTTGGTCTCTGGCAGCATACCAACTCGCTCCATCTCTCCCTTTCCGTACCTGGGACCTCACTCCTGCCTTTAGCCATCTGTGAATCAATCCTTACCCATTGCTCTGGACACAAGGTGTAAAGGGACCTCCCAGGGGCCTGGATGTTTTAGCCAAAGATGCCCTAAGGGAACAATTCCTGGGAGGCTGAACCAGCACTGTGTTTTAGGGCACAGAACACTCTGCACTTGTATTCTGGGTTTTAAAACTCCTCTTTGGATGGGGCACTCTAGGATCAGACGTTGAGAAAGGAGCAAAGATGTTATTCAGAGAAACACTACACCAAGAGCATTTCCAAAGGCAGTTCAGATAGCACATTATACTCCAAGGCAACCCCACGCCTCT
The DNA here is from genome assembly GCF_004664715.2 of Peromyscus leucopus. Lineage (NCBI taxonomy): Eukaryota > Metazoa > Chordata > Mammalia > Rodentia > Cricetidae > Peromyscus > Peromyscus leucopus. Next base: position 32,184,042 of record NC_051063.1, read on the forward strand.
CCCTCCACTCAGAAGAAGTGACAGTACCATTACAAGGCGGAGTCCATTGTCAACATTCAGTTCCCAAAACCTGATCACTCTACATCAGTGACATCCAGTTCTTCAGCTGCTGGCGGCATTTCAGATGTGCAATGGGGTTCTGGGTGTCACGCTGGGTGTGATAATGGAAGCACTCTGTCACCATCCCTGGTGCCTCAGCAGGAGCCCCTACCCATCCCGCTGCCTCATTGCACTTGGTTAGGAAGCTTTGCTTTGTCTGCACCCAAAACGGGGCATAGCTGTGTATTGGACTTGAAGTGTTCTGCCACAAACCAAGGCAGTTAATCCCTCCCCCCAAACAAAACAAACAAACAAACAACCTAACCAAGATGAACAAACAAACCACCACCACCAATCCCATACACTGCTCTACCTGAGTCTTGAAAGGCCAGGACATCTGTTTCCCTGTGAACCCTTAAACTGGACTTCTCTGTAGAGGAGGGGTGGTTGCTATGGATGGAACTCTTGAGCACTGCTGGCAACACTGTGTATTTTGAATCAGTTCCAAAGAGCAACTTGGAAGAACTGGGGCCTGGGAAAATGGGAACTTTAGCCTGGACAATGGAAACCAGAGGACCAGGCAATAGCAGAAGGCTGGCTGCCCCTCCCCCGGCACTGCCCCTGTCTGGGCCTCCACAGTGACTTGCAGAGGGTGCTGTGATTTTGTTTACAAGTCTGCAAGCACTTTGCAGTGGTCTTAATCCCAGGAAACCGCCCTTAAGTCCCATGTAATTATCTTGTTCACGGATACCTAGGGTGAGCCTGCTGAACAGGATGGGGTCCCCCATACTAGGCAGCACAGCAGCCACCCTTAGATAACAGGAAATGTGCCATGGGTCGGCTAAGCACCACTCTGGGTCCTTAATACTTTGTTTCTTCAGTACTCCATAGGTAAGCTAGTATCCCTGACCCACCTCTACTTAGTCCTGGAATTCAGCAACAAGGCAGAGTCAACCCCACTTAAGCAATTCACAGCCCAGAAGAGGGGACAGGTCATTAACAGGAACTGAATGGGACATTGCAATGTGCAAAATGTGACTGTGGTGTGGCACAGTGTGTTCACAGGGTGGCCCTGTCCCTCCTGTGACTCCTGCTCCTCTCTCTGCCTTTGTCCTGGTATATTTTCTGACTTAGCTGAGCCGCTAAGCTGCTTCTCCAAGGATCTCTCCTGACTCCTCAATACTCACAGAACCACATAGGCAGCAGATGACTTCTGCAGTGAAGTAATGATAAAAATTGCAAGGTGTATGTGTGTGCTCGAGAGTGTGTGCAGGTGTATGTACGATGATGTGCATGTGTAGACCCGAGGACAACCTCAGATGTTGTCGCTCAGGCAGTATCCACCTGGTTTCTGAGACAGAGTCTCTCACTGGAACCTAGGCCTTGCCAATTAGGCAAGCCTGGCTGGGGAGTGCCATCCAGGGATCTACCTGTCTCTACCACCCTAGGGGCACCAAGTGCACACCACCACACCCAGCTTTTGACTTGGGTGATGCCAACAGAACTCAGGTTCCCACATGAGGTGGCAAACACTTCACTGGACAGCTACCTCCCAGTTCCCAACTCCCTCTAATTGCAGGTTTTGATGTTTAGTTTAATACAATGGTTGTGTACAATTAAAAACCTAGTTCTGCTTTGTCTCTACATCATGGTATCTCAGCAAGTCTTGTCCAACAAACTACTTGCTTGTCACCAAGGCTAATACCAATGTCCAAACCCAAGCAGAGCCCCTGGAGTGTATTTCACAGTGTCTGGGTTCCAGACTGGCTGAGTGGCAGGGACACTTCCTAAGATGCTCAGCTTGCTGAGGCAGTCAGACCCTTAAATAGAATCTACTGTGTTCTTAGTGCCCTGGGCTCCTGTATGTTTAATGCCTTGCGTATCTGCTTTCTGGGCCAAACTCATGAAATTCTAAAAGGGAATTATCTGTCTCAGACAGCAGTTACAATGGAAATAAAAGCCATTGGTACCCAGTGTTATCAGGCTGCTCAATTTTTCATTGGTATTTCAAGATAAAAGGAGTTGTGTTAACCCAGGTTGTCACTTCCTCTTAGATGTGCTTAGAGACTGCTGTAAAAGCTACCAGTACCCTGGTCTAGCTTGGCCTGCAGGCAGGCTCCTCTGAGGCTGGGAATCGTGGGGCCATTAGATCTGCTCTGGGTACACAAGAAGTCAGAAGGCATCTGGCTATCTCACTGTTTTCAGTGTGGTCCAGAGCATTGGCAACCCCCTCCCACCAGTGATTGGGGGAAAGAGAAAATACCCACCAGACAGCTCAAATTCCAATAATTGCAGTAGTAGTGTCCAAGTCATTGGGCTGCAGTTGCATGTTTCTGGGTTATGTGTTGTTTAAAATAAGCAGGTCTCACCCAGTGCAGATGTTCATCTGTGAGGTGGGTTTAGCCATGTTCAACTGCACGGAAAAGGCTCATGCTTGGACCGAGAGCTGGCTAGAGTCAGACTCGTGCATCATATCGATAGACGCTCTCTTCTCGCTGTCTGCCCACCTCTCTTCCTTGCGTGTACTGTAGCCAAAAGAAAAGAAAAGAAAAGAAAAGGAGTGTGGCCTGTTGCGGAGAATGCTAATACAACTGACTAACCTGTTTTAGAGACAGAGACAACTACTTTCTGGAAGTTTCTACCTTAATCTATGTGACCCTTGACTGCTACTATTTTTAACTTGCCCGTTTAGCTATTAAAAGTTTTCTCTGACTTCATTGCTGTGACTAATCAGCAACCTAAGCATAGGGAGGGGTGGAGCGTGGGGAGCAAGACGCAGCAACAACCCGCAGGTGAGTGTGGGTGTGGGGTTGCTGCTTGGTCTTGAGCTGCTGTCTTCGGGAACCTTCCTTGGATGCCTATTGCAGGGCTGTCCAGACTGGTGAACAACAGGCCTTGTCCACTTGAACTCACATGAGGTGGTTGACGTCCCTGGGCTCCTTTCCTAGACAGCTTCCCCCACTGCGTACTTCTCCGTGGCAGTCGTCTTCTAGAGCACGGGGCAGGCATCAGTGGTGTTCCCATCAACCAGGCATGTGGCGGAGCAAGGGCGGTCTTTTATTTTATTTTATTTTATTTATTTATTTATTTATTTATTTTTGGTTTTTCGAGACAGGGTTTCTCTGTGTAGCTTTGAACCTTTCCTGGATCTTGCTCTGTAGACCAGGCTAGCCTCGAACTCACAAAGATCCACCTGCCTCTGCCTCCCGAGTGCTGGGATTAAAGGCGTGCGCCACCACCGCCCTGCTCTTTTTGTAGTTAAGAAATTCTAGCATCTTTAGTCTTTGAAAACTTCACACATCTATGCAATGTATCTCGATCACACTCACCCCTACTCCTTCCTTCTGATGTCCTCCCCCTCTGCTCCCCTCAACACAACTATTTCCCTACCAACTGCATGTCTTTTCAAAATAATTTATAAGCCACTGAGTCCTGTTAGTGTCACCCATATGTAGGTGGGTGCGGGGGTCATCTTCTGGGAACCTGCACAAAGAAAAGTCATTCCCCCGCCCCCTCCCCCAGAGTCAGCAGCTGCCAGTAGCTCTTCAGGGAAGGGTAAGGCCTTGGGAGCTCCTCCTGGCTAAGTGCTGGAATTCTATTTTAATTAACCAATTAATTAATTAATTTGAGTCAGGGTCTCATTATGCATCTCTGGTTGGCCTGGAACTCACAGAGATCTGCTTTCCTCTGCCTTCTGAGTGTTGGGATTAAAGGAGCGCTCCATCACCCCTGGCTCCTGCTGGAAGCTTTTAACTGGCTTCATCTTGTACAAGTAACCTCAGATGTATGTGTACAACAGCATGCCACGTCCAGAGGACATTTCACAACACTTCTCCCTATCTTCCTGCTCTTAGCATGCCCCCTTCCTTGAGCCTTGTGTGTGAAGGAGCGTATTTCCAGATTGTTGACCAGGGCCTTGAAGGAATTGTTTTTTAATTTTGAGGAAGATTCTCTGATGTACAGACTTGCAGAAGTCATTGCTCACTGCTCACTTATGCTCACTGCTTGCTTATGCATGCAAATGACAAGGGACCAAGAACAAGGGTCCTCCTTCTATGGATACTTCTAGATCTCTTCCTCCTGGGGCACCAACTGCTCCCACCTCCTCTGAATTCAAAGTGTAACCAAGGCAGAGGCTGTGCCCTGACAGCATGGTGGCTGCTGTGTCAGCTCCTCTGGGGAAAGCTCATTGGTGACTGGAACCCTGGTTTGGGGAGTGACATGGTGACCGAGTAAGAAGGACTTCAGGGTAAGGAAGTGGGAGCCCGTGTTTTCCTCTCCATTGAGGTATCTGGAGACCTTCTGGAGAAAGCAGTTCTTGACAAAATTAGCTCTCATTCCAACCCCGGTCTGGCCAACTGCTACTCAGCTCATCTTGGGGAACTCAGGTCTCTTTCCAGAATCTCAACTGTCTATCAGAACTGAGAAGTTCATGGTAGGGTCCATCCTTGCTTGGAAAATTGTGAAATAATATTACATATAGAGAGCACACAGTTGATACCATGGTCCTGTTGGTATCAAGTACTGAATAGAAATCCACTGTCAATAATCTGCACTATTTTTTGTTTGTTTGTTTGTTTATTTATTTATTTTGGTTTTTCGAGACAGGGTTTCTCTGTGCAGCTTTGCACCTTTCCTGGATCTTGCTCTGTAGCCCAGGCTGGCCTCGAACTCACAGAGATCCACCTGGCTCTGCCTCCCGAGTGCTGGGATTAAGGGTGTGTGCCACCAACACCCGGCCTGTTTGTTTATTTTTATACAATATATTCTGACCATGTTTCCCCCATTCTCCATCTCCTCCCAGATCCTCTCCACCTCTTCACCTCCCTACCCACCCAACTCCACATCTTTATATTAATGTGGTGGTTTGAATGGGAATGGCCCCCATGGACTCATGTTTGAATACTTGGTCCCATTTGGTGGAACTTTTTTAGGAAGGATTAGGAGGTGTGGCCTTGTTGGAGAAGGTGTGTCACTGGGGGCAGGCTTTGAGATTTCAGGAAATCCTTGTGATTCCCAGCCATCTCTTTTGCCTCATGGTTGAGGGTCAAGGTGTAAGCTCTAAGCTGTTCCTTTGTTCCATCATCATGGACTCGAAGCCGCTGAAACCATAAACCAGATTAAACGCGTTCTTGTACAAGTTGTACTGGCCGTGGTGTTTTATCACAGGAATAGAAAAGTAAAGTAACTAGGACACTAGAGTGGCGACTACCTGCAGTAGAAGGAAATGGCAAACACAGTTAAAGCGCAGGAGTTGGTGGGGGAAAGGCAAGAGGCAGACTTGTTACTGATAAGAAAAGCAGTTTGGAAAAGGGACAGTTGGGGAAGGTTTCCCAGGCACCGGTGCTGATTAACAACAGAGCTGGCATCTCTTGCAGACACTGGTTCCCTCTTGATGAGGCTGCTTTCTTGTTCAAACATTGAAAACCCACTTTTAGAAAACTGTACAAAAGTTGAAGAAAATGAAACTAAGACCCATGTGTAGTTTATGGAAATCTTGCTTCATAGCTGTGGCTAGTGGGATAACTTCTTGGGTCAGGAAAATGATTGCTTCCCCTACTATGTCTCTAATTACACAGGGTTACCCTGGGGAGGGGTTCTAATTCTCCATCTTAGCAGGAAGAAGAGGCTAAGTATTACATATCACATGCTCACATACACACAGATACACAGACATATACACACCCCCACATATAAACATCACACATACATGCCACATAGATATGCCACATATATAACTACACATACCATACACATATCGCATTACATTACAGATACATACTATATGCCTAATACACATATAGACCACACATACCATGTGAAAGTCACACAAGCCATACATATCACATATACACACTACATATACCACATACACATCACTTATACACTGTTGCTGGAGGGCTTCTCTCCAGGTTCCCCAAGCTCCTCAGTCCCACAATCCACTTATAAAATAATCAATCAGACGCTTATATCACTTATAAACTGTATGGCCGTGGCAGGCTTCTTGCTAACTGTTCTTTTATCTTAAATTAACCCATTTCTATAAATCTATACCTTGACACGTGGCTCGTGGCTTTTACCAGCATCTTCACATGTGGCTTGTCCTGGTGGTGGCTGCAGTGTCTCCTCCCTCAGCCTTCTGCTTCCCAGAATTCTCCTCTCTCCTTGTCCCACCTACTTCCTGCCTGGCAACCTACTTCCTGCCTTGTGACTGGCCATCAGTGTTTTATTTATATAGAGCAATATCCACAGCAATACACACCATATACCACATATATACCGCACACGCACACCATACTACTTATACATCATACATATCATATGTACAGTATGTACACACTACACATACCACATACATACTACACATACACACCATACACATCACACACATCACATATCACCTACACACCACACATTCATATCATATACACACCACATATATATAGTATACATACAATATACATACATTGTACACACCACCATACAAATCTATGTACATAGTTGTGGTGATATATTGTGTCCCCCAATATGTTGTGCACTCCAATAGAACTTATCTGGAGATCAGAGGAAAAAGCCAGCCACTATATTAAACATAGAAGACAGGCAATGGTAGCACATGCCTTTAATCCCAGCATTTGGGAGCCAGAGATTCATATGGATCTCTGTGAGTTCAAGGCCACACTAGGAACAGAGCCAGGTGTGGTGACACACGCCTTTAATCCCAGCACTAAACATGTCTGGAGGTATATACAGACAGACAGGAAGTGATGTAGCTGGGTGGAGAGAGGAAGAGAGATGCGGAACAGAAAGGCAAATAAGTGTGGGTATACAAGAAGTAGGTCTCTTTGGCTGAGGATTTCCAAGTGGTAAGAACATGGCTGGCTTTTTCCTCTGATCCTAAGATAAGCTTTACTAGGGTGCACAATATATTGGGGGACACAAAATATCACCACACATAGCACACATGTACACCACACACATACCACAGATGCATCCCACACATTTCACACACATGTAGACCACATACACACATACCCCCACACATATCACAGACCACACACACACACACACTACACAAATTTGCACATTCTCCCCCAGCACCACCCCCCTTTCTGCATGCCACACATACTTCATACATACATGTGCACGTGCACGCTCAATCTCATATATCAATGCACTGCCTCTCAAAGCAGAGCGCCCAAGGAAGACAGGCCCTTCAAAATCCAGACTGCAGCTGTGTTGCGTATGCACAGCCAGCATTATAAAAACACATCCTTTGTCCCTGGCTCTCACCGACTCAAAGTTCAACACGGATCCAAGGGACTGGCAAACTGGTCTTTGCTGTAATGCTGATACTCAGGGTTGAGAGCCAAACAACTCAACACACACAACACTCAATGAGATGGCAAGAGATCCCTCTGGGCTGGCTCAGAGCTGTGAGCCTCGCTCTGCCTGTGATCCATCACCCCAAGTCTGTTTGCTGGGGAAAGACCAGAGTGTTTTCTTGTCTCAGGCTCAGGTGAGAGAGGCAGCACTTAGCGTGATTACTTCATGTAGTCCTTCCTTCAGTGCGACTTCTGGTGTAGATGTGTATGCAGGTGTTTGAGAGTGTTGGCATGTGAAATCACGTCTAATTACAGTAAGAATGAAACCTTGGCCAAAGGAAGTGCATGAGTTAATCTCCACTGTGATCCTAAAGGAAGGTTACGCTATAGTAAGGACCACGGTCAAGTGCTGGGCACAGCCCTGAGTCCTGTCAGAATTCTGCCTTCTGTTTAACCTTCCCAACTGACCATTTACCTGACCGCTGTCTTCCTTGTTTGAAGAGACTCACCTTGCAGAGATCGCATGCTTAATGCTTTTCTTATATTCATTCTCTCTCTTTCTCTTTCTTTCTCTCTCTCTCTCTCTCTCTCTCTCTCTCTCTCTCTCTCTCTCTCTCTCTCTCTCGTGTGTGTGTGTGTGTGTGTGTGTGTGTGTGTGTGTGTGGCCATGTGTGTGTGCAGGAGCTTTTGCATAGCTGAGTGGAAGCTAAACGTTGAGGTCAGGTGTTTTCCTCTACTGTTCTTCACCTTGATGATTGAGACATGGTTTTCTCCCTAAACTTGAGCTCACCAATTCAGCTAGACTGGCCGGCTGGCACACCCCAGGAGTCCTCTCTCCACCTTCCCAACCCTAGGATTACAGGTGTGTGTTACTGTGCCTCGCTTTGTTTGTGCATACTGGGACTGAACTCAGGTTGTCATGACTGTGTGACAAGCTGAGATGGCACATTGCCCACTGAGACACCTCCCAAACCTCTTCTACTCATTCATTTTAGTTTCTTTCCAGGATTACATAGAATAAGGACTTCAAAAGGGAATGATTAGTCATAGCCCACGGGACAATTCCTGCCCACCACCTGCTTGGTAAATAAAGTTGTGCTGGCACATGGCCCCATTGATTTGCTTATGTGTTATCTGTAGCCTCTTTCATACATCAGGATTGAGCAGTTGTCATGGAGACCATATGGTTAGCAAAGCCCAAAATATTAACTATCTGGTTCATTTAAAAAATAATGTACTGACTCCTAACTTATAGTATTAGTGTTGGAGTCAATCATACTGGTGTTCAAATAGAGTTTTGGTTTCTTATTAGCTGTGACATTGGGAAGTTGCATAATCTCTCTATGAAATCAGCATCTACTCAATGGGGATGCTGAGTGCCTACTTTGGAGGGCTTGGGGGAGAACTGAGTGAGACTGTATTTACAGAAACCTACACCATGTGCCTGGCACCGAGTAAATGCTCAGTAAGGGGTAGCTCTGCTGGCCACTCACTCCCACATCAAGCAAGTGTGAGCGTGGGTGGCTGCTCATCCTTCTGCACAGCAAACGCCTATCAGAAGTCTGCCTTCCCCGGGCTTACATTCTGCTAGGAGCAAGAAAGGTAGTGATCAGGAAAAGAAAAGGACAGGTTAATTTTAGACAGTGGTAAGCGCTGTAAATAAAGTAGAATGACATAGAATAAAATGACAAGGCTGGGACAGAAAGTGCAAATGGAGCTGAGAGCTAAAAATAAGAATGAATCAGCAATATAAACACTCAAGAAGGCGTGGTCCTGGCAGGCGGAACCAGAAACACACAGGCCCTGAGCCAGATGAGCTTAGACTGACTGGTTCCAGAAGAAAGAGGTGGCCTGGGGACTGTGGCATTGAGGGAGAGGAGAGTGGCAAAGGGCAGGTGAGGGACAGCAGACAGGGTAGAGGCAGGTGAGAGCCTGTGCCCGAGGGAAGGGGTTCAGCTCAGAATCAGGAAATCTGAGACAGAGCTGGGACAGTGTGAACGCGGCGGGCCTGTGGCCTCAATCCTCGTTCTCTGTAGGAAGTAGTATTCCTCCTTGATGCTGGCACTGGTCACCACTGGAACTAGGAATGAGCATAGGAATGAGCAGGGGGCCTCACAAGCCCTGTCTCTGTCATGAAAATCCCATCACACCACTCTACTAAGCTCGGCCATCTCCTGGGGCTTTTCTCCATACAGTGCCCTAACTCACCTGACAAATCTTTAGGCCAACGCTAGTAACGCTTTGAAATCACTCTTTATCAGGAATCTTTGTGCTTCTCCAGGTAGAGCACTTAAGAGGCATATCAGTTAATGTAATCTCCAAGCTTCCAACAGTTTCCAGCAACAGAAGGCCACCAGATAAGCATTCATGGCTCTGGTTCCCATAATTAGCATTTCTATTTTGTCCTAATCGCTGAACAGGCGTGAAGGGCCTGTGTGATAATATTTTACCTGCTTGAGGCTTAATAAAAGCCTCAGATACCATCAGTTACCCAAACTGCCCCACATTTGCTAATAATAGCCATGCAGTAGCCACAGTCATGAAGTGCAACTGTATACTCTGCTTGGAAGTCCAGCAGACTTTTAGATTGCCTACCGTAGCCATTGCTTTTCTTGTTGCCATGACAAAGCTGCCCAACAGACACAACTCACAGAGACAGGGGCTGGTTAGGCTCACAGTTTCGGAAGGTGCCACGTACCCGGGGGAGAAGTTGTGTTATCTGGAGGGGCTCAGTCCAGGGTGGCAGCATCGGTGGCGCAGCTCCTTCCCATCTTGGAGGATCGGGAAGTTGAAATCTCAGTGGTGGAATGAAGCTGGGCTGGAGATCTGAAGGCTTCTCCAGTGGCTTACATCTAACAGCTAGGCCCTGTGTGCCCATGGCTTCAGAACATTCCCCCAAAACACCACCAGCTGGGACCAAGTGTTTAAACACATGACCCTGTGGGGGACAATTCACATTGGAACCACAATCTCTGCCTTCTGACTTAGATAACTTCTTTTTTATCTCCTTCATTCTCCTTTTCCATCACCTTCACCATCCTCAAAATCACCCTTTATTGAAGCAGTATAATCAGCTTTTTGTCACTATAACAAAATACCCAAGGCAGGCTAACTTTATAAGGAAAAGAGGTCTATCTATTCAAAGTTCTGGAGGTGTAAGTGAGGGGCCACATATGGTGATGGCATTCTTGCTGGCACAGTCTTATAATGTCACATGTCAAGAAACATGGAGGCTATGTGTGTAACTGTAATTCCGTCCTACTTTTTATAAAACTGTGAGCATTCAGGTGTGGGATCTCCTTTCCTGTTGCCTTATATAACCCTGTTCACTTCTGAATATCATACTTGGACTAAGTTCCTGTTCTTACTGCCATTTACATGTGACCCTGCTGATTAAGCTTCTGTGTGAGGGCTGGGATGTTGGTGGCTCAGTGGTAAAGCATTTGCCCAGTATTTACAAGGGCCTGGGTTCAAGCCCAGCATAGCTCCACCCCTCCGGCATAGATACACACACACACACACACACACACACACACACACACACATAGTCTATATCAGAAGTACTGTGAAAATGTGTGTTTCAGGATAATACACATTTTTGCCTCACATATGTGGCTTCTTATTCATTTATTTACTTACTTATTTAATCATTTGTTTATTTATTTTTAATTTCAAGGTAGAGCCTTGTGCAGCCCAGGCTAGTCTCATGCTGAGATTAGCCTTGAACTGCTAATCCTCCTGACCCCACCTCCTAAGTGCTGGGTTTCTGGTAATGTATCACCATACCCAACTATGTAGTGGTTTTTGGTGGTGAGAATATTTAAAAATCTACTCCCTCAGCAATTTTCAAATATATTATCTCCCATTGTTTGTCTCTTCTGCCAGCCTGGGTCACTACCATTATACTCTCTGCTTCTTTAAGCCCAACACTTTCATAGTCAATGTAAACTTGAAGTTATAGAGTATTAGATTTTAAGTGCCTGGCTTATGATTCTTAGTATAATACATTCCAGGTTCACCGTTGTCTCCACAAATCATGGGCCTTCTTTACTTTTCTTTTTTCTTTTCTTTTTTAAGCTGACTAGTTTTCTCATTGTGTGTGTGTTTTATATATTCATCCATTAGTAGACATTTAGATTGATTCTATATTTTGGCTACTGTGAATAATGCTTTAATAGACATGGGAGTTTAGCTGTCTCTTCAACACACTGGCATTTTCTTTGGAATTACAACCAGAAGTGGGGTAGATCATATAGTATTCCTGTTTTTAAAATTTTAAAGGAACCTAACATTGTTTTGTATATTAGTCATACTATAAATACATATTCTTAAGTACAGGGACCATGAATAACCTTAGAAATGATTGTGAACTGGCTAAGAAGAAATGAAAGCATGTACACACCGAGTTTTCCAGAGGAAATGCCTGAAATTTCATAAGGTTAAGATTTTTATTTTGATGTCACAAAGTTATGAATTATTGCTTTACAAACTCTGTCAATAGTGCAATTACTACCCCCATAAACAAAGCCTCTAAGTTTATAATCAGAAAAGGAAAATGATCTGGGTTTGAAGATAGAGAAGCTTATTGTTCTCAAATACCTCCTTTATCAATTATTATTGTCAATACACATTGACAACTGGGATTGATGCCTGGATCAACTGTCCAGTTCTCTTAAAGACACACGACAGTATCTATTATATATCAGAGAGTATCTCAGAAACTTATATTTTTTCTTGGATTTTTTAGACAAGGTCTTGTTATATAGCTCAGGCTGGCCTCACACTTAGTAATTATTCTCCTGCTTCAACTTCATAAGTGTTTGGATTATACACATGACATATTTTAACTCTAAACCCATGTCTCAGTATAAAGGAAGTATTATTATAAGCTTTGCTTTACAGATACAAAAAAGGGGGATAAGTGAGAGAGTGGGGGAGGGAAGGAAGATTGACGGTTATAGGATAGAGACATGATAGTGAGATGATGATAGAATTAAAAACAAATTGCATAATTACATTTACATCAACATTCCTTCACAAAATTTGGATATGTGGTTGGTCAGGTTTAAGTATGAGCTCAGAATAATTACACTATTGGACATGTCTGAGCAGCTGTGATGCCTTGCTATAATCCCAAAGCACATTCCTAACTAATAACAGGATACATATATGTGCCACCACGGTTTTAGAATAATAAAAGTTTGCCAGTCATATGTTGAGGCCAGGTAGTTGATTGTTCTGCTTAATTACAATTTGTCTGAGAGTCACTCTAGCTAAATACATGGGGTTAATTAGCCACATAGGCCATTTTATTTTAGGTACTATTACCATTATTTAAAATTCACATAGTGTGCATGGGCTTGTTCCAACTCTGTAGAGTTAAGAATCAAGTCAGTCTTATCTCCAAGAAGCTAAAATTCCATTCATTCCAGTATTTGATCAATTGCCGAGGCTTTGGATAATCATTAATTCTTGGTCTAGATTGTATTTGTTCAGTAGTTAATGAGCAAGTGACCTAGAGATTTAGATGGACTACTCTAAGGACTTCACTTATAAATAACCTAGAGAAAAACCACCTCACTGGTATTGACATTTATCTACCTATACATTAACTAAAGTTCCTAGGAATTCTACGATTTTTGTGTGCAATTTACACATGACTTGTGGAAATGTAGCAGGGCCACATGAGCAGAACTGGTGACAGCTTTTGAATGTAGTAGCTGTAGTATCATTGATAAATGGAGTCACGCTGTAACACAAGCAGAAAAAAAAAAAGTGCAATGAGATGGGTGTGTTCTTCATCCTGAGTGACAAGCTGGCTTCATGATCCAGCCAATGGTAGGGTAACAGGAGAAAAGGGAGAGAGAGCTGCAACCTGACTTCCCCTGGGATTTGGGATAATGGAAAAGCCACCCCCAGTATCTGCTTCTGTTAGGAGATGACGTTTTGACATGCTTAGTGACAGCCGAACTAGACTCGACTGAAACCACACCTGACTGCAGTTTCACTTTGTATTTACGTTTTCCTTTGGGTCCCATTTGTGTAACAAGATGGACATATTCTTCACCTTGAGTGACAAGATGGTTGATGACTAACTCTTTGCTTTGGAAACCATTTCTTTGGGAAATTTCTAAGTTAAAAACCAAAGACATTTGCATAGAGCATGTTTCTAATGCCCAAGTGAATACATTTCCCAAAAGAAAATCTTTGAGCTTTTCTGTTTCTTTGAAAGTAATAAAAACAAATTTTCTCAGAAGTATACTAAAAAAAAAAGTGTTAATTAAATTTGGTCGATCTTCCTCTCAATTATACTTAATGAGTGAAGTCCTAGTTTTCTTTGAACTCATTAGAAACAGAAAACATTCAAAATAGTTCTGACCTTCTGTCGTAGTTAGGGTCTCTATTGCTGTGAAGAGACACTGTGACCACAGCAACTGTTATAAAGAAAACATTTAGTTAAGGCTTGACAGTTTCAGAGGTTTAGTCCATTATTGTCATGGAGGCATGCAGGCAGACATGGTGCTAGAGAAGGAGCTGAGAGTTCTACATCTTGATCTGCAGGCAACAGAAGCAACCGTGTGCCACACTGAACATAGCTTGACCTTAGAAGACGTCAAAACTCACCTCCACAGTGACACATCTCCTCCAACAAGGCCACATCTGCTCCAACAAAGCCATACTTCTTAATAGTGATACTCCCTATGGGGTCCATTTTCTTTGAAAGTATCATACCTTCCTTTTCATGGAAATTCTCTCCTTAACAAAGGCTGATGCTAAGAGAGGAAGAATAGCCATAAGACCATCTCTGGCTACTTCTAGTTCTTCCTTTAAATACTTGAAAAGTCTTTTCATGATTATTGGGCAGAAGTGTATTTAGATCCCATCGTCAGCTTGGCTTTTGTTTATGGCTGTGATAGTCTAGTCCAGTGGTTCTCAACTTGTGGGTTGAGATCCCCTTGGGAAAATATTGTCTCCAAAAATATTTATATATCATTCACTACAGTAGCAAAATCACTGTTATTGAAGTAGCAGTGAAAATAATTTTATGGTTGGGGTCACCACAAAATGAGGAACTGTATTAAAGGGTTGCAGTGTTAGGAGGGTTGAGAACCATTGTTCTGGTCCATGGCCCCCAGCCCCTTATCTTGTGTAGTTGCTCACTTCTGGGAACCTAGTACATACTCTCTTTTGTACTTACATTGCTTCCTAAACTCTGACCCAGATATTGGTGGGGATGTGGAGTAGATGGGAAATCCATTGCCATTTTTCTGCTTTGTAAGAAGAAGCAGTGTGCTCTGGGAAGTGCAGATGTATCTTTCTTGAGGAACTGAAAGAACTTGTATTAGTTATTTTTCTGTTGCTGTGATAAAACACCAGAGCTGAGGGAACTTAGAGAAGAAAGGGTTTATTTGGGACTATGATTCCAGAGGGATAAGAGTCCATCATGGTGGGATGGCAGCCAGAGCAGGAAGCTGAGAGCTCGCATCCTCAACCACAGCCATGGAACTAGATGAGTGAACTGGAAGGGGTGTAAGGCTTTTACACGTGATGAGCTTCCTCTAGCCAGACTGCAGCACCTAAAATGCCCAAAATTATGCCACCAATTGGGGACAGAGCATTCAAATTCCCAAGGCTATGGGACCATTTCTCATTCAAACTAACACTAGAGGCCAAGGTGGCTAAATTCAGAGAAAGCATGAGAAGAAAATGAAGGGAGGGAGTTTGCAAAGGCAAACTTGGACAGGCAGTAGAGAACATGTTTAAGACAGTGGCATGTAAGGGACAATTGAATAAATTTTAATTAGTTGGAGTAGGGATAAGTGTTGACACAGCCTGTGTTGTCTTTTTAAATGTTTGTTTTGGATAATGTGAGGAGGGGATGCTTGAAAGGGTAGAGGGTGGCAGGACTAGATGTGGGGACCCCACAGTAAGCTGTTCTGCTTCCCAGATAGTGATGTCTTGGTTTAGGTTAGAGTGGAGGGAAGGGAAATAGGTGAGTGATGTGTTCTTGGAGACCTTGGAGATAACACAGATGGGACTTCACGTTGGATTGGTTCCGGGAAGAAGTCTACAGTAAGACCGAAGTTCCAGGTCTGAGAAGTACAGTGTATGGGGTAGAACTGAGGAGAGCCTTGAGCCAGCAGAGGACATCAAGAGAAGTATATCCAGTGGTGGAAAGGAATTCAGGAGGGTATGGGTTGTCGAGTCAGGGGAAGTTGATTTTTCTTACACTCAGCTTTGACTTGCTCTGTAAACTATAGAACTCACAGTAGAAAAGTTCCCTTGGAGGTGTCCTAGTCTCCTATGCTCTTCTGGGAGACCAGATGCCTAGTATCCCATCATTCCTGCCGGCATCTCCTCACCAGACCACTTGCCCAGTGTCTTTCAAGAACAAATGACAAGGTTCAGAGACAGGTTCAGACAATACTTAGGAACAGACAGCTTCCCTGTACAAATGTGTCTTCAGAGGTGCAATGGCCAGGCTCCTCGAGAAGACGAAGGCACACCTTTGTGCTGGATGTGCACTGGCCTGGCTCCTTAGAACTCCGTCTATTTCTTCATCTCAGATTAAGGCCTTTGCTTTATCTCAGCCCACCAGAATTGCCATGGATTGTTCTGGAGATATCTGGGCTGTTCCTTCCTTTCCCCACATGCTTGGTGAGATTACTGTAGCTACTGAAATGTGAACAGACTGACACACGGATCAAGAGGGCAAGGTCGTCTTTCCGCAGTCTTGACAATCAGTAAGGTGTCTGTCAATACACGGCTTCCTTCTGTGTGGCTCACTTAGGGGCTCCCTGAGCAAGGTCCCTGTAAGAACTGTTTGCCAGCAGGCATGCAGAATCTGCCCAAACTCACTTGGGGTCGTTTGTTGCTGCATCGTAACTCAGCTCATCCTGACTCACCCAGAGGCACTTTTGCCAGAAAACAAACCTGAAGGGTTTATGTGAGCTTTGGAATTTTGGAGAAGAATCTTTGCTGGGATCCAAGCTCAAGAGAGTAGGATTCTTATTTATGGCCCCGAGGACTCCACAAGGAGTGTGTTTTCCAAGCACAGGCTTTACACCATAGATCTCTGGAGATGAGAACTGTCAAAGAACTATGGTTATGTCCATAGCACATCTCGACTAGGCATAATGATGGCTGCTGTTGAGGAAATCCCACCTGTGGCAGGTACTGTACTAAGGATTTTGTATACATTATTTCATTTTCATTCCCAAATAATACAGTCAGTAAGTGAACATAGAAAATCAACGATCCAGGTAGGTGACTTGGGGGTCAGAGAGGGTTAAAGCAGGGCATATGCAGTAGGGGAAGCAGACTCTGTCTCCACATCCCTTGCAGAACTCTCAGACATTCTGCTATAAAGGTGTGTGTGTGTGTGTGTGTGTGTGTGTGTGTGTGTGTGTGTGTGTGTGTGTGTGTGTGTGTGTTGGGGGTGGGAGCTCTGATCTCCCAGTGAACTATTCAGTTATTCAGTCAACTAGATCTGAGTGACAGTGCCCTGTGCTCTCTCAGGCAGAGGGCCTTAATAAAAGAATCTCTTTTCTCAGGCTAAGGACATGGCATCCCAGCCCTAGCTGCCAGGTTATGTAAGACTATGGGCATGTGTTCTGGAGTCAGACATCTAAATTCATGTGAGGGTCCTGCCACTTAACTACATTCACTTGACCTTCCCTCTGTGCCTCGGTTTCCCTTCCTGGAAGTAGATGTGTAAATAGTTCCCAGCCTGTATGGCTGTAGGAAGGACAGATTCCCCCATTTCCCTTTTTGACATCAGATCCTTTCTACCCCACCCCTGCCCACGCTTTCTTATTGGGGAAATGATGGGTCAGGCCTCCCTGCAGCTTGTTTTCTGCTCACAGGAAGGCCAGCCAGTGTTTAAAGTGCTGAGAGAGGGAAAGGCAGGCTCTGGTCCTTTGGCTGGGTGGTGGCTCTGTGGTTGAGGCTGCTCTTGGCAGCCTGCCTCCTGCGTCCAGTTGACTGACTCTCCAGACTTTGGGAGCATAGTGATTTGTGTTTCTGCTAATCTCTGGGTTGCCTCCCAGGGCAATCCCAGGATCTTTCTAAGAGGTTTTCCGTGTGAAAGTCCCACTCTCGAGCTCTCTGGCATGGACTGTGTTTTCCTGGCTGCTCCATGGCTGAGGCCAGCCTGAAACAGTGCCTACAATGTGTGCAGGACTGTGCTTGGCACACAGCAAGTGCAGCATAAAGGGAGCTTACAAAATGAACCTGCTGCCCACCAGCTCCTGCCCTGCCAACTTGCCCCAGGCAGGCTCCTGGGAACAGCAAAGCTCCCAAGCCACTGCCCACTCCTCCTTCCAGACTGCTCCCATCTCCAGACCTGTCTGTTAGCTCTTACCTAATCTAACAAGGTGAGAGAGATGCAAACCCCAGCATGACATTCATATCCTATGTCACAACTTAAGTTTTCAAACTCACTGTGGCCTACGACACGGTGCCGTATCTGGTCCCGACTTTCTTCTAACCTCCTCTGTGGCTTCCTTCTCCTTGAGCCTCACTGGTCCTGGCTCAGCTCTCCAGCTCTGTCTTCCCTCTGGGCTCTGGAATTTCTTTGGCTCCTGCTCAGGTATTCTCTGTGCTCCTTCTACGGGAAGTCATTTTCACCCTGGGTAAGTAAGTGTGGAGTCCTCCACCTAGAAACACTCTCTGAATGTGACTAGGATTTCTGGCTCCCCTGGGATTCTCAGCTCTGTGACACTCATCGTATGACTTAAGATGAGACAGAGCAGAGCATGGGTGAGAAAAGGTGGTTCTAGAACAGGAGGCACTCTCAAGACAGAGTGAACAATGACCACAGAGGCCCTCAAGGAGGAAAGGCTCTCACAATGGTCAGGGATGATTGTTTAGGAAAGTGCCTTCATTCCATGAGAGTAGACATTGGCAAGATTAAGCGTTACATTGACCTATTTGTTTAGGTAGACTTTCTCCATTTCTTGAAATTTTAGGAACAGATATCTTTTCAAAGGGTGTTTTCCCATCCAGGTGATTGACAGATTGACAGGCTCATTTGTATTAACTTTTTTTCTTCTTCTTGAGATAGGATTTTAGGTAGCACAGGCTAGCCTTGAGCTCACTGTGTAACTAAGGGTGACAGTGAGTTCCCAGTCCTTCTGCCTCTACCTGCTGAGTGCTGAGATGACATAATGGCCATCCAGCCTACTAATCTCTAGTTAGAGACTTACCATGACTGTCACAAGGCTGCTCTCCTCACTATTCTGTGACATGAACTCTTGATAGTTCTTATTTCATCTTTCCTATTTTATTTGCTTATTACCTCTCATCCTATTTCCCTCTCCTGTGTGTCAAGGTCCACTGGACTCTTTGCTCACCAGGACCAGATCCATGTATGACATTTTAATTTTTCTACCACCAACACTTAGCAAGACACCTAGTACCCAACAGACTCTGGTGAGTTGTGAATGAGTGAATGTTGCATTAACCCATCTTTAAGCCATTCCTCAGATGTCAAGAATGATCATCGTTAGAAGTCAGCCCCTGTCCCTTACCTGGGCATGCATGCTGTATGGAGGACCATGTAGAAGCCCTGACTCATTTTTGCTGGGTCTTCCTAATCCTTGCCTGGGTCCTGTGTAGCTCTCAGAGCTCTATTCCTTCTGTGACAAGCTCCACCATGTGGGCCTTCCCTGAGGCTCCAAAGACTCACTTCACCTGAAGGTCTGTTGCCTCCAGCACTTTGTACTGGATGAGAGGGACCTCATAATTTGAACCACAGTTAGATCCCTCACCTCTGTTCGCTTCTCAGTGTCTGGGCTATGCTGAATTCTACCCCCCTTCAGACAACTTTCCTGTCTCACACAATTGAGCCGAACTTCCAGTGAGAAACTAAAGCTCTCTGGAGTTTGTCTTGTCAAGAGACCCCAGTCAGGCAGCTTCTCATTCTTTTTGCGTTCTATCACAGACTGTAGCTGCTTGGCTTCCCTGATAGGAAAATGTAGGACTTATGCAGCTAAGTCTGGTTACACTCTAGAGCAGAGAGGAAATAGCTTTCATTCCATAAGAGTGAGATAACTTGGCTCTTTAAAGACATACAAGCTAATTTCTCTATTATCTGATTGCTCACCCAGTTCACCTAGGAACAGTTTCTCTTTTAAAACTAATTCACTACCCTGAGGCACAGCTAGTGGCTGGTAGCCTAGAATCTATCTAGTTTCTGCCTTGTTTTCTTCCTGAAAAGTTCAGCCTTGTCCCTCACTCTATCAGCTAGACACTAGGCCATGCCAGGACAGGTTTCCTGGAAGTCTGACCATTCCTGGTGGAATTGAAGGCCATCCTGAAAGACTGTCATGTGGACCCTCCCCCACCTCGGCTTATGCATTTATTAATGCTGGCCTTGGTGCATTCTTAGAACATTATCTTTCACTAAAATTAGCTTCAGTATTGCAGACTTTTGTTTGCCTCTATCTGTCTTTTCTTTCTTAAACTGAGGCCCAATGCCCAACACCTAAGCCAGAAGTTTACACTACCATCAGCCATTGCTCTTCCATTTCAAAACTTGGAAGAAAGTATCACTTAAGGCTGAATAAGTGGTTCGGGGCTGTTGGCTGGAACCACTTTTCATGGTGTAGCATTTTGGAGGGTCCTGAATTTTCTAGGAGTGAGATTGGTCATTATTTGCTGCTCTGAATTGTTCAGATTTGAAGTGTTATTATTTAAACCAATAAAGATATGATGGGCATATCAGTCCAAAGGTATCATGTAGTTACAGCTGTTTCCAGCCAACACCATACTTAACTCAAATCCTTCTTTGAGTTTATTTGGAGCTTAATCTACTTATCCATTCACCGATGAAGCAACTTTCAGTGAAAGTGAGGTCCTCTCAGTGCTATGAATGTGTCCAAAGTGAGTCAAGGATGTTCAATCCCCTATGGCCTGAGGTGGTTTCTAAAAGAAACACAGTTCCACGCCTTCCACGGCCAGCCCTCAGCCTGCTGGGCTGGTAAGGCTGATTTCTAAAGCCCTGCTCTTTTATTTGTTTATTCTTTCACGTGGTTGAGTCATTCTAGCAGCAAGAACTGCCCATGATTCAAGTCAAAGCAAATGTGTTTTTGCCTGAGAGGAACAGAATTCTGCCAAATGTTAGTGGTTTAAATAGACGGGGATCTGACAAAAATCGAGACCGCTGGACTCGGGGGAGGCAGGGAAGCAGCAATGCCTGCTATGTCCCTTTAACTGGGAGAGCGGAGCTGGGCAATCCTCACAGTTGCTTTTCTCTTAGGTCACACTGCCCTGGACTAAGTCACGTGACCGTCTTGGCTGCAGCAACAGTTGCAATATTCGGGAATGAGATTATCATAATTGGCTTAGACACCTCGTTTCATTCTTTTCTCAGAGCCTGGCAAAAGATCACCCTGAACAAAATCAGAGTGAAAGGACAGATAGATGCTAGACCAGCAGCTCTCTCAGGGAGAGCAACTAAGAGAATCCTAGAAGCCACAAGCCACAGCGGAGCTTTGAATCTTTTGGGGAGCAATTACTAACAGGAGTTGAGTAAGTACACCAGACTCTCCACTCTAGAGAAGAGACGGCACTGTCTTGTTAAAGCTGTGTGTGCAGCAGAGTACCTGGCGTAAAGGAGAGGCTTTGTAAATAGTTACTGAATAATTAAATAACCAAAAGGAGCCTGGAGAAAAGCAGATGATGAGAAAAAAGCATAGTCTCTTCATTTGCTCAACTGATTTCTCTGACTAGAATTTTCTAGAATAATTGTGATGTTTTAGATCAAGGGGTGCCATGGTTCCTGCATGAGTCGATTTTGAAAAGTCTGCTAATACTATTCTCGTTTGGAGAAGTGGACATTCGCAGGTGGATCAGTAACAACTGAAACAAATAGACTCAGGTTCCTTCTGACCACCAGGGGAAGCCTTTTGGAGATGGACCATTAAATAGGCAGTGCAAATCTTGGAAAAACTATGGAGCCGAGTGAGAAAGGCTTGGGTTCTGGTCCCTTCTCTGTTACCTTCTGTCTTTGTGGGGTTGGACTCCCTGCTGCTGTCATACATGTTAGTTCTACATGCTATAAACTCCACAGTATATTGCTTTTATTTTTGTAGTAAGTAGTCATTATCTTTTAAGGAGATTTTAGTAAGAACATTCCTTGGGGGTCCTTAAGTCTTGTAGTACTTTTGTCAGATTCAGATTTCAACCTACAGCCTTTTACTTTTTGTTTGGAAGCCAGTACCACTTCTTATAGCCTGCATCTTCTAGAGATGAATTCTTTCAGTGTTTACCTTTCTCCTTTCCTTCAGGGACACCAGTCGCATGTGCCTCAAGTCCCCGATGCTGTATTCATTATTAATTTCCAGTTCCTCAGTGCTGCGCTCTGCGTAGTTCTGACACAGTGTTCTACAGTAATTCATTTTATTTTCCAGTAACATTTAATCTGTTGTTAATTCATCACAAGTGTGTATGTGTTTATATGTTTTTAAAAATCTTAATGATTTCATAACGTGTTTGATTTGGATTTTTTTTTGAGACAGGGTCTCTTGTAGCTCAGCAGGCATTGAACTTATCTTATACTGGAGGATGATTTTGAACTCTGATCCTTTGCCTCTACTTCCTAAGTGCTGGATTTAAAGGTCTATGTCACCACACCTGCTCTTGTGTTGCGGTTGTGCTATGTATGGACTACATGACTTCATGCATGCTACCTAGGCAAGCAATCAACCAACTGGGCTATATTCTCTCTTCCAGTCTAGTTTTGGCTTAATTTTTTTTTTTACATGTTTCTACTCTACTTGCTATTAACCTATTATCTCTAAGATTTTCAATCTATTGTTTTCCCCATTTCTGGTGCACAATTACTCTTTCCCGTCTGTCTTTCTTTCTTCTTCTTTTTTGCATACCTAATAATTTCAATTTGACAGCACTGAGAATTTCACTGTGAGGTACAGGATACAGGATATTTTTTATATCCTGTGAGTATTCTCATGCATTATTCTAAGATACATTTTTTTTTAAAGCAACTGACCAGGGGGCTGGGGGTGGATCTTGTTTTTTAAGATGTGTTAGATAGGACCATAATAGACTATCGTAAGGCTAGTTTTGCTCTGCTACTGAGGTGAGATCATTTATATCATGAATTATGGGGTTTTCAGACTCTGAAGATGAGGCATTTTACAGTCTCGTATGACCACCAAGAATCTTTTAACTCTGACTTGTAGGAACAAGAATAAATCCCCATCTTGTGCAAGCCACAACAAAGTGCTCTCTCCACTCTTCATGTTTCTGTGTTCTTCCCTGGAAGTGGATAGCTTCCTGACATGTGTAGACAAATTAGCTCAAGACTGGACTGAGGTTCCTGTGCCACACAGCTTTCTCCTCTCTGGTGTTCTGCTCCAGCTCCAACACCCATAATGTCTCAGTTCTAGCTCCTTAATTCATAAAATACCTAAACCTCCTAGAGTTCCTCCTTTTTGTATTGAAGCCTGATGACTCTTTCTAGGTGATAAATCAACATAATTATAGGGCTCAGCTCACTTGCTTCCCTCCCCCTAGCCTGTCAGTCTCAGGTACATGATGTCTGATGTGTGCATAGGATACTGGGCCCTATTGCACATTGCTTTATACCTGCCTGTTTGCTTTTTGTTGTGTTAAACCAGGCAGTGGATTCACTCATTGCTCCATCTTGACAGGCTGGACTGGTGACTATAATTCACTCTGTTGATAAAAGAGATTGCTTAGGGTGTCACCGGTTTCCAAAACAATTTTTATTAAGTAACCTGAACTTCTTGGCATGGCAACTCACATTTACGCATACAGTAACCCTTGTGCAAGAGGAGTCCCTACAAACGAGTTTTATGTAAGACATTTTCCTTCTGACTTACATTTTAGATTTCTGTCAGTCTTTCTACTTCACTTCATGTTGTTTTCTTCATCACACTAAGGCTTTTATTTTTTGTCCTTCTGTGTTTTTTGTTGTTGTTAGGGCCCAGTATCCTATGCACACAATTTCATGTTTTGGGATAAGAATCACTCTTTGTAGCCAATATACAGTACTCCAGAACTTTGGTGAAGTGTGTTTGTTTTTTGCTAAGGTACATGTGAAGCTAAATAAAGGCAGGGTCTTTGACTTCAAGAAGGTCTGTATTGCTTATTCTGTGAACATCATCTTCCATTCTCTGGGGTTGTTTCCCAGAAGAGAATATTTGCTTCTTAGGATGGGTTTATAGAGAGAGGTAGAAAGTTCAAGTTAAGAAAGTCTTGTTTTTCTCATGCCTCCGCTTCAAATATTTACGGGGTGCTTATTATAACACAGCATTGAGCATTGATTAGGACTCTGGTGCAGGGCACTGCCATCATGAGTTTGTAACCTTGTGGAATTCTGACACAGACTGATGAGGACCGGAGACATGGTGCTATGGTTAATCTTTGAGATGTCACAGAAGAATGTGATAATTGAGGACCGGAGTGAACAGGGAAGGCCTGAAGAACCGGGTTAGGGACTGTGGAGTGCCATGAGCATAATATGCATGGCACAGCATGTCTCAGGACCATGTAGGGACAACTGCTGAGGAAGAGTGGGAAAAGAGAGGCCTCTCTGTTGTAGGCCTGCCTGAGGTGCCAGGCCCAGGGATTTCAATACTAGGGAGTTCTGGGTAAGTTTCTATTGGGTTATTTGTGCACAAAGATGTATGTGAGCAGAGGACTAGGGTGAGAGCATGCAAGATGGACAAGAACCAACAGCAGTGACCTGAGAACAGAGGCCATGTCTTAATTATCTGTGTTCCCAGATTCTAGTTCATGTGTGCTGAGTGGTATATCGTTTTCATTTTAAACTGCTAATGCTTTTGATAACCATCGGCCTTGCCAATAGCTCTGACAAATATTGCAAAAGAGCCCCTTCCTGCCCAGCGCTGTTTTGTTTAAATGGCTCAAGTGAGGTAAAGTTTGATGGGGACTTCTTCAAGCTGTTTTAAAAAAGACATTTTTAACTGTAAGTTCATATATAAGTTTATACACACATATATGAACTAAAGTGCTAATGATTTCAGAATACAATGCAAACTAAAGTAACTAAATTGAGCTAATTAGCATACCATTATTTCAAACACTTAGCAGTTTTTGTAGTGAGAACATTTGAAATGTACATTTCAACACCCCCTAGGAAGGCAGAACATGGCCATTTAGCACAATCACCGCATATACTATTTTGCGCAATATACCTCAAAGGAAAAAAGCTGACTCTTCCTGCCTTGGAGACTTTGTATCTTTCAAGCCTTACCTTGTCCATTTTTTTTCCCCCTGTGAGGCTCAGCCACTCACAGAAATTTCACAACGTTGCCTTTTGCAACCCCTGCATCCAACATTGTGAACAGATTCAGTTTACTCTCATACATCTCATAAAAGGGCAAGATCTCGCTTAGGTACCTAAACCCACACAGCCCACATACACTCCACGGCAGGGTCTGGTGAGCCACACAAGGAAGATGGCAGACAGACAGACCGACCGACCCGCCGACGGTCGCACGAAGCATGCAGCTTGGGCAGCGTAACCACTAGGTTCACTCCCCAGGCTCAGCGAACACAGCAGTGCACCCTTCATCCAAGCGCATTATGCAAGGCCGGGCAGCCGGCAGCCCCTGACGTCACCGCCGCGCGCCGCTTGCGTCACCGCCGCGCGCCGCTGCAGCAGGCACAGAGCTGAACCGCTGGCAGCTGCGGGCGCCCCGGCGCGAGCTGCGGGGCTGGTGGAACAGAGCGCGGTGCGGGCTGTGGCTGCGGGACGCGGTGCGGGCTGCGGCTGCGGGACGCCGCTGGGCCCGAGCGCGGGGACAGGTGCGTGGGCGCCCCTCTGCCCGGGCTCGCCTCCGGGTTCCCCATGCAGTGGCCTGGGCTCCGGGGTGGGTCGGCACGTGAATGCCCGCGGGACCCGCCTGCGGTGGGAGCACCGGCGGGGCTGTCGTCTCTGACCCCCAGGGAAACCGAGGCCACGGGGCGCTCCGCGAGCAGCTGGCGGCTCTGGGGACCGCTCGCTGACAGCAGCCACGTGTGGTGGGACTGAGCGCCGTGCACTCCACGCTGTCCTGGGCGTGCTATGGAGACCCCTGCCCTCCCTGCAACCCTGACAGTCGAGTCGGGTTAATGCTGCTCATTTGCCGGATGGAAAAAGCAAGGCGCAGCAGTTAACTAACTTGTCCAGATTCACACGGGGGCTGTGCAGCCGGGGCTTTGAACTCCTGGGGGGGCCGGCCCGCTTGCCTCTGCCTGTGTCCGACTGTCAGATTTTGTTTTTCTGCCCTGCTCAGCGCAGCTGTCTGTACCCTTTGGGATTTTAGTTTTTTCTTTTTAAAATTCTCCTCCCCTCTCCTGTTTAAAAAAAAAAAAAAATCTGCCTTGACCTCGGGTAAACTCTGTGGGGCGGGAGGAGCAAGGCGGGGACTTCTCTTGGCACTAGCCTCCTTTTTCTCCTCTGATCGCCTCATTTTTTTTCCTCAGGCAGCAGCGTGCTCCCCTGTTGTGTGGCCATTCTGGACCGGAAGTTGGTAGCCGAGGGCCGAATCTTTATGCTTCAGAAGAACTTTTCCTCCAGGTGCTATGCTTTATGGGTTTCTGGTGTCAGCTTATGTAGTTGCCGGTGTTTTGAGGCTAAACAGTTACTGGAATAAATCCACGTGGGGATTGTAAAGAGTCCAAGTGTTCCCTTTAGAGAATACTTAACTGAAGGTGATCTTTGGATTTTACAAAAAGAATCTAATGCTATGTGAGAAATAGCCTACAGCTAAAATAATTAAAGATTGTATAAGAAAGTTGTACTCAGTCATATGACGTGTATTGTATTAAGTAAGCTTATGCTGTAGTTGGAGAGATGGGTCAGTGGTTAAGCGTGCTTGCTGATCTTTCAGAAGACCAGAGTTTGGTGCTCAGCACCTGCATCAGGTACCTTCTGACTACCTGGAACTCTAGCTCCAGGAGGTCTGATGCCCTGTTTTGGCCTCCTCAGGCACTCATACATATGCGCAAACATGCACACATATTCATAAGTGAATAATAAAAACATTATGTCTTCATCCTCTCAGGAATTATCGATTATTAACAAAGTGCAATAATTATTTGTTGCATACCAGCATTAAGCCTTTCATTCTTACAAGTGATATTCATGGCAGTTTTGCTCAGGAATCTGAAGGGTACAGATGTTGTATCCTTGTATGTTCAGGAAATACTAGTATACAAATATTGACTTTTTCCTTTGGGGTCAGGGCAGCTTAACAGAAACATCAATACATCAGGCCAGCTAAGCACTCCACCACCAACCTAGGTTTTTATGCAGCGACTCACGGCACTAGGAACCTGTCATTCCATTTGATACCCTGTTATCGAGCAGAATGGTGTAGACATCAGCATTTTCAGACCTGGCATGAAGTCTCTGGATGCCTCCTTGAATAGTACTTATTTTTTACAGCACATGATTTGGGACTTCCACATTGTGACATGGATGAGTCTTCAGTGACACTTGGCACAATAGACGTTTCTTATCTGCCCAATTCATCAGAATACAGCCTTGGCCGATGTAAACACACGAGTGAGGATTGGGTAAGCTGAAGAGAAACTTCAGAACAGTTTACTGAACTGTTTGCCTTATATCAAGTAGAGATTAATCATCACAGAAACTGCTTCCAGCTGTTAGAAGTGGTGTTTTTGCAACCTAAGAATAATTTAAAATTTTTGATAATATTAATTGGGAAGAAAAACTGGATGGAAAATTTCAAAATAGTGATTATATTAAAAAGCAAATCATGGGCGGTGGTGGTGCACGCCTTTAATCCCAACACTCGGGAGGCAGAGGAAGGCGGATCTCTGTGAGTTCAAGGCCAGCCTGATCTACAGAGTGAGATCCAGGAAAGGCACAAAGCTACACAGAGAAACCCTGTCTCGAAAAACCAAAAAAAAAAAGGCAAATCACTTGTCTGGAGGCATAAACAGTAACCATTGTTTTGGGTAGTGTGCTTACAAATTCTTTTCAGTATCTACTCCACAACTTATATTTAGTAAGCATGAATTTTATAATGGAAATGAACTCTAAAAACATTAGAAATAGGAAACTTGCTATTAAACTAATTAAAAAAGCATGCATTCTCTTGTGTTACTATTTCAAAGTACATGGGGTGTTTAAAATACCTCAACACAACTTTATAACAGTATTTGGTTTTTTAAAGACTGTCATATCAGTGAGATCTGAACAATAAACACACCTGGAGTTAAAGAAGAATCTGGACACACTTGAACAGCGTTTGACTCTAGTCAAACTGTCTCCCTTCACATTCCAGCTTTAAATGCTCTTGATAACAATGCCATTAAGCATGCTTTGTTTTTCCTCTGACTATGGCAAGAACAACAGCTCACTGCGTCAGGCCTTCATAGTTTTCGTGTGGGAGTGTCTTGGAAGGGCTCAAGGTTGACTGAGCACAGGGATTCAGGAGTCTGATTTCTGCATCCCACTGTCAGAAGCCCCTTTGGCCTTTGCTACTTAGTTTACCAACATTTTCAGCGTACACATGTAAGAATGGCAGTGGTTGCCTTTATGTGCCTGGCTGTTAACATAACTCAGGCTTCTTTGGCTTTCATCCCTTTTTGTGACTGAATAATGTTCCACTGGGTAATATGTATGTCATATTTTTATCCACTCATCCTTTGGTGAACGTCAAAACTGTGACAAAACCTGATCCAGCTGTTAGCAACTGTTACAAACTATGTTTTTAGGAAATCAACTTTTTCTTTTTTTTTTTTCTTTTTCTTTTTTTTTGGTTTTTCGAGACAGGGTTTCTCTGTGTAGCTTTGCGCCTTTCCTGGAACTCACTTGGTAGCCCAGGCTGGCCTCGAACTCACAAAGATCTGCCTGCCTCTGCCTCCCGAGTGCTGGGATTAAAGGCGTGCGCCACCACCGCCCGGCAACTTTTTCTTATGTAACAAACTTTTTTTCTAAGTGATGATTGTTGGAGCAAGATACTTTACATGAAAACACTCAATGCACATGTAATTATACTGCCCAAAGAAAGAAACAGCATAATTTTCTCTTTTATTTGAAATATCTTAGTTTTAGAGACCAAGAGGATGAGAACAGTTCTGATGCCATTTAAACACAGTTTCTGCCTTATATTTACCAGGGTGACTGTGGATTCAAACCTACCTTCTTCAGATCTGCAACGTTAAAATGGAAGGAGAGCCTCATGAGCCGGAAGAGGCCGTTTGTGGGAAGGTGCTGCTACTCCTGCACGCCACAGAGCTGGGTAAGAACTCCCCTGCTCATCACAGAGGGCTTCAGTTTTGTGGATTTGTTGTTTGGTCTTAATGGATTTGACTCCTTCAGAACCAAGACCCCTGTTTATAAGTCAAACATTTCAGGTAAAGAAATGGACTTAATTCATTTATTCAATAATGTTGGTCCACAGTTAGGCGAGAGTAGATTTTACTTTGAGTTAACATCCATAGCGTTGATGGAATAGTGCTCAATACCTGCTGGGTACTGACTTTTAGCCTCCAAAAATGTCCTTGGTTTTTGTTATTTTGTTGAGCGGATAAGCATGCCACACCCTTCCTTGTTCTTTGAGAAGAGCCGACTGGGTGAAAGGTGAGCTGAGCTGCTAATGGCATTTGGTAGAGGGATGAGTTAGCAACCCTAGTATTTCCTTCCCTACTGTTCTAAGCAGAGTTAGGGTTTTGAAAGATTGTATTAGTTGTTAAGCTGTTCTTGGGATGGACCAAATATTTAGGAATCGGAAACTGTCGTTTACAGAGGTTGTTTAGAACTTGTGTGAATGGCTGATTGTGCTGGGTGAATTCTCTACTGGAGACTGGCTTGGCAGGTGGTACAGTTCTGAGCCTGGCCTAGATGGCTTTGTTAACATTGGTGAGATCCAGACCGAGCCGGAGGAGTTCTTATGCAGCATCCAGGTCTGCTCAAGAATGGCTTGTTAGAGATGCTCCTTTTAAAGTATAAGTGCCTTAACACAGGACTCTGTTACAACTGCAGGAGCACGAAAATGCCAGTCCAGGAGTGAGGCCAGTTTGCATATAGAGGACAGTGGAAACAAAGGCTTAAATAGAAGGCCACGTGGCTTTTCTTTGTAGACTGGCCTCTCACCTAATTCTAATTTTGATCACAAGGCAATGTCTTCACTACAGCTCTACACCACAGTATTGCACCTACAGTGCTAGAGTGTATTGTCAGCCAGAGCTGCATAGGGAATTACTGGTGGTGGTGAGGCTGTGGCCTGGGGTTGAGCTGGGTATATTGTAACAGGCTGTTGCTTTTTGTGTAGAGGTAGTAATGGATGGAACTACATTGAACTTGAATTCCTCCTATGTTCATTTAAATAATTTGTTAGAAAGTTTTTTTTTTTTTTTTGTTTTGTTTTTGTTTTTTGAGACAGGGTTTCTCTGTGCAGCTTTGCTCCTTTTCTGGATCTTGCTCTGTAGCCCAGGCTGGCCTCGAACACCCAAAGATCCACCTGCCTCTGCCTCCCGAGTGCTGGGATTAAAGGCGTGTGCCACCACTGCCCGGCTAGAAAGTTTTTTTTATAGTTCTTGATATTTAACATCCATTCTTTGAAAACCTAATTTTTTTGTGAAGAGATTTCATTGCGGTAGTTTTTACATCTTGTTGACACTTTTTTTTTTGCATTTATTTTTGGACTTTTACTGTTTTGATCATTAAAGGGCTAGGCTGTCCTTTTAAGATCTCCTGTAAAGAGAGTGACTGGTAGGTGTACTTTTAGGTAACTATTAGGTGTTCAGTTGTTTTAGAGAATGGAAATATCTGAGACTGAATGCTCAGGTTTTGGCAGCCTCAATTTTCTTTTTTTTTTTTTTTTGGTTTTTTCGAGACAGGGTTTCTCTGTGTAGCTTTGCTCCTTTCCTGGAGCTCACTTGGTAGCCCAGGCTGGCCTCAAACTCACAAAGATCCGCCTGGCTCTGCCTCCCGAGTGCTGGGATTAAAGGCGTGCGCCACCACGCCCGGCTGGCAGCCTCAATTTTCTTCCCCATATAATGGGTAAATTTCATGTGTCTTGTGTTCAGAGGGGTTTAATTCAACAGTAACTGTGGTATTTAGGATAATAGTTTGTTTGAATTTGGGGACCGCTGAAATCTGTGACTTTGGTGACTGAAGCTGACTGTGGGTCCTGCTCTGTGACTGAGGCTGATTATAGATCCTGCTCTGTAGGAGAGGGAGCAGGGATGGGAAAGGGAAAAGATACCATGGCCTTTGGTTTTAGGGTTTCAAAGTTAAAATGAGTTTGGGACTATCTTTAAAGTATAAAAAGTACTATTTAATAAAACATGTATTTTCTTCATTCTGTAAGTTTTGAAGCAGCAATTCCTACTGTTATGCTTGAATTTGAAATGTCTAGAGACATTATTGGGATTCATGACCAGTTAATCCAGCTGGGAATTCATGTGTACATTCATTTTTTTTTTTTTTTTTTTTTTTTTTTTATAGGAGAGGTTTTTCAACCCCAGTATCCCATCTCTGGGTTTGCGGAACGTTATTTATATCAATGAAACTCACACAAGGTAAAAAGACATTTTTTTATACTTCTACTAAGTCTTAGAAGTAAAACTCTGTAATGCTAATTAGCATACTTTAAGATGTACCTGTGGTTTCTAGAGTGGATAGAATGTGAGCCTTTGATCCAAGCGAGTTCCTCTAAAGATCAGAAGCAGGACAGCCGCTGGAGGCCTAGCCCAGTTCATTGCTGCTCTGCTCTCAGGCCTCCCCGTGTGGGGTAGCTGTCACCTGTGGTATTCTTTAACACATCCAGACACTGACTTTTGCTATGAAGAAGGAGGTATTTGACAAGAGATAAAGGTTTGAATGTCGTATGGTATGTTGTAACTGTTTCATGCTTCAGAAACATAAATGTGGCCGATGAGGTGGCTTAGCTTGATGACCTCCCGAGGCTGATTCCTGGCACCAGTGATGGAAGGAAAGTGCCGGCTCCTGAGGTCAGCTCTGACTGCCGTGTATGCTCACATGCGTGCAGTCATACATGAGGTCAGCTCTGACTGCCGTGTATGCTCACATGTGTGCCGTCATACATGAGGTCAGCTCTGACTGCCGTGTATGCTCACATGTGTGCAGTCATACATGAGGTCAGCTCTGACTGCCGTGTATGCTCACATGTGTGCAGTCATACACCAACACAGGAATTTAAAAAACAAGTGATTAAAAATCTTCCATAGACTCCGTTCTGTAGAGTCCTGGAACATACTCTGTCCTGAGTAAATGTCCCCTTTTATTAGTGAGCACCTGTTGTACAGAACAGCGAGTTTCGTTATATTTGCATGATGTACATCACTGTACTGTGCTCAGGTTCAACTCTCTGTCCGTTTGTCCTTCTCCTCCTCTTGGTCCCCTCCATGCAGTAAATGTTCTTCGATTTATTTACTGAAGATAATTTAAAAAATGAGTTCTGACTTCCAAATTCCAGTACATAGGGACTTGGTAGGTGCCTGGGAGAAAGGGCCTTTGCTGTATGTGTGACAAGCAGATAAGGGAAAGTCAGAAGAATGTGTGACGCCAGAGAATCAGCAGCCAGAGACACCACCAGTCCTGACGGTTCTAAGAACAGCGCCCGAGGCGGCAGAGGTGTTCTTGGTGGTGAGAAATGCTTGGAATTCTGTGCAAGGTGATCCAAGAATGCAGTGTGTGGATCTGGTCCCCGACGGCACTGCCCTTCACTAGGTGAAGAGGGTCTTGTGTGAGGGTGATGAGTCCTGCTTGTGTTAAAGTTTGCCTTTGTAATAGAACCAGAGTCCAAATCCAAGTATTTTCTTTCCGTTTCTCAGGTTCCTCTCTGTCTTCTTGGTTTAAAGCAGAGAGGAAAGACTGGTCCATGAAATTTGTTTTTATTTCCTGTTTCTTAGTTGACATGACCATGGTCCTAAGTAAAGAAACAGTTTCTTCTTCATATAAGTGGACATTTTACATAGGAAGCCAAAAGTTTTGTCCGTTAGCCCTGATTTGAGCAGTTTTTAAGACACCGACTTGACGGTGGCCCAAACTGTTTCCTGAAGCATGTTGCCTGTGCAGCTGCTTGTGTGTTCAATGACAAAAACTAAAGGCTGTGAGAGCAGGGGGTGTGCACTGTCCTGCACGCCCCAGGTCCATTGGCACATTCTCACGTGCTGTCGCTCCTCCGTGCTCAGGTGTCCGCGCACCCGCACTCACACCACACAGATGCCATGTTGCAGTAGACTGCACAGGCTTTCAGAGAGCGCGTGGGCTTTTGGTCGTAGTAATCATCTGAACATGTTCACTGAACAGGGGTTAGCGAGAATGCAACACACTGAGTTAACCTTTCTGAAGCTGGAGACAGGAAAGGGTGAGGAGTTATTCACAGTCACTCTTGGCCTCTTTTCAGAGTTATGACCTCATGTTTGAATCTGCTGTCAGTATCACTGCGGAGGAAATAATAATAATGTTGCCGTATGCCATTGCCATACATGGTTTCAAATCATTACACAGAGAGATGCATGGCTTCTTATTCCAAAACCCATCTCTGTGAACCCCAGCCAATCCCACATAGTTGCTGTCACCTACAAGAGTATACGCTTTCCCTTAGATAGACCTGATGTGTGTTTACAGTGGAAAACTAGAGATGTTCAGAAGCTGGATGTCTTTGCTTTGATTAGCTTTTAATTCACTTTGAGACGCAGGGCTTATCTTGGAAGAATGCTTTAATAAAGAAAATGGTCCTTTGTGTTGGGAAGAGACCTCCAAGTCTGCTTTGTGTAGCGTATAGCTGTAGCTCTAAGCTGTGTACACCTCTGCCTACCCCTGCCCAAACACAGCTAACGGCCAACACCCCACTTGCTTGCCTCTGTAGCACTAGTGAGAAAGTCAATTTCCCTTTTGTTTTTAGATTTAGATTACTATTCAGGAAAATAAGACAGTTTAAGCATTGACAGTTTCCAACTTTCAGGTTTTTATTTTATTTTATGTATGTGAGTACTCTTAACTGCATGTATGCCTGCATATTAGAAGAGGGTATCAGATCCCACTAGAGATGGTTGTGAGCCACCATGTGGTTGCTGGGAATTGAACTCAGGACCTCTGGAAGAGCAGCCAATGCTCTTAACCTCTAAGCCATCTCTCCAGCCCTGAAGTTTCAGTTTTACCTGAGAATATACGAAAGCAATTATGAGTCAAAATGACTGCGTAGCATTCTGACCTCTAGGACCATCGGCTGGGTGGAAAATCACTCTGTAGTGGAGGTGTGCTGTAGTACTTGCTGAGAAGGTTTGTGTGTGTGTTTTGCAGGCACCGAGGATGGCTGGCAAGGCGTCTCTCTTACATCCTTTTTGTTCAAGAGCGGGATGTGCACAAGGGCATGTTTGCCACCGGTATCACTGAGAATGTCCTGAACAGCAGCAGGTGAGGGTGGGACACTGGGGACATGCTGGGGACAGGTTGGATGTGTGGCAGTGGGATGGGAGTGGGAGTTAAGTCTCTTCTGTTGGTTTCTCTGCTTTTCCCCCAGGGAAATGCTTGCATTTCTGAGCAGTAAGTGTTAAACCCCAAAAGAAATTGAGGAAAGTCAGGAGAGGAAGGTGTGGTGAGGAGTGTGAGATAGGTGGACAGTTCTGTTTTATGGACTGTGTACTGAATAGTCTTCTAGAATGTGAAAGGCAAGTCATGAGCTAATGTTAGAGATGTGTGCACATAGGCCTAGGGGTCCCCATCAGTTTTCTATGTGACTGTTGGGGCAACCCATTCTCTGTTTTGATAGCCCAAAGAGGAGTGCTTGGTCTTTTGTCTAATGGGTTTTGAGTGCCCAAGGCCAAGTCCTTGTAGTAGGAGGTCACTGCTTCAGTCTTGGAGAATAAGATCCTTTGCTCTCAGAGAAAATGTTTACCTGTGAGGGAGGCTGACCTCAGCAGACTGCCAAGGAAAAGAGCCACACACCTTCGTTAATGTGTAGCAGTCTCCAGGAGAGCAGTTGCCCAGCGCGGCCAGAAACTGGAGTAGCTGTAGGGAAAAGGAAACAAGGGGATTTAGGGGATTCAGGATGTAAATAACTGCAGGGGTTAATGAGTGAGCGAGAGAAATCAGTGGCAGGGACGAAGTTCTCCTGTTGAGGGAGATGGAATGAGCCATGGAACGTCACTCGGGACAGAGTGATTAGCTCGCCCAGGTAGCTGGAGCCTTCCTCAGAAGACTAGTGACATGACCCTGACGCTGCCGGGACTGCTCGTCCCAGCCCAGCAGCCTTCTCTACCTGCTGACCAGGATTCTAGGAGGTTCAGAGACTTGTCTCTTTGGGGAGAAGTTTCTGTCAAACAAGGGAGTTCCAGAGAGCCCCTCCCAGTGCCTTAAATCAGGAGACCACGGAGAGCTAGGAAGTAGGGGCAGACTCCAAGGCATTCCATTTACCTTTATTTAAAGTTCGGCTTGCTCCATACTTTGCGAGGTGAGTTTCTGAGCCCTTAAGCATGGGAGCTTTGGTGAGAGTTTCTCTGCTTCACCTCTTGGGTGTGGCCCTCTTCACTGTAGCTGGAAACCAGAGATGGGGTGACTGAAACTTGGAGTTCATAAGGTTTGTTTGTAGGCCTGCCAGGGGTTCTGGCTCCGACCCCAATAGTGCTGGTTCTTAGTAAGTACTTAGGAAAACACGTTAGCTGAATTGCTGAATGGTTGGCAGTGGAGAGGCCACGTTAGAGACCCAGAGAAGCATCCTAGGCTCCGCAGTAAATGCCGTCTAGTTAAGCCTCCAGGTAACTAGGGTAGTGGACATGCTCTGAGTCAAGACCAGACCTGTCCACCTGGGAGGAGCTTTTGATCCCGAGCTCTGCCCTTGTAAAATGACTGGTTCAATTGGAAAAAAGAAAAAGTAAATAGTTATGTCCATTTTAATGCTTCTCAGAGAGTTTTATAGGCAGTTCTAGTGTTGTGACAATATAAACAAATGACAGATATGATTTCTAAAGAAAAACCATACATTACTTTGACTTTTTGTGGCAGTTTTTTTTTTTTTTTAACTTTGTTTATTATACTAGATTATGTAAAGCCATTTCCACGAAGTTTGTGTGTTCAACTCTGAGTACATGCTCCCTCATGGGTTATGTACCCAGGAGTAACCTTCCTTTTCCTTCCTTTGCTAAAGTGAAACATGACTGGGGCATTCAAATACCACAGCAGTCACTCAGTGAATCTGAGTGAAATCGTTAGGCCTGTCCAGATTCCTAAGGGATTCTTTGCCTTAGGAATGTGTTGCCCATTTTTTATATTATTATTGTTATTTGTGTATATATGAGTATGTGTCTGTGCAGGAGGAGGCCAGAGGGGTGACCGATCCATTCGAGCTAGAATTAGAGGCAGTTGTGAGCTGCCTGATGTGGGTGCTGGGAAATCAAACTCAGGTCCTCTGCACGAACAGTACATACTTGTAACCACTGAGCCATCCTTCCAGGCCCTGGCCATCAGTTGTGATAGACAACAGGGGCTAATGGTCCTCACTGGAGCTTTCTCTTTTGCCACTAAAGTACTTCTTTCTGCATGTTAAAGACTGGACATTTTATTCTGTTTTCCCACCCTATTCACTTATAGCCATAGTTTAGAATACACCATGTATGTCCTGTGACACAGAATCAGCTTCATTGTCTGACTTTTACTTTCAAATCAGAGTCGAAGAGGCAATTGCTGAAGTGGCTGCTGAGTTGAACGTGGATGGATCTGCCCAACAGCAGTCTAAAGCCATCCAGAAAGTGAAAAAGAAAGCCAGAAAGATCCTGCAGGAAATGGTTGCTACCGTCTCTCCAGGAATGATCAGGTAGTAAAGGGATGGATGGCCGGAGGCCAAGGCCAGCGTGTTTCCACCAAGTAGACTGGAACATTGGATCTTCTTTTCCTAGCTCAAGATACGAACAAAAGGCGTTAGTGTGTTTCAGTGTTAAATCTGCCAGCTCAGGTGTGGAACAGCACAGTGGAGGCCTCGATCCACTGTGCCCTGCTGATTGGCAGCAGCCGCTCTATTATGGGTATCGTCTGTTCTCAAATGGCCGAGTCTAGTGTCTTGCAGGGCGTGGTGGCATGTGTTAGAAGGGTCCTTTTGCTCACTAATTTAGCATGGCTGTTCACCTTCGAAGGACTAAGTGCTATCAGAGGGAAATGTGTTCATAGTCCACAGTGAGGAGGTACTTCTGTGAGTAGTGTGTGTTTACGTTAGAACACTCATTCATCAGTCCAGAAACCTAAGTGTGCACACACGAAGTCATTTACAAGTGCTTTTAGGTCGTAGGCTCAGAAGCTGTGGGAGGCAAAAGTGAGCTGTATGCAGATTTATAACCTATGCATGTTTGCCTAGGTTTGTGTAGATTCAGATGTTTTTATTTCTTTCAGGCTGACTGGCTGGGTGCTGCTAAAGCTCTTCAACAGCTTCTTCTGGAACATTCAGATTCACAAGGGTCAACTGGAGATGGTTAAAGCCGCAACCGAGGTAAGGATTTCTGCGCCCCATCACTCTGTTTCCCCTGAGTGTGTGGCTCGTGCTGTGAGCTCTCTCAGAGCATCTCCTCCGTGCGGTCAGGCTTTGGAAGCCTTTTGGAAGCTTCCCACTTTGTGATAACTGCAGTAGCATTTTGGGAGAGAAGCAGGGCCTATCAAAAATGTATAGAATTCTTTTTATAAGTTACCTCGCAACAACCTGAACACCAGGTCACACAATACCTGTTTTATACACAGGGAAATAGAGGCGTAGGTGGGGGGAACCATTGGCCAAAGTCACAGAGAGTAAATGATTTTCTCAGTGTTTTAAACCAAGCCTGGCTCCAAAGCCTCTGCTCCTTTTCCATAATGAAGACTGCCTCTCAGAAGAGGTGTGGTCGGCCTGGACTCTCAGAGATTCTCCCCCACTAGTGGCTGCTGGTGTAGTGGTGGATCTTACATCTAGTTATGTGGGCATTGGAGAATTGCTGGAGCATGTTTGTGGAGAGTGAGTCATTGCTTAGCCAGTGATGAATGACTGGAACCAAAGCGCAGTGAAGTGGGACCGACCGTTACCACCTGAGCTTTAAAGTTGGCGCTCCCTCTGCCCTAGACGAATCTGCCGCTCTTGTTCCTGCCGGTGCACAGATCCCACATCGACTACCTGCTGCTCACCTTCATTCTCTTCTGCCACAACATCAAGGCGCCGTACATCGCCTCGGGCAACAATCTCAACATCCCCATCTTCAGGTGAGCTCAGTGTTTGAGATCCA
The DNA here is from genome assembly GCF_004664715.2 of Peromyscus leucopus. NCBI lineage: Eukaryota > Metazoa > Chordata > Mammalia > Rodentia > Cricetidae > Peromyscus > Peromyscus leucopus. The sequence goes on from NC_051063.1 coordinate 32,221,643, forward strand.
AGGGATTAAAGAGCCTGTTCTGTCAGACATGTTGGACACAACTTTAATCACAGAGAGGCAGAGGCAGGTGGATCTCTGTGAATTTTAGGCCATCTTTGGCCACATTGCAAGTTCCTGGTCTCAGGGCTGTATAGCGAGTCTCTGTTTCAAAAAAAAAAAAAAAAAAAAAAAAGAAAAGATTGGTTTGAATTTGGGATTTGTTGTGTTATATTTTGATACGTTATAAAAATGGCATTAGCCTTTTTTTATTAAAAAAAAAAGAGTAATGCTTCATTGTGTAACCTTTGGCTAGTACACAAAACAAGGCATTGTTCATGACCATATTTCTGTCTATGGACTACATGTTGGACTGTGCTTGGATAAAGTTGGGGACAGTGTTTATCAGGTGGAGGAAAGGCTGTTAAAAAGCAACGTGGTGGGGTATGGTACCAGACCTGTCAAAGGAGGTTAGGTGCTGGCCCCACGACAGATGAAGGTGGTTGAGAGTAACCCTGCTGTTACCTTGACCTCCTGATGTAGAGAATCCAATAAAACACAAACGGTGTTTGCTGGCATTCCACTCAAAGGGAACAGAGTGTGCAAAGGCGGAGACTCAAAGTACGGTGGTAGGAAAGTGATGGACAAGTAGGTAAGCTGGAGTGTGTACTAGGAAGCTCAAGGAAAGCCTGAGGGGCAGCTGCACAGATCGTAAGGGCTAGATCCAAAGCAGCTCTAAGCTAAGGTTGGCATCCGTCCTGGCTTTGGACACTGATGAGTTCAGACCTGTATGTTGAGTGGCCATTCTGGGCTTGAAGAGATTAATTAATTCTGATTCTGTTGTGAGAGTTCAGGCAGATGATGAGGACTTACATCAGAAGTACAGCCGTGTTCTTGGAGAGGGGGCAGAGACAGACTGAAAGGAATTAGTGAACTAAGTTCCTAGATGTGGGGCTCAGCAGAGGGTGTAGGAGGCTGGATCTGCTGTCTACGAAGTCGGGTCCCTGAGGAGCCAGTGAGGGCTGGGTTGAGCTGAGGAATGGAACTCTTAACTCCAAGCAGCACAGAGCACTGAGGCCAGCTCTGTGACCCCGTGAGTGAGGAGGGTGAACACAGAGAGAGACTGCAAAGAGCTGGTGGCCCGGCAGGCAGGGCCTCCCACAGTGGCGTCCAGAGTCCTGGCCTCAGTCTCCTGGTACAGGGCGCTCTGTCCTGGTCCCCAGACTGCTGCAGCCAGCCTGACTGGCGTCATCGGCAGAGTCAGTGGGAATTATCCGGTGAGCTTCGAGCAAGCATGGACAAGACACATTCAGTCCTCGCTGTCCAACAGCTTGTCATGTACCAGGAGTACAGACAAACAGCCGACAGTGACATTGAGGTGGGAGCCTACAGGACAGATAGGCTTCCCAGGGACTAGAACACCCATGTCACACTCAAGGGTATCTCTCCCAGCACCAAGGAACAGAGAAGCTGAATCAGAAAATCGTCGAAAGCTTGCCTGGGGAGATGGTGAAGTTGGTAAACTGTTGTCAGGCTTGAAGACCTACCTGAGGTGTGGAAAAGTCTGGGTGTGGTGGTGTCGGCTTGTCATCCTAGTGTTGGGGAGGCAGAGGCAGGGAACCTTGGCCTTTCTGGCCAACCAGCCTGGCCTGTTTGTCAAGTTCAGGCCAGTTAGAGATCCAGTCCCAAAACGTAGATAGGTCTTGATTAATGACACTTGTGGTTGTGCTCTGGCTTCATTTGTGCGTGCGTGCGTGCGTGTGCGTGTGCACACACACTCTCTCTCTCTGCTAGTGCTCTCCCATGGTCAGGCAGCTCACATACTCATTCCCTTCTGATCTGGTTTCCAGCGAGGCTTCTTGTTAAGTGTCAAGTTTATCATTTCCCATAATTGAGCATTCCTTTTCCGGAACTCATGCCAGCCATCGCTTAGCCTGCCTTTTCTTCAGATATGACGGATTGTAGACAAACTTGTCTGTTTGCAGTTTTCTCTTATCCCATGTAAGTCTCCACAATGACAAAACACATCTCAGGGTACATTGTTCACTCATACATACGCCCCACCCACATCTTACTCTGACTTCCAGATACAGACTAAGGAGGAGACCAAAAAATGTTAACATTTTAATATAATGTTGCTGTACACCAGTACAATACTCATGCCTATCTGAAAACAATTACTCCATCTGCAAAGTCCAGGAGAGGCTGAATCCAGGAAATCTCATTACAAACTTTCAACTTCATATCCAAGCTTATCAGGGTTGCAGAAAGAGACTTGGGGGAGGAAGCAGAATTGCTTTTTTCCTGCGTGTGCAAATGGACCTAGTTTTTGTTTTTTTTAAACACACAGACTGGAAGAAGGGATCTGACCCCTGGAGTTAGAGTTACAGAGGGTTGAGAGGGCACATAGGTGCCGGGCATTGAACCCAGGTCCTCTGGAAGAGCAGCCAGTGCTCTTAACTGCTGAGCTGTCTCTCCAGCCATTTCCTGTTTTGTAAAGATGCTTATATTTGATTTCAGTTTGATAAAATTTTTCTTATCATAGGGACCCTCTTATACATTAGTTATTTGAGAGTATTTCTCCAAAGAATATTTGTTCGCTTTACAAATTTTCCATGGGCCTGTGTCTAGAAAGAATGAACAGGGTTTAAAAAATTTTTTTATTGGTTCATTTCTCCCCCACCTCCCCGCCGCTTCTGAGACAGGGTTTTACTCTGTAGTTCTGGCTGGCCAGCAATGTAGACCAGGCTAAACTTGAAAATCCTAATCTCTGCCTCCTGAGTGCTGAGAATAAAGGCATGCACCACCATGCTCAGCCATTGATCTTGTTTTGACAATTTCATAGATGTATGTAGATATTCTGATTATTTCCTTCCTCCTACCTCTCTTCTCTTCCCCTGCCCCCTCCCTACCAGTCAGCCCCTTTCTAAATTCATGGCTTTTAGTCCTGTTTTATTTTGTGTGTGACCCATTTATGTTTAATTATTTTAAAGATTTATTTCTTTCATGTGTATGAATGTGCCTGCATGTATTTATAAGCATCACTTGTGTGTCTGGTGCCCAAGGAGTTCAGAAGAGCATGTTAGATCCCCTGGAGTTATGAATGGTTGTGAGCCGCCATGTGAGGGCTGGGAATTGAACCAGAGTCCTCAGTGAGCAGCCAGTGCTGTCAACTCCTGAACCATCTGTCCAGGCCGTGAGCCATTTAGTTTAATCAGGGCCACCCATCTGCATGACCACTGGACGGAGCTGTCCACTGGAATCTGCAGGACTCCAGTCTGTGTGACCAGTGGACAGAGCTGTCCGTCAGAGCCTGGTGGATTCACCAGTGGACACAGCTGAAGGCAGTGACTTTCTACTTTTAAATTTAGAAGCATTCCAAAATCTTGAAAGCTGTGCCATAACCTTTGCAGATGACATCACATTAGAACTCATTTGTGGCTTAGAAGTTACACAACACTACTCCAAAGGCCAAGGAATGGGTGAAGCATGTCAATAACATGGAGAATGAGCTTCTGCACTTACACTGTCAACATATGGGATTTCTTTCTGAATGGAAAGTGCTTTGGAGTATCTTGACCTTTGAGTCTTCTTTTTACATTTTTCCTCATAAATAATTCATGCATTCCCTCATTTGCAGTACCTTGATTCACAAGCTTGGGGGCTTTTTCATAAGGAGGAGGCTCGATGAAACCCCAGATGGACGCAAAGACATTCTCTATAGAGCATTACTTCATGGGGTGCGTATGGCCTCTAATTATCCTCAACACCATAGTGTTAGCTGTCACAGGAGGGCAACAGAGATGTTGGAACTAGGATTTTTACAAATTTGTTCTTTGATTTGGGAGGTGGCTGCATAGATATAAGTGATTTTTTTTTTTTTTTGTAATTTCCCAAATACAGCTTTGGTGGGATGCTCTGCAGTTATGGATATGGGGAAACGTTCTGTCAGTGATGAAGTTATATTTTTCCCTGCATTTTATCTTAAGATTCAGCTGTTGTGAGCTCATCTGAATTGCACGGTCTTAGCCCAGGTCTCCTTCTCTCTTGTCTCAGCACATAGTTGAGTTGCTCCGGCAACAGCAGTTCCTGGAGATCTTCCTGGAAGGCACCCGCTCCCGCAGTGGGAAGACCTCCTGTGCGCGGGCAGGGCTGTTGTCAGTGGTAGTGGATACTCTGTCCTCCAACACCATCCCTGACATCCTCGTCATTCCTGTGGGCATCTCCTACGACCGGATAATCGAAGGTCACTACAACGGTGAACAGTTGGTGAGGAGCCAGCCTGCACAAGGCCATCTTCGCCTTTCAAGCTTTGCTTTTATATTTAATGGTTAGCGTTAGGTAAGAGTGGCATTTTGCTAAACATGGCTCTTCTTGTTGCCCATCTGAAACCTGCCTGAGTGGGCATTGGTGAGTTGCCTTCATCTTGTCTGTCAGCTTGTGAGTGAGTTTCCTGTGTTTCCCTGGGCTAGGAGACATATGTGAACATGTGTCAGTGCTGGCCTTGATCATGGGATTTGAGGTGGAAAGCCACTTGTCAGTGAGTTGTGATGTCCACTATGGGGGGTGTTATCTATGCTTTGCTCTCTCTGAGGTCTATGGATTGATTATGAGCGAGTATTAGTGAAGCCAGAAGACTGGCTGGGTCATGTTGGCAAAGCAACTGCAAACTAATATGAGAAAAGGGAGCAAGTTTTTCAGTGAACTTTTACTAAGAGATGCGTGAGTCATAAGCATAGATTGGATCATCAAAAAGTGAACTCACGTGTGTAGCCAGCACCCAGAAGAAGGAAAGGTGTCAGGACCCCAGAAGTCTTCCGCACGCCTTTCCTATCGGCTCCCTCCAGGGGAGCCGCTTGTCCGGCCTCTTATGAAAGATGGTTTTCTCCATTGCTGAACTCTAAATAACAACAACAACATTAATAATAGTAATAATAATGTATGGGGTTCTTTGGTATCTGATTACCTGTGTAAGCACAGGCACCTGTGAGGCTCAGCCTTGTTGCTGGGTACAGTTCAGAGCCCACAGGGGAAGGTTCCACTGTGAATGACTCACACACAAAGCTCCTTAGTCTCAGCACATCGCTCTTGGAGCCCTCGGGTTCCCTTTGGTACGTGTGTACTGAGGAGGGGTGATAGCTGTAATTCTGAGTGTGCTCAGTTGATAGACACTGAACATCAGGCACGTCTCCCAGATCGTTTCCTCGCTGACCACTCTGACCAGCGGTGTGTGAGTGCCAGAGGAGTCCAGTTTTGTTGATAGTGTGGAAGTCTTGGGCAAAGTATGTGTTTCAAAACTTCCACTTCCTGTGTGTCAGAACTTCTAGGATGCTTGACAGCTGAGGCGTCAAGAATAAGGGATGGACCTGGAACTACAGCTGGCTGGTGACTCTTGACAGTTTGTGCCATCGCTGTGTGTGCCGTGTGGGATGCCTTGTGAAGAAAATACTTTTTAAAAAACATTCTCGTTAGTGGAAAGGCCACCGTGAGGCTGGCTGGCGCCCCCCACCTCTGCTCTTCTCCTTTTTGAGTCTTAGTACTTAGAGTTTCCAGGGCATGATGTCAGTTGTCCTTCACTGTTCTGGAGCTATAGCTTTGCGAATTGAGGGAAAGCATTACATGTTTGCTCAGTTTCCCCTGAACAACGAGGCTGTATCTTGTGAGCATCTTTGAATGCTAGAGATTTCTGGCAGATTTCAGTTGAAGCAGTCAGGTGTGTCTAGTCTGTGCCTGTGGGTCACATGATCCCAGGGTAGCTGTGAATGTGGCCCAACCCACTTAGAGTCAGAAGGTTGACAACCCTGGTTCCCAGTCACTCATTTTTCCTTCTTTACTTATCATTGTCTTTTTTACCAAGATAGAACTCAAATTTCTATTTAAAAATTATTCTAAGCCAGGCATGGTGTCTCATGGCTGTGTCTGAGCAGTTGGGTGGGGCTGCAGGGTTGCAGATTTGGATAGCATAGTGAGAGCCCCCAGAAGAAACGACAGCCGAGCACCCCCCCTTTACTGTTGTGTTTAGGGCAAGCCCAAGAAGAACGAGAGTCTTTGGAGTGTGGCGAGAGGTGTTATCAGAATGCTGCGGAAAAACTACGGGTATGTCCGAGTGGATTTTGCACAGCCGTTCTCCTTGAAGGTGAGAAGCTTTTAAAGCACTGGCCTGAAGCTTGTGTCACGGACACTTCCTTTTAACTGTTGAAGACCAAAGTATGGTTTATATGTTGTTATGAAGGTTTTTTTTCCCCTCTTTCTTTTAATTTTTCCAGGAATATTTAGAAAGCCAAAGTCAGAAGCCTGTGTCTGCTCCCCTCTCTCTGGAGCAAGCATTGTTACCAGCTATCCTTCCTACAAGGTAGGGTGTGCAGCCCTGTGCTGACCGTCCCGACTCTCAGCCCCTGCATGGCAGGGGACGGTGGGGGAGCGTTGGGAGGAGCATGCTCCTTCTTCTTCCCTTCCTCACTGCAGTGACAGTCCTGATGGGATAAAGGATGTGGGAAGGCGCTTGCTCGCTCGCTCTCCCTCTCCATGTAGGCTTTGTCTAATTACAAGTCAAACCTCTTGGATTTTGTGAATCTTGTTGGATTATTTGATTTATGCTTTTGAATGTCTTAACTGAATTCATTTGGGGCTCGCTTGGGTTATGCATATTCTAAGTGAGTGAGACTCGTAAAAGAGTGTTTGATAGTAATTGAATTTTCCAGAACTGAAAGTGCATTGTAATTTAGAGCCCTTCCTTTATAGTAGGTAAAATGTGGAGCTTGCAGATATTCTAAAACATGGTCTCTTGCTTCCTGCATTCTTTCTTTCAGTGAGTTTGGAAGTGATGTATCAATAGACTATTTAGTCATTAATAAATAAAAAGTAAAAATAAAAAGTATTCTGTCTGAAAAAATATATTAGGCTCTATGTTGTAGAGGAAAACAACCCAGATAAATGATCTGTTTATAGTTTCAATTTAAAATATGTAGTGATCAGAGCTATTCATACATTTAGAAATTAGTCCTATATTTTGAGCACAGGGCTAGGTGTGGCACGTGTGTGTCACCCCAGCAGTAGGAAAGCTGCAGGCTTAAAGAGGACCTAGTCTATATAGTGAGTTTTAGCTAGCCTGGGCAACAGAATGAGATGCTAGCTCAAAAAAATAAAATGAAAATACCGTTGAAGTGTGGGGCTATAGGAGGCTGATTTTACAAATCTTTTCAGACCTAATGATGCTGCCGATGAAAATCAAGACATATCCGGTAACGAGTCCAGAAACTCGGCAGACGAAGCCTTCCGAAGAAGGCTGATTGCAAACCTGGCCGAGCACATCCTCTTCAGTAAGCTGAGCTCCACGCTTTGCTGTCCCCAGTTCACACTGTGGGGCAGTGTGGGCCGTGCGGGCCGGAAGTCTGCTCAGGGCAGTCCTCTTGAGTCCGTCCTCTCTTCCATGGGCTGTAGTGGGCGGGACTCTGGAAGGAAAGTGACAGCGAGGGTCGGGTCTGAGAAGCACAGCAGGACACCCAAGTTGTCCAGTAAGAGAGTCCCCATGCCGGGATTCTCATGCTTCTTAACACATGCTTAGGACTGTGTGCCCGAGCTATTGTGTGGCATGCTGTCTGGGCTGACAGTTGGGCATCTCTCCTCTAACCCCATGCATATTTTTAATTCAGTAACTCCTGAGTGGCTCCCCATCCTAAAGCTGGGTTAGCTGTGGGGAATGCAGATGGAACCCCTAGTGCCTCTGCACCCTGACAACTGCTGCTGCTCTCCTGGAATAGCTGTGCACAAATTGTGTATCCAGGTTAACCCTGAGCAGAGGGTAAGCCAGCCACCATCAAGCTGTCCTTAAATTCCAAGTGCAGCATTGTGCATTGGAGTGGCTCTTGGTGGTGCCCTGGGGCTCGGCCCTTGTTGGCTCTCCTTGCCATTTCCTGAGCCACTTCTGGTCGGTCTCATCACTGTCTCATTACTCCTGCGGACAATGTGCAGAGGGTCCGACCTTCAGCTGGTGTCTCCCATTCTCCCACTGTGGCTGCTGCTTTTCCTCCGTGTGTGTGTGTGTGTGTGTGTGTGTGTGTGTGTGTGTGTGCGCGCGCGCGCGCGCGCGTGTGTGCGTGCGTGTGCATGTGTGCATGTGTGCGTGTGTGTACGTGTGCGTATGTGTGTGCGTGTGCGTATGTGTGCGTATGTGTGCGTGTGCACGCGTGTGTGCGTGTGCGTGTGTGCATGTGCGTGTGCGTGTGTGCATGTGCGTGTGCGCGCGTGTGTGCCAGAGAACTCTTCCTTAAGAATGTATGATAGTGTGTCCCACACCTCAGATACAGATGCCCAAACGGATTCTTCCTAACTGTCAAAGGTTTGGAAAATAGAAACGAAGTAAATAGCAAATTTACCTCCTGATAATCAGTGGTATTGCTGTCTGGTCTCTAAAAATATTTTGTGGCTTTGAACTATTTTCTACTTATTATGGTGTTTTTAAGTTTTTCATAAACATTATTCCTGATGGCTGTAAAATGGTGCTGGGTTCTTTGCAAATACTGGAGTCAGCTTTAATTGTGAGTGAAGTATTTCTAAATTCACTGTCATTTCAAAAGACTCCGAAATGGCAACTCTATTTCATATATCTCTATCTGATGATAATTTTGTACAAATTCAAAGTTCTGAGTTCCAAAGCATAGGTATTCTAAATGTATCTCCATGTCTCCCCCTCCCTGCTTCTCTGGGCCACACTGAAAAGAGGAAATGCAAGCATACTGAGCATCCTTGCTATGAGCGTCTCCTAGGCTGTCGGCTATTTCCTGCATCCCAGTGAGTCTCCATGTTTTAAAAATGGAGGCTCTTCAGTTTATGAATTCACTCCAAGTCATGAAATCAATTAGTATAAAAGTTAGAATTTGAGCCCTGATTTTATGACTTAAGTCTATTTCCTTGCTCTTGAACTTTCATTTTGCACATGGAGACATACAAGAAGAGGGACATAAGACTAGCCATAGCATGCCAACACACACAGCGGAGGGCCCCTTAGAGTTCCAGAGTGTGCCTACATTTTGGGTTTTGGTATTTCAGTAAAGACGTTTGTTTAGTGACCTAATCTCATTGGTCTGAATTGAAGGTGGACCTGTCATAGAGTGCTGTCTCCTGGCTAGTGACCGCTGTGAGGCTCCTTTGTATCAGAACACTGGCAAATCCAGTTGTGTTTCCATTGTAAGCTGCAGTATAGGAAATATAGTAGAAGACATGGTTAGCTCCACATGCTCCTGTTGGAAGCTAAGGTACTTCCAAGCTCTCACTTAAGTTAGAGCAAGGCCCACTGATGCTCTGTTTCTTTTCAGCTGCCAGCAAGTCCTGCGCTATCATGTCCACCCACATCGTGGCCTGCCTGCTGCTCTACAGACACAGGCAGGTAGGTCGGATGCTCCTGGTGGCTCAGGAGGAAGCCCGGGTGTTTTCAGCCTGTTCTAGGCTGAGGCTGTGCGACGAACCGTGACAGAGAAGCAAAGCACCCTGCCCAGAGTTCACCAGCCCCGTGAGGGAAGAAGTCCGCATGAGATTGAGGCAGACTGTAAATGCATATAACAGAAGGGTGCCGCTCTAGTGTAGTTAACTTAAGTAAGGTATATTTCAATGACACACAGTATGCATTCTGGTGGAGAGCAGTTTCCAGCAAGTTTGCTGTGTATGTTAGAGCCCCCTCTGCCCTCCCACAGTAGGCTTGTGTAGCTCTGCCGTGGGAGAGACTGCGACTTGGATGTTCACTGTCAACCTCTTGACACCAGACTGGGGTCTGTATATAGACCCTAAATAAACACTCGGGAGGTGAATGAAACGGGTCCTGACTGAGACTCGGCACTATTTCACACTGTGTCTCCTTCCCTGTGTGACCCCTTGTGCTCGGGTTCTGTGATGTGACGTCTGCCCGTGACATTCCTGGGAGCAGCTTCTTAGTGCCTTCCCTACCGCTTGCCTCGCTGGTCTGGGCCTGTTCCTGTGTGTGCCTGCAGGGCAGCCACAGCAGGGAAAATCTGGGGAGATCAGGCTTTGTGCTGTCACAGTCCACTTTTGTCTCTCTGTAGGGAACCCACCTCTCCACACTGGTGGAAGACTTCTTTGTGATGAAGGAGGAAGTCTTGGCTCGTGACTTTGACCTGGGATTCTCAGGGAATTCAGAAGATGTCGTCATGCATGCTATTCAGCTTCTGGGAAACTGTGTCACTATCACCCACACTAGCAGGAAGGATGAATTTTTTATTACCCCCAGCACAACTGTCCCATCAGTCTTCGAACTCAACTTCTACAGCAACGGGGTACTTCACGTCTTTATCATGGAAGCCATCATAGGTACGTTAGGGCCGGAAACGTTCTCAGGGTTTGCCTGGAACACATGGGATGCCTGGTTGGTTTAGTTGCCGGCACCTTGTTTGAGGGAATGCACCACTGTGGTTTAGTCTCCAGTGAAAATATTGCCCACTGAGTTACCCTTCACAGCGCTGCAGTTTTTACTGTGGAGGTGAGTTAGAGTTGGGAGAACGGAGAACCAGAGCTTCTTAGAGAGTGGGATTCTGTGGGGTCTTGCTTACATTTCTCCAGCTGCTGCAGACTTATTTTCACTTGTTATTCGGCTTTAGTGGTAATGTCAGAGTCCCCGGCATGGCACTGGTGACTCTGCTGCCCCTTGTGTTTCCGCAGCCTGCAGCCTTTATGCACTTCTGAACAAGAGGGGCTCGGGAGGGTCTGCTGGTGGCCCTAGCAGCCTGGTCAGCCAGGAGCAGCTGGTGCGGAAGGCGGCCAGCCTGTGCTACCTTCTTTCTAACGAAGGCACCATTTCTCTGGTGAGTGAAGGCTCCTCCATGCTTCTGATCCTCTCCTGATTCTGTGCGTGCAGGTGTGAAATACCTTTACTTTCTCTTCCTGTGTGTCCTGCACCTCTCTGTTCCACTTCGGAGTTTTAGCGACCACTAACCTAGCTTGGCCTTGACTGTTTTGGTTTGTGTCTGGCTCAGTGCCCAGTGCCCTGGCTCTGAGGCATGAGATTGCTGGGAGTTGGCAGTCAGACCCCAGGCACTGCACAGTCACTGTGCAGAAGGTACTGTGTGGGTGTCAGTAGCTAGCGCACCCACGTGTGACTGTTGGAACCCTGGTGGTAAGTGGATGAGAGATCACCTTCTCAGCTTCCACACTCAGAGGCTCAGAAGTGAAGTGTGCGTGTTCGTTTTATCACATCCCTACACCAGTGATGTTTAAATTGAGGCCTAGTGAGCAGATTTTGGATTCTCAAAACCAAGTAGAATCTATATTTGCCCTGTACTTTTTCTCCTGTATGACTGATTATTGGGACATTCACGAGTGTGTACATTTTGAGTGTGGTCTTCTTGAACATGCCTTTTGTGTGTGGTTGACACTTGGGTGGCAGGATCAGGAGGGGTGTGTGCAGATAGGGCTCCTAATGTGGGCCTCACAGTTCTTAAGGGAATTTTTTGTTATTGGGGTGTTGTGTTCCTTTTGATGACTTGTGTAAACCATCTTCATTGTGAGATAGCTCCTGTATGGAGAGCATTGTAGAACAAGAGACAGAAGTCCCCCGAAGGTCCGGGAAGCTGGTCCTTCCAGGGCTTTCCCCACTCAGGACATTGGGCTCCAGAGCAATGACTTGCTTGGGACCACTTACATGCACTGCCTTTGGGAAGGGCTCCGTTCTCTGGCCTTGGCGTGGCCATTTATCAAGACAGTGGACAGCAGAGACCCGCGGCCTTTCTGGGGTGGGTGAGGCGGTGGGTTGGAAGGACTAACAGCTGCTCTGCAGCCTCTGAGAGACGTGTGAGGTCACTCACCTGGAGATGACTTTTCTTTTCAGCCCTGCCAGACTTTTCACCAAGTCTGTCACGAGACGGTAGGAAAGTTCATCCAGTACGGCATTCTCACCGTGGCAGAGGTGAGGGGCACCGCCTTTGTTTTCGTTATTTCCCTTCTTGTTCTTCACTTTCTTTCCTGCCAATGATTTATTTAAACCAGTGTTTCCACCAGTTATCTCAACCAATAAAATACATTTGCTCTGCACTGATGTCCAGATGGTAGAAGAGGACAGTAAAAATGGGGCACAAGTGTCTTGGGGTTGTTTAATACTTGGATTTCTTTTCTAAGTGGTATTTTCTAGATTAAAACATACTGTGATTTGATTCTCTGGCATCCAGAAGTTGATTCTGGGATGAGACATGAAGCTTATCAGGGTACTTGTAGCTTACACGTAATCATTTTTATCTTTTGAGATTGCAGATCTGGTCTGCTGGATGCAGCGTAGTTCAGAGGGAGTGGGAGAGCAGTTTAGGAAGATGTGAAAGTTCCATCTTGTGGCTCTCCCTCAAGCTCCTTCTGTGCTCCCCGGCTGCCTCCCAGTGGTTTTGACTTTGGAAAAGGCTGAAAATTAGCATGAGGGATGTGAGGCAGAAAAGGATCAGGCAGGCTCTGAGAAGAGGATTGTTTTGTCAGGGTTGGTTGGTGGTTGGTTGTGTGCCTAGGCAGAGTAATTACTCTTAGCCATCTTCTTGGTATAGCAAGATGACCAGGAAGATGTCAGTCCTGGTCTTACAGAACAGCAGTGGGACAAGAAGCTTCCAGAACCCCTGAATTGGAGAAGTGATGAAGAAGATGAAGACAGTGATTTTGGTGAGGAGCAGCGAGATTGCTATCTGAAGGTACTTTGGTGAAGGATTCTGGGTCTACAGCAGTGAAGCGTTAAGTTGACGTTGCAGCCCAGCAGTGGGGACTGTGACTTACTTATGTCCGAAGAACTTCCGAGCCAGCTCTAGCCAGCTCGGGGACTGTTCGCCCAGTAAAGTCATTTAGAGTTAATGCCTTATATTGTCCAGTTTGGGGGCCGGTAAGTGGAAAGGGGAGAGGATTTGAAAAGGTAGGAGAAGAAAGGAAGCCACTTCAGCACCTCCGAGAACTGTTCAGGCGGCACCCGAGACCTGCTTGTACCCGCTTTCCACAGGGCAGGCGTCGTGTTTCCACATGACACTTAGGCGCTGCCTTTCTTTCCACTTGGGTTTTATAGTTTCCCATTGCACAGTGCTCTTGCTTCGTGCACTTGAATATGTAGTAGCTGCTCCCTGCTCTTTGCATGCATGAGTGGCCGTCAGGCTTGGATTGCAAACCTGGAGGGCTCAGCCCCTAGTCCAGGCGTTTTCAGTGCTGAGAATTGGTTATAGTCTTGTCAGCCAATTGGGGTGGTTCCTTCTAGATGACTGTTGAGCGGACACACCCCTCAAGTCTATGGAGGCGAATGATGGCACTGGAGAGTACTCTGATCTCAGCTGCTCTTTCCTAATCACATGCTGGAGCAGCAGACACCTTTCATGCAGTGCTGGTGGGAGGGACCATCTTCTGAAGTACTGGGCCCTCCCAGATTCCCCAGCAGCCGGCTCCGCTGTCCCATCCTTTCTTGTGACCTCGCCTCCTCTCACACTCAGGTGAGCCAATCCAAGGAACATCAGCAGTTCATCACCTTTCTTCAGAGGCTCCTGGGGCCCTTGCTAGAGGCCTACAGCTCTGCTGCCATCTTTGTCCACAACTTCAGTGGTCCAGTTCCCGAGTCTGAGTACCTGCAGAAGCTGCACAGATATCTTATCACCAGGACAGAGAGGAATGTGGCAGTGTATGGTATGTGGAGTCATTGTTTGGGCTTCTTTTAAAACTGTTTCCCTATGATCTGTTGATTTTGGGAAATTGGGGAAAAAAGGCGGAATTATGCTGACTTTTCATTCCTGAGATCTGCCATGGTATGTCATATAAATTAAATGGTGCAATTCTGTATTCTGTGTCTGCCTTTTGCAGTTAACATGAGTGAGATTCGTACATGCTGCGTGTGGTTCTGTCTGCTGTGTAGTCGTTCACTGTGCAGGTGCCACCTCTCTTTGCCTTGCTGTTGATGGCATTGAGCTGTTGGCAGTGAAGAGCCCCTTTGCCAAATGCTGCCTTGTACCTGTCTGAATCCAGGTGGTGGGCACCACAGCTTAGCGCGTGCCCTCAGCACGTCTGTAGGACAGTCAGCTTTCAGAGCCAGAAGAGATGTAAAGATAGTTATTCCCTTCATGCCACTTTAGGGATGCCTGTCCCAGGCCCTTGGCTAATCAGTGGCAAACATGGGTTAGAAATCTTGTTTCCTGACCCCTAGACATGAGCTTCATGTGTGGTCATGGGCCTAAGAATCATCTCTGCATCACTATCCAGTTTTAAAAAAATTTTACACACCATCTTGTTTGATTCTCACAAACCCCTGCAAGACGGATGCTTTGTGTGTGTCTTCCTTCTCTCTTCTCTGCCTCTTTTTAAATCTGTTTTCATTAGCAGATGATAGAATAGGTTTAAAGAGATAGTAGGTCATTTGAAGGAGGCCGTGGTAGTTGCCAGGAGCAGTAGGGAGCTTGCTCCAGTCTGGACTCCTGCTTTCACACTCTGTAGGCTCCGATGTAGAGACTTGTGTGTGCAGAGCCTGAACACTGACAGGCCTTGTTGTTTCTCTGCAGCTGAGAGTGCCACATACTGTCTTGTGAAGAACGCTGTGAAAATGTTTAAGGATATCGGGGTATGTGTCCACGACCGTGCTGGCCTTTGTTTCATGTGGCTTGACCTGTTGCTCTCCCTTTGTGGGATCTGGAAGAAGCATTTTCTGCAGGGCTAATTGGGAATGTATTTCCTAGGGTGAGGGTTGGGGCAGGACATGTTGAAGGCTTGTTTGAATGGCTCAGGATTCTTTGGGTTTCACATTCATTCCCAAACTATAAGTAACGGCCATTGGGCACATTCAGAGTTAACTATTCCATAGTCTGTTATTTTCTTGCATGTTTACTAACATTGCTGGAATTAGCCTCAGGTTTCTTTACCTTCATGTATGATGAGCTCCACAGAGCTGTATGTGACTTTTTATAAGGGTCTGTTTCTGACTTTATTCTAATATAAGCTGTGAAACCCAAGGCGCTGGCTGAACTCCCTGAAATCCCTGTCTCACGTCTCCACGCTTGCATCAGACCCACACATCTATAGTGTTGGCATTGGACGTGCAAATCTCCACACCACATTTATGTGGAGCAGCCTACAGTGTTCTGTCCTAACTGATAGAATAGAGTGAGTCTTTCTGGGTCTTGGACATATGTCTGGGGCTGCTAACAAACGTGCTCCCTCTACCCCGCTTGGTTTTTGACTTGTATTTTCTCTTACCTCTCTCTTTAGGTTTTCAAAGAGACCAAGCAAAAGAGAGTCTCTGTTTTAGAACTGAGCAGTACTTTCCTACCTCAGTGCAACCGGCAGAAACTCCTGGAGTATATTCTGAGTTTTGTGGTGCTGTAGGGATCTCTCAGCACCTACGGCGAGGGAGGGGCTAAGGATGAGTCCCTTGAAGGCTCCAGTCTGACCCAGTGTGGCAGGTGTCCTGGTGTGGCCCAGCCTGCCTTACTCCGAGGAGACCTCCAGGAAGATGCGTGCCTTCTGCCCACCCCGGGGACCTGCGCTCCACCCAGCACAGTCGCAGTGGCCTGCGCAGAGCACTTGGGGCCAGTGCCATCTGTGATCCCTGATCACTAGGTTACTAGGTGACATCTCAGTAAGTTATTTTGGAGTTTATTAAAGATTCACATTTTAAGTTTGACTTTTAAGGACTAGTTACTGTGATGGACGTAGAGGTGTATGTAGAACTGACTCTTGTATAGTATGTAATAATGTTTCTCCATCTCCATTTTATCGCTGTCTGTGTGAAAACCCTTTCCTCTCAAGTGCTTTACTAAGGAATGACTCTGCCCTGGGCTGGCAGTCTCAAAACATGTTTGAATAGCTGCCTGAAAGCAGATGATACTGTGTAGGGCAGGAAGTGAGATACTGTGACAACAGATCCAGTGTCGGGAGGTGAATCTGGTTGGAAAGGGGGAGGCTGCACTTGGCCAGGAAGGAGGCACTGGAGGCTTTGCTCACAGGACAGAGGGCCATGGAGTTGTGATGTCCGGGCAGTATTCAGAATCGCTGCACCCTCCCCGCCCTTGAATGGTGGGCACTTCTGCCTCGTAGGGCCTCCAGCCCGTCAGCTTCTGTGCTGGTTGGTAGCTTGGCTGGGGATTGCTGGCCTGTGGCACCCTGGCTGCCGCCTGCTGACCCGGGGTTTCCAGATGCTGCCCACACACTGGGTGCTGCACCCCAGTCTGGATGACTAGTGCTCAAATGGTGCACTGTGCAGCCTGTGTGGCATGCACATTGGCCCTACAGAGTGGCAGATGGTTGGAGGCCTATGTGGATTTTAAACTCTGAGAAGCATCCTTGGTGTTTTAGACATTTGTATGGGCTACATACCCAAACTCCATTGCCACTTACAGGCAAATAATTATGAAAATTTTCTCTTTACAATGGGTAGGTGCCTTTTTGTGAGCAAGGAGCATAATTGTTAGTTATTTGTGGTAATTATGGCAGTTTCTTAATGATCATGTGACAATACAATTTCTAACAATCTCCTGTCCATATCTCTTTGATTTTATGGAATTAGGAATTTTTCTGATGAGTGTTCCATAGATGATTTGGATTTATAAAAGTATTAGGGGTGAGGTTTGTACTTTCCTGAACTTGAATTTTAAACACTAATAGTATCCTGTGAGAGATGTGTGTGTCCGGGGAGGGTGGGCTCCTGCCTGGCATCACACAGTGCATGAAATGGCTGGTTTGGAGCTCATAGCAATAACGCTGTGCTGGGGGTCTGCACCCCTGCCCAGTTGTGCATGTCAAGTCTCCCTTCCCTTTGCATCAGTCCACTGTCAGTTGTAGCGACGTGAGTGTGGAGTGAGGTGTTCACCTTTAGCCTTCTCTATTGTTATACTGACTGTACTTGGGAGTACCCGGGGTCGGGCTCACTCCCTTGGGGAGACCCTTCTGGGGACTCGAGCATTTTGTTGGTCTTTCTTCTTTCTTTACCCTCTAAATGGAAACGGAAGGTGGCTCCCTCGGTCAGGTGGCTGAAGAGCTGTGGACCTGACCTCCCAGTGGGTGCTGCTGCCCTGCCTGCCTGCCTGCCTGGCACCTGCAGAAAACTGCTGCTTCTGCAGCCTGCTTCTCTCAGAGAAACGTGCACGTCCCTTGCTGTGCTCCCCCTTCTGGTCAGTTTCATTTTAGAGACTGCAGCTCACTTGCTGTCACGGACACCTAACTCACTGTGAGGAGCGGAATGCATGCTTTTTGGAATTAACTGGTGCTTTGAAACCTTTTTTAAAGAGGACAAATCTCAACCAAAGTTATGCTCACCCCAACAAGCTGACCCTTGAGTTAATTTAGCACAACTCATTCTTCAGTGCCTCGTTAGGAAAAGGAAAGAAAACCAGAAGGTTGGTTCCACACTAAGGCTGGCAGGGCGCCCTGTTCGCTAATAGAGACATCCCCTTGTTTTCCAGCAGTGGTGGCTTCCTTGGAAGATTAAACAAACTAGGTGCTTGTATATAATTTATTACAGTTTACTCTACTGCATTTCTGTCAAACTGAAATGCATGCCCTTCAGGGGAAGACTGTGAGTCAATTTAAAATAAATAACTAAAAACCTAATACTGAGCAATATGAAGCTGCACTCTTTTTAAGTGAGGCTAACCCAAGTAATTCAGAGAGGGGAGGGATGTTTGCTTTTCTAATCCTAAGGACAGTGAAGGCAAAGACAAGTGTTAAGGTGAGTACAACCAGGAATGCGCTGCACCCTTCTTGGCTCTATTAAACCTTGGAAGTCATGAGGGTGAGTACAGAAAATATATCTGGGATGGCAGTGAATGGAAGCATCCTCGTTTCCCATAGTGTTTGTATCATGTGAGAGCTCTGACATGTGTGTCTGGGTTCTGGGGAGACGTGGGAAATCTACAGTTCACTTTAGCGCTGAAAGGCAGTACACAAGCCTGCGGAACCTAGAATTTCCCAAACTGTTTTGACCTCAGGACCTTTCTCCCCTCTGGGACACCTCGCTGCATGCCATGGAAAACATTTTGGGAAACTACATTAATTAGTTCTTTAAGCAGACCAAATGGTCACAAACAGTGGTATTGAGGCAGAATTTGCATGCTTTTGTATCGTCCATGATGCACTGAGTGGACGTTATTTTTCCTAGTTGGAAAGAGTAAGCACAGAACATTGACTGGAAATCAGCTACCCACGACCCTGGCCTTTTAAAACTGAAAGTAGCAGAATTAATACAAAGATTAATTGGGGTAAACAATAAAGGTTTTAATTCAGATCTAGAAGAAAATGCTGCACAACTGAATGCAGATTTTTATCCATAGATAATTCTAGTGTTTTGAAATGATAGACCCTATCTTTAAGGTTTATAAGACTTACTATGGGATGTAAATCTGTTTTTTAAAAACACTTTTTAGGAGCCTGAGAGTTGCCGTCTGGCATTTAGTTTAGTACAACCAATGACTGCTTCTAGAGACTCTTGACCTTACCTCCCAACAGCTGAAGGGCTAACCGTCTCTATGCCGGGTGTTTGTTACAGTATTTGCCCATTGTACAAAGTGACCTAGATTGTTGTAAAAAAACTACTACTGTAGAATAGCACTGTATGATTTTGTGAGGGACCCCGCTGTGGAAATGCTCACTGATTTTTATGCCTGATGATGGTGTATCCTGAGAAGCATGGAAATGGAGTTCTGTTTTAATAAACCAAAAAAAAAAAAAAAAAACCCAGTCTGTTGTGGAATATTGTTTTAACTGTGTAAAGGTGTCTTACATTTGTTTCTGCTGCTTTTGTTAACAATGTAAAGACGTGTTACATTTGTTTGATGAAATAAAATGAACCTGGGGTCAGGAGGCCGAGTCAGCAACTAGCTGACAGGAAGTGGTAGGGAGGAACTAAGTTTCGCGAGGGTTCTTAAGTGGGGGCTGAGCAGAAGGACGACCCCCTTGTTTGGGAGATGTGAGCAAGGAGAGAAGGTCAGCTATTTACTGTTCAGCCTGTCTGAGCTAGCAGGATTTCACTTCAACCTTTGAGTCCTGAGTTCTATACTTGTATAGAGATTGAGGTAAAGTTTCCTTTAGAGGCTGTGAGAGCCGGTGCCTGAGGGAACAGGATTTCCACCTGGCCATCGCGCCAGCTGTGGAGTGCATTTGCTGGTTAGGGCAGCAGCTGCTTAAGGTGCAGCAGCCCTTGTATTGAATGAAACACCAACACCCACCACCAAAAAACCCCAACTCATTTTTAATGTCTTGGATTCGTTGTTATGAGTTTCATGTTATCCATTGTATCATGCTTGTTAGACTTCAGATAGAGCTTTATTCAAATGCTCAGTTTGTGACCCAAGATCAACTTGTGAGTCTCCCAGCCCTGACTTTGTTGGCTCACAGCCTTTCAACCTGGATGAAGCGCTGGAGATGGGATGTCTTCTCACATCCCAGAGAGGCTCTTGTGCTGCTGTGGACCCTGTTACTGCGCTTTCTGTCACCTACCTTTCATATATATTCAACTTTACCAAAAGTACAGTGAAGTCCTACCTTCCTCTCCTAGTTTATAATAGTTGCTCAAAAATATTAGCTGACATTTTTTTTTTAAAGAATTTCCTTTAAAAAGGAAATAGGGATATTTCGTAGTTCCTTTAAGTGCACCCAGATGCAGCTGCCCAGGACTGTCTGGAGATGGTGGCAGACAGGTGCATGGCAATGGTGGACCTTCCTTTTGAGTGCCCGACGTGGCTTCCAACTCTGGAGTTAGAAGGTTTTTTAGCACCTGTAGTCACCTTCCAGCCTCATTTTTGTTCCTGCATGGACGTTCTCTTCCACAGGAGGTGTGGAGTTGACTTAATTTGCTAAAGTATGCCTAAAATGGACACTGGAACACACCCATTGCAGTTAGGGTGGAATTCAATTTTATTATTTCCAACATCTTTGCATTTGAGGGTGTCCCTATATAAATGTATTTTGCTTTTCTTATCTGCTCACTCAAGAGGGTCACCTTCAGTGATGGGTTTCTAGTTGCTGTTTTAATAATAAATCTCAGCACCCAGAAGTTAATTTTAGAGGACGCTGAGGCTGAAAGTAATAGAAAGGTCATTTTGGGGGAAAGAGAAATCAGTCAGTGGGTAACAGTGTGTCCTGTGTAGTTTGTGTTGTCAACTTCATACAGCCTGGGAAGAGGGAACCTCCATTGAAGAATTGCCTCTACCAGTTAGCCTGTGGCTGTGTCTGAGGAATTGTCTTGAATGATGATTGATGGGGGAGAGGCCCCGCCCAGTGTGGTTGGTACCTGTGTAGGTGATTCTGGGCTGTATAAGAAAGCTAGCAGTTCATAGATGAGGTGGATGTTGGGGTGGGGCCCGGGCCTGGGCTTCAGCTGGACTGGTCAGCCTGCCAGCTTTCCCCCATTGTCTCTCCAGCCCCCTGCCTCACATGCTCTACCTTGGCCAGTCCCTCCAGTGAGCCTGTTCTGCTCTCAGGCCCTCCGGTCCGGCTCCGTTCATTCACACTCATGCTTGCTCACACTCACACCACCAGGGCCAGCCCCGCTGTATTGCCCAGGTGAGGTGCAGGGTCTGCCAGTTGCTGTAGGGGGCATATGAGGGGTGTGCGTGTGTGTGTGTGTTGTGTGTGTGTGTGTGTGTGTGTGTGTGTGTCTGTGTGTGTGAAAGCACATGTTCTTACACCCTCAGGGCTGGCTCACCTGTGCCCCTGACAACAGGGTTCGCTCTAGTGTGGTGCCCTGGTGGGTTGCAGGGTCTGCTCTCCTGTGTGCTGCAGCTGGTGAGGGTCAGGGCTAGTTCCCCAACTCTTGTGATCCTGGGGCCTGCTCTCTCACCTGCCACAGGTAGCAAGGGGTGGGAGGAGGGCATCTTCCCCTCACCCATACATGGCAGACGAAGGAGGGCGGGTGGGAAGGGGAAGACCCTCTTTTTTTTTTTTAATTAAAAAAAATTCCTTTCCTTTTACATACCAACCTCTGTCCCCCCCTCCTCCCGCTCCCTCCCCTGACCTACTCCCATCCCACCCCCATCCCCTCCTCATAGAGAGTAAGGCCTCTTTGGGTAGTCAACACAGGCTGTTATACCATGTTGGGGCCAGACCTAGCCCCTCCCTCCTGCATCAAGGCTGAGTAAGGCATCGCACCTTAGGGAATGGGCTCTAAAAAGCCAGTTTGTGTACCCAGGGTAAGTCCTGGTCTCATTGTCAGGGGACCCACAAACACATCAAGCCACACAACTTTCACCAACATTCAGAGGGCCTGGTGCGGTCCCATGCAAGATCTCCAGCAGTCAGTCCAGAGTCCATGAGCGCCCATTAGCTTGGGTCAGCTCTCTCTGTGGTTTTCCCCATCATGATCCTGACCCCTTGCTCTTATAACCTCTCCTTCCTCTCTTCAACTGAACTCCAAAAGCTCAGCCCAATGCTCGGCTGTGGGTCCCTGCATCTGCTTCCATCAGTCACTGGATGTAAGTTCTATGATGACAGTTAGGGTAGTCACCAATCTGAATGCAGGGGAAGGCTAGTTCAAGCATCCTCTCTCTAGCAGGCCACAAGAATATATTATAGAGATTCAGCTGTATATTTAAGCTATACCTAGAAATTTCAAGGCATTTTTCCTAGAGGAATCCATTTATCAAGGAATATTTGGTATTATTCAGTTTTTAATATTTCAGTTGTCTTCTGCTATGAAATTCTTGTACACCCATATACTACCAGGCCATGGCAAAGACACTGATCCACTAGGTAACTAACACCCCACCCCCAGCCTAGGAGACAGGCAGGTTATAGATGCACAGCTTTGTTCTTGTGCTAATGAAGCTCAGACCATCCCCTTCCTTCAGGTCTAGTGGCATTGCAGAGTGATTGACTGAGGATGATAGGGCTTTCTGCATAACCAGGTGCAGTAAGGACTGGAGTGGGATTCCAGAGGTAGGCAGGGAGTCACATGGCGAGGAGAGGAAGAACAAGGCAGTTTTCTGTAGATGGTAGACAGAGCCACATGGCCAGAGAGAAGAGAGAGAGGCAGAGATTCTGTAGATGGCTAAGGCAGATCTCTTGTAGAGTTTTCTCAGAGCCAGGAGTAAGGAGCTAGGAAGGAAAGATGGAGGACAAAGATACAGGGGACGAAGATGAGATCAAAAGCATAAGGGCTTAGTTATTACTAGGGCTTTGAGGGGACTGAAAAGGTAGATATAGAGAGGAACTGAGAGTCAGGATGGAATTGAAGCTCTATAGATAGAATTTTGTCTTAGAGAAATAAAGTAATGGAAGAAAGAACATGGTGTACACTTCAGATTCTTTTCCTTTAAATAACCTCACTCCAGACATAGCCTCTGTCCCAGGACTTTGGGAAGAATCTTCTCAGGGTAGGCCCTTGGGAAAATTCTGTCACCTCTCCATCATTGTTAGGTCTTAGCTGGGGACAGTCTTGTGAGTTTCTGGGGTTTTCCCTAGATGCAGATTTCTCCCCATCCCCTTAATGGTACCCTCTGTCAAGATATCTCTTCCATTGCTCTCCCTCCCTGTCTCTCCCCCATATCAGCCATTGCAAGCCCTCATGTTCCCACTTCCTATCCCCTCCCCTCTAATCCCCCCTCCCAGTTTACCCAGGAGATCTTAACCCTTTCCCCTTCCTGGAGCGATCCATGCGTGTCCCTCTTAGGGTCCTCCTCTTTACCTGGCTATCCTTTGCTTTGCGTAATACTCCATGGTGTAAACAGACGACATTTTCTTTATCCATTCTTTGGCTGAACATCCGTCTCATCTATGAACTGTTAGAGCACGAGAAGGCAACAAACCTACAGATCCCAAACTGCAGGATCTCCACAGCACAGGACAACAGAGCAGGGAAAGCCCCGCGAGAACCCAGTGTTGATGGTGTGACTGAGGAAGGAGGCCTCAGCCAGACCAACGACTGCTGGCAATGAGCACAAATGAAGATGAAATGAAGAACTAAAGGGTGAACTGTGTGTGGGACTCACTGGGCCACACCACAGCTTCCACAGCAAGAGTCTCTTCCTTCCTTCCTTCCTTCCTTCCTTCCT
This sequence comes from Peromyscus leucopus, assembly GCF_004664715.2. Taxonomy (NCBI): domain Eukaryota; kingdom Metazoa; phylum Chordata; class Mammalia; order Rodentia; family Cricetidae; genus Peromyscus; species Peromyscus leucopus. The sequence goes on from NC_051063.1 coordinate 32,244,601, forward strand.
TTCTTCCTTCCTTCCTTCCTTCTTCCTCTCCTTCCTCCCTCCCTCCCTCCCTCCCTTCCTTATTCTGTTTTGTTTTGCTTTCTTTGTTTGGTTTGGTTTTTGGCTTTTCTTTTGCGTTGTGGGGAGGATGCGAGAGTAGGGGGTGGATGCAGGGGTGAGGTGGGGAGATGGACTCAATCAGGATGCATGATGTGAAAACCACAAAGAATCAATAAAAGTTAATGAAATATAAAAAAAATTAAAAAAAAAAAGAAAGCTAGCAAAAAAGGCAGTGAGAGAGCTGGTGAGCAGCCTTCATCTATGGTCTCCACCTTCAGTCCCTGCCCGGACTTCCCTCATCGATGGACGGTGACCCAGAAGTGTAAGCCGAAATCAATCCTTTCTTCCCCAGGTTGCTCTTGGTCAGAGCGTTCTGTCATAATAGCAGAATGAAACTAGGATGGGGTGCTTGCTGTGCCCTCATGGGGTCTGAGTTGGGATCTCAGCGCTGATGGAAAAAGCCAGGCCTGGCTGCGAATGCTCGTGACCCCAGTGCTGTAGAGGGTGGAGACAGGAAGATGGCTGGGGCTTGCTGCCTTCCAGCCTAGCTCCAGGGTCAGTGACGACCCCATCTCAGGGGAATAAGGTGGACAGAGCAGGACAGCCAAGGCCCTGCCTGGTCTCTCCGTGCGCTCGTCAGCACACATGCACATACACCGCACACGTGCACCACATGCACAGACATACAACGCGGGCAGTGTTTGGGTCTCGCGGCTCTGAGGAGTTAGAACATGGTGGACACTGACCATGGGGTCGCTACAGCCAAGCAAGCGCCACAGACGGGGTGCCACCCACATGCTGTGTTCCAGAGTGCTGTCGAGAATTACAAAGTGGGACTGAATGCTTTGCTCCTAAGGTGATTGCCTGGCAAGGTCTTTGTAATATGAACTTCAACAAGTATGCAAATTAGAGTCAGTTAATTGCTTTCATGACTTCTGGGCGCATGCTTGAATTCACCCTTTTATAAGTTGGAGCTAATAAAAGCAGATGAGTCTTTTGAAGTGTCCCGGAAGTATCATTTATTCTCAGCTTGAAGATGGGCTTCTTTTATTGGACTGGGTTTTCCCGAGGCAGGGTTTTTCAGTAGATTAAGGTCTCTGACCTGTTTCTGCCTGGCTGCCATGACAGTCAGCTGTGGGAGCTCCTGTGCCCATCTCTTCCTGATTCGACTCTGCTCAAAGTGCTGGTGAGCCAACGTCTCATGTGTGACCTTCAGTTTATAAGGTGGGACCGACGGCAGCCTCTGTTTGGCTTCTCTGTCCCTCAGAACATTCTGAGGGTCCCGGTGCGGGCAGGCTTCTGTGCCAGGGACCCACCCAGCACCTCTTTCTCATTTTCCCCTGTCTCCTTGGTCAGTCCCTTCTGCTCCTCCTCCCTGGCCTCAGCACACACATAGATGACTTGGTGCTGAACTCTCTTGTCTCTTGGCTGGTTCTTCTTTACTCTTCCTTAGACAATGCTGAGCTGTGAACCTATGTCAAGTGTTAGCATTTCCAAAGACTACAATTGGACAGTTAAAATATTTTATGTGTATGTACGTGTGTGAGTATATTACTGCACCATGTCTGCAGTGCCCTTGGAGGCTAGAACAGGGTGTTGGATCCCCTGGAACTGGAGTCCCAGACAGATGTGAGCCATTGTGTTGGTGCTGGGAAATGAACCTGGGTCCCTAGATCAGCCAGGGCTCTTAAACGCCGAGCCATCTCTCCAGCATTTTGGATGAGCACCATGGAAGCCCCATCCGTGAGAGGTAGTGACGAGATGGTTCCTCTGTTGTTTCTTTGAGAAAGGTCTACTCCCAGTGGTTGGAGATGTCGAAATTTGGGAGTTAAGTGTCCAGGAAGTGCCAGTACTCTCCAGAGCCAACCTTCAGAGTGAGGAGAACATGCAACTGTCACCACACAAGTGTCCTGCCCTCACCCTGGAGCAGCATTGTATCCCCCAGGGGACAAGGACCACACCCAAGAAAAATTCTTAAGGACACTGCATTTGGCTGAGGTGGTTCCAGAGCCTGCCAAGGCTGCTGTGGAGATGGGGCATGACTGTGGGGTTCTCATCTAACAGACACCCTTTCACTGGGTCATGAAGGAAGGGGAAGGACAGATAGTTTAGATGGGAACCTTTCAGAATTTCACCTGCTAATTCCATTTGACCAACTATTAAGTGGTTATATACAGGATCTGTATGTTGTCACCCCATCTGCTCTGGTGACTTGGAGGCTCCAGGCTGATCTGCTTGCACTTGACTTTTGAAGCAAGTGAAATACATTTTCTAAGATGTTGGAAGTGTTTTTTCCCCCTGTAATCCTCTGGCCGTGGTTAAAGTTGTTAGATCCACACCCCTGCCTGGAGTTGTGGGTTGGTGGGGAACAGATGTGTATCTTTCTGTTGCTGCATTTGCCCAGGCCTGTGCCAAGGGTCATCTGATCCCTGGGCCTGTGCAGCTGTTTTGTTTTCTAAAGTGGACAGAGGTGTCTCCGAATGCACACATCTTTAAAATGGAGGACAGAGGGCCAGTTGAATCTGCAGACGGAGCAATTTGATTTTTCTGAACACAAACTGACAGCCAATCACCGAGCTGCCAGCTGTGTGGGCAGGACCAGCCACTTCCCGATCGACAGATGAAGAAGTGGAGTGAAATTCTTCAACACAAACTCTTCAGCTTCTTCGGGGGTGCTGGCAACTAGGAGGCTGGACCTCAGGTTTCTTCGGCCTTGGCCTTCTTTGTGGATGTTTGGAGTTCAGGACTCTATGTGGTTAAATTTCATCTGGGGTGGGGGAGGGAGAGGGGTAGAATGGAGGAGCACTAGGAAATAAAGTTATTATTTCATCTAAAATGTGAAGTCCCATGCCAGAACCCAGCCCAGCCCAAAGGGGCTGCAGCTGTGGCCATGTGTATATGTGTGGTAATCCGAACATCACCACTGCATGTGATGAACCGTCAATCTTACCTTTGGGACCTCAGGGAGAAGAAAAGATGACCACTGCATAGAAGGTCATGGGTGAGTGCTTTCTAAAAATTGCTTTCTTTTGGCATGGAGTCTAAATTGCCAACACAAAATTTTGAACCCATGGAAATTGGTGCCAGTATCTGGAGACCTCCTCCCGTCCACAGCAGCTTCAGGTGTAACTGTCTTGGCATGATATTGTGGCCAAAGCTTTGCTACCGAGTAGCAGACCCTGGTCAAGGCTGCCTGGGTTCACGTCCCAGCCCCACACCTACTGGGTGTTGAGCCTGTTTTCTGACGACCTGCTTTCATCTAACAGGCGACAACCTGAAAAACCGAACACACTGGAAGCACTCTGCCCCAGCCTGGCTTATTACGATGGCTAAATGTTAGCTCAGCTCAGGGCGCTGTCTCTTCAGATAACCCGGCAAACTCATTTGTCTTCTGCCCGCCCACTCCTTGGCCAGCGTTTGACAGACACTGACTAGCCTCTGCATAAACAGGCTTTGGGATCCCCCAGCCTCAGTCTGTCTTTCATTTCCTTCGATCTGGCCCACCTGTACCAGGATGCTGGGTGTGGCTCTGCCGCACTCTTTGGATCTGCCCACTAGGTGGCGATAAAACTTCATCAAGGGGTTCTTAGCCACAGACCTAGGTAGGTTTAAAAAAGCATGGCCGAGGCCACCCAGACAGCCGGGCTGGGTGCATCTACGAATACTTCTTAGTTGCTTGTCACAGGCTGCTAGGGTTAGACCCCAGGAGGGCTTCCTGAAATGAAGGCAGGACAGGGAAAGCTACAGAGACCCGGCCAGGGCATGGGGCGTGGCAGAGGGCGTGGCTCGGGCTGCTCGACGTCCACCGGAAGCTGGAGGCCTCTGTGGCAGCGGGACATCTGCTGTCCAGGCACCCTTAGGAATGAATGCCTGCAAAGGCTGCGGAAGGTGAGGGGTGGGCGCAGGCCTTTGCTTTTCTCCCCAGCTTTCCATTCATTGGTGCCAGGGGGGCTCCAAGCCTACCACTGAGCTCAGGCTCCGTCTTACTCCCCACTTTGGCCTACCTTTGTTTTATCCGAAAGTAGGGTGCAAATAATTTCCAAAGTCCATGATGAGGACGCAAGTGCCTCCCGGCCACCTGGAAACGCCCCTGTGGTGCCTAAGCCATCGTGTGGGAACAGGGCTCAGGCCAGGCTTTGCCCGCTGAAACCGACTTTCTCCGGATGGGACTTCCATGTTAATCTCCTTCATCCATCCCCGGTGTGAATTTTACGTGGGAGCAAAAGAGCGCGCTGGGAAGGGGCTGTAGGGAGGAAGTTAAGTTTGGATCTGGTCTGTGTGAAAACGGGGCACCGCTGAGGGGCAGCGAGGGAAGGGCACCGCGGCTGGAGAGGAGTGTAAAGCGACCCACAGCTCTATTCTTGGTTGCCCCTTTCTGTCTGCGTCCTCTCCGCGGAAGGAAGAGCCATGGAGACGATAGGCGTTCTGTCCACTGGAGGGCGCAGGCGTCCTTCAGTTTAGCCTGGAGTTGGAGCCGGTTTGGAAGTGTGAGGTTTGGGGAGCATCTCAGGGACCTCTAAACACTGCCATCAGCAGACTGTTTTCTCGCACCCCCTTAAGCCCCTGAGCAGTTAAAACTTAACCCCTTTCCTGCTCAAGTGTGTCTGTTGTTTCCGTGGGCATCTTATGGCCAGATCCGGCCCCACCTTTGCCAGCGTGAACTCTGGGATGTGGGATGGGTATCTCTTGGCCTGGGCCTGGGGACTTGGGCTGCTGTGGGAACACCTCAGGGACCCAGTCAGCCCTCACAGGCATAGCCGAGTTGGCGTTCCTAGGAGCCTGCTCCTCACTATGGCCCTTTCTCCCGAGTACGAGCTTCCTGGACACGATAAGGCATGGAGGTCTGAAGACAAGTTGCTGAGTCTGTTCTCTTTCCTCGTGGGACCCAGGGGTGGAACTCAGGTCGCAGGCGTGGCAGCCAGCGACTTTACCAGCAGAGCCATGGTGTCGGCAGCATATGCTCATTCTTCTGTATCCCCTCCAGGCCTAGCTTGAGCTCGGAGCTCACCACCTCTCCTAGGCCCCGGTGTTCTGGAAGCAGGCTATGAACAGATGATGATGGCTCCCCCCAGCTTCCCGAACCTTTTTCCCTTCTGCTAAGCTGTTCTAGGCCGCGGAACTAGATCCTTACTCTGTTGCAGCGGTGGCCTTCAATTGGCCTCTGCAAGCTCTTTGGGGAACCAGGGACACCGGCCACCAGCACCGTGGGCCCCTGCTCGGAGGCTATTCAGCCACGGCCTTACTGGCCTTTCCTCTGGGTCCTTGGAAATGATGACAGTGGCGGGTAGAGGTGTTTTGCACGGTAGAGGCTGAGTCTGCTGGGACTCCCAGACGGACTCCACACAGGCTGTCCTGGACTCAGGTCTGTGCATGGTCTTGTGTCTCTGGCCCGCTGGCAGACCTGCCTGTCAAGCCACACCTGCCAGGCTGGATTTTCTTCTTCGGCAGATGACTCTTGTCTCCTGCAGTCAGGCACCCTGCTTCCTCACAGTGACCCTCACACCCTAACAACCCCTCACTGGGTTGGTTGTGTAGTGGGTTTGTCTAAAATGTGAACACACTTGTTTTATAATGACATTGGGGGATGCTTTCCATTACAAGGACCTTAGTATTAAAACTCGCCTGGGACCTGAAGTCTGTGCAGAGCCGTCATGGGACTCCAGGGTTGGCGAGCTGGCACCTCTGAAGCTGAGGGCCACTGGGGACGCCTAGGGAACTGCTCTGTGTGGGGGGACGTGGGCAGTTCCCACCAGACAGGCAACAGAAGGCCATGCTTGAAGCCAGCAGCAGGAGGCAGTCGGTCGGTGTGACTTATGAGAGATGAGGCTCAGAGAGGTTCAGATTCCTGCCCAGAGCCACACAGCAAGCAAGGAAGAAAGTCAGACTACTTCTTCTTCTTCTTCTTCTTCTTCTTCTTCTTCTTCTTCTTCTTCTTCTTCTTCTTCTTCTTTCTCTTCTCCTTCTCTTCTCCTTTTTTTTTTTTTTTTTTTTTCTTTCTCTTCTTTCTTTCTTCTTCTCTTCTCTTCTCCTTCTCTTCTCCTTCTTTTCCTTCTCTTCTTTTCTTCTCTTCTCCTTCTCCTTCTCCTTCTTCTTCTTCTTCTTCTTCTTCAAGTTCTGTCTGCAAATAGTATCCTAAGGGATAGGAGTACAGTGTTCATGTAACTAGTCAGTCAAACGATATTGCTGGACACTTAATGCAAGCTAGAGGCAGAGGACAGAGCTCAAGGGATGGCCAGGCCATGTGACATCCATGCAGAGTGTCAGGGTGACCCAAAGGAGAGGCCCACATCCTGGGCAGGACGTCAGGACCATGATGATGCCCTTATTAGCTACTAGTCCTGGGAAGCAGCACTCCTCACTTTTGAGACAGAGATTTAGAGAGACTGTGAATGTTCCAATCTGGAAGTCTTGGCCTTTTAACCTCTTCCTAAAAAAAAAAAAAAAAAAAAAAAAAAAAAAAAAAAAATCCCTGTTCATCGTGGGACATTCTGAACACAAATCAGAGTGGTAAGAGCAGTGACGTCTTGCCAGGTCCCACATTCCAGGCACGGGCTCCACTGTTGCCAACCCAGGGCCAGCTTCCTCCCAGCTATGCCCCTCTTTCTTCTACCCCTGGATCGTTTCCAAGCAAATCGCTCACATCCTGTCATTTCATCCATAAATATTGAGCAGACAGCTGAGAATAATGAGGCACTGTAAGAAAAAAATCAGAATCTAATGATCACACATAAAACAGCAGCATTAATTCCAGCCAGTATTCAATTACCTCTTCCTTTTTTTAAGATTTATTTTATTTTTTTATGTGGTGTATTACCTGCCTGTATGCCTGTGTGAGGGTGCCAGATCCCCTCAGCTGTGAACTGCCATGTGGGTGCTGGGAATTGAACCCAGGTCCTCAGGAAGAGTAGCTAGTGCTCTCAACCAATGAGCCCTCTCTCCAACACTCTCCTCCTCCTGCTCCTCCTCCTCTTCCTCCCCCTCCGCCTCCCCCTCTTCCTCCTCTTTGTCCTCCTCTTCCTCCCCCTCTTTCTCCTCCTCTTCCTCCCTCTCCTCCTCCTTCTCCTCCTCCTTCCCCTCTTCCTCCTCCTCTTTGTCCTCTTCCTCTTCCTCCTCCTCTTTGTCCTTCTCCTCCTCTTCCCCCCCCCCTTGGTCCAAGCTGGGATCTAAACAAGTGTCACACATAGTACTATATTCTCTATCCCTCTTTCTTGCCCTTGTAATAATTTGTTTAGGAGACCTGGTTGAGTCTTGGGCAGCTTTCCATACCTAGTACTTGCTTTATGTGTCCTGGGGTCCTGTCTAGCAAGCTCCCTGGGCCCTGTGTTTCTGGTGTGTGTGACTCTGGAGGCTTGAACGATTCAGGTTTGAGGTTTTGGAGTGTGGTATCTGGAAAGCACAAGTCAAGGGTAGCTTGCTGAGTGCCATGTGCGTGCATGTGTGTGTGTACATATACTTGTGTCTGTGGGTGATTCTCCCCACCTTTAGTTAACTTCCAGAAGCCTTTGTTCTGGCGTCTTCTAGGCTTCTTGTCAGGCAGGCAAGGAGTAAGTCAAACGTGTCCCCTGAAGCTCCTGGAAAACCTTAGGGAAAAGGAGGGCGGGCCTCAATCAGCTGGTTCTACGCCCTCCCCTTCGTAGACAAAATGGAGCATCCCAGCCTTGAATTCTATTTGGACGTGACAGGCAGAGCGAAGGAGGTTAGGCTTAAAAGCAACCACAAAGGAGTATGAAGTTCAAATCTGTCACAAAAGTTTAGAATGGAAATGCAGAAGTAGGGATGGCCAAGGAAGGGGCATGCTGGTTAATCTCCACTCGTAACTCCACCGGATTGAGAATTACCTAGGAGGCATATTGTTAGGGTGCTTCCCAAGAGATTTAACTGAGAAAGGAAGACCTACTCTGAATGTGGGTGCCACCACCCCATGAACTGTGATCCTAAAATGTGGAAAAAGAAAAAAAGAGCAAAGTGAGGACTAGCATTCATGTCTCCTGACTAAGGACACAATGTAACCAGCTACGCATACTCCACACCTTCCCGCAGCAATGGACCACAGTCTTCTAGACTGAGCCAGAACAAATCCATCCTTCATTAAGGTCTGGTCAGGTCACACACTGGGAGTAGAGGGAAGAGAGAGAGAGGACACATTAGTTTCAAACTGCCACACAACCACTATAGTCCAGCTGGTGGGTACCAGAGGGGAAAATGATGACCTATATATCATGTCTGTTGACAAGACAGATGGCAACCAGGAGAAGCCACCTGCAGCTGGCTTTGCGGAAAATCTGGCACCAGAGTGTGGGTAATTCATCTAGGGAATCACTGAGCTGTGAACTGTGTTTGTTGGAGACCCTGTGCTCGGCTGACATGGCGGTATGACAGGCAACTGAGCCAGATGGTACAAATAGTAGCTATGGGTCCGGGGTCTCCTTGCAGTGAAGTCTGCAGGTCTGGGATGGCTGAACTCCTGTGGGCACTTTCCTAGCTGCAGAGAGGGGCGTGTGCTCAGGGTGTGGCTTGGCCTGCATTCCAGTGCCCACTCAGCTCTGTCCACCAAATGTTCTGAGGGATCCTGGTTCTTCTGAGCACCCTGCTTGTCAGTATGAGGTTAGTCCTCTTTAGGAATGGAGGTTGCTGATGTGGGAAGGGGTTGATAGCATGGTATAGAGGGTGCCAGAACTCTGGTTCCAGATGCATGTGTCTTTTAGTCTTGACAGTGTGGTATAGAGGGTGCCCAAACTCTGGCTTTTAGTCTTGACTCCGCTCCTGACCGGGGTTTGGAGGCAGACAGGTGATAACTCAGACATCCTAGCCCTCAGTTACCTCTTTTGCCAAATGGGGGTATGCACCTCGTAGAATGGCATCAATGATTATACAGGCTAATATAAAGAGAAGACACCTGGTACGTACTTGTGGCACAACTTCCTGACTTCGAGCAAGCATGCACAGTGAATCTTCCATAGCCCTCAGCATACACAAGCTGGACGGTGGCCTGCCAGTGCTCTTTATATCCAGAAGGGGCTGTAGCTCTTAGACCCTGGGACCTGTCTTTTTAATCCACTTTTGTTTTTTTCTACTCCTGGAATGTGCTTCTTTTTACTTCCCTCAGACCAGACCGTGCAAGTCCCAGCTGCTCACCATTGTGGACGCTGGCCCTTCCACACAGAATTGTATTAGAGGTTTCCATTTCCTGAATCCCTGCCTGTTTCTAATTACTGTACCTACCCATAATTAGATGAATGTGAACTGAAAGAATGGGAGCCACCTGGCTGCACTGGGTTGGCGTGGAAACTTTCAACCTCCTTAACAAATATTTTGGTGATGAACTTTTGACCATAGATGCATCTTTTCTCCATGAGCATCCTTTGCTCAAAGGCAGCATGTGTCCAGCAGAGAGGTGGCATTCAGGTTCTCCATCAGACTGAAGATATTTCTCTGTGCCGCGTCTGCAAAGCAAGAGTGTTAGACCCCACAGCTTCTGGGCTTCTTTCATTATTTTAGTGAACTTGAATGCTTGTAGGAAGAGTTTAAATTGACCAGATCTAGAGTTAGCTGCCAGGCAGAGTGGCAGGCTTTTAATGCCTTTAGGTTTTGAAAGTTGTTTCTCTGAGGTTGACTGTGAGCAAGTGGTAAGGTTTCGTGGCCCTTCAGGAAGGAGAGTGTTGAGCAGCTGGATTGGTAGTTTGCATGAAAGGATATTTCCATTTCAAAGGTGTTCTGATTAGGGCTTTATCACATCTTTTAAAGTTGTCCTGAGTCTGGTTATCTGGAGAGCTTTTCATCATCTGATGTTCAGGTTGTACCTTGGAACAATGGCAAGGGAATTCTGGGGAGTAGAGGATGAGGCATCAATGCCTTGCAAAGATCACCCATGTGATCCAGTGTGAGGGCAACATGGATGATCAGCTACAGAACGGCATGTCCCAAATATCCCAGAGTGCAGGTATGGCCAGGAATCCTGGGAAGGTGCATGCTGACTCAGCTTGAATTGGCAATCAGTTCAATGACAGTCTCATCCCAAACAGTGACTTTTAACTTTTTAAACTTGAGTGTACTGATAAATATCATATACTAAATAAATCACAGAGGTGAATATTCAGTAGCATTCTTTAAAACATGCATGTTTCAATGCTGCTTCTAAGAACTCCATCAACTAGCAAGTGGCTTCTCTAATTTCTTATAATGCATGTGATCCATACAAATCTCAGGGTCAGGGAGGCTATTAGAAAGGTGAACAGTCATCATGGCCACATCCATGGTGAGAGCACATTTTCACATCAGCAGCTGCAGGTTGAACATGCTCAACATACTCATCTGTTCTTGGCTTTACAACCTCAGATATTTCCCTACAATCTCATCTCCAGACTAGTGTGCAAAATTAATCTACATCTTCTCTGGAGCTAGTCACAGACTATAATTTGCCTTTCCCAATTCCCATTTTTCTTATTGTTTAGAAAAATGAGTGCCTGCTTAAATAGGCTCTTGGACTGGCCCTCTCTGATGGGTAGAACGTTAATGGTACCTTTTGTTTCTTTCTTTCTGAAATCCCCAAAATATGAGCATATTCCATCTATCATCTTTTTTTTTTCTCTGTGTAGTTTTGGTGCATGTCCTGGATCTCACTCTGTAGACCAGGCTGGCCTGGAACTCACAGAGATCCACCTGTCTCTGTCTCCCGAGTGCTAGGATTAAAGGCCACCGCCTCCTGTCCCATCCATCATCTTGATCCTACGGTTTTATATTGGTAAGTTCTCCGAAGACAGCTTTTCATGTCAATGTGGGGGGAAAGCACATCTCAGTGTTGGTTAAGCTGTGATGCTGCTCCTCATGGATGGCTGCCGCCTGCTGCAGCCATGCTGGCAGAGAAGAGTGCTGACTGAAAGAATCACAGCCATGGTTACCTTTTTAGAGCTTTATTGGGAGAGACGGGGGAGAGAGAGAGGGGGGGCTGACGGAAGGAAGGAGTGGAAAGGAAAGAGAGGGGCGCACAGAAGGCACACGCGCTTTTTAGGCTGGGATGCCGTCAAAGGCTGATGACATAATTAAGGACCGAATCCTTACACTCAGAACTTTAGGCATCAAAAAGCCATGAGATCATTAGCCAACAGGGAAAATTCTCATCGACACCGTAATGAGGTCCCACTTCATTCACACTGGGATAGTTCACAACAGAAAGATAGTCACCAGTGTTGAAGGAATTTCTGGAAGGAATTCAAAAGGGTTCAGTGTGTTGGGAAACAGTCTTGTAGATCCTCAGAAGGTTAAGTGATAACAGGGTGCTGACGTGAGAGCAGATAAGCAGACGGATGGGACAGGAGAGTCTAGCATAAGATGAACACATTTATAGTCAGTAGATCTAGATGGATATCAAGAACATGCTTGGAGAAAGGACCGCCTCACCAACAAGTGGTGCTGGGGAAACTGAGTCAAAGACAATCTGTGGGGTGTGAGAAAAGATCTGCAAGCTGATAGATATGGGGTTAATATTCAGACAGACAGAAGCTAAATGAAAAGATTGGGTGCAGAGCTGGTTTATCACCTGGCAATTCAGGCCTAGGTATATAGGCAAGATATACTTATAGATGAATGTTCATGGTAACATTATTTATCATAGGCTGAAAGAGGGAGTAACCCACAACTCCACCAACCATGAATGAATCAACAAAATGTACTCTATTCATGCAATAGAATAATAGCTAGCCATTGCAAGAAGGTATTGATAAACTATAACATGGGTAAACTTTAAATGAATTATACTCTGTAATTGCAAAACCTAGTGAAAAAGACAAATGAAAGGTAGGATTCTATCTGTAGGAAGTGTTCAATGTGGGAAAATCTACATAGACAGACAGACAGAGATCAGCTATGGATATATCTGATGTCTGGGAAGAAGGCAGAAAGGGCTACAATGCGTTGTATATGGGATTTCTTTTTAGCAATAATGAAACAGTTCTGAAATTACAGTGATTATGGTTGTATAATTCAGATGTATATTAAAAATAATTAAGCTATGTCCCTTAACATGGGTGAATTGATAGCACATAGATTATATCTGATTAAAACAAATGTGGAAGCCAGGTGTTGTGGCACATCCTTTTAATTCCAGCACTGGATAGGCAGAGAGAGGAAAGTGGCTCCCTGTGAGTTCAGTGTGATCTGGTCTACATGGTGAGTTCCAGGCCATCCAGAGCTACATGGTGAGACCCCAGGTTAAAAAAAAAGTGTGTGTGTGTGTGTGTGTGTGTGTGTGTCTATGGTGGTAGAGAAGAAAAAGAGAGTGACAGGGACAGATATAAGGTGGGTAGGCAGATAGGTAGATGTATGGATGGATAGACAGAAAGGCAGACAGATGATAGATAGATAGATAGACAGACAGACAGACAGATAGATGAGTTGCTACCTGAAACATGGGATGAGAGTGTTCACTGTTCACTGTTTAGTTTGTGTAAACTTCCAGTGTATGTAAATAGCAGCCACGGAAATACTCAGTGTTAAAGTCATTTTGTAAATTTCAATTATCCCCAAGACTAATCAGTTCTGATCATGTGTTAGATCTCTACTTTTTTAAACTGATTTTTGTAAATGATTATTTTGGGACAGAAAAATATAATAATCTCAGTGTCAAGGACAAATATGCAGTTCTTGTCTTTGACCATGTTGTTCTAGGAGGCCAGGCATGTGGTGGAAATGGGCAGTGCTGTTTGATTTCCAGATTCTGGTGAAATATCTCAAGGTCCAAATAGGAAAAGTAGCAAAGGGCACTCTTAAAGGAATAAAGATTCTGGGGATGTGCACCTCCCTTGTTCATGGGACTTCAAGGTTTCTCATCCAGGGACACACCACAGGTTCCCCAGCACAGGCACACCAGGAAGCTAGGGTACTTTTGTCCATGGCTCTTCCCCTTCTCTGCATTTGGTGCATATTGCTCCCTTATTCACAGTGGATGTCCCTCCGCTCAGATGCTCTGTGGGAATCTGATAGTCCATGAATTCAAAGATGATCTCATGGCCTCTGCCTTCCCTTAATCTTGCTTCCTCTTTTGTATGATTTTCCTAGAGTCTGGCATCCCTCAGACTCCTAAATCAGAAATCTGGCTCCCCACCGTACCTCCATCCCTCTCTTCAGGATGAGTCATCACAATCTGTAGAGTTCATTGGGTTTGCCCTTTCCCTCCCTCAGTGCTGAGAGAAGGAGGATTTATCCCGTGTGAATGCAACAACCCAGTCTTTCTGGCTTCCTCTCTCACCCAGTCCTCTAGTCCACCTTCCATCCCTACCACAAGATAATTCTAGTTCTTTTCTTTTTGTGTGTGCATGTGCATGTGCTTGTATATGCACATGTGTGTGTGTGTGTGTGTGTGTGTGTGTGTGTGTGTCCAGAGGACAACCTTGGGTGTCATTCCTCAGGAGGTCTTCACCTTGTTTTGTGAGACATGGTCTCTCACTGGGCTGCAGCTCACCCAGCAGACGAGGCTGGCTGCCAGTGAGCCCCGGCATCCCTGGTCTCCACCTCCCCAGGGCAGGTATTACAAACATTTTCACCTTGGTTCTGGTGATTGAGAACGTTGTGAAATCAAGCACTTTCCGGAATGAGCTGTCACCCCAGCACACTAGGTAATTCTACAACGCTAAGTTGGTTCTATACTCTCCAGCTCTTGTGGACATGTGCAGCCCACGGCTCCAGCCCCGATCCAGAAGACTCATGGGAGGGCTTGGATGTTTACTGCCCGTCTTGTGCACACCACTCACTCTACTGAGCTTGGCTCTAGGGTCAACTCCTGTCTGAAACACTTGCTGCTCTTTGTCCTGACTCCATACAAGATGAAGCTCATTATCTCCTCTTTGTAAATCTCTATAGCATTGAGGCCAAAAGCAGAGGGTTCTTTGCGTGATCCATGGTGGCTACTGACCTCTCCAGACCCCCATTTCTCTCTTTAAAATGTGGAAGTTATATGCCTGGTTCACAGGCTACACTCAGAATTAAACCAAGTGGTTTGTGTAAACTACCTGGAACATGGGGACTATCCGCAGATGCACACAGTGCTTTAAACCCACAGGAGATTCTGACCAAGTTTTCACATCAGGAAGGTGTGACATGCTGTTGTGTGACTATATTTAAGTTTATGCAATTATAATTGGACTAAGCAAGCCTGAGGAAGACAAGTTGATCTTACATTTTTACCCTTCAGTTCCTAGAACAGAGGTGGAGAAAGAGCAGACTTATAATTGGTCCACAGTTCACCATTGTGTCTCAGTGAATCTTTGAGACTGATGAAGCTGCTGTCCAAGGATGCTGTGATTGGGAGTGACTAGGGAGTGATCTGAGCTTCAGTGCAAAGGAGGCTGGAGGCATGGGGTCCTGGACAGACTTACAAAGCAGGCTGGAGCATGGGGTCCTGGGCACACCCACAAAGGAGGCTGGAGCATGGGGTCCTGGGCACACCCACAAAGGAGGCTGGAGCATGGGGTCCTGGGCACACCCACAAAGGAGGCTGGAGCATGGGGTCCTGGGCACACCCACAAAGGAGGCTGGAGCATGGGGTCCTGGGCACAACTAAGTTCTGGGTCTTGATTTTATTTATTCATGCAAAAACATCTCAAATAATGGTATTATAAAATTTAAAAAGCCAAATGTTTTAAAAATTAAAACAGACATTCAAGAAATATGTATATTATAGAATACACAGGCTCTTGTCTTATTGAAAGTTCTTGTTTTAAGCCTCAGTGTGGTTATGTACACCTATAACCCCAGCGCTTAGGAGACCGAGGCAGGAGCATTGAAAGATGTAGGTGGCCTTGGGCTGCATAGCAAGGTCTGATCTCAAATAAAAGAGGGAGTGTCACCATTTAATTTGTTGTTGGTTAGAGCACTCGGTGGCCTTAGCAGTGACTTTTCTAAAGTAGCCGAGATTGGCCTGTTGGAAATGAGCCTCCTTTCAACAACATTAGCGCTTGCTAGCATCACTTAGCTGTAAGTGAAATATAAACAGTGTGACCCTGCTGTGTCTTCATTTTCAATGGGCTGTAAATTTAACTAGAGGAAGACAAATACTTCCTTGTCCAGAAATGACAGCATCTTTCTTTTGTAAATGTCACTGCATCTGTCTGTGAGTTTGGAGGAATATGTGTTAAGAGCAAATGCGAGCCTTAAATGGAGTTTTCCTGACTTGTTTTTTAACTCATAATTTATCGTAGAAACCCTCAATGTTTTGCCCAGCACTCACCATCAGTTGATTGACTGGTTAAAAACAATGAGCAATCTTTATGTAGTATTTACTATTCTTTTTCTTTTACCAGGGGAAAAATTCTCTTATTTAGCTTGTGGTATCATAATCCATCACCCTAGTGAGGAAGTGACTCCTCCTAAGTCTCGGGTGTAGCCACTTAAATGACACTTATTTCACCAGAGTGGTCTAGCTTACAAATGACTACAGAACACAGGATTAAGAAAGGGTTCCTGCCGTTTGAATTTCATGAAGAATTAGAATTTTAAAAAAGGTCCCAATTTCCTAATACCTCTGTTATGTTATCTAACTTTGCCCTGTTTTTTTTTTTTTTTTTTTTTTTTTTTGTCTTAGGTATCCACTGTTGCAGAATCATGGGGTGCTAGCTGTGTAGATTTTTTTTTTTTGGTTTTTCGAGACAGGGTTTCTCTGTGTAGCTTTGCGCCTTTCCTGGAACTCACTTGGTAGCCCAGGCTGGCCTCAAACTCACAGAGATCCGCCTGGCTCTGCCTCCTGAGTGCCGGGATTAAAGGCATGCGCCACCACCGCCCGGCTAGAATTTTGATATTATTCTCAAATGGACACTTCTAGAAAGATTCAGGGTACTTTGGTTTTCTATGTGCAAAGTTGAAGACTCCCTTTGTCTGAATAAGCCCACTGCATTCTTAGCATTTTCTTTGTCTCTTTCCTACTTTCTTTATATAAGCAAGACCATAGAAATTATTGCTCCTCACTCATTTGGTTTTGGCAGTGAGTTTTGACCAGGAGCTTCGGTCATGAATCCTACTGAGATGCCCTGTTTCCCAAGTGTCTTTAATAAACTCTGCTCTGTTGTAGGTGGCGAACTGAAGCAAATGAATTCTCTGATGATGTGTAAAGCCAAGCACCTGGAGCTAGTTTGGTTTTATTGAGTTATCCATGCTGTTTGGCATAATGAGTTGTGTTGAAATACTTATCACTTCTCTGCCTGCCTTTAGTAGTTTGAAATATAGATCTTTTTTTTATTGGTGGTGGTGCTAGGAAAAGGTTTTAAATATGATTTGCAATTATCTTTCTGTCATGTTCATTTTGGTTTAATTGCCTATTCTATATCATAATGGGCTAAGTCAGCAGAAGACAATGTCCCTTTGCCTGAGAAAGCTAGGGTCCCTTCCATACCTTTATAAAGTATTCTTAATTCCAGGTAACATTGAATCTACTGCTTCAGAAACACATCCATCCCTATTCCCCTCAAAACTACATAACGACTCAGCAGTTTCCTGCACACCCAGATAGAGTTTGACTCAACCCTCCCTTTGTTTTTATTTGTCCTTGTTTGGCTGTACTGTGCAATTTTGATTGCTGGTGCACCCCCACCTTTAAATGCATTCACTCTTCACTGTCTGCAGAGTTCCAAACCCATAGGGGTTTGCATTCTCTGAAAAAACTGTATATGTAGTTTTGCAAAGACAAAAAATAGAATTGTGTCTATTTGCCATATCTAGCTGATGGGCTAATGAGAATCTGTGCATGAATAAAGGCACTCAGCCAATCGAGCTCTTATTATGGATGGAGTCATTCTTCATCCACAGAAGGCCTCAGATTCATCTGTGTGACAATAAATTATAGATTTGAAATTTATTTTTAGATTTACTTACTTTACCTTGTGTGTATGACTGTTTGCTTGTATATATTTGTGTGTCCTGGGAGGTCAGAAGAGGGTGTCAGGTCCCCTAGGACTGGGGTTACAGATGGGATGGTTGTGAGCTACCACATGGGTGCTGGAAACTGAACTCAGGTCCTTTTCTAGAGTAACAACTACTCTTAATACTGAGGCATCTCTCCAGCTCTCTAAATTATTCTTTAGAGGTATATATTAGTGTGGCCTTTGAGTTATTTTCAGGCAGTTTCTTGATTCTTTAAAAAAAAAAATTGGTGCTTGGAAACATTTCCTTGAAATTTGTGGCAGAGGGGCTGAATATGTGTACTTAAAATTTGATCTCTTCATTTTCTTTCTTTATTTATTTATGTTATTTATGTGTGTGCACTTGCATGAGAGGGCAGGTGTGTGGACACGAGGGTAACTATAGCATCTGCTTCCCTCCCTGGCTTCAAACTCAAGTAGTTGAGTTTGGCAGCAGGCAACATTACCCTTTGATCCACCTCACCAGCCTGACATGTGTGTTTTTAAGTTTCTTAGGGAGGTTTATACAGAATTGCAGTTTGGTGTTGTGCTAGGGTTCCCCACCCCCGTATTATAGTCACCCGAGAAGAAGAATCCTTGATTGAGGAATCGCCTCCACCAGATTGGACTATGGACATCCATGGAGCATTTTTCTTGGTCAATGACTATGGGAGGGCTCAGCCCACTGTGGGCAATGCCACCCCTGAGCAGGTTATCCTGGGTTATAGAAGAAAGCAAACTGAGCAAGCCATGAAAAATCGAGCCAGTCAGCAGCATTCCTCCATTGGTTTCTGTTTCTTCTCCTGCCTCAGCTTCCTTCAATCATGATAACAAACCATAACCTTTAAGGTAAAATAATCCCTTCCCTCCCTAAGTTCCCAATGGTCACAGTGTTTATCACACCAATAGAAAGTAGTAGGCTAGGTCATATTTAAACTCCTCACCATCCACCTCCCAGTTCAAAGAAGGATTTAGTGTTGCTACTATGATAATGCTTAATCCCTTCAGCACTCACTAAAGTAGTGGTTCTCAATCTTCCTAATGCTGTGACCCTTTAATATGGTTCCTCAGGTTGTGGTGACATAAAATTATTTTTGTTGCTACATTATAACTGTAGTTTTGCTACTGTTATAAAACATAATGTAAACATCTGTGTTTTCCAATTAATTAATCAATCAATTAATTAATTAATTATTGTTGGGGAGGTTGAGATCCACAGACTGAGAACTGCTGTACTACAACAAAGCCTTCTCCGATGCTACTTTCATTTTTTTTTTTTTGCCTGTGTCTCAACATATTGTATGTACTGTGTTTCCTTACTTCTTCCAAGACTTTGTTTACAATCTCCCATCTGAAGACTAACCAGGCACAGCTCTGCTTAGCTTTGAGTTGAGACCAGATGAAATCAAGTGTGTTCAAGGTATTCTGACTACAGGACGCCTTTGGTGTTTCTTCTGGCATGGCTTTGCCTGGAAGGGTCTTCTCTCTCCTTTCCTAGTGAATTCCTACGGCTCACAACTACCAGAGTCCTCAAAATGCCATCTTCAGGCAGTGTTACATGTGTGGGCAAAATGGTTTCTTGTGATTTCCTCTTCCCCCCAAAGAACCCATATCTGGTTTTGCTAGCCACATCTGATCTTTAAGGTTTCCTAATCAACTTGTTGCCAAACTTGGCCAATCAAAATGCTGAGGAGAGATGCAAGCAATTGGAGATGCTCAGCTATCTTTTGTGGAGGTTTGAGGGGGTTGGGACAGGGATATGAAACCATAAGGGGCTCCCTGGATAGATCATGGGTTCCCTCGGGAGACACAGGCACTTCCTGGAGAAACCCTCTCCAATTCTTGAGCAATTGTCTCAACTAGCAACAAGGGTGAGGGTGGCTCAAGGGAACGAAGCTTTGGTTAAGGAGTAGGAACTTTGATTTAGACAGAAAGAATAAGCTAGAGAGAATAGCTGCAGAGTGGTGACCAATGTGGGGGGCTGGAGATGATGCCTCGGGGGTTAAGATGACATGCTGCTCTTGCAGAGGACTCAAGTTCATTCCCCCAACTCATCAGGTGGCTCCCAAGAACTTGGACTCTAGATCCAGGAGATCCAATACCCTCTTCTGGACTTCACAGCCATTACCCTCAAATGCACACACACACACACACACACACACACACACACACACACACACACACACAATTTCTTTCTCTCTTGCTCAGACACACATGCACACACACCAAAAAATAAGCAAGCAAATCTTTAAAAAATATGATATATTATGTATTTAACAATTGCTAAAACAGTTTTATATGACTTCTGAACCAAAGAAGCATAAGTAGCTGGTTGAGTAGATCTGCTGATTAGTTTTATTTAGTCATTATATGTTATTAACACAAATTAAAACATCATATTGGGCTCCACAAAAACAGGTTTTCATCCTTAATCTCTCCTTTGCTCTCCTTTTCCCTCAACAGAATAATGTTTTTGGACTGGGAATTGTTTCCATTGGTAAACTGCTTGCTATGCAAGAATGAAATGTGAGTTTGGACTCCCAGCACCCACAGAAAAAGCTGTGTGAGGCAGTTCTGGTCTGTAAGCCCAGAATGGAGGCCAGCCAGGCTAGCCAATACGGTGGGCGACAGGTTCAGAGACTGTGTCTTAAAAATTGAGGAGGAGAGTGACAGAGGAACACCAGAAGTTGACCTCTTGCCTCTAGATGGACAACATATACAATACTGCCAATATTTTAATATTTTTATTTGGAAGAAAATAGAAGGAACATATGAAAAATATAACTGGGCTACTTTTTATAGGCAAAGTTTTCCTTGACTTTGAGAACCTGGAGGGACTAGGACACACCCAATAGTATGCTGTGATTGTTTGAATAAAGGTCATGCTATCTCTCCTTCCTCCACTGTGCAGGGAAGAGCCTCGGCCACCCACTCCCGCTACTGTGAGATTCCACATCCCTTCCCCACAATACTAGACTGAAACCTGAACTTCTGAGTCAAAATCAGTTTCTATAAATTATTGTTGCCACAGGGATATAAAAGTGATGAATACAGCATCCCACGGGGCTTTGGGACACTCAAGGTATTGGGGGTGACAGTGGAGATGAGCAAAAGTACTGTGGGTGTGTCCCCTTTACCCGGGAACTTCAGTCTGGCTGGAGGAGCGGGGGCACTGTGAGGCGGTGCATGTTGCTGTGGACTTGGCTTTCTGCAGCCCGGATTTCTCCCCACATTCTGAACGGCACTTTACACACTCCATAAGAAGTTCAATTTGTAAGAATCTGTTTAAAAGATGTCACCACACATACCAGGCAAAAATATTTGCCTGGGGAAGGAGTTAGTCATGTTTTCCATTACAGACAATTTGGAGGACTGGGTTTCAGATTGCTGGACATGAGTGCAATACGAATGTAATTGTTTAAAGGTAATTTGAAGAAAACTGAAGTGTGCTTGTCTTGGGAGTTCAAGGTCACGGAGCAGCCTTTATGAGATGGAGTTTGGGGAGAAAGCTCTCTTGGAAATTACAGTCTGAGTTTTGAGTTGCCATTCTGGTACTGAGTTCTTCATTTGGGTGAACTGTCAGCTCTCCAAAGGGAAAGTGGCTGTTCTGAAAAATCTCTCACTGTTCAAGAGTTACCTCTTGCAGTTTCACAAAAGACGCCTTATTTCTTAGCACTTTACAGTGCTGTAACACATAACTCTTCAGACTTTTTGTGGGAGAGTCGTCCTGGTTAATTCTTAATTGTCAACTAGGAACAACCTAGAATTGCCCAAGAAGAAAGACTCAGCTGAGGAACTGCTTGCTTCCATCAGGTTTGGTCTGTGGGCATGACTGTGGTGCATGCCTGGATTGTGAGCTCATGTGAGAAGACCCAGTCAGCTGGAGGTGGCATCATTCCCTGGGTAATGGTTCTGAATTGTACAGGACAGGAGAAGACTGGATGTGAGCAGAAGCAAGCAGACAGCTGGGTCCATTTTTTTCCCTCTGCTGTTGAGTGCACATGGTATGTGACTAGCTGCTCGAGTCCCTTGGTGATGGACTGTCACCTGAAGTGTAAGCCAAATAAATCACCCTCCTTCCTCCCCTAAGTTTCTTTTGGTCAGGGTGTTTTATCATAGCAACAGGAATGAAGCAAGGATTATAGTGTTGGTCACTGAGCATGTAGCAATGATGCAATCTAGTGGTATGATACTAAAATAGAAAATATTCCCCAATCCCGTTTCCATTGTCATGTGCTTCTTTCACTTAGGAGTAGAGTCTGTCTTACTACCTGAGGCAGGCTAGCCTTTTGGCCCTCTGTACTCAACAGAATGCAGAGGAAGTGATGTTTTCTCAGTTCCAAGGTTAGACCTCAAGGGTCGTCATAGGTCTGCCTTCTCTTGCAGCACTACTTCAGCTTTGAGACAAAGCCAGTGCTAGTTCTCTTGAGTGCCGAAGCCCACGTGTGCTCTCAGAGACTCTTGGCCAGCAGGCCAGTGTCCTGCAGCAGAGACGCTGTGCCAACCCACGGTTAATATGTGAAAACCTTTGGTGCTAATCAGCTGTTTGGGATTCTGATAAAATGCCTGAGAAAATCACTCTACAGGATGAAGGGTTTATCTTGGCTCATGTTTGTAGTCCATGATAGCTTGGCTCCATATTTTCTGGGCTGGTAGTGAGGAAGTGCATTGTAGCAAAGAGGTAGGATATTTGAAATCCAAACTATAACACAGAAAGGACCAGAAAAAAGTGCATAACTGATTTAGCTTAAAATCTCAAGAAATGCAGAGTTGTTTTCAACTCAGCCATCAGTCCTGTGATCCCGCACTATCTCCTTGCTATCCCAAGCAAGCTCCCTACCCCACATGATGTGTGAATCATGGCACCCCGAGCCACACCGTGAAGCACTGCCTTAGAGCCACATGATATATGGATAGCTTTGTGGCTTCAGGGTGATTCACAGTGAGGCTCCGGCTAAGCTTCATCTGGACTCCGCTGCTAAGTGGCAGGTAATGGAAGAGAGCCCTCTGGATTCTGTTTTGCTCTGTAAGGGAAAGGAACACAGGGGAGTCAGAAGAAGTCAGGGTTCTCCTTCCAGTCCTAGGAACGCAAGAGAGGGGGAGGGGCAGCTGTTATTTGGGGAGTTGTCTGCACATTTTGTGGAGGGTGAGGCCCCAGAGCAGTGACAGAGGGAATGGGGAGGTGGCCCGTGTCCTTCTGGCCGGCTCTGCACCATGGCCTTTGTTTCTCTTGCTGTGCAGGATCCGATCTTTCAGTGTACAGTAAAACTTTGCAGAGTTGCCAAGGTTGAGAGTGCCTATTTGCAGATGAAGTCCTGTGGCTGGTTCTTCCAGCGGCACAGCTATCCGAAAAGTGCATTTGCTGTCCTTGTATCCCACAGTGGGCTGTCCTCTGGGGCTGATGTCTGCGCTCCAGAGCAGTTGGATTAGCACAGAATTTGGAGTGTGACTGAGGCACGGCTATACCTCAAGTTCTCCTCAGATCTGTGTGCAGTTGGGTAGAAGCTGGCGCATGCGTGGTAGGCACTTTTTCAGACAACCGTTCAGAACAGCAAATGTGACAGAGTTGGTTGGTTAGCTTGTGGCTCTTGTTATTTCAAGAACTCACACACTTTCCTTCTGTCTTCCACGATCTTCACCATGTGGATTCTGTCCTTCGCCTCAAAGCTGTGGATGTGTGCAGGACCATGTTGAAGAAAGCCTTTCCTGAAATTACGAGAAAACTTTATTTCTCCCTGTTCAGAGTTCGATCGTCTGCCAGAGCCTACCCAATGCATCAAGGACTGTGATTGGCTGATATCAACTCAGGCTTCATCTTCTTGGTGCTGGAGAGGAAGTTACCCTGAGCATGTGCCCAGATGGAGAGGGAATTGTGAACAACTGGGACTTCGCCAGTCATAACTGTTGAGGCAATAATGGCTGATGGATTGTATACAGAAGGATAGACAGAGCTGTGCTGGGTTTCAAAAATTAAGTTGACACCAGAGGTTGTGCTGAGTTGAGAGGTAAGCCCTGCTACCCTAGTGGGTAGTACAGCACAGGTTTATTCCCCTAACAGAGAGTCTGAGGAGTGCTAGGTGGAGTCTGTTACCCATCTGGTGACTGGGGCTCTTGCTCCTCTGTTCCTGCTCCTGTGAGCCTCCTAGGTCTCATGTGACCCCTTGGTCTCCATATGACACCCCCACCCACAGCTCCATGTGGCCTCCCAGGTCTCCACATGACTTCCTTGGTGTCCATAGAGAATATTTAGTTTATTTTAACAAATTATTTACTTTTATGTTTTAATTTGTATCTGAATCTGTCTGTGTCTGTGTCTGTGGTGAGTATATCCACACGAGTGCAGGGGCCTGTGGAGGCCAGAAGAGGGCATAGGCTCCCCTGGAACTGGGGTGGTAGGAGGTTGTTACCTGCCTGCTATTGGTGCTAAGAACAGAACTTGGATCCCCTGCAAGAATAGTATTTGTTCTTAACTACTGCGGTATCTCTCCAGCCCAGAACCATTTATTGTAATTGCTTCAACTCAGGAGTGACACAATTCACATTTGTCATTGTGCATTTGTTAAAAATTATTCATTGGCTCCAACCCAGCTCTGGGGCTGATTATGCAGTATTAGGAGAATCTCTGAAACACTGAACAGGCAGTCAAGATGCAGAGGCAATAGGTAGATGATAGATAGATAGATGATAGATAGATGGGTGATAGATAGATAGATGATAGATAGATGGGTGATAGATGATAGATAGATAGGTAGACAGATAGATAGGTAGATAGATATCTTCTATCTATCTATATCTATCATCTATCTATCTATCTATCTATCTATCTATCTAGATAGATTGATTGATAAAAAGGGAATATGAACCTGGGGTAAGTAAAAGATGCTGGGTGTGAACACATGCTGGTTGCATGTGACCCTACTTCTGGTCTTATTGGACTCTCATTGTGTCTGTTCTGGAGATGGATGTGCTGAGCATTACGGAGATTCTTGTTTATAGTTTAAACAATTGTAAAGAGCCTCTGAGCACCTCAGGGGAAGGGAATACGTAAATATTGGTGTCATTGTCACACTGTTTGATGGTCCCCAAACTCTAGTCATTACTCAGCTGCATGTCTGCATCCTAACACAGCAATAAAGGATAACACTTAAATTTGGAGAGCAAAGTGACTCTAGAGACTTGCCTGGTTTCTGCATGCCTTGACTCAATAGCCCTGAAGACCCTTTGGTCTCTGTGAGATTAGTCATTTCCCTCCAAGTCCTCAAATTATCTTCACAGTGTCATCGCAGTGACTCATCTGACTTTCCAGATGGTGGGTCAGGCTTGTTGATGGATGCAGGCCTGTTTGTATCTCCTTGGGGCTGTGGATTGGATTTGGGATCCAGAACTTTGGATGTGAATATCTTGTCAGTACAAAAAGATAAGCTCTACTGGAGCAAGAAGTACAATTTGCCCTCTCCACAGGGTCTCGTACCGTTCCAGGCTTACAGTCAGAGCCCTGCAAACCTGATTTGATGAGAGATGTGCAGACTGTCTGGCCTCTGGACTAGAATGTTCTCAGTTTCTAGAGAACTCGGTGAAGCTGAGGTTAGGGTGTGGGTTTTGTATTTCAAATTGTCTTCTGGGCAAAGTAAATGTCATAGGAAATATCTTCCTCCTGGGCAAGATCACTGGGGTCTAGTGTACAGGTAATCACTCACTAACTTTAAAACAATGTACTGTGTAGCCAAAGGCTATAAGGTCACAACACCAACCATTACAATGTAGTCACCACACAGAAAATTTGTTATTGTTCTGTTGACATTATTAAATACGATGACCAAAAGTAACTTAAGGAAGAGTGTTTATTTGTCTTATGTATATTCTAGGGAGCTATAGTTCACAGTGGTGAGGAGGGTGCTGTACAGTGGCAGGAGCAGGGAGTGGGTTTATCTGCACATAGGATACAGGGAGAGAGAGAGAGAGAGAGAGAGAGAGAGAGAGAGAGAGAGACAGAGACAGAGACAGAGACAGAGAGAGAATGGACACAAGAAGTATGGCTAGACTGTAAATCTTCAAAGCCCTCCTCCAGTGACATATCCCTCCAGCAAGGATGCATCTCCCAAGGGTTCTCTAACCTCCCCAAACAGCATCACCAATTGGTGATCAAGTGTTCAAATACATGAGCCTATGAGGGACATTTCTTATTCATCCACAAAACATATTATACATGCAAAGACCCTTTGAGCAGATGGAAGATATAAGAAAATTCTTGCATTAAAGTTCCTTGGAACAGAGTTATTTCATTCTAACCCAGAGCCTAGTGACTTCAACCGTATTGAGTGTTGTAAAATAGTCATGAGTACATACAGCATGTCATAGCAATGGTCAGTACAAACCTGATTAAAGGTTTGAGCATTTCCATACAGTGGAAGCAGCTGTTTAAAATAACAATAGACTTCTGTCTTGGGTAACATGGCAATCTGTTCACTGTCTAGACTAAAAAAAGTAAGACAGTTTACAGAACAGTGTGTAGGGTTTCTCTGTTTTAGAGAGACTGTGGGGAGATATGTACAGGGCAAATTATGTAGAACTGGTCTCAGAGTGTGGAGTCATGAGGGAGAAAGAGAAGAGTCACATGGTCAGAGCCGGGGGAGGTGGGAATGTTTGTGTTTGGTCCATGAGAGCACATGATAAGATCAACTACTCCAGGAATGAGGATGTCAAGGAGGGCTTCCTGGAAGGAAGTAGTTCATTAATTACCATCTATCGAATCAGGTTTTAGTGTACCTTTCTGTGTGGTGAACACTTCAGTTGGATGTGACATCATCCAGTGTGTAGTGTGTAAGGTAGAAACAGGGAAGGGGATGGAAAACAGGCAGATGTGTGGAAGGAAGAGGACATTCTGCTTAGAGGGATCTGCTGGGGGAACCTTGCGAGGCCAATGATGTCAAGCACAGAACAACCTTATTCATGTCTGCAGTATTGCCAAAAGGAAGTGCTAATACTCTAGGATATCAATTTTTTTAGTTTGATTTGCTTTTTTTTCTTTATGCATACCAACATTTTGGGCACATATATTGAACATACTTTTTGTGGTTTTTCAATACATGGTTTCTCTGTGTAGCCTTGGCTGTCCTGGAATTTACTTTGTAGACCTAGCTGGCATCGAACTCACAGAGATCTGCCTGTCTCTGCCTCCCAAGTGCTGGGATTAAAGGTGTGCACCACCACCACCTGACAAACATACTTTGTTTCAAAGGAAAAATAGTTCTATACATGTAATTTTGTTCTGAAAGGAAAAATAGGGCAAGTTTTTTTTTTTAAATGTTGAAGGGTCCTGAACCAGGGAGATGGTTCATTTGGCAAAGTGCCTACCATTTGAGCATGAGGATCTGAGTTTGACCCAAGAACCCACCTGAAATACCTGCTGCAGTGGCATGTGCCTGTAAGCCCAGTTCTGGGGAAGCTGAGTCAAGAGGATCCCTGGCACTCACTGGCTACCCAGACTTGACAAGTCAGTGAGCTAAAGAGTGAATGAGAGAACCTGTCTCAAAGATTAAGTTGATACTAGAGGTTGACTTCTGGCCTCCAAATGCACACACACACACACACACACACACACACACACACACACACACACACACACGGAGGGAGTGGTTCAGGATAATCTGGACAGAAACCAAGGTACATTTTGTAACCACCACAGGATTCCTGGTCATGGAGAGGCAGCTCTAGAGCCTGGGCTGGTAATATATGTAGTGGGTCCCTTCGAGTTGTAAAGTGACAATTTACCTTTCTGCCAAGTACTGCACCTAGGCTGAGTAAAAAATTGCTTCCGACATAGGTAGGCATATTCAAATGCACTTGACATGTGCCATGCACGTTAATTTCTAAGTGAAATAAACTCAGAATAACTCTTCGTAGATTTTCTCAATCAAACAACACAAAAAAGGTTATTGCCTATGAATGGGACTCTGAAAAGTACATTGTCACTAGAAATATTAGCAAGACACAGTGGTTAAGAAGCAAATCATCGCAAGGACACAGAAGACACACCACCTGGCTCTGACTGATAATCTGGGCAGAACCAAACTGCTGGTGTTGAGTGGATGTCCATGAAGATCAGGGACACATGGGCGGGTAGACTGAACCAAGGTTCGCATGCCAGGCCCCTGGATTCCGCTGGCTCTCCCTCTTTTCATTTAGTTCCTGCATTTCCTCCAGATAGCAGATATATGACTGCCTGAGAAGCCCCTCAGCTAGAGCGGCAGACGTCCAGAAAAATTTTCACAGCAAGCCCGTAAAATCTTCTGATTTGATTTGCTGATGATACCAACAGCCGTAACTAACACAAAAATAATGTGAATAACAAGAAGCTTGACATTTCAGAGCCTTTGAAAATGAGATGGTGGCTGTGACAAGCTGGCCTGTCTGTTCAGGGGCTGAACATGCAGATCAAGAGCAGACAGAGCTGCTTGTTTGCTGGGAAGCAAGGCAGGTAGGCAGACAGTGAATGCAGGCTTGTGCTGGAAAAATGTCAGAGCCTTTATTATCCTTTATTGTTCCCTGTAGACAGAACTTTCTCTGTCCCACCTGGTCTGCCCCCTCTTGGAGGCATAATGTTAATTACAAACTGTTTGGTCTATGGCTCAGTATGGTGATATTGTGTTCCCCAATATATTGTGCACTCTAATAAACTTATCTGGGGTCAGAGAACAGAACAGAAAATGGTGGCACACACACCTTTAATCCTAGCATTCTGAAGGCAAAGATTCATCTGGATCTCTGTGAGTTCAAAGCCACACTGGAAACAGCCAGGCATGATGACACACACCTTTAATTCCAGGAAGTGATGGCAGGAAGCAGAAAGGTATATAAGGCATGAGGATCAGGAACTAGAACCTGGTTAAGCCTTTAGGCTTTTAGCAGCAGTTCAGCTGAGATTCATTCCAGATGAGGACTCAGAGGCTTTCAGTTTGAGGAAACAGGATCAGCTGAGAAGTTGGCAAGGTGAGGTTAGCTGTGGCCTGCTCTGTCTCTCTGATCTTCCAGCATTCACCCCAAAACCTGGCTCTGGGTTTGCTTTTATTAATAAGACCCTTTAAGATTCATCTTACAGCTCAGGCTTATTGCTGGCTAGCTCTGACATCTTAAATTAACCCATTTCTATTAATCTATATTTTGCCACATGGCTGTGGCATTACCAGTCTGCTGGCATCTTGTTCCTTGGGTGGCTAGATGGCATCTCCCTGACTCCACCCTTCTTCTCCCTGTCTCTCTGCTTGGATTTCCTGTCTGGCTATAACCTGTCATGCCATAGGCCAGAGCAGCTTCTTTATTAACCAATGGGAGCAACACATATTTATAGCATACAGAAAGACCATCCCACAGCACTTTCCATTTTCTGTCTAATCAAAAAGGAAGGTTTTAACTTTAACATAGTAAAATTACACATGACAAAACAGTTATCAAGCAAGAATTATAGTTACAATATCTAGTCTATTTGTATTTGGCAAAATTAAAGAAAATACTCTAACATCTATCCTATTTTTGTGAGTCTAAAGTTTCATATCTAATTTACCTTTGTCATAACTAAGGAAAACTATAACTATCTAGTCTTCAACTCCATCAAAGACCCCAGAAGGATACACTATTATCTGAGTAATCAGGAAGTGCATTGCAAGCAATTTCCATAATTCTGGAAATGACAGAGACATCTGGCTGCCTGGACAGTCATCCAAAGTTCCTCTGTAATGTTGGGGCATCTATCTTCAGCCTACAGGCCTAGAGTACCTGGCAGATTTTTCAGTGAAGTGAGAAATTTGAAGGACTGTTCTGCCTATTGGCAAAGTTCATCAGTTACTTTTCTCTGTGCCCTACAGAATGTCTGACAGTTTCTTCTGTGAAGCAGGAACCTGAAGAACCATCTCTTTCTTTTTGTGCCTCATGCATTAAACTAGGGTGTTTGCATAAGCATGGGTATGTTTTTTTTTTTTTTTTGTTTTTGTTTTTAAACTGGAGTGTGGGAAATTTACCAGTGACTACAGCACTGAAGACCATGTCTCTCTCTTCTAGCAACCATTAATGGATTCTCAGGGAGAGTGGGGCCTCAAAAGCTCTGCCTCTACTCATGAGGACATGGTGGTGGGCCCCATCTCTTGTGGGTCTTATGCAGGTAACCACTGGTCCTCTGAGTTCATGGGTCCAACAACCATGTCATGGCTAGATGATAGCATTCACAGTGCTCTTCTTATCCTGTAGCCCTACATTTTTTCTGCCCCCACTCTCCAGTGATGTTCCCCGAACATTAGAACGTACAATGTAGAGGTCTCATTTAGGGCTGAGCACTCAACAGTCACTTACCCTTAGTACATAACTAGCTGTGAGCCTTTGCCTTAACTCTTGTCTGTTGCAAAGGGAGGCTTCTCTGAGCAGGGTCGAGCACTGGTACTCATCTGATTGCAGGCTCTCCTCCTGACTCTCTAGTGTTCCTAACTGTACCAGGCTTTTTCTTTTGGGTTACCAACCAGCTCCCAAATCATGACATGGAGACCTTTTATTAGTTATAAATGCTCAGTCCAGCATATGCTTGTTTCTTGCTAGCTATTTTAACTTAAATTAACCTTTTCCTCTCTATCTACCTTTTTGTATATCTTTCTTTCACTGCTCCTCATGTCTGCTGGCTGGTGGCTGCCTGGCTTCTGGCCCTGGGCGTCTCCCTTGTTCTCTCCTCTCCTCTCTTGTTCCTTCTTCTCTCTTCCTTTTCTTCTTGAGCCTAGATTTCTCCTCCTATTTATTCTCTCTGTCTGGAAGCCCAGCCTATCCCTCCCCTGCCTCACTATTGGCCATTCAGCTTTTTATTAGACTAGTCAGGTGCCTTAAGCAGGCAAGGTGAAACAGATGCAACACATCTTTACATAATTAAACAGATGCAGCACAAACAAATTAACACATCATTCCACAGTTAAAGTAATACTCTGCAGTATAAACAAATGTAATACATCTTTGCCTAGTTAGAATAATATTCCTCAACACCTTACCCTTTACTGGGAGGCCCTCTACCCTCCCATTCCTGCCTGGGTGCTTTTTTTTTTGAGGCAGAGTCTTACTATGCAGCCCAGGGTGGCTTTGAACCTGTTGCAATCCTCCTGCACTTGCCTCTCAAATGCTAAGATTATAAGCACATGCCACCACACCTGGCTTGATCCAATCAGAATTTCAGGAATGGGGAGTGAACACCTGAACTATTTTAACACTTCCCAGTACTGCTACCTTAATTGAAGGTGTTAAACAGCCATGGAAGGCTTGTTGAAAAAAAGATGGAGGGGTCCACCCCCTAGAGTGTTTGACTCAAAGGGGCTGGGTAGGGCCTGTGACTATGTATAGGTAACTGGCTCCTAGTTAGAGATGGTTCTCTAAGCTCTTAGGCCTGGAATCTCTCTCTGTTGAGGTGGGGGAGGGGGCATTGCAGGTCTTTCCTTCCCCTGTACCTGGCCACACTCGAAGATCAGCTAGTAGTGTATTTCCCTTGATAGTCTACAACTAAGTTCATGGCGGAACAATGGATTGAGCAGTGGTTCTTCATTGCTTATGTTAGCTGACATAGGAAGATGGCTGCAATCATTTTCCTACGTGAACTCTATTTATTGGCACTGAATAAATTAATATCACCCCAGGTACGTGGCGAAGTATTATGTGCCTGCTGTGTTGGGATGGCTGCCATTTGTCCTTCCAGCTCTCATGGATGTGCCAGCTGATAGAGAATGGGATGTTGACACGGTGTGGATGTCACCATGTTGGCTCATGTTGTTCTGTACATCTGAGTGGGTCAGGCTAGAGCCAGGTGAGATTTGCCCCTTGGGGAGGAATAGGAATAATATTTCTGGATGAAATGTCAGTGAAGATGTGACCTCTTAAATGGCCACCACCAAAAGGGGTCATTCCAAAATTCTGGGACAGAGTTCCATCAAGGGAAAGTTTACCCACTATGTGTCCAGTCTTGTGTTTAATAAAGAGCTGAATGGCCATTAGCTAGGCAAAAAGAGATTAGTGGGACTTCTGGGGACAGAGAGCTCTGGGCAGAAGACAGAAAGAATCTCCAGCAGGATTCCAGGAGATGGAGAACAAACAAGACACACAGGAGGAGAGGTAGCAATTATGAGCCATGTGGCAGCACATAGATTAATAGAAATGGGTTAATTTAAGTTATAAGAACTTATTAGGAACTAGCCTAAGATATTGGCTGAGCTTTCATAATTAATAAGAAGTCTCAGCGTCATTATTTGGGAGCTGACAGGCAAGACAAAGATTCATTATACCCATCCATCCATCCACCCATCCACCCATTGCTTACCAATTCGTTTAGCCAGCATTTACTGATCCTGAGTCTGCCCTGTGGCTGATTCACCTTCAGTGCTAGGGACCCAGTTCTGAACAGCTCAGTGATGATTCCTTATACAATGGAAGAGATGGAGAGCTACAAAGGAGTTGGAGAATAAAGCCCATCACTTCTGTGATAAATAGGAGGAAGACCAGTGAAATCCTCTGGGCCAATGGGGTGGTACCCACTTGAAGGGGTATGTGATCCTACGAGACTGAGCAAGAGATCTGGAGCACAGAGCCCTAGGCCTGCTCTGTCCTTGGCAGGTTCCCCGAGTTCAGTCTCTACACCTGTAAAATGGGAAGGTTAAAGGTTGCACTT
This sequence comes from Peromyscus leucopus, assembly GCF_004664715.2. NCBI lineage: Eukaryota > Metazoa > Chordata > Mammalia > Rodentia > Cricetidae > Peromyscus > Peromyscus leucopus. Next base: position 32,276,203 of record NC_051063.1, read on the forward strand.
GGCACTGTCTACATTCCGGACAGAGCACAGGAAGCAGGTTTCCTTCCATCTCCTTCACCTGGGCAGGTGGAGTGTGCTTTCCTTGCGTCACAGCCTGGAGTCTGGACTCACGTGTTTTTCTGTGCCTCTGTTTTACTGACTTCATTGGTACATTTCAGCTCTTCTGTCACCCTCACCTTAAGCAGGGGCTGCCAGCGCAGAGGCTCTCCACCAACCTGGGAGTCTCCCGGGATTGATGCCAGCACTGAAGAATCTCTCACTCAGACTCAGCCACTAACTACAAAACACCAGCTGCTGTGGCTTTTCTCACCTAGTGCATTTACCCCAATGGACGACTGAAGCCCAGAAAGGCCTGGCGTACAAAAGCCAGGATCAGGCTTTGCCTCTGTGATCTGCACAAGCCCCGAGCCACCCATTGCAGAGAGCTCCCCCTTTCCCTCAGGGGTTCCCGGCTTTTATCCCCAACACTTCCTTGCCTGGTGCATTCCACTTTTCCCATCTTTGGAAGCTGCACTGTTAGCTGAGCTCATATGAAGGGCAATGACTGTCACAAATCCACCTGGTCAGGACTAACTGCTTTCTTTTTCTCTCTCTGTGAGCTCTGCAGTGTTCTGAGAGTCTCCCTAGTATTTCCTTCTGGGTTATAGGACTGTTTCCTTTCCCAGCACAGGGAGTGCCTCCATGTACTGTGTCTAGTACAACATACCCACCAAGTCAGGAACACGTGGTGGGTAGTGTCCACCGATGTCCCTGACACGATCCTATCAAAGCACTCTAGTCCCCACACTGGCTCTTCTGTGGGAGTCTTTTTCGAAGTCTTGCATGGTTGGAGTGAATTCTTTAAGAATGTGAATATTTTGCTTCATTTAGCACAGGTCAATAACACTTTTGAAGTCCATCGAACCCTGGAAAGTACAAAGGGTTGAAATTGAGTCACTTAATTAGCCTGTGCAGACTAATGGAATGTATTCTGAGGACACAAAGTCTGTCTATGGGTAAGGCAGCCATATGGTGGTGTGGGGAAGGATGAGGGGTGGTTTGTGTCACAACCCTTGGCACTCTGATGGTTATAACAAAGTCATTAGAAAACAGGGACAATGTGTAGGATGTCTTCATGAGTTATTAGCATTTTGGAGAACAGAGGCAGGAGGCACAGCTCCCCACTGTCACCTGCAGTGGTTTGAGGAATTACCTGCTCTCTCAGGACCTCGACTCAAGCGAAACCTGGATTCATGGCTTTATTGCAGAAAAGAAATTTAGGATTAGTGTATGAAGCAGAGGTGTGGTTTAACAAAGATTTATTGATCTAGACTTGAGCTCAAGGCTAAGAGAAAGGGAGGCATCCAGGAGATAGTAAGACATACCTTAGAGCATGGATGTGCGCATGGGTTTGAGCAACTTGTCAAAGAAGAGTCACAGAAAGGAAGACATACTCAAGAGTGGATAAAGCTTAAAGTGAGTCACAGTTCATAGTTTTCCATGCTCGTCATATAGAGGATTTTGGTAGGGATGGAAGTTACTATCTTTAACTTGAGGAAGTGCCTGAGGAATCTGGATGAGAACATCAAGTGATTCTAGAGGTGTCCATGGTAGGTTGACAGTTGATAAGATCCTGGGATGCAGAAAGATACATTATCTTCTCTGTAAACAAAGTGAACAGTCTTGTTTGAGACTCTCGGACAATGTCTGGGAAAAGGAATAAAGCCCTACCCATGCCTTAACCCTGGTTCATTGTGACCTTCATATAAAATATACTACATGAAAGGAGTATTATTTCTAGGTTGGTGTCTTCAGAGCAGTACTTTGGGGTGTGCTGCTGCAATTCTTGCTTTCAACTGGTGAGAGGCTTGAATCAAACCCTGGGACCAGAGGCTGCTTTTCTCTTCTATGTCCCCCTGGTCCTTGTCTTTCTGTCCTTCCTAAGTGTTTTCCCTTACATTTAAACTGGAATTGTGCTAGCAGTAATTATGTCTACCTTCAAATCAGGCATTGAGATTGGGTTTTCCTAAAAGGCCTCTTGGTTTGGTGTCTTGCAATGGGCTGAGACAGACAGTGGCCTCCACTACTCTGCTGCATGGAGGAACTCCACAGTATGCTGGAGCTCCCTCTCCAGAGCAGTTCATGTTGCTGGTTTCCCCATACTTTGAGATTAGTGCTGGAGTACATCTCCTCACTACAAAGGGGAACATGGACAAGGCACAGCTTTGTGCACATCTTTATGTAGCCGGAAGTTTTCTCCGGTACCACCTGGCTTCACAGTCCCTCAGCTGCTCATAAAATAATCATTCAGAGGCTTAATATTAATTACCAATTGCATGGCCTATGGCAGGCTTCTTGCTAGCTGGCTCTTATATCATAAATTAACCCATTTCTATTAATCTATGTTTTGCCACCGTGTTCTGTGGCTTACCAGTCTGCTGGCGTGTCTCTCTGCCTTCTTCTTGTCTTTCTGCATGGATTTCCCACACCTGCCTCTAAGTTGCCTTGCCATAGACCAAAAAGACTTCATTTACTAGCCAATGGGAGCAACACATATTCACAGCATACAAAAAGACATCATCTCACACCATCTTCCTAAGCTGTGAACCACGAGAAAACACACACACACACTCCCCACGTTCCCTGCAAAGCCAGTCCGCATCTACATCACGCAACCTGCTCTCGGTGGAGATGGTTTGCAAAGGAGTGAGCGGGGAATCCGAGTTTTACTTTTACTCTGGGCCTCCCCTTATTGATCAGTGCAGCAGGACCACCTGAGAGACAGGCTGCAGAAGAAACTGGGATGGGAGAGAAAGAGAGCTCAGGGTGTGGAGCTTAGACCATGGGAAGGTGGGTACCTCTATTTCTTCTTTAAAATGGATTCTTCTCTCTATGTATTATGGGGAAACTTGGACTAATTAGCATATGTATAGCCCAGTTTGTTTGGAAAATGTTAAAACTTCACATAGCCAGAGTCTGAGAGCATCAAAAAGGGACAGTTTCTGTTCCCATCATCGAACAGCACACCACAGAGAAATTCCCATTTGAAATGAGATTGGCCAGCACATGACCTGTTTGCCTCCTGAAACTGCTTCCTAGCAGCAGCTAGCCATTAGACTTGCTGTCAGGAAGTCTGTCTGACATGGAGGGCTGGATGAGATGCAAAGAAACCATTACCTGTCTCCTTTTTAAAAGTGTATTTTTATCATTTTTAATTATGTATATGTGTACATGTCCGTGTGAAGTATATATAGGTGGTGCACTTAGAGGCCAGAAGAGGGCATTGAGTCCCCACAAGCTGGAGTTACAGGCTTTTGTGAGCCATCTGAGATAGGTGCTTGGAACCAAACTCAGGGCCTTTGCAAGGGCAGTATGTGTTCTTAATCACTGAGCCACCTCTCCAGCCGCTGATTTCTTCTCTTAAAACAAATGCTTTAAGAGCCGGGCGGTGGTGGCGCACGCCTTTAATCCCAGCACTCGGGAGGCAGAGCCAGGCGGATCTCTGTGAGTTCGAGGCCAGCCTGGACTACCAAGTGAGTTCCAGGAAAAGGTGCAAAGCTACACAGAGAAACCCTGTCTCGAAAAACCAAAAAAAAAAAAAAAAAAGCTTTAGTTCCTAATCACTCCCAGTTCATCATTATTGCTTCTTCCACCTGCCTAGACAGCTTGCTTTACACACGGTGCAAACCTACTCCAAACTTCTATTCGTAGAGGAATTCTGAAAACTGAATGTGTGTCTGGCTGTGCAGGAACCGGGTTAGCTTCTGACAATATGTAGGACATGTGACCCTGGCACTGATGCCAAGCAGGAAGGAGAAGTTTCTTCCCTTAGATTCTAGCAAGAGTGATTCATGGAAGTTTTTTAGAATACAAATTGAACTCATTTATCAAAATAGACGTTTTGAAAATCCAATTAAAACCCGGGGAACTGCCGATCAGCTAATTCAATCTTCTATATAATATCTATAGCAAAAAGGAGCAGTCCCTTGTCACCCTTCACTCTGCTTCCGACACCCATTCTCAGAAGTAATTAGTATTTTTAGTTCTTTACCAGCTTCATCTGGACTTCCTGCTCATCTCTGAATTCTCTGCAAATGTATCTTTTTCCTTTTCAGCGTTAGATGAACTATTGATTTCCCATAATGATGATTGAAATCTCTCTGTGCCATTTCCCCTCAGCTCATCTTCCAGTAGTTGTTTTAGGAACCTAACACCTGGTACTTATGCTAAGGTAACCATGTAATATATACATACTGTCTTAGTTACTGGTCTGTTGCTGTGCAGGGACACCTTGGCCAAGGCAACTTTAGCATTTAATTTGACGCTCACGGTTCTAGGGGGTGGTGGAGACTACGACCATTATGGCAGGAAGCAGATGGGCATGGCACTGTACCAACAGCTGGGAGCTTTACATCCTGATCTGCAGGCAGGGGAGACACAGGGCTTTTGAAACCACAAAACCCACCCACCCCCAGTGACACACCTCCTCCAACAAGACCACACCTCCTAATCTCCTAAATAGTTCAACTGGAGACAAGTCATTCAAATATGTGAGTCTATGGAGGCCATTCTCATTCAATCTACCAGATATGTATTTGACTAAACAGATATACAATTAGTATCCACAGCATGTTCATGCATATGTGCTGCTCCCTCTACCATTTTAGCACATTCCCTTTTGCTATGGCCTGGATTGGATCCCTTTTACAGGTTGCCATAGCTTCCCACTTGTTATTTCGGGGTTTGGGTGAAGATTGTTCTGGTGTAGGTTTCTGAGAAACACTGCCTGGCAAAGGTTCCTTCTTAGGGCTTGCCTGTATTATTCTTGTTTTTGACCCTTTACACTCCATCAATGGCTAGACTAGAGTGAGAATTTGCCTGGTAAAGGACTTTTCCTTGGGTGCTACGGATGGAGCCCAGGGCTTTGTATATGCCAGCAAGTACTCTACCACTGAGTACAGCCCTGGCACTTTCCTCGGGACTTTAGAGGAGTCTCATGGCCATGGCTATCTGTGAATTCTCATCGTTCTCTGGACTATGCTTAGTCAGTCTTTCAAATCTGTAACACAAATTTTCTGGGCTATCCCCCATAAATTAAATCATGTTCTCGTAACTTTCTCCCCAGGTTCTTCTTTTCATTGGCCCCTGAGGGTCTCATTAGTTCATTTGTCTGGTCCCATGTGCTGGGTTTCTAGTTTTTTCCTCTTACGCCCACCCCCTTAACCGCTTTAAAGACTTAGGTTTAGGAAGCCCCCTTAACTTGGTTTTTCTACCCTTTGTTGCATTTTTCATTTCTGCTATAATTTCCAAATTCTTAATATTTTTATCATATTTATGTGTTCTTTTAAGAAATAACGCAATGTTCTGGTGTCACCATTCTGAAGATGTAAATTATAGCATCCATTAGATGTTTTTCTCTGCTCCCTACACAGTATTTTCCCCCAAGTTCCTTTTCCCTCTTTGTTGCCTTTAATTCTGTCTTTCACATTAGACACTTTTCTCAAGGGCTGGAGGCTCCTACGATGTCCGCTGGTTTTCTTTAATTGATGGGCGAGAAAGCTGCTGAGGAGCCTGGCAGCGTAGACATCACTCCTTCAGGCAGCTGGGGGGCTCCTACCTCACAGAATCTGCAGCTCTTTCAATACCAGGTCACTTTTCTTAGACTTTCGATTTTCCTCAGAGAAAACGTGCTCATTTTCCACCTGGATGATGTAAACCTGACTAAGGAAGCTTAGGAATCCCGTAGGGAGGGAACTGGGAAAGGTGGGAAGAGGGTGGGGTGGGGAGGGCCAAGGCTCTCGATATTTTCCCATCTAGACAGCCTCACAGCCTCCTGTGTTCTATGTGGCATTCTCAGTCACCCTGAGCTCCAGTCCCATTGGATGAGAATAGAAGATCGTTCTTACCAGCATGTTCTGGGGTGTGGTGTGGATTCCTAGGTCTAGTTACCCCCGAGACCTTCCACTTATCCTGTCCCATGCTTTTATTTGGGGGTCTCTTCAACTTCCAGTTGAACTTTTTTTGTTTTCTTTTTGTTGTGTTGAATCTCTATCCTCAGATGTAACATGATTTCTTCCTTTTGGTTTTTAAATCTTGTTATCGTTGGCTTGCTCATCTTGTTAGATTTTAAAACGCTCTTTTAAATCCACTTAGGGAAATTGTAGAGAGGTTTAGTTTTTCCTTCCTTTTAGACAGCACAGTAAGTGTTTGCTCTACCACATTTAATGGGACCTCCTCGCTCTTATCCCTTCATTATGGAGGAAGGAGTCAGAGGGAGAACGCAGGTCAGTTTGGGTCATGAGTATATTTGGAGGAAGATCTCATGCTTGTCCCTCAGCTAGCTTACCTCCTGTGTTCCTGAGATGTTTTGTTGAATTTGCATCTTACCTCCATGAATCCTGTCTCCAGATTTCCCCTGCTTCCTTTGCCAGCTTCACTACCAATAAAAATCTGCATCAATTTATTTAAAGTCTCCTTTTTCCTAAATTTTATTCAAGAAACTTTAATTCAATCACTTTTTTTATTAATTACATTTGTTCTTTGACAGTTTTGTACGTGGATATGGTATATTCTGGTTACTCTCATCCACCATCCTTTTATTCCCTTTCCTACATTCTTGCCTTGTTGTTTTCTTTTGAGACCCACTGAGTTTAACCAGGGCTTTCTCTGTCAGCCTGGCTTTGGAACTATCCATTGGCACCAAGTGGGCTCTCAAGTGGGCACACGACTGAGGACGATGCCCACAATTCTCCCAGGATCCATCAGTAGCAGTAGTTCACCTGAGAAGGAGTAGGGCCCATGAGCCTCTGCTTGGTCCTAATGGACTGGTGACAGTCCCAGTCTGGTGCAGACCCAGTCTGGTGCAGACCCAGTGCAGGCCCAGTCTGGTGCAGACCCAGTCTGGTGCAGACCCAGTGCAGGCCCAGTCTGGTGCAGACCCAGTCTGGTGCAGACCCAGTGCAGACCCAGTCTGGTGCAGACCCAGTCTGGTGCAGACCCAGTCTGGTGCAGATCCAGTCTGGTGCAGACCCGGTGCAGACCCAGTGCAGACCCATTCTGGTGCAGACCCAGTCTGGTGCAGACCCATTCTGGTGCAGACCCAGTCTGGTGCAGACCCAGTCTGGTGCAGACCCAGTGCAGACAGCACATCCACAACCAAGGGACCTGGCAAGAGCTTGTGTTGTTCCGAAGTCTTTGAAGCTTTCCCAAAAATTTATTTTTTAATTATTATTTTTTGATTCTGGGGATTGAACTCAAGACCTCATGTGAGTTCAATGCACACACTATACTAGCTGTTGCATGAATCCTAAATGGTCTTATAATAAAAACCTGGAGCTAGATATTGGGATAAATGCTAAAAGAGAGAGAGAGAGAGAGAGAGAGAGAGAGAGAGAGAGAGAGAGAGAGACAGACAGACAGACAAAGGAACAAGCCACAGCTACTTTCACCTTGCCAACTCCTCAGCTGATTCTTTCTCGACTGAATGCCTCTGTGTCCTTAGCTCAAAGGCTCTCTAGCCCCTGTCTCCTCACACCTTATATGCCTTTCTCCACCCAGCCATTTCTCTCCCTATCTCAATCTTCCTAGTGCTGGAATTAATAGTGTGTGTGCTGCCCAAACACTGGGGTTAAAGGTGTGTGCCACCACTGCCTGGCTCTGTTTCTCTCCTAGACTGGATCAATCTCATGTAGTTCAGGGTGGCCTTGAACTCACAGAGATCCAGATGGATCTCTGCCTCCTGAGTGCTAGGATTAAAGGTGTGTGCCACCACTGCCTGGCCTCTGTGTTTAACTCTGTGACTGACTCTGTCCTCTGATCTTCAGGCAAATTTTATTAGAGTACGACAAAATATCCCCACATTGAACCTCAAAATATTTCTTGATTTTGTCAACCTGTCAGATATTTATTGAACACCTGATTGAGTTTATCATAGAGTAAGGAAAATTAATGTCTATCAAACAATCACATTCGATGGACTCTGAGCAGTTCCATGACTACATTCAGGCCACTTACCATCTCCAATCTCAAATTCACTACCTGTGAAATAGTGTTAATAAGGTGTGAGGATCAAATGCTGTATGGAAAGGACTTCACACTGTGAGTGTGTGTTGTAAGCGATGGGTTATCCATTATCATGTTCATGACTACCGTGGATGAAAAATGAAAACATTACCAAGACTTTAACATGTGCCAGTGTGTACATATGCCTGCAGGAAAGGCTGACTCAGTCTGGAGTCAACTACTGTGTTGATGAATCTCCTGGTTGCTGGTCAATTATTTAAAGGGAATCAGCACAAAATTTTCCCACAGAGCAATTGTCCTTTGATTTATTGCTTGCATAACTTGTGATTTATCAGGGAACATGTTTGTTTTTATCTGAATTTGGAAGCTGAGCCACAGACTCAGATGGCCATGAGAAATTATGGGATGTCAAAAGAGGTGTAGAAGGATATAATGAAATTTTATGAGTTAAAGCCATGCAGCTTTGCGAGGAGAACTGGAGACTGCAGGAGAGGAAAAGTAGAAGAAGTGGGTGCCATGTTTTGTGTTAGTTGAAATTCTAGGTGACTTGCTATAAACTGCTTGGGGACAAGAGAGGGTGTATCAGTCACTTAGCACAAGGAAAGGGGCTGTTTGACTAGAATCCCTACAATGAAAACAAAATCGAGGTTCTTGACTAAGCTTACCAAGAGTGAGCCAACCACAGGCATTAATAAACAAAATATCACTGAGAACAGGTCAGAGTCATGGGGTCAAGACTTCCTGGGCACAGAAGGCTGGGATCGTGGCCATCATAAGAAAAGAAAGGAGGGGGAATGGAGGAGAAGACAGGAATGTACTTTGGGATTCTGTTTTGTCTGCAAGACATGGAGACAGGGATAATTCTAACTTGTGGAGATGTTTCTGGTTTGTTAGGGAAAGAATTATGAATATGTAAACATGGAAATATCTTTTAGATATTGAATATAAACAAACCACCCTGGGACATAGGTGTTTCTCTCTGATTTTCCATAGAAGGAGAAAAACAGGAGTCAATAAAAGATCAGAAGGAACTTGCTAGAAGAGCTTGAACGGAGGCATCACCCCATCACTGGCTCTATCTTTCTTCATGCAGCTGGTGGCTTATATATTTTAGCTGTGGTGATTGTGGCTTTCTCTTCTGGACCCTGTTCATTTTGTATAAACATTGCAATAATTTCAATCAGGTTAATCTAGGTGGAAATTTCTTGGCAAAGCTAAGCAGTGGCATTTAAAGAGAAAAGCAAGAGAATGATTAACTCTCAGTTTGGAACAGAGGCTCTCTCTGGGAAGAGGACGGAAAGAGGGAGTGAGATAGCCACAAGTGGGGCAGGTTGGGGCCAGGTGAGCACTACAGAGATGCTTCACCCTTGGTGGAGGTTTGTTTCCTACTGAGCACAGAAAATGCCTTGGGCTCATTCCACACATCCATGGCTTCCTCAAGAGAGGTGCTTTGTGTGTTGTCCATCTCTCACAAAGTCAAAGCTGTCCATCCCTTGTCGGGGATCAGCCCTGACCTGTCAAAGGGTTCTTGAGGGGAGGAGTGAGGAATGGAGAAGTGTTAGACAGAAATATAGGCCTAGATGAAGTGAAAGATAGAGACACAGGATAGCTTAGGGAGGGTCCTGGGTCAATATCCAGTCGCCCCGAGTTTAATCATGATGGGCATTTTATACATCAGCAAGGGGAGGGACAAAAGACCTCTCCCTTTCAAGGTCGAGGAATAGAGCACCAACAAGTGTAGACTCATTAAAACACCTAGTATCCATGCCTTTGGCCAAATCATCCTATTATGCAGCCCTGCTGAGCAAAGCAAGCTCAGACTTTCTGACCTCGAGTAAGGCCTTACTAGGGAAACTCTGTGGGCCCCCACAATTCCTGGTCTGGACAATTTGGCCTCCAACTCTGGACCCCATAGTGAGGTTCTTGTGTTTGGGGCTTGTCTGCAAGAAAAGCTGTGATATCTCACATTTTAGTTCCTTCTTCTCCCAGGAGCTGAGACCATAGGCTTTGAGTCACAGAGTCTGGGGCTTAGTTCCTCCTTGGGATACTTCCCAAGTCATCATTTTGAGCACTTAATTCTTGGCTACTGACTAAACTCATTTGCACAGTAGGCACAGCACCGGTCAGGAAGGGTGTTGTCACTGTTAGGGATAAGGACTGGCAAACACTGCTGCGACTGAGAATCATAGCAACTGACTCAGACTGCTGGCTTTTCTTGAGAACCATTAACCACCATTAAATAACCAATGCTGATAGAATTCAGCATGATTAACACACAGCATCGCTCTGGTAAGAAACAGTGCACTTATAAATCACACCTGTAAATTGGGTCTTCTTTCCAAATTAAAATGCATTTTTTTGGTGTGGCCTCACCCAGGGCAATTTAACATCTCTAGCTTCTATTTCTTGATGGTCAGGTCTTTCATTGCATCTCAGTTTTGGCTGTGAGATTCAGAGTCAATTTCATATAAAAGTGTTTTAATGTGGACTGTTCCAAATATATATTTCTTTCAAATTTGTGAAGAGATCAGGCCAGCAGGCTTCTGTTTGTTTGTTAGAAATTGAATATTATTCCTCTGGGTGAGATGCCATTTATCTATGTCATTTCCGGGACTAGAAGAGTCCTTTAATGTCAAAGAATCCTAGTTTGTACTCTTTTATGTCCCCAGTGTTCAACAAGGGAGTCTTCTGAATTGAATTATTTAGTCATTTATGCAGTGAGGCATTTTCAGGATGCTCAGTGAATGCCGGGATCAAGCCCTGACTCAGACAGGATATGATTTCATGAGGAAGGGGAGGAGGAGGGAGGAGGAGGAGGAGGAGGAGGAGGAGGAGGAGGAGGAGAAGGAGGTGGCAGGATGTCTTGTGTTGTGTTTGGGGTCTGATCATGGTGAGCTAGATGCATGGAGGTTCCTAGGTCCCTAGGAGTCAAGTGTTTGAGTTAATGTGCCTCTTAGGAAAGATGAGGATGTCTCCTCCAGGGTAGCATAGATTAGGTGCTTACTCTGTACATGTCACTGTAACTCCATGTGTCTGGTTACTGGAGTTGTTAGAGCCTGAACTCTGGCAGCCCTAACATGCAGGTGGATGTCGACCAATTAGAGGGACAGCAGTGGAGAGTAGAAAAGAGGATTTGTCCAATGAGGCTGCATTGGGAAGAGGAGCCGTGAGGTCCTATGACAGCCTGTCAGACACCTGACATTAGGTTGTTTAAACAGAGGCAATGGGTATGGTAACTAAGGCATCTTACATCAAGGTGTAGCCCCACCTATCATTGACCCATCACTGTTTCTGCTCCAGTCTCTCCGGAAGGGTGGTCTGACAAGGTGTCAGCACCAAGTGTGGTCTTTCTGGGAGATCAGTTGCTCCTCAGGCTGGGCCCAGACTTCAACCTTTTTCTTTTCCCACTGTGAAATTCCTATGGAAATCCCAACTTCTTGGGATCCAGTGTTTCAATAGTGTGACATCTGAAGCAGTCCAGGGGGTGGGGGTTTTAGATCTTCATTCCTCCAGGATGGCTCCAATATCGGTCATTCTTTCTGCTGACATGGGGAAACCTGAGCGGCACAGAGATCTCCATGTATCTAGTCTCCCTTTGGTAATACTAGGCTGAGCCTGCAAAATACCTTGCCTTCTGATTCCAAACAGTCTTCTGTCTACAGTGGCTTGCTTTTTTAAAAAATATTTTTAGTAACATTTTTTTTTTTTCTTGAGATCAGCCTGACATGAAAGCTGTCATGGAAGATGAGCTGCCTGAATGAGTGGTGGAGGATTAGTTTGATACCTGCAAGTTTCTCCTTTGCTACCCTCTCCTACCCCCAAATTACCTTGGAAGGATATAAGAGCTGTGTGCAGCTTTGATTTAAACCATAATGCCACACTGTATTGCGTGTCTCAGCTCACCTCCTTCGCCCATGGCTTAGTTACTATTGGATGAGCACAATTAAATGCCAGCAGTCATTATAGCTCAGTGACTGCAAGGGAGACCTTGCTACACCAGCTAATGAGCAACCCCTGCTAAATATTTATGAGCGTTAGTATCAGCCAAGTCCTCCTAATGTCTGGCTCATTTAGATTTTCACCTGTGAGGCTCTCATATAAACAAGGAAGCTGAAATGGCCAGGGAAGCATGCCTTGAAGCCAGCAGGTGTGCATGCACCAAGTATTTGTTGATTTGATTCCCTAGGGAGGCCTCAGGTAGAGAAAATATTTGAGCAGCCTAAAATGAAGACTGTGCACCTCCCTCCCTGGGACCTAGCACAGATGCAGACTGTCTGACCTTGTCCTTGAAGACTTTGCAAGTCACTTGAAACCAGAGCATCTACATCAAAACAATTAGATAAATTAGATAAAACATCAAGAACCAAATCATGAACCACTGACTTGTGCTCTGAGAGATCAGAGAAGAAAGATTAACAGGAGGAAAGTGGGATAATAGGGGTTAACAATGGAGCCAAGTAGTGCTTCCTCTGGGTCTGGATGCATTGATAGCGATTCCATAGTTAGAGAGAAAGGGCTCAAGGCAAGGGCAGCCATGAAAGCAAGAAGCAAGAATCAGTGTGAGCATGCAGAGGAGGGAAGAGAAAGGAAGTGGATGATCGCAGGAACCTGGGTTGTGGGAAAGACATGAAAGGACCAGATGGGGCATTGGCTGTGGAACATACCCCAATGCAGGACATAATCCCAGGAATACACAACAAAAACACAGGCACACTGGAAACTTGTTCCAACTCCCATGAGTACATGTAGCAAGGTGTAGAGCAGGGTCATGTGACCCCTGACAGAAGGGCTGCTGCTTGACCTCGGGAGCAGCTAGTCCAGGCTCTTGTAGGGAGGAGTCTGGAAATACTACTTTCCCAACACACTTCTGAAAGTTGAAAAGATGCTGTTCCTCCTTTGAGCGCTTCCCAACTGGAGGCTTCTGACCCTTGCAAACTTGCAGTCTTTATTACTGCAATGAAATACTGGTGGCAGGAAACTTTACAAAGAAAAAAAAATGTTTCTTTAAGTCCGAAGCTGAGGGGCCTAATCTGGAGATGACTTCTTGCTGGCAAAGACCTGAGTTTTGGAAGAACTTCCCATGGCAAGAGACTCCTATGTCTGTCTGCTCGACCTTCCATCTGACTCTCGTCATGAGGGCTCTGTTATTGCCATTAACATATAATATTGGGAGTTGAACTCTTTCATGAGTTTGGTGGTCAACCTATAGCACAGTTTTGGCATGGTGACCTAATGTGTTGGTTTCATAAAGTTCTTGATGATGACTTCTCATTACTTAATGAAGATCCTCATTTAGATAAATGGTGATTTCCCTCTAATAATATGCTGCATTAATATTTTTGCAAACATGAGCATTAAATTCAATACATTGAATTGTTCTATCAGGCATGTATCAAATCTGACCTCTGAATTGATGGCAGTAAATTTTGGGGCTAAGAAGCAGATAGATGGGCTTTTCTTCACCTCAAATTTATTTGACAACCCACAGGCTGGGACTTCACAATTTAGAGGGAAGACAAGACTGGATTTCTCAGATCAAAATGTATAGAGAGGTTAGAAGTTGACAGAGATTTGATATGTCAATCAGTCGCCGAGTTTAAATGATAATGGCAAAGCTGATTATATATCTGCATATATAATGTATATATATATTATTAAATGTTCAACATCTCATAATTTAAAAAGTACAAATAGATTTAAATTTAAAAATTGAAAAAAAGAACTCAAGATTCTAGCTTCAGTATGTTTTTTTATTTCAGGAACCAGGTGACTTGTTCTTGTTGAGACCACTAACCCTGTCAGCATCATGGACCTCTGCTCTATAAGCTGCTGTCTGATTGCCTAGGGAAGTTTGACAGCTGGATAAGGCAATCTCCTGATGGACAGAAGATTACACTGTAGTATTTTTCTCCTTGCTCATTTGGAAAAGACTTGAAAGATATTACTCAATGTTTCAACTGGCAATTCACAGACTGGGGCTTCCTAAACATGCTGACATCATTGTCTTCTCCTACTTTCAAAAAATTACGTACTGGTGTGAACTATAGTTGCAGGGAGTGGGATAGAGCCACATCTATGTGCTGTGGGATGGTCTTTCTGTATGCTGTGAATATATGTTGCTCCCGTTGGTTAATAAATAAAGCTGGTTTGGCCTATGGTAAGACAGAATAAGAGCCAGGTGGGAAATCCAAGGGGAGATACAGGGAGATGAAGGGCAAAGCCAGGACAGATGCCATCCAGTTGCCCAAGGAACAGGTTGCCAGCAGAAAGGTAACACCATGACTGTGTGGCAAAACATAATTAATGGAAATGGGTTAATTTAAGATGAAAGAGCCTTGGACCCAAGAAAAGTTCAATAGTTCCACTTTATCTACCAAAGGACTCTAGTTCTTCAGTGATGGTTAACTGTGCTTATCTATGAAAATTTAGGTATTTATCTTTACCAATTAAAATGCAGAAGGCAAGTGATGTATCTGTATCTCTTAAGTATAAATATCTTGTTTGATACTTATGATACACTTATGAGAAGGTTGTGGTGGAGCTGACTTTTCTTATTTTGCATTCAATGACGCAGATAGAGGTTTAGGTTATGTAGAATAATAGAATGCCAGCCTCATGGACATGTGTTTGAATTCTGTTTCTGGCATGTATGCATGAGCTCTCATAAGGAGAAGATTCCTAGCTTTGTGGGTCTCAGTTTTTTCCTTTGTAAAACTGAAGGAGTGTCCCCATCTTTATAAGTTCTTGTGAGAACCAGATGTTGAAGACACACCATCCAGACAGATGTCTGGTGCAGAGGCAGCAAGGGGTGGATACGTGATTAGATTTGGAGTTGAGATATGAAGCCAAACCAGAGATCTGAAGGATCCGGGAAAACTGAGGCTGAGAAGTATGCCAATGAATTAGTGGGAGATGGGGCTGGGGTGTGAGATGGGGGTGGGAGGGAGATGGAGGTGGGGTGGGAGTGGATTTTCCAAGGGAAATTCCACAATAGAGTGCAGCTTTCTGGGACAGTCTCAGGGTATGCTGGCAAAGCTTAAGGCGAGAATATTGTTTTCGTTCACAGAAGCTGAAGAAGCACCTTTTTCCTCAGGAAAGATCCTAATTCTTCTGAGGGGCCATTCCTTGCATGGTAATCTGTGTGGTAGAGGCAGACATGCTCCTAGAGGAGAGGAACCACTGCCTTCATATTATTTTCTTTTCTTTGTATGTGTGTTTATGTGTATGTGTGTGCACATATTAGCACATATGTGTGGAGGTCAGAGGCCGACGTTAGGTGTCTTCCTCTATCACTCTCCACCTTCTTTTTGAGCCACTGCCTGTAATCGAACCGAGACTGGCAGCCAAGCAAGTCCCAGCTGCTTGTGTCACCACCGCTCCAGCGCTGGAGTCACAGGCAGGGCTGGCACACTTGGCTTTTAAAAGCAGGACTTGGGACTCAAACTTAGGTCCTGATGCTTGTGAATCGAGGACCAACTGAGCTGTCTCTCAGCCCCCACTGCTTTTCTGTTCATGGAATCCCAGTGTCCACTTTAGAGCTGTGCATCTTCCATTACTCAGTGGACACTAGTAAGCAATGCATAAATGAACCCAGGGATAGAATTCTCTTAGCTAGACCCAATGAGAAGACTTGTAAACTGTGGCATTTGAGAAAGACCTTGAGACAGGAATGGGTTTTGTAAGCAAAGCAGGAAAGGATCTGTGTTACCCAAACTAGAAACATTTATTGGGTAAATTGAAAGTCGAGGAGAGAGCTGTCCATCTCATAGGGCTGTTTGACTCACAGCATGATGTGTTCAGCATTGGCATTTTTATACATCGCAGGATGATGGTGGAGACAGATAGAGTGTCCCTGAAGTCTGTTCATTGGCCATATAAAGTCATGTTCTGATTTGGGATTTTCCAGGTTGCTGGTGGCAACAATATTTCTGAATAGCTTGCTATTTAGAGTTATTTCTTCCTTGCTAGGGAAGCTGGTGGGTACATGTGGGAGGAAAAATGGCAAAATAAAGGACAAACTTTGATGCACAGACAGGCCTCCTACAAATGCATCCGAGTCATAACTGAGCAGTCCTGACACTCTCGATTAATTTAATGAAATTAATTTTTTTCCATACCCCACTTTCTGTGCTACAAAGCACTCTACAGTGAGAGGCAAGAGGAGATAATGAGATAATGTTTTATGGAACTACACAGCAGTGAATTTCCTATCATTAGCAAGACAGAAGAATATGTTAGAAATGGTGAGGATAAACGAAAACTCTCAATAGCAACAGGAGAGACAGAATGAAGCAAGATGAGGCTCCTAAAACTTTGTTCCTTACTAAGAAAGTAGCTTGGCTGATCATGGGATTCTGAAGGTGACTAGGGGCAAACACCTGCCCTTTCATACTGTGCCATCTGTGCAAAATTGTCCATCGTCTCCAGTTCCTCAGTCATAAGGTCTGGGTAGAGTGGAAAGATTATAAATGTGGAGGTTTGAATAAGAATGGCCCTCATAGTCTCTGTATTTGAATGCTTAGTCACCAGAGAGTGGAACTCTTTGAAAGGATTAGAAAGATTAGTAGGTCTAGCCTTGTTGGAGGAATGTGTCAAGGTTGGTGGGCTATGAGGTTTTAAAAGTCTGTACCAGCACCACGTCTCTTTCCCTGCTGCCTTTGGATCAGGATGTAGGACTCTCAGCCACTTCTCCAGCACCATGTCTGCCTGCATGCCGCCACACTCAAAATTATGATAATGCCTCTGAAATTGTAAGCCAGCCCCAATTAAGTGCTTTCTTTTTATGAAAATTGCCTTGGTTGCCAGGCAGTGGTGGAGTACGCCTTTAATCCCAGCACTCGGGAGGCAGAGGCAGAGGCAGAGGCAGAGGCAGAGGCAGAGGCAGAGGCAGAGGCAGAGGCAGAGGCAGAGGCAGAGGCAGAGGCAGAGGCAGAGGCAGGCAGATGTCTGTGAGTTCAAGGCCAGCCTAGTCTACAGAGTGAGAGTTCCAGGAAAGGCTCCAAAGCTACACAGAGAAACCTTGTCTCAAAAAAAAAAAAAATTGCCTTGGTCATTGTAGTTGCTGGCTTTGTGTGTCAACTTGACACAAGCTAGAGTGATCAGTGAAGAAGGAGCCTCAGTTGAGGGAATTCCTTGATGAGATCCAGCTGTAAGGCATTTTCTCAATTAGTGATTGATGGGGAGGGCCCAGCTCATGGTGGGTGGTGCCATCTTTGGGCTGGTGGTCCTGGGCTCTATAAGAAAGCAGGCTGAGCAAGCAAGTAAGCAGCTCCCCTCCATGACTTCTGCGTTAGCTCCTGCCTCCTGGATCCTGCCCTGTTTGAGTTCCTGTCCTGATTTCCTTCAGTGATGAACAGCACTGCTGAAGTGTAAGCCAAAGAAACCCTTTCCTCCCCACCTTGCTTTTTGGTCCTGGTGTTCTATAGCAGCAATAGAAACCTAACTAAGACAGTAATGGTTCTCTTCACAGTGGCAGAACACTAACTAACACAATGATGTTGACAGCCAATCAAAGCTGAGTTAAGATTAATTTCTGTTGTCACCAGTCACCAGCAGTCCACTTAGGCTGCTGTGTAGTCTGGTTTCTTCATCCTTAAAGTAGGTGTGGAAACCTGTCTAATGGGCCAGCTAACCTGGTGCAGGCACCACGCAGGCAAACATTAAAGAAATCCTGTCATCTCAAATAAGGTTGAAGGCAAGAGCCTGACAGCCAAGGTTGTCTCTAATATCCATACATGTACTAATTTATACACACACAAACATGTGCACAGATAATATACGTACAAAAAAAGCGAAAAAGCGTGATAACCTGTCTTGTAGCGTTACTGTGAGACTCAGGTTTGCAAACTGTTTCAGCACATAACTCAGCACATAGTAGGTGTTCAACAATTGTGGAAGGTGCTACCTTCATCTCTGCTATTGTTAGTAACAAGACTATCAGGTCAGCTGATCTCATGATTAGACCCTTTTTTTGCTGCAGCTGTGGGCAGACGGGGGCAGTGGTGTGTGGATGTCATGTTGAGAGGGAGGGCCCCCTGTGTGTAAAATATCTCCAGCGCCTTTCATTTGCTCTATGTGTCTTCTCTCTCAGTGTGACTCATAGCAAAAGATAAACTTTTCAGTAGATTCTCATAAAAACATGCTGGCTTCTCTGTTAACAACACAAGGAGACCAAGTTTAGTAAGATAAAGTGTCAAAGCATACCTAAGACCCCACTTTCTTGTTCCGGGTTGGCAGAGCTCTGGTTTTCTTCCTAAGTGATCTGGTCCTGGAATGGTCCCATTCTCTCAGCAGTACGGTTTTAGTGTGGGAAGCCTTCCTTGGCCAATGTGACACAAGGGGAATTTTATTAGGAGATTGCTGGGGAAGTTTCTTCGCTCTTCAATCGAGATGCAGATGGAAGTGATCAGCACTTTTCCTTACACTGATGTGACAGCATCTATATAGGATATGTGGACTGATGGCTACAGTGAAATCAGCACCAGGAGGAAATCAGGTCTTAGCGGCACTGTCTTCAAAGTGAGTCAGCTCTGTGTTGGCCCATGCTAAGCACCTGTCCTTGCTGTGCTTCAGTCATGTGGGCTTCCCCTACTGTGGCTGAAGGCATCCACACTGATTCAAGCTGTCAGGTGGGAATCCAGTTCGACTCTTAAGTTTATTTCTCTTTAAGTTTAGAGAAAGGTCCTCTATTTCTTTAGGTGTGCCTTTACCTGAGGTGGAGTAATAACAGTGTTTTCCATGGCAGCCCGCCCTAAGCCACCCTCTGAGGAGACATCTGGAATCCAGGACCTGCCTGCTTGAGTCTCTACAGGACTCAGGACTATCCAGCTGGAAAAGATTAGGGAAGTGACATGTCCTTAATGGAGCACTCATTCTGTGGTGGAGCCTGCTCATGTATTTTGACCCCTCCCCAGTATGTTAGCATCCTTTAAAGATGGGGATACTCAAAGGTTAAACAGTTGGTCAAGGTCTGCTCTTAAGGGGTAAATCTGATAGAATGCAAGAACTCACTCAGTTGCTATTTTCTTGATGAAGAGATGGAAACCCAAGGCTTGGATGACAAATTGATTTCCAAGACTGGCCTAGAATCCAAGTTTATTTCACTTTCTTAGGATTTATTTATTTTATTTCACATTTATACATATGAAATAAAATAAATAAATCCTTATACGTGTTTGTTTGCATATATACATGTGTTCCACATGCATGCCTGGTGTCCACAGTGGGCAGAAGAGTTCATCAGATTTCCTGAAACTGAAGTCACAGATGGTTGGGAACTATCACATAGGTCTGTAAGAGCAGGCGGAGCCATCTCTCTAGCCCCAAATTCAAGTTTCTTGATGTCATGAATTTCTTAATTATCTGTCTTAGCCATGAGTCTCTGATCAGTGAAAAGATGAGCTGAAATTGGCTTTTTGAGCTCATTTGGGATTTATTGTGCACTTCCTGTATACACTGTACAATGCTAGGCACTGGGTTACAGTAGGTGGTGAAAAGGAAAGCATGTGCCCTGTGGCTCCTTTGGGTGTGGATGCCCTACTGTAATGTAGTGTTGGGACTGAGGCATCTGGTAGGATGTCAGATGACGTCAAGTTCTTCTGTGAAAGGGTTGTACAAGACAACAGAACTCAGGAGAAAACCATGCCTCTGGGGTATGAGGCCTGGAGAAATTGTTTCAAGGGCGAGGGTGATGTCTGTGGGTCTTAGAGCATGCCGCCTCCACTAGGACTCAGTGCTTTGTGTTTTAGGTCTGAGCAGAGGAGCACAAGGACTCTGAAAGTGAAGCCCTCAGGCACCAGGAGGGGTGGGTTTATCTTGACACCCCCCCCAGAAATCCCTAGATAGTGCTCTGTAGTTTATGTAGCCCATATCTCAGTGAGCAGAAGGTTCTGCAAGGTGATGTCTGCTCTTTCTCTTTCACTGTGGATGTCCTGTGTCAATGCTTTTCATCAGAGATCAAAGAGAAGCTCCAAGAAGTCCAAGAGAGAAATGATGGTGCACAGATCAACAGCAGTTTCTTCTTCCCCGGGAAGGGGTGGGATTCTCGGTGCAGTTTCTAATTTCTAAGAATTCCTACTGTAGTTGATATTAAGCTACTGATATGGTGTGATGTCTACTGGTTTCCATAATTAAAAAAAACCCAAAACAGTATGAGGCAGTATGAGGTGGCTGCCACCTGACTCCTGCAAATGCAGAGAGGTAAACCTGTCCAGCAATGCAGTGGTGTACCAGGAAGGGAGTGGAAAGAGGCACAGGTGATTTTCTGGGGAGGGGGATGGAGAGAGTATCAGTGTGGACATATTCCCTGGCCTTGCATTCACTTTCTCTACCTTCAAATATAGATTGCTTTCTGGCCATTTCTCTTTTTCTGCCTCTCTTTGCAGTATGTTTTTCTTTTACTTTTGACTGGAAAAAATATTTAAGACGGTTAGAGCAAAAATCTTGCTTTCTGTTTAAACAAGAATAGTTTCTCAGGCTTGTTATTGATTTTTCTGTTATTCCCACAATGCATCAAGATAGAAAAAAGTTGTTGGCTTTGTTTTCCTGTGAAGGAAAAGAAACAGCCTCTGGGTTTCTCTCACCATAAACCCGTTCCTTCTGGAACACACTGAGAAGTGAAAGTGCCGTAGCCAGCATCCCAGGGCGGCCTGAGAGGGTCCCTCTCTGCAGACCAGGTGTTCCCAGAGCTGCTCTCTCCTCAGTGGGATTTAGAATTTTATTTGTTTAGCCTGGAAAGGGGGATCCCATTAATGAAAGAGCATTTAGAAACGAGAGCATTGACATCCTAGACATTGCATTGGCTGTAGATTAGTTATAATATTCTGACATCCTGTCTGACCAGAGGCTTATTTTAAACAGCAAATCTCATGTGACTAGAGAGTGCAATTATTGGTTGCTGTCTTCAGTGGACAGTTTCAGGGCAGATTAACAAAATGACTTATAAAAGCAATTAAATGGGTGGGAGGCCAGCTCTGCAGATGGGAGAAGGCAAAGAAAAAAACAATAAATGGAAATAGAAAGGGATTTGAAAATTGAAAGGCAAGCTAATTTGTCAATTTTGAGTAGAAATCTCCCAGTTGCAATTACCTGCTCTGTATTACTAGGGTTTTAAGCTCATGTCTTAGAGATGAGTAACTTTTACTGTTGTCCTGTCTTAAAGAGGAAACATTAATTGAAAATCATCAAGCCCAAGGGTTCAAAGCTGCCTCACTACACAGAAAGGCTTTGCTAAAAACCACACTTCCCTGAAAGAATGCTCCATGGCTAGTTTTTAGTTACCAACTTGACACAATCTTGAGTCACCTGGGAAGAGAGAGCCACAACTGAAGAATTGCCTTCATCAGGCTGGCCTGTGGCCATGTCTGTGAGCCATTGTCTTGATTAATTGATGTAGGAAGGCCCAGCCCACTGTGGGCAGTGTCATCCCTAGCAAATGTGCCAGTGCTAAAAATGCTAGCTGAGAGCCAGTGGACAGCTTTCCTCCTTGGTTTTGAGTTCCTGCCCTGCCTTTCCTCAGTAATGGACTGTGACTTAGAAGTATAAGATGAAATAAACTCTTTCCTCCCAAAGTTGCCTTTGGTCCTGGTGTTTACAGGAAAGCAAAGTAGAACAGAACACATTAGGAAGAAAGGAAAGGCAGCTGCTTCTTAGAATATGCAGAGAAGCTGAGAGGGAAGTGTGGTGATATACTGTGTACCCTAATAAACTTATCTGAGGATCAAAGCACAGAGCCATCCCCTAGATTAGACATAGAGGCCAGACAGTGGTGGCACACACCTTTAATCCCAGTACTGGGAAGCACACATGCCTTTAATCCCAGGAAGTGATGTCTGGGCAGAGAAAGGTATATAAGGTGTGAGGAAACAGGAACTCACTCTCTTTAGACTGAGGATTTTGTAGAGGTAAGCTCGTGCCTGGCTTGTTCTGCTTCTCTGATCTTTCAGCTTTCACCCCAATATCTGGCTACAGGGTCTTTTAAAATATTAATAAGATCATTTAGCTATTCTCATTACAGGGAGGTGTGCAGGAGGACAGAATAGGGGACCACCTGACCCCCTCTCCGTTGTATATAGTCAAGAAGCCCAGTTCTGCAGTCAGAGGTGCCTGGGTGTGAATCTTGCTTTCCTTAATAAACTTCAATTTCCCCATATGATTCATGAGATGAGGTCATGTCTAGCAGATGAGAGGATTAAATGAGAAAGTAATAGGACACCCAATACACATTCAACAGAATGTCTTTCCTTCACGGGGTGTTCTAGCCAAAACATAGGTGCTGGTCCAGTGTATGGGAGTTCCTGCTCCAGGCTGATGGATTCTATGGCTCAGACTGATGTCCTATGGGGGGTAAGCAAGCTTCTGGGGCCATAATAGCCTCCCTAGATTCCCAAGGTCTGGAGAGCCATGAGTATCAGAAACCCTGCCTAAAGATGGTCAAGAGCAAGTATAATGCTCACATTAGTCCTGGCCAAGGAACTCTCCTTGTGGAGACATTAGTATGTGATTTTTTTTCAACTTTTCATTCTTAATAAATGAAATTATTCCCAAAGGAAAGGCTTCTATTTTATTATCAGCCTACATTTATTTCCATATCAACATTTTGCTTTTTTAAAACTATCATGCTTTTATTTCAATAATGTCCCCCCATACCTGACTACTGCTGACTCTTTGGAGTGACTTCATGGCTGTTTCTATGGTTTCCTATACCAGTGGATAAATAATTTTTCTAGTTAGTGAACATTTTCCAAGTCTTTTCCTCTTTTTCTGTGCAAATCCATGCTACAGTTCTCTGCTCTGGCAGTCCATGATACAGCATGAACAGTGCTCTACTCTGGCTAGCGAAAGTCATAAGTATTTTACTTTATAACAAAGAAATGTAAAAAGTATTTTGAAGTCTGCTTTCAAATTGGTCATTATTGGATATATAGTAAAGACATGCATGTATTTAGACATATGTTGAGATGTATATTAATACATATATGTATATTTAAAGTGTATAGTCATGTACATGCATATGTTTTAGTAACAATGTAACATGAACATATTTTCATGTCAAATGCATTTTACCACATAATTTTATTGGTTATCTAGTATATTATTATATCATTATAACATAACCAACCCTATATTACCAGTACTTGGTTTTCTCCAATATTTACTATTAGATGATGCCTTGTTGAACAGTATTTCATATATCCCTAGTTATTTGACATATTACATTTTGAAAGTGAGGTCATTAATCAGACATTGATGATGAAATTTAGTTTAAGTTTCAGTGTTAAGAGCAGTATTTAGGTTCCCAGGCTGCCTCACAGCCAATTTTATGTGTAATGCAGTTAACTAGGATTTGGACAATAATGTCTTGTAGTGGGTTTAGTCACATCTTCCTCACATGCCCAAATATGTTCAAATCCTAAATGCTGGTACCTTTGTGTGTGATGCTACTTTGTGGACATGCTAAGGACATGCTAAGTCACTGTGGAGAAGAGTGGGCCCCTGATTCAGTGACTGCAATTTTCACAAGAATTGTAGATACAGTGACAAAGGAAGGTGACCCTGGGACAAAGACAAAGACTATCATTGTGCTGTCATAAGCCAAGGACTTCCAGAAGTCACCAGAAGTGAGAAGAAGCAAGGAAGGATTATCCCCTAGAGTCTTTACAGGACGTACAGTGGCCATGTTGTCACCTCAGTTTCAGAGTTTTGGCCACCATAATGACAAGAGAAAACATTTTTTGTTTTTCAAAGCTTCCCATCTGTGGAACTGTGTTGTGACACTCTAGGAAAGAAACAATTTTAATAATGTAGTTATCCATAAAATGAACCACACAGGGCAGGCAGAGTTCTGATGTAGCCCACAGAAATAGCCAGTGTATAATACAGGTGAATCACATCACTCCTGACTCAGTGCCTTTTAAAGTGACCTTCACGCAAAGCTCAATGGCTGGGCTGGAACAATGCTGCTTTCTTGGGCCTCACATGGACAGGCATGGAGACAGTGACAGGTTGGTCTAAGGTGGAAGAGGATCAACCTAACTCATTCAACAACTGATAACCATCTGTCGCAATGGTACAGAGTGGAGAGCCATCCCCTCCAAGCCGTCTTCTTGAGAGGTACTTTTTGTTGGTGAATAAGCACGTAAGCCTGTTAGATGGCGAAGTGAACCGTGTGGAGTCTGGGGGAGCTGATGGGCAGCATTAGAGGGGACTTGGCACCAGAAGAAGATGGCAAGGTTGTGGTGGCTCACTGGTGTGATAGTCAGTTTTAAATGTTTACTTGCCACAGTCTAGAATCATCTGAGAAGAGAGCCTCAGTTGCAGAATATCGAGATCAGGTTGGCCTGTGAGCAAGTCTTGATCGTAGATTGACATGGGAAGACACAGCTAATCGTGGGGCCACTGCTCTCCAGGCATGGAACCCTGCACTCTGTAAGAACGAAGACAGCTGGTTGAGCTGAGCAGTGATAAGCAGGCCCTGTGAGTCCATTCATTTCTCGCTGCTGTGACTGTGGATGGGATGGGACCAGCTGCCTTGAACTCTTGTGACTTTCCTGCATTGATGCACTACAACCTGGAACTGTAAGCCAAACAAACCCCCCCCCCCCTGCCCCGCTCCTTCCCCCCCCCACTGTTGCTATTGGTTGGGATATTTTATCACAGAAACAGAAATAAAAGTAGGAGAACAAGAGTAACTTCCACGGGCAATACTGGGGGAAGCGTCCATCACAGGAGCGGGAATTCTGATACCAGCTTGGTGGAAGCCCCCTTCACAGGAGTGGGAATTCTGATACCAGCTTGGGGGAAGCCCCCATCACAGGAGTGGGAATGCTCATATCGAAAGTGGGGGAGGGAAGAGGAAGTAGTGAAGGGTTTCTGAGATGAGGAAAATCTAGTGTTAAGTAGGTGAAGTTCAAAGGATTTCCTTTGTATGTACACAGGAGAGGGAACTATGCATTTCACCTGCCATTTCCTATTTTTATCAGGCAACAAACAAACAAAAAACAACAAAACAAAATGAAAAAAAATCAACCAACCAACTTAAAAAAAGCCTTCTGTGGCTCAGATTTGGTTACTATAGGTCTGTGGGCTTTGCAGAACCATGTTCAATTATTCTAGTCCATTCAAGTTTAGTAACCAAGGACCAGGCAAACTTGAACCCCAGGCTAATGGCACAAGCTCATGTTCTAGGAGGATGATTGATGTAATGTGGCAAATTAAGGCTTTGGAATCACCAGCTAATTTCCTTTATGTCCCACACATTAATTACCAGAGGAAACAATTTCATTCTGAACAAGGGAGGCTCTAACAAGATGCTGCTTCTCATGAGCAATTACTGAGATATGAGAAACTCTGGGAAGGGAGTCAGATGCAGGGACTTGAGTGCCTCCACTGCACAGGGAGTCAGGTGTATATTTGCCTGGAGTCTTGGAGGGGAAGTATCAGTGTTCTGAGGCTAAACGGTGGGATATCTGATTCAGACAAACCTATGCAATGTTGAGAATGAGCTTACATCTTTGTAGGTGATTGTTGGCAGGTGCCATTGCATGGCTTATCCAAACTTGATGACTGCTAATGCTGAATTATTTTCATTACAAAGTTACTGAAATAAACATATACTTAAAACTTTGTATAAACATTTTAATAGCTCACTGACAGCTATCAGACCCCATCACATGTCCATGTGGAAGTAAATGTGTAAATGTTCTTCATTTCTTTTAGCTTGTAGCCTTCACTTGTATTTAATATGTTGGACAATGTTTAGCTAAAGTGAAAGCATCACCATCTACATGAGTTTAAGTAATTTTTATGTCTATATGTATGTGTATGGCATATGTATATGCTTGAGTGTGTGTGCACATATATGCTTATATGTATTTAGGCCAGAGGTTGATGTGTCTTTCTCAATCACTCTTTACCTTGCGTTCTGAGACAGGCTTTATCACTGAACTCATCAATTTGGTGAGACTGGCTGGCCAAAAAGCCTCAGGGGATCCACTTGTCTCCCCTGCCTTTCCCCCATCCCCAGCACTGGGGTTACAGTGTCCAGCTGCTGTGTGATTCTGGAGGTATGAACTTGGGTCTCCATGCTTGCAAGGCTGGCACTTTACCAATGGCCCCTTTCCCCGGGCCTAGTTCTATTGGGTTCTCCATGCTATTGCTATGGTGTCCCTTTGCTCATATAATGTCACAGGTATTTATCACTCACATTCACCACATTGTGTCAGTCTTAGCTGTCTTTCCATTTTCAGCATTTACATCATGTTTATGGCGGCCATATATATCCCATTATTAGTATTTTTTTGTTGCTGGTATGTTACAGAGAGGGACTTCTCAAACTCAAGCTCAGAGCTGACCTATTCACTGAAAGCTCTCAATCAAAGTCTGAGACATTATTGGTTCCTTGTAGAAAGGTTTTGTTGTGGCAGAGTTTTAAACCAAGTTCCCTGGAGGTGTGTATCCTCTCTCAGGTGCTGCTGGCTTTAGCTGGGAACAACTTTGCTTAGCTATTCCCCTTCTCTAGTACAGCATGATGGTGTAGGTAGGAGTGAGGCAGGCAGGGTTGAAGAAAAGGGACACAGAGCAAAGAATGGAAGTCAGGGCATTGTGAGCCCATTTGCTCATAAGATATGAGTTCGATACAACACTGACTCTGACCTTGCTGTTGCAGTGAATGTAATATAGTGCCATTGCTGTAAAACAGAAAGGTTTTAGAGTCAAGGTGAATACAAGATGACTTGATTATGAATTCCGGTTCTACTGCTTACAATTGCATGGCCTTGGACAGTTTTGGAAATACACAAAAGTCCACTGGGGCAAGCTTTCCAAATGCAATGACCTAAGTTAAGGGAGCTGTTTTCATTTTCTCTCAAGTAAGTTAATGGAGTCCAGGAACAGTGTATTTGAGGGCTTGACAGCATTGGCAGTCAGGCTTTCAGTTTGGTTCTCTAGCAGGCTTGACTTCATGAGCACAATTAGAGACATGAGGTGCTATGTTGGCATTTCAGCCTCTGGTAGAGTGATAAAATAAGGTATTGATGCTTGGTCCTGGGCTGACATGTAAGGGACCTTTGTAGCTAGAGTTTTCCTGCCTTGCCCACAGTTAGGACAAATCTTTGTCACCTGCCAGTCCCACAGCCGCTCAGACACAACCAAGTAAACACAGAGACTTATATTGCTTACAAACTGTATGGCTGTGGCAGGCTTCTTGCTAACTGTTCTTATAACTTAAATTAATCCATTTCCATAAATCTATACCTTGCCACTTGGCTCGTTGCGTACCGGCATCTTCACATGCTGCTTGTCATGGCGGCAGCTGGCAGTGATCCTTCTGCCTTCCTGTTCTTTCTTTTCTCCTCTCTGTTAGTCCCGCCTATACTTCCTGCCTAGCCACTGGCCAATCAGTGTTTTATTTATTGACCAATCAGAGCAATTTGACATACAGACCATCCCACAGCAGAGCTTGACAACATTTATGGGTAGACTTCCTCCTTCTTGGTCTTCTGCCAGCCCTTACTCCATGTGCATGATCAGAGATGCTAGCATTTTGGTCTGATCAGATCAGTTCTTCATTTCAGTCCTCAGTGGAGGAAGAGAAGGGCAGCTCTCCTTTGGTTTCATAGGTGGGGGTGACATTGTTAGTTACTTCATCATCCAAAATTTACTCTCCAGGTCATGCCTGCCACAAAGGAGGCCCAGAGAAGAGGAAGAGAAAGCTCTCTCTCTCTCTCTCTGTCTCTCTCTCTGTCTCTCTCTGTCTCTGTCTCTCTCTCTCTCTCTCTCTCTCTCTCTCTCCCTCTCTCTCCCTCTCTGTGTCTCTCTGTCTCTCTCTCTCCCTCTCTGTCTCTCTGTCTCTCTGTCTCTGTCTCTCTCTCCACACAAGATGACAGGATAGAAGGGAATTGGCTGTTTCTCTTCCCCAGATTTTAGTCCTTACGTATTTCAAATTGGGGAAATGCTTGTTTACTTCACAGACAGTAGTTGGACTGCTCAACAGGTTTCAGGAGAGCTGTTGACCTGGCACCTGATGTTTATGAAGTTCCAAGCCTGATGCATTGTTGGGTCCAGTACGGCTTTACCCATGACCATGGCTTTCCATATACAGAATAATGCAAAGTGTCTCTGACATTCAAATAATAAGGGTAGTCACAGTGATGATTGGTAGTGATTACAAACTGATACTAGGCTGTGCATGGTGCTTTTTGTCAACCCCCAGTCTCTGCAGACAACACTGGATAGAAACCCATCCTTGCACCTTAGACCTGTGTTATTCAAGGCAAATTAATTAGCTCTTAATACTTCCATTTCCTTATTGCTAAATGAGGAGAGCAACATGAGCCACCTACTAGGGTAAGAGGGTTATTATATATACACTGGTACTATTAAGTACACAATTCTCTTACCAGTATTCTGTCAAGGCATAGCATTAATGAACCCTCTCCTTAATAGGTTTATCAACATTGTAGATGGATTCCTTGCTTGCTTTTTAGAATGAAGGATCCATTCAGGAAAGGGATTTAATCTCTCTCTGATGCATATCCAGTGCCTGGGACAATACCTATAGTTACTTAATGGATAACCGGATTCTACAGATTTGGTGTTTTGCTAATGGGCATATTGCTTGTCAGAAGGGACCTGACTTCCTACTTCCTTATTGTATTATCTGCTACCAAAAAGATAGTGCTGCAACAACAGGAAATAGCCACAATCTCCAAGAAGTCTGGTAGTAGAGTGCAACAGAACTGATGCCTGAATTCCACACATGGTCCCACCACTAGCTACCCATAAGACTTTGGGGACAGAGGACATGAGTTCTTAGTTTCCTTATCTGTAAAATGGTAATGATGCTTACCTTATTAAGCGTCTAGAAGATTTAACTGTGTGACTTCACTTTAAAGGCCAGGTTATGTTTCTTTTATACCTTTATATATACCATGTCCATCTGTGGTGGGAGGGGCTCTGCTCAGCATGGAGAGCATGGATATGGAGGATATACAATCAATCCATGAAATGAAGGAACTTTGGTCATATCAGACCACACTTGAAAGCAGAAGGCCTTGAGTTGGGCACAGGAATTGTAGAGCAGAAGGCAGCTTTCTGGGGCACAGAATTTGCTTCCAATTGAGATGTTTTCTCTGATGTAGGAAATGCTGTATAGCATTCTGAATAGCTTGGCATGCCCTGATGAAGAGACTGTGGTGTGATTGACTGGCCCACTGAAAGGCAAGGGGACTGTATGCATCAGGTAGATGAGACCTCAAACCCTGGAATCAAATAAAAGAATCCTGGGAAGCAAATAGAAAATGATGAGTGAACATGGAAATAAAAAGGGAAGTGTGGAGAAGGGATAAAGTGTGTGTGTGTGTGTGTGTGTGTGTGTGTGTGTGTGTGTGTGTGTGTGGTAGGGGGAACAGGAAGACTTTTCACTTTTAATGAGCTCAAATGGACCTTGACTATTATTTTGCTGAGATTTGTCTCACCTTGGGGACATAAAGCCAGAAGCTTTTGTTGACAGTGCACAGAATAGAAACATTGTCAGTTACTGACGGCAAAAGGAACAGCAGACTCTGATGTCTTTAAATCAGTTTAGCTGAGATTATCCCAGGTCTGTGTGATGAGCAGTGAACAACAAGGACACACACAACTGCCTCTGCCTCTGCCTCAGAAGTCAAAGGCAGTGAGAGCTGTCTGGAAAGTCACCATGAGGAACCCAAGAGCTCTGAGTCAAGGTCACCTCCTCCAAGACAGGATCCCTGTCTTTGTAGCTGTTGCGTCACACACAAGGCTCACCAGCGACATTATTCACAGTCGTTCTCTGCTTCCCAAGGCTCTACAAACCAAATCTCCCCTACGTGGATCAGGACAGAGTCTTTCACTGAAGTGGACCTGTGGCTTTAAGCACCCACATATTACACTTGAGGAAGAAAGTCTGATGGTCTCAATCATAGAATGGTTACATAGGTAGTTTGGTACCTGGGTGGGCTTAGAGTGGGAAGGGGGTTGTTTTAGAATCAGTCCAGCTTTGTGCCTTCTCTAAAACTGTACTGTGTGGGTAGCTGATGATGTAATCCATCAGCATGATGAGTACTCTGCCAAACAAAAATTGACAATCGTGATGAAAAATGAAGATACACAAGAAAATATGATTTAGGAAGAAAAACAAAGCTCTCTAAGTCTGGGAGACAGGGGACGGGCACTGTAGTGTCTGCTGGATACCAGAATTTGTTAGAGGCAGACAACGGGTCCCATGTTTTTCTGGGATACTGGGCTGGTGTTAAACATCATTAAAGTACTGTTAAAATCTGTTAAAATGACTGTTAGTGTTTATGATAAGCTCTTCAAATGTATATTTGTAAGCATTTCTGATGTTCATTTTCCTGTTTCTTTACAAGGATTTTGGGGATGGGAGAATTTTACTCCCTAATTGGTAGTCATCAGATTCTCCATAGTTGGCCTTGCTGTTGTGAACTTGGAACATCTTGAGGGCAAAGATTTCAGCTGATGGCCATAGATGCTGAAGGTGCAACCCAGCTAGGGATCTTTAACACAGTCTGTGCCAGACTCTCCAACCTTTCCACTTTGGCGAGGGGGAGGCCACTTCCCAGAGTGCCCAAAAGGACTGATATGAATGGTACTAAGAAGCAAGGGTCTGGTGGCGGTGGTATGGCAATGAAGCTACAGCCACCTCAGAGAATTCTGTGAGCCTAAGCAGTCCCAGTAGGAGGGTAACACAGGAAGCAATCAATCTGGGTGCTCTAAATTGTGAGTTGTGGGAGGGGACTAGGTAATGTAGTTGGCTACTGGGCAGATGAAGAAGATGTTAGCCTGTTCAAGAATGGCCAGAACAGGAAGAAGGGCGGGAGAGAGAGAGAGAGAGAGAGAGAGAGAGAGAGAGAGAGAGAGAGAGAGAGAGAGGAGAGAGGAGAGAAACAGGACACAGAGAGAGGGACAGAGAGTGGTATACAGAGAGTTACACAGAGAGATACACACACACAGAGACATATAGAGAGAGACACACAGAGAGCAACAGACACACAGAGAGACAGAGACACAGAATCAGAGTCAGCATGAAGGGTTTCAGACTCCAGGCTGAGGGCTGTACCACTGGCTTCTGCCAAGGGCTGAGGAATTTCAACTGTCCCATAAAAGAGCTATAAACTTGAGGGGCGAGAATCCCTATGCCAAGGTCAGTTTGAAGAGCATAACTCTGAGGGAAGCCACTTGCTTCTGCCTCTGCCTGCCAACCATGCTTGTTGCTGCCAAACACTGAGGAGAATTAGAGCTGATAGAGAGCAGTGACTGGAGAGCTCCTCCCTGCCTCCCTACAGGTTCTATCAAGGGAGAAAAATCAGTTGCAATGAAAGACCTATCTTACTAGGGTTAGATAAAGAGCTGACATGCATTTGTTTACTTACCTGCCCATCCATCCATCCATCCATCCATCCATCCATCCATCCATCCACCCACCAATTCATTCATTCATTCATTCATTCATTCATTCATTCATTCACTGCTGTGGGATGGTCTGTATGTCAAATCTGTTGCTCTGATTGGTCAATAAATAAAATACTGATTGGCCAGTGGCCAGGCAGGAAGTAGGTGGGACAGGGAGAGAGGAGAATTCTGGGAAGCAGAAGGCTGAGGTAGAGAGACACTGCCAGCTGCCGCCATGACAAGCCACATGTGAAGACACCAGTAAGCCACAAGCCACGTGGCAAGGTATAGATTTATGGAAATGGATTAATTTAAGTTATAAGAACAGTTAGCAAGAAGCCTGCCACGGCCATACAGTTTGTAAGCAATATAAGTCTCTGTGTTTACTTGGTTGGGTCTGAGCGGCTATGGGACTGGTGGGTGACAAAGATTTGTCCTGACTGTGGGCAAGGCAGGAAAACTCTAGCTACAATTCATTCATTCATTCATTTTCATCTACCCGTCCATCCATCCATCCACCTATTCATTTACCTATCCATCCATCCATCCACCCACCTATTCATCTTCCATCCATCCATCTATCTATCCATCCATCATCCATCCATCATCCACCTGCCCTCCATCCATCCATATATCCACCTATCCATTCACCTACCCACTCACCATCCATCCACTCATCCATCTATTGGAGATTTATTTGTTGAGTAACATTCTAGGTGCCAAGAACCTTGCTAGTACCTAGGAGTACAAAGATGAATCCTAGAAATAGCTCTGCTAATAAAACTCTAGCTGGAGTGAGACAGGCTTGCAAACAAACATGCACCATGTAAATTGGCCCAGTGGACTGTGTGGAGGGGAGTTTGGAAGAAGTTGTCCTTCATGAATTCTCCTGTTTTCTGTCTGGAATGAACATGACTACTACACTAACAGATTTGTAGGAACACATGTGCTTGCACACTTGACTCTGCTCGGAATTGCTAGAAGGGCTACATGTGACAGCAGACCAGGTTCCTGAATTCTCTGAACCCTGCTTTCAAATAACGAGGCTCTTAAGAAACACTCATAACAGTGAGAAGCATGAGTCACCTAGATGGGAAGATTTATTCATTCTAAGAAAAGCACCAAGTGTATGTTTCTTTCCGTAGAAGGTTTGGAAGGTAGACTGGAGGAAATAAAAAAGATCAAACAGGAAATGGATGAAATATTTCATAACCTTGCAGAGAAAGTGTGGAGAGAACCATTGTCTGGGAAGTGAGTAAAAGTTAGTCTTTTTATTAACATATGGATGTCTCATTTTTGCCAAACCAGCTGCTTCAAGTTGCAGTGTTTGGGGGTGTTGATGCCTCTTCAGCCTGAGGTTTTGTCTTCAGACATAGTGCTCCAGCCCAGCGTGCTTGCTTGTCTCTGCTTCCTTACTAAATCCCACTCTTCCTGCCTTTAACCTGGTGGCAGAGCCATCGCACACAAGTGTCTTCTACCCCATGCCCTTTGCATGGACTGTTCTTTCTGCCTGAGCTTTCTTGGTATGCCCTCAGGTAGTTCATTGTCAGTGTTTAGGTCTCTGCTTAAATGTCTGCTCTTCAAGTGACTTGTCCTAGGTTTCTCTCTCTCTCTCTCTCTCTCTCTCTCTCTCTCTCTCTCTCTCTGTGAGATATGTTTTATTTTCCTTTTGTTGAAAATAGATTTTCCCCATCATATAATATATCCTGATTACTATGGTTTTCTCTCCCTCTACTCCTTCCCATTCCTCCCACTTTCCCTCCCTCCTGGATCCATCCCATTACTGTCTCATTAGAAAACAAATAGGCCCCCAAGAAAGACACGGAGAAATGGATGAGATCTACATGAACAGCCTGGACATGAGTGGGAGCAATGAAGGGCGAGGGTCGAGGGAAAGAGAGCGGGAGATCCTAGCTGGATCAAGAAAAGAGAGGGAGAACAAGGAATAGGAGACCAAACAACCTAATAGTTGTGCCAGAAACCCCATCCAAGTACTGAGGAATCTGGATGCAGACATCCACGGCTAGGCCCCGGGTGGAGCGCTGGGAGTCTAATTAGCGAGAAAGAGGAGGGTTTATATGAGCGAGAATTGTTGAAACCAAGGTTGGATAAAGCACAGAGACAAATAGCAGAGACAGTGTTAGAGGCAGTGGGAAAAGCAGTGGGTTGCAAGGATTCAAAGCCGTAACTCCATGCTCTACCTTTCTTTTCCAGGAATAGCCAGCCTAAAAATGAATGAAGAAACAAACATACCCAAAAGGCAAGACAGGAAAGGAAGGTAAGGCAGAGTAGGGCAGCTGTAAATCATTGTTGGCTGTCAAATTTTCTAACCTGGTGTGTTTTGGGAGATGCCCTTCTCAGTGGGCCTCTTTGGACATTATTGAGATACTACGTGGAAACGCTCAGGTGAGTACCCACCTGCCACATAGAAAGTGCTACTGGAGTGCCAGCTATGACAAGCTGAGGGATTTCACACATGTAAAAAGAAAATGTGGGGGCTGGAAAGTAGGGTTTTGGTAAAGTGCATGAGGACCTTAGCACGCACCTAAAAGCCCAATGCAGTGGCATGTGTCTGTGACCTCAGATCTGGAAGGGGTAGATAGAGCACTTGGGGCTTACTGGCAGCAGCCTAGCCTTGTTGGGGACCTGTAGCTTCAGGTTAAGTGAGAAACCCTGTCTCAGAGTAAGATAGAAAAGGAGAAGTGCTTGAAGAATGAGCTCCCACTGTTGACCCCTGGCACACTCACACATGCACACATGTGCACACACATGCGCACAAATACTGATGTGCATATATATGTGCCCTTCCCCAATACAAAATAGAAGAAACTTCCCAAGAACTTTAAAAGTGTATATATATTACACATCAAATGGGGTCCTAAAGGCAAGGATGTGTGTGTCTGCTCCTGAGTTACTAGAAGTACTCAATAAAGGGAGAATTTAATTCTTCCTTTATTTGAGAGCTTCCTGACAAACCAATAAGTAGCTATGGTCATAAGAGTACAGCCTCATGTCTGAATGTAGAGAAGGTTCTATTTCCCCCTCAGTGAGCCTGAGGATGTTAAACTGGAGTGAACCATAGATACCCCATCCCCACTGCATTGGCTTTAGACATGATAAAACACACAGGAAGGCAGGCTGTCCCAAGTCTGCACAGGCAGGATGAGGCAGAGGTAGATTATGGACAATCATCTTAAGAATCACTGGGAAGAAGAGGCCTGGGAGACCCTTTCTAGTCCTGACTCACTAGACTAGCCCAGTGAATGACACCAAGTTGGGGGCTGGCTCTTAGTGTATTAATTCAGGATTTAGGGAGCAAAGACCACCATGAGCTGGAGAAGCAGATAGGGAAGTGCCCTGGGCTTCCTTTGCCTCCACTTCCTGCCTTTATTCTGGAGGCCAAGTCTGCTGAGCACATGGCTGAGTGGTGCTGTTGGTCAGGGTGATACACCTCTAATAGCCCAGTGGCCTTCAAACAGGGATGGACTGCTGGGTCTGGGCCATGCATCCTCCAGGGAGCATCTGCCTCTGGATCCCTCTGCGGTTCTCAGGCTCAGAGGTGGGGGCTGTTTGTGGACTTTTCCTCCTGCTTCTCCAGCTTTTGAAAATAATCCTGTCAGAGATTTTTTTTTCACATCATCCTTTTTGAGTTTGGTACATTTTCCCAGGAAGGGGAAGGAGAGAGAGAGAGAGAGAGAGAGAGAGAGAGAGAGAGAGAGAGAGAGAGAGAGAGAGAGAGAGAGAGAGAGAATCCTAATGAGTGTGGGACATGGGGGAATGCATTGGTTTTCCACTTTAGAAAAGGTAGTGTTGATTGAGTACAGTGTGCCACTCAGCATGAGAATGAGCATCTCTGCAAGAACTCACAAAGGAGACCCAGAGCCTTGCAGCCTCTTAGGACAAAGCTGATGGAGTAAGGGATGCTCAGTACCGAGACGATGAGGCTGGAGGCAGCAACATCAGCTGGGAGGTGTTTCTCTGTCTCTCTCTGCATGTCTCTGTTTCTGTCTCTCTCTATGTCTGTCTGTCTGCCTCTCTCTTTCTTGCTGTGTATGTGTAGGGGGGGAGAGGAGGGAAAGAAAGAAAGAAGATGATGATTTGGGTATATAAAATATTTACAGTTTTGGATTTTGGGATTGCCTGGACTTAGTTCAGAGCAGATAAGGAAAAGATCAGAGAGGAGATGGGTCCAGGTACTGGGCTTAGAGGATTTTATTAACCAGAAGTGGACGGTGGAGCAGGACAGGTTAGAAGGGAAGCTGGTGGGCAGTAGAAGTGCTGTGAGTTGGAAGCCTGTGGAACAGCACTATGGAAGGGTTCAGAAAACCTTTTGGTACAAGTCTCTGGAAACCAGGAGAAAGGTGTTAACTGCATTCACTTTGCCACATTCAGCCATCACCCACTGTGACAGCTTTGTAAAATGTCACTGTGGGGAGTTGGGTAGGCTGAATTTCTTAGAATTTCCCTTTTGTTAGATGTGTTGTTTCC
The DNA here is from genome assembly GCF_004664715.2 of Peromyscus leucopus. Taxonomy (NCBI): domain Eukaryota; kingdom Metazoa; phylum Chordata; class Mammalia; order Rodentia; family Cricetidae; genus Peromyscus; species Peromyscus leucopus. The sequence goes on from NC_051063.1 coordinate 32,312,119, forward strand.
TCTTAGTGAGTGCTGGTCTTAAGAGAGAGACTCCAGGGAGATTAGTAGGGTGAGTGGGAAGCAGCAGCCATCTTGTGGCTCCTGCTAATCTGCTGGGTCACCACACTGGTCTGGAGCAGGTCCCCATAGCTGCCTTCAGTATCCCGACTACCCCGAAGTCTGAGCTCTGGTGTGTGTTCAGCTCAGTGACAAAGGGCTCTGGTTTCCACAGGACACTCCCACTTCCAAGGCGAGAAGCACCACGAATGACAGATATCCTAGTCCATCTTTATGAGCTGGGTCCCATGCTCCTGCTGTGGGCTCCAGGTACCCTTGATTCCCTCCACCTTCTTTCACCTGCTGCCTTCCCTGGGCTTCTAACTCAGCACCAAAGAGGACTGCCCCAGAGAGCCCATGGGTACACCACAGCAGTTCTGTTTGAACCATGGAGTGTGGCGAACCCTGACCAACACATGCTTCAAAAGAAAGAGACAGACAATGATTGGAGGAAAAGTGGATGAGCAGTCTGTTCTGCCTGGAGTGCATGGATGAGGGCACATGGAGTCTGTGGCTGCTGGTCATCTTTATGCCTCCCATGGAGAAAGCAATCTCTCTATCTTAGGGTAGAAGTGCAAGGCTAATTTTGGAGCTACTTGTGTTCTGTCTTGACTTCTGATGTTGGGTTCCAATGCTTGCATCAGACACGAGTCCACTGTGGGAGTTTGGGAATGGGTGGTAAAAAGGTGTCAGTGACAGGTGACACTCTGATAAGTTTGAAAAATGGCAAGAGAACAGGACCTTGAAGATAATTGACTTCAGATTAAATATGGCAACCAAAATATTTAGTCATTCAATCTTTACCAAAAATTTGTTTTTATTCATGTGAAAAGCACAATATATTATATTTAGAATTTAATAGAATCCTCATTGAGAAAGCAAAGCATCTAAATCAGACTTGTCATAGAAGGTTACAGCCATGCAGTCTAAGGCCTGTTCCTGTGTGTGGTGCTGGAGAATAAAGAGTATTTTTGACTCTAGGTTTGGATATTTTGCTATACTCTTGCTTCCATTACACACATACATTGCTGCAGGGGAAAAATAGCAATTTAAACTGCTGACAATATTTACGCATTTCCTGTGTGCCTTGGGGTGTCTGAGCTTACCATTAAAGTGATTCAGTGACTTGAAAGACAAGAGAGAATGTGGCTCCACTTCACAATTGGATTCAAAGAAAATGGAACTTTCCTTTCTGTATTTTTGCAGTACCAGCACTTTGGGGGACTCAGAATGTCTGGAAGAGGAAGGAGCCTGTGTGTGGTTGTGAGTCCTCTATGCTGGGCTTGGAGAATGCTGTTTTGGAATATAAAGGGCTTGCTTTGTGCTGGAGGTAGAGAAGTGCTCCTTGTCTCTCATCTCCCGCCAGCTTCTTTGAGCCAGTCATTGACCTAACATTTTGATTAACCAAGATACTAGGCTCCTTTTGAAGGTCAAACTTGGCCCACTTGTGGCATGGAGGACCACACTTTTCTGAATTAAATTTTGTCTGATGAGTTTGTCATTTCTTCAAAGGGCTGGGCTGGTTATATTTTCTGGGGAGGGCAAATGCAGTATGGTCCGTGGTAGTTCTCAGATTCCAGAGACTTCTGTTATATCTCCTGCCAAGAGGATGCTTGAATCTTAGATAGCCCGTGTACTGTGTCTTCCACTTGTGGCAGCACCTCAGTGCTGTGCTGACCGAGGAGCTAGTTCTCTGCACAGGGATTCATTTTCTAGTCCCATAGGCCCCAGTCTGTGATGACTGCAGTAGCTGTCTCTTTTTCTGCCATCCCACTCATCCACCATTTGGAAACCAGCTCTACCCCAGGGTTGCAGATGCCCCCATCCCCACTACAGTGCCAAGAACTTACGCTAATTAGATACTTAAAATGGACAGATGTTGTGTTAAACATTTCACATTCTTCACATTATTCCTCAAATAGTCATTTGGAAGAGATCATTATGATCTGCCTTTTGCATGTAAGAAAATGGAGGACTTCCAGACCTGTAGACTTTGTGAACTCTAGAGCCAGAAGGCACTCCTCACCTACTTTGTTCAAATCTTCATTTCTCCACTGCCTGATTGTCAACAGTGTGTCTGCTGCAGACAAATAACAAAGCTCTGGATCTTATTTCGGCTCATCTACATGACTTCCCTTGAGCATTTTGTTTCAAGACTGAAAAAAATTCTGCACATGAGCAGCTCAATTAAAGTGCCCTTGAGAAGGCTCATTGGGAGCTTGCTTTCATCCTGACCATAACTAATCACAGGAGAGGGGAACCAGGCCAGAAGTGGCCAGAAGTAGTCTTTGAGATATTGCATTTGTGAAACTAGCAGAGTAACTCTAAAAAATACATTTGGTTCTCATAAGCAGGTCTGGGATCTAAGTGAAATAGAATTTGAAATATAGTAAGGACAGGGCTGTAAAAGAATCATGAAAATTGCTGTATTTCTGTAGTCAGGTCTCCAGAAACACATTAAGTGGATTGATGTACAACCCCAGGCAGTGGCAGAACACTCCAAAGTTGGTCCTCCTTCCATCTCCTCCTCTCCTAGCCTTCCTCTCTAGCCTCTTTGAGCTCAAACTGTATCACAAAATGCTGAGGACTACAGAATCCCTGCCCACATAAGGTATATGTACAGGTAGGAGAGATAATTAACAAATAAATCATGATGTAGACAGTAGACTAAGCAGTGGCTACAAAAAGATGAGAAAATGGCTGGGCGTTGGTGGCATGTGCCATTTTATGAGAAAGCCTCTCTGATGAAGTCACATGCAAGCAGACCCTTGAGATGATTTGGGGATTCAGTCACAGGAGGGTTTGAGAAAATGTACCCTTTCAGATGGGAATCATGAGCACAGAGATCTTGAGGCTGGAGCACATGTGTCTTTTTCAAGGAATGCCAGAGAGAGATCAAGGCACCCAGAGTGGGAAGAGCAAATGAAACAAAACCGTGGAGTTGTTTAGGGGGAAAGACAAACAGTGGGGCCAGCTTGTTGGTTATTTACCCTCAGAATCACAGGGGTACTGGAGGGACTGAAGTAATGGTGTGACATCGCCTGGCTTGCTGCTTCACAGAGTCATAGAGACACAGTGGGAACAGTAGTAGGTCAAGGGGACAAAGTGTTAGCAGGGAGACAGGAATCTGGAGGTTGCTGTGGTTATGTAGGCAAGTGGAAGGGTGACTTGGGAGCCCATGGGCTACTGGAAATCCAGTGCTAGTGTTTCTGGCCTGCAAGGGATGCTTATTAAAAGGCAGCTGCCAGCAATTCCTCCTCTTTTAACATGCACACTGCTTCTTCCTACCCAAGGCTTTCTTGCTACTCCTTAGACCTAGGATGGCCTTGTGTCAAGTTACTTTGACCAGTAACAGAGAGTATAATACCAACACTACAGCATCTCTAGACCCATGCATGCTTCAAGAAGCCTGGAAGCTTCCAAATACTTGCTGAGGAGTCTAGCTACCATGTAAAGACTGTAGGTATGTGCTATGGGAGGAGGAGGTGCCAACAGGGAGTAGGGAGAAGGGAGAAGGTAGGGAAAAGAATAGAGGAGAGAAGGGAGGAGAGATGGAGACAGAATGGCAGATGGGTTAAGTATGTGGAGGAATTCTGCACAGGGAAAGAAGCATTCTCAGATTTCCATCCTATAGTTGGAAGGTTTCTCCAGTCCTGCCCAGCCCTGCAGTCCTGCAGCCATTTATAAAATAATCACTCAGAGGCTTAATATTATTTACAAACTGTATGGACTGTGGCAGACCTCTTGTTAGCTATCTCTTATATCTTTTCTCTGTGTAGCTTTGAGCCTTTCCTGGAGCTCACTTGGTAGCCCAGGCTGGCCTCGAACTCACAGAGATCCGCCTGGCTCTGCCTCCCAAGTGCTGGGATTAAAGGCGTGCGCCACCAACGCCCGGCACTCTTATATCTTAAATTAACCCATTTCTATTAATCTATGTTTTGCCATGTGTTCCATGGCTTACCGGTCTGCTGGCATGTTGTTCCTTGGGCAGCAGGCTGGTGCCACTCCTCCAGACTCTGCCTTTCTCTTTCTTGTCTCTCTCCTTGGAGTTCCCACACCTGCCTCTAAGCTGCCTTGCCATAGGCCAAATCAGCTTATTTATCAACCACTGGGAACAACATATATTCATAGCATACAGAAATACATCCCCCAGCACCATCCCAATCTAGCTGCTGGATAGATGAATCAAGCTATGTGAGTGACATCAGCTCAGGCCAATCAGAGCAGAATAACTACCCAGCTGAAGCTTGCCTAACCTTTCAACTGTGAAACACTTTAATCCATTTAGTTAAGAGGTGCTTTACTACATGACAATAGAGATTTGAAACTGCTGACGTCATTATGCCTAGGTCATGAATTGGGACAGACAAATTGTAGCCACTAGACCAATCTGTTTGTAACTTTGTCTTGTAAATAAAGTTTTATTGGAACACAGTCAAGTGTATGTTTTAAAACACTGCCTGCTTGCTTTCACACTACACAGTAGTATTGAGTAATTGCAGCTCCAAACTATACATGGCCAACAAAGTGTGATGCAATTAGGATTTTCTCTGAAAATTTCCCTTCTTATACAGCACATCCCATGCAGCTGGCTTAGATTACCAGGTTAGTAAGTGCTCAGGAAGGGACTCGAATTCAGGTCTGTCTGATTTCTGTGTGCCTTGTATTCTGCCATATTGACTCCATTTATGAAATGTACAGACCTCAGAACTTTTTATTGGTCTATGCTAGTGCTGTGGTTTGAATGCTTATCTTTTCTAAAATTTATGTTGAAATTTGTTTGTTGTGATGTTAGAAAGTGGGACTCTTGAGCAGGGTCATGAGGGATTAGTACCTTTATAAAAGGATGAGAACAGGTCCTGCTTTGCCTCTTTGCTGTTCTGCCTCCTACCACATGGTGTTCACTAAAAGACGATGATGACACCTTGACCTGGCAATTCCCAGCCTCCAGAATCATAATCCAATAAGTTTTGTTCACTATAAACTATCCAACTGGCATTCTGTTAATAGCAGCACAAAACAGACCAAGATATACAGGTCAACAGAATTGAGTGAGAATGTTGTTATATGACCTTTGGGGAAGGAAGTGAAAAAAAGTCCTTCACCTTCTCCTCATCCCCTTTTCACAACTAAAATACTCAAGAAAAGTCTTACAAATAGATGAATCAAGCCAAAGATGGACCATCAGGACTTGAAGATAATGTAGAGGATCTAGAATAAATAAGCAAGAAATATGAAAAAATTTAAAAAACACAGAAAGGAACATACAGAAAATGTAGGATACAAGGGAAAAAAATAAAAAGCAAAATTTAGAGTTATAGGCATACATGTGTGAGAAGAATTTCAAGTCAATGGCATAGACCAGATCTTCTACAAGATCATAGAAGAAAACTTCCCCAAACTAAAGAAAGATACATCCATACAGATATAAGAAGTACACAGAGCACCAAATAGACAAGACCAGACAGAGAAGAAAATCCTCAGGGAGTATCATAGTTAAAACATTAGTTATATAGAACTAAGAAAGTGTATTGAAACCTGTAAGAGAAAAAAAAATACATGTCATGTATAAAGGAAAACCCATCAGAATAACAGCTGTTTTCTCAATGGAAACTTCAAAAGCTAGAGGAGCCTGAAACAATGCATTCCAAATCCTAAAAGACCACAACAGCCAACCGAGCATAATATACCCAGCAAAACTGTTCACCAGAGTTGAAGGGGAAAAACTTTCTACCATATAAATGGTCACAAAATTCATATCCAACAAACTAAACCTAAGGAAAATACAGGAAACAGTGTTTTGGGCTGAAGAGAAGATTGAGCATACAGAGGGACTGTGGGGATAAATACAAAGCCATAATTATACAAACACCACCACCAAAACCAACAATACAATGACACAATTAGCACACACATTTCAATGATAACTTTAAATATTAATGGCCTTAATTCTCCACTCAAAAAACACATGCTAGCTGACTGTTTAAGAACAAAATCTACCTATCTGTTGTCTACAAGATAGTTTTAAAAGCCACACAGTTTAGTTTTTGAGATAGGCACCACCTTAGAGTAAAATGATGGACAAAAGTACTCAATCAAATGGGATGAGGAAACAAGCAGGCATTACAATTTGAATATCCGATGAAATAGACTTCAAACTAAAACTAATCAGAAGAGCTAGAAACACTTCATTCTAATCAAGGCAAAGTTAAACATAAGACAATACTATCCTAACCATATACGAGTCAATCTCTGGTGCACCCAATTTCAATATCACAAACAATATACTACTGGATTTAAAAACACAGGTTAACATCAGTCATTAATGGTAGCTGATTTTAGTATTCCATTTTCTCCAACTGACAGTTCATCTGGACAAAAAATAAACACAGAACCATCAGAATTAATAGCATCATATATCAAATGGACCTAGCTTATACTTTCAATTTGCCCATCAATTTATGCAACTCACTTATCCAGAGCAAAGTTCATCCTAGAAGCTCGGCAATCCTCTTCATCTAGCACCTCTGTTGGGTGAACATTCTTACCACATACTTCCTGAAGGGGGACCTGAGACTCAAGAGAAGTCATTAATCTGGAGTCACCTGGAGAGCAAATGGCAGCAAGAGGATTTGAATTTAGGCTGTTTATACCATTGCACTCCAACCATCGGCACAGCACAGGGTGTTTTCTACCCTGCCCTTGCTGGCTTTCCTAAGTCAAACTACTGCTGACTATACAGTAGTTATTCTCAAAATGGAACTCCCCCAAACTAGCAGGATAAACTTGTGACCTGATTCATATGCAAACTTTCCACTCACCCAACCCACTGAGTCAGAAATTCTTGGGGCTCAGCCCTCCAGCAGTCTGGAATTTCCAAGCATCCTCAGTGAATCCTAATATATGCCTAGGTTTGAGGACCCTGTGGTGGCTTTCTCTTGGGAAAGACTTATTGTCTGGAATGCTTTAGGTGTGCCACAGAGGAGAGGAGTTGGGGACTATGTGTGTTTGTTGCCAGCATTGAAAGCCACCACAGCTCATCCACTTTTAACTGTAAGGACACATCTAGTGCCTTCTTTGGCAACATCTGCATTTTTCCCTCTGTGTCTCACCACAGCACCTAGTTGCTTTTGCTCTGGCTATGAACCTTGCTTTTGTTCAAAGACCAGTCGCCATTTGATTTATGTTACGGAAGGCCTGACACACAAAGGCGCATATTATATGATACTTTGTAAAGTTTAAGATGAGACAAAACTTTCAAAATGACAAAACAGTGGCAGCTCTTGGAGGATGGGTATGCAGCGGGGATGTGATAGCAGAGGAGCTTCTGGGATTGGGCCACAATGATAGAAGTTATCAAGGTGTTAAGGGATGTAAAACAGCATCACAATGCATGTAAAGATTAGCACATGTGAATCCTTTTGACCTTGATGAAAGTTAATCTTCTAATATGAATATAAAAAATGAAACTCAATAATGAATGAACCAAATGTGGTTAAACACACAAATTTGCCCAGTGCTGCATGTTTTGGTACCTAGAGAAATGTCTGGAGCAGTGAAGGTGGCTTATGCCTGGTTTAAGAAGTATGGAGTAGTATTTCTTGGCTCATATGCAAACATGTGTACAAATACATTTCCCAACATTAGACATAAGCACTTTCAAGGGACTCATTTCTGAGGCAATTGCATCCCACTGTTAATAACCAATTAACAAGAAGGAGATAATTCCTCACTCATATGTGGGCAGGTAGAGCAATGTAAAGGCAACTAATTAACACCTATCCTTTTAAATGTACTAATTAATCTAGTCAGGCAAGAACAGTTTATTTAGAATACACTGAAGGCTGTATGTCCCCCAAATTTCATTTTTCTACCATACTAATAAATAATTGAGGCCCACAGCTTTCATTTATCCTATTTATCCCTCTTCTTTGATGCCTCTCAGCTTTGAAGTACCATCGCTAATAGAGGCAGAAAGCTATTTATCTATTTCTTTAATAGACTCATGAATATTTCTAGCCAGCATGTGCAAGTTCTTGACATTTCAAGTTTTCTTTCTTTTTTTCCCTCCCCCTTTTCCTTCTTCTTCTCTCTCTCTCTCTCTCTCTCTCTCTCTCTCTCTCTCTCTCTCTCTCTCTGTTTGTGTGTATACATTCATGTGGGTGAACACAGGCATTTTGGTGCTATGGTGCTGATGTAGGGGTTGGAAGACAACCTTGGGTGCTGATGCTCACCTTCCACCTGCTTTAGACAAGGTCTTGAGTTCACCATTGTACTGGGCTTACTGAACTTGGAGCCTCTGTGGAATCGCTTGTCTCTGCTTCCATATCATTTTAGAAGTACATTGTATCATATGTAGACTGCATATGCAATCATATCTGCCTTTACGAGGGTTCTGGGATGTGAACTCAGGTCCTCAGCACCAAGTCATAGCCTCAGTCTTCTTTTAGTCAGCATAGCATAGAGTCTTTGGTCACTATAATATGTCACTTAGGGTTTTCTTAGGATTAGTGGTAATGAGTGCTTTTGGGAGTTTGCCTTAAAATCAATCCTGGAGGCTTACCTGAAATGCAGATTCTAGGATCCCACCTCTCTTTCCTTTCTTTTCCTGTGATGGCAATAAAAGTATACTGTTAGGTCTAAAAGCTGCAGTTTGACTGCTTCATTCTCTCATGCCAATTTTCTTGTGATTTGGAGACAGATAATCTCCCTTAGAAAAATGCTGCTTGGGTAGACACTGAAGTCTTTAGCAATTTTGCCTCCGTAGGAAGTAAAATCTAAGAAATAATAAGATAACATCCCATGAAATGTGAGCCACCCACTTGAGTCTCTGATCTTCCTGCCCAAGTTATGAACAGTTGAAAATGGAAAAAAGGGAGCAATGATAAGCTAGAATATCCTCCTATTTACTAATAAGGGTGAATTTATACAAAAAGGCAGAGTGTGAGAGCCAGGTAATCCACTGGCCAGTCCACAGGGCAGGGCAGCCTGTCCTCAGTGCTGAGGGCAAGGCAGGACTCCCCATACAACACAAAGGAATAACTAAGAACTCTGGTGAAGGAAGCTTGTGTCTAGGACTAGGACAAGAAGGAGTGAGTCACTTATGCCTCCCAGATGTGCTAATCTGATGGGAGATGTTGTCTTTTAGAGAGTGCAGAGAACCCTCGGGCTTCTAGCCTGTCAGGAATCAATAGGTATAGAGGAAACAAGGTCCTTCATTTTTACCCCTACCAGCCACTATCAGCCCCACCTCCAAATGTTTGACAGTACAAAAGCCCCTGGATGCTGGGGCATCAGACTTTCTGGTGGGGATGCAGAAAGGGGAAACAATGGTTTAGGTGGGGATGGAAGGGGGGATGTGGGAGGCAAGAGAAGGGGATGGGGAGGGTTAATAAAGGAAGATATATGAAAAAGCTACATGCATCCTACTGTCCTGTAAAGCTAACTAAAACTATAATTTAAAAAAGAGTTAGGAGATATGTGCATGGATAGACAATGCTGCTTCCAGAAGCCATGGATTATGAAATAAAAATCATAGTGTTAGGTATAGGATTCCCCTGTATAGGTCATTTACTGCAGCATTCACAGAGGGCAGCATCCTGAGAGATTCTAATTTTCAAATGTTGATTTCACTTACGTTGCCTAGATGCATCCATGGTGTCCCTAGTGATTGACAGAATTGTGGGTGGGGGTTGGGGGAGCAGAGAAGATACCCCAGTGATAGAGTTGTATGTGGGGGTGCAGGGAGAAGAGGCAGAGGAACACATCTGGATCCTCTTCATTATCTGCCTTATTCCTCTGAGACAAGGTCTCCCACTGAACTGGAAACTTACCACTTTTGTGCTAGGCTGGCAGCCAGAAAGGCCCAGTAATCCCCCTGCCTCTGCCCCCTAACCCAGTGCTGGCCTTATAGGTACACAGTTTTTCACTAGGTGCTGGGAATCTGCAATCAGGTCATCATGCTTGCACAAGTGCTCTTACCCATTCAGCCATCTCCCCAGCCTACTATTGATTTTTTTTTTTTGAAAATCTGAATGTTATTTAATTATGTATGTATGCATAGCATATTTTCTTTACCTGCTTATACACTGATGGGCATTTAGTATGATTTTATTAGCAGAGCAACAATAGTCACTAATACTGTATATTTCAAAAATAATTAAGAGAACAAAGTTCAAATACATCAACAGTGAGTGTGGTGGCTTGGATGAGATGCATCCCCTGCTAATTCTCAGCCATTTGGATACTTCATCTCCAGTTGGTGGAACTTTTTGGGAAGGATTGGGAGGTGTGGTCTTGTTGGAGGAGGCGTGTCACTTGGAGCAGGGTCTGAGATTTGAAAAGACTCCTACCTTTCTTAGTGTACTTCTCTCTCTGCCTCCTACTTACAGACCAAGATGTGAGTTCTCAGCTGTTCCTGCCACCATGCTTTTGATCCCTTGTCATGGACTCTACCTCTGTGAAACCATAAGCCCAATTAAACACACACACACACACACACACACACACACACACACACACACGTATGTATTGGGGTTTTTTTTGAGATATGGTTTCTTTGTGTAGCCCTGGCTATCCTGGAACTGGCTCAGTAGATCAGGCTGGCTTCAAACTGAGAGATCTGTGTGGTGATGTATTGTGTACCCTAATAAAATTTGCCTGAAGATCAGAGAATGGAACAAGCCACTAGATTAAACATAGAGGCCAGAGAGTGGTGGTACACATCTTTAATCCTAGCACTCGGAAGGCAGAGATCTGTCTGGATCTCTGTGAGTTCAAAACCACTCTGGACTACATGAGATTGACTCAGTCTAGGAGAGAAAACAGAGCCAGGTAGTGGTGACACACACCTTTAATCACAGTACTAGGAGTCACAGACGGCTTTGATCCTAGGAAGTGATGGCTGGGTGGAGAAAAGTATATAAGGTGTGAGGAGACAGGAACTGGAGCCTTTTTGGCTGGAGAGCTTTGGGCTGAGGACTCAAAGACATTCAGGCAGAGGATTCATGGAGTTGGTGATGTGAGATGTGGCAGTCACTTGTTCTTTTGTCTTTCTGATCTTTCAGCATTTATCCCAATATCTGGCTCCAGGTTGTTTTTTTAAAATTATAAATCTGATTTAATATTTGTGTTAACAAATCTGCCTGTCTCTGCCTCCTGAGCACTGGATTAAAGGCGTGTGCCACCACTCTGGGCTTAAACACCTTCTTTTATAAGTTGCTTTGCTCATGATGTTTTATCATAGCAAAAGAAAAGAAACTAACAGAGCCAGGCAATCAGTACTTTATAGAGGTTTCAAAACATCACATAATCATTTATGAATATACTATTGTCATTATTAGTTACTAAGATATACTTAAAAATAAAAAGTACAAATATATGCATACACACATACCTACATATATTATGCACTTTATAAGTTCCTCTTCTTCTTACAGTGGAAATTAGGATCCCCATTTTGGGGCTCTTAGTCTCATTAATCAGAGAATTTATGAATGGACTCAAATGGAAGCATAAATTTTATTAGAGTTTGAAAGAGAACTCCAGGGCAGGTGAGCTGTGAATCTCAGCAGCTTTCTGGAGGAGGAGGATGGAGAAGAGAAGAAAAAAGCCATTGAAGCTCACATGGAAGGTAGACACATGGTGCACAAGGAGCCATGTGGAGGGAGGGAAGCTTTAGAGGAGCAAGGAAATGTTGGGGAAAAGAGTTAAGGGAGGCACACTTATAAAGGAGAAGAAATGGAAAAGAGTTGAGGGAGAATTGTTTGTATTGCCACTCTGCTGTGTCAATGAAGTTTATCTTGAATTAAAGGGCAGAGCTAGCTACTAGCTGACCCAAATCAGAAGCTAGATGCTCAACATATTGAAGAATCAACCAGTCCTTGGAATATTTCTGTATTTGTCATTAAAAAGAAATCTGGAAAATGGAGAATGTTAACAGATTTAAGAGACATAAATAAGATGATTCAGTCAATGGGCACTTTATAACCTAGAATTCACTTGCCTTCTCTATTACCTAAAGGATGGTCTAATATAGTGATTGATTTAAAAGACTGCTTTTTTAGTATACCTTTACAAGAAGAGGATAGAGAAAAATTTGCTTTCACAGTGCCTAATTATAATAATTTTTCAAACTTTCAAAAATATCAATGGAAAGTTATTCCACAAGGAATGTTAAACAGCCCCACCTGTGTCAATATTTTGTACAATAGCCATTGGGAATAATTCATAAACAGTTTCCTCAATCTGTAATTTACCACGGTGTGGGTGATATCTTAGTAGCTGATCAGATGCAGACACCTTAGAAAAAAATGTTTGTTTGAAGGAGTAAAAAAATTTTTGCCTTGTTGGGGATTACAAACTACTCCTGAAAAAATACAAAGAGGAGATTCTACTAATTACCTGTGATACAAAGATAGATTTACAAAAAATTCAACCACAGAAAGTACAAAACAGGAGAGGTCAATTACAAACTCTTAATGATCTTCTTTCTTTTAAAAAATAATTTATTTATTTTTATGTCATGTGCATTGATGTTTTGCCTGCATGTATGTCTGTGTGAGGGTGTCTCATCCTCTGGAACTGGACTCACAGACAGTTGTGAGCTGTCATGTGGGTGCTGGGAATTAAACCTGGGTATTCTTGAAGAGCAGCCAGTACTCTTAACTGCTGAGCCATCTCTCCAGTCCCTGCTCTTAATGATTTTCAAAAGTTACTGGGGGATATTAACTGGTTATGACCCACAATAGGATTAACTACTCAAGAACTAAGTAATTTATTTCAAACCTTACAATGTGATAAGGACTTTAATAGTCCAAGAAAATTATCAGCTGAGGCTGAGAGAAAATTGGCTTTGGTAGAAGAGAAATTACAGGATGCACATGTGGATTGCTTGGATCAAGAGCTTGATTATATCCTGATCTTACTATCTTCCATGAATTCCCCCTCAGGAATTCTTATACAGAGAGAAGATAATATCTTAGCATGGATTTTTTCCACACAAACAGAATAAAAAATTAAAGACCTATGTAGAAAATGTTTCTGAATTGATTCTGAAAGGAAAATTGAGACTTCATCAATTAACAGGAATAGACCCAACAGAAATTGTGGTATCTTTTAGTAATGTTGAAGTTGCCTCATTATGGGCAGAAAATGAACATTGGCAAAGAGATTGCAGTAATCTCTTGGGAGAGATTAGCAACAAATATCTCAAAAGCAAGAAACTTCAGTTTATAAAAAGAACGAATAACAAAGGTTTGAAGAAAGATTTTTCTACCACTTGGCAACAAGACAAGGAAATTATAAGAAAATGTTCTACTTGTTCTTTGTATAACCAAATTCCATTACCTGTAGGAAGTAACCCAAAGGGTACTCAAAGAAATAAAATTTGACAAATTGATGTGTTTCATTTTGCAGAATTTGGAAAATTAAAGTATGTGCACCATACCATAGATACATATTCAGGATTTTAATTGACAATTGCTTTAAGCTGTGAAAACACTGATTCTGTAATTACACATTTATTAGAAGTTATGGCCACTATGGGGACACCTGTACAAATTAAAACTGACAATGTTCCAGCATATGTCTCTAGTAAAATGAAACAGTTGTTGGCATATTACAGCATAAAGAATATTATAGGTATATCACACAATTTTACAGGACAAGCAGTTATAAAAAGATCTAATCACATTTTAAAAGATATGCTTAATAAACAGAAAGGGGTAATAAAGATTCTCAGAAATAGGCTATACAATGTTTTATTAACTCTAAACTTTTTAAATGCTAATGAGAAAGGAACAACAGCTGTGGAGAGACATTGGATAATAGAAAAAAGAAAACTGCTGAATTAAATCAGCCTGTATACTTTAAAGATGTGTTGACGTCAGAATGGAAACCAGGCAGAATGTGTTACATTTGGGAAGAGGTTTTGCTTTTGTTTCCACAGAGGAAAAGCTATGGACACCAAGACTGATAAAGGCCCCTGTCCCCTCGCCAAGCCAACCATCCCCTGAGGCACCAGTGACCACTTGAGTCACACGCCCACCCCTGTTCTGATTGGGAACAGGTAAGGCCCCATCTCCAGATTGGGCAGACCAGGTCTCTAGCCCCTAGGCCCCAGGGGCATTCTGTGCCCCTCCCCTGCAGCCAGTGCAGCTCCAAAGATGGGGCAGCAGATTCTTCCCCCATCCCACTCACTTAAGCAACCATCCCCTGTGGCACCAGTAACCACTGGAGCCATAACCCCACCCTGCACTGATTGAGAACAGACCAATTGGGAAGAAGAACAACCACAGGAGTCAGAGGCCCCACCTGTACTAAAGGGAAGAAGAGAATCCTAGAGCCCCACCTGTTTTGAATTAAAGGAAGACATGGGTAGATGGCAGTGTAAGAACACATTAAACAACATAAAGAGCAATAAGGTACCATCAGAGCCTAGTGATCCTACAACAGCAAGACCTAAACATCCCAAAGCAGATGATCCAGAAGAAAATGACCTTTAAAACAACTTTATAAAGATGATAGAGGACCTAAAAGAGGAAATGAAAAATTTGCTTAAAGAAATAGAGGAAAAAACAAAACAAAAAACTGGAGGAAATCAAGAAATCTCTTAAAGAAAGTCAAGAAACCCAAGAAAAAACAATCAAACAGGTGAAGGAAACAGTTCAAGACATGAAAATTTAAATAGAAGAAATAAAGAAAATACAAACTGAGGGAATTCAGGAAGAGGAAAATCAGAGTAAACAAACAGACGCTACAGAGGCAAGCATAACTAACAGAATACAAGAAATGGAAGAGAGAATCTCAGGCGTTGAGGATATAATAGAGGAAATAGATTCATTGGTCAAAGAAAATTATAAATCCAACAGATTTTTAACACAAAACATCTAGGAAATCTGGGACACTATAAAAAAGACCAAACCTAAGAATAATAGTGATAGAAGAAGAAGAATTCCAGCTCAAAGGCACAGAAAATATATTCAACAAAATTATAGAAGAAAATTTTCCCAACCTAAAGAAAGACATGCCTATGAAGATACAAGAAGCATACAGAATACCAAATAGACTGAACCACAAAAATGTCCTCTCATCACATAATATTCAAAACACTAAACATACAGAATATTAAGAGCAGCAAAAGAAAAAAGGTCAAGTAACATATAAAGGCAGACCTATCAGAATTACACCTGACTTCTCAATGGAAACTCTGAAAGTCAGGAGGTCCTGGACAGATGTTCTGCAGATATTAAGAAACCATGGATACCAGCCCAGACTACTATATCCAGCAAAGCTTTCAATCACTGTAGATGGAGAAAACAAGATATTTCATGACAAAATCAGATTTAAACATTACATATCCACAAATCCATCCCTACAGAAAGTACTAGAAGGAAAACTCCAACCCAAGGAAGCTAGCTGCAACCACAAACACACAGGCAACAGATAACCTCATATCAACAAATACCAAAAGAAGGGAAACACACACACACACACACACACACACACACACACACACACACACACACACACTACCACCAAAAAATAACAGAAATTAACAAACACTGGTCATTAATATCCCTTAATATCAATGGACTCAATTTGCCTATAAAAAGACACAGGCTAATAGAATGGATTCAAAAACAGGATCCATTTTTTCTGCATACAAGAAACACACCTCAACTTCAAAGACAGACACTACCTCAGAGTAAAGGGTTGATGTAGCAGGAATCTTAAAAGTTCTTATTAATAAAATCAAACCTGAGGCCAGTTATTGGGGTGAACACTGGAAGATCAGAGAGAAAGAACAAGCCACAGCTAACCTCACCCGGCCAACTTCTCAGCTGATCTTGTTTCCTCAGACTAGAAGCCTCTGTGTCCTCATATCCGAATGGCTCTCAGCTGAACTGTGCTGCTAGAAGCCTGAAAACTTAACCAGCCAAATGCTTCTAGTTTTTAGTCTTCATGCCTTATATATCTTTCTGTTTTTGCCATCACTCCCTGGGACTAAAGGCTCACTTCTTGTAATTAAAGGCATGTGTCACCATGCCTGGCTGCTTCCAATGTGGCCTTGAACTCACAGAGATCCAGAGGGATTTTTACCTCTGGAATGCTAGGATTAAAGGTGTGAGTGCAGTGGTAAACGCTTTGTCCCAGGTAGCAGCATCATTGCAGTCACCAACACGATGAGAAGAAGCCAGTAACTCAGAGTAGCAGCCCCTGCCTCCATGGTCCCACCACTGTTTGTGGTTCTGTCAGGGCCAAAGCTTCTCCCAAGCCTCCTAGGCCAGCCTCAAACTCGGGATTCTCCTGCCTCTGCCTCCTTCAGTAAATCCTACCAGCGCGCATCACCACAACCGGCAACATTATAGCTCGGGTCTGAGCTGGGACCCGCAAGGCCCTAGCCAAGTAGCTTTTTCAAGAATTTCTAGCACAGACATTGGGCACCAGATGTAGCAGCAATCTTAAAAGTTCCTATTAATAAAATCAAACCTGAGCCAGGTATTGGGGTGAACTGGAAGATCAGAGAAACAGAACAAGCCACAGCTATTTCACCTTGACGGATCCTCAGCCGGTCTTGTTTCCTCAGACTGGAGGCCTCTGAGTCCTCATCCAGAATGGGTCTCAGATGAACTG
Organism: Peromyscus leucopus; assembly: GCF_004664715.2. NCBI lineage: Eukaryota > Metazoa > Chordata > Mammalia > Rodentia > Cricetidae > Peromyscus > Peromyscus leucopus. The sequence goes on from NC_051063.1 coordinate 32,328,790, forward strand.
CTGCTCAAAAGCCTGAATGCTTAACCAGGCCAAATGCTTAACCAGGCCAAATACTTCTAGTTTCTGATCCTCACACCTTATATACCTTTCTGCTTTCTGCCTTACTCCCTGGGATTAAAGGCTCGCTTTCTGGGATTAAAGGCATGTGTCACCATGCCTGACCGTTTCCAATGTGGCCTTGAACTCACAGAGATCCAGAGGGATTTCTACCTCTGGAGTGCTAGGATTAAAGGTGTGAGTGCCACCATTTTCTAGCCTTTGTATCTAGTGGCTGTTCTGTCTCTGACCCTAGATAAGTTTATTAGGGTGCTCAATATTTTGGGGAACACAATACCACCACACGTTGGGAAAAAACTTTCCAATCAAATGGACCTAAGAAACAAGCTGGTATAGCTATCCTAATATCTAACAAAATAGACTTCAAACTAAAATCAATCAAAAGAGATGAAGAAGGGCATTTCATATTCATTACAGGAAAAATCCATCAAGAGGAAGTCTCAATTCTGAACATTTATGCCCCAAATACAAGGGTACCTATATTTGTAAAAGAAACATTACTAAAGCTCAAATCACACACTAAGCCTCACACTCTAATAGTGGGAGACTTCAACACCCCACTCTCACCAATGGACAGGTCATCCAGACAGAAACTTAACAGAGAAATAAGGGAACTAACAGATGTTATGACTCAAATGGACCTAACAGACATCTATAGAACATTTCACCCAAACACAAAAGAATATACATTCTTTTCAGCACCCCATGGAACCTTCTCCAAAACTGACCACATACTCAGTAACAACAAAATTCTCAACAGATACAAAAATATTGGAATAATCCCCTGTATCTTATCAGACCACAATAGCTTAAAGCTAGACTTCAACAACAACACAAAATGCAGAAAGCCTACAAACCCATGAGAACTGAACAATACTCAACTGAGTCACCACTGGGTCAAGGAAGAAATAAAGAAAGAAATTAAAGACTTCTTAGAATTCAATGAAAATGAATGCACCACATACCCAAACTTATGGGACACTGTGAAAGCAGTGCTAAGAGGAAAGTTCATAGCACTAAATGCCTACATAAAGAAGTTGAAGAAATCTCACACTAGCAACTTAACAGCACACCTGGAAACTCTAGAACAAAAAGCAGCACACTCATCCAGGAGGAGTAGAAGAAGGAAATAAACAATTTGAGGGCTAAAGTCAATAAAATAGAAACAAAGAGAACAATAGAAAGAATCAATAAAACAGAGTTGGCTCTCTGAGAAAATCAACAAGATAGACAAACCCTTATCCAAACTAACCAAAAAGCAGAGAGAATATCCAAATTAATAAAATCAGAAATGAAAAGGGAGATATAATAACAGACACTGAGGAAATCCAGAGAATCATTAGGTCATACTTTGAAAGCCTGTACTCCATAAAATTGGAAAATACAAAAGAAATGGTTAATTTTTTGGATAGGTACCACATACCAAAATTAAATCAAGATCAGTTAAACAAATAGACCTAAAACCCCTAAGGAAGTAGAAGCAGTCATCAAAAGTCTCCCAACCAAAAAAAGCCTAGGGCCAATAGTTTCAGCACAGGTCTACCAGAATTTCAAAGAAGAGCCAATACCAATACTCCTGAAACTGTTCCCAACAATAGAAAGAGAAAGAACATTGTCAAACTCTTTTTATGAGGCTATAGTTACCCTGATACCCAAACCACATAAAGACCCAACTAGGAAAGAGAATTACAGACCAATCTCCCTCATGAAAATTGATGCAAAAATTCTCAATAAAATACTAGCAAACTAAATCCAAGAACACATCAAAAAAAAATCATCCACCATGATCAGGTAGGCTTCATCCCAGGGATGCAAGGATACATAACATACAAAAATCTGCCAATGTAATACACCATATAAATAAACTAAAAGAAAAAAACCATGATCACCTCATTAGATGCTGAAAAAGCCTTTGACAAAATTCAACACCCTTTCATCATAAAGGTCTTGGAGAGATCAGGAATACAAGGAAAATACCTAAACATAATAAAGGCCATATACAGCAAGCCAACAGCCATCATCAAATTAAGTGGAGAGAAACTCAAAGTGATTCCCCTAAAGTCAGGAACAAGACAAGCTATCCACTCTTTCCATATTTATTCAATATAGTACTCGAAGTTCTAGCTAGAGCAATAAGACAACAAAAAGAGATCAAGGGGATACAAACTGGAAAGGAAGAATCCAAACTTTCACTATTTATAGATGATATGATAGTCTACATAAGTGACCCCAAAAATTCCATCATGGAACTCCTACAGCTGATGAATACCTTCAGTAATGTGGCAGGATACAAGATTAACTAAAAAAAAAATCAGTAGCCCTCCTATATACAAATGACAAATGAGTTGAGAAAGAAATCAGAGAAACGACACCATTTACAATAGCCATAAATAATATAAAATATCTTGGGGTAACTCTAACCAAACAAATGAAGGACCTTCATGACAAGAACTTTAAATCTTTGAGGAAAGAAATTGAAGAGGATATCAGAAAATGGAAAGATCTCCCATGTTTGTGAATACGTAGGATCAACATAGTAAAATTGGCAATATTTACCCAAAGCAATCTACAAATTCAATGCAATGCCCATCAAAATCCCAATGCAATTCTTTACAGACCTCAATAAAACAATACACAACTTTATATGGAAAAACAAAAAACTCAGGATAGCCAAAACAATCTTATATAATAAAGGAACTTCTGGAGGCATCAATATCCCTGACTTCAAGGTCTACTGTAGAGTTATAATAATGAAAACAGCTATTGTCATAAAAACAGACACATTGATCAATGAAATCAAATTGAAGACCCTGACATTAACAACCCCCACACCTATGAACACCTGTTTTTTTTTTGTTTTTTTTTTTTTTTTTTTTTTTTTTTTTTTTTTTTTTTTTTTGTGTGTGTGTGTGTGTGTGTGTGTGTGTATGTGTTTTCAAGATAGGGTTTCTCTGTGTGGTTTTGGTGCCTGTCCTGGATCTCACTCTGTAGACCAGGCTGGCCTTGAACTCACAGAGATCCACCTGGCTCTGTCTCCCGAGTGCTGGGATTAAAGACATGCATCACCACTGCCTGGCCCCAAACACCTGATTTTTGACAAAGAAGACAAAACTATACAACAGAAAAAAGAAAGCATCTTCAACAAATGGTGCTGGCATAACTGGGTATCTACATGTAGAAGAGTGCAAATAGATCCATATCTATTGCCATGGACAAAACTTGAGTCCAAATGGATCAAAGACTTCAACATAAATCCAGTTACACTGAATCTCATAGAAAAGAAAGTGGGAAATAGCCTTGAATGTATAGGCACAGGAGACCACTTTCTAGATATAACACCAGTGGCACAGACACTGAGAGCAACAATTGATAAATGGGACCTCTTGAAACTGTGAAGCTTCTGTAAGGTGAAGGAGACTGTCAACAAGACAAAAAGGCAGCCTACAGAATGGGAAAAGATCTTTACCAACCCCACATCAGATAGAGGGTTGATGTCTAAAATATATAAAGAACTCAAGAAACTAGACAGCAAAATATCAAAGAATCCAATAAAAAAAATGGACTATAGAGCTAAACAGAGAATTCATAACAGAAGAATCTCAAATGGCCGAAAGACATTTAAGGAAATGTTCAACATTGTTAGCCATCAGGGAAATGCAAATCAAAACAACTCTTGAGATACCATCTTACCTGTCAGAATGGCTAAGATAAAAAAATACAGATGACAGCTTAAGTTGGAGAATATGTGAAGAAAGGAGAATACTCCTCCACTGCTGGTGGGAATGCAATCTTGTACAGCACTCTGAAAATCAATATGGCAATATTTCAGAAAACTAGCAATCCACCTACCTCAAGACCCAGTAATATCACTCCCGGGCATATCCAAAGTTGCTCAGCCACACCACGTGTTCATTTGCTCAACCATGTTCATGGCAGCATTACTTGTAATAGCCAGAACCTGGAAACAACCTAGATGCCCTTCAACAGAAGAAGGAATAAAGAAAATGTGGTACATTTACACAGAGTATTATGCAGTGTTAAAAAAAATCTCATCATGAGGTTTGCAGGCAAATGGATAGAACTAGAGAAAAATCATACTGTGTAAGGTAACCCAGACCTAGAAAGACAAACACAGATATACTCACTCATAAGTGAATGTTAGAAGCAAAGCAAAGGATAGCCAGGCTACAATCCACAACCCAGAGAAGCTAGGTAAAGAGGAGGACATTAAGAGGGACACACATGGATTGCTCCAGGAAAAGAAAAGGGTTAAGATCTCCTCAGTAAACTTAGAGGGGGGAATAAAGGGGAGGGTTTGGGAGGGGAAGGATGGTAGAAACATGGGGGAGAGATGAGGAGGGAGAGCAATGAAGGAGATATCTTGACAGAGTGTACCATTAAGGGTTGGGGAGAAATCTGCAGCTAGGGAAAAGCCCAGGAACTCAGAAGATTGTCCCCAGCTAAGATGCATAGCAATGGTGGAGAGGGTTCTAGAACTAGCCTTCCTGTGCACTCAGATTGGTGTCTACCCTAATTGTCATCATAGAACCTATATCCAGTGGCTTATGGAAGCAGATGCAGAGACCCACAGCCAAGCACTTGGCCAAGATCCTGGAGTTCAGCTGAAGAGAGGGAGGAAGGATTATAAGAGCAAGGGGGTTCAGAATCACGATAGAAAAACCCACAGAAATAGTTGACCCAAGCTAATGGAAGCTCATGGACTCTGGACTGACAGCTGGGGAGCCTGCATGGGACTGAACTAGGCCCTCTGTGGGTGAAAGTTGCATGGCTTGATGTGTTTGTGGGTCCCTGACAATGGGACCAGGACTTATCCCCAGGTACATGAACTGCTTTTTAGACCCCATTCCCTAAGGTGCAATGCCTTACTCAGCCTTGATATAGGAGGGAGGTGCTAGGTCTGGCTCCAACATGGTATAACAGCCTGTGCTGACTACCCAAAGGAGGCCTTATTCTCTATGAGGAGGGGATGTGGGTGGGATGGGGGTAGGTGGGGGGAGTGGGAGAAGATGAGGGCGGGAGAATAAGGTATGTAAAAGGAAAGAAAAAATATTTTTTAAATAAAAATTATATAAAAAAGATTGATAAAGATTAGATTCAAACAGGAAAGACCTCCTGATTAATGAGAGGCAATAGTTCAAACAACTTGATCATTCCAATCCAAATTGAATTTTAAGACTAACAAATGCTTTTCATTTGATCAGATATAACCTGTCATAAAAGGGGAACTCTCCAAAGTTAGGGTTGGGGCAGGGTTTTGTTTTTGTCTTTCCAGGAAAATAAAAGCATCCAATTAAGGAATCTGAAGACCACTGGACAAATGAGACATATGAAGATGAAGGGAGAATCATCCAGAAGAACTGTCCCAAGGAAAAGATTAAATTGGCCTAATGGTATATCACATATCTAACAGGATAAAATTTCATAAGTCTTTTCTGATGTTTGTTTCTGATGTTCTCTAAAGACATATAAAGCAAATAGTCTTTTTGTAGTCCTGATTCAATAAAAAATTAAAGCTGGCTTTGGAGTTGGAACATGGCTCTCTCCTTCTCTAAACCAAGCATGCTTGTTAAAGTAAAATCCAAAATCTCTGTCTCATGTCAGAGGAGCCACCTGATATGGGACAGAAGTAAAACCAAAATTAAGGGACAATTCTATTGTCACTAATCTTGTAATCCTCTGGTTTTATTTTGACTCTTTAAAACTTTTCTTAAGTTATAAGTATTATCTCAAAATTTATAAGATTAATATATATATTTAAACATTCTGTTGTGATATTAATGATCATATAGAGTACTAACTAATTTTAGAAACAGGCTTCATCTAGCTTCCTGTACGTGATTTCAGGCTTTTGTCTGAAGCAGGTAATTAGGAACTAGACTTGTGTATCCTAGATGTATTTAATAGAATGTGGACCTTTAATTTCTCTGAGATCTGCTGCATATGACATTTAAAATGCTTAATTTTTCTGCAGTGAACTGTGACCATTCCTAACAGCGGCCTTTGAAGTCTCCAAAAGGATGATGGGGCCCCACAACACAAATTCCACCTGGATTGTGGTAATGTCACTTAGCTGACTAACACCACCCAAAGATCAGCTTTGGACTACAAAATGCTCAGGACAATTTCAAGGTGGTTAGCTAAGATGGTTCAGCATCATAGACTACCTTAGCCAGGACTTCAGAGAGGTCTTGCACTTTCCAGTTAGATTGAGGCTGGACAACAGCTAGCTCTCCTAGAACTTGATCTTAATCTCACTTTTTTTCAGGGTCCCAGAAAGATGCTGTCACCCCCAGACAACAGGAAGTAATTTTAAGAACATGATGCCCATATTCCAAAAAGGTAGGGTGAGTGGATTTTGGTTGTTTTATGGATGTTTGTCATCATTTAAGGGGGTTGGTTAGAAGTTGTTATTGGTCATGTTAGGGAGGAAACTAAGTAAAGAAACTTAGATTCAGGAATCTCGTTCTAAAAAGAAAAAAAGAAGGATATAGAAATGATAGGATAAAAGGGTAGATTTTTGAATCTATTTTCAAACTATTAAAGCAACTACTAATAATACTTTATATTAGTATGGATTTTTTTATATTGATACAAATTTAAGGTTATTTTTATTATACTGTACTGCATGTTTCTATTTCTTGTTTAAGGTATTGCACCTATGAATCTCACTTAATGTAAAGTTTTAGTCCTTGAAAGTTATTTAGGATAATAAAAAAAGACAGGTCACTAGTTAGTCATCTATAACTGTCAAATTTATAGACATGTTAGGCATGTTTTCAAGGTCCAAGAAAGATGTATTTTAAATAGATGGTCCTCAAACACGTTAGAGACCTACAGAATATGGCATTTAAAATATTTTAATAACATAAGACTCATCATGACAGTGAGACACATCTGCTCCTGCCAGCAGCAATTTACTTCAAAAAAGGATGATGGGCATTGAAGAACCTCCATATGGAGTTCACTTTTAATGTGGCAAAGCTAGTCACTTGGCAAGAAACTGCCCTTGCCTTGACTGCTGTCAGTATGCTGTCCAAATTGAACAAGCAGGACACAAAAGAAGGCAACTGCTAAACTTTGACAAGGCGAGGTAGGAGAGTCCTTTAAAATTTTCTTCTTCACAAGAAATTCTGTGTGATATTCTAGGACTGTAGGCCAAACGTGGATGCCCCAACATTGCAGAGGAACCTTGGGGTGACTGTCTGGGCAGCCAGATGTCTCTGTCATTTCTATAGTTTTGGAAGTTGCTTGTTCTGAACTTCCTGTTTACTGAGATAGTATTATATCCTTCTCAGGTCTCTGATTGGGTTGAAGATTAGATAGCTATAGTTACAGTTTTTGATAGAAAACTGTAGAAATAGAAATTAAATAAATTAATAGAAATTAAATCAGGTACAAAACAAAATCCTATCACCAAGATAGGGTAGATAATAAAGTATTTTCTCTGGATTTGCCAAATACTAATGGACTGGAAATTGTGAATCTATTTCTTACTTGGTAATTGTTCTTATTGTATGTAATTTTACTATGCTAGAGTTAAAACCTTTCCTTTTTATTTAGAGAAAAGGTGGGGGCAGTGTTGAAAGAGAATTGTTCGCAGGACCACTCTGTGGTAACAGTAAAGTTTACCTTGAATCAGAGGGTGGAGCCAGCTATTGGCTGACCAGAATCAGCCATAGAGGTTTTGGAGGACCAAGGACACATAGGGAGACATGGGAATTAGTAGCGAGAGGCTTAGAAAGAGTCGTGGTCCTTTTTGGATTGAGCAAGAAGAAAGAGAGTAGGTCACTGATCACTTCTCTGCCACTTCTCTGATCAATCAGGTTTTAATCCTGTATATGACTCCTGAGTTTTTATTAATAATAGAATAACTTAGATAATTGTTACAGAAAAGTTAACCTTTTCTGGACAATTCATAAAAGTAGACTTTTGACCTTTGCAAGGCTGTGGCTCCTAAGCTGCTGCAATAGGGGTGGGGATTCTGGGAAGGAAAACATGCAGCATCTCATTAGAGAGCTAATTATTCCACCCATCTGTTTAGCAACTGAGCCACCTTCCTGGGGGTGGTCCCTTAGTCAAAGTGATTAAACCAGCCAAACTGGAATATTAAGTCTACACCCAGGCCAGAGATTCTGTTTCCCTTGACCAGAAGTTTTTTCTACTGTAGCATTAACACTCTACACATGTACTAAGGAATCAGATGAGCAGTCACTGCAACATAGCTACTAACAGCAAGATATTGGAATTTCTACTAACAGAGGGTTGCTAATTGAGCAATGATATGTCTATATGATGAATGAATATTCGACCATAGAAAACACAAGAGCTTTTAGTATTCTATTATGGATCAATCTTCAAGATGTATTTTTAATGAAAAAGGCAAGCTGGAATAGAACATATCTTGTGCTGATATTGATGGGTGCCAAAAAGGAGGAGGTGGGGGACGAGGGTATTATTGACATAAGATACAGGATAGCTCTGGAAAATAGGTTTTAAAATATGAAGGAAACAAGCTATGTGTTGGTTGCCTCTGGGTACATAAAATTGAAGCAACTAAGGGAAGAAAACAGTAATGGGCGTTCTGTTTATTTTGAAAATTTAACCATATGAAAACAATAGCAAAACCAGCTATCATGGTCAGTTTTGCCTCCAACTGCAGGATTTCACATTATCTCCCATTTACAATTTTAGAGGACTAATGCGTCCTCCAAACCCAGCAGCAGATCTGGCTTGGGATCCTTCTCAATCTGTCCCCATGATTTTTCCGGGCTATGCCTTTGCTCCTTGAAGCTACCCAGAGTGCCAGCCAAGCCTGCCATCCCTGTGGTCTCTGGTTCTCTCTGGATTTGCCTCTGTCTCTCCTAATATCTGGTTTGGTCTTGCCTGTCATCCTTCTCTTAGACCTAAGCTCTGCACACGAAGCCCACCTGACCCACGAGAGTCAAAGTGGCTTCTTTTCCTCTGCAGGTTAGCAGTCAACATACTTGATGCCACTGGGTTGGACGTTATTTGGCTTCCTGAGATGGGTGCTTTCTGTGACCTGTGCAGGGTTTGCAAATTTGTAGTCAATGGGGTTGTGAAGAAGTGGTGGGCCTTCCTTGTAGCTAGAGTTTTCCTGCCTGGCTCACAGTCAGGACAAATCTTTGTCACCCACCAGTCCCACAGCCGCTCAGACCCAACCAAGTAAACACAGAGACTTATATTGCTTACAAACTGTATGGCCATGCCAGGCTTCTTGCTAACTGTTCTTATAGCTTAAATTAATCCATTTTCATAAATCTATACCTTGCACATTAGCTCGTGGCTTACCGTCATCTTAACATGCTGCTTGTCATGGCTGCGGCTGGCAGTGACTCCTTCTGCCTTCCTGTTCTTTCTTTTCTCCTCTCTGTTAGTTTCGCCTATACTTCCTGCCTAGCCACTGGCCAATCAGTGTTTTATTTATTGACCAATCAGAGCAATTTGACATACAGACCATCCCACAGCACTTCCTCACATCTACAGCTGATCTGGTGTCTTCTGAGTCTCCATTTATGTCAACAAAGGAAAAGCAAATCAGAGTGTTTGCCAATCTTTGCTTAATCAACAACCAGCTAGCCAGTCAGTCTATCCTTCATTCTCTCACTTTTACTGGAAGGGTTATGTGTAATACTTATTTCTTTATTGTGTGATTCACCTCAAGAATATTTAAACAGAGACATTTCCTGTTGAACACACAATTATGTCTGTTTTAAATGAATAACTTTTTGCTTCAAAGAAAATCACTCTATTTTGTTATACATGTTTTACAAACTGAAAGGCACTTCTGTTAGTACTCTATTTTTAACTGCTGCAATGGGATGCTAGGCACTATGGCTTTACCTATAACCCATATAACCTATATGTCTTCCCCTGAACCCCAGCTCCACCTTTTCTGTGGTGATATGAATAATAATGATCTACTGAAACGATGACCCTGTCTCCTAAATTGTAGTTCTAAGCACTACCACACCTGTGTCAACTCATAGGCACTACACACTTCTCCCTCTTCCTCCACGGCATCATCTCTCCCCTCTCTCTTATTTCCCTTTATCCTTCTCTTTCTCTTTCCATCTCTCAGCACTGGAGATTGAACCCATTGCCTTGTACAGGCCAGGCACATGTTATGCCACTGAGTTGTGTCCCCAGTCCTTTCACAAAGGTAACCATACAATGTCATTTTACCTTGGATGCTTTCAAGAAGTAAAAAGTATGGTAATAGCTAAGACCTGAAGATATCAAGGGAAAATAAGGATTCTACTCAGGAAAGTGATGTGCATGGTTAGTCTACTATTAATACACTATTTCAGTGAGTTTTTAGTACACTAGGGGCCAGCATGTCTTCCCCTCAACTTTTGAGGGCTACACACTCCTCTTTATCTTCCTCAGGCCTTCACAGGCCTCTTTCTGGGCACTCTTACCTACCTCAGGCCTACAGTATGGTTGGGGCTTCATGGCAGGTGCTCTGACTCAGCCATACGACAGTGAGAATGCTCTTATTTGTAGGTTTTATATAATTTAATATGTATCAACTGTCAGCATCATTTAATCCTTTTGAAAACAAAGACTACACAAATAGAAATGTCAAGGAGGTTTGGTACCTCGGCAACCTAATATATTTAAAAGGATACATTTTATAAAAGGATATCACATGCCTCTTACCACTTGCAGAATGCTTACATTGATAGGGTCCAAGAACCCTTGTAATACTCAAGTCATCTCACTATGGCTAAGTTTGAGTGAGGCTGATGGCAATGCTTGGATGACTAGGCTAAACGCATCAGTGTTTAGTGTTCCACACTCTCCAGGTCTCTTTCCCTTCCTTTTCAATATGTGGATCAAGTGTGTGGAGGACAGGGGAGTATCTGTGTGACCCCCACAGAACTGAGGTGGAAGCAGCTCTCAGGCCTGGCTCACACTCGCTGTTCTGCTCCTCTCCGATGCTCATGTTGCTATGCTGCTGAAGCTCTACCTTAGATTTCCCATAGCACCCAAACACTTGAAGTCCCCAGACTGCTTTATGCATCAGTTGCTCCTGGTCTGTCTTGGTATTGGCTTCCCATGTCCCAGGCCCGATCTTGCCCATGTCTAAGGTTCGTTTGTGGGTCTGTGGGTTCCAGATAATCATTCCCTTTGCACTGAATGAGGGACACAGGGAGAGTAAACTTGGCCTCCTGTTTGTTCTCTACTTGCTGTGCTGGGGCTCCCTGATTTGGGGTGGTAACAGCCTACAGGAAGGAAGCAGTGAACGGCCATCTCATGGTGTGCAGAGACATTCTATCTTCTCCAGGGTTTTGTGCTGCAGAATGAATGTCTGAACCTCTGATCCCCCACTTACATGTCACCAGACTCAAATGGCCCTTGTCCCAGGGCACAGACACTGAGATAAAAGTAAAAGTGCAGAATATTTATTAGGAGCCCTCTAGGAATCATCATCCTTGGAAGAGGAAGTTTAGTTGTACAGAGGGAAGTGTAGATGAATTGCTAAACAGTCTTATTAAATAAAAAAACATGGAGCCAGATATAGAGGTTAAAGCGTGAGAGAGGTCAGAGGAATAAGAAAAGCCACAAGCTAACTTCACCTCACTGACACCTCAGTCTTCAAAGAGAGAGACTTAAATTCCTGTATACCCATGTCTATATGCCTTTTTGTTCTAATCCCTCATTTGCTCTCTTGGTCCAGCTACATAGTTCCTCTTCCCGCCCAGCTCTGTCACTTCCTGTCTGTCTGTACAGACCTCCAGACCTCTATGGTTAATGCTAGGATTAAAGACATGTGTCACCATGCTTGGCTCTGTTCCCAGTGTGGCCTTGAACTTACAGAGATCCAGACAGATCCCTGCCTCCCCAGTGATAGGATTAAAGGCATGTGCTACCGTTGCCTGTCTTCTATGTTTACTTATAGTGGCTGGCTTTTTCCTCTGATCCTCAGATACATTGTATTGGGGAACACAGTCTATCGGGGGACGCAATCCATCACCACAGGGAGGAGCTGTCTTCTGCAGTCTCAGTGCCCCACCCAGGTTCACGAGTGGGCCAAAGCCAGGAGGCTGCATTACGGTGTCCTGACGTGGGGCAGGGGAACACCCTTTATTCTGCTGAGTCCTGGCGTTCTGCTCAGAGGAGATGGGGACTAACCACAAGCCGCTTCATGTCTGACCCAGACCAGCCCCCAAAAGAGTGCATAACCCTTCTCCTTCTGCTCTTAAGTGATCACATCTGCAGACACAGCCATGCCCTGAGGCTTGTTACCTCAAAGTCGTTGGCTGAATGGAACAGATTCTCACAACACTGGCACCTTTCGAAGCAGGCTGACAGCTGAGGATTCCGGCAGTTGTTGCAATCAGTCTCTCAGTCCTGAAGGGCTCTCTGGAAGACCACAGCACCCACGGCAGATAGAGATTTCTTTCATCTCTCACTTGGTGTATATTCTTTTGGCTCAGGAGTTGATGTCGAAGAGCCAAAGTTATATTTGCTACATTATGGAAGAAAGCCTATGATTTAATATGCCAGGACTGTCCCTTGATATGTTAAATGGGAACTAGAAGAATTTAGAAAATTGTTTCATTTCCAACAATGTCTGGCTTACAGCTAATTATCTTGCAACAAGACACTATTTTGAATTTGAGGAGCTTAATCGTGGCCCTTTCTACTCCTTCCCACTTTTCTCTTATAATCCTAATACTCTAAAGCATCCGGCTGTGTAATTTGGACTTAGGGAGAAGGTTGTACAGACATCCAAGAGAATATCATACATGTATTTTTGGAAATAGTTTTTAATCTACCTACACAAATACTTCTGTCTAGTCTAAAGCTACTTGAGAGCTTGGGGTGGGGAGGGCATCATATTTTTATATTTTCTTGTTTTCCTATGATATTTGCAGAAGGCTTTGTACGGGAGATGTTCTAGGAAATCTACAGTTAGTATTTTATCATGTCTGTACAAACTCATATGCACTGACATATTAGTTATGGGCATAAAAATTCCTCCAGAATTTAGTGGCTTAACAGCAAATACAGTGCATGCTGGGACAGGTTAAGAGTTCAGTAGCAGGTTAGCTGGGTGGCTCTGGCTCAGGCTACTTTCCAGAGGCTCCGTTCTCTCAAGGTCTGCTGGGCTGGAGAGTCTGCTGGACGCTGGTGAAAGTGTCAGTCACTTTTTCACTAGTGGGAATTTTCTTAATACTGCTATAGAATAGCTTTGTGTGTGTGTGTGTGTGTGTGTGTGTGTGTGTCTGTGTGTGTGTCTGTGTGTCTGTGTGTGTGTATGCATGCATGCATACATGCATGTGTAATGTGTGTATGCATATAGAAATAGCATCAGAGAACCTCTAGAATGGTGATGTGTGCATGTGCGTGCGTGTGTGCGTGTGCGTGTGTGTGTGTGTGTGTGTGTAGTATTAATGTGTGTGTGTGAAGGGAGGGAGGGAGGGAGAGAGATGGAGAGAGAGAAATATATATAGAGAGAGACAGAGACCTCTTTCTTACCTCAAAATTGATGGACTTGTCACTTCTGCCCTGTGTGATTAGTCACGGAGTGCAATCCCAGAGCAGTAGGAAACACTGCTAGGGGGTTTGAACAGCAGGAAGCTGGGGCCTCCAGGGCCATCTTGGAAGCTGTCTATAACCTCTTGGTAACTGAGGAGATGTTGGCCTGAGGCTCAGATACAGATGAAAAAATTCCTTGCTGCCACTCACTAAATTAAATGAGGGCTTTAAGGCCTCTCCGGGCATTACTGTAACGCTGAGATGAAGATGCAGAGAGTCAGGTTCTTGCCCCGACTTCCCTTCTTGATGAACCATGATCAGGATGCAGAAATTGAAATAAACGCTTTCCTCCCCAAGTTGCTTTCGGTCATGGTGTCTTGTTACATTAATAGAACCCCTAACTAAGACACCAAGAAAGGTGGCAAGTGCTTTAACGTGCTGAGTCTTCTCACTGGACTGGTGTGTGCTGTGAGTGGAGTCAGAGCACTTCCCACTCACATCCATCTGACTGCAGCTGTTGGCCAACCTCAGAGCTCATGGGGATACCAGAGGCAGAGTTCTAGAACACGGAGAAATCTACTAAATCTGCAACCTGCGTCTTCAGAGCTCCTGCCTCGCCGCTGCTGTCTCCGGCAGGGTGACAGACCCCAGTTCAATGGGGGAAGCAATTCCAGGGCTGGGCACCTTTCTTTTCTCCAATTTTCTTGCTCAATTACAAGGCAAATTAGTTATCAGAATTCAATTTCTTGAGTTGTGTTTGTTTTGGTCCTAAAACCACCCCAGGGGAAGAGACTCAGGATTTGATTCTAATTTGTTGTAATCAGAGTTGATATTAGCATTTTTTGAAGATTTGTAATTTTCCTGACAATATGTCAAGCCCACAAAGAAAAATTTATTCTGGGTTTTAGATTAAATGTTTAAAAATACACAAGGGGGTCTGAGAGTAATCGCTCTCTCTCAGCTCCCAGGAATGCATAGAGCTTCCAGGCGTGACAGTTGGCCTTTAGATATATCTGCAGCATGGAGGAGGGACAGCCAAGCGAAGAAGTTTAATGCTGAAATATCTTAGTTCAGGGAACAGGTCTGTGCTTTCTAAAAGCCTCTGTTGGGAAGGGCACATGTTTTAATTTAGTTCTGCCCAAATTGTTCTATGCAATCAAATGTTCTTCAATGGGAAACTCTAACCTTTCATGCAAGTCACAGACTTGCCAGGGGTTTGATGCATAATGTGCAAACACATCTCTTTGGGAGAAATAACATAAGAAGAATTAACCTTGCAGATGGAGAAGTTAGTGAGGCCTTTTTTCTCCCCCTTCTGCCCTCTCTTTCTTTCTCTCATCTTTCCCAAGGATTTTGATGTCTTAAATGATTCTCCACAGCTTGAATCCTCAGGAACTGTTCAAATACAATTTGATGTGTGATCACCTTCCTAGAAAAGAGTCTGCCTGGTAAAGGGTTTTATCTACCTGGTAAAGAGAGCTCAGGATTGATTAGGGCTGATGTTGAGCCTGGACATCCTTTCAAACATGAAAAATGAAACAGAACAAGGACATTTTGAAGCCTACAAGGTAATTGTAAATGGAAATGTGCTCCAGAAATGAACTCGCTTTAGACATCTTTGATGCACATCTAAAGTTCAGTAGGCCCTGTGGAGAGCTGATAAATAATTTGCTCTTCTTTTCAGTCCTTTATTGGAGTTTCTCCCTGCTAGCTAATTCTCCTGAAAAGTGTCTTTCATTAAAAACTTGAAAGAATTATTATTTTTTAAAACTTACTCATAAATATTTCTTTTCCACTGAGGGTTGAAATTCATATTAAAAAAGAGTTTTTCCTGAAAGACTTGCTATTTTATTTTTTTTCCTACAGAGTGAAATGAAATTAGCATCTGTACTGCTTTGAATTTTATGACTCGGGTCACTTGTTAGGGAAGGTGAGCACAAATCTGTTTAGAAAGATCACCTTGTTTTGGAAACACATACATTCTGATCCCAGAATCTAATACTTTTTCTTCATTTGTTTTGCATCAAATATTTTAGAAATTTTTCATTAAAATAGTTTGGGTTTATTAGAGAAAAGTTGGAAATTCAGAAATATGAGGAAGAGCAGCATACCACAACTATTCTATCATATGGGTCCCGGAGCTCAAACTCAGGTCATCAGGCTTGGTGCCAGTCACCTTAACTCAATGAGACATCTTTCTAACCCTCTTTCTCTCCCAATAAGAACCCTAATCCGATCATTGGTGCCACTCTTGAAACTTTATTTCCTCCTGAAGGCTATGATTCCACATATATTACAATGAGGGTTGGGCATCAGTATATAAGTTGGAGCAGTGGAGAAACCCACAGCATTATATCATACGGATGGCATCAGTGACTTTGAGTCTCAATTGATCAAATACTATCTTGAAAATGTTCTCCATTCTTCTTTTTAGTAGAGATGTATAACCAAAAATTATACTCTTACTACAAATTACATAATACATTCTTTGAAGTAGACTTTCACTATTTTACTATGTAGCTTTGGCTGACCTGGAACTTATTCTGTAGACCACACAAAGATCTGTCTGCCTCTGTATCCCAAGTGCTGGGATTTAAGGTGTGTGCCACCATATTGAGTACATAATATGTTTTGAATATCATTGAACTTTTTGTGGAAATCTCTGTTCCTTTTTGATATGTACACATTATAGAGCTTTGCTTTTCCTAGTGTGGAGTCTAAATCTTTTTTTTAAATTTAATTTTATTTTATTTTACAATATAATTTAATTCTACACATCAGCCATGGATTCCCTTGTTCTCCCTCCCCCACCCCCCCTCCCTTCCCCCATCCCACCCCCCATTCCCATCTCCTCCAGGGCAAAGATCCTGAGGATTGAGTTCAACCTGGTAGACTCAGTCCAGGCAGGTCCAGTCCCCTCCTCCCAGGCTGAGCCAAGTGTCCCTGCATAAGTTCCAGGTTTCAAACAGCCAACTCAAACACTGAGCACAGGACCCAGTCCCACTGCCTGGATGCCTCCCAAACAGATCAAGCTAATCAACTGTCTCACCTATTCAGAGAGCCTGATCCAGTTGGGGGCCCCTCAGCCATTGGTTCATAGTTCATGTGTTTCCATTCATTTGGCTATTTGTCCCTGTGCTTTATCTATCCAACCTTGGTCTCAACAATTCTCACTCATATAAACCCTCCTCTTTCTTGCCAATTGGACTCCTGGAGCTCCACCCGGGGCCTAGCCATGCATCTCTGCATCCAGTTCCCTCAGTCATTGGATGGGGTTTCTAGCACGACAATCAGGGTGTTTGGCCATCCTATCACCAGAGTAGGTGAGTTCGGGCTGTCTCTCGACCATTGTCAGCAGTCTATTGTGGGGGCATCTTTGTGAATTTCTGTGGGCCTCTCTAGCACTTTGCTTCTTCCTATTCCCATATGGTCTTCATTTATCATGGTCTCTTATTCCTTGTTCTCCCTCTCTGTTCTTGATCCAGCTGGGATCTCCCACTCCCCCAAGCTCTCTTTCCCTCGACCCTCACCTTTCATTGCCTCCACTCACATCCAGGCAACTCTGAGATACCACCTTACGCTTGTCAGAATGGCTAAGATCAAAAACACTGAAGACACCTTATGCTGGAGAGGATGTGGAGCTAGGGGAACTCTCCTCCACTGCTGGTGGGAATGCAAGCTTGTACAACCACTTTGGAAATCAATATGGCACTTTCTTAGAAAATTGGGAATCAGTCTCCCCCAAGATCCAGCTCTACCACTCTTGGGCATATACCCAAGGAATGTTCAATCATACCACAAGGGCATTTGCTCAGCTATGTTTATATCAACATTGTTTGTAATAGCCAGAACCTGGAAACAACCTAGATGCCCTTCAACTGAAGAATGGATAAATAAAATGTGGTACATATACACAATGGAATACTACTCAGCAGAGAAAAACAATGATATCATGAGGTTTGCAGGCAAATGGATGAATCTAGAAAAAAATCATCCTGAGTGAGGCAACCCAGACTCAGAAAGACAAATATGGTATGTACTCACTCATAGGAGGATACTGGATGTGGAACAAGGATGACTGGACTGCTACTCACATCACCAGGGAGGCTACCTGGAAAACAGGACCCCAAGAAAGACAGGGGGATCATCCAATGATGGAGAAATGGATGAGATCTACATGAACAGCCTGGAGTCTAAATCTTTAGCATCTATTTTTATGATGAAGTTACTTGGACCCTTGTTTCACCTTAGGACTTCAAGTATGTAGGATCAGTAGGTAGTCTTGATAAAGGATTCAGCCCCCCCTGACAAGTTTCCATTTTACAAAGTGGAGTAAGACTGTGTTTTCAGCAAGGTCAGGGTAAGCCTGTTGGTGCTACCCAGAGACTACATTCTGACAACAGCTGCTTTAAACAGACGGTACTGAAAATGTCCAGGGCTTGAGGATTTATTTTGTTTCTTGATGGATTTTCTTCTGAACACTTGGCCTGGATGATTGTCTTCTTCCGCAGCATGAAACTCCATTGTAAAAAAGTAGCTTTTCTTCCACGAAGAGATTAATTTGAGTGCAGACAGTTGGAGGAAAGATTTAGTTTAAGATATAACATGTGTTTATTGAGTATCTGCTTTGCTCTAAGCACAAGAGGATGCAAAAACCAGAAATAATTGCAGCATAGCTACCCTCTGGCTAAAAGTGAATGGGAGGAAGAAGAGCAAAAGGGAGATCCAGTATGAACCTCCTTCTTAAAAGCATGGTGCAAAATGGCATTGTTTCTGCATGAGGGAAATGATCAGGAGAGATGATGAATGTAGACAGGAGCAAGGGCTGGGTGACAGCTGTGTCTGTGGTGAACTGAGCACAGGGGAAACTGAAGACAGCTAGTCATGAGTCTCGGTGATGCAGACACAGGAAAATAGGACTCTTTCCTCCACCCACTCCAAGAGTCACTCTCAACACTCCGGAAAATAATGATAGCTTCCCAAAGAAAAGAATAATTTATTAAATCAAAGTTTTATGTACTGCTGGAGCCTTCACAAATGGAGGGCCAATGGCCCAGAGGAAGTGCTTTCATGCTTAGGTCTGAGGAAGAATACGTTTGAACAAAAGGACCTGATGTCGTAGACTGAGGTACCAACCCTGGCAAAGCCAGTGGGTTCAGGCTCTTCTTGAACTTGGGGTGACCTTATTTACTCCCAGGTATAGAGCAGGACTCCTTTGGAATGGCGGTCTTCAAATGAGAAAGAAGAGGAAGGGAGGGACTTCTTTCTCTTCCTCCTCTTCTTCTTTTCCCCCTCCCCCTCCTCCCCCTTCTCCTTTTTCTTTTTCATTTAATGGCTTGCTATGAGGGAGAGAAGGGACAGTGTCCATGATGAACCTTGGGGAAGAGGAATTCTGGGTTGGTTTTGACTAGTTTGGGGTTAAAAGAGGGGAGACAAAAGAACAGTGAGAGGCCCAAGAGAACTTACTTTCAGCACCTCAGTGCCTTGGAGTTCAAAGCATTCAATGCCAAGTTCCACATCTTGCATGCTGTATTCTGTAATGGCCATGCAGCCAGTCATAGAAACCAACTCTTACCAATCAGTTACTTGAGGCAAAAAGAAGTTGTTGCAATAACAATGGACTGTTAAGCTCAAGGGTTGACAATCATTTTTTTGTAGACTGTTTTCTGCCTTTTGAGCCATACGGTCTCTGACATGGTGACTCAACCCAGCCTTCATAGTGTGAGAACAGCCACAGGCAATTTATAAACTGACAAATATGTTTGCAACTGTGTCTCAATAAAACTTTATTTCCATAAATAGGCTGTGGCCAGATTTGACCCTTGGGGCTCTATGTCTGTGGGCAGCCATTTAAAACAGTTCAAGGAAGTTTGAATGAACACAGCCCAAGAAGGTTCAGAGGTGGAGCTCTGTTCAGGTACAGTCAGAATCTGGGACCTCAGAATCTGCAGTCTTGTCTTTTCTCTGCCACTGTTTTCAAATAGGCAAAATGTCCTATTCTCATTGCAAACAGGTGATAAACAACTGCCAAGAGTTCATATCTTACACGACCCAAGGTGGGGTGGAGAGACTGCCACTCACTTCTGAGAGGAAGCATCCAGGAAAAGACGATCATGTTCTACGATATTAGTTTCTTCTCTCATTGCTGGGACATAGTTCCTGACAAAAGCCACATGTGGAAGGAAGGGCTTATCTTGGCTTCCAGTTCCAAGGAGTGTAGTCCATCATGAAGGGAAGGCAGCTGACAGACTCAGGTGGCGCTGGCCCTGCAGAGAGGCAGAAAGCAGTGAGTTAACCTTCTTCTGTGATATTCAGTCAGCAGTTAGGGTCAGTTTTTACTTCTCAGCTCACCTAACCTCACAGGCACGGCCAGAGATTTGTCTCCAAAGTGATTCCAGAGCCTGTCAAGTTGAAAGTCAATCTAAAACATCAAGAGCATGCTTAGTATCTCTCCTCCTCTCTCTTCTTTCTCTCTCCTCTTTCTCCCGCCCCCTCTGCTCTCTCTCTACTGTAGAAAGCAGCGTTGGTTGTGTAGATTTCAGGACTCGGGGAACAAGAGTCTTTGTGCAAAACCCCCAGGACAGCTGTGAAGTGGTAGAGCCACACTCACCCTCCTATTTCCAAAACCTGGGCTCTGAGCTTTATGCTTCTCCCCTCCTCCCAAGGACACTGCATCATCGACAGTGGCATACAGTAAGCGGCATTCACTTCAAACCATCAGGGAGCTGTCCATCTTTCCCCTGGATGCTGGCACCACTGGTGTGGGGCTGTCACAGATTTTAAAGAGAAGCAGGGTGCCGATTGAGTGCTGCCGATGGTCTCCTGCCTCTAACAACTTTCCTTGTTGGAGGTGTTCTCTCTAGCCAAAGCTCTAGGTCTATCTTTCTCACTCTAAACTCGAGGCCCCACTGTCTCCTGGAGAAAATGCCTTAGTTTCTCTCCTTCCTTATGAAACAGCTCTTCACTGGAAGACTGCTTTCCCGAGGGACTTAGAAGTAGCTGTGTGCTTCAGCTTCCACAATAAAACTGTGTCTGGGAGCATCCCAAGTGAGAGCCTGGTCTCTCACTATCATCAGAGAGCATGGACCAGTGAAAGAGAAGACATTTCTGAATGGCATTTGTGATCAGGTGTCCACTGGGCTAATCACTCAACCAGATGACAAGTCTGTGTGTGTGTGTGTGTGTGTGTGTGTGTGTGTGTGTGTGTGTGTGTGCGCATGCGCGCGCTTGTGCATGTGTGTCTTGGGGCTGTGTTTCATGCTTTAATGAATTACCACTTCTTTTTGGGGATGGATATAGGGATAGTATGTTCTAAATTTTAATAGACACACACACACACACACACACACACACACACACACACACACATTGCTCATGTCTTGCAACATAGGCCCCCCAAAAACTATCAAAAGTAGAGTTGAATACAGGATTTCATTTATTACTATGTCTAAGGAAAAACCTTTGTGGGGTTGGAAGTGAAAAATTAAGGAGAGAGAAAATGAACAAAGAAAAATTAAATACCATTCATTTATGTTTCTCTTGCCAAATACTGAGATGACTATGAGTTTTTCTTTGTTTTCGTCTTCCTTTGCAGATATTAGGGAAAGGCTAAGACCTGTGTCACAAGAGCCTCTTAGGTACAGCAGAGTTTGTCATCTGCTGTGTCCCTCTAGGAGGTCACAGGGTGACTGTAGTTGCATGATAGTGGAGGGCTCTTCATGGAACCCTTCTGACTCTCAGTCTCTCTCTAAGTAAAGCAGATTTTTAATTACTTTAATTACTTAGCACCTTGGGTCAAGATTTACAGCTTTGGTGCAAACTTCCCTGAACACATGATGTGACTAGCACCCCCTTTAATGGTTCCCCATTCTGTTGATTTCTTTCATGACTGTGCTTTGTCATCCGTGTGTCCAGACTACAGTGTAAAGTCCTTGAGAAGCATTCCTCATGGTTTCCAGTGTTGGAGACCTGTCTAGACAGCACTTTGCATGTTGTGAACATTCTGCAAAGCTTTGTTACATGAATGGCAGCTGAATGATTCAGTGTTTCCTTCATGGAGTTACTTTAATGGAAATTTCAGACCTGCTTAACAATAACATCTTGAACTATTTCATTTGTTATAGTTTGAGTGAGAATGTCCTCCCTAGGCTGGCTTAGATGTTTGAATACTTGCTTCCCAGTTGGTGGCACTGTTTGAGTGTTTAGGAAGTGTGGCCTTGCTAAAGGAAGAATGTCCCTGAGAGTGGGGTTTGAAGTTTCAGAATCTGATACCATTCCTTATCTACTTTCTCTCTTTGTGGTTGAAGATGTGAGCTCTCAGCTCCTACTCTACCAGGCCATCACTTTTATGCTTTGATGAACTCATTCCTCTGGAACCATAAGCCCAAATAAAACCCTTCTCTCTATAAGTTGCCTTGGCCATGGTCTTTTATCACAGCAATAGAAAAGTAATTTATATATCAGCCATTTAAAATTTGCCAATGAAGCACACCATGGTAAGGTAGTATCATGCACACAAATATACCATGGGAAGGTTCTCCCAAGGACAGTTAGGTTTGGGACTCTTAAGGGTAGTAATCCCAAATTTAAAATTCCTTAGGTCTTTTCTATGTATCAGGATCCTATATTTAGCTGCCCTAATGCAGTATGTACTGACTGTTTGTAGATGAAGTTAATTCCACTCTTGGTATAGTATCATACCCCTAGTTTCTCATGTTGCTCATGCTGCTTGGTATTTATCTGTGTCTGCTAAATTATAAATAAAAACTTAACTAGTTAGCTGAATATTGTCATGATTTGGCCATGAAATGCCCCTCCTAAGCTTATATGTACAAACACTTGGTTACTCACTGATGGTGCTGTTTTGGAGGGGCAGTTGTTGAACCTTTGGGACATAGAGTTGAGGTGGTAGATTACCAGGGGAGGACCTTTAAAGGCTATACCCTGGATTTGACTATGGGGTAGCCTTCTGCTTCATGTTACCAAAGAGGTGAGAGGCTCTGTCACATGGTCCCACCACCATAAACACCACCATCTTTCTCCACTATAATGGAATAAAGCACTGAACCCAGAAAACAAATCAACCTTTCTTGCTTCTGTTCAGCATTTGGTCACACTGACTCAAAAGTGACTGATGTAGGCAGCAGCCAATGTTGCTTCTTTCAAAAGCCTGGGTTTTGACAACATACGTGAGTAAAGTAGAAGAGAATGAGAGATCGCCATGGTAGCGAACAGACTTAGGACCACTAAGGAGGAGGAGAAAGAAGCCTGAATCACAAAGTCACAAAGTCTGACTAGCTTAGGATGTTACAGAGTTCACTGTGAGCTCAGGACCAGGAGGAATTACTTAGTTGGTAGGAAAAATACTCTTTTCTTTTCACCCAGGTTCTTTAAAACCTTCAATGACCCAGTGTCTGAGTTCTCTATCCCTTATGACAATTTGCATTCTGGTTGAGGGTGTGTTGTTTGGTAGGAGGTCAGTGGCAGGAGGGAGTGAATGTAGCAATGCCTAAAACAATTGATTCTTTACTGTTTCTGCAACTGAAGTCCAAGACAACTCTTGACTTCCTGTTTTATGAGTAAGAAGCAGAAAAAGAGAAAAGAAAAAAAAATTGCATAAAATCAATGTCATTAGACTGGCAACCATGGTTGGGGCATTGTGACTTCAGTCTGTGAATCTACAGCTCTTCTCAATGGGAGTGCAGGAAACAAAAAGCGTAGGGATGTATAGCTGATGTAGTTGAGTCCCTTCCTGTCACAGGTGTGGGGGAGTTCATAAACCAGAGCAAATTGCTTCTATAAGTTTGGATTTCCCTTCCTTTACAAAAAAATCACAGCTACCAGCACTGCAGTTATGAAACCCACAGAGCCAGGCTAATTCTTACATAGGAACCCACATAGGCAGTAATAATTCTCATTTCCCCTATCAAAAGTAAACTGTAAGGCATCATCATGCTTAAATGCAATGTCTTTTGAGATGTGTTTTGTCTTTTGTATGTGTGTATAAATAACAAGGTTGACACAGCTTGGTGAGGGTTTAAGTATTCCATAATAATCAAAGACACTTAGGCAGTTTTCCTTCCTGTAAGTAATTTTAGCTAAGAAATCAACCAGAGGTAAGTACTGAATTTGGGCAAGAAAATAAGGTACTTTAGGATTTATTTGTTATATGCTCATATCCCAGAGAGAAACGTATTCCAAGCAAGGAACAAAGAAACAACGGATGTTGGTGCAAATGCAATTTCCCAGCAGCGTTTCACCATTCAAAGGTTCTGGTCTGTTCTCAGGTTGCTAAGAACAAACTTGGGAGAATCATTCTTTTTTTTTTTTTTATGTGCAGGAGAGTGCTCGCCTCCCTTAATGTTTAATTTGAAAAGTAGATACTGAGGACTGTACGTCCAAAGGTGAGGCAATGAGGCAGTGGTAATGGTCCATGACCTCAGGGGTTTACTGTCCCTGGGGCAGACAGGAGAGACACAGGGGAAGCCAATAGAACAGTACAAGGCTCAGAAACCATGCAGCTGATGATATAAGGCTTTCCTGAGAGAAGAAGGATTAAGTTTGCGGCTGTAATTTTTCTGTTTTATGTCTTGGGCTTTCTGTTCACTGTTTTTGGAATACTCTTTCATCTTTTCAACCCATCTCCCAGTTTATCAAATGTGGTCTGTGGTCTGAAAGCTTGCCCAACTCCTAGGTAATTCTTCTTAAAGTTCTCTCTGCATTGTATGAAACTGTTTAAGAAGCATCTTGTTTTATATTACATATTATGTTCTCTGGTCAGAGTGATGCTATATTCCTGTAAGTCTCAGCACTGGAAGGCTGAAACAGGAAGATTGCAATTCTTTCCCCCCCCTCTCCCCTTCTCTCCGTGTGGTGTGTGTGGTGTACATGTGTATATATGAAACTGTGCGTATCTGTGGAGGCTGCAGGACAACACTGAGTGTTGGAGACATCTACACTGTCTTGCTGTGTTTTGTTTTTTTTGAGACAAGGTCTCTCAGCTCCCATCAACCTGAGGCTTTTGGGTTAATTTAGGTTGATTGGACAGTGGACTCTGGGCAGCCACTTGTCTCTGCCTCCCTAGTACAGGGATTACAAATATGAGCTATCATACTTGTTTTTTGTTTTGTTTTGTTTTGTTTTGTTTTGAGACAAGGTCTATGTAGCCTTGGCTGACCTGGTGCTTTCTATGAAGACCAACCTGGCCTAGACTGTGCCACTCCCGGCCCCTCCTCCATCATCCCAGAAGATGGCATGTCTGAGGCCAGTGGGTAATAGAGCAAGGCCACATCTACAACAAAGTTTAAAAATATGCTTAAATATCTCATTCTCTTGAGCATTTTTTCAAACAGAATTTTTATTATCTTTTTTTTTTTAAAAAAATGATTCTGACTAACTGCAAGACAATTTATTGGTGATTTCAATTTCTCTGCAATCATTTCAAGATTTCTCCAGTGTGTGTGTTCAGAAACATACATCAGAGAAAAGCATATCCAAAATGTTTCTAAATAGGGTACATTTTTATGAAATTAATTCTACCTGTCAAAGAATTGGCATGATGGTAGATTTTGTAGACATTTAATTAAATAGTAGTTAAATCCAATTTTGCAGTTTTCTTTTAAATTTTAAAGCAGTTTTTTCTCAGCCCCCAAACATTTCACAGATGCTGAAAATTCCCTGTTCACAATGTCATGCACAGACTTGAAATACCATGGACCAAATAGAGGACGGAGCCTGCCTGGTTGATAATAGGGGAGGCCGCTGCAAGAGAAGCTACGTGGCCATCCGAAAAGGACAAAGTAGTGAGTGTGGGTCCTTACTCTTTGCACACCTCAGTCACTAGACTAGTTACAAATGGCTTTCTTGTTTGTCTTTCTAGGTAGCAACTGGGTTTGTAGCTTTGGGCTGTCATGGGGTGGGTGGTTTCTTTGATAGTTGAGTGATGTTCTCCTCATGGTTAATGCATGCATTTGTGGTAAGGCACCATAGAGACCACAGCCTCAACTAGAGAACTCACCTTTATTGACTGCTTAAGAAACGCAGACCTCATTCTAGGTGCCACACATGTGTGACTATATCAACTCATGAGCATGGGATCTCAGTGTTCCTAATATTATTTTACAGCTGGGCCAGCTGAGGACCAAAGGGATTAATGTTAGATTCAATTGCTCAGAGGCAGGTAAAGGAGTAATGGGCATTTTCTTACATTGTTAAGTGGCTTCCTTTCTATCTTGATCTTGTTATTTTTGGTGTAAAAATAAATGTGTCATTGGTGTTATGTTTTTATGTGTGTGTGTGTGGAGGGGGCTGTTCATGTGTGTGTGTGGTGGGGGGGGCTGTTGTCCCATGGTACCATGGTACACTTGAATAGGTCAGAGACAATTTAGTGTTGATCCTTGTCTTCCCCATTTTTGAGGCAGAATCTTTTGTTATTTACCACAGTGTTTATCACTAGTTTGCTCTAACTCATCCCAGATTTTGAGGGTGATTTTTTTTCTCTGCCTCCTGTCTCAGAGTAGCAGCGATGCATGCGTATGCCTTACATGGCTTCTGGGCATTTACACTCGGGTTCCCGTAGTAAACACCAATTACACTACCCACTGAACAATCAGTCTCCCTAGAGTCTGTGTTTTTTTTTGGGGGGGGGGCGGTTTCGAGACAGGGTTTCTCTGTGTAGCTTTGCGCCTTTCCTGGGACTCACTTGGTGGTCCAGACTGGCCTCGAACTCATAGAGATCCGCCTGCCTCTGCCTCCTGAGTGCTGGGATTAAAGGCATGCGCCACCACCGCCTGGCCGAGTCTGTGTTTTTTATCATTAGTTTAAAACATGTTCATATTTCTATTAAGTTTGATTTGGGGATTATCATATTGACAGTGGTTGACAACTGTTCTGTATCCCTCTTTCTGTGTCTTATCCTTGATTTGCTATTATTTAAGTAAAACTCTGTAGAACAAGGAGAAACAGAATGGGTAATTGTGGGTGTTCTTTCTTATGTCTTCATTTTAAGAGAGATGCCATAAAAATTGATGAGTTGATTTTTCACATCTAAGTTGCTAGGACTGTTTTATTCAAATATGTGCTAGTGTAGAATTTTTGGAATGCTTCTTACGATTTCCCCATGTATCTATATTTCTAGAGAACTGTTTCCGCACATCTAGGAGGCTCTACCTGATACTTGGTCCTCAAGGGTTTTCCAGTTAGTAATTGGGATTGGGGTTACTAGTGAGGGTACTTATTAAGATGCAGAAGCACTTGCTCACTCCATTTTTTCCCATTACCTCATTAACGAAAGAAAAAAGAACTCCCAGTTTTTGTGGAATTTCATTCCATGCTCCATATGGTGTGAAGTAACATTTCACCTTAGCAGGGAAGCCTTGTCTATTTTTATAATCCAACTGGTAAAAATGAAAGCAGAGCAGCAACCTTTCCCTCTTTCTCGGAGCTGTCACTGGAAGGGTGGCACTGGAGTCGTCAAGATGAAACTGACCCCAGCTTGGTTTCCTTTCTTGGCATGCCTCTCGTCTGTTGAAAGCCCTCTTCAGGCTGCAAGCCACCCAGCCCCAGACCCACTCCAAATATCACAAGCCAAAGTGGATGTCTCTTCCTTGGCTGGTTCTAGTCCAGTAATGCCACCCCACCCTCCAATGTCTTTTCCAGAAAACTGGGCCATTTTGGAAATTTCAAAGACAATGCTTAACTTTCCTGGTGACATCAAAGAACTTGTGTGTGTGTGTGTGTGTGTGTGTGTGTGTGTGTGTGTGTGTGTGTGCAAGCAACAGGGTTTCTTTTTGTAGCCCTTTTCTGAAACTCACTGTAGACTTAGAACTAGCCTGTAGATCAGGCTACTCTTGAACTCACAGAGATCCACCTGTTTCCACCTCCTGAGTGCTGGGATTAAAGGTGTGCACCACCACCGCCCAGCTATATAGATACTTTCTTTATGGATTGTTGTTTCTTCTTCCATGATTGGCCTCTTAGCTCTGATGGCAGAAGCCTGGGTTATTTTCCTATCTCAGTCAGTTCTGTCTTTGAGACCCCAGTGATCTTAAAACAATGGGTTCTTAAAGACTCTGACATCCAAGCTCTGCTTTGAGGACTCAGAGTGTCTGCCCCTCTGCTGCCTCCCATTGGCTTGCTGATGCTTCCATAGGGATGTCAAAGTGTGAACATATTCATTTATCACATAGGGAAGGTTAGTGGGATGCTGTTAACTGGACCATGGAATAAAGGGCAAGAGATGGAATGACTGATTTATCTTCAAGTGAATGGATACATTAAAAAGTGGCTTAATGACAAGCAGGCAGTTTTCTGGCTGGTACAATGAAAAGCCCAGAGAGTACAGTCCACACATGGCTGGGTCCATGCGCTCAAAGGATGGTGTCAGGAATATGTCCTTTGTCTCGGTTATCATCCTTATTGGTTCTACTATCCAGAAGATTTACCCAGGTTGGCTTCAGCACTGTTGACAAGAATGTTTCCTAGTTTTTGTTTGTTTTGTTTTATTTTGCTTTTTTTTGTTTTTGTTTTTTCCTTCATGCGAATAAGTACTGATTGGCAAAGGCAAGCCTGTCTGCTGAAGGTCAGTTTCCTCACCTTTTTGCATAATTTTGATCCTCATCAAAAGTCAGTTGTGGTGATATTGTGTTTCCCAAAATATTGTGCACCCTAATAAACTTATCTGGGGTCAGAGACAAAATAGCCACTATATATCTAGGCCAGAAAATGGTGGCATATATGTGCCTTTAATTCTAGCATTCCAGAGGCAGAGATCTATCTGGATCTCTATGAGTTCAAAGCCACACTGGAAACAGCCAGGCATGGTAACAAGAGCCTTTAATCCCATGAAATAATGGCAGAAAGCAGAAAGGTATTTAATGCATGAGGACCAGGAACTAGAGCTTGGCTAAGCTTTTAGGCTTTTAGCAGCAGTTCAGCTGAGATTCATTCTGGATGAGGAGTCAGAAGCTTCCAGTCTGAGGAAACAGGATCAGCTGAGGAATGGACAAGGTGAGGTGGCTGTGGCTTGTTCTGCTTCTCTGATCTTCCAGTATTCACCCCAATACCTGGCTCCAGGTTTGTTTTTGTTGATAAGACCTTATAACAATTTGTGCTACAGTCAGTCTCCCCAGAAAACCCATCTCCCATGTTGGTAGCATGGCCCCATCCAAGAGCTTCAGTTGAGTCATGTTCCACTGGCCGCCACTAGGCTTGACCCCTTCCAGGACATTTCATAGTGTTCATGCCCTCGCTTTGTATCCATTTCTGGTTGTCTCTGTCCCTAATCCCAGACTCAAATGGAAGGCGTCTTCATTTTCCACTCTTGTGCCAGCCCTCATTTGAAATGCTTGGTTCCAGGACAACACTGGTTTAGAACACAACTACAGTTTCTTTTCTAACTGCCCTCGAAGATGGTGCTCAGGGATGGAATTTTGGGGACTTCATCTCTACACAAGCCCTTTCTCTCCACCACTGCCCACAGATACCACACACTTTTCCAGGGCTCAGGGAACTTTGCCACCACAGCCTGCCCTGCAGCAGCAACTTGACTAAGGAACAGGCTTTGAATGGTGATGGCAGCAGCAGAAGAGGGAAAGGGGAGGGAGAGGACCCGGGAAGAAAGCAGTCCGTGGGGTTCTGAGGCTAGCAGAGCGGCCAGTCCAGCTCCCTAGCATCTACCGACTTTAGCTCCACCTGCCCCCTTTCTCCCGTCTCTTCTCCACCCCTCTCCCAAACCAGGGAGGAATAAATGGGAACTGTGTGCTTATAATGAGGGAAAATAGAAACATCCTTTCTCAGAGAGACAGAAAAATGCCTGTCATTGTTTATGTGGTGCTCCAAGTGTGCCCTGTAATAGAGCCATACAATATTCTGTCTTGGGAGGGAGTGCAAGCACTCACTGCACTTGTTGCTATGGTAGCCGGGCCATTTTAATAACTGAGAATGCAAGTCATTGGTTTATCTGGTCCTTTCAGGAACAGCTGCAGTTTCTTTTCTTTCGATGGGATTTGTTTTTCTTTGAAATCACAGACCTCTCTGGGGCCACTTCATTCCCCATTTTCCTACAAATACAAAACTCTTTCTCTAGTCTTGTTTGTATAAGCAAGTAGTTGACTCATACTCACTAAAGTTGTGAGGCTTAGTGGCCTTGGGCAGACGACTGAACTGTGCTTGCTTCCAATGCTTTATTTATGATATCAATGCAGGTACTGCATACAAGGGAGGTGGGCGTAGCTTGGTGGGCAGAGTGCTTGCATGAGGTCCTGGGTTCGATCCTCAGGACTCTCTAAACGGTGTGTGGGCACATACCTGTAATCTCCACACTCAGAATGTAGAGGCAGAAGCATGAGAATTTCAAAGTCATTATCAACATCAGCCTGGGCTACAACTAGACCTTGTCTCAAAAGCCACAATAAAGCAATTGTATGCAAACCACAGGTGAAATAATTAAAATGAAACGCACAGCACTGTCTCTGGCACTAGAAAAGACTGCAGCTGCTTCTTAAGAGGAGAAAGCTAAGTTGAGGGGATTTTCTAGTAGGCGCAGGAGCTCTGGTGAGGTCAGTGAGAAAGTTCTGTGAGTGACTTCAGGGCAGAGGTGAGAGTATCTTAGCCTCCTCTGCCCGTCACCTCTCTGGAGCCCTGATCTTGACTTTGGACTAATACTTCTTGGGTTTTCTGATCTCGGTTCTCTGAGTGAGGATTATAATGTCAATAGTCGATGGTATCTGGATCACAAAGACCTTAGCACAATATTTTACTCATAGCAGTGCTCAGGGTGTGTCTTCTAGTTGATAATTACTCAGAGAAAATTCAGCAGAACAGGGAAAAGGCAGATGAGCCCCTAGAGGGGGGAATATAACAAGGGCTATCCTGGCCTCAGGAAAAACTTCTGCTAGGTGGGGACATGTGCTCTAAGGAGCTGTAACTAATTCATTGCCTATTGTCACCTCAGGCTGGGACACTGACGAGGCTCAGAAAGGATATGGGGAGTCTCAAGGGCATGTACTAGAAGTGCATAGCTGTACCACGTTCCCTCTTCTGCCTTTTCCATCGTGAGTATGCTACTTCAGTCGGATAATGCATGCATATGATCTATGTATATGTACACACACACACACACACACACACACACACACACACTATCATGTATTCAAGCAAACAGGTAAGAGTAATTTCTGTCTTGGAGGGTCCCTGATGTTTTCTGTTTAGTGTGCATCTTTCCAATGTTCTTATTCATCTGAACACACATACAATGATGTACAATGAAAAATGAGCCTTGTGGTATGGATGTTATTGAATAAATGAGATGGTTCTGAATTCATTGTCTTGCAGACCGCTTGTCTTCCTTGGCAATATACCTTATACATCTTTCCATGTTTACACTCATTCTTTTTACCTGCTACATAATAGAATTTCTTAGCCACACTGTTCCATAGTTTATTTAATTAGTTCTGTACTAATGGAGACTTAGATTTTTAATTTTTCAGTGTTGCAATGACTGTTATAAAGCATGAGTTGTTATATGAAAGTATTTTCCATTCCCCAAAACAAATACCTTGCTGTAGAATTCTTGATCCTTTTATTAAATTTTATTTTATGTTATTTGGTCAAATTTTGTGAACTTAAAGTCTAAGAACTATTTGTTTTCAGAATATCATTTCTACTGTAGCCAAGAAGCTACTGTTCTGTCATATTTATTATGGGTCAGCTTTGTTTTACAGAAAATGTTACTGATTTTTAAGTGTTTGTTAAAACTGCTTGTGAATTCTAACATCCTCTCAGGTCCTCTCATTGCTCTCACACCATTTTCAAACAGTGACAGTGTCTTTCTTTCTGACTTTCATTCTGTTTTCCTTTTTCTTATCTTATTACATTTGCAGCACCATGCAGTCGCAACTTATTTACATCTCTACACTGAAACCTCAGCAGGGGACTGTCTCACAGAAATGGTCACACACACACAGGTTTGGAGATATTTTACAAGTAGTTCTTATGCCATGTAAAGTTTGGTGACTAGAGGGAATCACAAGGGGTGTATTCTAATCAAGGCATAATGGAAAAGGAATGCTTTTTCTTTTTTAAATCAAGAGCTATCCAATGGTTATGTAAGCAATACTCACTGTCTTAAAGACTTCCACATTTCTCCTAGAAATAGATGCAGTCTTTCTTCTTTTTGTCCTGTAGCAAAGGTCATCTCATAGTTGTGGTTGGAAGTTTCCAGGTCTAATCACAGGTTTTCAAACTTCACACATACATAGGTTGCACCTTATGCAGTGTTTACACCTGTGAGGGCGCCAGCCTGGCATGCTCCTGACATGACATGTGAGATATATATGTCTTAGTTGTGCTTGTGGCCTGGCCTCACAGATCACCCTTGATATTTCTTACCTTCTGTTCCCGACTGATGATGGTCTATAATACAAGGTAGTGTTTCAGGTTGTGTTAAATAATGTAAGCTATTCTACAAGTTTGTTTCCTTAGCACAAACCTCTCTTGTGGATTCAGCCTAGCTAACTGGTGTGAAATGAAGTGGTTTAGATAAACATAATGAAGATTAACAGTGTGGATGTGCCCATTTTCATAATAAGCGTCTTGAGGACCATAGTGTATCATACATGTTTGTATGTCAGTGTTTACTAATAGCCTTCCACACAATACCTCCTGTTAGTTCCCTGTGGTTAAAGTAACTGTCTCAAACTGATTATAACATAGTAATCAATGTTTGTGTCCTGTTTAGAATCCCCCTTTGTTCTTTTTATTAAAAGTTGTTATTCCACACCAGAAACTTATTCCTGGATTTTGCTTACCTGAAGTTACCAAACTTTACCTGAAAAACTTAGACTTTTATAAGTCCTTTTTTTTCTCACTTCTGTTTTTCTCCCAAGAAAGCAAACCTTGGAACTTAGGGTAGAACTAAAGGGCTTTGAATAAATATGCACAAAGAGGAAATGACAGTGTGGGCAGCCGGTTCCGGAACAGACCATCCTAATGATACTGCATCCGTGGGTTTTCCCCTCTCTTCCTCATCTTCATTTCCTTTTGACTAATGTTTTGGGGCCCAGAGGAAAAGCACACAATTCTTTCTGGTAGTTGAAATGAGGCTAAAGTAATGAAATTCTGCCAACTAAAGCTGAAGAGGAAAATGCTTGGACATTTCCAGGACACAGCCAATTCTGAAGAAACTAGTAAGATATGTGGCCAAGAATGGACTCAGCAGTGGGTAATTTTCGAATGTGGGGTTCTGTATACATGGTGAACAATACATTGAGAAGTGACTAAGTTGTACTTTCATTAGAGTATAAGCTTTCAGAGGTAAGGGCAAGGTTTTATGCTGACCAAGGTAGCACTAATGCCTAAGCCACAATCTGTGCTTGGTTAAAACAAAACAAAACAAAACAAAACAAAACAAAACAAAACAAAACAAAACAGCAAACAAAAACAAAACAAAATAAAAACACAATGGAGTGCATCCGAAGGAGATTTATCTGGATGATGCCACAGGTATCCCTGGTGCTTGGGTGTGTTACACCCCCCCACTGACATCGGGAATAACTGTAGCTGCTGTGAACACCTGCAGATCTACCTTACCTAATGAGCTCAAGGTGAAGTACAGCCTTCTGACTCAGGGTCTTTCCAGAGTCATAAAAGTTTGTACAGCTGTGCAGTGCAGACTACAGACAGGTGTGACCTGAACGTTCTGAGAGAGTCCATAGTTGATGAGAGCTGACAGCTGCTAAGTGAATGTTAAAAGACAGACTCCGCAGTGCCACAGGTGAACAGCTCAGCAAAGTGTCCTGAACGTGTGAGGTCACCCCTGTTGCTCCCAGCAGCAGCCACACAGAAGTCTCAGGAAGAGCCTGGCACTGGCTTTCCTTCCTGCCCTGTGGCTCTTCCTCTTCCTCTCCCCCTACAGCTTCCTAAGGAAACCTGCCCAGGGAAACGTGCTCCCTAATGGTGGCTCCTGGTCTGCACTGAGGGTCTAAGGTGAGACAGAAGGGGGTGCTAGCCTTAGTCTTCCATCGTGCATTCTCTCATCCTTTTAGCCTTGCTTGTTCCCAACCATGGGCCACGCTGGTGTCGTCTTAGCTTCCACAGACTTAGAACGCAGCCCTAGGTCTGGCAGTCTGAGTTTGCTACGTATGCATTGCTTGATCTTGTTCATGGGGTACATGTATATGCATGTCTACATATATATTTATTTTCACATAACATGAGAACATCAGAAAAACAACTCTTTCTCTTGGGACTGGTGAGTTCTTACTACTCAGCCAAGAATATGCTTTTGAAATGTAAACCAGAGCCAGCTTTCCTCTGCCTGGCACCAGGCAACCAGCCCTCACCTCTGGGAGTCAGAGTCCCTGAAATGATCCAACTAGGCCGTCCTGAACCGTGTTCACCCTGCCTTCTCTTGCCTTTCCTGCCCAAAACCGGTGAAGGTTTGGCCTAAGGCTGCTGCCCCTCACTTGTCTTCTGCCTCTAAAACAACAATGGCACTGCCCTGTAAGGAGGGCAGTGCTCTGGACGCAAGGACTTCCAGGCATACGCACTTTGATTCCCGAGCCTCCTGGTCCCATCTTGCAGCCGCATCTGACTATCTCCTGTGGGAGCAGAAAGCAGTGTGATTCTCAACATCTTCGTGTTTCATGCTGTTCTCTGAAGTGCAGACGACAGTAGTGTGTGTCTCCTGGGTGATCATCACCAATCAACAAGGTCAGGAATGTCAACTCATGGCTCCACATTGGTATGTCCTAAGTCCTTCATGCATATTTTTCTTCCAGGTGCATGATGGAAAGAATAGCCTTCCTATGACTGGCCATGGTATGAGGAGAAGTTGTTTAGCCTGAGAATAGTCAATCAGTGATTCTGGAATCACTATCCTGCCCTTTATAAACAACTGTCTCCAAGGCCATGGACCTGTGAGTATAATTTTCAGCTACATCATCATTCATCACCAGATTGCATCTGGAATTGGCTGAGTCTCTGAAAGCAGGAATTCGTTTTTCCTCTGTCTGTACATGCCCAGTGCTGTGTGGTAGTACTTCCTATGGCCTTAGAGGTGGATCTGCTATCTGCGTTCTCTGCCATGTCCAAGGTGAAGCCACCACAGACAACCATGGCCCACGTGAAAGAATTTTAGAAGATCCAGTGGAGAGGGATGGCTGAATGCAGTAGTCTCCATGAGTCACTTGGCAGGACAATGAGGCTTCTGTTTCCCAGATTGAATTGCTTTTTAACAAAGTCTGTTTCAAATAAGTTGTGAGAATATGAATGCTGTTGTAGTATGTGAGCATTTTCAGAGCTACTAACCATGAGTGGTTAACTAAGACAATACATTGCGCCTGTGTTGACATTTGTTTCTTTAATAAAAAAGCCTTTATGTAGGACTGTTCAGATATATGCTAGCTTACAGTGGTAGAGGTTTTGACTATGCAGAGGGTGAGGCTGGGGAGAACACTACTGATGGAGACTGGGAGGGTCTAAAGACTCACCTGTGTGCCCTGTGGTTGGATATGGAAGAAGACTGGGGACGTTACTGGAGCATTGATAGCTGGCTTTCCCTGTGGCATAGGCTTTCCATCCTGGGCCCAAGCAAGGGTCATAGGTTCCCTGGATAGCTCTAAGTGAGGCTCACCAGAAAGACCCAACTCAATACATGATGAGATTCTTCTGGTGGCTTTGTTGTACAGTTCTTGAGTATGAACTTTGGAGATGACAATGTTGCATTAAATGTCAAAGGGCTGGGCACACCTGGCCCAGATGCCAACTTCCCTTACCGCCAACTCATATGTTTGGACATGTGGCCCTCAGCAGGTGTTGCCATCTTGAGATGCCATGGAAACTCCAGGAGGTGGGGTCTGGCTGGAGGAAGCAGATTACTGGGGGATGATCCTTGGGGTTTATAACTGGGCCTCCCTGCTGGTCCTGTGTCTGAATCTGACACCATTGAGGTAGGAGGCAGTGGGGATCTCACCTGTTTTGTCTGCCGCGCTTTTTCTGCACGACTTTGCCACCATGATGGTGTGCAACTTTAGACTGTGAGCCAAAACCAACGTTTCCTCCCTTAACTTCCTTCTTATTGGGTGTTGGATCACAGCAATAAGAAAAGTAACTGATCCAGGCTCCCATCAGCCTGGCTGCACATGGAAGCCAGTCAAGAAGTCAACATCGAGAAAGAAATATTCTGAAAAGGGTTTGAGACAGAAAAAGTCAAAATAGTCTGAGGCAATTTTCTGAAGGCCAGCACAGTTGTTTCAAAGGGAATGCTGAGCTAATGCCTCTGACCACAGTCTTTATGTTCCAGTTTCAAAGATACTGCTGATGGTTAGGTCAGTGTGCATGTACACACACACACACACACACACACACACACACACACACACACACACACACACAGTGGTCAGGACTCTACAGTTACAGGCTCAGATTAGGTTTCTAATTAATTACAGTTTTGTTTGTAGTGTTATTAGAGACCCAGGATTGAATTATAGTAGAACTGCAAAATCCCTTTTCATTGAGAGCCCCTTTCTGTAATTATTGAGTCTACTGTGTTCACTGCTCTGGGAGGAGGATAAAGGCAGTAGAGCCTAGACTCATCCTTCCTAAAGGGGAGACCAGGTATCAACTCCAACTTCATGTTGCTAAGTGAATAGGGGCCCAGGAGACAGCAAGCGTGGCTCTCTGGTTTCTCCCCGAGGCAGGGGCTGACAGGTGAGTATTTGCAGATGACACCAGGGGCAAACAGGTTGGCCAAGTGACTGTGACTGCAGTGATGAGAGGGGCCCAGGCTAAACGAACGGGGATGGAGAATGTCTTTCAAAGACGTGAAAGCAGAGCTAAACTGTTCAGGGTCCCCCAGCTATGAGGGGCAGTGACAACTGAACTAAGGATGCAGGTCCCTTCTTCTGACAGAGGGCTTTGAATGCCAGAAAGCTGCTTTTTGGCTGGTGGTGGAGAGAATCATCATGTCTCTGCTTTAATTTGAGGCCAGGAAGATGAGTTCAGAGCCCTGCGTCCAGCAGTTTGTGCTGAGAGCAGTCAAAAACTGGCAATCACAGCTCGTCTCTGAGGCTTGCCTTTGATTTTATGTTCCTACCAAGTGACAGCTCTGATAAGGGCACTGGAGCTACCTTATGAATTACTCAGATCAAATTAAAGCCATCAATCTGCAGGCCCAGCCCCGGGGAGGACAGACCTACCTCTGATTTTGAAGCAAAGGAGCTGAGGCTTCTGGAACCAGCCCTGCTGCAGGAGCTTGCTGTGTTCCAGGGGCCTGTGCTCAGCAGAGCTTTGGACCTTGTGGAGTCCATGAGGGAACGAGACAAAGCCTGCCTCTACCTTCCGTCACTGCTGCCTGGCTGCATGGTGACAAGGACGTACACCAGGACACCTCTGGTCCCCTTTAATCTGGTGGAATTGGGGCAGCAACAGGCTGAGGGGCTCAGGGCATTGCCCTTCTTTCTTTCCTTGCTAGGGATGCTCGAATGTTTGTTAGCTTATTGGTAAGACATGGAGCAGGAGCAGGAGCTCACATTGGCGAATCGGAAGACTGGCTTGTCTTCTTTTAAAACACTGCATAGAAACTACGAGGAATGAGAAGAGTGTTAAAGGGAGAAATACCGCTAGCAATCTATGAAGTCTGCTCAGAGAGCAAAGGAATTCATTTGGGGGTTAACTCATAAGACAGAATAAAAGAATTTATCCCCGGATCATGGAA
Organism: Peromyscus leucopus; assembly: GCF_004664715.2. Lineage (NCBI taxonomy): Eukaryota > Metazoa > Chordata > Mammalia > Rodentia > Cricetidae > Peromyscus > Peromyscus leucopus. The sequence continues at coordinate 32,366,087 of NC_051063.1, forward strand.
GTGTGAGGCACGGTCCAACGCTGTTCTCTGGTGAGATCTGCCCTGGTCCATACCAACCTTCAAAACTATGAGGCAGCGAAGAGAACACTGTGTACGTGCATCCCACATCTTAAGGGTCATGAGTGGCCACACCCCAGGGGCATGTACTTCAAGGTCATAGGCAGGTGTAGCAGTTACCTGCTACCTCTCTAGGGGCAGTGCTTCAGGGCATGGCTAGAACAGCTACCCATTACAGTGTGTGAGTTTAATCAGTGACTGTACATTCATTTCTTCAAAAGCCCAGCAAGCAATAATCTGTTCATTCAGCCATCACCTATGCAGCATCTACCATGTGCCAGGCTTTGGGGCAGGTGCCAAGGATGGAGTAGGGAGCAAGGCAGGAACTGTACCATGGAGCTTTGGTCAAGGTGAGAAATAGGTTTTCAGGCAGAAGAGTTGGTGGGAGGGCTTCCTGGGAGAAAGAATGTATGAGAAGAGTTGAGTTCAGGTTATGCTAGACAAATGGGCTGAAGAAGCAAAAAAAGACTTCTCTTTCAGAGGCAGGAGAACTTCTTATGCTCACTGCTAAACAGGATAAATCTATATCACATCAACACCAGCATCAGCACAGCATCATCACAGCCATCACCACCACCACTGCCACCACCACCACCATTACCACCAGCACCAGCACCACCAGCAGCACCACCAGCAGCAGCACCAGCACCATTACCACTAACACCACCACCATTGCCACCAGCAGCAGCACCAGAACCAGCGCCACCCCTTGTGCCTTGGAAAAGGAGGCGGAATAAGAGCCAGAGAAGGAAGGAGTGCTGTGAAATGCTGTCTTCTGGATGGTGCACAGCGATCTTCTTTGTGAACTCACTGTAGTGTGGTTACCCACACAAGATCAAGCCAGCCCAAAATCCAGCACAGATGGGAGAAATGATCTGGAGGCCCAGCCCTTCCTGAGGAGGTAGTAGCAGGTGATAGTTCCTGGAATAGAGAGAACCATTCATTCTGAGGAATGGCCACTGGTAGCTTCCCCATGTTATGTGGATGCCCCACACCCCTGTACATGTGGGCAGCACTAACTGGACTTAATGGAATATATATACTCCACTGTGAAGTTGGGAGGGCATAGGGGAATGGAGGGCAATGGAGATATGGGAGGGGCTAGGGGAAGAATGGGATACATATGATCATATGTTATTATATGCATGTATAAAATTCTCAAGTACAAAGAAAATTAAAACAAATAAGCAAACAAACAAAAAAATAAGTTTTATGAAAAAAAAAAGAACAGAGGCAGCAAGATCTCTGAGTTCAAGGCCAGCCTGCTCTACAGAGTGAGTTCCAGGACAGCCAGGGATACACCAGAAAACACTGTCTCAAAACAAGCAGGCAAGCAAGCAAACAAACAAACCCCAAACACCAAAGAAAAAAAAAAGAAGCCAAACAATATAAAACAAGTGGGAGCCAAGGAAGGCCTCAGGCATTGGAATCCTCAATTCCCAGCCAAGAAAATTCTGCTCCAAGAAGGTCCCCAGGCATCAGTGCCCTAACAGTGGCTCTCATTATGTAGCTGAAAATCACCTTGAACTTTGATTTGCCTGCTTTCTGCTTCCTCACTGCTGAGATTACAGGTGTGCACTAGCATGGTGGGGATCGGACCCAAGACTTCATGCATGTCAGGCAGGCACTGTACCAACTGAGCTATGCTGCAGCCTAGCAGCCATTATCTTGGAGCCCATCCTTAGCTTGAATCTCGGCCATGTGAGCTGTTTCTTCCTTCTGTGTTCCCCCGAAGCTTCTAGACCTGCCATCAAAAGCCTGCCTCTCATTTATTCCTAGTAGATCCTGCCTTGAACAGCAAAGGAAAAGGCAAGCAGCCTTGTTTCTATGGAGAGCAGTGTGCATGCTAACCTCCTGCCACTTTGCAGCTGGCACCCGACAGCATGTTGACAGATGGAGGCATCTTACCAACTTTTAATCTTCATTTTCTCCTCTTATCTCTTTTCTTCATTCTGGCTCTTCCCACCATTCCTCACATCTGTCCTGGGGATGTTTGCCTTTAGTGCAATGTATCCTCTGTACCAGTTCCTCTAGTGACCACCATAAGCCATCTGACCTAAGGAAGCAGGGTTCAGTGACTGCCTCACACTTCCCAAGCCATGCACCCTGTTCCTGCCACTCCTTGGAGTGTAGCAAGAAACATTTTGCTAATCTCTTTCCTAGAATCTTCAAGATGCCCAGGAAGAGCACTGAAGCCTGATGAGATGACCCTCTCCAGAAGCTCTAAACTCTATAGAGCTGATCATTCCAAGAGCCAGGGAGGGAAACAGCCAGACCTGCCACATATAGTTTATCGGGAGCAAAATTAATATAGTCACCTGGGAAACATTATCAAAATTAAATATCTTCCCATTGTATGATATAGTGTTTCTATTTCTAGGAATCCATCCAAAAGAAATGAGTGAGTGCTTATGTCCACCCAATGGCACATACAAGAATGTTTATAGCAGTTGAGGAGAATGATAATGATATCCACAGAACAGTTACACAATGCAACACTATACAGCAATAGAAAGAACTTATTGCTACAGAAAACAAAATGCTCAAAGAAGCTGGGCAGAGGAGGAGTACTCACTCCTCTAGATGAGGTGAGTGATGGGCATACCCAACCTGACTGAGACAGAGTACAGGCTGTGGGAAATACTACCCATGGCTTGTGGTGGTCACTAGAGGAACTGGTATAGAGAGTCCATTGCACCAAAGACAGACAGTTCCTAGGAGGGATATGAGGCTCATAGGTTATGTACATATGGTGGTTAATAGGTTATCCACTTACGTGAAGATTTCTTGAGCTGTTCACTCAAGCTTGCATAATTATTGTGTAACAATGCACTGTGTGTATATTTTAACTTTACTTCAAGAGGAAGAAAGAAAAAAGGAACTGATCTGAAATTCCATGTGCACTGGCACTCTAGTCAGTTCATGACAGCGGCTCAGACTGAGGCCCAACATTTCTGAGCCTGTTTATCACAGTTCCTTGTCTGTCTGCAAGAGAATCCAGCCTCCTGGCATCCCAAGGGTGGCATGGGCACTGTTCTGGCTAATTTTTTATTTGTTAGCTTGCTGCAACCTGGACTCACATGGGAAGAAAGCCTCATTTGCAAAGTTATCTAGATCAGGTAGGTCTGTAGGTGAGTCTGTGGGAAACTGTCTTGATTGATATAAGACAGCCAGCCCACTGTAGATGGCACCATTCTCTAGGCCAGGGGTCCTAAATTCTATAGGAAAGGAGAGATCTAAACCACAGAAAACAGACAGGCTGTGCATTTGTTTCTTTCTGCTCTTGATGGTGGGTATTGCGTGACTGGTTGTTTGTGATCCACCTTGACTGAACAATGAACTACAATCAGGAATTGTGAGCCCAGTAAACCCAGTGCTTGCTAAGTAGCTTATGGTCAGAATCCTTTCTCATAGCAATATAAATGAAATGGGGGCATGAACCTCCCACAATGTCCTACTTAGCCCATAGAAGCATAGATCTTATTTCTTAAGACTCAGAGAGTAAGGTTCTGATAATCTTAGTTAGGTCATAGTTTCCTCTTGTGGATAAGTTCAACACTCAGATTAAGAAGACAAAATGAGCTTGGGTTAATATTTCACCTTAAAGAGTAATCAGAGAATAAGTGTTTTAAAATAACATTTGCAACATTGATAGCCCATGAAATTACTAAAAAGAATGAATCTTGGATCCCACATTGTTCCTGGCCTTCCTCTACTCACTGACTCTTGCATTATGGTTCCTGAACCAGCAAAGCACTTCTAAGTGGTTTTTTTTAAAATTTCTTTTTTAAAGACTGGGTCTCTTGTAGCCTGAAGTGCCTCAAACATCTCTATGTATTCTGGAATGGTGGGACATGCCTTTAATCTTAGCACAAGGGAGGCAGAGGTAGTTGGCCCTTGTTGAGTTTGAGGCTAGCTTGGTCTACATAGCAAGTTCTAGCCCAGCCAGAACTACCTAGAGAGACCCTATCTCAACTACAAGACAACAAATTTCTATATAACTAAGATGACCTTGAACTTCTGATTCTTTGCCTCTACCTCCTGAGAGCTGGGATTGCAGGTATGTGTTATGATGCCTGGTTTATGAGGTGCATGGGATCAAACTCTGGTCTTCATGCATAGTAGGTAAGCACTATTCCTACTGAGCTACATACATCCCTAGCTTCAGATATGGAAAATTCATGATTATGTTTATTAGATTGTTTGTCAGAATGGCAAAGAATATCACCATTTTCTTAATCCCTCTACTTGCAATTCAAAGAGAAAACAAGTTTACTAAGCATGCCTCTCCTATCTATCCCTAGTCTATCTCTCCTATTCTGCTTCTTCTAGCACGCTTTGTGGGTTTCCTGTGAACCAGCAGGTCAGGAACCACTTAAGCTTTGCCAAAGAACTCAAGGAAGAGAAACCTGTCTAAAAATCATGTGCTAGAAGCACACTGGAAAAGGACAGCTCTGACTCGATAGGTGGACATTATCAGCTCCCTCTGCCAAGTTCCCAGCTGCTATGCTAAGAGTTAGGTTGGGTGTTTTTCCAAGTTGTGCAGACAGGAGATTTTCCTGGGGGTGTGAGTTAAAACCCACAGTTACTGCATTGCAGGTTTCAGGCATGTGAGCTGGGCTGCCATCACTCAAGTGGATCTGGCAAGAACCTATGCCTGCTGGATCTGGGGTACTGTGGCTCAGTGTGCACCCCACAGCTTCCTGTGCAAGTGCCCGTGGGTGAGTCAGCTGGGTTGAGGCTCCATCTCATAAACTAATCATCTCATGAGCCACTCTTCCAGTGCTGATGCTCACCAAAGGAAATATTAAAAGGAGTGTGTAGTACCTCTTGAATACTGGGTAGCTGGGGTATGGGGGCACTGGATCTTCCTGAGGTCATTGGGTACTTAAAAATAGCTCCTTTTCACTCTGCTCCCATGGCTATTTACCAAGGAGCAGTCCCTTTCACCCATCTGTCCACTTCTTCAGGTCTGACCTCCAAATGGAGACATTGAAATCAGAGCTGAGCCTTTCAAACCAGAATCCTCATGAACTCTGTGTGGAGGTTGGTTAAGATAAAGACATGCATTTGTTGTTGCTGGAGCAGGGATGGGGCTTCTTTGTTTCTAACAAGCTCCTGAGCAGGTGCCGGGACCTGCAGACTGCTACAGAGTAGTGAGATGACCAAGTGGCCATTTCCAAGCTTGTCTGTGTTTTGTTATATCCTGTGGCGTTTAAACAAATATTGACATGTGCCTGGCCACCTCTCAAGTTTAAGACTCCTAGGAGGTTCTAACATGCATACAAACTGGAGCCACTGCTATGAAGGGCCTAATATAACAACCACTGGATGCCTAAAAGACTCATGGCAGATCAATTATGAGGGGCCCAGGTGAGGAAGAATGGGCCTCTTTGGGATACCTTGTTGAGTAGACTTATCTTGTCTTTCCAGGTTGGCTGGGTATCTAACTCACCTGGGAGCTTGTTAGCAGTCTAGAATTCAGAGCCTCATCCCATATTCTTTGAATTGGAATGTTGGCAGAATCCTAGAAATGCATGTATTTTAAATAGAATTCCCCAGGCAGTGGGGAATAGTCAGTGCATGATGTACAAGCATGGATCTGTCTGAGCAAAGCAGTTGCCATCTCTCAGAGGCTTCTCATGGGTATGTGTTGGGGGTCACTTCCTAGCACTTGCAGGTTATCAGCTGTTGTCCTTCCTTTGTGGTGCATTGTTTGAAGGAGATGTTGCCCTGGGTCACTACTGAGTCATAATCCCACATGCTGCCAATTCTGTATCCACAGGAGCTGTGGTTTGTGTAGTGATAGCCCTGAGATGATTTGGAAACAGGACCAGCTGAGCCATGGCTAACAGACTATTGGAACCATTTGGGTCTGTCTTCATGACTTCTCAGAAGGAGTCATTGAAGTTGTGGGAGGTAAAAGTGTGCTCAGAATTGGGCTCTGGGCTCCACCATGATGCTCAGCTCCCAAACTGTGTGTTCTGGAGAAGGCCCTCTGTCTCTTGGAACTTAACTTTTTTTTTTTGCTCTGATAGCTAAAGCCTTCATCACTTTCTTCTGTGTTGGAATTGACATTCCTCCTTTCTCTTTCTTTAAGTTTCTATACTTTTAGAGACGACCAAGCATTTAGAATTAATATTTTAAGCTATGGAGCAGAATTGGGGAGTTTTAGAGCCTATGAAGCATTTTGATTATCACTGTCTTTCTCAGAGCTTTGTTCCAGGGCCCTGAACTTTTGTATTGCTATGGATTTTACCCATGTTCTGTCTTCCTTCCTATATGCCCACTGTCCTGGCTAGTTTTATGTTGACTTGACACAAGCTAGAGTCATCTGAGAAGAGGGAAGCTCAATTGAAAAATTGTTTCCAATAAGATTGGGCCATAGTTAAGCCTGCAAGGCATTTTAAAAATTCATGATTGATGGGGGAGGCCCATCCTATTGTGGGTGGGGCCACCCCTGAGCTAGTGCTACCAGGTTATATAAGAAAGGAGATAAAGCAAGCCATGAGGAACAAGCTAGTAAACAGCTCCCCTTCATGGCCTCTGCATTAGCTCCTGCCTCTAGGTTCCTGCCCTTTTTAAGTTCCTGTACTGACTTCCTTCAGTGATGAACACTTGTACGGAAGTATAAGCCAAATAAACCCTTTCCTCCCAAAGTTGCTTTGGTCATGGTGTTTCATCTCAGCAATAGTAACACTAAGTAAGACACCCATTTTCCTACCTTCTTCCCTTTCTTCCAGAATTTGCTTTCTATTCACCAGTCCCAATCTTGACCTTTCAGCATGACAGAAACTTTCCTTTCTTCCGTGAAACCTGTTAGATTAAGAGTGGATAAGATTTGATATAAAAAAAAATCTAAGAAAGCTCACTGAATAAATAACTGAGATATTTGGATTTGTTTTCTTAAGGAAGGAGAGCAGCAGTGAGCTTGGAAATAATACAATCAGAGCTATGTATGAGGCATACTGGGCACTTCAGCTCAGAAATGGGAACAGCTCATTTTATAATGTTTATTATATAATATATTATATATTATTTATATATAAACATAATGATTATTATAATGTCCAAGTGAGAGCCATATTAGAAGATGTTATTACAGGGTGGGAGAAATTCAAAACAAGGATTGAAATAAATGAAATAAATATTTCTACCTAAAAGAATAAGTGACCATTAGGCACATGTAGTGACTGACTCTCCCAGCTTTGAAGGAGGTAACATATTCAAAATTGCTTTGATACACTGGAAAATTCTGAAGAGAGTAGAAAAAAAAATCATTATTAGTAGCTCATTATGGCCCTGATGCTTATGAATTTACCTTAATCTGAGAAAAACTATTGAATTTAGTAGTTACCAAAAGAGGCAAATGTAAACAGAGGCCATTGTACCTATCATAAGATGCCATGATAGTTCCTCAAAAGACAGGCATTAGGACTTGGGGGACCTCAGTCAGGGAAGTACTTACTTTGCAAGCACCAAGAGACTGGTTCCACAGAACCTATGTGCAAGATCCTGGCCTGGTGCTGCACTGCTGTAATCCCAGCACTGAAAAGGCAAAGACAAGTCAGTCCTTGGTGCTTGCTGGCCAGCTAGCCAGCCTAGCCTAACAGGAGAACTCCAGGCCATGCCATGAGAGGCTCTGTCTCAAAAACACAAGGTAGCTGCACACGAGGAATGACACCTGGTTGAGTTGGTTGACTTCTAGTTTCTGTGTGTGTGTGCATGCACACACGCACACGCACACACTCATGCACACAGACACACACATATAGACACAGACACCATCTAAATATCAATGTAGTTTAAAGCAATCCAAATCTTAGCTGGAAATCCTGCTAGGAAATGTCACAAATGGAAGTTTTCAAGTGAGTCATTCTGCAGGACAAGCTGTTCTTTTTGGTTGTTCTATGCATGCTGCTCTGAAATCTCAGAAGTTTAAAAATACATGCCCATGTCCCAGTGGAGTCATCATCTAGGGCTTGCTATAACAATTTGTAGTTTGGATCCAGGAAACAACTTGACTCACCTATTTCTCTGTTGGGTTTTTAATAAAATATTCCTTAACAGCAACTTTCAAATTGATGTCCGTATGCTACTTTTAATGGAGTTATGTACAGCAGGCCACCATTAATATCTAATGGGTTTTCCCGGAAGCTACAAGTCTATGGTGTTTCAAGGTAAGGGAACTGTGCCTTAATTTTCTAGAATCTTTGAAACCTTTTTTATTACTGCATTTATTTGTGTGTGCAGGGTTACTCACATGTGCCACAGCATGCATGGGAAGGTCAAAGGCAGCTTGTGGGAAGCTGGCTTTTCCCTTCTGTAGCTGAAGTTTTCCTGTGTCCTGGCCTGCCAGCAGTTGGGACAAATCTCTCCCACTAGCGTCCCCCAAGTAAACACACAGAGATATATTACTTATACACTATATGGCTGTGGCAGGCTTCTTGCTATCTGTTCTTCTATCTTAAATTAACCCATTTCTATAAATCTATACCTTGCCATGTGGCTCATGACTTACCGGTACCTTACATCATGCTTCTCCTTGTGGCAGCTGGCAGTGTCTCTCTGCCTCAGCCTTCCACTTCCAGAATTCTTCTCCCTCTTTGTCCCTCCTATACTTCCTGCCTGGCTACTGGCCAATCAGCATTTTATTTATCAATCAATCATAGAAACATATATTCACAGCATGCAGGACATCCCACAGCACCCTTCTGTAGCATGAATCTTAAAGATACTTATTAATAAAATCAAACCTGAGGTCAGGTATTGGGGTGAATGCTGGAAGATCAGAGAAGCAGAACAAGCCGCAGCTACCTCACCTCGCCAGTTCCTCAGCTGGTCCTGTTTCTTCAGACTGGAAGCTTCTGAGTCCTTATCCAAATGAATCTCAGCTGAACTGCTTCTTGAAAGCCTGAATGCTTAACCATCCACAAGCTTTTAGTTTCTGGTCTTTATGCCTTATATATCTTTCTGCTTTCTGCCATCACTCCCTGGGATTAAAGGCTGGCTTTCTGGGATTAAAGGCATGTGTCACCTTGCCTGGCTGTTTGCAATGTGGCCTTGAACTCACAGAGATCCAGAGGGATTTCTGCCTCTGGAATACTAGGATTAAAGGTGTGAGTGCCACCATTTTCTAGCGTCTGTATCTAGTGGCTGTTCTGTTCTTTGACCCCAGATATAAGTTTATTAGGGTGCACAATATTTTGGGGAACACAAAACCACCACACACATCTGCCATGAAAGTCATGGTGACAGAATTCAGGGAATTCAGGCTAACATCTTAGCTCTTCCCAGAGTGAGGGATCACTAAAGTTAAATATAATTGCCACAAGTTAAAAGCATGTCATCCTTGCTAAATAAAGGTGCTGAGACATTTTGACTTCATAATGCACACGCACGCACGCACGCACACATGCACACGCACACACACGCATGCACGCACGCACACACACACACTCACACACACACACACACGCACGCACGCACACTCACACACACTACTGCGTATGAAATAACTATCATGGGTTTATAGCTTACTTGTGACATTTGATCAAAACTGACAGGAACAAAACACAAAAGAACCTCATTGCATTAGGTTGTATTGCCTTCTGTAATGGAAAAAAATAGGAATACATTTAAGGACTTGTTTTGTGTCTTTCAGGTCTCCTTGTTTCCATGTTGGCTTTATTCTTCTGTAGCCTATCTCTTTGTAATGGAAAAGTAGATGCTGCATCTCCAACTTGCGTTCTATGTGGATTAATAATTTAGGATGAAAGCTCAGTCTCTTGAACTCATCATTGTTTCTAGTCGAAAGTCTCTTCTGCTAGATCTGACTTAACTGGGGTTGAGGGTTGGGGCTAACTCTTCTAGAACGAGTTAGGTCAAGAGTGTAGGGAGGTGGTTTACAATGATAAATTTTCTCTGAGAGGAGAAAAGATTCCACATGTATGAAATGGACTCCCTGTTCAAGAGGACTGGTGTGTGTGACTAAAATGACCCAGCATTCCAGGAACTTAGGAGACACAGTGCTGAAACCATTTACAGATTTGGTTACAGAACTGACACACCTGTGTCCCACCCCTGTTTTCAAGAAGACATGAAAATTCACTTTCCAAAAGAGGTGTTCTGAGGTGAGACATTTGCTGTAAAGTTTTGCTTTGGGGACTCCTTCGTAATTGTTTGTGTTTAAATGTGCCTTCCTTAGCAGTGAAGAGTGTCTGCTCTAATCCGGGCTCTATCCAGCTCCAACTAAACAACTGAACTTCATTCTTCCTTGGAAGTCAGTGATGCCTTCCCCAAATCGCTCTGCATACAACCCTACAGTATGTTTTCTACGGCAGTTGGTCCCTGCAGCATGGTTGCCGCTGGCACTGTGAGGTTTGCACTATGTGCCCGTCAACACACAGACTGAGCCTTTGAAGTCCATCACTGCTCCTGTTCTTTGATGCCAAAAGCAGCACCCAGACTAGAAATGAGACACTTGCTTCAGAAGGGAGGGCTGTGATTTGCACGGGGGTATGATCTCCCATGCTAGTTTTGCTCATGTCTTGGAATCTGAGTCTTGGGTTGATTCTCCTAGAAACGGAACTAGAGACATGATTCAGATGAAGGCAAGGTTTTGAAGGGAGTAGGAGAAGCCAAAAAAGCTACAGAAGGGCTTGAATGAGGATATGCATCTAGCCCCAGCCTGATGGTCTGTGGGTAGAGGGAGTTATATAACTTGGGGAGACCCCAGTGTTGTCCTAGAGAAAGGAATAGTGGCCAGCCTGCCATATTGTTCAGGTCACTGCCTTGCCCCTCCCTGGGGGACTACTATACCCAGAGCAATCCTCAAGGCACTTTTGGGAAAAGTGGCTCCAGTGGACAAAGAGTATTTTTAAGAGAAGTGGCCATTCTGGGTCACTATCAACCAATATTCCCATTCTGAGCCTAGAAGGAAGCAGAATGTAGCAACCTATAGGGGGATTCAGGAAAGGTGACCACGCTTCTGCAACCACAATGGTGGATACAAATGGATGCTAAAGTCAGTCTGGTAGTCAATTCCCATAGATTCAGAATCACACTAGCCATAAACAGGTTTTGAATACTCTCTCTCTCTCTCTCTCTCTCTCTCTCTGTCTCTCTCTCTGTCTCTGTCTCTCTCTGTCTCTCCTATAATCCTACCATAGGAGATTGTAGGGTAGCCTGCCTCCTCATTGGCTGCATTATATATAATTTATTGTTTTACTAGGAACAATGGAAAGTTGCCATGGAGCAACAAATCGCCTTCCTCTTGGCATACTAGTAAGACATCACAGTGATTTGTATGACAGCTATGTGTTTGAAAGGAGCATTAGGTTGAAATTTATTGTGTCCTGGGTTTTAAGGTTAATATGAATAGAAAATAAAATGGGGGTTCTAAGGTACCTTAGGTTTCGCTCTATAGCTTACCATCAGCATTTCTGGGTATATAATGTAAAAGAGAAGAGCTGTTCACAGGCAGGAAGCAGATCCCTTAATTAACTAGAGTGTTTCATTCTATAGAAGGGTAACTCCTAAGGAGAACTGATGGGAATGCCTTGTACTGATGGGAAGACAAGACTAGACCATGGGGCAGACATGGCAAGGGAGTAGAAAGAGAACACTTGCAGACTAGGAATTCGAAACTGGTCCATGCTGAATGTAAGCGTGATAAAAATCATAGCTCTTTCTGGCTGAAGTTCTTTTCTACTATGTCAATGGGAAACTTTCCTTTGTATATTAGGCAAGTTTTTATGACTATGACAACATCAAGTTCTGAAACCTACACTAGATCACAGGGGCACGTGGTCAAGAGTAATAAACAATCTCTTTCCCTTTGCTTTCATCCTACTGGGTCTTGGGCAGGGGGCTGCTGCTGCTTGCTGCTGGTGGTGGTGGAGGAGGTGGTGGTGGTGGTGGTGGTGGTGGTGGAGGAGGTGGTGGTGGTGGTATTTGGGGATGGGCTAGACTTTCTAAGTCATGTAGAATAGTAAAGGATATAATAAGGTTTCCTATTTTAAGTGACTGTCTTTTCAAAATTAAGTATATGAAGTTTCCTTTTACCAAAGTAAACTGTTCTTATTATCCTGTGCATGTAATTCACTTACCTAAAATCTTTCTTGTATTGCTGGGGCAAGTCAGAGGTGAGGCTAGCTGAGCATAGCCATGCCTTCTAGATAAATTTACTAAAGGAATGTGGTGCTTTCCTCCTACCCAGGCTGAGCAGACTAGCCTTGAGGAACACTAAAGACAGTGTCCTGATGAGGAAAGGGTTAAAGGGGAGGACAGACAGACTGACTCCAGAGCATGCCCAGGAGTGATGGTAGAATCATTTTTGCATTCTTTTCTGTTTGAGCTTCTACCACCCTCAGCCCCATTCCAAAAGAAAGTCACTTGCCTGGCCAGCCAAGTAGTTTGTTGGAAGCAGATTCTGAATTTATCAATGAACCCCTGTTCTAGGCTCTTCTACTGTACGGGTAAAGCTGAGCAATGGCTAGGGACTCCTGAATGTCAGATTCCTTATCCAGAGAACACGGATCAGACACTTCTTTTACCTGACTCACAGGAGTCTTGGGACAGATAGAAGATACACAGTTTAGAAACTGGAAGACATTACTGCCCAGGCCTGCAGGGCTACAATGGGTACTTGACCACCCTAAGGACAGAATGATAGAGACAGGAGAAACAAGGAAATACACCAAGTCAAGATTCTGATCAAGGTGCAACTTTATTTTTCTCCAGGAGGGTTTATATAGTTCCTGCAGGGTGGGGGGAGGAAGAAGCTGTCATCTGCATAAGGTGGGGCAAGCTAACCGGATGTTTGTATAGGATGTTTACAGGGTGAAAGGGTCAAGGGCTCTGACTCAATGTCTTGTTGCTAGGCAACCTGACTGTAAAATAATCTAGTTCCTTGTCTTATAGGGGTCTGTACTTTTCTACTAACTAGAGATTCTATCCTTGTCCCTGACAATTGCTTAAATACAAAGGCATTTAGAGGTTGACTTCCAGAATAGCACATAGTCTCTCACACTCTTACAAAATTGTCTCCTTGCCAAATTTTCATCTCATTAACATCCCTGCTGCTGGCTGCCTTTGGATAAGAAGGTAGACCTTATTTGTGATGATTCAGTGTGGATCTGTTTGGAAATAGTCCTTGCCCTGCTCAGTAAGGTGTCTCTCTTTTGGAGAACCAAGTGTTTATTTAATGATGGATCAAAGACTTCTTTTACAGCACAAGGGGGATTCTGTTTTATAAAGTGACTGAGTGAGAAACATGTTTTTGGCAATTAGCATTTAATCCTTATGCAGTGAGCAGAATATTACAGGAAAATCAAAATCTGAAACATTACAATGGGCCAGCATTTTTCTATGGCTTTCCTGGCATGGATGCAAAGATGGACTAGCATTGTGCTGCTCATGCCTTATAGGAAGCAGTAATACCCTTCAAGTTTGTGGTTTGTTTTCCATCTCCTTAGTATGAGACTTAGCCAAAGACTGAGGAACTCCAACCCCATCAATCAATACTACTGCACGGATTGAAAGCCTTGAACACATGAAATGCAGCCAAAAGCAGCACTGAAAAGAGGAAAGTGCCTCAGAGATCAGAAAGAAACTTCTCCACTGAATCACCTGTTTTCCTCTTTCCCTTTGGACTCCACAGACCTTCATGACAACTACAGAGGCCAAGCCAAAACTGCCAAAGGGGATTGCTTGGTTCCATTATCTCCACTAAAACTCCTGTTTAAATCTATTCTCTATTGTGAAGTACAGTTGAGTGCCACATAGGGATAAGGATATGTTATGAAAAGTAGAGCATAAGGCAATTTCATCATTGTGTGAACATCAGAGAGTGAATGGTGTACACAAAGGTAAATGACAGAGGTCAGTCACTCAAGGTTCCTTCTTGATGCAGTCAAGTGAAAGGGTAAGCCTGAAACATGTGAAGGTATTACTAGCCAACATTGATACATCATTTTGCAGCATATTATTTTAGTATATAGACTAAAGAAACACAACTCTAAAATAATAGTAGTATAATAAGTACATGCATTAATAACATAGTCATTTCCTTTCATTCTCAAGTATTATATACTGTATATAAGTGTATCATGCATTTACATATGACTGATAGTGAAGTACTTTTGTTGACACCAGCAACATCATTAACACATAAAGAATGTGTAATGCTATGATATTACTGCAGCTGTGATGTTACTAGGAGAGATGAAGATTTTTAGCTCTTTTCAGTCCCTGGTACCCAGACTGTATGTGTCCATCATTGACTGAAACATGCTGCAAGACTACATTTAAAGTGTAGAAACAATACAGCTGAGAGATTCTGGGGATGTGGTCTTTGGAAGGTAATTGGGGGTTGGGAAGGCCATAAGGGTGAGGTTCATAAGTGAACTAGTAGCAACAACAGAGGAGAAAGGTCCAAGTTAACAAGCTTATTCTTCTTGACCAGGTGATTCTCTTTGTCATTGTATACTCTACGTGTCATTGTATACTCTATATGTCATTGTAGTGCTCTACATGTCATTGTATACTCTACATGTCATTGTATACTCTGTATGTCATTGTATACTCTGTATATCATTGTATACTCTATATGTCATTGTATACTCTGTATATCATTGTATACTCTATATGTCATTGTATACTCTATATGACATTGTAGTGCTCTATGTGTCATTGTTGTGCTCTATATGTCATTGTAGTACTCTGTATGTCATCATAGTACTCTATAGAGTTCCCACCAGAAAGAAAAACTTCATCCAATGTAGCTGCACATCTTCATCTTTATAGCTTTAAGGACTATGATAATATATCTTTATATAAATTTCTCAGTCTGTAGCATTTACTTAAGGGAACAGACAGAGATAAACTCTAAATTTATTAAAGATTTATGGATTATTTTTATTTATGTTCATGTGTGAGTAGATGTAATTTTTGACTGTATATATTGTATATACTTATTGGATAGTTTTTCTTGTATTAGTTATAAGCTTTTTTAAATTTTAGACAAAATAAGGGGAAATGTGATGGTATTGTATTCCCCAAAATATTGTGCACCCTAATAAACTTATCTGGGGTCAGAGACAGAACAGCCACTAGATACAGAGGCTAGAAAATGGTGGCATTCACACCTTTAATCCTAGCATTCCAGAGGGAGAAATCCCTTTGGATTTCTGTGAGTTCAAGTCCACATTGGAAAGAGCCAGGCATGGTAATACACACCTTTAATCCCAGGGAGTGATGTCAGAAAACAGAAAGATATATAAGGCGCAAAGACCAGGAACTAGAAGCATTTGGCTGGTTAAGCATTTGACTGGTTAAACTTTTAGGCCTCTAGCAACAGTTCAGCTGAGATCCATTTGGATATGAGGACTCAGAGGCTTCCAGTCTGAGGAAACAGGATCAGCTGAGGAACTGGCGAGGTGAGGAAGCTGTGGCTTGTTCTGCTTCTCTGATCTTCCAGCATTCGCCCCAATACCTGGCTCCAGGTTTGATTTTATTAACAAGACCTTCTAAGATTCCTGCTACAGATGCCATATGTGTGCAGGTGCCCACAGAGTTCAGAAGACAATATAGGATTTCCTGCATCTAAAGTTACAGGGAGTTGTGAGTACCAGCTCTCATGCCCTTTGGAAGAACAGAGAAGAAGACTTAAAGATTTAAGTCTAAGATCTGAAACTATAAAAGTCCTTGAGGAAAGTATTAGGGAAGAGCTGCTTAAAATTGATTTTGGAGATGAGTTTTTTGTATGGCAGCAAAACTAGAAGACAACAAAAGTAAAGATTAGCAAATGGAACTGCAGCAGCCTCAAAGGCCACTGCATAACCTCAAAGGCCACTGCACCATGAGGAGCTGGCCAATGCAATGAGAAGGCCGCTGGCGAAGGCAGAGAAAATATTTGCAAACCGTATGTCTGATAAAGACTTAGCACCTGAAATACATGAGAAAGCACAACTGAATATATGCAAAATAAATAAAATCCCAAATAATTTGATTTAAAAATTGACAAAAGACCAGAATGGATATTTTCCCCAAAGGCCTACAGTAAGCCCACAGATCTAAGAGGAAGTACCTGATATCACTAACCACCAGGGATATACAAATCAAAGCCATAATGAGATGTCGACCACATCTGTAGGATGGCTGTGATCAAAAGGCAAAAGACAGCAAGGGTTGGCAAATACACACAGAAAGGGATTTCTTGTATTTTCAGTGGAAATGTCGGTTGGTAAAGCTGTTATGAAAAGCTCTGTGGCAGTTTCTGCCCCAGATGAAGACAGTACCATGTGATCCAGCCATCGTACTCCTAAGAATATATCTTAACAAAGTGTCATCAGTGTTTCCAAGAGACCTCTGCACGTCAATTGTCAATGAGCACCATTGAAAATAGACAAGATATTGAAACAAATTATTCATAGTGAATAAAGAGAAACACACACACACACACACACACACACACACACACACACACCACATACAGAGTATTATTTAGTCACATAAAGCATGGTTTCCTGCTGTTATAATAAAGAAGTGAACTAGGAGGACAATAGGTTAAATGAAATAAGGCAGGAACTTAAACTGTATGACAGCTTTAATTCATACAGCTTTCACTCCTGTGTGAATTAAAAAATCAAATCCCCTGAAGCAGAGAATATGGGGCTTGTTGTGTGGGGATTATGGCAAGTAAATGATGTCTCTTACAGAGTCCAAACTTACAGTTACACAAGGAATAACCTTTTTGAGTCTAAAGTACAGCATGATGGCTATAGTTTAAAACATCGTATTATTTACTTTAAACTTGGTAAGAAAACCTTAAGCATTCTAACCACAAAGATGATAATTATGATTGTGATAGGTGTGAAAATTAATTTGACTATGGTAATCAGCAAACAATATGTTTATTAAGTCATCATTGTGTATCTTGAATATAACAGTTTCGTTAAATACTTAAAGTGAAAAATAGCAATCCAAGGGAACATTTCAAATTCCATCTATTCTCCTATTTTTGCTTTTCTTTTCATATTTTCTTCTAACTCGCTCTTCTTACATTGTTCTCTGAATTATGTGGGCCATGAATCCTGATGATTTGAGTTTGGGCTAGCCATTCTCTATTTCTGAGGCTGAATGGAAGTTGGTTGCATCTCTTTATGTCTTCTAAGATACAAGACAGTGAGTTTGTGATTAAGTTAGGAGGAAGTAACAGCATAATCTCACAGGTTGAGAAATTGTTCCTATGAATGAAGAGTGTGGGGTGGACCCGGACAGAAGAACGAGCAGTGTACGGTAAGTCTTAGACAGCATTGTGCTGGAAGGGACTCTGATGACTCAAGCTTTATTCTGTGTGGGGAAACTGAAGCCAAACGAGAATGTATATAACTACTGGTGGCAATTCGAGAGTCCAACCCAGGCTCATATATATTGCAGGGGAAGTAGCTCCTTGTTGCCCACCTGCCAAGGTGGATAGAAGTACTAAGCAGAATAATGTGTTACACATTATAGGTGATCACTTTAGTAAGAGTTATTTTTTAACTTCTTTCATTATTTGAGAATTTCATACAATTTTATTGTTTTTAAGCTTTGAGAGTCTATGTACAGACATTATATTAGTGATAGAAGTCAAACAACACTGTCCAAGGTCAGTCCTTAGAATATCAGTGTGACTCATGATATGAACCTTGATTAGAAACTGAGGCAACTGCGTCAAAAGGAGAAGGATGAACATTCAAGAAGGGAACAGCTCCAGGTGACCTGGGAAGAGACTCGGGGAAGGGAATGGGGGATGAGAAGGGGAGGATGAGCATGGGGAGGGAATGGGGGGGATGAGTGGGGGAGGAAATGGGGGAAGAGTAGCGAGATAGGCTTTCAAAGTCTGTGTGAATGAAACTTTCAGCCCTGACCAAGTGGTATCAGAGAGGAGCAGAGCAGGCCTGGGACCCCTCTGTGTTCAAGCTCTGTCTCTCATTGGTTATGAAGAAGACAAGAATTCTCACAGATGAATTGAGCTTCTTAATCTATTGCACCAGTGACTTTGCTCTGAACTTGTCTCTTGCACACCATGCTTTATATTTTACCAGTCAATCCGGCCTGTCAAGGCCAATTTGATCTGTCGGTCTATCCCCACAGAGTAGTAAATTCCATTAGCTTGTGAACATTGGAACATTTTAATGAATTTACTTTCTATTATATTTGATGAAAACAAAGCCCATGGTCAGACAAGTCTTCACAAAAACCCTGAGACTTCTGGGGATCTACGTGGAGTCTGTAGGACTGACAGAAAGAAAACATTATTTTTAGCATTATAGTTTAGCACCAACCATCATCCAAAAGCAACCTCCTGTAATTAATACATTTGGAGACAGATTCCCTGGCTCCAGTGATTTTCAGTAGAAATGTCAACTTTTGTCATTTTCCTCCTGATGAGTTGCATCTCTAATTACTAAGTATTCTAGAGCTGAAAATTACAAGCACTCTTTCAGAAATGGAACTTCAAAGATGATTTTGATGTTGCATATCTTATATGACCCGCTGCTTCCTTTAGAGACTGCAACATGTTTCTAAGCAGGGGTGTAAAGAGAAGCCAGAGGGAATCAGGCAACGTGTTAATCCAAAGTCTTCATCAAGTGGCCAGGCCATTTGATGCTGATGATTCTGTCTCCATTCAGAGAGAGAGAGGGTCCCTGAGGAATTCAAGCTGTTGTTTACAAGTATTCTTGTTCATTGTTCACATTTTCAGTATTTTAACAGCATGAAAATATTGCCTGCTGTGGATATCACTCTGTATGCTGTGAATGTGTTGCTCTGATTGGTTAATAAATAAAGTGCTAATTGGCCAGTAGCCAGGCAGGAAGTATAGGTGGGACAAAGAGAGAGAATTCTGGGAAGTGGAAGGCTGAGACAGAGAGACGCTGCCAGTTGCCAGGAGGAGAAGCATGATGTAAGATACTGGTAAGCCACGAGCCACGAGCCAAGGTACAGATTTATAGAAATGGGTTAATTTAAGATGCAAGAACTAGATAACAAGAAGCCTGCCACAGTCATACAGTTTATAAGTAATGTAAGTCTCTGGGTGTTTATTTGGATCTGAGGGCTGTGGGTTCGAGCGGGACTGGAGAAAACTTCAGCTACAATTACCTTTTAGTTGCTGTGTTTGAATATCTCTTCTAAAATCTGCATCAATCTCCACTGTAGCAATATTAAGATGTGTACTTTCAAAAATGATTAGATCATGAATGTGTTAATGTGGTTATCACTGGAGTGGGTTGGTCCCAGTAAAGATGGGCCTTTGAGAAGAAGATGAGCTCATCTGTCTTGTGCATGACTGTTTGCCTTTCTTCCATGTTATTATACAGCATGAAGGTTCTCATCAGAATCTAGAACTGTGCCCTTCCACCCCAGCCTTCAGATCTAAGAACTGAATCCATCCAGTTATGAGTCACCCAGAGGAGTGGTCTTGTAGTAGAAGATGGACAAGTAGTTAAGCATCTCATTGACAAGCACTGAATACACTGTTTATAAATAAGATCACTGAAATCAACAAAATAAATGAATGGATGAAAAAAATCACACAGGTCGGGCGGTGGTGGTGCACGCCTTTAATCCCAGCACTCGGGAGGCAGAGGCAGGTGAATCTCTGTGAGTTTGAGGCCAGCCTGTGCTACCAAGTGAGTTCCAGGAAAGGCGCAAAGCTACACAGAGAAACCCTGTCTCGAAAATCCAAAAAAAAAAAAATTACACAGAAAGGAAATACTACCCAACATTCTTTCTTTCTTATTATTAAAAAGCTTCTTCATGATGTCAGGGATCTAGCCTAGGGCTCCTTGTGTGCTTGGTTAATTGCTGTAGCCTGAGCTTTGTTAGTAGCCCAGGTCTTACATTATTCCTTAATAGGAAGATGTTATAGCGTAAATTTGTGACTTAGGGATTGACTGCATTGGAGAAGAAGTCCCCGGTGTTAAGGAGCCTCAGCTATAAGAAAAACCCATCCAATTGGTGTCTGACTGGGGCCCTTTGTAGCAAGGGTGACGTGGTGGAACAATGTACCAATACAAGGTCCAGGGAGGTGCTGCAGGAGTGTTGGTGGGGCAGGCTGAGGCCCATGCCTTGGCACATCTGGGCAGCTGGACTTAAAAAGCATAGAGTGGGGGTGCCAAGTCTCCAGTATTCACTTTTAATCTTCCCTGAACTGCAGAGAGGCTTAATGCCATTGGAAGGAAAAACGGTTCCATTTGCTGCATTTCTCAAGCTTTGCCTCGTTAGCATCCTGGGCGAAGCTTTTAGATGCAATGCTCTTAGTGGGAAAACAGAAAAGCTGTTATTATGCTGCCTTTAAGCCTTTCTTCCTCTTCTATTTCAATTTAGAGATTTAAAATGCCCTCTTGTTCCCACCTCTTGGCTTGTTTCACTTTTATCTTCCTAAAAGGAATAGTTGTTTAGAAGGTAAGAAATAAATCAATGGGCGATTTCTCTCCTTAAGCAACTGACAGTTGCCTTAATGTAGATAAGAAATGGATTTTTTAAAAAAATCTTGGGGGTTGTGGTAAAAGTATAAGGTAGTTCTGGCTTCAGCAGCTTAGAAGCCAATTCATTTGATTGCAGTTGTGGAGGAAATCCTAGAAATGATTCAATCAAATTATCAGTGCGTGCGTGAGTGCGTGTGTGCGTGTGTGTGTGTGTGTGTGTGTGTGTGTGTGTGTGTGTGTTGTATACTTATGTATTTGCAAGTGATTTCTCTGTGTGTGTACATGTGAAGATCAGAGGCTGAAGTTATTATCTCTATTGTTCTCCACCTTATGTTTTCAGACAGGGTATCTCACTAGATTTTTGGCATTGAGGCTACATTGGCTGAACAGTGAAATCCTGGGATCTACTGTCTTTACCTCTCAGTGCTAAGTTACAGGTCATGGTCTTCCATGTCTGGCTTTTATGTAGATGCTAGAGATCCAAACTCAGGTTTCACTTTACACACTAATCCATCTCTCCAACCTTCTAAGCTACTGTTTGTAAATGACCAATTTTAGATCAGGGAAGTATTGTTTCCAAGGTTACACAGTGAGGTGATCATGCTTCTGGGTACATTCTTCGTGACTCCATGGATCCATTGTCTTACAAACACTACTTGTGGTCATTTGTGGTTATGTTTGTGTTTATAGTACCACTCTTCTTGGATTCTATTTTATTCTCCCATCTCTTTCACTCCCTCAGACCATCTTCTTGGTTCTGTGATCTTACTTCTCCAGTCCTGCCCTGGGCATCCTCTCTGGCCTTGAAGGTTAAGTACCTGTCCTCTGTGGTGGTTTGGATGAACTATGTCCCACATAGGTTTGTGGATTTGAATACTTGGTCCCTAGTTGGTGATGGAGTTGTGGAACATTTAGGAAGTACAGCCTTGCTGGAGACATGCATGATTAGGGGCTGGCTCTGAGAGGTTCTAGCATCACCCTACTTCCAGTTCTCTACATCTACTTTCTGTGTGGTTGAAGATGCGATCTCTCAGCTTTCTGTTCCAGCCTCCTGCTGCTATGCCTCTTCTGCCATTATGGACTCTCTCCCTCTGGAGCCAGATGCCCAATTAAATTCTTCCACCTGTAAGTTGGCTTTGGTCATAGTATTTTTATCACAGAAAAAAAGAAAGAAAAGTAATGGATACATCCCCTGATTTTCAGTGTTTGGTGCCTCACTTAAGACAATTTTTTTCTTTTCTTCCAGCCCCCCATAGCTAATGCCTAACATAACAATTCAAGCTCAATAGCTACTATCCTGACTGCCTAGCTTGTCTTGTTCCTGGGTTCCTCCATTACCTAAATCATTCTCGTTGGAGTGCATTTAAGTTGCAGCTGAGAGTCTCAGCATTTCCTCCACTCTCTGATGTTCCAGCATCCTTCGGAACTTGTCATTTCTTCTTGGGAAATCTGATGAAAGGAAGCTGTGAGCAGACCGGTCCTGAGAGGAAATCACGTTAAGAGCTGCTAATGTGTTCATGTGTTAAAATCTTCTCTGAAAATGCGTAGTTTTAAAGGCCTTCTGAAAACTCTTTACCCTGAAGAGCACTGCTGGTGATGGAAATGTTCAAGCAGTCTGGAAAGTTAGTAAAGTAAGCGTGTCTCTTCACTTCGAGCCATTTGAGACCCTTTCAGAGAACAGCACTTAACACAACTCTTCCTGTTCTTAGGTGCAATGCTCCGCCAACAAGCCTGGAACTCACAGTGATGAGACCTGACTGTGGCCATCTTCTGTTGTTTGCTTGTGTGCAGCCTCTCTGTGTGCTCATGTTCACATCTGTGGGGTAGAGGTGTAACTTCCAGTTCAAACTGTTTCCTCCCGAGGCCACAGACCCCCCACTTCCTCTCCTTTCCTGGCCTCTCAAACATCCATCTTTTTCCTTCTTTTTAATAGTTTCTAACTCTGGTATGTCCCCCAAATCAGTGATCTGTTTCTTTCTTATCCCTTCAGAAGTGACCTCTAGCAGGTGGCCATTTATTCATCCTGTCACCCCTGACTCTTTCCCCAGGCTTCATATGACATTCCTATGCACTCAGATGTATTATGGGGGGAAATCAGCTACAGTGTGTGCAAAGATGTATTCACTGTCTAACCCATCACCAACTTGTTCAAGTTCTTATGCATCTACTTTGGTCAGTTGCCACTCAAACTTATGAGATGGCTCGGTGGGTAAATGGGAGCCATGCACACGTGAAGACCAATATTTGGATGCCTAGAACCTATGTAAATCCAGCAGCGTGTGTGTGTAAAATCACAGTGCTTCCACAGTGGTGTGAAGATGAGAGAATCCCCAGCTCACAGGAAAGATGTGGCAGACAAGAAGTCCTGTCTCAAAACAAGGTAGAACGCAAGTACTGATGCACAAAATTGGTGCTTGAGCTCCCCATATGCACTGTGGTATACATGTATCCAACATTCATATACACAGACATGTACATCCACTCACAAACATGTGCATGCAATACTTAACTGGTATCTTCTATGTATCTGAGAATAGAAGTCATCTCAACCCCTTTCTGTATAATCAGTAGGCAAATTGGCTTACCTGCTCTGTGTTTCTCAGACTGGTCAATTTTTCACTATTTTGAAGGTCTCTGGCATTATCTATTTTTCTTTGTTTGTTTTATGGACATCTGACAGCCAGTTGAATTTTTTGAGTACTATTTGCTACTCATCCCGCTTAAGATACTCTCGATGTAACCATCAAATTGTTTCCCCTGAAACACAATTTTATTAACATAGTTTCATCTAAATATTTTTGAGTGATTCCATCCTGTATATGATCAAGTTCTGATGCTGTGGTGTCATGTTCAAATGCCTATTCTACTTTGTCTTAGCTCCACATTTTCCCTGACCCTTCTCTGTCTTATCCACATGCAGCTCAGGTACCTCTGGCTCTGGTAGCTCATCTTTTGCCATTAATTCATTCAATATATGTACAGAGAAGTTATTGTCTGCTAGGCACTCCCTTGAGTGATGGAGGCTGAACAGAGAGCAAGGTTCTCTAGGTCCTTGACCCTTAGTCGTCAATAGTACAGAAGACAGGAAGAAGGAAAAAATGCATGGAGCAATTGTAGAAAGTGACCTACAGCACAAGGTGTTCTGTGCTCTAGAGTAGGAGAAATAGGTGGCCAGGTGATGGCTTGTGAGGGGGTGACATTGGAAGGCATATCTAAGTAAACCACGTGAAGAGTAGACTCAGGGTATGTTTTGGGCAGCAAAAAGAGCAAATGTCAAGGCTGTAAAGTCAAAAAAGCCTGATGTATGTGGGGGACTTTGATATGAGCAGAATGTCTGGAATATGGAAAAGTGGTTGAGAATGAAGGAAGAAAGGCAGGCAGCTCAGTCTTAAAGGACCCTGGGCCAAGAGGAAGGATTTGAAAGTGATAATAAAGATAGAAGAAAGCTATCAGAGGACTAATTAAGGGAGTTACCTACTGTTGTTTAAGTGCTTAAGGGATTTCCTTTCTCTCTTTTTCTCTCTTTTCATGGTTCAAGTTCATTTGGAGAAGTCACTCCTCCCAGCTCTCTCCTCCCACCTCTTGACTCCCATCCATTCTAAACGCCCAGTTCATCCTTAACTGCTGCTTACTGAGATTTTGTCTGTCTTCTTGGGCTAGCATTTCAGTCCCTCAGGAACAGTAGCTTCTCTTGTTATTCTTGTTCCCCAGAGGCAGACACACAGTAGGGCTAAGGAAATACTTCCTAATGAGATAGTGCATTTCATACTGCTTGCAGGCTGGAAGGATCAGAACCATTCAAGGGTGTTATGAATGCAAACCCAGGGGACACCCCACTTATTCTTGTGAAGACAAAAATCAAGGGCACATCAAACACTTATTTAACAATGGCCATTTGTCAGGATTTCCGTTCTTGGCAACACAAAGATAAATGAATAAATATCCTCAATTTATTACTCTCTGGATTCCAGGAGCTTAGTCATTTGTAAAATCTGTACTTCAGGTTGTAAATCAAGTTAAAACAAAATACCATTGAGATATATACAAATTTATGGTCCTCAAAGTGTGTTGATTCACCCTTTTGAATAACATGGTGACATGACCAAATTCAAACATGGAGCAAGGGCTGAAGCAATGGCTCAGCATGTAAAGTGCTTGTTGTATGAGAATGAGGACCTGAGTTCAGATCTGAGCACACTTGTAAAAGTCAGGCATTGCTATGGGCATCTGGAACTCCAGTTCAGCAGGGCAGAAGAAGGTAGATTTTAAGGGTTCATTGGGCAGAAACAGCAAGCTTCAGACTCAGTGAAGGATCCCTGTCAAACAATAAGGCTAGGAATAATAGAAGACATCTCAGTGTTAACCTCCAACTTTTAAATGCCCCAAGACAGCTGTATCTATACAGAGACAGACACCACACACACACACACACACACACACACACACACACACACACACACACACACACACGCACACAAAGGAAAAATAGCCCTAGGCCCGGTTATGAAGATTTAGAAATTATACTTACATATTTGTTTATTATCTGAAAAATTCATGAAGATTCTTTCTAGGATCCAGGTACTACTTCTTTATATTTGGGTCTGAAACCATTTCTTTTTATTCTTTCCTGTTATATGACAGCTCATCTCATGACTATTACTAAGGACAGAAGGTGCCCAATCTTATTATTACTTGATACACTGAACTGCTTTGGAACCCATTCACATTAAATCGGTGTGGACCTCTGGCCTCTGACACTCATCAATGCTACTTACTTCTTGCTGGTTATATCCTTGCTCATGACATTGCACCATCCATCACATTGCCTGTAAATATGGCTTCCAATGATGCTCTTAGATTGTTTTATGACACTCTTAATGATGACTATAAGTGCAAGTTTTCCCTGGGGCATCCAGGAAAATATGTGTGATCATTCGCTCTAATCATGTTCAGTTCACCTCTCAGAGGTTGGCAATGTAGGCGTAGAACGTCACATCTTCCAATTTCCATCTCTTAAATGCTCCATGTATTCCTAGAATGTGGTGTCTTTCAATTACGATGGTTTCTTGTTTTCCATGTATTTCTACCAGTGGGGAGGGCAGGTAAGAGGTAAGAGACCCACTTGTAGACTGGATACAAGGATCTCATTAATGTACAGATGTTTTTTACTCATCTGACATGATTTATAGCAATGCAATAGAGTGTGACACATTGGTCACATTTGGGTATCAGTTGGTAGGGTCCAAAGTCTTCGGGAGGGATAGATGCACCTATTCCATCTGGACTGCCTTTCATGTGACATGGAGCCTTTGAAAGAGGAAAGGTGGTAGACTCCCTATTCAAGTGTCAGTAGTATGGACTGCTGAGGATAAAGCATGTCTGTGACTCTTACAACTTCAAACCACTCTTGAGTACTATGGCTCAAATGTGGCATCACATAGAATAAAGACAGAAATGCATACCAAACTCATACATCATGCTCCAACCCACAAATTGGTAGTGGACCATGAGGCAGTCTAGAATCCTAAATTTGTCTTTTGTTTGGTGTGAGTCATTCCAAATCAGCGCATCAGCACCATGAACTATGTTAATGTTCTTGTGTGAAAGAAATATTCCCCCAACTAATGAGGTCTCATTGTCAAGTCTTCCTCTCAAAATAGATGACTGCCTCTAGGCTCTGAGATCACTATGTATTGTGGCTCATAGTCTGTTGAGCATCTGGTCAACCTCCTAGGATCCATGAGAGCTTTGAAAGAAGCTTATTAGCATACATGTGAACTCTGGGTTCGGCTTGGGGCTCCCCACCTAGACCTGTATTTCTCAGGAATATCTCCAACATTTGCTCCTCTAGGTAAGGCCCTTGCATGCTATTCAAAGCTGCTGCTGCCTAGAGAGCTTTCAAGTCATCATTTTATTATATGGTATGTGGAATTGTGTTCTTCAGCCCCAGATCTACAAGATTGTTACTTGGAAAGCTTATTTAAATATTCTGGTAATTTCCCCCACAGATTCTAGTTTTAGAGGTACAAGATCAGGCTTGGTCATAAGAATGCATTTTTTTAAACATTGTTTTAATGAGTGTATAAAGTATTAGGCTTCATTATGGAAACTTTGAGGAACATTTGTTGGTGCTCAGTCCTCAGTTCATTGCTCATCATGGCCTCTCTTCTGCCCTCATCTCCTTTGATGTTTCATGTGCCCTTTTGAAGTGCCTCCCCAGTAGCTCATTTCCCCTTTCTTGGTCTTCTATCTAGTCACAGTCTATACCTACACTCATACTTATTTGTGCACGTGCGCGCATGCACACACACACACACACACACACACACACACACACACACACACACTAAAATCTAGGATCCATCTATGAGAGAAAATGTTCAATTTTGTCCTTTGGAGTCTGGGTCATCTTGCTTAATATAATACTTCTCAGGTTCAGCCATTTTCTTGTGAATTTCATTTTTCTTTGCAGTTGAACAAAATTCCATTGTGTAAATGCACCACCTTTTCTTTATCCATTCATATGTTGATGAGTATCTAAGCACCTTTTCCCAGCTCCTGTGAATAGGGCAGGAACAAACATGTATGTGCAAGTATCTCCATGCTAGGATGTGGAGTTTCTTTCAAGCTCTCCAAGAAATTTGGATGTCAGCAAGGTTTGCAAATTAGAGGATAGAAAAGATCTTATTGAATCTTAGGAGGAAAGTGCTTTCAGGGGGCGGGCAGAACTGCCTTGATTATATGTGGGGAAAGTTGCTCTCTGGGGTGGATGGTTTGCCCTGTACTTAAGTAAGTGCCTTATGAACACTTGATGATGAAGAGAACCCAGAAATGTTGGTTGAATTCCAGTTATGTTTAACATGTGATTACTTCAAATCCCCCATGAAGCAGACACTTATGCAGCTTTTAACATTGCAAAGAGGACAAAGAAAGGTGTCCTTGCCCTAATGGTTCTTATTTGAATGGAGAAAGTAGACATGTGAATAAGACCCTTCAGTGAGATGCAATGATTGCTGGGACAAGGTAAGAGGAAGAACCATAGGAGAGTTCAGCTAAGTAATGGGTTTGGAGAGTATTGATAGATGCAAGGATGTAACTAGCAAAGAAGTATTATTCCCTACGAATGGATTTCTCTGATGGCAAAGGTGAATTCCATGCAAAGTAGTCAATGGCTAGTGTGTCTGGTACTGGAAGTTTGTAGAGAACATAGAATACACCATGAGGAAGCAGTGAGGAGAGAAGAGGCTGGGCAGGGCTCAGGTATGCAGGTTGTCAAGTCAGTGATGAGCTTCCAGAAGCTCAGATGTAGATCCAGCCAATGGGATCTTTAGTCCCATGAAGATGTTACCTGATTTTACCGACCAGAGGGCCTTGAATTTCAGGTTTAGAAGAGGTGGGGAGGACCTTAAGTAGAAAAGATTTTAAGAGAACATCCTAACTGGTCGGTAGTGGTACATGCCTTTAATCCCAGCACTTGGGAGGCAGAGGCAGGTGGATCTCTATGAGTTCAAGGCCAGCCTAGTCTACAAAATAAGTTTCAGGACAGCTAGGACTGTTACACAAAGAAACCCTGTCTTGAAAAACCATAAATAAAAGAGAGAAAGAGAGAGAACATCGTAAAAGCAGAGATCTATTAAAAGATACCTGCAAAAGACCAGGCAAGAAATGACAAGGAGACAACCTTTTTAGAACTTAGTGTAGACTGGTTGGAAAGTTAGTGTCTAGAACAGTGGTTCTCAACCTTTGTTTGCATATCAGATATTTACATGGTGTAGCATGAATCTTAAAAGGTCTTATTAATAAAAACAAACCTGAGGCCAGTTATTGGGGTGAATGCTGGAAGATCAGAGAAGCAGAATAAGCCATAGCTAACCTCATCTGGCCAACTTCTCA
Source organism: Peromyscus leucopus (assembly GCF_004664715.2). NCBI lineage: Eukaryota > Metazoa > Chordata > Mammalia > Rodentia > Cricetidae > Peromyscus > Peromyscus leucopus. The sequence continues at coordinate 32,394,514 of NC_051063.1, forward strand.
GGTGATCCTGTTTCCTCAGACTGGAAGACTCTGTGTCCTTATCCAAATGGATCTCAGCTGAACTGCTTCTTGAAAGCCTGAAATCTTAACCAGGATCTACTCCTTGTCCTCACACCTTAAATACCTTTCTGCTTTCTGCCATCACTTCCTGGGATTATAGGCATGAGTAACCATGCCTGGCTGTTTCCAGTGTGGCTTTGAACTCACAGAGATCCAGATGTATCAGTCTCTGGATTAAAGGCGTGTGTGCCACCATTTTCTGGCCTCTGTATCTAGTGGCTGTTCTGTTCTCTGACCCCAAGTAAGTTTATTAGGGTGAACAATATTTTGGGGAACACATTATCACCACAACATTGATTCATAACAGTATCATTTACAGTTATAAAGTAGCAACTAAATAATTTTATTATTTGGGGTTTTGGCTTAATACTGTAACTTTATGGTTTATGGTTTGTATTAAAGGGTTGCAGCATCAGGAAGGTTGAGAACCACTGGGCTAGAACGATAAGGTTTTTAGCTAGGGGTTGTGGCACTATAGACAACACAGGAAGAGAAGTTTCTAGAGAGCTGCTAGCCCTTTGGTGGGAAGATGGGTCATCCATTGGACTTTCAGGGGCCTCCTGGGTAGATCTTCAAATGTAGGCTGTGGTGTCTGGGGAGAGATGGTGATTGGAAGTGCAATCCCCTTACATTGGTGCCTCTCCAAAGTCAGTGAGGAAATTAAGAGTGAGAAATCCATTTTTGAAGAGGATTATGCTTTTTCATTAAATTCTTCAGCACAAGAGCAAAGTGAATTGCATGTCCCAGTTCTTCCTAAGAGCTTCTCGTGCTATGGTGGCTTCATCAAGATGAAGTTCTTTCTTTTATTTCTGCCCATTCATGTGCAGTCCTTTCCCCATGCTATGGAAGAGGAAAACATAACACTAAGGCCAATTTATTGCCTTAGAAATCTTCACTATTTTCTTTCTCCCCCTCCCCTTTTTTTAAAAAATTCATGTGTTTGTTTTACACCCTGGACTCAGCCTCCTCCCCCATCCTCTCCTCCTAGTCCCTCCCCTCTATCTCCTCTGCAGCTGCCCCCCCCCCAACCCCTCCTCTTCTGTTTCCATCCAGGAAAGTGCAGGTCTCCCATGAGTGTCGATAAAACATGGCATATCAAGTTGCAGTAAGACAAAGTACCTCCCCAAGTATTAAGGCTGGGCAAGGTGACCCAGTATGAGAAGTAGGGTCCTAAAAGCCAATAAAAGAGTTAGAGACAGCCCCTGTTTCCACTATTAGGAGCACAAGAGGACCAAGCTACGCAACTGTAACATATGTACAGAGGGCCTAGGTTGTCCATTCAGTCTCTGCGAGCCCCTATGAGCCCAGGTTAATTGATTGTGTGAGCCTTCCCATGGTGTCCTTGACCCCTGTGGCTCCTACACTCCCTCCTCCTTGTCTGCAGGATTCCTGAAGGCTGCCTCATGTTTGGCTGTGAGTCTCTGCATCAGTTGCTGGATAACTCCTGTATTGTGGGAATTTGTTCAGCCAATGACTTTGGGGGTACAAACCCTAGGGTGTGGTTTTCTGTCTGCATATGTGACCCCTTAAGAGCAGAGGGAGTCGAGTGGTATGCTCTCTCTTGAGTGGTGAAGACCCGTTCAGGTGGCGTGAAGCAGCATGTGATTGGTCTCAGCTTCCAAAACTCTGCAACTGGATTTACTATATCCTGTATCTGTGAGTGTATTTCTCCATTTCTTATCTTAACAAATCCCTGATACTCCTTAAACAGAGTCTTGTGGATTTTGCTAACACTCCTTTCTGATGACAGTTGTACCAGGCACCAATTTGGTCATTGGAGAAGGCCAGTTTAGGCTATTTATCTGCTATTGCTAGGAATCTAAGCTGGGGTCCTCCTGGTAGACTCTTGGGAGATTCCCCTGCTCCAGGATTCCACTAGAAAATTCTAGTTTTTGCTGGAAGGGAGTAACTTCCTGAAGGTATTAATTTTGTGTCTTATCACTGGGATACATCTCTGATACAATGATTAAGTACTCCCTCATACCCCACCAGATTGAAATGTTGCTCATCTGTTCTCAACAGACCACATATGAATCAATATGAGAGGAAAGGGAATTAGTTTGGGTTGTGGCAACATATCAAAACAAAAAAAATCATCTTTAATTTAAAAAGATAAATATAAAACGGAAAGACTTTTATCAAAACAAGTGTATACAAAATGCTTTTGCTTTTCAGTGAAGTTGAAAGAGGAAACATTAGCTGTTACAGAGGACAAGATGGTAAGGGGACAAATCTCTCTACAGAAAGAAGTCATGGGACAAATAAAATCTCAAGGAAGACACAATAGGAAGGTTGCTCTTGGCAAACACTAAGTGCACAATGTGGAACAAACTACATTGGGTCCTGAGCTGAGAAGACACATGCCAGAGATTCCTCATATCCTCCACAAGCCAGACATCTTCTCTTGTTGCAGCTGGTCATGTCTCTCATTCATATGCTTATGTACTTTTGTAGATTTTATGGGTTATATTATTTACTGATTTGCAAGAGCTTTTTTAATATGAGAGACATTAAATCTGGACACATGGTAAATTGTGTTCCTATATGTGTAACACACATTTTGTTTTTGTCTTTGAAGTTTTTGTGATGTCATATCCTGGCAGGAAATTTAATTTATTATGTATATAGTAAAATGTGCCTCATCAGCTTTTCCCTTTATGGCTTTTGGAGCTTTTAGTATGCTGATAAATGTGTTTCCCATAGAAACCTTAAAATTATTTTTGCTTCAGTATCTCCTGGGACTTTTATGATTTTCTTGTCCATTTTTTTAGATGTTTAGAAAGAAATTTATTATCAACATGTAATAAACACAGAGAAAGATGCACTAGTCATGAAATACCTAGCTTTTTACAGCCTTTTTTTAATGTTAAGCAAACTAGGATATTTATATCCTACATTTTATCTACTGAGCCATAGCAGTCAAAGCTTTAATATTTGAAGAGGAACCCTTTACCATCTACACAGAGAAACCAGTCTCAAATAAAAAAAGATATTTTGGGCTAAAGAGATGGCTTGTTGGTTAAGGGCATGGACTGCTCTTCCAGAAGACCTGGGTTCAATTCCCAGGACCCATATGGAAGCTCACAACTGTCTGTAACTCCAGTTCTAGGGGACCTGACACCCATGGCAAAACACCAATGCATATAAAATAAAAAAAACAAAATAAAAAAATAGAAAATATCATCCTGAGTGACCCAGACTCAGAAGGACAAACATGGCATGTACTCACTCATAAGTGGATACTAGATGTAAAGCAAAGGATAACCAGATTGCAGACTACAACCCACAGCTCCAGGGAAGCTAGCTAGTAAGGAGGACCCTAGGAATGACACATGGATCACCCGGTGATTGAGAAATGGATGAGATCTACATGAATGAATACTATTTTAATTTGTTACATGTAGGAATAATTTCTTATCCAACAACAGATAGCTAGTCCCTGAAAACTGCTTAAATAAAGAGAAAGCTGCTCTAAGAAATACTGGGAACTTTCAAGAATCTAATTTTAAGATGTGTTGTCCAGTATCCCCAGAAGTGGAGAGCTGGCCCCGAGCTAAGGTCAGTCTCAGCTCCTGGTGACTCCCTGGCTCTGGCTCTTGGGATTGGGTGGCCTCTCATGGCTGGTGTGTCCTGCTTCCTGCCTTACATTCTGTATGCTGATACTTTTTTGTTCTTGATTTCCAAGAACATTGGTTTGTGTGAGGTATGGGGTTAGCATGGAGCCAAATTGCTTTGATTCCCATGTTCTCTTCCCAGTGCCCAGAGGAGTATAGCTCAGCCTTGGCCCCTGCCTTCCCAAGAGAGACTCTCATCTGCTGTATAATCAGCACCAATAGGGAGTCAGGTCTCTGGGCAAAAGGTATGCTCATACTCAGAAACAGCCGGGATTAGACTAGAGTGGAAAATCTTTTTGAAAGCAAAGTGAATAACGTTTTCTCCAGACGCTGATAAACCAGCAGGAAAACGTGGAGTGCACTGGCACAGTGACTGCAATCTCTTCTGAAATAATCACTTTAGGAAGCAAATAGTTGTGCTTTATCTGGTTGCTCCCATCCTTTTAGCATTCCTGAGGGAAGAGTAACTTTATGTACACTTACTATGTTGGATAATTTCTACCAAGGGGAAGCTTTTCCTTGGGGGAGGAAGCTCCATTTATATGTGGATATATAAATTGGGAAAATATGAAGAAGTTGGTGTGTAAAAATCTCATGTCTTAGTTGGTAAAATTTCAGCCACTAAAATAAGGGTATTGGAGTTAGATGGATCCAAATTAATGCCCCGAATTTTATAACCAAGTGGCATTGGGTCTCTCTGCACCTCAGTCTCCTTCTGGTGAAATGAACATATTCTCTCTCACATAATATTTTTGGTAAGAATTAGAGTAACTGATGTGTTCAACATAGTCCAAATAGTTCCTCACACATATCATGCACTCAATAAAGTATCATGTTTCTCTGTTTTGGAGATAAGCTGCTTCTTGTTATAAAGGCTAAGCTGGCCTTAAACACACAGTACTGCCTTGTCCTTCTAAGTGCTGGGATTGGAGGTATGCACCACCATACTTGGTTATGGTTTTGTTTGGTGAATATTTTCCAGTTGAAAATTATATATAGATGTATGTAATAACTCATTGCACACATACAGAAGTGGTGACAGTATTCTATGCCTGCTATTTTTGCCTTGAATATTTAAGACTGGTTTTGAGAAAAGAAATGAATCATGCATTCGATCTCTAGCTCAATAATTTCTGTGACTCAGAGCAGTGGTTCCAGTGGGAACAGGTCCTGGAGGCAGGATGTACATGGGATCAGATAGCATGAGATATGATGGCCAAGCAAGCTTGTGGCTGGAGTAAGCTCCCCACAGGACTCCAGAGCCTTTCTTCCCCAGCTTGTTTAAATGCAAACACTACTCATTCTTCTAGGGAACTTCCAGATGCCACTGCTAACATGGTCTCCTCAAATTCTTCCTAGTTTTAAATGTGCCAAAGGGAAGCAGTGCTCTAGGACTGGTCTCTGCATTTCTTGGCTGGCAGTCGCATCACAGCAAATATAAGGATCGATAGAGTGGCTTGGTATGTCATCACAAAATGATAAAGGGCCTAAATCAGTTTTAATAATCCCTGTTAGTACTAGAGATAGTTTAGTGAAGCTTTCCAACCCAGTATTATCATCTATAAAGAGAGGTCATCATCCAACCTCGACTGGTAATTATATTGACTAGAAGTCATAGCAAAATTGATACAAAGAAAACATTTGGTAAATGTTGGGCATTTACCCACCAACCCCACAGCTCCCCAGAGTTTTCTTGAGTGCGAGCAGCAGGAAATATTATATAGAAGGATTTAGAATGTGGAGATAAACAGATAGAAAATAAAGGATAGCCTCGAGAGGGCCTGGAACCTTTTCCAACAGGCCCTGACTTGTAGCTAGAGTTTTCCTGCCTTGCCCACAGTCAGGACAAATCTTTGTCACCTGCCAGTCCCACAGCCGCTCAGACCCAACCAAGTAAACACAGAGACTTATATTGCTTCAAACTGTATGGCCATGGCAGGCTTCTTGCTAACTGTTCTTATAGCTTAAATTAATCCATTTCCATAAATCTATACCTTGCCACGTGGCTCGTGGCTTACCGGCATCTTCACTGTGGGCAAGGCAGGAAAACTCTAGCTACATAGGACAAATATGGCTTTCAAGAATATCTGACTAATAAAATAGCATTGCTAAATAAAATAAAAAACAGTCATATATTTATCTGTGGGAGCCCATTTTCAGGTTCCTCGTGGCTTTACCCAGCAGGTCCACATAGAGAGGATGATCAGGACCACGGGCCTGAGTGCAGATGTCTGAGATGGTCTGCACTTGGCTGTGTTGGGGGGAGGTTTTTTCTCCACCCCTTGGCGTCTCTATAGATACCCTGGGGCAGAGACAGTCAGTGCTGTGGGATGTTCTGTATGGCAAAGGTGTTGTTCTGATTGGTCAATAAATAAAACACTGATTGGCCAGTGGCTAGGCAGGAAGTGTAGGTGGGACTAACAGAGAACAGGAAGGCAATAGAGGAACAGCATCATGAATGACAAAGTCACTAGTCGTATGGAGTTGACACCATCAGTGCTGGGAGACAGACAATGAACACGGACATGCCAGGTAGTGATGAGTGTGATGAAGCAAAGAGCACATAGAGAGCGAAGGAAAGGAGGGAAGGGTGGGCTTGGCATTTTACAGTGATCTTTGGGGGAGACTCTGTTTGGCATCTGAGCAAATGGTGGCCTGAGGTACAGGAATAATTTTTCAGTTTCCCATTCATAACAGCTTCAGGTAGAGGGAATCATGAGGAAAAAGACCCTGGAATAGAAATGTGTGGGATTAGATAAAACACAAGAGGCAAATATAGCTGTGTAGTTGGGTAGAAGCAGAGGAAAGATAAATAGGAAAGGAAAAGAGAGGCAGAGGAAGAGGGAGAGAAAGGGAGAAGGGAAGAGGGGGAGACAGGAAGGGGAGAAGAAGGGGAGAGGGACTGAAGAAGAGAATGGGGGGATTGCAAGGGACTACATCTGTCATGGCTGTCGAACAACAGCCAGAGGCAAAGAGGAGGTGATGTGTAACAGGGAGTGCTCTAATTACAGGGTGGGCAGAGAGGGATGCTAGGAAACTAGGCGTGTCGGTTACTTTTCTTGTGATCAGTATCTGACCAGAGGGTTTATTGGGACTCACAGTTTGAGGGGGACACAGCCCACTGTGGCAGGGAAACCATAGTAGAAGAAACTGAGGTAGGTCCAGCTTGTTCTCAGGAGGGCTGTGTGCCATTCTGGTGAGAGAGCTGAAGATCAGAACCTGGAGGAAAGAGAAATAAACGCAAACTTAGATTAGCTCTCATTGATTGGTGAGGACCAGCAGGACAGCTAATTGCTCATGAGGCAAGAATGGAGAAGTGGAGAGTCACTTCCTGGCTTTGTGGTGGGTAAATAAAGACTGAGGACCTCCATGATTCTTATCCAAGCCATATTCAAGGACACACTGGTTTATTGCACTGTAGATTGCCAGGACCAATTCATGACATAAGTGTCAAGAAGTAACTTTTTTGACTAAGAACATGGGAGACTGTTGTAACTATTATTCTTAAGGTCTAGGACAACATCCTTCTACTTCAAGAGTTCTTTACACTCTCCAAGTATGGCTTCTGCCATGGTTAATCCACATCTATTCTCATTGCATTAGTGATCTGTGCTTTTTCCTCAGCCATCTGCAACCCTGTAGACCGTATCCAGCACTCTAGCCTGAGGGCACACTGTGCATCTACTCCCCTCTGGTACTTCACAGGTGATGCTGGCTTAGGAGCCATTATCATGATGTGGTGGTGTTGACAAGATAAAATACCCCTTTGATGATGGCATCATTTCTTGTCTAATTGCCACCCAAGTCAATCATCTGATGAAATTTATTTTGGCTACTTATTAAAATATCTAAGTCTCTATTTTTCATTTTGTTTAAGACTATAAATTCAATTTTTAGCATTTTAATAAAATTTTGTAAGTATAAAAATATAAAAAGCATTTTTATAAAAACTAAAGGATAGAAAAGCTATTTATATGAAAAAAATCCCATAATAATTTTTGAAGTACAGTATCATGTATACAAGGCCGGACTAAAACTTGCTGTATAACCTGGGATGACCTTAAACTTCTGATCCTCTAGTCTCTGCCTTCCAAACTCTGAGATAACAGGTGTATCCTGCCATGCCCAGTCTCATGTTAATATTTGGAGATGTTGTCATGGAATTAAAAAAAACTAAGCTCTTCACAAGCATCTTATGAGGAGGCCGTTATATAAGCTCCTCCTGTTTGGGTATTTAAGCATTTTCTCATATTATTGATGTTGTGGTAGAAGGATACTCACTGATCTGTTTGGGAGGCATCCAGGCAGTGGTACCAGGTCCTGGGCTCGCTGCATGAGTTGGCTGTTTGAAACCTGGGACTTATGTGGGGACGCTTGGCACAATCTGGGAGGAGGGAACTGGACCTGCCCGGACTGAGTCTATTAGGTCGATCTCAGTCCTCGGGGGAGGCTTTGCCCTGGAGGAGGTGCCAATAGGGGGTGGGCTTGGGGGAAAGAGAGGGGGCTGGAAGGGGGAGAACAAGGGAATTTGTGGCTGTTATGTAGAACTGAATGGTACTGTAAAATAAAAGAAAAAAAAGAAAAAAAAACAAAAAAGAGTACTCACTAATTTCATAAAATTCTATATTACACATATGCTAGAATTAATGTTAGTTTCCTTAATAATGAACCTTCATTATTTTGTTTGTTATTACAAGTAACCTAACAGTAAACATCTCTCCCTCACTTGTTATCTATAGGTGTTCCTCGAACTGGAACTACTGGGTCAAATGGCGGGGCATTACTCATACTCTGTATGTTTATTGCTGAACAAATATTTCTGAAGTGTTTTTCAATGCATCCCCCTTAACCCAGGTTAATGTCCAGTATTTGATAAAAAAAGTCTGTGCTGCTTTAATTCACATTTTTAAATGGATAATGTCAAACATACACTTAGGTTCTTGCTACCCATTTCTCCTTCATTTGCTGTAGTGTTTGTTCATGACGCTTAGACTTAAGAACCTAGGATTCTAAACATGGCTCAAACATTTATAGTCTTTGTAGCCCTAGGACGTTGCATTTCCAAACTCTCATCAGTGGAATGAGAAACATGTTATGTGTGCAACACTGTCTTACTATAATGCTTAGGAATATCAAGCCCCCATCCTGTACACATAAATCCTTGAATGCCTAGGCGTGGGGATTTCCAGGGTGGGAAAGAGAGTACTCTGTTCTTTCCTGTCTTTGGCTGATTTTCGCTTTGTTTTTATTAAGCATGTAAAAGTGACAAGAAGAAAAACAGCAACAAAAATAAAGAAGGACACAGGACATGCTGTACTGCTATCCAGCCTTGCCTATGGGTGGGAGTGTTGCGGTACCAGGCCATACATGTGCTAGGTCCCACAATGCACAGAGAAGCGGTGGCTACAGCATACCCAGCAATCACAGATTGCACCCAGATCCTCTTGGGTAGGACCCCAATTCTACTTTCTATTTAGTCACCATGTGGCTAATGAGTTCATGACTTTATGGCGTCCTCACCTGTACCACTGTTCCCCAGGCCTCCTTGCCACACACCAGGAGAGCTGCTGCACCTCTTCAGTGCATCTGGAAGTTGCTGTGGCAAGGGTTCCATCAGCCTTCTTTGTGCCTGATCTCTATTCTTATCCTAATACTATGTCAGCAATTACTTATTGTTATCCTGCCTCTGCTCCCTCCATGGAGGCAGCTCCTCTCTCCTCTTTCTCCATTCTCTAAAATACCACAGCACAAGGCTGTTGTATAAAAGACATTCACTTGGGGGAAGTGGTCACAAAGAGCTTGCGATTCTAAGCACATAAAATGAGTTAAAATCCACAAGGAAGCATCATCACTATTTCTGGGTCCGTTCTTGCTCACCAGAAACTTTTTGATTTAATCTCTGACTCTCAGATATCAGTCAGGTCTTTCTGTTCTGCTGGAGATGGGTTTCCACATCTTTGCACTCCTGGCCTTTCAGGAAGCATGATCGTTTTGATGTGGGACAGTCCCATGAACTGAAGAATGATTGACAGAATGCCTGTTCTGCCAGCCGGATGCTGTGGGCATGTCTTCTCCAGCTGCTGCAGGCAGACATTTCTCTAAATCTTGCCAAATAACCCTGAGGGGAACCTCATCCTGGCCTGAGAAGCAGAGAATTGGCTTCCCTTGTTTTCATTACAAAACAAAACAAAACAAAACAAAACAGAACAAAACAAAACAAAAAACTTGAGTCTTCAGGTCTCTTATCTTTCATGAGAATCCTCAAGATTCCTGCTACAGTTTAATTTCTGGTGTTAATCTCATCGGAGGCTCTTGGGCTGCCCTGTGAGTCAAAAAGAACTTCACCAGGATATTTAGTTGCACTAAACACAAGGCAATCTGTTGAGACTCTATCCTTAGGAATAAAAGAATGTGTAGACCTTGAAATGCTGATTTTTTTCTTTAATTTATGTAGGATCTAATGTGTGTGCATGTGTGCTTGCTTGCTTGTGTACGTGTGTGTGCTCATGCACACGTACGCATGTGTCTGTTCCTCTTACCTCTGGCTATTAAAGGCACAGATTGACTTAGTGATTTCTAATGGTTTCTTCACATAGTTCTAACAAGTTCTGGTTGGAGACTTGCTATATTCAGAAACCTTTACTAAGCATTATAAAAGGGATGCTGTTTAATAATCTGGCTCTTCCTTCCTCTGAAGGTTCTGGCATTTCCTGACTCGAGGTTTCTGGGGGTCTCCTTCTCAGGGCCCTACAGTAGAGAACTTCCTTGGAACCTAGAGTCCATTTCTTTGGGCATATTTCTTTATTTTGTTGATGTGTCTCACTAGCAGGGATGATGAAGGAATTCATTCATGAGTGTTGAATCATGCACTTTAGAGTCAGCTGTAAGAAGGGGAGAGAAAGCTGCATCCACCATCCAAGCCATAGGATTCTTGACAGCACAGAGCTTCCTTCCTTTGTTAGCTAGCTGGCATGGGGCTGCACCTTGAGAAGGCCCGGCAGCAACTGAATATGTATCAGGATCTCAGTGGCATTTCCTAATTCACTTGTATTTTGTTCCTATCCTCAATTTCACGCTCTTATTCCCACTTACAAAGCTTTCTCTTAAATTATTATCATTCCATTTCTTAGAACAGTAAACCTGTGCGTTACAGACCCAATTCTGCTGTCTTTTCTTGTACACACCGAGGAGCAATAGGCTCTTGTGACAGTCAGGGAAGTGCTGTTTGGGAGATGCCAGAGCACTCCCCCACAGGCAGCCCAGAGGTTCGAGATGGGTGCTTAGCTTTTGTTCTCTTTACCTTTCCTTAACAGTGCAGAAAAATACACCTTCCCTTCCTTTGCTGAATGGAGAGTAGGAGGAAGATGATGTTTGTAAAGACAGACTTGGAGAAGTTGGAAATAGCAATGTTTTCTTTAGATTAACTGTAGCTTCTTGTGATGTGTGTCCACCCTCATACTGGGTGTTCATGCTGGGTGTGCACGTGTCTGCGTGTGTGCATGTGTGTGTGTGTGTGCGCGTGTGTGTTTGTGTTTGTGTGGAGTCCAGAAATCAGTGGTTCATGTCACATATTTTCATCAATTACTCCTCACCTTATTTTTGAGTCAGAGTCACTCATTGGACCTGGTGCTCATTGATTTTTCTCAGACTGACCACCCAGTGAGGCCCAGGGTTCTTCTGTCTCTGCATGGCCAGCCCTTGGATTACAAGAAGAGTATCACAGTGACCAGCCTCTTAGGTGGATGCTAGGGATCCACGATTCACACATGTGCAGCAAGAACTTTACAAACTGTGCTGTCTCCCCATCCCTTAGGACCCATTTCTTGACTCAGTCCCTTTGAATCAAGCCTGGCCCTAGCCTGCTTTCATTCCCTGGACCTGTACATCTATTGTTTTGTTTTGTCACTTGATAAGATCACAGGGTGAGGTTCTTTGATTGCCGGCTGTTATACTACACTTTCAGGGTATTGACCATTTGAATTCCTTCCCAAGTCTGTTTTTCTTTCCCTTATGTTACAAATGAGGAAACCAAGACATAAGGTAATACATCTCATATCCCCACAATGGACCACCAGTGAGCAATAAAAAAGAGCAAATTGTTGACATGGGCTTTGTCATGGCTGAGCCTGGTGCTGACTGAAGCCTGTTTTTGTGCCCTGTACCAGGAAGGCATCTTGGGTTTTCTCTTGGGAAGCTCACAGGTGTAAGGTGCTCTTGTTCTCTGCCACCATTAGCTCCTGGCTGCTATGCGTAGCCACCTGGCTTTCAGGGTGTGATTTCAGTGACCTTGGCTGGATCTGTGTGTGGAGGGACCCTCTGAGATGGGAATCAACATTCACTAGTACATGGCTACAGTTGTCTCTTGCTCTTCTTTTAAAAAATTAAATTAAAAAATATGGATATGTGGGTGTCTATGTCGGATTTTGTGAACATGAGTGTAGGTACTCATGGAAGCCTGTAGAAGGAGTCAGATCCCCTGGAGCTGGAGTAACAATTGGTTGTGGTGCTGGGGACCCAACTTGCATCCTCTGCAAGAGAAGTATGGCTTTATTAGCTTCTGAGTGTAGCACAAATCTTAAATAGTCTTATTAATTAAAAAACTCAGTAGCCAGGTATTGGGGTGAATTCTGAAAAATCGGAGAAGCAGAACAAGCCACAGCTAACCTCACCTCGACAACTCCTCATTGGATCCTGTTTCCACGAATCTTCAGACTGAAAGCTTCTGAGTCCTTACCCGAATGAATCTCAGCTGAACTGCTGCCAAAAGCCTAAGAGCTTAAAAGGCCCTAGTTCCTGGTCCTCATGCCTTATATACCTTTCTGCTTCCTGCTATCACTTCCTGGGATTAAAGGCATGTGTCTTTTCTAAGCAAGACATGAGATCTCAAGTGCTCGGATTAAAGGTGTGTGCCATCATGCCTGGCTGTTTCCAGTGTGGCCTTGAAAGCACAGAGATCTGGATGGATCTCTGCCTCCAGAATGCTAGGATTAAAGGTGAGTGCTACCAATGCCTAACCTCTATGTTTAATACAGTGGTTGTTCTGTTCTCTGACCCCTAGACAAGTTTATTGGGGTGCACAATATATCAACCACAGATGAGCCATCTCTCCAGCCCTCCCACTTTTTTTTTTACATGCTTCATATTCCTACATGGATTTCTGTCCCTTGGATTATAAACTAGTTCATGCAAATGCAAGTTACAGCAGCAGAATACTGTCCATAATGTCCATTTCCTCTTTGAAGAATGAAGTTTCTAAACCTGAAGTATATTAAAGCTATGTGCTATCTATCCTGAGACAAAAGCTAAAATAAAAACTCTTTAGAAGACTGAACTCCCCATCCTGCTTGTTCTTAACCAGAAATCATCTTGATTTAAGTAACAGGAAACTTGGTCCAAAGACACAGAAACATAATATATATGAAAGGTCCAGGAACATACCTGCTGCAGGAATGGCTATATCCAGGTGCTGGAAGTATATCATTGTAGCTATTCTCTCCTCCTGAACTTGTTTTTGTTGAGTTTGTCTCAAAGGAAGGCATTTCTTCCCTGATGAGAAAAGTCAGAAGCTTGCTATTCAAAGTCTTTCATTGTATTTTTCCCCTTTTCTTGGAAATTTCCAGGCCAATAAACTGAGAAAAGTGTTTCAATGTTACTGGGCCTAGTAGAAGCTAAGCGAGAAAAGACTTGAATGCAGAGAAGGATATCAACTGCTCAGCTGCTCGGGGTCCTTGCTCAGGCCACTTGCAGCTCTTTTTGATCTGTTCCTGCTTGCTCCCCCTGGCTCATGTGGACCTCAAATGCCCTCAGTGTAAGAGCACTGTGTTGGAAAGAAAACAGCCCCTAGAGGGAGTGGCACTATTAGGAGGCATGGCTTTGCTGGAGTAGGTGTGGCCTTGTTGGAGGAAGTGTGTCACTATAAAGGTGAGCTTTGAGGTCTCCTACATGCTCAAGCCACACCCAGTGAAACAGACCACTCCCTCTTGCCTATGAGTCAAGATGTAAGAATTTTCCGTTCCTTCTCTAGCACCGTGTCTGCCTGCATGCTGCCTTGCTTCCCACTATGATGACAACGGACTAAACCTCCAAACTGTAAGCAAGCCCCGGTTAAATATTTTCCTTTATAGGACTTTCCGTGGCTGGGCGGTGGTGGTTCATGCCTTTAATCCCAGCACTCTGGAGGCAGAAGCAGGTGGATCTCTGTGAGTTCGAGGCCAGCTTGGGTTACAGAGTGAGTTCCAGGACAGGCTCCAAAGCTATACAGAGAAAACTTGTCTTGAAAAACAAAAAAAACAAAAACAAACAAACAAAAAAAAAAAGGTTGTTGTGGTCATGGTGTCTCTTCCCAGCAATAGAAACCCTAAGTAAGACAAGCTTGAAAGAATATTCCCCAGTTTTCACTGAGTCTGATTTGAATTATTTAATTGGAAGTACCATCAAATCAGCATGGGCAAGTCAAAAATCATGTAGGCACTAGAGCTTTAAAACCAACACATGGGACTGTATTGGTGAAATTATTAAGGCCACTCCACGTAGTTAAAAGGGAGGTTTATTTAGTGGCGTAAGTTACAAATGAAGGGATAGGTCTGGGAAAGACGTAGGGCAGTTCAGCAGTGTTCTCTGGAGAACTCTGCTCGGTCTACCTCCAGTGTCCAGGGTCCAGGAACCAAAAGAGGCGACACATCCAGATCTCGGGTCTTCAGGGTCCTCTCTTGGCCCCGACTTATAGGCGTGACAGTTACCTAAGCCTCAGTGGAGGTTGGAACTTCTAGATCAAAGCTGGAATGGCTACCCACTACAAGACTGAGCCTGTGAGCCTTCAAAAAGTGTGGTCTCTGAAATCCTGACACTGTGGGATGTTCATCACACTGGCCTCAAGCTTTGAAAAGACTTCTGGCTGTGCAAAAGGTACACTGATTTGCAAGTCGTGTCTTCACAGTGACACACATCTGCAGAAAGTGGCTGGTGTCCTGAGAAGATGTCATGTTCCCCAATAGGACAGGAATGATTAACCTTCTCCATGTGGCAGGTAAGTCACATTTAACACGGAGAAAGAGGGAAGTGATTAATATGGCATTCATTATCAGTCCCAGTGATTAAGCTCTAATTGTTGCTGTGACTTTGAACATGTATTATTCTGCTATCCTTGAATAATTGTTAGTAAAAGGAGAGGATGGCGTCCTCTCATATGTCTGGCTTTGCTGAGTCCTTGACGTGGCCTTGGGGACTTGACCTGACTGAGGTGGCTAGGGAATGAGGACAGACAGATGGACCCACAGAAAAGCTGGGATCAGGTGGACTAGGCTCTCTAATGGAGAAACTTTATTACATAGAGTTGGGTAAGGAGGTGGAGTAATTGCATACATATGAACAAGAAGACAAGCTTATCAATACTGAGAAACAAGGAGGCAGGGTTATGGTACACAGCTGGATCAATGGGACAGGTTTAGCTAATCTTGGTAGGAGCAGTCTTGATAGGGGGATAGTTTCCAGGCCATAAATATCCTGGGGAAGAAGGCTATGGTGGACATTTTCTGCATATACTGTCAACATCCATACATGGGCCAGCAGATGGCTTTGCCATCCCTCTCAGCCTTACCTCAGAGGGTTGGAGGCTTTCCCATTTTTCCATGGGTTTGAGGCTATGATCCTTGACATGGCTGTGCCCATGCCAACAACACATTCAGTCAACTCAATGGTTTCTTTGCTCCCCACAGGGCTCTTTCCAGGAAATGTGGAACTTTTTACTTCTTTGACAATGGGAAATCCAGATGAAGTCTCATAATGATTGGATAGAGAGCTTTGACTTGCCACACTAACTTTAACTTGATATGCCCCGGAGAGAGCAATTATTTTCTCTAGGGTGGTTACTGTACCTGGACTTTATATTACCTTCTCATGCAGAGTCAGAGGGCTAAATGGAAGAGAGAGGAGATGAAGGAGTCCAGCTTTGTCAGAGGTAGGCTTTGTGATGAGGGTGGTAGTTCCTCTGAGTGGCAAAGAGAGGTGCAGTGGATTCTAGTCAGAATGGATTTCCAAACACAATCTCTTCTTAGAATGTGGACATCTGCAGCTTTGGGGAGAAGAATCGCTAATTCTTCTTTTCTTCTGAGCCTTTTTGAATTTTATTGGCTTTGTAGTAGACCAGCCCCCGCACATATATTTACCCCAAGAAGTGTGTACACTAATGATGATGCAGTGTATGTGTATGTGTGTAGCTATACATAGAGTGAAGTTAGTTTTTAAGTAAGGCTAAGACTCATGACCATCCTGCTATCCAATCTCATGTATTCCTGTCTTGTATATTCCAGTCTCCTTTATGCAATGGCTTGTGAGTTGGCTATAGGTTAGAGACCAATGCCTATCAGGAAGTACTTAATTCATCTTGCTGGTGAAATGGACTAAGGTGGCATATTTTTGATTCTGATTTATGAGCTTTTTTTTTTTTTCTATTTTGATAGTCTAATACAAGTTTAATAGAAAGGCCTTCCAGATACCTCAGGGTCAGAGTGTCTAGTGAATCATTAGTTCACTGGTCTCATCTCTTCCATCACAGCTACTGGGACTGATTTGTTAGGGGGTGCAAGAAGTTAAAAAATGCCTCTGATGAAAGTGTGACCTTAAGAAATGAATAAAACAGGGTTTGGGATATGGCTCAGTTGATAGAGTGCTCACCTAGCATGATGAAGCCCTGGGTTCAGTCTTGAGCATTGCATAAACCTGGCATAGATGGGCAAAGCTATAATCTCAGTACTTGGGAAATGCATGCAGGAAGAACAAAAGTTCAAGGTCATTTTTGGTACATAGTGAGTTCAAGGCCAGCCTGGGCTATGTGAGAACTGTCTCAAGAAAAGAAAAGCCAAGGTTTTCTTTGAGTTCTCGAAACTAAAGGAAAATGCTGTTGAGGAGCCTGGCAGCATGCCAAGCTCCCACCATTTAGCATCCTCCGCTAAAAGGTGTCCTTTGAAGCAATAACCTTTTAAAAATTAACAGCCCTGTCCCCACACAGCACTTATTTTTTTTTAAAAAATGTCACTCTTCATCTTTATTTAAATGGTACAACACTTTTAATGATGAAAGGCAAGGCAGAGAAAAAAATAATAGCAAAAGAAGGGAGAAAAAATAAAAATAAAGAAATAAGGCAATTTCTTTTTAAAAGACCCATTTTTTCAAAAGAAATCTTGTTGATGCAAAGGATTTTGGGGTATACTGGGGATGGTGTAATGTGGAGAGGGGTGACTTAATTTTGTGGGGAGCTTCTTGAAGAAAACCCTAATATGCCAGCTTATTTAGGGATTCTGGGGAGGAAGGCCAGTACCTGGGTCTTGGTGGTCATGTCTTACCAGGGCCTGTTTCTTACCAGGGGACTTGGAAAGTGCCCTGAAAGCAAGGCAGTGTTCCTTGTGGTGAGGCATTCCTCCAGGATGCCTGCCTGAAGGACATGCATGGCGAAGGCTAGGGGAGACTCTCAATCTTTGCTCTTTCTCATTCTTCCAAGGTGAATCAATAGGTTTTCTTTAAAATGTAGCAACTGAAAACTCCCAGTTGGAAGGCAGACATTCATTAGGAGGGTTTTTAAGCTAAACCTTTTCTTTTTTCCTTTTTCTACTAAAATACCATGCTATATTGATCACCTACTTCCTCCACTGTTTCTTAAGCCCCAGGCTGATAAGTTGGTAAATACTAGCCATTAGTTATGTCTGCTGGCAGAGGAGAAGTGATGATCCATTTTGTCTTAAGAAGGCAGCCAGAAATAGGTCAGTCCAAGACCGAGCTCTGTGGACAGGACCCCTGGAGGTGATGGGCTGTCTGCTTCTATATTGGATGAACAACCAGGATGACATTTGGGATACTGGGAAGTGGGGATTTTTAAATTTTCTTTTTAAAATTATTTCTTTTATTCTTTGGGGTTATAATTACACTACTTCCTTCTTCACTTTCTTCCCTCTACATTTTATATTATTGATACGGTAATAGGACTATTTCTTTAATATCTTTTACTAATTCTCATTCTCTCTCTTTGTGTGTGTGTGTGTGTGTGTGTGTGTGTGTGTGTGCGCCTGCTATGTCGTGCATATGGAGATCAGAGAGTGCAGTATTTGGTTCTCTCCTTCTACCATGGGTCCTGGGAATCCAGTGCAGGTCATCAGGCTTGGTGGAAGGTGTCTTTATGTGCTGAGTCATCTTGCTGGCCCCTAATAAAAATTCTCTTGAGTGCAATCTTATGGATATTCTCTAAATCTAGAGAAATATGGAACAAAGAGCATCTCATGCTTTTGTTTCTTGACCTTGTATACACACACACACATACACACACACACACACACACACACAGAGTTTTGTGATTTCATGGAAGGGAACGAGCCTGTCTTGGGGAACATACTCTCTGGAGTTCTTTATGAAGCCTTTCTTTGTGGTTCAGGGAAGAGCCCTCACAGATCAGCTTTGTTGAGATGCCACCCTATCTTCTGGCTCAATGTTGTTGATGTGGAAGGAACACCAGGAAACCATGTTTTAAAATCTTTAAACAATATATAGAGCAAATTCACAGCACATGCAGTGAGCAAACACGTTTCCTTTTCCCAGCCACGGCCTGTGGCTTCTTTTCTGTCTTTATGCCATGAGTCTTTGACTCTCAACAACTGGGCATCTTTTCATGGGCATCTTTCTTTAATGGTTCTTCAGTTTTGTCTTTATTCATTGGAGTTAGCACTTTCTTTTCCAATAAAGAGTGCTTTTTATTGAATTAATATGTATTTCAGTTTATTCTGGCATTCATAATAAAATAACATAGATTGTGTGGCTCAAACAACATAAATTAAGTCTTTAAAGCTATGGAGGATGGGAGGATTAAAAACCAAGGCTCCAACATTTGGTATATGATGAATGCTGCTTTCTGGTCCATTAAAGGTACCTGCTACCTGTATCTCACAGAAAGAGAAACAGACTTGAACCTCTTCATGGGAGCAGTTACAAACTTATCTTGCAAAGGGGATGTGAAGGATGATAATTATTTTTATATTTGAAATAGCTTTGTTCACATATCACTAACATATTTTGCTGGATAGTTTTTCTCTACTTGACTCAAACTAGAGTCATTTGGGAAGAGGGAATCTCAACTAAAGAATTGCCTCCATTAGATTGGTTGGGTATACCAGAGAGGGCATTTTCTTTTCTTCTCTTTGTTGTTATTATTATTATTATTATTATTATTATTATTATTATTATTTTACACTCCAACTTCAGTTTCCCCTACCTCCTCTCCCCCTAGTTCCCCCAAGACACCTCCCCTCTACCTTCCCATCTACTCCTCCTCCATTTCTCTCTATAAAAGGGCAGGCCTTCCATGGATATCAACCAAACGTGGCATGTCAGAGGGGGCAACTCTTTAGCTGGTGATTGATGGGGAAGGGCCTAGACCACTATGGGTAGTGTCTGGGCATGTGGTCCTGGATTGTAAAAGAAAGCAGGCCCAGCAAGCCATGGGGAGCAAGTCAGTAAGTAGTATTTCTCCATGGCTTTTGCTTTGGTACCTGACTCAGGGTTCCTGCCTTGATGGACTGTAACCTGTAAGTCAAATACACCCTTTCCTCTACCAAGATAACTTTGGCATCCTAGTGATAGAAATCAAATCAGGACAGTCTTCCAGTGGCTCATATTGAATCTATAAAAGCTGCTAAGTTCTTATATGCCTCAACGCTGTGAAACTAGCTAAGATTTCCTCCTGCCCCTCTGTAGTTCTCTCCTCCTGTTCTCCCCCATCCCTAGACAGCCACTGATCTACTTTCTACTATTACAGATTCATTTGTATTTTCTAGAATTTTAAATTTCTATATAGATGTAGTTAAACATTAGGTGCTTCTTTTCCTGGCCTTGCTTGCTCGAGCTACTTTCAGGCTTTTCCATGTTGAGATATTACAGGACATCCTTTTTATTGCTGTGTTTCCATCGTGCAGATATAAGACCTTATTTACCTCTTGATAGAAATGGTGCTTTTTCAGTGCAGGCTAATACAAATAAAGCTGCCATGAGTCCTCATTTGCTGGTGTTTGGTTGGATATATGCTTCCATTCCCTCCAAGGTGAATAGCTGGGGGTGGGATGACTGGGTTGTAAAGTAAATTGATGTCTAAGTTTTAAGAAACTGCCAAACTGTTCCCCAAAGTGATTGTAGCATTTCCCGTTGCCACCAACAATATATGAGTGTTCTGGTTCCTCTAATTCCTAACTGTTGGAGTAGGGGATGCTTTTCATTCAAGTTTCTCTGACGCAGATACTGGATACTTGATGGTTGATCTTCATAGTCATTATGAGCATCAGGAAATTACAGCATTGTGTGTATCTGTGAAGGTGTTTCCAGACAAGCAAGAGCCACCCTGGATGTGAGTGGCTCCATCCCATGGAATTTGGTAAAAGGAGAAAGCCATCAGGGCTCTGATGTCCACACTCTCTACTTCCCGGCCCACCCGTGACATGGGCTGCTGTATCATATCATTCCTTTCCCACCAGAATGCACTGTCCCCTGTGAAACTAGGAGCCACAGTCAAGTCCCCTTCCTCACTCGGCTTCTGGCAGGGCTTTGGTCATGGAGGTAAAGACTTATTTAGGGCCTAAGGCATATATGTGAGTTCTAGACAACTTTCCTTTATGATTGATCACATAGAGTACCCTTTCCTCTCGTTCATCTGCCACTGGTGTGTATTGAAATCTGTTCATTTTCTGAAGTGTTCACTTGTTATTGAGTTCTAACTGCTTCTTATCCATTGTGTCTCCAATCAAAGAAAAACCTTGAAAATATTTTCTTCTAATGTGTAGGCTTTCTTTTCATTGTGTGTTGTGTGTTGTGTGCTGTGTGTTGGGTGTGTGTGTGTGTGTGTGCTCGCTTAGGATGTATGTGAGTGAATGGCTGCATGTAGGTGGGTACATGCATACCAGAGCTCATGTAGAGATCACAGGGTCAACCTCAGCTATTGGCCATTGCTTTCCAACTTGTTTGAGGCAGTGTCTCTGTGCTGTTTGCTGATGTGGGGTGTTTCTTGGGCTAGTTGACCCATAGATTCCCAGGGGATTCTCTTCTCTGCTACTTATCTCTGAACATTGGGATTACAGATGCATGGTGCTGCACCAGCATCACATAGGTCCTAGGAGTTCACACTCAGGTCCTCACACTTGTAAGGCAAGTACTCTACACAGGTCCTAGGAGTTCATACCAGGTCCTCACATTTGTAAGGCAAGCACTTTGCAAAGGTTGTAGGAATTTGCACGCAGGTCTCGTATGTGTTAAGACAAGGGCTTTGCATACTGAGTCACCATCTTGCCATTCTCCTAATTTTATGTTTTCACTTTCATTTTGTTTTGAGACAGGGTCTTAAATTTTAGCTCAGGTTGGCTGAGACTCACTATCTTGCCAAGGCTGTCCTCAAACTTCCAGTCCTCATGACTCAGTCTCTTTCATGTTGGGATTATGAATGTGTACCATCATACCCTGCTTTTTAACTGTGTCTTTTGAAGAACAAACATTTTAACTTTATTGAAGTCCAATTCATCAATTTTATGTTTCTTTTTCATGTAGCTAAAACTTTCTTCTTAATCCAAATTCACTACAACTATCTCTTTTGTGTTCTAATGATGTTTATAGTTTTCATCTAAAGTTTATAGCTTTAGGTGCTACAATTATTTTGAGCTGGTTATATATGGTGTAGATACCCAGTTCTTTTAGCATCATTTGTCACAAAGTTGCACATTAGTGTGTGGCACTGTTCTTAAATTTTACTTCGTTTCATTGATGTATTTGTTTATCTATATGCTAATACCACATAGTCTGGCTTACCACAGCTATATCATAAAATTGAAACAAGAAAGAGTTAGTTCTATGACTTATGTCTTTTCAAAGCCATTTTGCCTTCTTGTGGTGACGAGATTCCAGCTGAATACTTGAGGGAATGCTGTGAATCTCTGGGACACCCTCTCTGGGAAGCTTTCTCTCATCCAGGACTCTATCCTTGGACCTCTAGTTGTCTTGGGAGATTCTCTCAATTCAGTGAACCAGCCCCTCCAGGGTTCCTCTTGGCCCAGTAAGCTAGCACCCTCTAAGGCAGGGTGCTAGGTCAGGTCTGAGACCCACTTCCTGTACCCTCACAACTGCATTTGTAATTGCTCTGTGTTGCTCGATGCCCAATGTCATGCTCATATGTTGTGTGTGGGTTTGGGTTATTTCTGAATGGAAGGTAAAGTTGTTATCTAAGAAACAAAGAACACAAATATGGATATTTCATATACATAGTATACTAGAGGAAATGTCAGATAATTTAGTGTTCTTAACTTTTCTTTTGTTTTAAAGCTGACTTTCGCTATGTAGGTGTGGCTGGCTGGGTATTCTCTATGTAGACTAATCTCATTCCACACTTGAGGCCTTCCTCTTGCTTCTGTCTCCCAAGTGTTGATATTACAGCTCTGTGCCACCATGGCCAGCCATTCTTGTATTTCATGCCTGCTTTCCTCATTTGTGTTTTCATCTACCCTGAAATTTTGAAATAGTGTTAAAAGACTTGGCCGGGTGGTAGCTGAGCCCAAATGGAGAAACAGAGTCCCAGCGTCCGGTAACTTGTGAGTCTATGAGGAGTTTGGACAGAGCAGGCACAGCATGGGACAAGTTGTTGAGGATGCTGTTGGTTTGCTCATCCTACCAAACAGGAAGAAGTCATTGTGTCTACTTTGTTTGGGAAACTGTGAGCAGTTTAGCCCAGAGAAGTGAAATATATGTGATAGGCAGGATGAAGGAGAAATGGGGGCAGAGGGGAGCTGTTAAAAAAACACACACACACACAAAAAAACGAAGATAGAGAGCCACAGGCAATCCAGACCCAGTAGCCCAGCACACTGTGCTAGACTATTTGGACCAAAAATGACAACAATTGGAGGCTGATTCACCAAAGGACTGTGTCGGTGTTCAGTTCATCAGGAGCATGTTGGGCTAGTCTTGCGGAGGACCTTGTATGTCCCTGTATATTGATTGAAGTAGAAGAATAGCAAAGTTCATGAGCTATTTGAAGGACAGCAAGGAGGGGGTAAGGGAAGCAAGGGTTTGAAGGAACAAAATGGAGGGAGTAAATGAGGTAATTATATTATAATCTCCAATATAAAAAAATTAAAGTATGTAGGATTCCTTATCCCCTAGAACTGGACTTACAGACAGCTGGCAGTCTGTGCAGATATACATGCAGGCAAAACACCAATGAACATAAAAAAATTAAAAAATTAAAGTATGGAAATGTAAATTCTAACTCTATAATTTTATGATTTAAGAGATATTTTTTGATAAAAAGAGGACAATAAAAATATTATTAGTATTTCATCTAGCATACCCAGTAGTTAAATGACATTAGTGTTAATGCGACATGACTCTCTGTAGATGAAATTCTAAACAGTCTTAGTAAATAAGAAATACAGAGCCAAATACAGGGGTAATAGCCAAAGAGATCAGAGAACTAGCAAAGAGACACTGACTACCCTTTAGCTTACCACCAAGCTGTAGTTTCCCACACGAGAGAGCTTCTTCCTGCCTAACCTGTGCTTTTATTGCTTTCCTGTTCTGTCTTTTTCATTGGCTCTAAGCCCAGCCACATGACTTTCTCATCACTGCCTGTCTATACAAACCTCCAGGTCTTTATGGTTGGTACTGGCATTAAAGGCTTGTGTCACCACGCTTGGCTGTGTCCTTGACCACACAAAGACTCTGCCTGCCATGTGATTGGATTAAGGGCGTGGGCTACCATCGCCTGACTTCTGTTCCTGGCTCGCTATGACCTCTGATCTCCAGGCAAACTTTATTTATTAACATACAAATAAAATCACATTTCAGCACAATTAAAATATCACCACAACTCTCTTTCAGGAACTATTCAAATTTGTTCAGCCAAACTTTTAAAGAAATACAAAAGTATAATAGCAATCAACTGTTTCTTCTCTCTCCTCCTTCCTTCATCCTGTAGGTACATCTGTACTCTGAGACACTTGGGAAACAGACTTGAGCAGTTACTTTTACATTCTTAGCAACACAGAAGAGTTTCATAGGAACTGGTAATAAAGTACATGTAAAGTTATTTGTATCCAATAAATGATTCTACTCATTAAAAAAAGGTGAAGCTGGTGAAACCTTGACAATGAACAAATGTATTTGGGGACATGAAGGGGACAGGAGAGAGGAGTCAAGGATGATTTCTGGTTTGCTAACTCAAGCAAGTCTGAGAATTCACTGGACAGACACAGGTAGGTGTATATATCAATGGAACCTCTGTGTGGAATAATTTTCTTAAACATTAGGAATCAGTCAGGCTTTTCAGGTTGCATTTTCCATAAGTTCAATTCATAGCTTCAGAAAAATATGGAAATGTATTAGATTTGTCATAGTTGAAAACTCAAAGGGTATGTTATCCTCTACAAAGCTGAATGCAGTCCACTAAATTGTGAGGGCTTCTTGGTGTGTGGTGTTGGTAGCAAGTTTCCCTCTGCCAATCAAACCACCTTAAAGAAAAAGTGAGTGAATCCCCATGGCTGGTGCTGATAAAGTGTTGGAACAAAACTCATTGGCTCTATCTGACTCATGATCTTAATTCTGAATCATTTCTTATGTATGAGAAGATAGATTGTACTGACTAGGTCATGTGGTCACTCTAGAAATCAGGGTGTAGAGTTAGCCATGTGGGAATGGCATGGGGTATGACTCACCCTCCTTTCCCTTCTCTGGAACACCGATTTGCTACAAAAATGAAAATGGCGGCTCAGGAGGGAGAAACCACTCAGGTTTCCCTTGATTTATGCCCTTCTCTAAAGCTGCTGTGTGCTTGCTGATGGAATTGCTTAACTGCAGTGGCCCCTGAGAACCTGTCTCTCAGCTGCTTCTCCATCCCTAGTAGCCTGTTAGCTTGTCACTGGGCACTGTGACTTCTTCAAGGAAGGGAGACTGATTGTGTGCACGGTTACCATGTCTCCCTACAGCGCAGCCAGCTTCAATTGATCCACAGCCAAGGAAGAATCCATATGCCTGGTCTGCTTTCATAGTGGGAACTCCACGTGACTAACAGTGCCTCCAGCATAAGGACGTCATATTGGCAATTCTGCTGTGTGATGTGCATGAAAATGATAGGGCTGGATGGCTTCACTCAGACACTTGCTGTTGCTGGAAGCAACTGCGAATCAGAATAGTCAAAGTTGCTTGAACTTCGGATCACTGTTAGCTTCGTTTTTCACCACCTCATAAGAGGGCACCTTGTTTAGGTAATATGGAGTCAAGATCCTCTGATGAATGCACCCTTACACTTTGGAAAGCGTTGCTGGGATAGTAATGAAGTTAAGGACAAAGAGAAGTGACTTGCAAAATGACATGGGACAGAGGTCAGACAAGAATGGAGGACATTTGGCCCCTTCTCCCAATTTTGAGGTTTCTTGCTACCTGTGTTGGATGGACTTTCTGAATGTTCTATTGTTAGAGAAGAATTTGACTTAAAAATGACTAACACTGGCATTTATAAGGAATTTCTAGGCCAGCTTTTAGGGAAGTTGGATTTTTAAATTTGAGAATTAAGAAATTAGTTTTCTACTTTTCAGAATACTCACCTTTGTCCTTCCAGTTTAAAAAAATCTGAGAGAAAAGCATTTAACCAACAGTCCTAAAGTTCCTTAATCCTTAGGACCATTCCTGGGGCGGAGCCTGTGACTCCCATTTTGCTGATGATGAAGATGCTCACAGAGATAAAGATGGCCCGTGGCCAGACGGCTAGTAGGCAGGGATGTTTACTGATGACTGTGGCTGGCACCCTGTGCTCTCACAACTTTTTCTGCATACAAGTTAAGACAATTCCCCAACACTGAAAAAGCCAGTGGCTGTTTATCAGACCCATGAGGCAAGTGTAACCTGCACAGCCACTGTCAGTAACCAGGACCACTGACGTCTAGGAAAGGATGGACATCGGAACTTTTAGAGCTTCATTATGAGCGCATTCCTTCTCGGAGTTGCCCAAACTTTCTAAAAAGTCCCTTTCTCCCTTTCAGAAAGCTGCGCCTGTGCCAGATTCAACCCACCCCTTCTTTTTATAAGTGTTTACATGACCAGTCCTATTCTTTCATTTATATATTCTATATTGCCGATTGTGTGGCAGGACATCAAAGCAGAGTTAGTGAGACAGAAACCCTGCAGTTTGCAAAGCCTGGCATTCTCTACTTGTGATTGCTGACCTCCAGCACAGAAATTGTTTATACACCATGTACCTCGGAAAAACTACTATGTCCCTGAGATGAAAGTAAACTAAACCTTTTTACTAGGCCGTGCATGTCAGTCAACAAGATTCGTGGGGACTTAATTTAATTCAAACTGAGAAGTTCTGTTTTTGTCTATTGTTTATGTGGTTTTCACAGTTGCATCTGTGTTAGGTTGGCATGGTGGATGGGCTGGAGACATTAGGCCAGATTCCTGGAGAGTTTTTTAAGTGTTTATACAATGGTGGTGACCCCTGCAGGCAAACCTAGGTGTCCCTGAAAAGTCACATGGTACTCGCTGTCTTGTTCTCCTAGGGGAATTTAGTGATTCTGATTCACCCTAAAGTTTTGGTTACTTAATGTGATAATAAAGGTACATGTGGAATTCTCTTGGATATTTTGCCTAAGAAATATAACTTACCATAAAGATTTTAATGGAGATAAGTAGGAATATAAAAATAATTTTCTACATTAAATATTTTGGTCATGGAGATTTGGCCAACTTTGAGATTACTTCCAGGTTATTAGACTGATGAGTTTTAACATGTCCTAAATGTCCAAGGTGAGAAACAAGAAACTGTTTTTCATTATTTAAATCCTATTTTATTTTTAAAGCCTATTTTTATTCCTGGAGAACTTTAAGAATGCACAAAATGTGTTTTGATCCTGAATGAGTTCTAATATGACAGCTAATGCTTCCAACAATATTAGTAACCACCTGCACAAACATAAAAGAAGCAGAGAGGGACCAAAGGCAGCAGAAACCAGCAAAAAGGATCAATTCCTGAAAAAAGGAAAAGAGCACAGATGAAATGCACACCTATGACTTTTCTGTTTGGGTCATAGCCCTTGTAGTGAAATTGCTTCATCGACAGAGCCAAAGGAGCCGGGTTGCTATTTTTGCAGGTTTGGAACTTCTGGAAAAGCTGGTAAATATGGGAGAATATCTAGAATGGTGAGGGGGAAATCCCCAAACATGCATATAACCTATGCTTACACTCTTGACTGACGGAACCATGTGTGCACAGGAGAGATTCAAACTTGGCTGGCTGGGATCTGACTCTTTCTGGAAGAGGCTGAAAGGTAGAAAGTTCTCAGTTTCTGCTACTGATGGAGAGACAGAATGGAGGCTGCTGTTAGTTCTTCCAGTTAGTCGGACGTGGTAAATACAAAATGTGCTTTCTATCAAAATCCCACCACACACCGCTGCTCCAGGGCACTTACCACAAATAAAAAGTAATGGATCCATTGGAAATCCTCTACAGAATAAAGACAGCAGCCAGTTGTTTGTTTGTTTGTTTGTTTCTTTTTTTTTTTTTTTTTTTGGTTTTTCGAGACAGGGTTTCTCTGTGTAGCTTTGCGCCTTTCCTGGGACTCACTTGGTAGCCCAGGCTGGCCTCGAACTCACAGAGATCTGCCTGGCTCTGCCTCCTGAGTGCTGGGATTAAAGGTGTGCACCACCACCGCCCGGCTGTTTGTTTCTGTAACAAAAATATCACACTCTTCAGAAGAGTTACAAGATCCAATCCTGTGACTGTAGCACACACAAATCTAGTATGTTAAAAATTTGTTGTACACTCAAAGAAAGAGGTGAACATGATCCACAGTCAAGAGAAAAAGCAACAGGAAGCAAAAAAAGACAAATAGCAATTCAGATTTTGAATTAGAAAGGCATTTTAAAGAAGTCAGCACATATCTGTTCAAGAATTTAAATGAAGAATTGATGGGAAAGCAATCAAAAAGTGAAATTATAAAGAAATAGAATCAAAAGAGACACTAAAACTAAAAGTTAAAAAGTGAAACACTCACTGAATATTTGGCATTCTGTTCTACCTAGAATCTCCCTTATTGAGCATACAAAAGTCATGAAGCAACCGTATATATGATTAAATATAAATATAAACACACACATATATAATCTTGCAGTAGGCAAACTTGAAGTTGTATAAGGGAAGTAACAGGACCCACAGGGAAGTGAGGAACACCAGCTTCAGGCTGTAGCCCAGGAGGAGAGAGGGCAACACAGCGGGAATGGGCTTTAACTGGAAGATCTTCCTTGTGCTGGGTGCTGATGTGCAGCTCCTCATGCATCACTTTTTATGCCTCTCTGGTGTTAACTATGAAGAAATATACTTAGTTAAAGCAAGAGAACCCTTGTGAAAATGCAACTGGGTCATGAAGTCCTGTCTTTCTTATGTTGGTTTTCTTTCCTTAGTTAAAGTCATGGAGATCTATCAGGAGGAGCTGAGAAGTCGTGTATGAGTGAGGGAGAAGTGGGAAAAACTGTAGTGGGCATTTAAGGGTGGGTGTCTGGATGAGACACCCAGAAGCTAGGAGCGGTCAAGAGAAATCCAGGGGCAGCACAGGCTTTCTGCACTCGGGAGCTGGAGAGACAGTGGTACCATCCAGTGCTAAGGGCATCCCTTGTAAACTCAAGTTCTGAACCCAGTCTGGGGCTTTGCTGGAGCAGGTGGAGGCGAGACAGTCAGTTTGCTTCACATCCAGTTGAGGCTGAGTGAGTTCAGGGGAAGAAAGATTCGAAGTGGGACCAGGGCCTGGGAAGTCTGAGATCAGGTCTATGATAGTGATTTAATATCTAACACTTAGGGAGCACTTACCACACCAGAGGTTTCTAGGCACTCTTAAAATCCTATGCCTGGACACTCTGTCCAGCAGGAGCACCTATGAGCAAGGTTTGAAGTCATACTGTGCCAGAAAGGGGGGGGGGCTAAGTTTTATTTTATTTATTATTTTTATTATTATTTTTATTCATTTTACATACCAACTATAGATCCCCCTCTCATCCCTCCTCCCATCCCCCCTCACCTACTCCCTCCTCCTCCTCCTCTCCTCCAACAGGGTAAGTTCTCCAATGGAGGGACAGCTAAGCCTGGCACATTAAGTTAAGGCAGGACCAAGCCCCTTCCCACTTTATCAGGGGTGAGCAAGATGTCCAACCTTAGGTAATGGGATCCAGAAAGCTGTCTTATGCACCATAGATAGATCCTGATCACACTGCCCGGGGCCTCTCAAACAGACAACAGTCTGCTGTATGCAGAGGGACTAATCTGGTCCCATGCAGATTCTACCACTGATAGTCTAAAGTTCGTGAGTTCCTTTGAGCTTGGTTCACTTGTAGATTTCCCCATCATGATCTTGACCCCCCCACCCCTTGCTCATGTAATCCTTCTTCCCTCTCTTGGACTGGACTCTCAGAGCTTGGCCTGGTGCATAGTTGTGGATCTCTGCATCTGCTTCCATCAGTTACTGGATGAAGGCTCTATGATGACAATTAGGGTATTCACCAGTCTGATTACCAGGGTAGGCCAGTTCAGGCACCCTCTCCACTGTTGCTAGTAGTCTAATCTGGTGCCATCCTTGTGGATTCCTGGGAATTTCCATAGCACCAGGTTTCTCCCTTACCCCATAATGTCTCCCTCTATCAAGATTTCTCTTTCATTGCTCTCCCATTCCACTCCTCCCCCACTCTGACCATCCCATTCCCTCATATTCTCATTCCCCATTCCCTACCCTCTATTACATCCCCCCATCCTCAGTTTACGCATCAGGATCTCCTGTTTACCCATCACAAAGTGATCCATATATCCCTTTTAGGGTCCTCCTTGTTTCTTAGCTTCTCTGCAGCTGTGGGTTGTAGTCTGAATCCTTTGATTTACATCTAATATCCACTTATGAGTGAGTACATACTATGTTTGTCTTTCTGAGTCTGGGTTACCTCACTCAGGATGATATTTTCTAGTTTCATCCATTTGCCTGCAAATTTTATGATGTCATTTTTTTTACAGCTGACTAATACTCCATTGTGTATATATACCACATTTTCTTTATCCATTCTTCAGTTGAGGGGCATCTTGGTTGCTTCCAGGTTTTGGCAGTTATGAATAATGTTGCTATGAACATAGTTGAGCAAGTGTCCTTATGGTATACTTGAGCATCCCTTGGATATATGCCCAAGAATGGTATCACTGGGTCTTGAGGTAGATTAATTCTCAGTTTTCTGAGAAGCCACCATACTTATTTCCAAAGTGGCTGTACAAGTTTGCACTCACTCCCACCAACAGTGGAGGAGTGTTCCTCTTACCCCACATCCTCTCCATCATAAGCTGTCATCAGTGTTTTTGATCTTAGCCATTCTGACAGGTGTAAGATGGTATCTCAGAGTTATTTTGATTTGCATTTCCCTGATGACTAAGGATGTTGAGCAATTCCTTACATGTCTTTTGGCCATTAGGGATTCTTCTGTTGAGAATTCTCTGTTTAGATCTGTAGCACATTTTTTAAATTGGATTGTTTGGTATTTTGATGTCTAGTTTCTTGAGTTCTTTATATATTTTGGAGTTAAGCCCTCTGTCAGATGTGGGGTTGGTGAAGATCTTCTTTCATTCTGTAGGCTGTTGTTTTGTCTTACTTACTGTGTCCTTTGCAGAAGCTTCTCAGTTTCAGGAGGTCCCATTTATTAATTGTTGCTCTCAGTGTCTGTGCTACTGGTGTTATATTTAGGAAGTGGTCTCCTGTGCCAATGCATTCAAGAGTACTTCCTATTTTCTCTTCTGTCAAGTTCAGTGTAGCTAGATTTATTTTGAGGTCTTTCATCCACTTGGACTCAAGTTTTGTGCATGGAGATAGATATGGATCTATTTGTAATCTTCTACATGTTAACATCCAGTTATGCTAGCACCATTTGTTGAAGATGCTTTCTTTTTTCCATTATGTACTTTTGGCTTCTTTGTAAAAAATCAGGTGTTCATAGGTGTGCGGATTAATGTCAGGATCTTCAATTTGATTTCATTGGTCCACATGTCAGTTTTTAAGCCAAACCAAACTGTTTTTATTATTTTAGCTCTATAGTAGAGCTCAGGGCCTAAGTTTTACAATTGAGAGTGTCTGACCTCATAACTTTGCTTAGCTGCATAGAGTTGTCTCCATGTAACATTGAGGAAGAATTACTGTGGCTAGTCAGGGTGATAACTCCATTGGTAAAGTGTTTGCTTTACAAGCAAAAGCCTGAGTTAGAGCTCCCAGAACACACATAAAATTAAAATAAAAAAAATCTGTTCATGGTGGCACATGCCAGTAACCCCAATGCTGGCTGGCAGAGATACATGGACCTCTGGGGCTCAGTGGTTTCATCTATGTGGTAAGTGCCAGTCCAATGAAGACCTTGGCTCAAGAAAAACAAGATAGATGACACCTGAGGAATGGCAACAGAGTTTATTTTTTGGTTTCCACATACATCTGCTTACACATATATGGGCAAGTGAGTGCACACGCATGTGCATACACACACATGTGCCCACACACATGCACACAATGACTGTCTAGGTGATGATTCCAAACCATGCTTAGCATTGTCCAGGATTCCCATAATGCAGAGAACAGACTGAAACCAGCAATAAAATGCCAGGATCTCCTCTGAGGGTTCAGCCTTTCTACCTGTTCTGGAATCATTACAGCACAGATAAAACAATTTCGATCTTCAAGGTTTGTCCAACTTGAAAGGCTCTTTAATAAAAGCAGTGTAAAAATGCTTCTTTAAAAAATTTACAAAAGAAATATGTGACAATGTAAATGCACAGCTGGAGTTCCTCCCTGGGGCCTTAGAAGGGGCTGGGAAGGATATATGTTGAAGGCCGACATGACTTAAGGTTCCTGTTACAGTTGGCTGCTAGTGGTGTGTTTGGGGATCATGTAACTGAAGAATCTGAAACATTTGTCAATTTAGCTCCTGATCTAGTTAAGGACCCTAAAAATAGGGGAACAGGGGAAATCTATGGATCTTTTTCCTTATTTTATGCCACATAGTAGGTTCTCTTGTGTTTTAAGATGATAGCCCGAAGACTTTGTTCTTGTTTTGTGCCTTCTATTGGAAACATCTGTCTCATAGTGGAGACACAGTGTTTGGAATCTAAGCTGAAGATATTATTAGTTTTCCACAAAGGGAGAGGTTTGTAGGGTTGGTTATCCATGTAATATAGACCTGAGAAGCCAAGCAGATGATACTGAAAACTGTTCTAACATTAGGGGTGGGAAGAAAGAGGAAGGGGTAAGTCAGTGGGATCCAGAATCTGAATATCTCTCAGGAATGGGAACATGTAAGAGGAGCTTTCTAAGTGAGAAGTAGCCTTGAACACATTCGCATAGGAGAGTACTTCCTGAATATAATACCAATAGCACAGACACTGAAAGCAACAATTAATAAATGGGACCTCCTAAAAATGAAAAACTTCTGTAAGGCAAAGGACACTGTCAATAAGACAAAACGACAGCCTATAGAATAGGTAATCTATCTCCAAAATATATAAAGAACTCAAGAAAGTAGACATCAAAATATCAAATAATCCAATTAAAAATGGGGTACAGATTTAAACAGAGAATTCTCAACAGAAGAATCTCAAATGGTCAAAATACACTTAGAGAATTGTTCAACATCCTTAGTCATCAGGAAATTGCAAATCAAAATAACTCTGAGGTACCATCTTACACCTGTCAGAATGGCTAAGATAAAAAATACTGATGGCAGCTTATGTTGGAGAGGATGTGGAACAAGGGTAACACTCCTCCACTGCTGGTGGGATGGCAAACTTCTACAGCCATTTTCTCAGAAAATTGGGAATCCATCTACCTAAAGACCTAGCTATACCAATCTTATGCATATACCCAAAGGATGGTCAATCATACCACAAGGACACTTGCTCAACTATGTTTATAGCAGCATTATTTGTAATAACCAGAACCTGGAAACAACCTAGATGCTCCTCAACCAAAGAATGGATAAGGAAAATGTGGTATATATACACAATGGAGTGTTACTCAGCTGTAAAAAACAATGACCTCATGGAATTTGCAGGGAAATGGATAGAACTAGAAAAAAAATTATTCTACATAGGTAACTCAGACCCAGAAAGATAAACATGGTATATAATCACTCATAAATGAATATTAGAGGTAAAGTATAGGATAACCAACCTCCAATCCACAGCCCCAGAGAGATTAGATAACAAGGAGGGCCCAAAGAGGGATTCATGGATTTCCCTGGGAAGGAGAAAGAGAAGAGATCTCTTGGGTAAACTGGGGGCAGGAGTGGAGGGTTGGGGGTATGGGAGCTTGAGGGAGTGGGTTGGGCAGGATGGGTGTGGGAGGTGGGTTGGGGGTGGGACAGAGAGGAAGAGTAATGAAAGAGACATCTTGATGGAGGGGTGCATTTTGGGGTTAAGAAGAAACCTGGTGCCAAAGAAATCCCCAGGAATCCACAAGGATGGCCTCAGCTAAGATTTCTAGAAATAATTTTTGGATAGGGTGCCTGAACTGGCCATCTACTGTAATCAGATTTGTGACTAATTGTCATCAGAGAGCCTTTATCCAGTAACTGATGGAAAGCAGATGCAGAGATCCACAATCAAGCACTGGGCTGAGCTCTGGGAGCCCTGTTGAAGAAAAGGAAGAGGGATTGTATGAGCCACGGGGGTGTTGGGGGGGAGGTCAAGGTCATGATGGAGACATTTCAGAGACAGCTGACATGAGCTCATACACTCTGAACCAACAGTTATGAAGTCTGCGTGGGACTGCCCTAGGTCCTCTGCATGTGTGTGACAGTTGTGTAGCTTGATCTGTTTGTAAGACTCCTAGCAGTGGGATCAGGACCTGTCCCTGTGCTTACCTGGCTTTTGGGAAACTGTTACCCATGCTGGATTATCTTGCCCAGCCTTGAGGCTTGGTCCTGCCTCAACTTGATGTGCCATGCTTTGTTCAAGCCCATGAGAAGCCTGCCCCTTTCTGAATGGAGATGGAGGAGGAGTAGATGGAGAGGGGGTAGATGGGAGGCAGGGGGCTGGGAATAGGAGGGGAAACTATGGTCATAAAATAAATAAAATAACGTTAATTAAATAAAAAGAGGAGCTTTCTAGTAGGTGCAAGGACAATGAAGAAAGAAATGCCAAGACTCAAAGACGCATCAGCTTCTCCTTCCTCCTCCCATTTGGTCTTTCATTAGAGCCCCTGCTTATCTAGGCAGCTGACAAGGCATCTTGTAGAATGTGATTTTCCTCCACATGGAATAAAGGACAAAGGATGGGAATCGATCTGGGAGTGACAGAGCCTGATGCTTATCCATCCCACACAGGAGGTCAGGTGAGGGAGTGTGATGCCTCTAATCATGCCCTCCATTTTATATGTTGAAGTCCTAACCTCTAGTCCTTCAGAATGTGACAAGGGCTGGAGATAAGTCTTCTAAGGTGTCACTAGGGTGGCTCTAGAGTACATTGAGATCCTGACTAGGTCAAAGGGAAGAGCATGAAAAGACATGAGGGAAGATGATTGTATTTAACCAAGAAGATGGGCCTGAGAAGAAACCCTGATGTTCCCTGTTTTGGACTTTCAGTCTCCAGAATCCTGATAAGATGCATTTCTGTCCTGAAGTGACCCAGACTGGGGCACTTAACTGTGGCAGCCCTAGCAAGCTAGTATAAGGAGGCCACACATTGTTGGGTCTTGTGTGTTATATTACTGCCTCTTGAGACAGACTCCAAAGCTCAGTGATTGAAGGAACTTGATTATTCCCATGTGTCTTTGGTTTCCCATTTGTAAAACTTTCTGGGCCACTCCTGTGGATGAAAACTTACTATTTTATTTCCTTCCTCTTATTTCCCAAAGTTCTAAGAACCCCTTGCTGTTTCTCTTGCATGGTGGTAGGAATATGTGGTGGTCACCATGGCTGCCAGGAAACAGGAAGAGAGATAGGAAGGGCAGCATTTCAATTTCTCCTTCAAAGGCCTGTCTTCAGTGACCTGCTTCTCCCAACTAAACCCATCCACAGGTCTTTCACACCCCCAGATATTTAGTACTCATCTTTGGAGGATGCCACGGGTACTAATTCTAGAGTAGTTAGTTGTATGTTGTATATAAGGTAACCTGTATCGTAAGTGCCATAGCCAGGGTTGGCAGCACAGTGTACTCTACAGCCCAGTCTTCTGCAAGCTGTGAGATGCAAAACTGGGCTATTCCAGGGGATAATGGAGAAGTGCAGGCTGAGGAAAGACCTTACAAGCTAAGGTGGTGGGTTTGTCAAGGCTAACTGATTAGAGGGGCCTGCCATGACGCAGTGGTCATCCTTGTGTTCTTTGCTTTATGCCAGTGGGAAGTTAGAGCTTATATTTTTAGCTAACAAATTGGAGGAAGGCCTAGAGATAATATTTATACTGAATTTTCACATGTTCTTAAAATTGAGTTATTCATAATTAAACTTATAAACTCATTTTAGAACAGTTTGGAAAGGACAATTTGTACTCATAATTCAAATTCCTCAGCTGAGTTAATACACTCAAAAGCAGGTCTCTTCTCCCCTTAAACTATAATTTCCATCAAAATCTCTTTCCTGGAAGTGGAACAGCAAGAAAGATAACAGCTAAGCAAACTCACCAGATGTGCTAAGAATATCAGTGTTAGATTTGTAGGTTCTCATATTCTATTATGAGAGCTATTAAACTATTAAAGTTGATGTTACTCAGAGTTTACCTACAAGTAATAGAGAGGCTGAGGAGATGGCTCAGTGGATAAAGCATACAAGTGTGATGACTAGAGTTAGGTCCCTAACACGTATGTTGTCTTGTTTTGTGTCTGTTGCTGTAACAAAACACCCTGGGAGAAGCAAATTAGGTGGGAGAGAATTTTTAGCCCACAGTTCCAGGTCACAGTACAGTGTTTTGGGGAATTCATAGAGGTAGGAGCTTGTAACAGCCAGTCATACCACATCCATGCTCAAAGGCAGAGAGCCAGAAAGCATGCATGCTCCTCTTGCATTCAGCTTACTTTGTTCATTCTTATACAGTTCAGGATCCCCTGTCTAGAGAATGGTTCCACCCACAGTGGGCAGGTCTTCCCACCTCAATTAACTAATCAAACTAATTCCCACAGTCATGCCTATAGGCAAACTAATCAAGACAGTCCTCCATTGAAACTCTCTTCCCAGGGATTTTAGATGGTGTCAACTTAACAATTAAAAGTAACCATCACACGCATAAATGCTGGGCAGACATAGGAGCCCCCTGTAATCACAGCACTTGGGAGGCAGAGACAGGGGATTCCTGGGTCATGCTGCCTAAGTAGACAAGATGGGGTTGGCAAACTCTGGGTTCAGCAGGATAACAGTCAAGGTAGATACCCAATGTCACCTTTGGGCCTCAGCATGCATGCTCATATATGTCCATGTGTACACATAAAATATGTGCCCTCACACATTTGAACTCCCATGCACATCACATACATTCTCTCTCTCTCTCTCTCTCTCTCTCTCTCTCTCTCTCTCTCTCTCTCTCACACACACACACACACACACACACACACTAATACAGTAAAATATAATCCTTACATCAACCTATGTTAATAAAAAGCAACCTTAAAATTCAATACCAGTTGTATCTTCACCTGGTTGCAGCTACTCTACTGTCTCCTGTACTCAGTGGTTGGGCCTTAGTGAATTCCTCTCTATGGAATCTACTTTTAAAAAGGAACTACTTGTTTTAAATAAGATAAGTAATGAGTCTGAGTTTATCAGATGTTACTGGACGGGACATTGTTAATATATATAATGGAGTTTTCATCTGAATCTGTCAAATGTTAATGGACTAGACATCATTAATGTAATTTTTGGCTGTATATATTGTATATACTTATTGGATAGTTTTTCTTGTATTAGTTATAAGCTTTCTTTAATTTTAGACAAAAAGAGAGGAAATGTGGTGGTATTGTGTTCCCCAAAATATCGTGTACCTTAATAAACTTATCTGGGGTCAGAGAACAGAAAAGCCACTAGTTAGGCAGTGATAGCACACGCCTTTAATCCTAGCATTCCAGAGACAGAAATCCCTCTGGATCTCTGTGAGTTCAAGGCCACATTGGAAACAGTCAAGCATGGTGACACACACCTTTAATCCCAGAAAGCCAGCCTTTAATCCCAGAGAGTGGTGGTAGAAAGCAGAAAGACATATAAGGCGTGAGGACCAGAAACTAGAAGCATTCGGCTGGTTAAGCATTCAGGCTTTTAAGCAGCAGTTCAGCTGAGAGCCATTGGGATGAGGACACAGAAGCTTCCAGTCTGAGGAAACAGGACCAGCTGAGGAATTGGCAAGGTGAGATAGCTGTGGCTTGTTCTGTCTCTCTGATCTACCAGCATTGATCTCAATAACTGGCCTCGGGTTTGATTTTATGAATAAGAACTTTTAAGATTCCTGCTACACCTCTCACTCTCTCAGGTAGCATCAACACCAACCAGTGGAGCCCTAGTGGCACTCATAAACTAAGATGACTAAAGAAAAACCACAACAACTCAGAAAACAAAACTCCCACTAGAACTGCAGCCCACAAAAATAAGCAAGACACAAGGTAAGTGTAAAGCCAAACCCAACACCTTGAAAAATAAGAGATTTAAATAGTGTCAGAGTCTCCTAACATGGCAGATGAAATGTCTGGTGTATTGTATTTTCTCACTGATGTGAAAAAGTACTTGAGAGAAACAATGAAGGAAGGGAGGGAGGGAGGGAGGGGGGAGGGAGAAGGAAGGAAGGAGAGGTCCATGTTAGCTCATGGTTTGAGAATACAATCCATCATGGCAGGGGAATGGGTGGCAGGGTCGTGAGGGGGCTAGTCACATGACACATGGAATCAGGAAGCCAAGAGAGATGAATGCTAGAGCTCCACTTGCTTCATTGTTTTGCTCAATCTGGGATACAAGTGCATGCCACCTTTCCATGTCAACCCTCTCTGGAACTGACCTCACAGGCATATCCAGCCGCTTGTTCCCAGTAACTTAGTCCTGTCACATTGACAATGAAGACTTACCTGGCATCTAGGACACATTAAGGAAACACTCACCTACAGGAGTGGTACTAAAGACATTTAGATGCCCACAGGCAGCAAATAAGAAAATGCCACCAGCGCCAAGTAAATCTTTAACTCAGAGATTGTATAGAAATTATAGGAAATATAACTAAACATTAAATACAAGGCTACAGAGTAATAAAGATTAGGACAAAAAGAAAATTTCAAGATTTAGGACAGAATTATGAAACCAAAGGCATGATTCTAAGAGGGAAATGATGATAAATTAGACTTCATTAACACTTGAACCCTGGGTTGTGAGGAAGCCCATGTCAAGAGAATCAACAGAGATAGACTGAAGAGATAATCCATTTATAAACCTCATGTCTAACAAAGGACTCATGTCTAGAATATGGAGAGGACTCTCAAGAGTTAGAAAATCCACATAATGCAGACAGAAAATGGACAAAAGATATGAAGACACATTTTTCTGAAGAGGATGTTCTTCTGAAAACCAAAGAGGCAGGTGTATAAAATCGAACATCTAGCCAAGCTGAAGTCACAGCAAGATATGATGGCACACCTATCAAAATGGTTATTGCTTAAAAACAAACAAATGGAATGTTAAAACAGCAAATGCTAGTCAAGGCTGGGGGAAACAGATCACTTGTAACCTGTTAGAAATGTTAATTTGTATCATCATTATGGAAAATAATTTTCTAAATTCTTACAGAGCTAAGCCTACCAGAACTACACAATTCAGAAATCTCTCTCCAGACAAATATTTATGTTCAAATGAAAACCTGTGCCCAATACACAGAAGCAGCACAGCTACTTCATTTGCAATAGTTAAGGTGTCTTTTGGCAGGAGAAGTTTAAACAGAGTGTAACATATTATAAAGTGCTCAAGATACTGATTATATTTCTCAGTAAGAGCAAGGGATGAACTACCAATACACATGTATGAACTTTTGAAGAAATGTTTTCAATGAGAAAAGCTAGTAACTGAAAGCATTACTGTAGAATTTCATTCATGCAGCATTCTTGAAGTGGCAGTACCATAGATGAAGAACCACCTAATGGTTGCCAGAGCTCAAGGGTAGAGATGGGCATTATGTATTGATAATGCCTCCCTCAAACTCATATGTGGGGGTCCTAACAGGAGCACCTGAAATATAGTCTTATTTAGAAAAGGGATCATGGTAGAATTAATTAAGCAAGATGAGGTCAAAGTGGACAAGGTAGGGTCACTCATCTAATCGGAGTGAAATTTAGGTAAAATTTAGACACACAAACCCATGGCAAGAACCCAGTGTGCAGGTGAGGCCAGAGATCAGCAAGATGACCAGTGAAGCCTGGGAAATGAGAAGCAATACGGCCATTGTCAGAGCTGCCTTAGAAGGAGTCAGCCCTGCTGATTTCCCTGTAGATACTGGGCTTCCAATATTCAGGGCTTAGATACACCCTGTCCATAGTGCTTTCTTCTGTCAGGAGAAGATCACTGGAGGGAAATGCACATGCATGTCAAAAGGACAGCATCACACATGGTGCACCTTCCTAGATGTCCTGCCTTGTTATTGCCACAGTGGGTTTGAGAATGAAATCCATGAGT
The DNA here is from genome assembly GCF_004664715.2 of Peromyscus leucopus. Lineage (NCBI taxonomy): Eukaryota > Metazoa > Chordata > Mammalia > Rodentia > Cricetidae > Peromyscus > Peromyscus leucopus. The sequence goes on from NC_051063.1 coordinate 32,433,882, forward strand.
GGTGGCCCCAGCTCGACTCAGTTTTTCACTCTTTGTTGTTCTTTATCTAAGGACACATACTTTGTTTTGCCTTTCCCAAACATTTAAAAAGCTTGTGTAGCCATTCAACTGCAGTGGGTAGCCATTCCAACCTTAACCTGGAAGTTCCAACCCCCACCGAGGCTTCGGTAACTGTCACGCCTACAAGGCGGGGCCAAAAGAGGACCCTAAAAACCCGAGATCCAGATGGGCAGGCTCTCTTGGTTCATGGACCCTGGACACTGGAGGTAGACCGAGCAGAGTTCTCTATAGAACACTGCTGGACTGAGCCACACCTTTCCCAGACCCTGTAAACTATCCCTTCACTTATAAGTCATCCCACAAAACAAACCTCCCTTTTAACTACGTGGAGTGGCCTTAATAATTAATTTCACCAATATTCAAAGGAGATCCCATTGATGGCACATAATCCTGAGAGAGCAGAAATACTGCCTTTTTAATGCCAGCAGTACTTGCACAAGTGAAGGGGACCGCTGTCACACCCTGTTGTGTGCCCTGCTTCTTAACTCATGTTACTGTCTCAACCCCCACTGCTAAGAGCAGAGAAGACAAGACCAGCAAGGAAGACTTCCACTTGGCCTGCTATGGTAGCCCTGAGGAGGACCAGGTCTTCTGACTGCAAAGAGGGTCTGAAGTGCCTGCCTATGTAGCCAAGAAAGGCATGTTTGAACCAACCACAACATTTTTTCCCCAACCACATACCTGTCTCTAAGCACACTCTTAGCAGTCTTCTGCTAGGGAAGTGCCCCCCACCCCCAGTCTCTCAATCTAGGGGGGCATGGTTACAGGGTCACCTAGAGTTTCCCCAGGCTTGTGATAGCAAAGAAGAGTTCTACAAATTATCTCCAACAGCTCTCATGTGCTTTTAGGAGCTGGGGCAGGAGTCTGAAATTGACATGTGATCCTCTCAGGCCATCCTATGGGTGAATGTTCCAGATGACTGGGGCTGGAGTGGTGGTCTGGCTGGCTATTTGACTGACAGTCCTTTTGCTCAAGGCAGCCAGGGTGAAAAAGAAGAATCTAACAGCTGCTAATTAGGGAGCCTTTCCTACCCCTGAAGTCTTTGTTCATAGGCACATGGGCGTAAGAAGGAAGGCCTATAATACACACTTAGAGAAGTTATCACTGACACAGTCGTGATTAACAGATTTTGACAGTGATTTAATGGCTCTTAGCGTCCGCCCAGTGTCCTAAGGAGAGGTAGTGCTTTTTATTACTGTCAGCTTGAGACCAAGCAAAGGTGGGAAAATAGATGGAATTATGTCTTTTCATCCTTCTAACAGTTTTCTCCTTTTATTTTCCATATTTGAAGCAGAGCACAGTGTGTGCCTTGTAAGTGTGCAGATCTCCTTGCCCTCTGTAGTAGACTTGAGGAAATAAATGAGAAAGTGCACTGAGGTGGAACCAAACACAGAGTGGGTCTACTTTTGGCATGGTATGGTTGGTGGAAGAGCATTAGGCCCACAGACAGAAGGGTGCACTTTCCTGCAGTCACCAACTTTGTGAGTTGGGGGATGTATTAATAGGCTGAGCTCAGGTTTCCTCAACCGGAGCACAAAGATGGAGATTTTTAGGGGGATGATTAATGCAATAATAAATCACCAGAGAAAGATGTTTAAAGCTTTTGTGAACACTTAGTAAATGTTCATTTTCTTCCCACTCCCCTGGAAGTGGGAGGAAGTTGGAGTCAAATGGTATTCTGTTGAGCCAGGTAGGGGAAGAATCATAGAAGGAATGAGATGGTAGATTACTCTAACGGGGGAATGTCTTTCTGTATGCTGCAAATATGTGTTGCTCTGATTGGCTGATAAATAAAGCCATTTGGCCTATGGCAAGGCAGCTTAGAGGCAGGCAGGAAATTCAAAGAGAGCCAAGAAGAAGGCAGAGAGAGATGCCAGTGAGCCGCCCAAGGAGCAACATGTAATGGGACGCAGATGAAGCCACGGAACATGTGACAATACATAGATTAATAGTTATGGGCTAATTTAAGATATAAGAGCTAGCTAGCAAAAGGCTTGAGCTATGGCCATGCAGTTATAATTGATATAAGACTCTGTGTGTTTACTTGGAGGAAATGGGTGGGAGAGATTTGTCCCAACTGCCGGCAGGCCAGGACACAGGAAAACTTTTGGCAACATTGCTCCTTATCTATTGTTGTGCCAGAAGTTGCTCCAGAGCTGGTGAGATGGGTCCAGCAGAGCTGGTAAAGGTCCTTGCCACCAGCTGGATCCTGAGGGATGAACACAGGGGAAGGAGAGAACTGATTCCTGTAAGTGTCCTCTTTCTTCCTCATGCGGGTTGTTCCATGTGCCCCAACTGACTAACTAGTTAAATAAATAAATGTTAGAAAAGAAATTGCTTTAAGTGATTTCAAAGTGAATAACCATTGCGTCAGTTTCTGTAGGTCATAGATGTGGGCATGCCTGTCTTCTCACCCCCAGCAGCTCACACCTCTTTTACTCCAAAAGCTTTGTCCCAGGATGACATCAGCACAACAGCCTGATCATCATAATCTATGCCAGGTTCAGATGAACCCTTCTTGACTCTCATTGTCTAAGCACAGCTCCCTACAGCCAGGTCCCTTACCATGGGGATTTGTGAAATTAAAGAGGCATTTAGCAGATGTTTCCTGACTCACAGACAGTGGAAGGGTAGGTGTAGAATAACTTCTATACCTGTCCAAACATGGAAAAATATGATCTACAGAGATCTATAGACATTCCAAAATCTCCTGGAGAAGTGGGCCTTACTTCATTGTTATGATGAAGGGGACTGCATTTCCAAATCCCCATTTGCACAGCATTCTTATCACAGTTCAGAGTTGACTGTGGCAAAGAAGAGTCAGAAGGTTAGATTTTAAGTTACAGTTCACCCCACCCCACTCTAAAGGCCCCCAGTCTTTCTATAGTCAGTTTTCTTATCTGTAAAGTGGGAATAACACTTTTCTCCCCTATGCTGCCAGAAGAATTGCAATGAAAAGAAATATTGTACATAGAGTTTCTGGCAGGTGGCCGTGGACATGGAGACACTCAATAAGTGTTACCTCCATTCTTCCTCCAGTTCATTCAGGAATCAGTAAAACCCCCAGATAGACCAATCTACACGAAGGTCACTGGAATGAGAGCAATTGGCTTTTATAGACCTAATTTATCCCCAGTTAATGACTTATGGATTCCTGCATGGTCAGACTCTACTAGAGATATCCGTTAAAGCAGAAAAAGGAATAAATGCCAAGTGGCCTCAGAAAGGGGTGCCTGGAGGGTCTTCCTGGACCAGGCTGGACAGGGATGCCTTTTCAAAATGTTATAGTTCTTCAAGAACAATGCCAATAGACACACTAGCATGGTGTGTGTGTGTGGGGGGGCAGGGGAGCCAGGAAGCCACAATCCTACACAGAGAACTGCATGTGTCTAAGGAAGGCTGAGAATAAGAAAACAGTTTTCACCAGGGGAAGATCACCAGTGGGCTACACAATAACATATGGTCAGTCAGGCCTGAACGCATACATGAAAGTAACATATGGATTGAGCAGGTTGTACCCACATATTCAGGAACACACACATACACACACACACACACACACACACACACACACAGAGACAGAGAGAGAGAGAAAAAAGAGGCCATGAATTTGAAAGAGAGAAAGGAGGAGTATATGGAAGGGTTTGAGGGGAAAAAGGAAAGGTGGAAATGATATAATTATATTATAACCTCAAAAATTAAATAAAATTTAGAAAGAGATGTTGTAGTTGTTGTGTGCATTTGGAAGTATGGAAAGTTAAGGCCCCTTCACATGGAAGCCTTAAACTTGAGTGGCCACTGGTTTTTGAAAATGAAAATGGGTTGTTTCTCAGGGTCTTGAGGCAGTTGCTGTAATGATTAGTGTGAAATTGGGCTCGTGGAACACAACTACTGCTGCTTTTTTCTTCTCTTAAAGATTTACTTGTGTGTGTGTGCACGTGCACCCGAGTGTATGTATGTGCATCCCTTTCATGCAGATGCCCATGGTGACCAGAAGAGTGCATCAGGTCCCCTAGAACTGGAGTTAACAGTGGTTGTGTGCCTCCCAATGTGAGTGCTGAGAATTGAACCTGGGTCCTCTGCAAGACCATCATGGATCATAACCACTGAGCGGTTTCTCCAGCCCCCACAGCTCTTAAGTCTAATTCTAAAGGATTGAATATTGATTCTGTAGCTAAATAGCTCTATGACCTTGAACAGGTAACTCAGTTTAATTTTCTTTGCCTCCTTTCTGAGAGTCACAGTATACCTGCCTCATAGAATTGTGTGGAAGACTAAATGAGTTAATTTAAGCAAAGCCACCAGGAGAACCATGCCTTGTGGGAACCAATTCTTATAAAAGTATTGACTTATTATTGTTATTTCAAGTTTGGGGAAGCTGATAAAGCAAATTTTTCTCCAGTCAGCTACCTTGCCCCTGAGTACTCATACAGAGGACTGTAGCAGAGGGCACCCAGGGAGAAGGCAGTGGCTTGTTGTGTTGTACATAATCACAATAGTTCCAGTTTATTGAATATAAATAGCACGAAGCCTTAATACTTGGGGCATCTAATTAGGAGGAACAATCTAATTGGGAGGAAAAAGTAGAAAAGGAACCACTGAAGTATTTGAGAGGGGGAAGTGAGTGAGGCAGGGGATTTAGGGGTGGTAGGAGGGCATAGATGAGGTGACACAGAGTAAGATACAGTTCAGTTGAGCCAGGCTGGAGTCCTCCTCCACCACAGCAAGAGAATACAAGATAATGTGGCCATTGGCTGGAGGCTGTGTGAAGATGCCACAGACATTGGGGCTGTTGAATTGGAGTGCAGAATTTGACAGAGAAGCCACAATGGGATACCACTGAGTCAGAGAGCGGGATGCTAGGATGGGTCTCCCTTTTTCGACCTTTCAGCCTCCTGTGGCATCTTCTGCTGGTCATCCTAGGTGAAGACCAACTGAGAACAGTCAATAGACCTCATCTTCCTGCCACACCAGGCAGACCAAAGGCAGGATGAGAACAGTGGACACAGAAAACCCAGGACTGTCCATTTTACAGATGCAGCGTTAAGAATAGGAAAAGTCAAGTTACTGATTCAAGCACTCAGAGCTGGTAAAGCAGCAGAGGCAAGAACTGGATCCCACATGGCCTGACTTCAAAGCCCATGTCTGTCTCCATGAGACATCTAGACTCAGTTGTTCCAATACCTGCTCCACTCCCAGACTTAACTACAATGGCTGGGAAATCTCTACAGAAACTGCCCTCCAACTAAGGCTGTACTTTGAGACTCATGGGCTCTGCTTGCTTGCCTTGAAGGGGCATCATTTTAATGGTAAGACTTCAGGCACTGGGTGAGGTGGGGGAGCTCCATAGGACCTCATAACCTTTCAGAGTTTTTCTGTTTAAACCATATCCCAAGGTCTTGATCACATTGGAAACTAAGCCAGGCATATCAGAACTCTACTGTGAAAGCTTTGTAAATGGTACTATTTTCATCCCTGGAGATCCTGAATCAATGAACTATGAGGGACCTAGGAATTTAAAGTACCTCCTTTTGAAATTTTCTTAATGACTTTGAAGCCCAGTCCTGGCTGGTCCATCTGCTCTGATGGTCTGCATGGGTGGGCACAATTTGCCTTGTTTGAATTAAGTTCACTGTTTAAAGGTCATATTAGCATCCAGGCTGCTGCAACATCTGATGAGAATATAGGGGAGGCTGGGAGAAATTTTCAGTTCTAGAATTGGTAATAGTCTCACCGGCATGGGCTAGAATGGCCCAGTAAGGACACACTAGTAAATTCTTATGCAAACAGTCTGTTCTCCATCTTGAGAAGAAGGAACTCTGTGTCCCGTTTCTATTTCATCACTTCTTAGTCTTCTAGCATTTTGCATTTAGGAGTCAGGGAAGACTTTCCACCATGAGGGACTGCTTGGTACACGAAGGTGTCTTACTCACTGTGTTCCCAGACACTCAGAGTTCTTGCCTAGCATTCTGGGACTAAAATTCAGACACATGGATGAAGGAAGTAATTCGGTGAGTGAATGTCTCTAAATAGGACCTGTACCTGGAGATTGTTTTATAATATAAAAAATAAATTTCAAAATTAAATCCATCTAGTTCAGTAATGAACTTCATTCTGAGTGCACTTTAGAATAAATGTTGTGAACTTTAAAATATGGATGCAAATTTTCACCCCCTAGCATTTTGATTAAATTTGTATTGGGGATGGAGTTGGCTACTACTAATTTTAAGCTTCTTAAAGTGATTCTACTTACCCTCTAAGTCTTTCACCACTACTGTAGAAAATTTGAAACAATAGCAAAGGTAACTAAAAATCAACCTGACTTGTGGTTTCACACACTGGTAATTTAAAGAAATCTTACAGTAGCCCCCCTTTCATGGTTTCATTTCTCCACAGTTCATCATCAAGCATCAACAATGCTATAAAAATATTCAGTGGGAAGTTCCAGAAATAAACAAATTGAGTGTGATTCTAAATAGTGATGAAGTCTTTCACCATCACATGTGTCCAGCCAGGGATGTGAATCATCCATCTATGCAGCACATCTATGCCATATATACTACCCTCCTATTAGTCACTCTGTGCAGTGTATCTATGCTGTATATACTACCCTCCTGTTAGTCACTCTGTGTAGTGTGTCTATGCTGTATATACTACCCTCCTGATAGTCACTCTGTGCTGTGTATCTATGCTGTATATACTAACCTCCTGTTAGTCACTTAGTAGGAAATTGACAAGATTGATTTCCCTGTCTTGCAATGTTTGTATCCAAGTAATCTTCATTTTATTTACTGCCTCCAAAATACCAGCTTGATGCTAATAATTTTATTGTTGTATTTTATTGTAACTGTTCTATTCATAATTATTTTGTTAATCTCTTAGTGTACCTAGTTAATACATTAAATGTTATAGATATGTGTGGTTAGGAAAGTACAAAGGTTTGTGTACTACCTCTGTTTTCAGGCATCTACTTGGCATCTTGTGATATATCTCCTGTGGAGAAGGGGCAGTGGACAGTTGTAGTAATAGGATAGTCTTTTCCCATAGGACATACTTTCATCTACACTTCCTCCCTCCAATCTTGGTCTGCCTTCACTCTTTCCGTCATATTATGCATATGCTGGAAATAAACAGGGTTGCATTTTCAGCATTTCAGGCAAATTACCCTGGCCTCTATCACCTGCCTTGAGTACAGGAATACATTACTTTTCTAATACATAATCTCAGAAAAGAAAGATGAAAGACAGAATAACAATAGGTGTTCAATTCTGGTTGAAATCATGATTTATGAATTGCTACATCACTTGACCTTATTCACACTAAGATCAGTGCTTTTTATAACTTATATTGTTCAGCACTCGGGCCACTGAGTACGCACCAAGGCCTCCTTTAATTTGCATTACAATTCCCCTAGTGGAATCTGTATCTGTCCTTGTTTGCAGAATTCAGAACCAATACCTGCCCCCATTTATATGGAATTCAGAGCCAGCACCTGCCCCCACTTATATGGAATCCACAGCCAGCACCTGCCCCCACTTATACAGAATTCACAGCCAGCACCTGCCCTCACTTATATGGAATTTAGAGCCAGTACCTGCCCCCACTTATATGGAATTCACAGCCAGCACCTGCCCCACTTATATGGAATTCACAGCCAGCCACCTGCCCCACTTATATGGAATTCAAAGCCAGCCACCTGCCCCACGTATATGGAATTCACAGCCAGCACCTACCCCACTTATATGGAATTCACAGCCAGCACCTGCTCCCACTTAAGGTCAGAGTGTAGTAGTCTCACTAATTGCACTGGGGAATTTTCAGGTCTCCATGCCACTTGGAGAAGCACTTCCTCACTTTGCCCTTGAAGGACCGAGTGTCAGCTGACACCTGGGTCCCAATCTGCCATTCTTCTCACCATGTCTGGTCTTGTGGAGTCCAGGCTGAGCTTCTGTGTTGCCAATGCCTTCTGGTCGGTGCTTCTGCTGGAGTCCATTCTTGGCTGAAACACTGCTTTTGTAACTTTCCATCTCCACCCACAGACCCTCCACTGTCTCCAGTCAATGTACTTCTTTTCCTCACAGAACCATTCATTTGCTACCTCATTACCACAGTGGCCATCACAATTACAATTGGCTTCTTAATTCATAGCTTCTCTAATCATCATGACAATTATGGTTAATTCACAGCAGCTCTTATTGTTATCATTATTATTCATTTATGCAGTTTCATTTTTAATATAATTATGGCTTTAGCCAGGGCATCCTAGGTCTTGGAGGGGCAGGGGAACTGTACAGTGCAATAATCAAAATACCATGAGCTTCCTTATGACAAAAACCAATATTATAATAATAGAAGGAATTGAGAAGGATAAAACCACTCATAATTTCAACACTCTTGCAAAACTGCTTTAATTTCCCCCATGCTTCTTTCTAAATGAGCAAAATGCTTTTGTGCTAAGTAATTACTGAGCAACTACAGTTTTGTGTTTTTTTTTTCTCCCTTCAGTTAACCCTATTCCAAATAGTGATGATTATGTTGTTTTACTGTCCCTATAATTTTCTTTTTTGAGACAGGATCTCACTATGTAGTCCTGGCTAGCTTGAAACTCACTATGTAGAGCAGGCTGGCCTCAAACTCATGGAGATTCACCTGCTCTGGACCCTGAATGCTGGGATTACATGCGTGTGCCACAATGCCTGGCTAGTCATGTTCCATTAGAATTTGAGTCTCTGTTAGTGAAACCTTCATCCTAATCACACAGTGCTGTGTTTTGCTGCCTGAGCCAGGCTGAAACATAATGTATGATGTTTCCTTTGCCTTATGAGGGTTGTGTAAGCCACCAGCAGAGAACGAATAGAGAGAGGTTTAGCAGAACCCCGGGAAAGGCTGTTTCAATACATGTTCCCCTCTTACTTCATCAACTTTTAAACTGACTCTAATGATCCATCTTTGATCAAGGACTTGGAGTAGAGCAGATTGGTAGTTGAGATTCAGATATGGATGCTTCTCTGTGTTACTGCTATAATATTCACTTGACCTTACTGAACAGTCCTAGGAGGCTATTCTCAGATATTTTGCTGTGCCAGTCCAGACAACACATTAAAGACAGCTGTCATTCTTCAGAATTCTTGTGCCTAGTCCAAAAACCCTGAAGATTCTATACTTTTAAATGTCAACCTTCTGATTTTATTGGTTGCAATGTTAAAACTTTAAAATACATTTTTTAAATTGGGAGAGGAGTGAATTAGAACAGAGGAGTAAAAAAATAAATAAGAAACAACCAACACCACCATTTATTGTCAGTCTCAATGTCTATGTTACTGGTGTTTTATTCAGGAAATTGTCTCCTGTGCTAATGCATTCAATGCTACTCCCCATTTTCTCTTCTATCAGATTCAATGTAACTGGATTTATGTTGAAGTTCTTGTCATACAAATCTTTCACTTGCTTGTTACCCTATGGTATTTTATATTTTTTGTGGCTATTGTGAAGAGTGATGTTTCTCTGATTTCTTTTTCAGTCCTTTTATCATTCCTATATAAAAGGGCTACTGTTTTTTTTTTGAGTTAATCTTGTATCCACCTACTTTACTAAAGGTGTTTATTAGCTGTAGGAGTTCCCTGGTAGAAATTTTGGGGTCACTTATGAAAACTATTATGTCATCTGCAAATAGCTATTCTTTGACTATTCCAATTTGTATTCTCTTGATCTCAGAAGATGGAAAGATTTCTCATGCTCATGGATCAGAAGGATTAACACAGAAGAAGTGGCCATCTTACCAAAAACAATCTATAGATTCAATGTAATACCCATCAAAATCCTAGCACAATTCTTGAAAGAACAATACTTAACTTCATATGGAAAAACAAAAAACCCAGGATACTAAAACAGACCTGTACAATAAAAAAACTGCTGGAGATATTACCATTCCTGATCTCGAGTTCTACTATGGAGCTATAGTAATTAAAACAGCATGTTATTGGCATTAAAAACAGACACATTGATCAGTAGAATCTAATTGAAGACCTAGACACCTATAGACACTTGATTTTTTTACAAAGAAGCCAAAATTATACAATGGAGAAAAGAAAGCATCTTTAACAAATGGTGCTGGCATAACTGGATGTTGGCATGTAGAAGAATGCAAATAGATCCATATTTATCACTCTGCACAAAACTCAAGTCCAAGTGGATCAAAGACTTCAACATAAATCCAGTTACATTGAATCTGATAGAAGAGAAAATGGGGAGTAGCATTGAATGCATTAGCACAGGAGACAATTTCCTGAATAAAACACCAGTAACACAGACATTGAGACTGACAATAAATGGTGGTGTTGGTTGTTTCTTATTTATTTTTTTACTCTTTGTACTCTTTACTATTTTGGGGGGTCTACCACCCTGCTCCCAAATAAATCACATGGATGCTTATTATTACTTATGAATGCCCAGCCTTAGCTTGACTTATTTCTGGCCAGCTTTTCTTAACTAAGTTATCCTGTCTACCTTTTGCCTTTGGGCTTTTATCTTTCTCTATTCCATATACCTTTATTTACTTCTTACTTGCGGCTTGCTATGTAGCTGTGTGGCTGGCCCCTGATGCCTTCCTCTCCTTCTTTTTTTTGCTTCTCCTTCCTCTTTGCTCTTTTTCTTCTTCTTCTATTTATTCTCTCTACCTGTCAACCCAGCCTATCCTTTCTTTGCCTAGCTATCAGCCATTCAACTCTTTATTAGATCAATCTGTGTTTTAGACAGACAAGTAACATAGCTTCACAGTGTTAAATAAATACAACATAAAAGAATGCAATGCATCTTCGCATCATTAAACAAATGTTCCACTGCATAAATAAATGTAACACATCTTATAATATTCCACAACAAAATGGGACATCATGAAATTGAAAAGCTTCTGTAAGGCAAATGACACTGTCAATAGGACAAACCAGATAATCTAATTAAAAAATGGGGTACAGACCTAAACAGATAATTCTCAATAGAAGAATCTCAAATGGCTGAGAAATAGCTAAAGAAATGTTTAACAACCTTAGCCATCAGGGAAATGCAAATCAAGACTGCTTTGAGGTTCTATCTTACACCTATCATAATGGCTAAGATCAAAAACACAGATGACAACTTATGCTGGAGAGGATGTGGAGCAAGGGGAACACTCCTCCATCACTGATGGAAGTGCAAATGTGTACAGTCACTTTGGAAATTAATTTGGTGGTTTCTCAGAAAATTGGGAATCAATTTACCTCAAGATCCAGATGTACCACTCTTGAGCACATACCCAAAGGATGCTCCATCCTACCACAAGGACACTTACTAAACTATGTTCATAGCAGCTTTATTCACAATAGCCAGAACCTGGAAGCAACCTAGATGCTCCTCAACTGAAGAATGGATTTAAGAAGAATGTGGCACATATACACAATGGAGTATTACTCAGCTTTTAAAAACAATGACATCAGGACATTTGAAGGAAAAAGGATGGAACTAGAGAAATTATCCTGAGTGAGATAACCTAGATCCAGAAAGATCAACAAGGTATGTACTCACTTATAAGTGGATATTTACTGTAAAGTAAAGGATAACCATATTACAATCCACAGACTCAGAGAGGCTAGGTAACAAGGAGGGCTCAAGAGGGGATGCATAGGTCTCCCTGGGAAGGGGAAATAGAATAGAACTCATGGGTGGACTGGGGTGGGTGGGATGGGAACTTGAGGGATCAAGTTGGGGGTAGGTGGGTGGGGAGAGTGCTGAGAGAGATGACAAAATGTGCTTCTCAGGGTCTGGTAGAAGATGCAAGGAAAGCGCTCAAGAGCCTGCAAGGATGGCCCCAGCTAAGATAGTAGTGGATTCGTACCCTGAACTGGCCCTCTCCTGTGATCAGATTGGTGACTACCCAGGTTTTCATCAGAGCCTTCATCCAGAGACTGATGGAGGTGGATTCAGAGATCCATGGCCAAACATTAGGCCAAACTTGGGGAGCCCTGCTGATAGAAGAGAGGAGGGATTGACAGAGCCAGGGAACTCAGGAACATCACAGGAAAACCCACTTTAATGGCTAACCTTGTTCACTGGAACTCACAGAGTCTGAACAAACAACCAAGGAGCCTGCAAAGGACCGACCTAGGCCCTCTGCATATATGTGACAGTTGTATAGCTTGTTCTATTTGTGGGTCTCCTGGCAATGGGAGTAGGGGCTGTCCCTGGTGCTTAGGCTGGCTCTTGGGAACCTATTTCTCATGCTGGGTTGCCTTGCCAAGCCTAAATACAGGTGGAAGTTCTTGGTCTTATGGCAGCTTGACAAGCCATGTTTTGCTGATGTCCTGGGGAGGCCAACCCCTTTTTGAGCAAATATGGAGGAGGGGTGTATTGAGGAGGTTTGAAGGGAGTGGGGAGCAGGAAGAGAGTAGGGAGAGGAGGCTGCAGTCAAGGTGTAAAATTAGTAAATAAACTAGATTTTAAAAAGATATATTAACAAATAAAAACAATTTTTATCATAAAAGAATATAATGTCTCCTATGTGTGAAAATGCTATAACAAAGCCCATTACTTTGCATGCCGCTTAATAATAATAATGATAAAAATTTTAAGTATTAGCTAGATGGTGGCATATGCCTTTGATCTCAGCACTTGGTAAGAAGAGGCAGGCAGATCTCTGTGAGTTTGAGGCCAGCCTGGTCTACAGAGTGAGTTCCAGTACAGCCAGGGCTACACAGAGAAGCTCTATCTGGAAAAAACAAAAACCAAAATAAATAAATAAACATTTTCTATAATTTAACTGTATATATTAACTGTTTTAAATTTAGATAATAGTAACATGATCCTAACAAAATTTGGAATTCTGCTTTTTCACTCTGCTACCCAGAGTGACAACTTTCATTTTTATAACTGCTACATATTGCGTTAAGTTACTACCCTGTCATTTATTAGCTCATCCTCTTGTGCCTGGACATCCAGGTTGTTTTCAGATATTATTGTTGTGCACATTACTGCAATGATCAATTTCATTTCATCATCCCTTTCCTTCATTTAAAAACCTCCTCAGAACACATCCCAGGAGTGGGATTATTAATTTAGGAGGAATAAGCTTCTTGACAGCAGAGAAGCATCCCAACAGCTTTCCAAGAGATTTGCAATGATTCACCTTCTTTCTTTCACACAGCAGGCATTTTCCTCAGATCCATTCAGAGTAATCAATAGCAAGTATTTAAAACCTTGAGAAAATAGAGGAGAATTTTGCAAAATGAAAATATACCAACACATTTTTTTTGGGGGTCAAGTGAACAATTGACGCTTCCCTCTCTCCTTCCTTCTCCTCTTCTCCTCATTCTTTCATCTCCATTTTCATCCCCCAGCTCATTTCTTTTTTTTTTTTTCACAATAGCCTGATCCTTGGCCTCAGGTAAGGAAATGAATGAAAAGTGAAGAAACAACATGGTGTGGAATAAAAAGAGAGAATAACAAGTGCTAAGATTTATATTTTCATGATGACACTGGGGTAAATATTGCCAGCATAGAGTGTAGCAACAGCACCTCTACAATGTCTAAAGGGCAAAAGTGACTCCCATTTTACAAACGATAAAACTGAGCGTCAATACAATGCCACCACGACTTGACCAGAGTCACTTGACTGGTCAGCTGTCTAGCTAATATGTTATCTCTCATTTCTTGGTCTTTTGTATCTATACTCTTTTGATGTATAATATCTATTTTGTAAATGAATTTACTTGCAATGTAATCATGGAACCAACCAATGAAGTGTGTAGTTATGGGCCATGTGACATGACAATAGCCAAAACCATTCCGGCATTCTTTGCAGTGCTCTAAGGAAGGCTGCCATCTTTACATCATCACCACAGTGTCACAGAATAGATATTTTTACAATGGGGATGGGGTGGCATAGAGGTTAAGTAACTTGCTTGAGATTCAGAGCAGGGTGTCAGAGCCAGGTTTTAAAAGCAGGAAGCCCAATAGTGGAAATCCGGTTCTTAACACCACCACAGAGAGAAACTGGGACTTTGAGCTAGCCTTGGGATCTTGGAAACCCTTCTTACTCTTATTCTTATTCTTGCTCTCGGCTAAGCTCATTCCTTCTGATGACACTTCCTTCTACCTTGTCCTGGCTGAAGAAGTAGCTCCAAGTCTCTGTCTGCAATGTTGAGAGTAGCATCAGGCATGCAGAAGAGCAGTGTAGAGATTCATTGGCATTTCTGAACTTAGTCTATGGTGTGCCCTGTGGCATTAAAATAAAGAGGTTCTGAATTTCCTTTGTTCTCCCTTTTATGTTGCCCAAGGGAGAAGCCAAAGCAAAAAATGCCCTTTGAAGCCGTTTTCTGTGTGGAAGTGAGAGCTCTATCCCAGGAGCAGGATTAGAGTGACGCTGTCATGATTGCCAGTGCCCTGGGGACCCTTCCTGATGGGTAGAGGGATGCAGAGCTGGTCCACAGCGTCAATTCATTACACATCTTTATCCCATTCATGAAATTCCGTCTCTGACAATTCTTTCAAACCATGAATGGGATGCTTTGAGCAACCTTAAAGAAAATTTAAAAATCAACCAATACATTGTTTATTAGTCAGCTTGACTTGTGCCGTGTGTTCTAATGGCAATGCTGTGTTTTAACTGATGGAGTGTGGGAAGAGGAAGAAAGACACTGACCTCATAAGGGGAGGTCTAAGTTTCACCCTCGGTGGTTCTAATAGAAGTTACAAGTTTTCTCACCCACCTTCTCCCACTCCACACAAACACACACTTTCAGTCTCTCTTTTAATTACAATAATAGCTTTGACTGGTTTTGTGGTCAGTGGTTTCCCTAAAATAATTATTATAACTGTAGGAGCTTCTTGTGCCCAGGATTAATCTTGCAACTGGTAGACCTTACCTATTGGACTAAGGACAACATATACCTTCATTCTCAGTTCCCCAAGTTCTAAGGAAGCACCCCAAGTCAACCTCTATGGGAACTTGGGTAGACATTTTCCTTTTTGGGACTTGAACTGGCATCGTTATACCCATAGATTATTACAGGTCCCATGTCTAGTCAGAGAAGCTTCTTGTTGCAGTAGATGGCACATAATACAGGTCAGACTGCAGAGAATAAGGGATGATGAAGTACTCAGCCATAAGTGAGACATCTATATACCCTATCCTCCAAGGCTCAGGGATCATCACTGTAGACAGGGTAGAGAGATTGGAACACCCAGAGGTTGCATGGTGAAATAGGGTTTTCCAGATGTGGAGTCCCTTTGCTCACACGAACCATGTGAATGCACAGTGGCTGTCATTGCCTGCAGAAGACCAGCACAGGACAAAGCCAATCAAAATTCCAATATGGATATGGGAGGGACTCATGAATTCCCATCCCTAGGTGGGGTAGAATTGGTATTTGATGGTTGCTGGAGAAGGGAGAGTCAGTTTTCTTCTTCACAGATGGGGCCCTAGGTAGGTTGACCAAACTTTAGTGGAGGGCCCTATACTCTTATGTTATACATACATTTTATATATATATATATTATATATATATATATATATATATATATATATATATTCCCATAAAAGAATATAACAAAATCATAATTATATGATTTTTTCTAATGATTTATCCCCTCTATATTTGCTTAGTAACTCTGAAAGATAGATTTTTTTGTGTGTGTACACATGTGTGTATACACATACATATATCTCATCTTTTACTCTTCAAAGTCAAAGTGTGTTTGCCAGATAGCATCCAAGCTCGACTTTATGCACCCTGCCGCCCCTTCTTCTAGGTGGGCCAAGGTTGCTTCATTTGCTTCAGACTCCCACAGGTGGGTGCCACGTGTTCTCTGTCCTCTGAGTCCTTCTCCACTCCAAACCTGCTATATTGTCAGAATGGTTAAAAGATGATGAAAATTGATTTTCATCTGCTTCTTGGAAATGGGTAGTGCATTAGGATGCAGGGCTCCACTTTCTACCCACATTCTCTCAGAGCGCAAAGAAGCAAAAGACTGCCTTGTGCTTCAAAGTCGGGCTGTATGTTTGCGAGGTGGATGAAAGCATCTGCACTTGGCTGAGTGTTTCTCCTTTAAGTGTGATAGCTGTAGCCTGTGGAAGATCAAAGCTTTACTCTCCTTTATCCAGGAATCATCACAGCTCTTAATCAGCTGCAATGATTTTTTTTTTTCCTTGGGCAAAATGGGAGTCTTTTAACCTCATCCTTATCCTGACTATGGAACTCAGCATTTGGTCTCAGTTGGTTTAACTCTAGGCCTTCCCAGGGAGCACTGAGTGGGATGAGGTAAGATGTTAGGATCTCTGTAAGGGTAACTGTATCCTGCACATCATCAGGAAGTGAACTTTTTCTTTTCTGATATAAGCCGCAAAGGGACCACTTTAGGCTTCTTGGAGCATAGGGCCTGTGTTTCAACTTTTCGTCTCTGTCGTGGTGGGAAAACAGCCATGGACAGTATAGAAACAAAGTGCTGTACTACTTTCCAATAAAACTTTATATATAAGATCAAGGAGTAGACTGGATTTGTATACTGCAATTTGTTGAGGAGCTCTAGCTCCCATAACCCTCTGGATATGGGTTTACTGAGACTCTCACACTCTGTTTCCTATGATTACCAGAGAACTTAGGGGGAATACAAACATTCAATTAGAAGCATGTTTCATTCTCTATGAAGGACAAATCTAGCTATCTATATACAAACAGGAAGGAGCTCACTATTTCCTCCTGCTATGGTCTGGGTATCATCTGCTTCCTTCAAGGATTTGGGTGTTAAAATTTAATCCTCATATTGAGATATTAAAGTCGACCCCTAATCCAAGATATGGCCCTGAAATGTGGAGCCATAGAAGGTGATTAGGATTGGAAAAGTACATCTTGGAAGATCCCCATGATATTGAATACCAATGTCTTTATAAGGAGGGAGGGAGGGAGGAGGGAGGGAGGGAGGAGGGAGGAGAGAGAGAGAGAGAGAGAGAGAGAGAGAGAGAGAGAGAGAGAGAGAGAGAGAGAGAGAGAGAGAACTCCAGGGTTACCTAGGTACATCTTTGCCTCTTTCTATATGATTCTCTGAACCATATTGGCACTCTGCCAGTTTAAGAAGGTGGCAACTGTATAAAAGAAAACATTTAATTGGGACTTGCTTATATTTTCAAAGGTTTGGTTCATTGTCATCTTAATGGGGAGCATGGTGGCATGCAGGCAGGCATGGGCCTGGATAAGTAGTTCTATATCCAGATCTGTAGGCAGCAGAAAGAGACCCTGGGCTTGGCATGGGCTTTTGACACCTCAAAGCCCACCCCTTGTGACACACTTCCTCCAACAAAGCCTTACTTCCTAATCCTTTAAAATGCTGCCACTCCCTGGTGACCAATCATTCAAATCTCTGAGCCTATGGGAGCCATTCTCCTTCAAACCACCACAGAAAGCCATTCAGATGCTGGTTTCTGAGGCAGTAGAACCATGAAAACAACAAAGAAGGCTTTTTTTCTATAAAGCGCACCACCTCAGATATTTTGATAGAGGAACAAAAACTGACAAGGGTATCTCTCAAATTCTGGTCCCAATTGATGGTGTATTGGGAGGTAACAAAGAGAGCTAGCCCCCCAAACAGGTCTCTCTGAGAATTACATCGATGAGGACTTCACATGCTCAGGTATAAGATTAAATTAAGCTTCTACTTCTATCTGAAAACTTAGGTGACACACAAAACTCCATTTGTACTAGTTCAAAATTATTCTCAGAAAAGTACTATATGAGTGTAATTTACCAACTAGAAACCTAATCACATTGTCTCATATTGGGAAAGAGGCTGAGAGAAGGAGGGAGTCAGATCAGCCTATTAAAAAAGATGTCCACACACCAGACTGTCAGCTCCAGGCCCACAGACTCCATGAAATGAAGTCTATAGATGCTGAAATTTGGCAGAAAATGAATATTCACAGTAACAAATCCCATTGATTTGAGAGTGTTCCCTTAATGGGATGAACTAATGGGGGCTGGAGAGATGGCTCTGTGATTAAGATAACTTACTAGTCTTGCAGAGGAGTTGTGTTCTGTGCCCAGCACCTACATGGTGGCTGACAACCTCCTATAATTCTAGTTCCTGGGGATCTAATACCCTCTTCTGACCTCCCCTGACATCAGACACACACACTGTGCACAAACATAATGTAGGCAAAACACTCATATACATAAAGTAAAAATAAACAATTGTTTTTTAGAGAGGCAGAAATGGTTAAGGGTAAATTGTTGAAAATAGGTGTCAGCATGAAGGGGTGAAAGTCTGAAATCACGAGAATGGCCGCAAGAGCACCAAAATATATGGGATTAGCCCTCCCCCACCTGCACCCTGCACCAGGAAAGCAGTTGGTTCAGCTCGACTGAGATGAGCTAGTCACATAAGTAGACGCTAAGATGCTAGTCTTAGTCAGAGCCAGTTCTTTTTTCTTTTTTTTTTTTTTTTTTTTTTGGTTTTTTTGAGACAGGGTTTCTCTGTGTAGCTTTGCGACTGTCCTGGATCTCACTCTGTAGCCCAGGCTGGCCTTGAACTCACAGAGATCCGCCTGCCTCTGCCTCCCAAGTGCTGGGATTAAAGGCGTGTGCCACTGCCGCCCACAGAGCCGGTTCTTAGGTGTAAAACTTTCAGGAGAATCCCAAGGATCATAGTCCACTTCCTGACATCTCTCTATTTACCCAACACTGGGCTTGAGGGTTAGATGGATGAAAGTATCTTGGCTTGCTAATTGTTTGTTCACTCAAAGTCTAGGATGGAGTGGTAGTGGACTTTAACAACAAAATGCAAGTATGTTGACAAATGGGGAGATATCTCAGTTGGTAAAGTATTTGCTGTGTAAGTCTGGAATCCTGAGTTGATTCTCATAACCCATGTTAATAAAAAAAAGCCAAATGTGGTGGTGTGAATTCATCACTAGAGAAAAAGGTCCTGGGGCTGAATCTGGTATAGCTCAATCAGTAGGTTTCAGGCCAATGTGAGACCTTGGCTCGAAAGATAAGTGGACAGTAGCTGAGGGACCAACACTTGAGGTTTGCCTCTGCTCTACAAAACATTTGTGCATACCCATGCATACATTTCCTCCTACACATAGGGACACACACAGGGACACACACAGGGACACACACAGGGACACACACAGGGACACACACACACACACACTTGAAACTGCTTTGCCTTTATTTTTAGGTTCCTCAGTCTTCCCTCTTAGGAGTCTCTTGTGGCATGGTGTGCAGATCTGTCCACAGGCACAGAATGTTTGGGTTAAATCAGTTGGAGAACTCTGGTTCTGGTGACAGTCCTGTATCTCACAGTAACAAAATCTTTGACTTAACACTTTTATGCCAGCCTCTCTTATAGTAGCACATTGCAAGTCAACTCCAGGTCACTGGAAATTCCTTTGCTGTGATCATAAAATCCAGGTGCCGTGGTGAGTTCACCAGGGTAAATGCATCCTTTGGAGTCTCGGAGAAGCTAGCTGCTGCCCGGACTCTCCTTGACCCCACTGTACAATGCTCTGCTCAAGCTACAACATACTTTTTAAATCTATTTCAAAATGTCTTTCTGCAAAATAAAATGATAAATTTTGCTCAAGATATAGTTTTAAGCTATGAAGCTCAGTCTCTATGACTTTGATTCAATGTGTTATGTAAAAGCCAAATGATGCTTTTTTATTGAAAAGAAGAAGAAACTTCTACAAAATGGATTCTTTTGTTGCTTATTAGTTCATGTGGACCAGACTACATTGAATAGGATATGTGGTTGAGTGTAACTTTAAATTCCCAATCCCCCTGCCTCCACCTCCCAAATGCTAAGATGACAGGTGCATGCAGCCCTTCCTGCTCAGCAGAACTTCCCTTTAAGAGTGGAATTCCCAGGTTGGCCAATCCTACTTACTCTAAGCCTATAACAGAAGTGGCTCCTTTGAAGGAGAACTGAACCCTCTAACCATGGTCCGGGGTTTCTCTCAGGAAACCAAGTCTAATGAATGTCAGATGCTGGGGTGCAGAGGAGAGAAAGGGTTTATCTCAAGCTTCCTCTATTCCTAAGCTTTAGCTCTCTGCAAATACAGAGATGGAACCAGCCATGTTACCTTTATTATGAATGAATGCCAACCACAGATGCCCCAGGAGCCACAGAACACTCCATAGCTGATACTTAGTCACCACTGCACGGCGGCTCTGTAATCCACCGTAATTACGCCTACTAGAGGTCTCTTCACATCTCACTGAAATCTCATGGAATCTGGCTTTAGAAACACAACCCTCTTCTCTTCTCTGCGCGTTTTCTTTTTTCCTGCTTTCTGCTAGTAGACTTATGACTGAATGCTGTGATAGTTTTCCAGGAAGCACAATGACATTTCGGTTTGGTTTTGATAGTTTATAACAAATACTATATTCTGTGTTAAATTATTTAACTCTTTGGAGTGGCAGGCAATGCACATTTCCTAAAAGGGGCGATTCAAAATAAGCCACAGGCAGCAGACGCTTATGCTTATTTCCTTTTTGTAGATTAAAAACCTGACTGAATGTCTGGCTGAGGAGAGCAGAGCTTTTAGCCTGTCTGTCTCCTCCAATCCTGACTTCTCTAAACACAGCCCCAGCCCCAGGCAGTGAGAGAAGTTGGAGAATGACTGAAATATAGGCATAGCTTTTTATTTTTTAATATCATTTGAGAAGAATGAGAGCAAAAATGCCCTTCAGAGCAAAGAATCAGTAACCAGTTCAGGTCCCCTAAATCTATGTGAAAGGTGATTGCCAAAGCACACTCTCCTTTAAATCAATGTGTGTGCATTTGCTTTCAACAGTGAAGAAACCCCAAGCTGTACTTTTCGCATGTCTGTTGGGGAGCTCAGGAGAGTGAAGATGGGGTTCAGTGCAGCTTTCACCCCATTTCTGAAGAAAAACAACTCACTCTCTCAGCCTGATCATATTAACTGTCTCTGTCCTGGTCCCTCTAACTTTGAAGAAAGCACCAGAAACTCAGAGTCTTAGAGTAAGAGAACTTGTGTCTTAGAGTTCTCATAAGGTGGAAGCCTCAAAGGAAGGTGACTGTGGGCCGTGCTCCTGTACAGCTCTAGGGGAGGGCCCCCCACTCTCTGGTTTCTTTGACAGTCTTTGTCCTGTAGCTGGATTGTCCTAGGCTCAGTCAGCATCTTACCCTGACAATCTCCTTGCTTCGGTCTCTGGTGTCTCTGTGTTACACAACCTTATTCATTGTCCTTTAGTAGATTTGGGTTCCACCCAATCAAGGATAACTTCATCTTTAACTAATTAGATTTACAAAATCTCTATTTTTCAGGAGCTGGAGAGATGGCTTTAGTGGATGAAATGCTTGCTCTGCAAGCATGAGACTCGAGTGTCAATCCCAAGCCCCCATTAAAAAAGCTGGGTGTGGTGGCACATGCTTATAATCCCAATGCTGGAAAAACCAGAAGGTTCCAAAAGCTGGCTGGCCAGCAGGCCTGTCCTAATTGGAAAGACCAAGGTCCTAGTCAGAGACTGTCTCAAAAAAAGTGGGTAGTCCCTGAGGAATGACATCTAAGGTTACCCCTGGCCTCTACATTCACACACGTCCATGTGTCCATGCATGAACACATGAACACGAAGGCACAATACTCTTGTTTCAAATTAAGTTCAGTTTTGAGGTCCTAGATGAACATGTATTTCAGTCTACAGTAATCATCATAACCCATGTTGCTTTTCTCAGTATCTACCCCCATTTGGAATGAAATATTTGGGTCATACATTTGTCCTTTTGTCTGCTTTGCTTGAGTCTTCCTACCCCCTCTCTGCCATTGCATGAAGATGCAACTGTGTTGGGTTTCTGTCCTGTGACAAAACACCCTAGAAAAATGACATGAAAAAGGGTTAAACTGAGCTGAAGGTTTCCATCCTGAGTTGACTGACTCCATGACTTCGGGAGGTAGAATGTCACAGCAGTGAGGGAAGAGAAATGTAGGGCAGAGAAAGCTAATAATCTCATGGCACCTGGAGCATGGGGACCAGAATATACCTTTCAGAATCATTCCCTAGTGACCTGCTTCCTCTACCATTGTGGTGGTTTGAAAGAAAATGGCCAAAGGAGGTGGCACTATTAGGTGTGGCTTTGTTGGAGTAGGTATGGCCTTGTAAGAGGAAATGTGCCACTGTAGGGGTGGGTTTTGAGGTGTCCTATGATCAAGCTATGCCCAGTTGTCGCAATTCACTTCCCGTTGCCTAAA
The DNA here is from genome assembly GCF_004664715.2 of Peromyscus leucopus. Taxonomy (NCBI): domain Eukaryota; kingdom Metazoa; phylum Chordata; class Mammalia; order Rodentia; family Cricetidae; genus Peromyscus; species Peromyscus leucopus. The sequence goes on from NC_051063.1 coordinate 32,456,179, forward strand.
CATCAAGATATAGAATTCTCAGTTCCTTCTCCAACACCACGTCTGCCTGCACACCGCCATGTCCCACCATGATGATAATGGACTGAACCTCTGAACTATAAGTCATCCAATTCAGTGTTTTCCTTTATAAGTGTTGCTATGGCCATGGTGTCTCTTCACAGCAATAGAAACCCTGACTAAAACAACCATCTTCTAGCGGCTCATTCCACTGTGAACTCAGTCATCAGTCCATTGATGAAGTTAGACCTTCTGTGATCTCAATTATTACCCAATAGCATCACTATAGACACTAGGCTTTTAGCAAGGGGCATTAAATACCGAGATTATAATAATGCTTTATGAGAACTGAGACTTTCCTATATTATTCAAAGCTCTACATCTGCTGTTTAGCAAGGACTTGAAAATTTCTGTGTTCAGTTAATTATTCAACAAATAATGCTGAAGTATGCTTTTGCCTTTGCTAAAATGTTCTTAAGGGTTCTCTCCTTTGTCTATAGCCAACCACTGACAATCCATTTTGGGAGAAGAGGTGAATAAGAAATTTATAAACCAACTATTGTTTGGAAGCACAGGGTGTTCTTCCTGATACCAATATCATATTAATAATCAGATTCCTGGCCATCTTCTAATGATAAATTCTGTTTAAAGACAATGAAAAAGATGACAAAACGTTAATATTTTCATGATAATTCCTACCATTTGGCTGTAGAACAGGAATGGACAGGTACTGACATGGGGTATGAGGCCTGTTAATTCAGGCTAAATGAATTCATTCATAATAACAGTCATCTACTTATGAACCAGCCACCATAGGCCATTCTGTCTCTATGAGGGAACATAATGAGAATTAGGGTGGGAGTGGAGGGAGGTTGGGCCTGAACTCTTGGTTGATTGATAATAGAAGCCTTCCACCATTTTCAGGTCACCAGGAGGAATGGTTAACATGTTTTAAAGAGAATTTGGAGTTCTGTTGTCCTAAGTGGTATCCTGTCTTCGTCTGTTTATTGAGAAGCATGTGTTCCTTTCTGCTTACTATTATAGTAAGAATCTGCTGCTGCCCTGAAAGAATGAAACCTGGAAGGGGCAACAGTTACAGCTGAGATACTTACCCGAAAATGAATCTGAATAAAAAAAAGCCAAGAAAGTGAGAGGGAGGGTGTGACACAGGGCAGCAGGCAAATCATCTGTTGCCTTTACGGTCCTTTCTAATCAAAGAGACAACTAAAGGGACACAGAGAATATTCTGGAATGCTCTTTAATATGGCAAGAAGATTCTTTGCTTCATAACATACTACTAATACTGTTTCACCCTTTTTTGGTGGATTAAGACCATTTGGTTGTAAAATTGGTGAACTATCAGGGTTAATTGATAACTCAAGTCCTTTTGCAAAACAGCATGGGGTTGCTTGTGTGGTCAATGCTGAGCTGTGTTAAAAGTTTCCTCATACATTTTAGGGGCTTCATTCTTGTAGATGATGTCACCTTATACAAGGAGCAGTCATATGGGACATCAGCTGGTAACCTTTCCCTTTATGACTAATGCCTGGAAGATCTGGCAACTTCTGAGGAACGGCATTTCCTCTTCAAAGCAAAGGAAACATGTCCTGTGGGTCTTATAGACAGTCAATTAAAAGCTGGGGTGACAGTGAGCACTGGCATCTGGCTCATCAGAGGAACACGGTGATCTCCACTGGTGTTCTTGTGTGTCATGTGGAAGCCACAGACAAATCCAATAATGCACTCAATTATCTAGAATCCTTGCTAAAGGCAGGCTGCAGGGGACTCGCTGTGAGTTTCTTTCTGAATCCAATGCTGGTTTAATCAAGGATATTGCTTTTCTTTTGCTAGGTTTATTAATTAAAGGGACATATGTTGTTTTAATATAAATCCTAATTTCTCAGGAAGAAAGGACAACAGGAGTTCATTTCTGGGTGACCTTACTGTCTAGTGTGGATGCTTTCAGACAGCTGGTCCTCCACCAAACACTTAAGAGACCTACTCTTTTATATGAGGCCCTAAATTCCTTGGTCTTCAGCATCTCCTGCATTTAGAAGGTGGAAGGAGAGAAAGGATGGAGAAGAAAATATGACTAGCTTTTGTGAGCAGTCCTGGAAATATCTTGCTCCATGTTTTCTCACCTTCTGGCTCTCACTCAGTTTCCATTACACCCAACTACAAAGAGGGCTGAAATATATAGTCTAGCTAGGGGCCAAGGACAGTGAGGTGCTGGGCCAGGGGATTCCTGGCTGGGGACCTAGGACAGTGAGGTGCTGGGCCAGAGGGCTCCTGGCTGGAGAGCTAGGACAATGAGGTGCTGGGCCAGGGGGCTCCTGCTGGGGACCTAGGACAGTGAGGTGCTGGGCCAGGGGGCTCCTGGCTGGAGACCTAGGACAGTGAGGTGCTGGGCTGGGGCCTCATTCTGGTTTCTGCTGCAGCAAGCAGAGTTTAGAAACCTGGCCCTGACTTTTCCATATCAGCACAGCTAGGAAGGAGTGGCAGACTTGGTTCTGAGTTCTGTTCCTAGGTGAGCTCCATGTGGATGGAAGCTTTGACTTGGTGTGTAATCTGTGGCTCCCCAGTGATGCACAACACTCTGCCTCGGAATAACCCAGGGCTGTTCTGAACTCTCTGCATGGTTCTGGAACAAAGTCTAGCTGCCTTTTAAGACATGGACCTAAAGAAGGAATATACCTACTCTGGCCACATAGTCACACTGTCATTAGGGCACAGTTTCTCAGAATAGTGATGCTGTCACAGTGATATTGAAGTTGCCTCTCTCTTCATTCTCCATCTGTATATATGTACCTACACGATATGCATATACAAATAGACACACATAGTATATACATGTGATTCACACATATATATTATATACACATAGTTGCATGCCTATAATCCTATATATATAGGATATATATAACACACACACACGTAGAACTAAATGCATGGAAAACTTAATTATTTTTATTATTAAAATTAACTATTGGTAAAGTACTTTTTAACACTGAAATTAAGAAAAGTTGACTCAGAAGACTAATAAAAACTATTTCATGTATCTTAGAGACAAAATGATAAAATGCAATTCTGACTATTTAAAAATATAATGTGTTTCTGAGTTATTAACAAACTATCTTACTAGTACTTATCATATGGGAGATACTGGGACCCTGGAAATTATTTCCTTATTCCTCAAAACAACCCTCTAGTGTAATATTCTTGTGACTCCATATTGCAAGTGAGGAACAGAGGGCTGGAGGTGAGATAAGTTGCTCATGGGTCACAGGAGTTTCTAGTGCCACAGAGAAGATCTGAGCCAAGAAAGGAGCTTTTTCCAGTCTCTTGTTGTTTATGCTTCCCGTATCAGAAGACACAAAAGCAAGCAGGTCTTCCCACTGGCTTAGTGCTCCCCGCACCAGAACATGCAGAGACAAGCAGGTCTCCGAACCTACAGAGTGCTCCCTGCATCAGAACACACAGAGGCAAGCAGGTCTTCCCACTGGCTTAGTGCTCCCTGCACCAGAACACGCAGAGACAAGCAGGTCTCCGAACCTACAGAGTGCTCCCTGCACCAGAACACGCAGAGACAAGCAGGTCTCCGAACCCGCAGAGTGCTCCCCGCACCAGAACACGCAGAGACAAGCAGGTCTTCCCACTGGCTTAGTGCTCCCTGCACCAGAACACGCAGAGACAAGCAGGTCTCCGAACCCGCAGAGTGCTCCCTGCATCAGAACACGCAGAGACAAGCAGGTCTCCGAACCCGCAGAGTGCTCCCTGCATCAGAACACGCACAGACAAGCAGGTCTCCAAACCCGCAGAGTGCTCCCCGCACCAGAACACGCAGAGACAAGCAAGTCTCCAGATTGGCTGATTTTCCTGAAAGGAACAAGCTTTCTGTGGCAGCTGCTTTCTCTGATTGCCTCATGGGGGAAATCAAAGCGTTTGCCAGTAAATCTGGATCCCTCTACCTCTTTAGGTTTGTGCAGTGTGGGGACAGACTAGGTGGTCATCCCTTGTGCTTTTTCTGGTACAAACCTGCCTAACCATCCCATCCATGAACCAGTCACTGATAAGGGGCTGAGTTCCAGATTGGCGATTCGTTATGGAGTCTACAATAATGTGACTTACAAGGGCCAGTGTAGATGCCAACATTTCTAAGCACAAACGTGAGGATGGTGCCTTGGCTTGTACAGGTGATCCTTGGTCATCTATGGCGTACATTTATAATATGTTTTAACACCTTTGAAAACTTTTACTTACATGCTGTTCCATTTTCTGATTACTAGTTAAGACATTTTATTTTATTTATATTTCTTAAGTCAAGAAACAGAACTCAAAGGGATGCATATTTTCCAAATGCACACAGCTAGACAGTGTAAGAACAAAGCATTAAATTGTCTCTGAGGTTGTGCCACAACCATCTGTTGCCTTAACTTCCCCATGGTAAATAGGTACAAAGTCACATGTTGGAAGAGCTCCTTGGATGAAGCAGATATCTAGGCTGTTTGGGGGCTGGATTTTATTTATTTTTGAATTTCCTTAGCCATTTTTAAAGCAGTTTGCATTGGTTTCAATTCTCCTAGGGAATTTATAACTAGATATTTACCTCTTTAGAGTCAGTCAAAATGTTCTACTTTTTGCTATCCCAAAGGAATTGGGGTGTTAAAAATTCCCAAAGCCAGAATCCTTTTATACACGAAGCAGAAACTTAGCAAGAGCAGTCTAGAAGCCAGATCTCCAGGACACAATACATTTCCGGCACAGTACATTTCTGCAAGGAATTAAAAGTTTGGAAACTTATTTGTTTCATTAAAAGTATAAGAACAAGAATTAATTAACAGGAAAATTATTAAAACAATGCATAAAACATATCCTGCTGGTTTCTTGAAACTGACAGTCTTAATTTTTCAATTCTTTGCTCTGTAGGTCTATAAATAGCATCCCAGTTAACCAGCGTGCTGTAATTAATTCATTGGAAGGAACTGGCTGTAATTATAACTGTGGTAAGGGGGTGATGGCTGGAACTGTCATGTTGGGAGATGCTGGAGCGGATGACTTAGTGAAGCACAGTATTGGCCGACTGTGGTACTGAAGGCTCAGTATGTTGTTGGCTCTGTTATGAATGCAATCATATTCTAAATTGTTATGAAAAGATGGAGACCGAGAGCTAGGAATATCTCAATGCCTGGTGCAGTGTAGATATTGTACATACCTATTACATAAATGCTGAGTTAATGAATCTCCAGTCTTTTATTTTTTTAATTTAATTTAATTTTATTTTACAATACAATTCAGTTCTACACATCAGCCACAGATTCCCTTGTTCTCCTTCCTCCCACCCGCCTCCCTTCTCCCCAGCCTACCCCCCATTCCCACCTCCTCCAGGGCAAAGCCTCCCCAAGGACTGAGATCAACGTGGTAGACTCAGTCCAGGCAGGTCCAGTCCCCTCCTCCCAGGCTGAGCTAAGCATCCCTGCATAAGCCCCAGGTTTCAAACAGCCAACTCATGCAATGAGCACAGGACCCGGTCCCACTGCCTGGATGCCTCCCAAACAGATCAAGCCAATCGACTATCTCACCCATTCAGAGGGCCTGATCCAGTTGGGGGCCCCTCAGCCTTTGGTTCATAGTTCATGTGTTTCCATTCATTTGGCTATTTGTCCCTGTGCTTTATCCAACCTTGGTCTCAACAATTCTTGCTCATATAAACCCTCCTCTTTCTCGCTAATTGGACTCCTGGAGCTCCACCTGGGGCCTAGCCATGGATCTCTGCATCCAGTTTCCTCAGTCATTGGATGGGGTTTCTAGCACGACAATTAGGGTGTTTGGCCATCCCATCACCAGAGTAGGTCAGTTCCAGCTGTCTCTCAACCATTGCCAGCAGCCTTTTGTGGGTGTATCCTTGTGGATTTCTGTGGGCCTCTCTAGCACTTTGCTTCTTCCTATTCTCATGTGGTCTTCATTTACCATGGTCTCCTATTCCTTGTTCTCCCTCTCTGTTCTTGATCCAGCTGGGATCTCCCACTCCCTCAAGCTTTCTTTCCCTCACCCTTGCCCTTTATTACCCACACTCAAGTTCAGGCTGTTCATGTAGATCTCATCCATTTCTCCATCATTGGGTGATCCCCGTGTCTTTCTTGGAGTCCTGTTTTCCAGGTAGCCTCCCTGGTGATGTGAGTAGCAGTCCAGTCGTTTTTCTTCTGTATCCTCCTATGAGTGAGTACATATCATGTTTGTTTTTCTGAGTCTGGGTTACCTCACTCAGGATGATTTTTTCTAGATCCATCCATTTGCCTGCAAACCTCATGATGTCATTGTTTAAAAAAAAAGACAACCTAGATGCCCTTCAACTGAAGAATGGATAAATAAATTGTGGCACATACACACAATGGAACACTACTCAGCAGAGAAAAACAATGACATCATACGGTTTGCAGGCAAACCCCTGAATGGGTGAGACAGTCATTTGGCTTGATCTGTTTGGGAGGCAGCTGTGCGTTGGTGCTGGGTCCTGGGCTCGTTGCATGAGTTGGCTGTTTGAATCCTGGGACTTATGCAGGGACACTTGGCTCGGTCTGGGAGGGGGGAATGGACCTGCCTGGACTGAGTCTACCAGGTCAATCCCGGCCCTCGCGGGAGACCTTGATCTGGAGGAGGTGGGAATGGGGAGTGGGCTGGGGGGAGGGGGAGGGGGGTGAGAAGGGGAGAACAGGGGAATCTGTGGCTATTTGGTTGAACTGAATGGTGTTGTAAAATAAAAAAAAGACAGTCTTTTAAAATAAGAAACTGAAGTTGGAGAGGGATGAAAACTGATTCAAGCTCATCTTGTCTGTCATAGCCAGGCCATGGCCAAGACCTAACACTTGTTTTTTAGACAGTATCAGACTACAGATGGCCTGGTACTCATGGAGATCCTCCTGCCTCAGCTTCCTACATGCTGCGATTACAGGCATGAATTACTAGTCCTGGCTAAGACTTAAGACTCTTTAGTCTAAATTTGGTGTTTATTTTTACCAAGTTGTAAGTTGGTACGAGTTATGAGCCTTTTAATTGGGAACTAAAAACAAGTTAAATAAAATGGAAGGATAAACCTGGTGGTGGTGGCTTAGAGGCCTTTAGTCCCAGCACTTAGGATGCAGAGGCAGGAGAATCTTCAGGTTCAAGGCCAGCCTGGTCTACAGAGTGAGTTAGGGAACAGTCAGTGCTATACAGAGAAACTCTGTCTCAAAAAAAAAAAAAAGGCACAGACATTCACAGTGATAGAGAAGACTCAACTCTATCAGTTTCTCCTTCCTACCTCCTCTCCACCCAGTACCTCTTCTCCTGTCCCATCCACTCCCTTTCAGGCAATGTTCTCTTTACACAGTTGTGTTTTGATGTGGGCTTTGTGTAGAGATATGCTAGGTCACCTTATAACTTGTTTTAGGATTAGAGGAGGAAACAAGGCCAGGGTTTCCAGAAGGTTCCTTGTGTAAACTGTTGATGCTGTATTTGGAAGAAGAGCTCTACCTAACTCACAATAAACCAATAAATCATTCACACTGGCAGAGATCCCTTGGAGTAAGAATAGTTCACTAACAATGGCAGCGGCATGGTGACTTGCTGGAGCAGACCGAATAAGCTGTATGGAGCAGGTGATTTTTGGTTCTCAGAATATGTGAAATCCAATGGTGAGCGAGTTGGAGCAGCTCAGAGACAGGAAGAGTCAGTGACTGTCTTGCCAATGATGTGGGTGGCAGAGGAACCTCAGCAAAACTCTGAAAAGAGATGGGTCTCAAGGTTAACTGTAGCTAGAGTTTTCCTGCCTTGCCCACAGTCAGGATAAATCTTTGTCACCCTCCAGTCCCACAGCCGCTCAGACCCAACCAAGTAAACACAGAGACTTATATATTGCTTCAAACTGTATGGCCACAGCAGGCTTCTTGCTAACTGTTCTTATAGCTTAAATTAATCCATTTCCATAAAGCTATACCTTGCCACATGGCTCATGGCTTACTGGCATCTTCACATGCTGCTTGTCCTGGCAGCAGCTGGCAGTGACTCCTTCTGCCTTCCTGTTCTTTCTTTTCTCCTCTCTGTTAGTCCCGCCTATACTTCCTGCCTAGCCACTGGCCAATTAGTGTTTTATTTATTGACCAATCAGAGCAACACATTTGCCATATAGAACATCCCACAGCAGTTAACCATTCTTCCTGCAGGGCTCTTTGTTGGTATGAAACCTTGTATGAAATTATTTTTAGTGAGGAGTTTGAGATATATAGAAACAACAATGACCTTTTGTGTTGTGGATATAAGCAATAGTTTTGGAGACTTTACAAATATGAGATATCTAAAAAGGACTTAGGCTGAAAAATTATTAAATAGCAAAATGAGGAAACAAAACAAAACAAAACCAACTGAGCAACAACAATTCTACCTATTTTAGGAACTCTGACAACAAAACAAACAAAGAGGCTTAACTTGGCAAGCATCTGAGGCAACAGTGGTAGGCCAATGAAGTACATTAAAATGATCTCCTAATGGTTAGGATGTAAACTCTAATCTTGTAGCTTAATGACTTACAATTTGCAAACAACATTATTTCGTCAGAAGGGTGTAGCTATAGTATATTCTGAATGTGAAGGCTTGGCAGATCCTTTTTGGTTAAATTCTCTTGAACCACCTTTCAACTTGTGTGATTATTGGGAATCACCAGCCTAAGGCTCATAAGAAGACTGCTTGCAAAGGTCTAGGGTTGCTTGGTCATCATTTTCTGGTTTTCCTATTTATAAGTACTTTCATCACCCCTTTGTTTTCCAAGAAATTGTGATCTTTACTTTTGAGTGATCAGATTCCCTACCACCAGGGCTCTGCTATTTCTTGATGACCTCAGCTGATGACCACTCATCTCCCTGCAACCCCAGGATTCTGCTACGAAAATCACCTGTGCCATGTCTGCTTTCTTTTTCTAATACCGGGGTACTTGTGTGTCATGACTTAGACACGTGTTCTCAAAAGCTCTATGGTGTCTGAAGCTTGGTCTGACTCTGAGGTTACTGGAAACTGGTGGAATCCTACAGAAGGGAGTTAGGTCATTGAACATGTGCTGAAGAAGTGGTCATTGAGTGCTAAGCCCTTTTCTCTGGTTTTGCTTCTTGGCCATCTTGAGTTTCAGCCACATGGTCTTTGCCCAGATGTGCACCGTCACCATGAATCCAAATAAAGAGGCCAACTGAGAAAACACTGAGACCCCCAAAACCTGAGCTAAATCAAACCTTTATTCTTTCTAAGTTAAATGTCTCACGTATTTTGTTATCACAATGGGGAAGTTTACAAGTAAACTGGGTCTCTGCATCTGGGAGAATGCTACTTATCCATGAGGAATTGGTTACATTTACTCTTTTATTTTCTTATTCTCCCATTTCCACCACTATTTTCTATTTTAAGATGGACCCTTGAGTGTCATGACATGAGGAACATTTGCATTTGTGGCAATGAATTTGTGCGTGAAACTGGGCTGCTAGGTAAAAGTTAAAACACTCCTACCTAGTTCCTGCTTAAGAGTATCACAGTGCTTAAGCAAGAAGACTCTTCCCAGTGATGTCTTTGATTGTTCTCAGAGTTCAGACAGAGACACTGAGACCCTTTTCACAGAGAAGAAAAGCAATTGAAAAAAAAAAAAACACATTGGCATCCAACATTTTCTAATACAAATGTCAATATTGGCAAAGCAGTTAAATGATGAGGCATTTTAAAACTGCTTTCTCTGCTACTGAGAACTCTTGTCACTAGGTTCTCTGGTTATGTCTGTGATTTGCAGCATCTAAAGCAACAGCTTGGGTACAGACTGTGTCTTCCTTCTGGAAATATCAAACCACTTTTGAGCCTTTCATCTAAGCTGACAGAACCTGACTGTTGCATGCCAATGCCAGCAGATTTAAAGAACTACTAATCAGATATCATTACACTATATATATATATATATATATATATATATATATATATGCTTTATTTCAAAGGTATTTACCTATTTTTGTACCTTTTTGATATAAAACTTAGTGAATTAAAAATGTTAAGAAGAGCTGCCCAGACCAGAGACAAACATCAGAAAGTGAAGCTGGTTCTTTTGAAGCTCTGCCCCTTTGACTACCCTATAAACCACCCTTGAGACAATATTCACAGGACTCGGAGCTTTCAAAATTGAGAGTACATGTTAAGACCTCAGATGAATCTAAAGATTTCTTTCCTAGATCTTATATGTATAAATCTGTGTACAAGGGGTTAGAGAGGCTCCAGACAGTTTGACTTCGTGACCCAACTGAAAGCAGTCTACTTGGCTCCAAAGCAGGAAGAGTGTCTAAGAAATGGAGAGACACTTCATGTGACCATATGACACACTTCAAGCATATAAGAAGCACATCCAGGACACATGTGTGAATCAGTAATGGCCCTTCTCCAGCAGGCGATTTCTGAGGCCACAGTCCATCTGGGGTGGTGGCCAACAGGGAGATGTAAAAGGCCTCTCCTCTCCAGCACAAACCCACTCCATCTGCAAGTGCAACTGCTACATAATACACCACAGCATCGTGTCCACCAGCCCATTATCCAGGACCATCGGTCCATCCTCCAACTCCAGATGGTGCAGGCTGAAAGTCTGGTTGCCATGTTACAAGCACTGACTTTGGATCTGAGTGTGCATTTCAACATGCAGAAGGTCAGGAAAGCCCAGCTCCAAGGAATGTCCCGCAGTTCCAAGAGAGGTCACTCCTCATTGTCAACAAACTTAGGTACCTTATTTGATTAAAATGGGTTAGTAGGTAAATGCTCAGAAATGTAGATTTTTTTTTACTGAAAAAAAAATTCCACTTTGTTACTTGTTTGCCATATTTGAACATGAGCCCTAATCCTCCTTGGCTGGAGGGATTATGTGAAATTACTGCTGAGCTCTTGAGAGACCCAAGTAAGTATTTCCCATGAATAGATGGCAGCCTGCTGTTTCTTTCTTCAAAGTGGAGAAAATAAGGCCATGGCATTACTAAGAGTCCTTTGTAGGAAGAGTAAAGTAAACATGACTGATGGCCTCCTATTGCCTGCACTTTGACCCTTGCTTTCCCCCTAATTTTTCTCTTTCAATTGTCTTGTTGTTTTTTTTCCCTGACTTGAAACCTAATTAATGGAGAGCTGTAAGATTTGTCAAAACAGTTCTTGAATGGGATGTTCTGACAGTTAGCGGAACACCATCACACCCACCATCCCCAGTGAAAGGCAGGGCAGGAGAACACTCTCTCACTGTGGCAAAGGCAGGCTTTGCAGCATCCAAGGGCAAATTGTGTCTGAGCCCAATTACAGATATGTCTCTCTGTTCTGACTTTTAAAACTCCAACCCCGATTTGACTTAGAGATTATGAAGTCTCAGGTCCCTTCAGATGTGCATCAGCTAAGCAAAGCCAATGTCTGAACCACCTTAACTATTTTATTTTTAGAATAGAGACCAGGAAAATCCCACCTGTTCTACTTCTTAGGAATCTTCTTTCTGTCCTAGGGACTGGATGGATGTTTCACCATAGTCTCTCTCAGCCAGTCCCAAAGTCCCTTTATGTGGTGCTGAAGAAGGAATAACAGTGGCTGGACTCTTCGTGTCTTCCAAGAGAATATGAGCTCTTTGGGGGCCAAGGCACCTCTTTTGTAAGACACATAAGCACTCGTGCATTTCCTAAATAATGACTGACTGCACCATTTCCTATAAATACAACATTGGGTTAACTTCTTTTTCTTTTCATTTATTCATTCTTTCGGTGTGTGTGTGTGTGTGTGTGTGTGTGTGTGTGTGTGTGTGTGTGTGGTGTGTGTTGAGACAAGGTTTCTTTGTGTAGCTCCTGCTGTTCTTGAACTTTGTAGATCAGGCTGGCCTCGGGAACTCACAGAGATCCACCTGCTCCTCTGCCTCAAGGGTGCTGGGACTAAAGGTGTGTACCACCACCACCCAGCTGTGTTTGCTTCTTGTCTGATCTGCAATGAAGATCTTCTGGCCAGAGCTTAGAATCTAACAGTGACAAAAGAATATAGAAAGCCAAGGAAAACTCTGCAGGTGTTATTTTTAGAGTTCAATGGCCACCATGGATTGATGCTATTGAAGGAATTGGCCACTATTGATCTATCTTAGTAAATTACTGCTGGACATTCCACCAATCAGAGTTCTCATTGCCACCTTCTAGCTATGCTCCTCCATTGCCTTTCTTATGAAATGTGTTGTGAATTTGAATGTCATGGGGATTTTAAATTTCTTCATAAACACAGTAGTATTTTGGTAAGTGATGGTTTCTCTGGAAGAATGAATGTTCTTTTTGAGACTAGTATTTCTTTGATGACCCAAGTCTCTCAAGTCCCTCAGTATCTTGATGGATCTACTTTATTGTCCTTATTTTAGACTTTTCTTTTTGTTTTTAGTCCCTCAGTGGGCTTTGGCTTATTGAACTTTGTTTATGTCACCATCCCAGAGCATGCCACAGTAGATGTACCTTAGATATTTGCTGTGTGAGGGTAACAGACAATTGGGAGTCGCAGTCATCATGATACAATATATCATCACAGGAATGATAGCAGATGTCACTGGAGGTCAGGATCAGAGTCAGGACTCTGTCACCCCCATTTCTCCTCTTTTCCATTTGCCTCCTCCATATCCCTGGAGCTAACAGACAAAGGACTTTAAGACTATTGTTAGCAGAATTTGCCGTTCTTCAAATCAACTTTCTCCAAGTGAGTTCCATGAGACTCTAGGTCTACACCTGTAGATGTCACTGTCATACAATGTGGTGAGCATGGCAGATGCTGATACTGTCCACCTACTACTTCTTGGCACTGACCATTCTAGGACTTCTCATGGCTCCTCTCTGCAGTTTGACTTTCTCTTGTGAGTTAGGTCTGTGAAAATAGGTCATGATGGCAATGCCAAAGGAAAAGATAGACCTAAAAATGGCAAGAAATTCCCATTTTCCCAATGACACAGTTGAGGTACGTTTCATACTGGTTTCAGACAGTCCATAGAGGAACTCACACAGGAGGAATCTGCTCATTAATACACGCTATATTGAGTTTCTTTACTATCCTTAATAAACTATTTTTTTCTTTATTTACTTTATTTTACAATACTATTCAGTTCTACATAACAGCCACAGATTCCCTTCTTCTCCCCCTTCCTGCCCCCTCCCCTTCCCCCCAGCCGACTCCCCATTCCCACCACCTCCAGATCAAGGCCACCCCCGAGGACTGAGATCAACCTGATAGACTCAGTCCAGGCAGGTCCAGTCCCCTCCTCCCAGATTGAGCCAAGCGTCCCTGTATAAGTCCCAGGTTTCAAACAGCTATCTCATGCAGCAAGCCCAAGACCTGGTACCACTGCCTAGATGCCTCCCAAACAGATCAAGCCAATCAACTGTCTCACCTATTCAGAGGGCCTGATCCAGTTGGGGGCCCCTCAGCCTTTGGTTCATAGTTCATATGTTTCCATTCGTTTGGCTATTTGTCCCTGTGCTTTATCCAATCTTGGTTTCAACAATTCTCGCTCATATAAACCCTCCTCTTTCTCGCTAATTAGACTCCCAGCGCTCCACCCGGGGCCTAGCCATGGATCTCTGCATCCTATTCCCTCACATCCAGTTCCCTCAATCATTGGACGGGGTTTCTAGCATAACAATTAGGGTGTTTGGCCATCCCATCACCAAAGTAGGTCAGTTTGGGCTATCTCTCAACCATTGCCAGCAGCCTTTTGTGGGGGTATCTTTGTGGATTTCTGTGGGCCTCTTTAGCACTTTGTTTCTTCCTATTCTCATGTGGTCTTCATTTACCATGGTCTCCTATTCCTTGTTCTCCTTCTCTGTTCTTGATCCAGCTGGGATCTCCCACTCCCCCAAGCTCTCTTTCCCTTGACCCTCGCCCTTCATTACCCCCACTCATGTCCAGGCTATTCATGTAGATCTCATCCATTTCTCTATCATTGGGTGATCCCCGTGTCTTTCTTGGAGTCCTGTTTTCCAGGTAGCCTCCCTGGTGATGTGAGTAGCAGTCCAGTCATCCTTGTTCCACATCTAGTATCCTCCTATGAGTGAGTACATACCATATTTGTCTTTCTGAGTCTGGGTTACCTCACTCAGGATGATTTTTTCTAGATCCATCCATTTGCCTGCAAACCTCATGATGTCATTGTTTTTCTCTGCTGAGTAGTATTCCATTGTGTATATGTGCCACAATTTACTTATCCATTCTTCAGTTGAAGGGCATCTAGGTTGTTTCCAGGTTTTGGCTATTACAAACAATGCTGATATGAACATAGCTGAGCAAGTGCTCTTGTGGTATGATAGAGCATTTCTTGGGTATATGCCCAAGAGTGGTATAGCTGGATCTTGGGGGAGATTGATTCCCAATTTTCTAAGAAAGCGCCATATTGATTTCCAAAGTGGTTGTACAAGCTTGCATTCCCACCAGCAGTGGAGGAGAGTTCCCCGAGTTCCATATCCTCCCCAGCATAAAGTGTCCTCAGTGTTTTTTGATCTTAGCCATTCTGACAGGCATAAGGTGGTATCTCAGAGTTGTTTTGATTTGCATTTCCCTGATGATTAGGGATGTTGAGCAATTCCTTAAATGTCTTTCAGTCATTTAAGTTTCCTCTGTTGAGATTTCTCTGTTTAGTTCTATAGCCCATTTCTTAATTGGACTGTTGGTCATTTTGATGTCTAATTTCTTGAGTTCCTTATATATTCTGGATATCAGTCCTCTGTCAGATGTGGAGTTGGTGAAGATCTTTTCCCATTCTGTAGGCTGTCGCTTTGCCTTGTTGACTGTATCCTTTGCTCTACAAAAACTTCTCAGTTTCAAGAGGTCCCATTGATTGATTGTTTCTCTCAGTGCCTGTGCTACTGGTGTTATATTTAGGAAATGATCTCCTATGTCAATGCGTTTAAGACTACTTCCTACTTTCTCTTCTAGCAGGTTCAGAGTAGCTGGATTTATGTTGAAGTCCTTGATCCACTTGGACTTAAGTTTTGTGCACGGTGACAGATATGGATCTATTTGCAGCCTTCTACATGTTGATATCCAGTTATGCCAGCACCATTTGTTGAAGATGCTTTCTTTTGTCCATTGTACACTTTTGGCTTCTTTGTCAAAAATTATATGTTCATAGGTGTGTGGGTTAATGTCAGGGTCTTCAATTCGATTCCATTGGTCCACATGTCGGTTTTTATGCCAATACCAAGCTGTTTTTATTACTGTAGCTCTATAGTAGAGCTTGAAGTCAGGGATTGTGATGCCTCCAGAGGTTGTTTTATTGTACAGGTTTCTTTTGGCTATCCTGGGCTTTTTGTTTTTCCATATGAAGTTGAGTATTATTCTTTCCAGGTCTGTGAAGAATTGTGTTGGTATTTTGATGGGGATTGCATTGAATCTGTAGATTGCTTTTGGTAAAATTGCCATTTTTACTATGTTGGTCCTGCCTATCCATGAGCATGGAAGATCTTTCCATATTCTGACATCTTCTTCAATTTCTTTTTTCAGGGACTTAAAGTTCTTGTCATATAGGTCATTCACTTGCTTGGTTAGTGTTACCCCAAGGTATTTTATGTCATTTGTGGCTATTGTAAAGGGTGATGTAGCTCTGATTTCCTTCTCAGCTTCTTTGTCCATTGTATATAGGAGGGCTACTGATTTTTTTTGAGTTGATCTTGTATCCTGCTATGTTGCTGAAGGTGTTTATAAGCTTTATCAGTTCCTGGGTGGAATCTTTGGGGTCACTCAAGTATACTATCATGTCATCTGCAAATAGGGAAAGCTTGACTTCTTCCTTTCCAATTTGTATCCCCTTAATCTCCTTAAGTTGTCTTATTGCTCTGGCTAGAACTTCAAGTACTACATTGAATAAGTATGGGGAGAGTGGACAGCCTTTCCTCGTTCCTGATTTTAGTGGAATTGCTTTGAGTTTCTCTCCATTTAATTTGATGTTGGCTGTTGGCTTGCTGCAAATTGCCTTTATTATGTTTAGGTATGTTCCCTGTATTCCTGATCGCTCCAAGACTTTTATCATGAAGGGGTGTTGGATTTTGTCAAATGCCTTTTCTGCATCTAGTGAGATGATCATGTGGTTTTTTTCTTTGTGTTTGTTTACATGGTGTATTACATTGACAGACTTTCGTATGTTGAACCACCCTTGCATCCCTGGGATGAAGCCTACTTGATCATGGTGGATAATTGTTCTGATGCGTTCTTGGAGTCTGTTTGCCAGTATTTTATTGAGTATTTTTGCATCAATGTTCATGAGGGAGATCGGTCTGTAGTTCTCTTTCTTTGTTGTATCCTTGTTTGGTTTGGGAATCAGGTTTATTGTAGCCTCATAAAAGGAGTATGGTAATGTCCCTTCTGTTTCTATTATGTGGAACAATTTAGAGAGTATTGGTATTAACTCTTCTTTGAAGATCTGGTAGAATTCTGCGCTGAAACCATCTGGTCCTGGACTTTTTTTTGGTTGGGAGACTTTTAATGACTGTTTCTATTTTCTTAGGGGTTATTGGACTATTTAAATATTTCATCTGGTCTTGATTTAACTTAGGTATGTTGTACCTATCCAGAAAATTGTCCATTTCTTTTAGGTTTTCCAATTTTCTGGAGTAGAGGTTTTTGAAATATGATCTGATAGTTCTCTGGATTTCCTCAATGTCTGTTGTTATGTCCCCCTTTTCATTTCTGATTTTGTTGATTTGGATTCTCTCTTTCTTTCTTTTGGTTAGTTTGGATAAAGGCTTGTCTATCTTGTTGATTTTCTCAAAGAACCAACTCTTTGTTTCATTAATTTTTTGTATTATTCTCTTAGTTTCTATTTTATTAATTTCACCTCTCACTTTGATAATTTCCTGGTGTCTATTCTTCCTGGGAGACTTTGCTTCTTCTTGTTCTAGAGCTTTCAGGTGTGCTGTTAAGTCACTAGTGTGAGATATCTCCAACTTCTTCATGTGGGCATTTAGTGCTATGAATTTCCTTCTTAGCACTGCTTTCATAGTGTCCCATAAGTTTGGGTATGTGGTGTCTTCATTTTCGTTGATCTCTAGGAAGTCTTTAATTTCTTTTTTTATTTCTTCCTTAACCCATTGGTGATTCAGTTGAGCATTATTCAGTTTCCATGAGATTGTAGGTTTTCTGTAGTTTTTGTTGTTGTTGAAATCTAACTTTAAACCATGGTGGTCTAATAGAACACAGGAGGTTATTCCAATTGTTTTGTATCTGTTGATTTTTGCTTTGTGGCCAAGTATGTGGTCGATTTTAGAGAAAATTCCATGGGGTGCTGAGAAGAAGGTATATTCTTTTTTGTTAGTATGGAATGTTCTGTAGATATCTATTAGGTCCATTTGGGTCATGACATCAGTTAAGTCCTTTATTTCTCTGTTAAGTATTGATTTGGCAGATCTGTCCAGTGGTGAAAGTGGGGTGTTGAGATCTCCCACTATTAATGTGTGGGTTTTATATGTGGTTTAAGCTTTAGTAATGTTTCTTTTACATATGTGGGTGCCCTTGTGTTTGGGGCATAAATGTTCAGAGTTGAAACTTCATCTTGGTGGATCTTTCCTGTGATGAGTATGTAATGCCCTTCTTGATCTCTTTTGATTGATTTTAGTTTGAAGTCTATTTTGTTGGATATCAGGATGGCTATCCCCGCTTGTTTCTTAAGACCATTTGATTGGAAAGTCTTTTCCCAGCCTTTTATTCTTAGGTAGTGTCTGTCTTTGAATTTGAGATGTGTTTCTTGTATGCAGCAGAAAGATGGGTCCTGCTTTCATATCCATTCTGTAAGCCTATGTCTTTTTATAGGTGAATTAAGTCCATTGATATTAAGGGATATTAATGACCAGTAATTGTTCATCCCTGTTATTTTTGGTGGTAGCGTGTGTGTACTTCTCTTCTTTGGGGTTTACTGCTGTGGCTTTATCTATTGCCTGTGTTTTCGAGTGTGTATCTGACTTCCTTCGGTTGGAATTTTCCTTCTAGTGCTTTCTGTAGGGCTGGGTTTGTGGATAAGTATTGTTTGAATCTGGCTTTGTCTTAGAATGTCTTGTTCATTCCATCTATGATGATTGAAAGTTTTGCTGTGTATATTAGTCTGGGCTGACATCCATGGTCTCTTAGTGTCTGCATTACATCTGTCCAGGTCCTTCTGGCTTTCAAAGTCTCCATTGAGAAATCAGGTATTATTCTGATGGGTTTGCCTTTATAGGTCACTTGGCCTTTTTCCTTTGCTGCTCTTAATATTCTTTCTTTATTCTGTACATTTAGTTGTTTAATTATTATGTGGCGAGGGGACTTTTTTTGGGGTCTAGTCTGTTTGGTGTTCTATATGCTTCTTGTATCTTCATAGGCATTTTCTTCTTTAAGTTGGGAAAGTTTTCTTCTATGATTTTGTTGAATATATTTTCTGTGCCTTTGAGTTGGTATTCTTCACCTTCTTCTATCCCTATAATTCGTAGGTTTGGTCTTTTCATGGTGTCCCAAATTTCTTGGACATTTTGGTTTATGACTTTGTTGGCTTTAGTGTTTTCTTTGACTGATGAATCTATTTCTTCTACTGTATCTTCAATGCCAGAGATCCTCTCTTCCATCTCTTGCATTCTGTTGGTTATACTTGCATCTGAAGTTCCTGATCTTTTACTCAGATTTTCTATTTCCAGCATTCCTCTGTTTGTGTCTTCTTCATTTTTTCTATTTCCCTTTTCAGGTCTTGGACTGTTTCCTTTATATGTTTCATTGCTTTTTCATGATTTTATTTCAGTACTTTATTGTTTTCTTCCAGGTCTTTATTGTTTTCTTCTAATTTGTTTGCCCTTTCCTCTAGTTGTTTACAGCGTTCTTCCCATTTTTTTGTCTTTTCCTCTACACAAGCCTCCAACTTCTTCATGATGTTATTCATAAGGCTGTTTTCTTCTGCTTCTTCCAATTTTTGATGTTCAGATCTAGATGTTGGAGGCGGGCTAGGTTCTGGTGATGCTGTATTGCTCTTCATTTTGTTGTATGTACTTCTGCCTTGACATCTGCCCATCTCCTTATGGTTTGTTCTTGGCCTTATCAGTGCACTTGTTTCAGACAGAGCTGACAGATTCAGGAATTCTCTCTCTCTTGTCCAGATGGGAGCTCCCTTGTCCAAATGGGAACTCTGGGGCAGGATGGAAGCTCTTATCTGGATGGAAACTGGGGCAGGATGGGAGCTTTTGTCCAGATAGGAAGTCAGTGGTAGGATGGGCACTCTTATCCTGAAGGGAAGTCCAGGTCAGGATGTGAGCTCTTGTCCAGTAGGCAAGTCCAGGGCAGAATGGGAGCCCTCTCTGGTCCAGAAGGGAAGTCCGGGGCAGGATGGGAGCTGGGGCTATTCTCTAAGTCTCAGGAAGTGGCTGGGTTCTTGGGCAGATGGGCGTGGGGGCAGGGCGTGGAGATTGCAGGGGCTGCCGGGGGGCTTTGACAAGGGGATCCTTCCTGGTGGGGCTAGAAGGGGACCTGCCCAGTGGCCAGAACCTGGGACCAAGTTTGGCAGGTGTTCCCAGAAGTGGCTGGTGCCCAGAGATGGGGTCTGGGATGGGTCCGGATACTCACCTCTGGTCCAGAAGGGAAGTCAGGGGCAGCTTAATAAACTATTTTTATAGCATAATCTTAAGTCCACTTTGTAGGGAACCAATGCTAAAGACATACTTTAAATAGACTCCTTAGTTAAGAAATTTGGAAAGTATTAAGCTAATACTTAGATGGAGAGGATTAATTTAATTAGGATATTATTCCCACAGCAGCACTTTATGAGGTTTAATTTTCAGGATCAGTATGGGAATCCTACATTTGAGACACTCAAATTTCAGCAAAACTTTTCTGTATGAAATATTTCTCTGCAAGCTGCCTAGCCTTAACACATGAGGATTTTTTTTTTTCCTATTGGAATCATTTATTATGAGTACTCTGCATAAGCATCAGAAATTTCAAAATCTGGGAAGCTCTGAACTGTGGTAAATTCATTAATTACTTGAGCTCCAGGTGAGATGACCACCCTTGGCAAGCAAGCTTTTCAGGGAAACAATGAGATGACTGGACTCAGGTGCTGAGAACTCGGCAAACCAAGGAGGACAATGAATGCTTTGACAATGATGGAACTACTCACTGTATGCTGTGGCTTGGAGATATATGTGTGTCTACCCACACCATTATAAATAAATATTGTACTCATTGCTTAAAATTTTAAAATATTCATCCAATACCTTTCTCCCTTCCTCTCTTCTGAGGATTCCAGTTTGTCATGTATCAGAGAACTTGACAAATGTCCTCTGCTGTTTTATATCCTCTGGTTCTTTTAAAATAGTTTCTATCATCTCATCTTCAAGCAATAATCTTCTCTTTCATGATTTCAAGTCCTTAATGTATGCATTTCAGCCAAAGTGTCCTTAAAAGATCATCAATCTTTAGCAAGTCCAATCTTTCTTCTGTGTTTTTGATATATGGGATATAGTTACAACAACTGTTTGTTTGTTCCTGCTGTTTCATTTCTTGGTTTCTTATGTTTCTTCTTACAAACTTATTAGTTTTCTCCTCACTGGGGTCAGCTTTCCTGCTTCATTGAACATCTGGTACATTAAAAAAATTAAATTGACCTCATGTGCTGTTATAAAAATATGTATGCATTGAAAATAGTGTAAGATATTACCTTCATACTAAAGTATATAAATCATAAATGAATTTTAAGTTCAACTTGTGTCCTTCTCCTACCCAATCTTGTCATATATATGAAAATATTCTCAAATCTGAAAAAATTCCAAAATTTGAACCCTTTTAGGTGAGGGTTCCCCACATTGCTTTTCTCTCTGTCTGTCTGTCTCTGCCTCTCTCTGTCTCTCTTTCTCTCTCTCTCATATAATATATCCTGATTATGGTTTCCCTTCCCTCCACTCTTCCCAGTTTCTCCCTATCTCTCCTCCCATTTGGATCCATTCCATTTCTGTCTCTCATTAGAAAAGAATAGGATAACAATGGAATGGTCACCTTGCCCTGTAGTTGGATGTTTTCCTGTGTCCTGCCCAGTCCTGCAGCTGCTCAGACCCAAGTAAATACACAGAGGCTTATATCAATTATTAACTGGATGGCCTATGGCTCAAGCTTCTTGCTAGCCAGCTCTGTTATCTTAAATTAACCCATTTCTATGAATCTATAAGTTGCCATGTGGCCATGGCTTACCTGTTTTCACATCTTGCTTCTCCTGCTCACAGCTTGCAGCATCTCCTTCCTCTCCTTTCTCCTCCCACTGTCTCTCTTGGGTTTTCCTGCATGGCTCCATTCTGCTCTGCCATAGGCCAGTGCAGCTTTATCTATCAACCAATCAGAGCAACACATATTCGCAGCATACAGAAAGACATCCCACAGCACTGCCTGTCTCTGCTTCCACTGTTTTGAAGAACTATGAGAGCCACTAATCTGGCAGCTTATCATGTATACAATATACGCTGCAGACATTCAACACTATTTGGCTTACATACATATCACGACAGTGCTTTTCTGACGTTCACTCTTTGTGCAGGAGGCCATTATTTCTATTCAAAACCATACTCATAGCTGGATGTAGTGACATGCCTAAAATCTCAACTTCTTGGGAGTTTAAAGCAGAAGATTTGCAAGTTCAAGGCTAGCATAGGCAACTTAGTAAAACCCTATTTCAGAAAGGTGGCAGGAGAGGGGGTCAGAAGGATTAGGTACAGTTCTAGAGTATTTGTCTATTGCAAATAAGATCCTGGATTCAGTTTCCACATATATAAAAAAATCATCTGTAGGTAAGGTACTTCAAATAAACAAGGTCCTTTGTTGACATGAAGATGGGTCAACATATTGACCACAGGTTCTAGAACAACTTGTTTATCACTCTGTGGCTCAGTTTCCCACAAGCATATTGTTGATGTTTTTGTTTGTTTCTGTTTTGCTGAGAATCAAACCCACAGTCTTGTGTAGGGTACACACTTAAATTAGTGTTTGATACTGGGAAAATGCATGGAATTATATAGAGAAACCTTCTGTTTACTTAACTGTGGCTACAGTTGGGGAGTGAGAGTCCTGGCCTTCAGAACACCAGAATCAATCACAGATGTTCAAAATTTTTCTGGTCAGAAAGTCTTACCCCAAGAAAAAAATAATGCTATTGGTGAAATTATTTTGGCCACTCCATGTAGTTAAAAGGATATTTATTTAATGGTGTAACTCACAAATTAAGTGATAGGTAGGTCGCAGGGTCTGGGGAAGGTGTATCGCAATCCAGCGGTGTTCTCTGGAGCTCTGCTCGGTTCACCTCCATGGCTCAGGGTCCAGGCACAGAGAGCGTGCACAGAGAGAGCGCTGGCCCATCCAGCTCTGGAGTCTCCAGGCGCCTCCCCCAGCCCCGCCTCGTAGTTGCCAGAGTCTCAATGTGGGTTGGAACTTCCAGATCCAAGCTGGAATGGCTACCCACTACATAATGCCTTTGAAAAAAAACTACCTTTAAAGTTATCATACCATGTTTCAGATATCACTATGTAATTTTAGCACAAAGTATGTTTTATTAAATTTTCCATCCCCCTCATTTTCCCAAATCCATGCCCCATGATCTCCCCGTATTCCCTTCCCACTTTCATGTCACGTGTCCTCTGCTTCCTCTCCCACCCACCACCTTAGTGCCTCCTTTGCCCTAGCTTGGTCTTCATTCTACTCATACCTATTTATATTAGCCTTGCACACACGACCAGCTAGGATAGATGTGTGAGAAAGAACATACATTCTCTTATCTTTCTGAGCTTGAGTTACTTTGCTTAATATTTTACTTTCCAGATCCATCATATTCTGACAAATTTCATAATTTTAGTTTTCTTTATAGCTAAATAATGTTCAATTGTGAGTATATACATATCTTGATTATATATGTTGATGGACATCTAGACTGGGTCTGTTTCTGTGCTACTGTAAGTGGAGTGGCAATAAATATGCACAGGCAAATATCTCTGTGGTAGCTTGTGAAGTCTGCTGAGTGGAACTGCTGATTCATAGGGTAGTCCTAGTTTTAATTTTTGAAACATCTCCATACTGCTTTCTACAATGACTACTAGTTCATACACCCACTGGCAGTGAATAAAGACTCCCCTTTCTCTCCATCCTCTCCTACATTTGTTGTCAGATTTCTTGATGATCTTCATTCTGATTGGGTGAAGTGGCACCTCAAGGCACTTTTCATTTATATTATATGTAGAGCTGGTGAATATTTAAAAAATAGTCATTGTCCATTTGTGTTTCTCTCTTTAAGAATAGTTTGTTGATCCCACTAGTCCATTTGTTAATTGACAGTTTTGTTTATATGGTGATCAGTTTGTAGTTCTTTATAAATTCTGAGTATTAGCCCCCTGTCATGAGTGTAGCTGATAAAGGTTTCTCTCCCATCCTAATGTTTGTCTGTTTGATCTGTTGATACTTTCCTTTGCTGTACAGAAACTTTTAAAACATAATCCCATTTGATAATTTTTGAGTTGACTTCCTGTGTTTTCAGATTCCTGTTCAGAAAGTTTTGTCTAAACCTATACCTTGAAGTGTATCCTGTATGATTTCCTCCAGTATTACTGCATTTCAGGTTTTAAATTAAGATCCTAGATTCACTTAGAGTTGACTTGTACAGGATGAAGATAAGGACTGAAACTCACTCTTCTGCAGGTGTACATCCAGCTTTTCCAGCACCATTTTTAATAGATTGTCTCTTTGTTTCTTTGCTTGACTTTGGCCCTTTGTCAAAAACTAGGTATCCATTGATCTTCCTTTCTTTTTAGTGCTAGTACCATGCTGTCTTTGCCATTATTGCTCACTAGCATAATCTCCAGCTGTATGTGTTTCTTCTTAAATTTCTTTGGCTATTCACAGTCTTCTGTGGTTCTGTATGAATTACTGCTTTTTTGATTAGTTATATGAAGAATGTCATCAGAATTTTGATGGGAATCAAATTGAATCTGTAGATTACTTTTGGTAACATAGCCATCTTCATGATATTAATCCAGCCAATCCATGGAAGTTATTTTCATTGTCTGGGGTCTTCTTTTCCAATATCGTGACCTTTTCATTATAGGATACTTTCACTGGGTAGGTTTATTCTGTGTTTTAGTGATTATGAATGCAATATTTTTTCTAATGTCTTTATCTGAATGATCACATTTGGTATATATGAAGAATATTGATTTTTGAAGATTAATTTTGTATCCTGGACCTTTTCTGAAAATGTTTATTAAATCTGAGAGTAGTCTGTAGGGATTTAAGTATAGAATCATGCCATCTGCAAATAAAGATAGCTCAAATGTAACATGAATTGCTAAATGGTCTTGATAAAAAAAAGCCAGAGCCAGATATTGGGGTAAATGCTGAAAGATCAAAGAGACAAAGGAACAAGCCACAGCCACCATATTTTCCTCACCAACTCCTTAGCCTGAAAAGCCTCTAGTTCCTGTCTCCTCACACCTTCAATACCTTTCTCCTCCAAGCCATCACTTCCTGTGATTAAAGGCGTGTGTGCTTCCCAAGCAAAGACATGAGATCTCAAGTGCTGGGATTAAAGGTGTGTGCCACCACTGCCTGGCTCTGTTTCTCTCCTAGAATGAGTCAATCTCATGTAGTCCAGGGTGGCTTTGAACTCACAGAGGTCTGGACAGATCTATGTCTCCTGAGTGCAGGGATTAACGGTGTGTGCCACCACTGCCTGACATCTTTGTCTAATCTAGTGGCTTGTTCTGTTCTCTGATCTTCAGGCAAAGTTTATTAGGGTACACAGTATATCACCACAGTTTGACTTCTTTCCTTTTCTTATTCTTTTTATGTTTTTATGTTGTCTTATTGTTCTAGCTAAGACTTTGTGCTGAGCCATAGGTAATAAAATAGTTAGAAGTGGAGCATTATAGCTTGAAGTTTTCTCCAGTCCCACTTGGGCCCACAGCCACTCAGACCCAAATAAACACACAGAGGCTTATTTTCAAACTGTATGGCCTAATGGCTCAAGCTTCTTGTTAGCTAGCTCTTACATCTTAAATTAACCCATTTCTATAAATCTATACTTTGTCATGTGGCTTGTGGCTTAGTGGTACTTACATCTTGCTTCTCCTGGTGGAGGCTAGCAGCATCTCCTGCTCTCTCTTTTCTCTTCCTGTCTCTCTAGTTGGAATGTCCCTCCTAACCTTACTCTGCCTCACCATTGGCCAAACAGATTTATTTATCAACCAATCAGAGCAACACATATTCACAGCATACAGAGCAACATTCCACAGCACTTCCCCTTTTCTGTCTAATCAAAAAGGAAGGTTTTAACTTTCACATAGTAAAATTACATATAATATAACAGTTATCAAGCAAGAATTATAGTTACAATATCTAGTCTATTTGTATTTGGGAAAATTAAAGAAAATATTCTATCTGTCCTATATTTGTGAGTCTAAAGTTTTATATCTAATTTATCTTTTATCATAACCAAGGAAAATTATAGCTATCTAGTCTTCAAATACATCAAAGATTCCAGAAGGATATAATATTATCTAAGTAAACAGGAAGAGCATTGTAAGCAATTTCCAAAAATCTAGAATGACAGAGATAGCTGGCTACCTGCACAGTTATCCAAAGTTCCTCTACAATATTGGGACATACATTCTTTAGCCTATAGGCCTGGAGTCTCTCAGTTTCTTCTCTCTGTGTCCTGTAGAATATCTGTTAGTCTCCTGTGGTGGTATTGTGTTCCCTGAAATATTGTGCTCCCTAATAAACTTATCTGGGGTCAGAGAACAGAAGAGCCACTAGATACAGAGACTAGAAAATGGTGGCACTCATGCCTTTAATCCTAGTGTTCCAGAGGCAGAAATCTGTCTGGATCTCTGTGAGTTCAAGGCCACATTGGAAAGAGCCAGGCATGGTGACACACACCTTTAATACCAAGAAGTGAGCCTTTAATCCCAGGAAATGATGGCAGAAAGCAGAAAGTTATATAAGGTGTGAAGACCAGAAACTAGAAGCTTTTAGCTGGTTAAGCTTTTAGGCTTTTGAGCAGCAGTTCAGCTGAGACCCATTTTGGATAAGGACTCAGAGGCTTCCAGTCTGAGGAAACAGAACCAGCTGAGAAACTGGCAAGGTGAGGTAGCTGTGGCTTGTTCTGCTTCTCTGATCTTCCAGTATTCACCCCAATACCTGGCTTTAGGTTTGATTTTTATTAATAAGAACTTTTAATGCTTGTGCTACAGTCTCCTCTCTGAAGCAGGAACCTAAAACACATCTTGCCTTGCTTCTTTTGTGTCTGGCAGTGACTCCTGACTCAGCCTTCCTCTTCCCAGCATTCTCCTCTTCTGATGGCCATACCTATACTTCCTGCCTGGCTACTTGCCCATCAGCATTTTATTAAACCAGTGTATAAGGGCATTATCCCACAGCAGGGCATGTTCTGCTTCTCCCTATTTATTATATTGTTGTCTACAGATTGCTTGTGTGTGGCCTTTATTTGAAGTATGTTCCACCATTCCTATTGTCTACAGAATATTTGTCATGCAGAATATTTTCCTTTTCGGCATCCTTGGAGATGATGGTATGATTTCTAGTGTGCTCTACTTTGTTTATATGGCACGTTACATTTATTAACTTGTGTATGTTACACCAACTTTGCTTCTTCAGGGTGAAATTACTTGGTCATCATGATATATAATCTTCTAAAAGTGTCATCGCATTCTGTTTTGTGGATGTAGAAACATGGGGCATAGTTATGAAGTCCTGTTGTGGTGACACAGAGGGTAAAGCTCAGTGGATTGGTGGTTAATGTACAAACTTGCAAGCAGTATCTTAGAAATAACCAGCAGAAACTAAACTATTAAAATGTTGGAGCCGAGGACAAAAGCAAAAATGGAGATGCAACCCATCAAGCACAGACAGAACAGAAACATACACATCCACCAACCAGTCAACCAGCTAACAACCCAGGAATGCAGAACAACAAAGACAGCATGAAGAGTAGGAGGGCATCCAAACAAGAGCAGAGTGAAACAAAGCAAAACTTTCCATGGCCCCGTTCCGGTCTGTAACCCCTGTTGGTTTGTCAAAAGCCAGGTGTTCTGAGCACCTGAGCTTCCCAGAACTGCACCTGTGCCACGTCCAGTCACCAAGACTGGGGAAGCTTGATATTGATTCCTGGGTTGGGTCATGATCATGTCTTGGCTACGTGACAGCAGGGTGACAGGTGTGGGTAAAGCTCTCGGTATGCATACTGACTACCACATGGATGATCACCAGGATGCCTGGCTGGAGTCAAAACCCTGGTCTCTTTGGTACATTTTTACTGGATGCAAAATACTGTGAGTTTTATAATACAGAAATGACATGTGCTCACTGCTAATATAAAGCAATATCATAAAGTTTTGTATGTTCATCTTGTATTCTGTAACTTTGGTATCATTGTACTCTCTATAGATGGTTTAGGGTCTTCCATACAGAAAATCATGTTATCACTAGATAGGGTAATTTTTATTTCTACCTGTATATAGTCTTCCTGTCTTTAGATTCTTTTAAAAAACATGTTATTAGTTATTACATTGGCTTTAATTTCTAGTACTACATTGAATAAAAGTGCTGAGAACTTTGTCTTATTTCTAGTCTGAGAGAAGGATTGTTCAGTTTTCTCATCATTCATTATAATTGCCAGTGTTGTTTGGTTTTGTAGATACTTTTAGTCAACTTGGGAACATTTCCATCTTAACCTGGTGTATGTGTGTGATCTCTGTGTCTGTGTGTATATACTCATGTGTATGCATGTGGACATTCGTGTACCACAGCACATATGTCGAGTTTTCAGGATAACCTCAGGTGTAGCTCTTCTCTTTCCTCCTTGTTTGAAAAAGAGTCTATTTGTTGTTTTCTGAGAATGTATGTCAGGCTAACTTCTGGGATTTTCCTGTGTCCAACCCCCATCTCCCTACAGGGTTGCTCTGCTTATAGCTCTCTGTGTCCCTCTATGTGTCTGGATCTGATGTGAGTTCTAAGGGCTCAAACTTGCATCTGCATGCTCACATGTCAAGTATTTTTACTCCCTGAAACATCTCCCCAGCACATTTTGCCTGAGCATTTTTATAGAAAACGTTACCGAATCTTGTCAACCATTTTTCTACATAAATTCACATGATTACAAATTTCCTTTCTTAGTCTAAAAACACGGTAGATTATATTTAATTGAATTTTGGATATTTCTGCAATGAAGCAAATCCCATTTGGTCATAATGCAAATTTTCTTTTTATATATTATGAAGTTTATTTGTTTATATTTTGTTATTATGCTCATGAGAAATATTTGTAGCTTTCTTTGCTCACACTATTACATCATCTTTATTCAGTTTTTGTGTTAGAGTAATATTTTCTTTGCAGAATGAATATGGATAATTCCTATCACCTTTTCTTTTCTAGAAGAAATTGTATGCATCTAGAGTTGATTATTCTTTAAAAACTTAGAAATCTCTGGTAAAACCATCTCTCTTTATGTGGGTTTTTGAAGATTTTGAGTTATGTATTTCAGTTTCTTTGATTATTATAGGAATAATCAGTTGATCAACTTCATGTTAAATGAGTTTTGATAGTTTGAATTTTAAATGAAATAATTCCTTCTGTCCATATTGTCCAATTTTTGTGTGTAGGGTTCTTAGTAGTATTGCCTTAAGCAGTTGTTTTTATATGTCCTTTATAGCTTTTATTCTCTCTCATTGTTTGTATTGTTTTGATAATGGTAAGAGATAATCAGAGACATTTTTCTGCCTGTTCCCCATTAGCGATTCAACAGTATCTTCCTAGATTAGAATGAGTGACTGGTGCAAGAGACCATATACAAAGATAGTTCTCAATCCTCTAGGAACTATATATCTTGATTGGTTGAAAGAACTTTCTCTGAATCACTCATTTGGGAGACAGTGATTCACACATTGCCCAACCATGTGGATTCACTTTATACCCATTTGTGAGGACATATCTAAAGGTAAGATGGGTGAATATCAGAATTATCTGGGATAACTGCTTGAGAACATTGAGATGCAGCAACAGAAACAGTATCTCAACTGAGTCCTTCTTTGGGAAAATAATTCATTTTAATGGGGCAAAATGACTTACAGTGATAACTGAAAATTGTTGGAGTAGAGAGAGCCTTCTTTTGTCTGTTACTGTCTTGTTAATAATAAGTTAGGATACAAGCGTCTCTGATGTCTGTTAAGGAAGGGAGATTCAGGAGAGAGACATGGATCATAAAGCAATCACTGTAGAGAATATCAAGGAGGCAAGAAGGGCAGATAACAATCAAAGGGCCTAAGGAGCTTCTAATATAGACAGCAGCTCTCTGTTCTCTATTTCTTCTTGCATACACGAGACCTGTGCAGCCCATCATGCTGGGTCGTTTTATGTCAACCTAACACAAGCTAAAGTTGCCTGAGAGTACAGAACTTCATTTAAGAAAATGCCTCCATAGGATCCAGCTATAGAACATTTCTTAATTAGTAATTGATGGGGGAGGGCCCAGCCCATTGTGGGAGGGGCCATCCCTGTGCTGGTGGTCCTGGATTGTATAAGAAAGCAGGTTGAGTAAACCGTGATGAGCAAGCTAGTAAGCAGCACCCCTCCATAGCTCCTGCCTCCCAGTTCCTGCCCTGTTCAAATCCCTGTTCTGGCTTCCTTCAATGATGGACTATAATATGGAAGTATAAGCCAAATAAACCCTTTCCTCCCCAATTTGCTTTTTAGATATGGTATTTCATCACAGCAATAGAAACCCTAACTAAGTCACCTATGATGAACTCTTTGAAGGGGTACCACACTTGAACAATCCTTAGGGTGCTCAGATCAGTCCTGCTGTAGTGCTCAGGAAGTATTATTTTAATTGGAGAACAAGGAAACACATTTTTATTTTGATTAATGATCTGAGTTGTTCAGTTTCTTTATAACCTAAGCTATTTTTAAACATCCCAATAAAAGTCCCTAATAACTGCCTCCAAAATAATTGTATTCTAAAGCAATATATCTAAGCTCTGCCTGTGTAGCAGAATCATTTGGTATAATGATTAATTATATGTGTCAATTTTGTTAGACTCTAGGGCCCAGGTGTTTAGTCAGATACTAG
The DNA here is from genome assembly GCF_004664715.2 of Peromyscus leucopus. NCBI lineage: Eukaryota > Metazoa > Chordata > Mammalia > Rodentia > Cricetidae > Peromyscus > Peromyscus leucopus. The sequence goes on from NC_051063.1 coordinate 32,486,324, forward strand.
TTTAGTTTTAGCTTGGAGAATGTTTTGCAGATGTGATGTGATTAAAATTTTTGACTTGAAGACAAGCAGACTGCCTAACATCCATAATGCAAGTGGATCTTAGTCAATTAGTTTAGACCTCAAGAGCAAAGACAAACGTTTCTTAGCACCATAGTTACTTTCTCATTATTGTGGTAAAATACAAAAGAAACTTGGGGGAGTAAAGGGTTTATCTTGACCTCTAGTTCCAGAGTGATAGCACTCCCTTTAGTTGGACTCTACCTCCAAAAGGTCCCACAATCTTCCCAAACAGTTCCATCAGCTGGAGATCAAGCACGTGAGTGATGGGGAACATTTTACATCTAAACACAACATTTACGAAAGACATAATTCTGCTCAAGACTATGTCATGAGAGCTATAATAATAGCTGGCCTAGCAAGACATGCCCACTGGTACAGTTATGGCATAAACATCATGGGAGTACTGATCAAACTTCATCTTCACAAGGTGAAACTCATACCTGGCACCATTGTCAGGCTGAGAACCTAAGGCTAGATAGGTCATAGGCCCTAAAAGAAATGTATTTCTATTATTTGGCTAAATGAACATAGTATTAAACTGATTCCCAATGACTTATTTTATACCTATATATAATCAGTGCATCATCCAACCTTTATCAGAAAATCTTTGTAGTAGATGGTGATTGATACAGAGAACCACAACTGGCCAAGGTTCAGAGAATAAGAGCCTGTGGAATGACTAGCCCTAAATGGAATTCATATACCACGCCATCCCTCCAAGGCTCAGAGATAACAATTGAAGAGGGGTTGGAAAGTGTGTAAGAGCCAGAGGCAGTGGATAATTACAAGGAAATAGCATCTTTGGACACTATGGGAACTGCTACCCATAGGAACTCACGGCAGTTATGATAGCATACACGAGACCTGTGCAAACTTAAACCAGACCAAATCCCAGTGTGGAAATGGAAGATGGCCATGGAAGACCAATTGTACTGGAGAAACTATTATTAGTTGTCAGCTGCCAGTAGAGGCAAAGACAGCTTCCTCTAAGAGGGAAGCCCCTGGCCAAGTCAACCACACATCCAAGACTGTTTGGGCAGCACAAAGTGATCCTTTTGGTTTGTAAAACACAGATACGAAGTAGGATGTGTATGGATATGGGGTTGCATCTAGTTACTGTTGGGGAGCATAAATATGACCAAAACATATTGTACAAACTTCTCAAACAACTAAATATATTCTACCCAGCATCCTGATTCACTCAGTAGATTTGGGACTAAGGACCACTGCATCACCTCCTACCTGAATTTCTTGCCTGCTGGATTTCAAACTTGCCATCCCCACAAATGCATGAGCCAATTACATAAAAAGTCTCCTACCCTTTAGAACCCAGCTGTCCTACACCAGTTTTAGGTAGATTGAATATGTCAGTCAAGGTTCTCCAGAGGGGGAGAAAAACCCAAATATCTATTCTGTCTGCACTCTGAAACAGGGGACCATGCGTGTCCTACTTCCTTAGAAACTACCATCTGTGATGAATTAGGTATGTTTGTATGCTTTAGAGTAGTTCTCCCTAATTCTTTACCTTACACAAAATACTATGTTGATGAGAGGAAACAAAAATTTACTCTGTATATTATTTTTTTCATGATGTAACCAAGCACCTGATAAGAAGAGACTTAGAAGGGTAAAGGCTTCTTCTGGGGTCATGGTTTGAGGGATACAGTCTAAAACAACAGGGAGACAATGGCAGTGGGAGCTTCCTGCAGATCAGGAAACAGAGATAGGGAGAGAGGGAGGGAAGGAGAGGAGGAGAGAGGGAGGGAGGGAGGGAGAGAGAGAATAAGTGGGCTGCCCATTGTTGCATCCCACTCTACCACTCTGAGCTTGAGATGTGACCGATTGTCTCCGTAGCAGGGACATCTCAGAACTCCACTATACAGCTTATTGGTGAGCAGAACAAATAAGTTCTGTTGGAAAAGATGAACCAAAGGACGATAAGGGACATGGTGTCTTCTGTCTGAGGGTCAGATAGGAGGCAGACGGGTGTCTGTTGTTTTTAAACTCTCGTTTTTAATTATGTTTGTCAAATGAAGAAACACAAAAGGGAGTTATTTTTTGCTCTGGTGGCATTGCAAAGGAGGCTGTTAGCAGAACTCTTGTACCCTAATATCTGTGAAGCTCTAAGAATGGAGCGTCAGACATGAAGTTCCTAATGAGCACTAGGCAGTGTGGAGTGTGAAAAATGATTTAAAGGCAAGAGAAAGCAAAGGCTTCTTTTGATTTCATTTAATCATCCTCCAGAGAGCAAAGTGAGCCTTGGAGAGAGGGAGGGCAGCTCCCCAGGAAGTTCGTTGCTTCCAGCTACAGAATGGAGCACAAAGCAAATATCTACGTCAGATAGGCTCCACGTTTCAAAATCCCAGGGTGGTGGGATTTTGACATCCCCTAGATTGCATATCCTGGAGCTGTAAGTGAAAATTCTTTTATCCTAAAGGCTCAATTCCCTCATGGGCTGGCTTGTTTGGGCCTTCAGGCTGCAACAGACAAGAAGACCCTGCTGATGCATTCGTATTCTGGGACTGGTAGTCCATTCTCACTGCAGTATCTTAAGAGGCCTCCTGCATGTACCTGGACACTAGTATTCTGGGATATTTAACCTCATCTGGAAAATGAAGAAGAGAAAGGAACCAAGTCACTTTTGAAGTCTGCATAGTTTTTGATGACAGCAGCTTTGACTTCCTCATTGAAACACTAAGTTTAGTACTGTGTAGTATCTTGATTGTCTACTAGGAGAAAAACCCTGGTGGAAAATAAATGTAAATGTGGGGCTGAATGATGGTTCAGTGGTTAAGAGTATTGCTGTTCTCTCAGAGGACCCAGGTTCAGTTCCTAGCATCTACACAGGGGCTCACAATAGTCTATAATTCTAGTTCCAAGAGAACTGGTGTCTTCTTGCCTTTCTGATACCAGACACGCACACAATACATATAAATACATATGTGTATGCAGGCAGAACACTCAATCACATAAAAATTAAAAGCAAATAAATCTGTAAAGTGTAATATAAATGTGAGGATAGAAACAACAGTATGAGCTCTACAAGGTGGGAAGGGAGGGGGCAGGAGAGGGAAGCTGAGTTTGTCTCGGCACCTGCTGCCTTCCACGCTGTAAACATTTCCACTGTGGCTGGTTCCCAGCTGTCAGAGTGATATGATTGTATGTGGATTTTGGGAGAGTAGTATAGGAAGGATGGATAGCCAGCTGCAGCATCACTGGTAGGGAGAGGCCAGGGTGATGTTGATGGAATTTATCATGAAAGCACAGAGTTCTACCCCTGTGGCTGGCTGGGTAACTTGTCTTTTCTCTAAGGTCAGCTGTAAAACTGGAACACTCATACCAATCCTATGGAATTATTAATAAGAAGAAATTAAACATGCAAATTTATTTAAATCCTTATATTAGAGTGTCCAGTATACAATGGAGCCCCATAAATGTAATTTCTCTTTCTTTTCTTCACAACTATTACCATTTCCAAACTGCATCACTTCTTAATCTTTTCCCAGTCTGTGGGTTTTGAAAACACCACCCTCTGTTTTAATATGCATGAACAGATCCCTGAAGTGGTGCGAGGGGGTGGGCACTAGAGGGGTTTAATCTCCTTCTCTTTTCTGGTTCTTTTCCTATTGCAGCTTTCCTTGTTCTCACAAAGGATCACGGAGTTGCTGGGGCTTTTATAAGACTATTCAGGGATGTTAAATGACTTCTTTTTGGGTATCCAAAGAGTATGTGAAAAGTCAGACATTAAACCAAGTACCTCTGTAACCAGTTGAGGTTTCTGATGGCCCGCGCTGCTTTTGGGTCCCTAGTCCTTATCTGCATGAGGATGGAGAGCAGCACTTGCACCTGTTACAGCTGTTTGCTTCTTCCAGGAGAGGCAAAGCCATAGAGAGCAGTACCGACGGTTTGGCTGTGTGTGATGAGATGGCGAGTGTGAGAGGCAGTGGCAACGTCCAGGCGAGTGTGTGCCGTGACCTAAGTAACGTTGACTTTGTACCCCTTACCCAGGAAACCAGAGACACTGACGGCAAAAGCACAGAGGGGCTGGAAGGCAGCAAGAATGTGTAAACTGTCGTCCTCATCACCTCATCCCTCTCCTACGTAAGCCCATGGCAGAGTGGCTAGCATGTGAGCTCTGGAGTTGGCACATCTCCCTTGGACTTCCCAGTCTCCCACTCACTGGTAGGCCAGACTAGGATGAGTTCCTTATTCCATTTGAGGTTCAGTTTCCTAATGGCCACTCTGTTACTAGGGAGTCATAACGGTGCTCTCCCCTCGTATGGGGTGATGAAGATGTATAAATACAAGTATGGTAAGTCTCAACGTGGCAGCTGCTATCTTAGAAATACTCGTTTGTTTTGTTATTATCATTATTATTATTGCTGTATGTTGAATTTTGCCCTGAACATGGTGGCGGACTTTACTTGTATACAGGAGCTCTTTCAAAAGAGCAGACACCAAAGGACACTGCCAAGGCTGACTCGTGTCCATTTCTAGTTTCATACTGGTGAAGCCTCTTCCTGCAGCTGCCACTGCTCTGTCTATCTAAACCCACAGTGAAACTAGATCCTGCTGAGGGTCACAGGTGGGTCAGGCTCTGTGGCCCTCTTCTCCCCGACACCAAGTGGTTTCTACTGTCACCTTCACTTGTGAACGGACATTCTGTCTCTGAGTGCCCACGGTGCCTCCTCAGGGTCCCAGCTTGGTTAGCTAAGCTGGCAGCTAGGACCAGGACTGGTTGATCCCAGAGCCCATTCTGCTTCCTGGTTCTAAAAGTATGGTAACTAGGCTGCCAGTAGCAACAGTGAAGTGGCTTCAAGGTGCATTAAAAGACTCGGCAATGTGCCTGGGTAGGGTCTAGTGTGTGTTGAGAGATGTCTTCCGGCATTTGGATGGATTCTGAGAACCAAGCCTCCTCATACTTCTTCTTTTTTTCTTTATTAAGAAATTTTCTACTCACTCTACATACCACCACAGATCCCCTCCTCCACCCCAGCCCCCCCAACACCATATCCCACATCCCAAATCAAGGTCCCATGGAACAGCAAGCCTGCACACTGACCTAGGCAGTCCAAGCCTTCCACTATACCAAGGCTGTGCAAGGTATCATACCACAGGCACTGGGCTCCCATTAGCCTGCCCAGGTGCCCCCCAAACAGTTCGAGCCAAACAATCGTCTTCCATATCCAGAGGGCCTAGTCCAGTCCCATGGGGACTCCACAGCCACTAGTCTACAGTTCATGGGTGTAAACTGTAGTGTGGTCTGTCATTTCTGTACATCTTCCCATCATGATCTCTATGTCCCCCACCTGCAGGATCCCTCCTCTCTCTCATCGATTGGATTCCTGGAGCTTACCCTGGCATCTGGCTGTGGATCTCTGCATATGCCTCCATCAGTCACTGGACAAAGGCTCTATGATGACTGTTAGGGTATTCACTAAACTGGTCACCAAAGTAGACCAGTCCGGGCACCCTCTAGACCACTGCCAGCACTCCAAGGTGGGGTCATCCTTGTGAATTCCTGATAGCCTCCCTGGCACCCTGCCTCTTCCTATTCCCATGATGTCTTCATCTATCATGGTATCTCCCTCCCTGCCCTTCCACTCTGTCCCTGTTCCAGCTCGACCCTCTGATTTCGCTGTGTTCTCATGCCCCACTCCTCACCCTCTGCCACCACCACCCTCACTCCCAGTCTGCTCATATAGATCTCATCCACTTCTCCTTCGCTGGGCCACCCCTCATACTTCTTATAATCTCTCCCTGTGCCCTGTAGTTCCCAGGAGCTTCTTTCTGGAGTGACCTTCTTCCAGTGTGAGTGAGAAACACCACTGGAACCCTTTCTGGACACCATTCTATGTCTCTTTCTAGGGAAATTCCCTGTAGACCAGGGCATCACTGTAATTAATTCATTAGAATAAATTAACAGCACTCCTTATGTTCTTAGCATGCACCTGGTGCCAATAGTATTTTTAATTTTGCTGCAGTGTTTCCCCAAGAGGTGCCGAGTACACCAGGCTTCAACGCTTATTCCATTCAAGGCACTGCTTTGCTGGCAAGAGAAACAACTGGGTTGCTACCCAAGTCCCATGTGAAGGACTGCCCCTAGCAAGATCTATGCTCTCCTCCCATCTCAACACAACAGCTTAGAAGCGACTCTCTGATGTTAGATTTATGATTTTATTCCATGAAAAATTAATCCTTTTTTTTTCTTTTATTGACATTCTCATTTATTTAGGCAGTTGGAAGCAGTTGGGGTGGGAGTATGAAACAAGACACACTCTACAACACTGCATTCTGTGTCCTACCATGGAGAAGGAAGGGAAAACTACCTCCCAAATACTGCTTTGTTATGTAGGGTTTCTGAATAATTCATAGTTAATTATCTTTAGAGGGAAGGTGCCTGAGGTTTCTAGCATTTCTTTCTTATTTGTTCATCTGGCCACGAGGCTTCAGCAGGAGAATGTGTCAGGCAAGAGACATGAAATGCTTTTATCTCAACAAAAGTTGTAGCCATACCAAATTTAAGCATCAAGGAAATGATACAATGTTTAATTGCAGCCCAAGTCCACAGAATGTGAGTAAAAGACATGAGGGCTTGCTCAGTCCCTATTGAAACCTTCGTGGGTTTCTGTTCCTTTATTTATGCAAGGAGTGTTTTTAAGACACCAGTGTTTGTAACTGACACATACCCTGCCCTCCCAATTCATCTTCATCAGCCATTGTCCATTCCAGGAGCACTGGGTGAGGCTGAGCTGTAGCGAGAATGCTGGGCTGGAGTCTAGCTAGACTTCGGCTCGACTGAATGGTTGAATTGAATTTGGCGTCTCAGTATCTGAGCATATCTTTAAATTCGTACTTTATAAGGAATAGATGTTTACTTAGCTCCCAGGGTGAGAGGCTAAAAGCCCAAGATTGGGAATCACCATCTGTCCAGTTTCTAGTGACAACCTTATGTCGGATGCCCTGGAGACCACAGGGATATGCACAGACAGGTCATAGGGAGGGAGCAGGCTTGCTCTTTCTGTCAAAACTTGCTCTCAAGAAAACTACCCAGCATCTTATGAGAACTTCATTAGTTCCTTCTGAGGGCAGTACCTACAATGACCTAATCACCCTCTTTAGGTCCTGCTCTGAATGTCTCCATCACTTCAATGTCACCACATTGGTGATTAGACTTCCAGTTCGTGGACATGGCGGAACACATCCAAACCATATCCAAATCATAGCACATCTGGAAAGAGACATTGACAAGGATTCCACAGATCTCATAGAGGTAGCAGCAGGAGGGTTGTGTGAGAGAACAAATGTAAGTGTGTTGACTGATATGTGAACCTGGACAAAATTATTAAAACGTTCATTTCCACACCATCCTGGACTCTCTGCTGCTGGCCCGAGTGAACCTCATCTTTGTTATGCTACACCTTTTACACTCTTGCTCCCTCCTAATGAAGGGCGTCTCTCCATGTAGCTAACTCAGATGCTGAGGGATGGGAGAGGACAGTGAAAGTTCTCTGACATTGGAAGCTTTGGAAAATCAAGGTGAAATGGTGGAGTTAAATGTGAGGCTCTGAGCCATCAGCTCAGTGAATAAAGGTGTCTGCCACCAAGCCTGAAGACCTGAGTTCCATCCCTAGGACCCATGTGGTAGAAGGAGAGAACTGATGTCTGCAAGTTGTCACCTGACCTACACTTCTGAGCTATGGATTGCATATGGCCTCCACACACATGAAATAAACAAATAAATATAGTTAAAATTTTTTAAGTGTGAGGCTCTGAATTAGCCACTGGGACTTAGGGAGGATAAAGCTGGAAAATTACTGAGGATATTTATGGTGTACTATAAACTCAATTTCCTTTCATATTCTTTAAATAATTAGAAATACTCTTAAAATATTTATGGTCATTGAATTAGATTTTTCTTTGATTAAAATATAATTTCTAAACAAGACCACCCAGGGCAATAACTCATATTTGAGGTACAATTTGTTTAAGAAGCATTTCTAATTGAGCATCAAGAAGAGAGTTAATTGGAAGGACTCAGAGCTCAGAGAAACAAAAGGATGATTTAAATGGATGCAGAAGTCTTATTCCCAGCATTGACTCCCTGACATACATAGTGAGATAAATAAACAGTTGAAGATCTTTGTCTCTATGCAAATGAAACAACCTAGTGGGGATGCCGTTCTTGTGATCTCCACCCACATCTAACAAGATCCAGTTGCAGAGGAATTTGTTAACACTTAGCAGTGACTTCCCATGAAGCTCCTGTTGTGCTTTCCCCTTGCAGTCTGCTAGCTTTGATCTCTAGGATTTCTGTGCGACATGGGTAAGGCTGCGTTCCGTTCCAGGGCTTCCTCTCTGTCTTCATCTGATGATATCACAGGCAGAGGTACACCCCAGTCCATATTCTAAACATCTCCACTGATGAGTCACAAAGTGACATGTCAGAATGTCTGTTGGTTAGCCTCCTCTCATGCCTGATCTTCACTAGTGAACACATGACTGCTTCTAAACACTAAAATTTGGAGCTTTGGAGTCCTCCATTACCCTGTAGTCTTCCCATCCCCTACATTCACTCAATCATGATTTCCTACTAATTTAGTCTGCTCATTACCTCTCAACTCACTGCTTTCTCCCCTTCTCCAAAAAATGAAATGAAGAAAATTCCAAATTCCAGCAACTTTATTTGTTGTAGGTTTTTCTTCTTTAATTGAAAAATAAAAAGTGTGTATATTTACATTGTACAACATGATATGCTATATATGTGTATAGTACAATGGAGAATCTCCTTAATTAACAGATCTATGACTCTCTGTGTGTGTGTGTGTGTGTGTGTAGAACACTTAAAGTCTCCTCTCTTTTCTTTTAAATTATATTCTTTGTTATTTAGAACAATTTTAAATTTAACGTATTTTGATCAAATTGTTCTCTTCCCTCATGTCCTTCCAAATATTCTTCCCCCACCCAATCTTAAGTTCTTTCTAAAAGCAAGCTAAAACCCAATACAAAAATAAAACCAAGAAAACAAATAAAACTACACCCAAAAGGAAAACTGGAGTTCATTTTATGTTGGTTAACTACTTCTGACCATGACACTTGCCCTGGAGTAGTTGATGTATCCATTGTCAGTCCATTGGAGAAAACTGATTTTTCCTTCTTCTAGCATGTGTAAGTCATAGTTTCGTGGTTAAACTTTACCCTAGTGGCTAGGATTTCATTCATTCATTTCTTTAAAATATAACAAAATAAAAATATAGTAAGATAGAACAAAAATCAACACATTGAAGTTGGACAAGATAAACCAACAGAAAAAAAAAGAGCCCAAGAGAAGGCTTAAGAATTAGAGATCTCACTGGGAAGTGGTGGCACATGCCTTTAATCAAGCACTAAGGAGACAGGGGCAGGCAGATCTCTGTGAGTTCGAGGCCAGCCTGGGCTACAGAGTGAGTTCCAGAAAAGCTGCAAAGCTACAAAGAGAAACTCTGTCTTGAAAAACAAAACAAAACAACAACAAAAAGAATTAGAGATCTCGATTTCACATACTATAAAAACACTAAATGAGAAACCATAACATATACACAGAGGACCTGGTACAGACCCATGTAGGTCCTTTACATGCTCCTTTAGTCTCTGTGAGTTCATATGGGCTTTGTTCCTGTTGATTTAGAGGGCCTTGTTTTTTTGGTGTCCTCAATCCCCTGTGACTCTTATACTTTTCCAACCTCCATTTCTAAGGGGTTCCCTGAGCTCTGAGGGGAGGGATTTGATGGAAACATCTCATTCAGGGATGATTGTCCCAACTAGAACTTTGCATCCCCCATTATTTGATGATTTCATTTAGAACATATGTGTACATACTTTGGGAAGCTTCTGCTATAGTATGTTTCCATACTATCCCCTCAAATGACCCTTAATTTTGGCTGTCTCTCCCTGTGTTCCTTGCCTCATCCATCTCTATCCTCCCTATTCCACTCCTCTCATTCCAGCACCCCCATCCACCATATAACTATCTATTCTATTTCTCTTTCCTAACCAGATCAATCTGCACCTATAGTCACTTACTCAATACCTAACCTCTGTGAATCTATGGATTGCAGCTTGGTTATCATTGACTTAACAGCCAATATCCACATAGAAGCAAATGTGTATGTCTCAGTCAGTGTTTAATTGCTGTTAAGAGACAAAATGGCCTCAGCAACCTTTATAAAGGAAAACATTTGATTAGGACTTGCTTATAGTTCAGAAGTTTAGTTATTACAATGGAAGCATGGTGGTTTCCAGACAGACACAATGCTGGAGAAGTAGCTGAGAGTTCTTCATCTGGATTGGCAGACAGCAGGAAGAGAGAACCAGTGAGCCTGGCTTGAGCATTTAAAATGCCAAATCCCACCCTCTGTGACACACTTCCTCTAACAAGACTGTGCTTATTCCAACAAGGCCACACCTCCTAATCCCTGTGAAGTAGCACCACTCTAAATTGACCAAACATTCAAATCTATGAGCCTATGGCGGCTGTTTCTACTCAAACTACCACATTCCACCCCTGGTCCTCATAGGCTTGTAGCCATATCATAATGCAAAAATGTATTCAGTCCATCTTCAAGAGTCCCCATGGTCTATGCACTCTCAAAATTTGAAGTCTCTACTGTTGCTGGAGGGCTTCTCTCCAGCTTCCATCAAGCCCCGCAGTCCCACAATCCACATATAAAATAATTACTCAGATGCTTATATCACTTATAAACTGTATGGCCGTGGCAGGCTTCTTGCTAACTGTTCTTATATCTTAACCTATTTTTATAAATCTATACCTTGCCACGTGGCTGGTGGCTTACCGGCATCTTTACATGCTGCTTCTCCTGGCAGTGGCTACAGTGTCTCTCTTCTTTCTATTTTCCCAATTCTCCTCTCTCCTTGTCCTGCCTATACTTCCTGTCTGGTCACTGGCCATCAGTGTTTTATTTATATAGAACGATGTCCACAGCACTCTACTGTGACTCAAGGCAATCTCTTTAACTGTAAAATAAAATAAAATCAAAATTAAAAAGAAGATCATGTACTTTAAACATACAATGTCACAGGATATGCATTATCATTCCAAAATGGAGGAAAGGAAGCATAGTGAGGAAATATTGGACCAAAACAAAGCCAAAAACCATCTGGGCAAACTCCAAACTCTGCATCTCTATGTCTGATGTCAAGACACTGTTCAGATCTCCAACTCTGTTCAGCTTTGTTAACTATAACACACTTCTCACTCTTGGGCTGGTTGTACTCCCTATTAGCAGCTTTCCTCAACAGGTATCCTAAAGCTCTGGATTCTCCAACATATTGGGGTTTCCAAGGCAATCCAGGCTTCAATTTCACAGCTTTATGCAAAGGCCTCTCTTAGCCTCTATTCAGGGACACCCTGACACATGCTGATCTCAGAAACTTTCCTTAGCTGTTGAGGGAAATTCCACAACCCCTTTCTTGTATCCTTGACTCTAAAACAAGAACAATGTGACTGAAGCTGTCAAGTTTTTCTGCTTGCTGGGGCTGGAACATCCCCCCCCCGCCCCCGTTAAATACATCTCACCAGCTTTCTGTTTTCAATGATTTACTTCACTGAATAAGCTTTTCTTTAATTCCTTTTTACAAGTTGGAAGCTTAGTTGAGTGGGTACTTGCCCTGAGATAACCACTGTTTTTATTCCATTTAGCATCAGGCTTTTCTTTAATCTGTTTATCTCCTTGGGCAGAGAATTTAGCTCCATTACACTTCCTAGTGCTTCCTTTCTCTTTAAACTATACATTTTGTATCTTTCCTTGCTCAGCTTGCTCCTTTTCATTATAGATCTGCATAAGACTGGCCATTAATAACCATACAACACAGTCAATGCTATGCTGATTTTAGTCTTCTCTGCCAATGACATTAATCCAAAACTCTTCAATTTAGCCTCAGACAGACTTTTCAGACAAAGACAAAAATCATTCACATTCTACACCAAAATATCACAGGAATGGTCTTTAGGCCAATTACTAATCCTTCTCTTCTGAAAGCTCTTGAGTCAGGCCATCATAATCTACATTGCTCTCAGCACCACTGTGTGGTGATATGGATAATATATAAATTGGACAAGCAGGACCCATAGGAAGGTGACCACTGAAGAAAACTGCCAGACATTCTGCAGGACACAGAGAAAAAAAAATGACTGAGAGACTCTAGATCTATGGGCTGAAGATGGATGTCCCAACATTACAGAGGAACTTTGGATGACTGTCCAGGCAGGCAGCTGTCTCTATCATTCGAGATTTTTGAAAGTTGCTTACAATGTTCTTCCTGTTTACTTAGGTAAAATTGTATCCTTCTGAGGTCTTTGATGTAGTTGAAGACTAGATAGTGATAATTTTCCTTAGTTACGATAAAAGATAAGTTAGATATGAAACCTTAGACTCACAAATGTAGGAAAAATAGAATATTTTCTTTGAATTTGCCAAATATAAATAGACTAGATATTATAACTATAATTCTTGCTTGATAACTGTTTTGTTATATATAATTTTACTATGTTAAAGTTAAAACTTTTCTTTTTAATTAAACAGAAAAGGGGAAATGCTGTGGAATAATGCTTTTGTATACTGGTTTAATAAAATGCTGATTGGCCAGTAGCCAGGCAGGAAGTATAGGCAGGATAAGCAGACAAGGAGAATTCTGGGAAGAGGAAGGTTGAGTCAGGAGACATCAGCCTGCCATCCAGGGAGCAGCATGTAATAGCACACAGGTAAAGTCACAGAACACCTGGTGACATATAGATGAACAGAAATGGGTTGGTTTAAATGTAAGAGCTAGGCAGTAGTAATCCTGAGCTAATGGCCATACAGTTTGTAAATAATATAAGCCTCTGTGTGTTTACTTGGGTCTGAGTGGCTACAGGACTGGCAGGTGAGAGAGATTTGTCCTGACCACGGGCCAGGCAGGACACAGGAAAACTTTCAGCTACACCACTGTCTTCCCTTCTCCTAATAGCATGGCCCATTAAGCCCCACTTAAAGCATTCAACTGATTTCCTGATCCAAAAACCACATTCCACCAACAAAGAACATGGTAAGGCCTATCATAGCAATACCCCAGCTCTTGGTACCAATTTCTATCTTATCAGTGTCCCATTGCTGTGAAGAGACACAATGACCACAGCAACTCTTATTAGGGAAATTATTTAATTGGGACTTATTTTAGAGTTCGGAGGTTTATTCCATTGTCATTATGTCAGGAAGCATGACAGCATGCAGGCAGTCATGACATGGAGAAGTAGTTGAGAGTTCTACCTCTGGATTGGCAGGCAGCAGGAAGAGAGAGAGCCACTGGGCCTAGATTGAGCATTTGAAACTCCAAAGCCCACCCCTAGTGACACACTTCTTCTAACAAGGCCACACCTCCTAATCCTTGTCAAGTAGCACCACTCTTTAATGACCAAGTATTCAAGTATAGGAGCTTATGGGGACCATTCCTATTCAACCACCACAACATATCAAATTTGTCTTTCTAGATCTGGGATACTTCACTCAGGAAGAATTTTCCTAGTTCTATATATTTACCTGGAAATTTCATAATGTTATATTCTTAACAGCTGAGACTACATTGTATAAATGTACCACATTTTATTTGTCTAATCTTCTGGGGAGGGATATCTATGTTGTTTCTAATTTGTGACTATTATGAATATAGTAGCAATGAACATAGCTGAGCAAGTGTCTTTGTGGATAAAGCATCCTTTGGGTATATACCCAAGAGTGGTATAGCTGAATCTTGAGGTATATCCATTCCCATCTTCCTGAGGAATAACCACACTGATTTCCATAGTGGCTGTGTGAGTTTGCACTCACAGCAGCAATGGATGGATGTTCTCCTTACTCTATATCTTCACCAGCATGAGCTATTACATGTTTTACTGATCTTAGCTGTTCTGGTGGGAGTAAGATGGAATCTCAATGTAGTTTTGATTCACATTTTCCCTGATGGCAAAGGATGTTCAAGATTTCTTTAAGTGTTTCTTAGCTATTTGAGTTTCCTCTTTTGAGAATTTTCTGTTTAAATCTTTACCCCCCACCTTTTTTTTTTTTTTAAAAAAAATGGATTACTTGTTTTCTTGATATATAGTTTCTTGAGTTCTTTATATATTTTAGATATTAGTACCCTATTGGAAATGTAGTTGGAAAACATCTTTTCCCATTATACAGACCGCTGCTTTGTCCAAATAAGGGTATCTTTTGCTGTGCAGAAGGTTTTCAGTTTCATGAGGTCCCACTTATTAATTGTTGATCTTAGCATCTGTGCTAATGGTGTTCTGTTCAGAAAGTCTTTTCCTGTGCCAATGAGTTGAAGGCTATTCCCCCACTTTCTCTTTTATCACGTTCAATTTATCTGGTTTTATATTCAGGTCTTTGATTCATGTGGACTTGAGTTTTGTGCAGTGTGAAAAGTATAGTTCTGTTTGGATTCTTCTACATGCAGCCATCTAGTTTGGCCAGCACCGTTTTGTGATAAATCCACAGTCTGATTAAAGGGCAAAGGAATTTATTAGGGAAGAAAAACTCGCTGTGCAGAACAGTATTGTTACAGGTTCTGGAGTGCTAGGGTACAGTCTTATGATGTCTGAGTCAGTCCCACATTCAAATCCCATGAGAGAGCAAAGAAGAGAGTGCCTATGTGCATCTCAGGTCTTAAGGGTCCCTGCAAGGCCACACCCCAGGGGCATGTACATCAAGATCATAGGCAGGTAGAGCAGTTACCTGCTGCCTCTCTAGGGGCGGTGCTTCAAGGTCACAGACCCAATAGCTATCCATTACACATTTTGTTGAAGATGCTGGTCCCCCCCCCCCAGTGTGTTTGTACGTGTGTGGATTTATGTTTGGGTCTTCAATTAAATTTCATTGATCAACATTTCTTTTTTTTTTAAGCCAATACTATGCTGTTTTTTCTTACTACAGCTTTGAAACACAACTAGAAATTGGGCATAATGATTCTTCCTGAAGTTCTTTTATTATTCAGAATTGTTTTAGCTATTCGGGTTTTTGCATGTTTCCATATGAAGCTGAACTTTGTCCTTTCAGGGTCTGTGTAGATTTGTGTTGGAATTTTGATGGTGATTGTATTGAATCTGCAGATTGCTTTTGGTAGGATGGCCATTTTACCATGTTAATTCTACAGATCCATGAGCATGGAAAAATCTTTCCATATTCTGATATCTTCTTCAATGCCTTGAAGTTTTTATCATACAAGTCTTTTATTTGCTTGGTTAGAGTTACCCTAAGATATTTTATATTATTTTAGGATATTGTGAAAGGTGTTGTTGCCCTAATTTCTTCCTTATTCTTTTTGGATTTCACAATCCCACTCATCTCCTTCATATCCACCCTTCACCCTTGCAACCTCCCCCACAAAATAAAATAAAATAAAAATCTCATTATGGAAGCTGTAGTATGTCACAGTGAGTCACACAGTACCCTTTAGTCCATACATCTTTGCTTGCAAGTATTCATTGCAATGAATCAT
This sequence comes from Peromyscus leucopus, assembly GCF_004664715.2. Lineage (NCBI taxonomy): Eukaryota > Metazoa > Chordata > Mammalia > Rodentia > Cricetidae > Peromyscus > Peromyscus leucopus. The sequence goes on from NC_051063.1 coordinate 32,501,915, forward strand.
TGGTTCAGTTTGAGGCCTCTGGCTTCTGCTACACTATCAATGCTGCATCCTCACTGGGACACCCCTTGGATACCCTGTTGTTGCCCTGTGTCATGGAAATCCTGTAGCTTTGGATCTGCAGGTCTGGCCCCTTCATGTGCTCTAGTAGTCCATGGGGTCGGGGGGGAGTTGGGGTGGGCCAACCCATAGCCCTGGATCTGGATCTGGGTGGTAGCTGGGTTGGTCAGCCTGCCAGCTCTCCTGCATCCTCACCACCAGGGTGAGCTCTCCAGCACTACACTGGCTAGCTCGCCCTGTACAGCAAGGGACAGAGCCAGTTCTTCAGCTCTCATGCCCTCTTAACGCTCACCTAGCTGTAGCGATAACACCTGCGCTACCACCACCCATTCACCAAGTCCGAGCGAGGGGCTGTGGATCAAAAAACAGAGACAAAAGACAGAGGGTCACTCGCCTCAGCAGAATGCCAAATGCCGTTTATTGAAAGAGGGAAGAAACCTTAAATACAGGCTTACAGCACAATGGAAGAACCCAGAGGGCAGAAGTTCACTACTGATGTTTACAACCTTGCATCTAAGCTGTTAACACCTAATATGTAGGATACACAAACAAGGAACTTCCCTTAAGTATTCAGGAGGGTGGATACTGGCAGAGAATTAGCATAGGGAGGACATCTGGTCAAGGTCAGCAAGCAGGCAACGGCTTTACTCAATATGAGAGGAGACCAAGGCCCTCCAGTTCCCCCCTTTTTACTAAAAAATGAGCTTCTGACTTAGGGTTGTGTAGGATGTCATCAGGTCACCTTACCCATCATGGAGACACCTGCCCAGGCCACACAAGTGCTCTGTCTTAGATTGGTGAGTGCCCCCCCCAAGCATTACCCATCTCTGAATACTCATTAACATACAGGCTCAATCACATGAGCTGTGGAGTTAACTGCTGCCAAAGATCTCAAAGTGGCACTGGGCTTGCAATCTGTGTGACACAGAAAAGACCAACAGAAGTCCTAACCCACCCATAGCCAGGAGGCTAAAGGCAATTGAACCATTCCCTTCCTTCGAGTCTTATGCAAATTGGAGTCCTTGTAAGATGGTATCCCAAAAGCAAATGCAACTTGAGTTTTATAAATTTTAAAACCAATCGAAATGTATATAACTACTGAATTAAATTTATCATGCCAATAGAATGAAAGATTAATTAATTGTGGTAGCTACTTTTGTTGTCAGGGTCTCTATTGTGCTAGCTGTAAGAAATAGCAATTCCAGAAACAGTAGCAACGGGATGGTCTGTATGTCAAATTGCTCTGATTGGTCAATAAATAAAACACTGATTGGCCAGTGGCCAGGCAGGAAGTATAGGCGGGACTAACAGAGAGGAGAATTGAGAGAACAGGAAGGTGTGTGTGTGGGGGGGAGTCATTGCCAGCCGCCACCAGGACAAGCAGCATTTGAAGATGCCGGTAAGCCATGAGCCATGTGGCAGGGTATAGATTTGTGGAAATGGATTAATTTAAGTTGTAAGAACAGTTAGCAAGAAGCCTGCCACGGCCATACAGTTTGTAAGCAACATAAGTCTCTGTGTTTACTTGGTTGGTTCTGAGTGGCTGTGGGACTGGCAGGTGAGAGAGATTTGTCCTGACTGTGGGCCAGGCAGGAAAACTCTAGCAACACCTAGCAGTCTGTACCACACTTTAATTGAAATTTTCTGTTGCAGATGATTTTCTGAGAAAATTGACTAGAGTACCCTCAAGTAGCAGATTGGCTAGGTACTGCCATTTAGTGGGGCCTTGGACTTAGGGCTGGGTTTGAACTGGAATTCCACCCTTAATACTTGTTACATGAACTTGAGGAAGTTATATGTTGTTTAGTTGTTCTACATGTTAAATGATAAACAGTGATACATACTTCATTGAGTATTGTGAGCATTAAATGAAATTAAGTATATTTGTGGTTTCCAAATGTGACTGAACTCAAAATAAAATCCTGTGGCTAGAAATAAGTTGATGATGCGATTATCTACAGTTACAATAAAAGTGGAATTAGTCAGAGTAAGGCTCTAATTATTCAAGGCTTTTGGTATTTTTTACTTTAGTGGTGACTTTGTAATGACAGATCAAACATGCTGCGCCATGCACTGATTTTTCACCCTTGTATAACACATGGGAAAGCTCATAGTCTTTGGACTTTGACCTTAATTTGACTTCAAACCCAGGTTCTGTAAGCTGTGTGTCTTTAAGTTGGTCTCCTAATCCTCTGAGCCCCACTGTGCAGATGAAGGTGATAACACCTCAGTGTGCAGTACATCTCGAAGAGTTGAATGAGGAAATGGATGAGAGTAACGTCTCGAACACAGTATGTATCAGTTCTTGACTTTACTTTCTTTCTTTCTGCTCCTTTGCTCTTCCCCATAGTAAAGAGAGTAGACCTTTCTGATCATACTGTATGCTCAGTGGCTCTTTTAATAGGCAAGGGAGAGAGCCCAGCTAATGCTGGCCATGTGGCTTTTAGAGTCATGATATCAATGTCTCAGAGGGAGCTTGAGGTCTGGAATCATTTCAACAAGTTGACACTTTTACTACCTAGACTATTTTTATTAATTTTAGACCAGCTGAGTCGTGAGTCCCACTCTTCTAGCCAGTGTTTCTTACATTTGTTCTCCATTTCTATTTCTTTATTCATATGAAATGTTAATACAAGGTATGGCTCTCTGCTTACTGTCCAGATTAGACCCAGAGGAGACTTAAGTGGCTTATCTTCATTTTAACCCTGATACTCTGAAATGAATTTGCTGTAATCCTAGAAACACTCAAGAGTCAGGAGAATTCATTTCTTAAGAGTAAATACATTAGATTACCATGTTTTCAGTTCATATAGGAAATGAAAGCAGAAACCAGTTTCCTGGCTCTGAACATCTTCGTCCACCACTGCTCTCACCCCTATCCCTTCTCTGCCAGGCTGATCTCTTGATAGCCTCTCTTCTTGCAATGCCCACTAAATGCAAACAACCCTCCCCATCACAATCCTGCAACTAATGAGTGGAAGCAACCCTCCCCTTCACAACCCTACAATCAATCTTTCCCACAATGTTTACCTTTAGTTATATCTCTCCCATGGAGTGCCTTCTGAGAGAAATTATTATTTGAGTTTTCCCAAAGGCATCTCTTTATTATTATTATTTATTTTCTGGGAATTCTAGGAGTTGGAGAAAAACAATAATTCCTGATAATTCTCTGAGTAGTGAACCTAGAGAGGCACTCAAGTTCCTTTGGGCATCAAGAACTGTCTGCAGACTAAGTAAGTAGTATGTCTGGAACCTAGCTGAAAGCTATTTTTCAAGTCTATGTACAGTACACACTTTTGTGATTATAATTCTTTAAAGGTGTTGCTGAATCTACAGAGCTTTTCTCCTTATGTAATTTCTCAGTTGACAATGCTCACATGGAACACTGATCTGGTAACCTGATGACAACCTGGTGAATCAAAGCCAAGTTATTTCCTTATCTCTGTGTAGTACTTTCCCTGACCCCAGAGAATCAAGAGTCCACAGAGATCAGTGCAGGAGACCATATCCCATTATCCATGTGTGGAGATAGGGAAAGTCACAGACCATCTCAGTGCCTATAGTAATCATCCACTTATTTTGTTTACATGTCTGTTCTTCCCTCTTCTAAGGGAAAAGTAGTTCTGCTTGCCAATGGAGACTTCCTCTTCCCCTCTGACTTGTGATTTCTTTGGGGGAAATTTGACATAGATCTGATCACTACCTCTACTCTATGGGCATGAGTACATTGTCGTATAAGTCAGATAGACCAATAAATGTAAGCACTATGTTTTTTTGCTGGAACTCAGGGACTCTATTTCTGTTGGAATCCAAGACATTCTGGATGTATGGTAGAGGTCACACCAGATACCTTTGTCTTATCAAAGAAAAAATAAAACTATGGCAACAAAGAGGAGGAGTGAGGAGCTGGGATGCTGGTGCCATCTTGGATATATAGCCATATTGGAAGGCACTAACTACCCTGTTTCCTTATTGTAAACTAGTAAACTAGTCTAACCTGATGTTTTCTATCACTAATATCTTACTCATAAGAGTTTATTCCTCATTTTTAAGTGAGGGGATTGGATAGGAGGGTTCTAAGGATGTGACCAGCTAGAGAATGCCTGAAATGCTAAAGCTGATATTCAAAAGTTCATTAGCAAATTGTCCAGTTTTTGGATGAGAGCTGACTACAAAGTCCTCATAAGGTTGGTGATTGATCTATTTGGGATTCCACAGTGAAACACATTTCAGATCTCTGAAAAACACCTTTGAAGAACTGATTCATTTGCCTGGGAAGTGACTTTGAAATATAGATGGAATGAGAATCATCTCATTTTAAAGAGGTTTCTTTTCCCAAATACTGCTTTGATTAGCACCTGAACCATCATTTAAGGAAATCGCTCCCACCCCATAACAGGTCTGTGTCTGTATGGATTCAGGTGCCTGTTGTGGAATGGAGTGTTTTTGAGAATCGCCTTTCTTGATTGTACTCACCCCTGAAGCCTGTCTGATTAAAAAAGAATGGACTGTACACTATTATCTCAAATATGCTCTGCATTTTCTTTTCCCTGTGGCAAAACAGATTCCAGGTGGCATAATGGAAATTTCCAAACTCTGTTCCAGATAGAGTCCTGGGAAACAAGCTGAGGAAACAGTCTTGGAGGGGACCCATGCCTGAGCTCCCCAGCTATGGGTCTCATTTGCAAAACCCTCCAGTAAACAGATAGGAAGCAAAATACCTGCACACAAGACTGGGAAAAATTTTTCCTTCTCTGTTTGGGCTCAGGAAGGAGACTTGCTTTTCCTGCAGAGAACACAGTATTCTTCATGGCTTGAGCTTTCACCAAGAACAGTATTTTCTGTGCATTGTTGATGAAGCCTTCCTACTGTGCAGCCTCTGGCTCCCACATGCTTGGCCCCTGTATGATGATCATATTGACAACAGATGCACTCATGATCACTTTTGTGTTGAACACTTTGTACTTATGCCTCCACAAGTGAATTCTCACTTCAGTCTTGAGAGACCAGGACCCTCAAATCTTAGAGAAAGAGAGATTAACTTTTGAGGTTGGAGGTCTGAGGGCTAATAGATCCGAAACATGTGTTTTCAACCACTTGGCTACTTCTCTCTAACTCCTGTTTAGTTATCAGGCCTCTCCCATTTTCATAATTTTAATTTTCTCTTGAGAGAGGCTACTCCACTTCTGACTCACTTATTCAGGTGTCATTAACGTTAAACAGGCTTGTTGTTTACTGTCACACTTAGAATATAGCTTTCAAGTGTTTATTTCTGGAAAGCCAATAGTCACATAAAAGTATTTTTATGAAACACTGCAGGACTCATATAACTGCTATTTTAAAAAGTGCCTCATTAGTGCAAGTGTCTATGATGGTTTTTAATATAAAAATTAGCTCTGGTGACCTTTGGGATGGGAGAAAATAAGTGTTTAAGGGAAACATTTACTCTTACTAGTGAGGACTTTTTCTTTCTTGCTTTTAATGGTAAAGAGAGACAGCAAGGTCTACCCAAAAAATGACTGAAGTCCCATGGTTGCTCCAGTAGATACTGAATAAATTTAGAGAGGCTTCCAGACTATGAAAGGCACCAAGAGAGTAGAAAAGTTTCTAACTAGCAATTACTGCTGGCTTTGTAAGTGCCAGATCCCAGATCAAAGATTTTATACATTGTCTACAATCCACAATAGTCTCGTTTTCTTCTTCTCTGACCTTTAGATTCATGATAGATTCTTCTCTGGGGTCCTTCTTGTCCCCCACCATGCAACTATATTCACATTGCCAGGGCACCATGAATCCTGCTAGCCAGCCTTTGCAGTGGCCAAGATGTGAGTATTTACAGAAACACTCGAGGGTAAAGGATAACCAAGCTTTTGTTCTTTAGTTGAGGCATCAGAAGCCAGGAAGATTAATTGCAGTTTCTACGACCCAATTCAGAGTTAGGATTGTCTGGCACAAGACCGCTGTCTCCCCGACTTCTGTGACCTGGCTGACTCTAGGTCCTTCTAGGCCTAGCTCTACTATATACCCCTCCCTCCTGCACTTTCCTCACTGCTCTCTCTGGTCTCCTTTAATCACCACTAAATGTATTGATACGACTTTCTATCCTCAAATGAATGGCAGTCGTTCTTTTGTTCTATGTTATTGTATATGTAGCAAAGTCTCTAACATTCCCTGTCCCCACTTTCTACCATGCTGACTCCACTGAACATCCTACGGACTTCATTTGTGGTTAATCTTCATATTCAGGAAGGAGAGCAAGCAGTAAGTATGGAATTCTTGGCAAATATTCAGAAATTTCTCTATTTTTATTTTCATTGGGTACTGCTGTCACTGGAGTCTAGGGGTCACAGGATGGACCTCAATAAGCCAGGCTCTGTCACCCATCCTCAACAGGCCAATTAAAGAAGCCAAATATTTAATAGTGAGAAGCAGAGAAAAGACAATTATTTAGTGTAGCTATATTGGGAAGAGGGATAAGAGAATCAGTGACTTTCCAGCTTTATCATCAAGGCACAATACCCTGCCCACCACTGTCTCAGCTTCTCTTGCAAGGTCATCTGACAAGTTGTAAAGTTCTCTCCAGGAGACAAGTTCCAAAGCTGGATGTCCTCCAGGACTTCAGCAATTTACCTTCCCAGAAGGAGGTTTCTGAGGATAGCCTAATGTATTTGAATCCATTCTTTCAATCATCTGGTAGCCAAAGAGAGATCTGGTGTCTTATTAGAATAGTCACTCCTGGCAGACAGGCCAGTTACATGCACACCCATATATGTGAATGTGGAGGCCAGATGTTGACATCAATTGTCTTCCTCTATTACTCTTCACCTTGTTTTTCCATTTCCTTGAGACAGTGTTTCTCACTGAACCTAGAGCCCATGATTTTAGCTACACTGGTTGGTCTAGGAACTTGAGGATCTTTTTGTCTCCACACCTCTAGCTTTTTATATGGGTGCTAGAAATCCAAACTTAGTTCTGATGCATGTATAGGAAGCATTCTACACATGAGTTGTCTCCTCGGCCCCAGAGGGTGATGCTTTCTTTTATTAGACCATTGGTGCCCAGATCTGTCTCTTCAGACCATTGGTATAACAGCATGACTGCCTAAAGTCTGGGTACGCTCTACCTATAAGGGAACCTGGATGCTTTGGGGCAGGGGTGGTGAAAACGCTGCAGAGGAAGCACCCTTAAGGAGAGATGTGAATACATGGATAACGTTCCTACCTTCTTTACCAACCCATAGGACAACTCCAGTTTGTCTCCGTATCATCTCTCATACTGTATCTAATAGGGTTGAGTTCAGATTGCCTATAATTGTATTATCTGTTTATTAATACATCCTCTCATTTGATTCCTTCTCTTCTTTCAATGTGCTTTTTAACATAAGCTTATACCCAAATTCTTGATTCGGGATCAGATTTGAAGAGCCTTACCATTCCTAAAGTAGACTAGATGGAAAAGCCACAAGACTATTATTGAGCCACTGTCTTCAAAGGAAGGGCTTCACTGATGTTTGCAATGCTCTCAAGCAGTCTAATGGACAAGGTTGTACATAGGAGCCATGGCTACAAACTAGAAGATAGACAGGAACGAACTGGAATACTGTGCAGGCTAAGGTGTTCTAATCCTGTCTCTGTTGCTTAGCTGGGATATGGTGGGATGAGATGAGACAGGCAGATTTGGAATAGGCAAGCAATGGTGTTGGCAGTCAGACTTTAGAGCCTGCAGCTGCACGGTAAGGCTCTTTAGTCTGCCAATTTCTTTTCAAGGGTGGAAAGTATCCTTTTCCTCCCAGATAGGCCAAACAGCTGATTTCTGGTTGTGGCTTTAATATTTCATTGGCTCGTCCTATTTAGAAATGACAAACCCTTCACTGGATGAGGTTCATTGCAAAAGCTGCTAAGTCATGGCTGCCTGGGGACTAGAGCGGATATCAAGATCTATGCAGATAATTTTTTTTAACCTGGATAGAGTCAGTGGGAGTTTAAGGAGTAACTGAGATTGCAGCAAAGGCAATAAATATGTAGGGAATCAGTAAATATAATAGTTCCTTAATTCTCTATATTTTGGAAGGTAGATGAATTCAAGGGAGAAACAGTCTAATGCAAGGAAATACATGGGTGAGACAGTAATGACTCTCTTTTGCCTCCCCACTTCCCTTCCATCATCAAGAAAATAAAAATGAGCATTTTGTGCCATGAAGCAGGAGGAATTTAATTGGGTGGTGCTGATTCAATTTAGCTTGTAAATTAGCGGCCAGAGAGACCATGAGTGCCAAAGGAACGAGCTTTGCTTTCTTTTTGTTAACTTGTTGGCACATTTGACACAAATTAGATATTGATTTATGGTGTCACAGATGACACACTTCTGAAGGCTCCATGGCACACACACCAAAGGGCAATCAAATCCAGATCAGAAGAGTGACCAGCTGGTCTCCAGGAAGCCAGCCCCTTCAAGCTTCTTTTCCCTCCAGCCTCTAAAGAACTAGTGAGAACGAGACATTGGACCCTGAATGGTAATTCAGCCCTAGAGAATGCTTATTTGCCTATTCAAAACAGACCTTGCAATTTAGCCATACTTCCTGCAGATGGTGAACATCTCACCAGACATCCCAGCTAACAGGCAAAAGCCACTCAACTGTGAGATTTACAGTATCTACCTCACTGAATTTCTATCCTAAGTCCTTTAGATGCCTTTTCATTCCCTGAGCAGATGGAGAACAGGCTCAACTCGTTAATGTCTTCAGCCTTTGTGATGGCAGGGAAGAGGGGCAGGGATGGCATGTATCAAAAGCCACGAAGTGCTACTGAATTTCTGTGGGTCAGCTGACTACCCTGGTCTACACTTGCTGCTCAGCCAGTCTATGCTGTCTAATGCCTGCTGATTCTGGTCCCATTGGCTATCGCCCCAGGTAGCACTCACAGCTATCACATAACTCTTCCTGGCTCTTTCCAGGCTGGCACGAGGCCTTTAGAAATGAATGCTTGTAGAATAAGTGATTGTCCTGTAACCCCGAGCTAAGTCACATCAGCTGATGTAACACTTCTCTGGTGGGTGTGGAATATTTCAAGACGGTCAGCTCTTTCACAGGGCTTCTGATAAGTGCTGTGATGCTAGGGTCCTGAAGTGAGGGATGCTAAGGGGTGGGTCCATTAGAATTCACTCTGTATCTTGTGTAAAGGTAAAGGAAGATTATCTATGCATCTTCCACATGCTGACCCTGGAGTTTCAGAAGGTCACATGAAGCTCACCTTGCTCCTCAGATTGTGACATAGTGTATCACTACAGGCACACTGGGACTTCCCTAGTCCTACCTAGAAGCTGATAGGGAAATATTGGCTGCAGCCCTGGGCTTTTTTGACATCCTTCCATATTGGTCCTATTCCTTCCTTCCTGGTTAATCTCAGATGGCAGTCTGGCTTATAATACATGCTTGCGTGACACTTTCTGTTTATTAAGTTGGCAACAGAAGTCACCAGGGAGGAGAGCCTGCCTCACCAGTGCCTCAACTGATGTCATTCATCACTGCTATTTTGCTTGAAATAAATCCACCTAATGATGACTAATGAATTTATAGAACTCAAACTGTTCTCTTGGGGCTAAGACCAGCAATTTATCACCCCTTCAAAATATTTGGCATGTACTGCTTTATTTAAGTCAGAATGTCCATTTAGCCATCTTAATTCCCAGCACGAGAGAGTATTAGGATTCCGATTAGAGCCTCAGAGAATTTCGCCTAACTTCAAGATTTGTATTCTTCCATCATTTTCTCATGGGAGTCTCATGCCTCACATTTTCTGAAGTTCCTAGGAGGAATATTTTTCTTTTCCTTCTTAGAAACACATTATTAGAATCAAGAATCAGGGTATATGTACTTTTAAAATGTGTCCTCTGGGTTCCTAGTTTCAGTCAAGTTTGAACAATGTTGTCTCAGGTGTCTCTGGTCAGGTCTACACGTTTCTCCTCTACTCCAGTAGGTTTATACTTCCCATGAAAGGATGTTGCAATGTCTTATTTTTCTCAACTAGGTCATTTAACTATAGGCTCATTCATTCATTGAAATACTTGGTTGTCACTGGAGCAAATTATTGTTGGAAGATTCAAGTAACTTAGGGTTATTTTTATCCTCAAGGTTCAAATGGAGTTCAAAGCACTGCTGTGTATCTTTAGAATTAAAATCACAACATAAAAAGGAATATCCACTCTCTTCCAGAAATGGGTATATAATTAATTTAGAGATGACTTGGTTATTGGTATATGTATGAAAGGTAGAATGATCAGATTCTGTATTACTCTCTAACACTGGGCGTGAAATCTTATTTGCATATGTTCAGTCTCTTGAAACATACATTGTTGTATGATATTTTGTTTGTGTCCTGACAAATGAAGCTTGCTTGGAGATCAGAGGGTGAGCTAGCCACTAGTTAACCTTAGAGGCCTGGCAGTGGTGGTTCACACCTTTAATCCCAGCACTTGGGAGGAGGAAGCAGGAAGATCAGGAGTTCAAGAACACCCTGGGATATATGAGAGTGAACCAGTCTAAAAGCGAAACAGAGCTGGCGGTAGTGGTGCATGCCTTTAATCCCAGCACTAGGGAGGTGGAGACAGGAATGTAAGGCAGGTGGAGACAGGATCTCGCCCCCCCCCATTGGTCTGAGATTTTGTAGAGGTAAGAAGTTTCTAGTGGCTGCTGCTCTGCTTCTCTAATATTTTAGGTTTCATCCTCAATATCTGACTCCTGGTTTTTATTGTTGAAACTAATTGGGACTGTGCTTCAACATGTTGAAATAGAAGATTGTTAACCAGTTTAAGGGAACTTGAAAGGGAAATTTATGTTTATTATGGAAATGCCATAGTCTTGTACATTTGTGATTTTGAAGCATTCTAAAGATTGCTCAAGACAGTGAACGGAGAGGTTATGGGTAGTTCCTTCTGGCATCTTATGAACCACCTTGGACAGCCTTTCTGTGCTCTTCATTTCTCACTTGATATCCACAGGGTTGTTAAAAAATCAAGTCTGCTATTCTTTAAGCAGGAATTTCCATTTGCAGATGGGTGTGAATGAGTATTTCTGCCATTCTCTGAGCTTCAGCAGATGTTGTGCTGTTCAGTTACTATTACAAAGTCTTAGCCAGTGAGGGAGAAGTTATTGTCAGCTCCATTTCTAAGACAAGATTGTTCAGGTGCAGAGAAGTGTCCAGAATGGCAGCTCAGATCTGCCTGACTCCAGTGTCTGTGAACTTCCTCAAGTATTACCTCCACTTTGTATTTATATGCAAGCATGGTATCTCTCCTGCAGGCAATTCTGAATGAATATTTAAAAGAAATCTCAGCACATATTTAGGGTTACTATTCAGGCCTGAATTGATAGTCAGAAGCACAGTCTCTCATCTGAGATAAAATAATTTCCTAGAGTGCTGCTTAAGTTAGTGATAGTACGCTTGAAAATTTCCAGGATGAGCAAATTACAATCTCATGTTTCTGAGGACTGCCTCACCCAATATTTTCACAGAACAATAGGTCTTCAAGTGGCAGTAACTTAAACCTGCAGTTTATTTCTTTTGAAATAGAATTACAATAATCCATAATGAAGAATTCAATAAAAGCTGTTCTCTGGTTACTGGAATCAGTCTAAACTAGACTTTTAATTTACATATAGGTGCACCAAACAATCCCCATGGGCCAGCGTCTGCTGTCCTTTCCTCTACCCCTGAGCAGATATCAAGTCACATTTCCTTCTTTAGCTGTCCTTTTCACTTAAAAAAAGATTCCTGTTTTCACTACCCATCAAATTGTCTTTTGATCTTGGCTCAGGTCTTCACTCTTCTTAAGGTACCTTCTCATGTGATTCACTGTGGAGCCATCTCATACCCTTTTAAAACCTCTAACCCTTTACGTCCAGCAAAAGCATACCACCAGTCACAGGTACAAGTGCAATGTGCAACTTCCTATTTTCTAGTAGATATATGGAAAGTAAGAAGAGTAGTATGCATTTTTAATGACATGTTTCACTTCATCCAGTATATCTCAGTTGTTATCACTTCCCCATATAATCTGTAAAATTAGGGATATTGTGCACTTTTGTTTACATGAAGTCTTCAAAATGTGAATTCTATTTTACATTTGAAGTCTATATTTTTCAGTTTGGACTTGCTACAAAGTGCACTGAAGCCGCACGTACTAGGGGCCATCAAATTGGAGAATTCACCTTCAGTGGCATTCTGGTAGAATTTATCTTCTGTCCTAGAAATGCCATTCTTATATGGCAGAGCAGCTAAAAGAACGCAATTGTGTCTGAGCTTCAGCTCTTTACTAGTCATATGATCCGGGACAGCAGTTAAACTCTGCAAATTACAACAGTTGAATATCGAGCCTTGGATCTCATCTAAGCAGCAGGTTTCAAGATGGCTTTGGGAGTGATCTCATAATTGACATACTTGAAGTCATGGTTGAGGATGCAGTGGTAGGTGTGTGTCTATCTGTTTCCACTTCCTCCTAAGAGAAGACAGCATCCAAGGAGTAGCCTGAAAAAGGAGAGCATAAAACAAAGCCTGAGAGGGGAAGACAGACATCCATAAGGACGTCCAGAAGTGAGCTGCATCAGAGCAGTCAAGGAGGAAGACCTTGGAGCAAAATGGAGTAGACTTTGTGTGAGGGAGGCTTCTGTTTCCCACTCCTTCAGAGAGTTAAACACAAAGTAGGGGATGTGGGTAAATTTATGGTTCTGTGTCAACAGAAGTCCCTTTTTTTCTTCTTGTTTACTTGACTCTTTTATTATTAGCATCATTTAAATTTTCATTATGCATATTCATTATATAGAAAATTTTTTTATATAATGACATTTTTGTACAAGTTTATTTTATATATTGAGTGTGCACTTCCTGTGATGGTTTAGCTTGTCAACCTGACACATCTGGGAAAAGGAACCCTCAATGGAAGAATTGCCTCTACCAGAGTGTGATTATGTCTATGGGTGCATTTTCTTGAGTGCTAATTGATGTAGGACATTCCAGTTCACTGTGGGTGGCACCACCCCCTAGGCTGGTAGGCCTGCACTGTATAAGAAAGCTGACTGTGAACAAGGTGGAGTTAGCAATTAAGTAAACAGCATTCTTCTGTGGTTTCTGCCTCAAGTTTCCAACTTGAGTTTCTGCCTTGGCAACCCTAAATAATGAACTATGACTTGCAAGCTTAAATCAGTCTTTTCCTTCCAAGCTGCTTTTGGTCCAGGGTGTTTATCACAGCAGCAGAAAGCAAATTAAACAACTTCATATCTCCTGACCTCCCTTTTTTACCCATTAGTAACCTTTGTTCCTCTAAACCAATAGTTCTCAACCCTCATAAACTGTTCCCAACCATAAAATTATTTTCATTGCTACCTCATAACTGTAATTTTGTTACTGATATGAATCATAGTGCAAACATCTGATATATAGATGGTTTTAGGTAATCCCTGTGAAAGGGTCATTTGACTCCCAAAGGGGCCATGACCCCCATGTTGAGAACCACTGTTCTGAACAGTTTCATGTCTACTTTCCTATAATATACAGACTTGATTTTTATGAATATATGTAAAATTTAGGTACCACACATGAGATTAAAACATAAGGAATTTGTTTTTCTAAGACTGATTTATTCATTTAATATGATTATCTCCAGTTGTATGCTTTTTCCTGCAAGTTACATGCCTTTGTTTAACAGAAGCCTTCTTGATGGGGCTGGGTTTGTTTTGTCCTTACCTACCCAATCTCATGCTTCTGTTTATATCATGAAGGTGTTTACCTTCATGATACTTTGCATAAGTTTTCAACTCGTGCTTTGGATTTTGATCCAAAGAGAAAGTTTGTTTCTAAAGTAACTTATACTCAGTTATTTGAATCTCATATCCAGGATGTATTTTTACATATTTAGATAATATGCAGGTAAAATCCAGACAAGGATAAGATTGGCACAGCTCGGTTAGGATTAGAAATCAGGTCTATGTTGCTAAGGAAGAAAACTATTGGAAATGTTACCAAATATGTTTCTAATACCATATGGGGTTTTGATAGTTTTTTTCCAAATGCAAATTCAAAGAGAGTGTGCCCGGAGTAGGTCATGAACATGGAGTGTGACCGATGAGAGTTAGCAAGTACCTGGTGAATGTTGGGAGGCTGAGGCTGAGAAATAAACATTAGATTGTATATTTTCTCTACCTACTTAGGCTGATCAAGCATATGAATAAATGTACTGTTTTTCCTAGTATTTCTGATTTCGTAGTCTTTTTTCCTTCTTGGGAAGTTCCTAATTTCTTGAGGATCTTCAGTTTCTGTTGGCCATTTTCACAGAGTCTCTTAACTTGATGTAGAGTATATAGAACACATAAAATCTCCCAAAGAGGAAGAATGTTGATTTTCTTTGTCTAGGTGACATTCCATAGCTCCCTGTTATGGTATCAGAATAGATTCAAATTACTTGTAGTAAATCTATTTAATCTCCTGTTGGTTTATGATAAAAATAAGGCAAGGGAAGACATGAAGATAGACTTTAATTTGGTGTCCATAGCACTTGAACCTCTGTTGTTAGGAGCAACATATCTGGTGATCATCAATCAGCCTCAGAAAAAATATTCTTATAGTTTAGATGTTACCAAAGTAAAAAGCACACACTAGGCCTGAACTTGAAACTGTCTGATTTGAAAGCTTACTCTTTGTCCTGTATCCTTACCAATCAGTAGTGATGTCATTTTGACCTCAATGAGTTTTAGAGAAAAACAAAAGTTTAGAACGGATTTTTTGATAAGAGTATTTGGCCTCTATATAAATGCAAATTTTGACTCCTCAGCTGAGATTAACATGAGCTCTAAATGAACAGGAGACCCAAGTGAATATATTCTTTTCATTAAAAGGGACCCTGCATCATTCTTCCCCGAAAGGCATGATTTTCTCAGGAGCACTTGTGTCTGAGTTTATTTCCTTTGAGCTTCTTGCCAACGGGCTACAATTTCTTCTCTTCCTAGGGAACAATGATTCAGGCTTTTGAGGTTACAGATAAATAAGTGTCAAGCTTACACACTGCAGTATCTGTATTCATTTTTTACTGGTGTGAGGATTTAGAGCAGGCAACAGGAAGCAAAGCCATACAGCAAAACTTTTATATTCATGGCGACAAGAAGGTAGCTCAGAGTCCCATAGCCTAGGGAGTTCACTCAGTGTGCAGCTACTGATGAGAATAAATGCAGAGAAGTAGACACAACATCTAGAAACTCTGCCCAAGCTTCTACATCCCTGCCCATGGCAGCAGGCTGGTTCCCCCCCGACTCCTGAGTATTCAAGTCTACTCCATCCTTTTCATTTATCAAAAGGCATGTGAGTTTGCCATAGGCCTTAAGTCTGCTTTGATATGGGGGAATGAGGCAGGCAGAATAAACAGCAAGCTTTGTGCTGGGCCATCCCTCTTCAGAGTCATTCTTAACTGGCTGCATAATGAAATTGCTTAGGAAATGTTACAGAACTCCCCAAGTTTAGGACCCTTTCCAGGCAGGTATCCCACAGCCTTTAGCTCATGGGCCTAGAAGTCCTTACATTTGCTCTCCATTCTTGCTTTAGAACTTTTCCTACTGCAGGATATATATCCTGGCAAGAGAGGTTACTAATGTCTCCTTAAACTAAAATGGAGGTGGAGCAGCACCTTCTTGGTGGTCTCACTGTAAGGAGTGATGGAAGTCTGCATAGGAAACTGTCACTCCAGGACTTAATGTGCCACCAACACTTCAATAACCAGCACTCATATTAAATATTCACTGTAACCTCCATGGCATTTTAAAGCCTTCTAATATAAGTAACCACTGAGTTCTCTGTTTAACTATACCACACACAGAAGCTTTATAGACGTAGACTAGAAATGGCTGAATCCACACTGGATGCTGAGAAATGGATGTGCAACATCTGGATCTCCCCCATCCCTGGAATTTTACATCCTTACCCACCTCCACTGACCATTTCAAATCTACTCCATTATCTACATTTATTGGAAGGTCTGTAATGCTACTTAGCCAGGGCCATGTAACTGCTCAATGGCAGAGTCGATTTGAATTCTTTGTAGATCATTTTAGATGTTTAGAACCATGTTCCCTTATGAAAAGGGGGAAGGTTAATTAACCAAGTTTTAATTTTATAATTAATACATGTTTGCTTTGAGAAAAAATTAAAACACCAAATAAAATATAAAGCTGTCTCCTCAGTTTTTATGACTTCTATTCCTCACTTCTCAGAGTATGTAGTCTTTTGGATGCTTTTTAAAAATTTTGCTATGTAATATAATGATAGTATATATATATATATATATTTTAAATACATACCCTTTTCTACAAAGATATTAACTATATGCATTCTTGCTTCCAGCTTTTCCCTTTACTACTCTTGAAAATCATTAGTATATTTGCAAGTGTGTATAAATTTATTTATTGTTTTTTATGGTTATGAGATATTAATTTTTATTTAGCAAATCTTGCTGGCAAGGTCCATTACATAGTGTACCATTGACACATTTGAGCAACTATTGCTACTTTCCTAGGGATGGAGTTTGTGGGCTCAACCTATCTGTACATTCCAGGATCCCTTGTGTTGGCCACATTGCATTGCAATTCCCTTCTGCAAGCTTGTTGGTTCACCAACCTTGGGGGTACTTAAAGAACCTCCCTGGGCTAAAGTGCTAGATGGATCCACATTAGCTGCTCATCTTGGCCCAGCTTGTGGAGGCAGAAAGTTCCGGCACGGCTATGGACATTTTGTTCCAAGGACTAACTGAAGCAAACGTTCTAGGCTGAATTCCCACCAGGGAAATTAAATAGATATCTACAGGCCTAAACTGGTCATGTCTCATTCACCTCCCCTAGCCCACAGTCATTCAAGATCACTCAACTCCAGCATTCTTAAAAGGCACAAAATCATACTGCTTCCTATTAATAATTCTTCCTACCTGCTCCAGGGAGTTCTGAACAGGGGCAGTGTCATAAGCACACCCCAGGATGAGTTTTCTACTGAACTGAATTGGTCAGTGATTTTTTTTTTCAGCTAGAAAGCCATGATTGATGCTACCATCCTTGCCTGCTTTACTTCCTCAGCTCATCGCTGTAAGTAATTACCTACCTGATCTTGGACAAGTCCTTCTGTTTGGCTCAAGTCAGCTATTGATCATTTATTTAAGAATTGTGTACTCCAGGGAAAGTGAAAAAAACTTCTTTGAATTAATTTTTTGAGCCCACTGTGGTCATGAATAAATATCTTTCATTTCAGACAATTTACATCAGCAACTGTTTAGCTGTGGGAATTTGTTTCCCACTTCCAACCTGCTCCTCTGAAAATTGGTTTTCTAACCACTCTGGAAACAGTAGTTTTAAATTGACACATTAAAATTTCAGAATTGCACTTGACTTATCACATCCGGCTTGCGGTGCAGCACAGTACTTTGATGGGCACACACTGGTGCTCTGGTTAGAAGAAAGGGCTTCCAACTGTTGGCTAGTGGGAGCACACATCTTCTCTCACAGGTTAGAACTCTGAGTAACAGTTTGCAAAACCAGAGGGTGCAAGCCTGTCCTGATTTTTGAGCAAATGTAGTTGAAAATAAACAAAACATCTAATAAGCAATTTTAGTAACAGCTCATGTTTACTGAAGCTTCTCAAATGTGAACTTTTATGAGCACTGAGTAAAGTATTAAAATGCTTCTTAAAATTTTAAATTGCTTCTGAATTTTGTAATCTAGTAAGAAATGTTACTTTGAGGAGAAAGTCCTCTTTGTAGCATAAAAATCCTTTGTAAGCGTGTGTTTATTTCTACCTGTTTCTGTGTCAGGTGATCTTGGTATTACAATATTCCTGTTAATTTTCAAGCATTTTCCTATTAATTACTTAGTGCTAACATTTCCCTGAGGTTTGAAAACAGTATTTTCTGATAAGAGATTTGCCTCTGTTTAGAAACATATTATAGCACCATCATTTAACAAGCTATCTGGAAGTTTTTCTATGTATGAACTGTTCAGATCAGTTCACGCTGGCAGGGGGCAGACCATGCCACATTTAATACTGAGAACTGTGGCTCTGGTCCAGCATTGTGTTCCAAGTTGTGCTCCTGAAATTTCCAGCACAGTGCAAACTTCTATATTCTGCTGTTCATTCAAGCTCAGTGTTCAACACTTTAATAGTATCTCCCTGCTTGAGGAGCCAGTTTTCAGTCCCTTCCCCTTTACCTTAGACTCTCCAAGATCACAGTCAGATTTATTAAGGCCCTCTGCTACAGGAAGTGTGAGATTGAATTGCACTGTAGGGTTTCTAGGAATACTTCTGTGAGGAAGAGCTTGGCAGCCGAGGGGCAGCTGAGGGGCAGCCTGGGTTAGGACACAGGTGCAGGAGAAAACTAGAAATATGGCTTCCCTTTGGCCTTTTTGCTGCCCTACTGAGTTCACACTTGCCAGTCTCCAAACTCAGCGATAGGTTCAAGGCCCAGCTCCTCTGCAGTCTCAACAAAGCAGCTTGTGAGCAAGAGGGCAAATAGGAGGGCAGGAAGTTTTTACTCTTCAGTGCTCCGAGGAAGATGTGGAGACATGCTGGGCATTATTTCTCTAAGTCCATGTAAGACACCATGCTTTTTAGGATGTAGGTTTAGGATAGAACAGAGAAAACATTACTGGCATTAGCTTGAATTTTCCTCTTAAACTAACTGGCAAGGTAGGAAATGCTACACCTTCTGAGCTAACTCTTGAGCCAATTTTTAAATAGATATACAGTGAGCACTCCCATGAGTTGGCATATAAAAAGCAAGAGTAGAGTTTTGTACAACTTTGGTAAAACAAACAAACAAAAAAACAAAAACAAAAACAAAACCAAAAACCAAAACCAAACCAAACCAAACCAAAACAAAAAAAAAAAACCCTTGAGATCCCAGGAATGCAGATGATGGCCACAGACTCTAGTGTCAATAAAGGTATATAAAAAAAATTTTACTGGAAAAGATGGGTGGTGAGGCTTCTGCTTTAACATTAGAAAGGATCTGAGTCTGTAAGATGAAGAGCAAAAGGAAGAATACACAAGCACTGAACTGGATTTGATAAAAGTTAATTTCTGTGATAGTATGGGTTATTAGTTTTGATACCACAACATATGTAATTGAATAATTGAGCAAATGGGTGGTGACTGGTAAAAACTGCTCTAGCTTGTTTCAGGGAGTCCAGCTGGTGCTCAAGCTTGTGGCAACTCTATGGTGCTATTTTACAAGCAGAATGTAAGAATTATAGGTTCACGGAGCTCTGCACCAATTTTTGTTAAGGCACATCACATATTGTCTTAGCTAATAGCCAAGACAAGTAGAGTGACAGTGATCTGAACAATACCAAAATCTGAGCAGTTGGATCAAGTGAAACTCTGTCACTTATGAACTTCATGCCTCAGTTTCTTCATCTTTAAAATGAATAGCTGGACATGGTGCTACTCATCTGTAACCCAGCCAACTGAAATTGTAAAGGAAGGCCTAGGAGACCAGGTAGTGTGTAGCAGGGTTGACTTTCATAAAGGAAGTATCTGAGTGGGTGATGTGCAGCATCTGAGCATATGGAACCAAATCTACAGAGTGGTGGCCAGTGTTATGATGATACCAAGCATGTGAAGTATGTGCTGAGTCAAGCTGTGGGCAACTAGTGCATCAGCCCATGAAAGAGACCAGCAAGCTGTCCATAGGGAGGCTGGACTGTCGGGGTATCCCTGCTTACTCAATCTCATGGAAGGAGCCTATGCCCATTTTCTTCCATTTTGAAATGAGAATGCTTACTCTATGCTCTGGCATTGTATACTAGAACTATGTGAATTGGAATAGGGGGTTTACAGAGGTTGTGTCTAGGGCTGTCTTGAGTCTTGGAACACTGAACTTTGACTTTTGGATAAGTCTGGAAAGGCTAAGACTTTAGGAGTCTTCACGTTGGACTGAACTTACTTCCTGTTACAACTTGGACTGGGATGAAACAGTATGATTGAAAACAGTGTGTCTACACAAGTAGACACAGGATGGTTAATTCTCTGAGTTGATTTAGAAACACCTGGGAAATTGATGGTGCACATCCTTGGGGTTCTCACTGAGGACTTCTCTGGAGAGAATTTACTGAGGAGTAAGATTCACTGCTTGAGTGTTTTCTTGGTGTCCTAGACTACTTTGGCTCCTATAATTCTTCCTCCAACTCTTCCATGGTCCCCAGCTCTGAGGGGAGGGGCCCAATGGAAACATCCAGTTTTGGCTCCCTCTTTACCTGATTGGCCATGGGTCTCTGCTTCCCCAGCTCCTGTCAGCAGCTGGGAAAGCCTCTCTAATGATGATTGGACTAGGCACCGATTGTGAGTTCAGCAGAATATCATTAGGAATCATTTCACTGATGCCTTTTTTTTTCTACTCTTGGTCTCTGGGCCATCCAGCCTCCAGTTCCTGACCATTTAGGCAATGTTGAGCATGGGCTGTTTTTTCTGGCATGGGCCTGAAATTAGACCAGTCATTGGTTGGCCACTCCCACAAGTTCTAAGCCACCATTATCCCAGCACATCTTGCAGGTGGAAGATTTTGTGGTTGGGTTGATGTCTCAGTCCTACGGTAACTGGAAGACTTGCTTGGTTACAGAAGGTGGGTGGTTCAGGATCCATATCTTCCATTACTAGGAATCTTTGATAGGGTCACCCTCATAGATTCCTGGGAGTTTCCACATTATCCCCCCAAATGTCCCCCAATTCCAGTTATCTTTCTCTGTACTCTCTCCCTCCATGCCTCTCTCCTACCTAATCTCTCCTGTTCCCATACCCACCTGTCCCCAGTCCACGCACATCAACTAAGCAGAGCTCATAGGGGCTCACAGAGACTAAAGCTGCAATCACCAAACCTGCATAGGTCTGTGCACGGTCCTCTGCATTTATATTATGGTTGTTTAGCTTGAAGACTTTATGGGACTCTTAACAGTGGGAGTAGGGATGACTGACTCATTTGTCTGCTCTTGAGACCCTTCCACTCCTACAGGGTTGCCTTATCCTGCTTTGATCTGGGGGTTTGTACCTATCCTCTTTGTAGCTTGCTATGCTGTGTCCAGTTGATATCCTTAGGAGGCTTGCTCTGGATCTGGGGTAGAGAGGAGGTGGAGGGTGATGGGAGGAGTAGAGGGAGGGGAAACTGCAATCAGGAGATATGAGAGAAGAATAAATAGAAAAAGATTACAGTTGAAGATGAAAAAACAAAACTATGTATATTCACCCTCAATGTGGGAAGCACCACTCATCCCATCAGCTCAGGGCTGGGCAGAATGAAAGGGAAAAGGGTGAGGGCCAATGGTACACTGTTACTCCCCTTTCCTCTGCTTCCAGGGCCACCATGATGCAAACCTCTCTGCTTGGCCGTGCACTTCATACTGACTGAACTCTCTGTGATTCACATCTTCCCTCCTTTATGTAATGTATTTCAGGTATTTGCTCACAGTCATGGGAAAAATAACTAACTCAGCACCCTTGAAGTGGTATGAATGATGTACCACTTTATCTAGGCATTTCTTCTTCCAACCTGAAGAATACCGTGGACAGACTCAGCAGAGAAGCATCTCACAGCATGCCCCACCGCTACTACTCAAACTTATGGAAGCCATCATGGCGATGAAACTCTTCAAAACTGTTAAATCAAGGAGAGCATGAGGGAGACGTGGCTACTAAAGTTAATGTGGCATTCTGGGTAAAAAACCATGAAGCAGAAAAGATGCATTAGAGTAAAACTAAGAAAATATGAATAAAATGTGGGCTTAAGTCTATTATGCTGTGTTAATGGTAGGCCATTAATTACAACAAATGTACTCTATTAATGTAAAATTTTAATAATAGGGGAAATTGTATGTATGTTAGAATATGGGGTACATCAACTTCTCAATTTTTATATATATATTTCTTCTAAAACTAATTTTGAAAGCATAAGTCTTTGCTTAATTTGCAATTTTTATCTTAAAATATAATTACATCATTTCTCCCCTCCCCACCCCTCCCATTCCCCCATGCCCTAAAATTCATGGTCCCTTTTTCTTCAATTATTATTGTTACATATGTAATACATAAATATATAAACACAACCTACTGAGTCTGTTTAGTGTTAACCATGAGTATATGTTTTCAGGACTGACTACTTAGCATTGGATAACCAATTAAGGGACTCATCTCCAGAAGACTAATTCTCCTCTCAGCAGTAGGCAGTTGCCTGTAGCTCTTGTTGTCTAGGGATGGGACCTCATGAGATTTCCTCCTTCCACATTTGCATGTCTATAGATGTTGTCATTGTTCAGGTCTTATGTAGGCAGCCATATTGTTGGGATTTCATGAGCTAGCGTCTCTGTCATTTCCAGGAGACAATCTGGCAGCATCCTTCCTGAGCTTCTGGCTCTTACAATCTTTTTACCTCTTTCCCATGATGTTCCCTGAGTCTTAGGTGTGAGGGTTGTAGAAACACAATATTTTACTTTAATTTTTTTCTTTTATTTATTTTATTTTACAATACTATTCAGTTCTACATAGCAGCCACAGATTCCCTTGTTCTTCCCCTTCCTGCCCCCTCCCCTTCTCCCCAGCCAACCCCCCATTCCCACCACCTCCAGATCAAGGCCACCCCTGAGGACTGAGATCAACCCAATAGACTCAGTCCAGGCAGGTCCAGTACCCTCCTCCCAGATTGAGCCAAGCGTCCCTGTATAAGTCCCAGGTTTCAAACAGCTATCTCATGCAGTGATCCCAGGACCTGGTACCACTGCCTAGATGCCTCCCAAACAGATCAAGCCAATCAACTGCCTCACCTATTCAGAGGGCCTGATCCAGTTGGGGGCCCCTCAGCCTTTGGTTCATAGTTCATGTGTTTCCATTTATTTGGCTATTTGTCCCTGTGCTTTATCCAACCTTGGTTTCAACAATTCTCGCTCATATAAACCCTCCTCTTTCTCACTAATTAGACTCCCAGCGCTCCACCTGGGGCCTAGCCATGGCTGTCTGCATCCAGATTCCTCAGTCCTTGGATGGGGTTTCTGGGACAACTATTAGGGTGTTTGGCCATCCCATCACCAGAGTAGGTCAGTCCCGGCTGTCTCTCGGCCATTGCCAGCAGCCTTTTGTGGGGGTATCTTTGTGGATTTCTGTGGGCCTCTCTAGCACTTTGTTTCTTCCTTTTCTCATGTGGTCTTCATTTACCATGGTCTCCTATTCCTTGTTCTCCCTCTCTGTTCTTGATCCAGGTGGGATCTCCCGCTCTCTTTCCCTCGACCCTCGCCGTTCATTGCTCCCACTTATGTCCAGGCTGTTCATGTAGATCTCATCCATTTCTCCGTCATTGGGTGATCCCCATGTCTTTCTTAGGGTCCTGTTTTCTAGGTAGCCTCACTGGTGATGTGAGTAGCAGTCCAGTCATCCTTGTTCTACATCTAGTATCCTCCTATGAGTGAGTACATACCATATTTGTCTTTCTGAGTCTGGGTTACCTCACTCAGGATGATT
Source organism: Peromyscus leucopus (assembly GCF_004664715.2). NCBI lineage: Eukaryota > Metazoa > Chordata > Mammalia > Rodentia > Cricetidae > Peromyscus > Peromyscus leucopus. Next base: position 32,525,488 of record NC_051063.1, read on the forward strand.
TTTTCTAGATCCATCCATTTGCCTGCAAACCAAACTACAGAAAACCTACAATCTCATGGAAACTGAATAATGCTCAACTGAATCACCAATGGGTTAAGGAAGAAATAAAAAAAGAAATTAAAGACTTCCTAGAGATCAATGAAAATGAAGACACCACATACCCAAACTTATGGGACACTATGAAAGCAGTGCTAAGAGGGAAATTCATAGCACTAAATGCCCACATGAAGAAGTTGGAGAAATCTCACACTAGTGACTTAACAGCACACCTGAAAGCTCTAGAACAAGAAGAAGCAAAGTCTCCCAGGAAGAATAGATGCCAGGAAATTATCAAAGTGAGAGGTGAAATTAATAAAATAGAAACTAAGAGAATAATACAAAAAAAAATTAAACCAAGAGTTGGTTCTTTGAGAAAATTAACAAGATAGACAAGCCCTTATCCAAACTAACCAAAAGACAGAGAGAGAGAATCCAAATCAACAAAGTCAGAAATGAAAAGGGGGGTATAACAACAGACATTGAGGAAATCCAGAGAATTATCAGGTCATATTTCAAAAACCTCTACTCCACAAAACTGGAAAACCTAAAAGAAATGGACAATTTTCTGGATAGGTACCACATACCTAAGTTAAATCAAGACCAGATGAACTATTTAAATAGTCCAATAACCCCTAAGGAAATAGAAACAGTCATTAGAAGTCTCCCAACCAAAAAAAGCCCAGGACCAGATGGTTTCAGCGCAGAATTCTACCAGATCTTCAAAGAAGAATTAATTTTTTAAGCCCTAATAGTTAGAGAGAAGCAGACCTCTTCTTCATTCCTGCTCATCCCTCTCTGTTTTGGGATGTCATCATCTAAGGAATTATTATAAAAACTAGACAGGAATGACAAGTTATTCAGTTACAAATTCTAGAAAGCGGATTGTCATTTTTCATCACATTTCATTGAACATACTGAGTCACATTACCATACCTGACTATAAGGGCCTGGGAGTATAATTCCTCATTTTCCCAGAAGGAGAGCGACACATAGTGACCACTGATAATGAACCATAAAACTCCTCCGGCTTTCCCGTGGCAAGATTATAACTCCTATTTACTATAAACAGTCTTCACCTTCCAGTTCTCAATTCCTTACTCCCTGCTTTGTGGGTTATAGGATGGAAGACACAGATTCTGTCCTAGAGGAACCTACATTTTGTTTGGGAAAATGACTTAATCATCAGGAACTATCCCAAGGCTGTTTAAAAGCCTGCATCAAATGATGAGTATGATGTAATTCATGCACTGAATGCTCAGAGGGGAATTTCCATTAGACGGGGCAGGGATGGTCTCTTAGCACACAACCTTCAAAAAAGAATGGAGAGAAGGAAATGACTTGAGAAACTGCCACTGGCAACATCAGGACTGAAGAGCCTTTGCAGAAGTTGAACTAAATATACTTAATCTGCATTTGGAACATGTCTGTCCCAGAAGAGGTGTTCTCAAATAATTACATTTAATGTTTAATGACAGTTTAATGAATTTGGAAACAAGGGTTATCCCACGATAATGGGCAGGTTGAGCCATCCATTCTACAGTTACTCCAAATGCTAGGATAAGGAAGTTAGCTATTATCTAATAGAAATAGGGCACTGGTTTTCCAGGCACACAAGAGAAGGTTAACACTGATTGAGTCTTTGCAGACAGCACAGCTTCTTAAGCTTTGGGTCTGACCCTAATATGACTGCACATTACTGAATGTGGGGGGGGGGGCGCATCACAAAAGTAATAAGCTGCAATAAAACATTTCTGAGCACAGAATGATAAAAATTAACTAAAATCCAGATGCTTAATGAATATGAGGGGCCTCTGGCACCACTTGCTCACTTTGCATCAAGAGACACCACCAAGCCTTGGGTTTGCCACAGAGTGTGCGCACTTTGCACTGTGCACTGGTGCATGCCATCATGCCACATGAAGCCAGTGAATGCTGTTGGAAACAGCATGGTTCAGATCCTAGACTACTGCATGTTATAAGTTGTAATGCTTTTATTTTATATACAATATTTTCAGTCTTACAGAAGCTAATGGTTTAATTGCAGAAAATAGACTTAATTTTTTCCTTTTATCATTCTTCAACATGTATCAGATTTGTATATGCTTAGATAGTGTTATGCTGGAAGGTTTAATTTTTAAAATTACTATTGAAGTAGCTGATTTGAGTGTCACAGTAAAATAAACCACTATGTGGATTTTGGCTTGGTATTAGAGAAGAACTTCCAATCATTTCTGAAATGGCCCAATCATACTTCTGCCATTTTGTACTACATATTTATGTAAAGTGGTGTTATCAACACTGATGATTATAAAATCAAAACATTGATCAACTCTGAAAGATGTTGAAGATGTCTTGTATCATATGCTATCAAATATTCAGCCAGCATTTAATTCTTTATGTAAAACTAGCAAACACATTCATTTTGTTAGTAAAATCTCTCCAGCTTTCAAAATTGGTAAGATTGTGTGAAGAAAGAAGATTCTTTTAAAAACAATTTCTTTATAATTTACTTTCACTTAAATGTTTGATTTATATACCTGTTTTATGTTCTGTATGTCTGGGTCAAGTGAAAATCTCTAGGGTGAAAATGTGTTGTACCTATTCTATTCTATTGATACATAGAAGGAAGTTTTGTCTCTACCTTTTCTTAGGGCTTCAGGGATGAACTCCTTTTATCAGATGTGAAGTTTCTTAAAGTAAGGTTGACAGAAGAGGGAATTTGATGATACTGCTTAAAGTAGAAAAGAAGAAAATAGAAACCTTGGTAGGTAGAATATGAGCCTCAAAAATATCCACATCTGAGTCCTTGTAACCTGCGAATATGTGAGAACATACAGAGAGGAGACACAGACTGCAGAGATCAGGGTTGCCTATCAGCTGGCTTTTAGATGAGGCTACCCAGGTGGATCTAATGAACTCACTAGACTCCTTTACAGTGAAAGGGGGAAGCAGAGGGAGAACTTGAGAGGAGCAAGTGAAGCAACAGGGGGATCGCAGGCAGTAAGGAGAGAATGAAGATGTGGTTTAAGCAGGTTGTGTCTCTTTAGTAGTGTCAGGCAACAGCCATCAATGGCCATGAATGCTGAAGCCTAAATCCCAGCTGTGTTAAGAGTCATACTTATGAGTTGAGCAAAGAAGACACCTGGCTCCTAAGACTTTCTTCTTTCCTTCGTTCTTTCCTTTGTTTCTCCCTCCCTCCCTCCCTTCCTTTTTCTTTCTTTCTTTCTTTCCTTCTTCTCAGACTTCAGAACCTTTAGAAGACAAAACTGGAACCTCAAATGCTGACAGTTTGGGATATTCTTCTGAACTATATTGTTATTCATGAACAGTTAATTATAAAGGTGTTTAACTTGGGCTTTGTGTATATTATCCTGTTAAAGTCTTACAGTAACTCCCTGAGGTAAGTATTGTTATTCTTATGTTGCAAGTTAATAGAAAAGGGCTCTGAATACTTGGAATGACTTGCTGAGTTCACATCACCTGATTAGTTCTTCAGATTCAAATCTGTAGCTGTATCATTCAAACACTCATCTTTCCTCTTAGGCCAAGCTCTCATGCCCCAAACAGGGAACTGTACAATGAAATGTAGACACAGTAGAATGGCTGGCTGGAGAGAAAGCACGGCAGGAGATACAAAGTGCGAAGATCTTGATGGGATGGAGCTTTTGATATGAACTAGAAGGGAGGGAAACAGTTGGTTTCTAAAGCAACAGTGATGCTCCATGCTACTGATGAACAATGGAAAAATAAAAAGACAAGCTAACAGCTGCAGTAAGGTATGTGGCCCATTTCATGCTGTCATATTTCCTATGGTGCCACCATTGATGTACTGGAGCCTTCTAGGAACCAAATGGCTCAAGATAGTAGAAAGCTAGTATTTGTTAATACATTGGTCTCTTGGGAGAGGAAGTACCAAACACTAGTAGCTGGTCATCATGCTACCTTTGATTATTACTTTTTATTTTGAATTATGTGTGTGAATGTGTCTGTGTGTAAGTGCATATATGACTGCAGATACTCATGGTCTTCAGAAGAGGGCGCTAAATCTTCTAGAACAAGAGTTGTAGACAGTTGTGAGCTTCTCAGTGTGAGTGCTGGGAACTAAACTCAGGCACTCTACAAGAGGACCACATGCTGTTGACAGTTGGGCCATGCCTTGAGCCCCAACTTTGACTATTTTTAAGCAGTTTACTGCCGTTCCCCCTTCCAGCTGCTCATCTGATGCCTGTTACACGGATGCTATGGAGGCTCTTACCTCATTTCAAATATCAGGTTATAGGGGGCACCTTAGTATTTTGGCAGAGACCCAGATTTGAGAATATCCACTTTTTTTTTCCTCCTTAGTAGACAAATTTAGGCAAGGTTTTCTAGTGCCTCACCAATAAATGAAAGAAAAAAAAAACATACTTTCATTTGAAAACACACTTCAGTATCAAAGACTGCCATTTATCCACTCTTATTTCAGTTGAAGTGATTAATATTCAAGTTGGCACTATGTGAAAGATTAAGCTTACTATGTATTCTCCAGCCATTTATGCTAATTGTAGTCTCATTTGTATTGAAAGATTCATAAAAGTATCCAGAGACACTTTATATTGAATTAAAAACTATTGTACTGGGTGTTTCAAGGCGCAGAAAAGAACAATTATTAAAATATATTACTCAATTAAACAGGAATCTGTAGCTACCTCCAGAAGTTGAATATACAGGCAAAAGTGTTAGCAGTTCAAATGGGTGCACTAAATCTGCAGGATCCTGCATTTATGTGGAACTGGGCAAGGAGCATACAGGAAGTAGAGATAAACTGTCAGGAAGGGTCCAAAAAATTTAGGTTTGTGTTCTGATTCTCTATATCTGTTGTGGTTTGAATGTGAACTGCCCTCCAAGGTGAGTTTGGGCTCTTGGTTCCCAGTTGGTGCTGTTTTAGAAGGTTGTAGACACTTCAAGAGGTAGAACCTTGGTGGAGGAATAAGGTGACTAGATCTTGCCTTGATGTCTGATAGCCTAGCCTTACACACTTCCTGCTCTGTTTCTTGTAGCTGAAATTTTTTGTGTGTCTCACTGGTCCATAGCTCTGAGGTCCCATAGCCATTTAGACCCAAAATAAACATATAGAGGCTTATATCAATTATGAACTATATGGCCTAATGGCTCAGGCTTTTTGTTAGCTAGCTTTTACATCTTAAATTAACTCATTTTTATAAATCTATACTTTGTCATGTGGCTTGTGGCTTTCTGGTACTTGTACATCTTTCTTCTCCTGGCAGTGACTAGCAGCATCTTTTATGTTCTGTCTTTCTCCCTCCTCTCTCTCTAGTTGGAATGTCCTGCCTAACTTTATTCTGCCTCACCACTGGCCAAACAGCTTTATTTATCAACCAATGAGAGAAACACATATTCACGGCATGCAGAACGACATCACCCATTGGTTTCTGGCCTGTGGTCACAGTGTGCCCAATGCCTCTGTTTTTGCCATCCTGCTCTCCCTGCCAGAGTGGACTGCACTGCTCCACAAACTACAAACCTAAACAAATCTGTTTTTTGTAAGTTGTCCATTGTCAGACACTTGGCCATAGTAATGGGACTAGAAACTGATACAGTTCCCTGGCAGGGAAAACCACTCTGGTCAAAGAAGCAGTCCCCTGGGCATTGAATGGAGTTTTTATTTCCCCCTTTGGGCTGCCAACTAGCTTCCAAATAAAGACATGGAGAGTTGTTATTAATTATGAATGTGTGGCCTTAGCTCAGACATGTCCAACTAGCTCTTTTTACTTAATCTAACCTGTTTCTGTCCATGTGCATTTGCTTCAGGGCTTTTTACCTTTCTTTCATTCTGTATGCCTTACTTTCCTCCTTTGCCTGTGTCTCTGTCTGTCTGATCCCTGGCATCTCCCTGTTGTGTCCTTTCTTTCTTCCATCCCCCTTCCCCCTCTGCCTAAATTCCTCCTTCTACTTACTCTCCCTGCCCAGAGGTCCTGCCTGTACCTCCTCTCTCACTATTGGACATTCAGCTTTTTATTAGACCAATCAGGTGCCTTAGGCGGGCAAGGTAAAAACAGTGACACATCTTTACATAATTAAACAGCTGCAACACATCTTTACATAGTTAAACAAATGTAACATATCTTTGCATAGTTAAACATTCCTCAACAATTGAACATATTCCTTACCTAGTCAGCAAACTTCCAGATAATTTCAATCATCTTCTCGCCTGAAAGCCACCTGTTCTTTGCCTCAAGAAGAAAATGGCACACCAAACGAGGGGCTCAGAAAGGGAGACCCAAGTGAAAGAGTCTCAACCAATACTGGCCAATAGTGTCCCTTCTTGAAACACTCAGCTTTGTCCTTGGTTTAGGCCTCTACCTAAACTCTAGCTGTTCACTCATATGGTGGGTTCTGAATTCGCCCCAGCTCCTGGTTTTGCTGCAAACTTTCTATGCTAAAGCATCCAGCACATCCAGACTCAACTGGCAAGTCCAGAGCTGCCTGGCAGGGGGCTTTGGCCTCTTGTTTCTGAGGATATTGGATATATGCTGCCTGCTGCTTTCTGATTTTTGGCTAGAGCTTTGTAGAGGAAACCTTACATAAGAATGGAAAATAGCTAGGAGGAAGGGAAAATAGATTGCATTATTTTCAAAACCTCTAACCAAAAGTTTTGTTTGCTGTCTAAATAAAGCAGCTTGCTCTAAGGCACCTGGAAACTTGGCGCTTAGGATGCAGACTATAAAAGCCAACAGCGACTGCCTGGGGAGACTGTCAAGTCTGAGGCATGGATGGTCCTCCAGCCAAAGTTTCTGGCATGTTGTAGTAGAACCCCAATAAACACTGAACAAAACCTGGATACCATCACACTCTATGGAGGAATCCACTATTGGCCAGGGAGGGGGTTGCCTCAGGATTTAGCAGATACATCTGAAAAGCTCTTAATGTGAGAACATAGGAGGACTTGGTGTGATCACTGTTGGTCCACTCTTTGCCCAGGGTCTCCTTTAGATGTTTGGAAGCACTGATCTCTGTTCTTATAGTCTCTGAGCTTGTGTCCCAGACATTCTGATGAGGAGCATAATGACTAAGGCTTTACTTGAGCTCACTCTTTCTGTATCAGGCAACATGAGATTGCAGTAGGAAGTAAGTACTTAGAATTAGCTGAGGTTACAAGGTATGAAGAATGCATGAAGAACAAGGGCCAATTTAATGCCGATGTGGTCTCTGTGTTGACGGGGATCAGCTGTGGGTTCTGAAGAATTTCAGAAGAAATCAGAAAGTGAAAAGATAAACACCATTACCTGGGGGAGACTATGGGACTCTTCTTTCTAAGGTTAGTTATTTCTCCTTTAGTCTTTGGCATCCTTCCTGCTGCCATCTCAAGAACCTTACATTCTTAGTTGTGCCCCCTCTCTCCTGGGTATGTAGTTGCTTCCTTGAAACAATGATTTCCTCATCAGTGCTTACACATACTTAAAGCTACTTTACTAGGAACTAAATGAAGAAAAGATGGGGATGAGGAACGACGAAAGCTGTCTCCTCATCTTCCCTTACTCTACCATCTATTCCTTCTCATGTCAGCCATACTTCTGGAGCAGTGCCTTAAGCTGTGTCAACCCCCTCATCCCACAAAAACTGTTCTTGTTAAGGTCAGTGGTAATCTCCATATGTGCCATCATATTGTTTATCTCTCCTTGTACTTGCTACAGTCAGTATGGGCCTCATTCCTTCTCTCGTGTGTAGTAGTTCTAAAAACATGACCTTAATTTTTGTTCATACTCCCAATGAAGGGGCTTCATTGGTATATCTTCCCTTTGAATCTCCATGCTCTTGTGACTGCTTCCACCAACAATGGGCAACAGAGGTGTTACCGTGGAAAGTCTGAGGTTGTATACTTTGGGGCATGCTTTCTCTATAAAAAAAAAAATAAGCCAACATTTCAATTCAATCACCTTGAGTCCCCATGTACAGAGCCCCTGTGCATGCATTCTAGTTGACAGCCTCAGTTGAGCTTCAAGCTATAATCAGTGGCCATCTTGAATGTTCATTCTTCAAATGCCTATAACCTTGGCTGACATGTTTGTGATCACACAGGAGATCTCCAGTGAGTCTTGAAAGCTCCCAATCCAAAAAGTTATGAACAAAGTGAAATGATTGTTTTGAGTTCCTGTATTATGGATCCATTAATTATACAAAAAAGGGAAATGAAATATGCTGATTGACATAATAAATTCTCTTGGTTTGGACCCAAAATGTCACTCCACTTCAGCTTTTCCAAACTCCAATACAGATAGTGCAGAGATGGTCATAGGACACATGCACTTCCTTCTGACCTCCAGTTCCATGGCCACTGAGAGCCTTGATGGCACACCACTGCCCTTCTTTGGTTCTTAGGCAGCGTTTCATTCCCTTGCTCACAGAGCTTCCAAGGGTGTTGTCTGCTCTGCTTCTTCGCTTAGCTGCTTCTCTCCTTCCCACTGGAGATCACGCCTTGTGAGATGGCACATCTTTAGAGGGGCCTTCCCTGAGACTAGGCTTCCTGGTCTGTTATTCTGCTGGAGCTTTTAATGCCACTTTAGACACAGTTATGTGTTCTTTTAAAACTTCCACTTTAAAACCAAGGCCTGGCTTCACTGATGTGTGTAATCAGGGTAGAAGGAATGGTATCAAAATACTGTCACCATTTTCCCTGCATCCCTAGCATAATGCCTGGCCTGACCAGGGTATACATCCATTTATTATTAATTTATTCTACCCTCAAATACAATCTCCATTCATTCACTCAACTAGCAGTAATCATGAAGAAGGCTAATAATATTCATTAACCCCATTAAGTATCAGGCCCAAGCTAGACATATAAATGTCATTTCACTAATGCCTCATGATAACACTCTAAAGAAGGAATTCACCTTCCTTTTATAGAGGGGAGATCTCAGCTATAGAGAAAATAAGCATATTTTCTGGGGCTATACAGAGATAAAAGCCAGAGCAAAGAGGCGAACACAGAGATGTCTGGATTCACATGACACATTTTTGAGCATGGTGCTTACAAGAAATAGTGACAGCACAGCCTCCTGACAGAGAAGCTAGTCTGAGATCAATAGCTATCCGCTCTCCTCTACTGGCTGGCTGCAAGCGAAATGTGCGTTCTGGCTGCTGTCCCCACTGATGGATTTAAAGGTGAGTTAAGCAGAAGAGCAAGAATGCCCTGTGCCCCCACTTCCTTCTCTAATGCAGAGGGCATAGGATGCCCGAGCATCCTTTCATTTGACACTTGGGCCGCCTGGTGATGCCTGCCAATACGGGGAGGGGATGGGGTTCACACTAATGTTTGGGGAATTCAATGAAATAGATGATCTGCCTGAAGAGCAGCAGACTCACTCTGTTGCCAATTGTGCCTAGTTGCTATTTAGGAAGCACACTGACTACCACATCTGATTGGTTGGCCTTTCAGCAAAGGGGCTGCTCCTGCAGAACTATTGTAGCCCAGACTACCTGGTAAGCAGGTAGAATGAGGAACCTCATTGCCATCAGGTTTACACTGCAGGATCTAATTAATTGTTGTTGTTGCTCCCACTGTTCAGGGTTGAGCAGGCTGATAACTTAGTACAGTTGCATTAGCCTTATTTCATTACTATAAGATGTGTGTCAGTCATGGCCTCCTATATCTCAAGCACTCACTAATGACCAAAAGATGAGCAAGGCTGAGCAGATGCATGGCCTCTGGTCATGAAGCTGGCTGTGCGAGAAACATGGTTCACCACATGCAGTCTGATCTAGCTTCCTAAGCAGATGCAGGGTATATTGATGCTGAGAAACAAGTTTGAACAATTGGAAGAAAGGGGCGATCTTCACGAGTGCAGCATTGGCACACTCTTGCACACGGACTCAGTGGATTTTGCATGTTGATAGGAATGCTCATTCCTTTATGGCGTGAGCGATGTCCCATTCAGAAGGAGTCAACTGTTTCATTGCATATCCACCTGCCACACAGGCCACTCTAAAAAGATCATCCATATGCAAATGACATAATTTAAGTCCCAAACTAGGATACTTCTTGAGGGTAAATGAGAACACTAGAATAATAAATGGGAGGATATTTATAATGGTTATAAATTAGACTCCTCTGGGGAAACTAAAGAAATTACTTAAAGTTAGGTTCCAATGAACATACTGATATGTCCTCTCATTAACAAGTAAGGGGAAATCCAGCTCATAGCCTCTAATTTTAAACAGTACAGGGATATATGCAGGGTGCTTTTCTCTACTCACCAGACCACTATTTGCCTCTAGAATCCTCCATTTCCATCTTGAGTATAAGGACAGCACTGTTCTCAAGGGCTTTAGAAGCATGCACCCCTGAAGCACACAGGAAATAAAGCATAAAACATGGCAATTATTGCTGTTATTCACATCAGTCGTCTTCCAAGTCTCCACCATAGGCAGCAGCAATGTTTCCCCAGCCTCTGATAAGATTACAGCAGATTAGGAGCTGAGCATCTGAGCAGAACACAGCTTATCACTGGCCAAGATGTCCAGCCAAGAGAGAGTTGGACAAGAAAGAGGGGCTGGATGCAAAAAGGACTTAGAATTCCCTCCATTACGGCCACTGTACAGATATTGCTCTCCCTAGTTCCTCCCACCTGGGCTGCCAGATTGCAGAACTACTGATACTGTGGTCCGAGTTCAGACTGAAATGGAGGATTCTAGAGGCAAACAAGGGTGTGGTGAGTAGAACTAAGGGAAAAGCTTCCAATTCCATGAGGACAAAGTGAGACAGAGCTGTAGAGCTCCATGGGACCTTTGACATGACATTGTTCTCTAGGAGTTCAGGAAGCACACACTCCTGAAACACACAGGAAATGAGACCATTTCAGAGCTGTGGTGCTTGGGTGCGCTGAGCTTTAAAGTGTTCTCTATCAGCATGAGATGATATTAGTAATAGTAATAGTCAGCATTTGTGGAGGACTTACCTGGCAGGCACTATTCAAAACATTCAACGTGCATTTTCTCATTTAGACAGAATATTAGAATTCAAAGGAAATTGAATGAATTTAAATAAATTAAAATTGAAAGTATAATTGCAATGGCAAAATTTGAATCCATACTTAAAATTCCAAAGGGCTAATTTGAAACCTTGGGAGGAAATCAAATTTTTGGCACATCAGAGAGTATCATTTTTTTTTTTTAAGTGCATGTTGAAATCAAATAAGCACTGGGCGTTGGTGGCGCACGCCTTTAATCCCAGCACTCGGGAGGCAGAGCTGGGCGAATCTCTGTGAGTTCGAGGCCAGCCTGAGCTACCAAGTGAGCTCCAGGAAAGGCGCAAAGCTACACAGAGAAACGCTGTCTCGAAAAACCAAAAAAAAAAAAAAAAAAAAAAAGAAAGAAAGAAAAGAAATCAAGAAATCAAATAAGCTGACAATTGTCAAGTACTATGATGTCAAAACACATAAAGCAAACACCAATTAAGTTATAAGGAGGAAATGACAGGGTGGAGGGAAAGGCGGCAATCAACTTGCACATGTTTCTTTGCGCCTCATGACCAAACAGATAAGGAAGACCTGAGTTCAGTTCCTAGCACCTCCATTGGGTAGTTCACAGCTGCTTGATGCTCCAGCATAGGGGTTGTGACAGCCATTTTCTGCAGCTGAGAGCAGCTGCAGCCACGTGGCACACGCTCACACATATACACAAACGTGAACAAAAAATTCAAAAATTAAATATAATAAGTTATAGCCAATTTAAATAGATACATGGGATTGCAGAAAAAAGGTAGATAGGTGGATACTTGAAAAATAAAATTTAAGATGAATTTGATGAGTATGTCCTGAACTATACATTAGAAAAAGAGTAATTCTTTAAACTTGCAGTTCTAATAAAGCATTTGTAAAATTAGCATTTATTTTAGGTCACAAAGTATGATCTAAATTATTTTACCAAGTCAGAAATTGAGTATCTCATATCCCTTACCTTCAAGACAATTAAATTTCTACCCAAAATGTAATAACATGAAAAATTAATGACAAGAGTGTACTTTATAAATATAGTTATTTGGAAAAGTATAACTCTCCTATTTTTTTTTTGTCAGAAACAAAGGCAAAAACAAGTAATAGTTTAAGAGTCGACAGTAAGAATAGGAAATATGCAAAAATATTGCTAACACTAAACTCTGAGGTGAATTCTTATCCTCACATATTTTTATTCTTTTTAAAATAAGATTTGTTTTATTTTTTATTACGTGTGTGTGTGTGTGTGTGTGTGTGTGTGTGTGTGTGTGTGTGTATGTGCATATGAGGGTGGATGTCTATGGAGGCCAGAAGAGGGTCTTGGATCCACTGGGGCTGGAGACCCAAACTTGGGTTCACTGGTAGAGAAGCAAGTTCTCTTCACTGCTGAACTATCTCTAAAACAGAAAAAAAAAAAAAAAAAAAAGACAAAGAAGGTAAAATGTGCGGAAAGGGATTATATAAGATAAACAACAAGACTAGGAAAATAGAAATGAAAATTAATATAAATGAGCAGAAAATAAATATTTTACAAGTCAGATTAATTTTAGGAGGCAAAGGAAGTGATGAGTTGTTCACACTATGAGAACTGTTACAGAAGAATATAAAAACATTTCTTTAGTTCCTCTTATGTGCTTAACCTGCTATGGAAACCCCAGACAACAGGGCGTGCCTGGGCTATAATATACTGGCGATGTGCATCCCACTTTTCATTAAGTAAACATTATTGTGCTTTCTTCTATATTTTACTAGTGAGAGCCGAGTAACCAAATCAGCCGCAGATGAGGATTAATTTTATGTCTCAGTCTGACTAGTTTAAAAGGTACTCAGAGAACTGATAAAAGGTAATGTCTTGGTGTGTCCATGAAGGTATTTCCAGGAGAGACTGGCATTAGAATCCACAGGCAGGATAAAAAAAAAAAAAAAGACTGGAAAATGCAGGAAGCACCAGAAAGGAAAAAAAAAAAGTGGGAGATTCGAGCTGGAACAGGAACAGAGTGGGAGAAAAGGAAAAAGATAACATGATAAATGAAGGCACCATGGGACTAGGGAGAAGCAGAGTGCTAGGGAGGTTCCCAGGAATCCACAAGGATGACTCCACCATAGACTACTGGCAATGGTCGAGAGGGTGCCTGAGCTGACCTACTCTGGTGATTGGATGGCTGAATACCCTAACTGTCATCATAGAGCCCTCATCCAGTGACTGATGGAAGCAGATGCAGAGATCCATGGCCGAGTCCCAGGCAAAGCTCCAGGAGTCCAGTTGATGAGAGAGAGGAGGGATTCTATGAGCAAGAGATATCGAGACCTTGACTGGAAAAAGTACAGAGACAACTAGCCAAACTAGTGGAAACACATGAACTGTGGACCAATAGCTGAGGAGCCCTATGGTACTGGACTAGGCCCTCTGGATAAGTGAGACAGTTGTTTAGTTTGAACCATTTAGGGGGGCCCCAATCAGTGAGACTGGGATCTGTCCCTAGTGCATGAGCCAGCTTTTTAGAACCTAGTGCCTAAGATGAGACACTTTGTGCAGCCTTGGTGCAGGGAGGAGGGGCTTGGACCTGCCTCAGCTGAATGTACCAGGATCTGCTGACTCCCCATGGGAGAATTTGACTTGGAGGAGGTGGGAATGGGGGGTGGGTTTCGGGGGAAGGCTGGGGTGGGAGAAGGGAGGACAGGGGAATCTGTGGCTGGTATGTAAAATGAATAGAAAATCTCTTAATTAAAAAAAAAAGAGTAAACATTTAAAAAAAAGAAAATCTACCTTCATCAGTGTGGAAGGGTGTTACCTACCCTGCTTAGAGCCCTATAGAACAGAGAACCATGGAAAGCAAGTAGTCTCCTGGAGAGACATCCACACACCATGCCACCCACCCTGTATGGAAGGGTGTCATATTAAAGCACCAGGTCCACTAGCCTTCAAATGCCAAGATGTGCAATATGTGCACCAGCTGATCTCTGACTTTCAGGCTTCCTACCTTGGACTGAATGCTACACTGTTAACCTCCCTGGCTCTGACCTAGGGACTCTTGTGTCCTGAGCTGGAAGACACCACAGGCTTTCATCCTAAGTCCCTCACACAGCTCTCTAATGTACTCTTGGGGAAACCTTGACTAATGTACACATTAACAGATCCAAGGAGAAAAACGATTTAATAAAACATGCAATTGAAGATAAATCTCCCTTAAATGTAACTAATAATTGGGGAACTAGAGTTCATTCTGCCTTTACACCTCTGAAGCTGTTCATTCGGAGCCTATCACTCTTACTATGTTGGAAAGGCAAGAAAGGTCCCTTTGAAGTCATGTTTATTTAAAGGATGATTTCTGGAGAGGAAAATATTTGGGAGAATAATTTATGAAGGACTATTATCCAAAAAATAAAACAATAAGAAAATGAATCATGCAATTAAAAATGGGCAAGATACCTGAACAAACACCTCATCAGAGATGATATATAACTTTTAGACAAATAGAGAAAAATATATTCACCATCATACATCATTAGAGAAGTAGAATTATCACCACTGCATACCTGTTAGGATGGCCAAGATCCAAAGTGCTGGTAATAACTAATGTAGGTGAGGCTGTGGGGAATCAGAAATTGCCGTTCCTTCCTCACTGGAATCCAAAAGAGTACACTCACTTTGGAAGGCACTTTAAAGGTATCTTATAAAAATAAACATGATGTTATTACCTAATACACTAATTTACATATCCAACATTTACTTAAATGAGTAAAAACTTATTTCTAGAAAACATTATACCAAATGGTTAGAGCAGCTTTATTTGCAATCACTCAGACTTGGAATCAGTGAAGAGATCCTTCAACTGGTGAATAAATACATCAGTTTACTCATTTTGGAATATTACTTGGCAATCAAAAGAAATGAGCTGACAAGCCAGGAAAAGACATGCAGAATCCTTAAGGCAAATTTCAGGAACAGATATTGCTCTGTACTGGATGATTCCAACTACACGGTGTTCTCAGAAGGTGTAACTGTCGAGCATATGATGAGCATGTAGACTTCAAGGGGAGGGTAGATAGAGCACAGAGGACAAGAAGACTATTCTGCATGGAATTGCAATTGTGTAACACTCACAGAATTAGAAAGCTGTGAGTTCTCCTTTGAAATACGGACCATGGGTGATATAGGTACACTGGTGTTGGCTCACTGATTCTCACAAATAGGTTCTACTCACACAGGATTAGGGGGATATGAGGGGCAGGAACTGAAGTGTGTAGGCATTCTCCTTACTTTCCATTCAGTTTTGCTATGAACCTGAAGCTGTTCTTCAAAATAAAGTCCCCTCTTATAACACGAATCTTAAAAAGTCTTTTAATAAAAAATATGGAAGCCAGATATTGGGGTAAATGCTGAAAGATCAGAGAGGCAAAGGAACAAACCACTGCCATGTTTCACCTCACCAATTCCATGAATCTGAATCCTCTGACTGAAATCCTCTGAGTTCTCACCCAAAAGGCTCCAGCCAAAAAAGCTCTCCAGCTGAAAAGCTTTTTGTTCCTGTCTCCTCACGCCATATGTGTGTGTGTGTGTGTGTGTGTGTGTGTGTGTGTGTGTGTATACACATACCTTTCTCCACTCAGCCATATCACTTCCTTCCTTGTGCTGGGATTAAAGGCATCTGTGCTTCCTACAATACTGGTAGCAATGGCATGAGGTCTCAAGTGCTGGGCTTAAAGGTGTGTGCCACCACTGCCTGTGGTAATATATTATTTGTGCTGAAATGTGGTGATATTTTATTTTTGCTTTAATAAATAACGCTTGCCTGGACATCAGAGAAAAAGCCAATCCATTATAAGTAAACTCAAAAGTCATGCAATGTTAGCACATGCCTTTAATGTTATCACTTGGCAGGAAGAGATGTGTTTGGATCTCTGTGAGTTCAAGACCACACTGGAAACAGCCAGGTATGGTGGCACACACCTTAAATTCCAACACTAGTTAACCATGGAGGTCTGGAGGTCTATATAGACAGACAGGAAGTGACAGAGCTGGGCAGGAAGAGGAAGTGATGTAGCTGGACAGAGAGAGCAAATCAGATGGCAGAAGAGCAAGGCATATAGGTGTGGGTAGACAGGAAGTATCTCACATTTGGAAGCTGCAAGTTGTTGAGGTATGGTTAGCTGTAGCTGTTCCTATTCCTCTGATCTCTCTCAGGTTTTAACCCCAATTTATGGCTTTATGTTTTTTATTTAATAAGACCATTTAGAAATTCATCTCCAACTGCCTAGTTCTATTTCTCTCCTAGACTGAATTAATCTCATGTAGCCCAGTATGGCCTTGAAATCATAAAAATTCAGATGGATCTCTGCCTCCTGAGTGCTAGGATTAAAGGTGTGTGCCACCACTGCCTGGTCTCTATGTTTAATCTAATAGCTTGTATTCTCTGATCTTCAGGGAAATTTTATTAGGGTACACAATATATCACCACATTTCCTTTTTTTTTGTCTAAAATAATAAAAGGTAATAACTAATTTAAGAAAAACTATATACAATATATACAGTCAAGGATTACATTAACAATGTTTAGTCCATTAACATTTGACAGATTCAGAGAAAATACTCTATTATTATCCTATTTTGGTAAGTCCAAAATGATGTACCTAATTCACATGCTATCCTAACTTGTATTATCAACCCCAAACTATCTTTTGATGTCTTTCAAGTTTGTACACTTTACACATCTTTAGTGAGTTTCTTTTCTGAATTTGTTAACAAGGAAAACTATAACTATCTAATCTTCAACTCCCTCAGAGACTTGAGAAGGAAGTATTATTACTTAGTAAAACAGGAAGTGCAGGCAAACAATTTCCAAAAATGTGAAAAATGACAGAAACAGCTGGCTGCCTGGACAGTCACCCAAGGTTCCTCTGTAACATTGGAGCATCCATTTTCAGCCTACAGGCCTAGCATATCTGATAGACTTATCTGTAAAGCAGGCTTTTCTGATGGGCTATCCTACTTTTTCTTGGCAAAGTTCAGAAATCCTTTCTTTTGTGCTCTGCTTGTCCTATTTGGACAGCATACTGTCAGCAGTCAAGGCAAGGACATTTTCTTGCCCAGTGGCTAACTTGCCACAAAGAAAGTAAACTCCATAAGGAGTTTCTTTGATGCCCATCAGATTCTATGAAGTAGATTGGTGCTGCCAGGAACAGACATGTCTCATAGTCATAAAAAAAGAATATATGTTATTAAAACATCTTAAATACCATATTCTATAGATCTCTGAAGTGTTTGAAGATGACCTATCTAAAATACATCTGTTTGACCTTGAAAATGTACTGTTTGAAAGCCTTAGGCTATTTCTCTGTAACCTTATATGCAATGTTGAGATTGGTTCTCCTTTAACTTCTTCTGTCTGTGTCTGAATATCTCTATGATCTGTTTTAACAAGTTTTTCTAAAACTTTTATCTTGGCACTCATATTAACCAGTTTTTTTAATGATAAAACAAAATGATCAAACAAATATTTATAATTGACACTACATAAAGCCCATCAACATTAATTATCCTCTCATTTTATTGTTCCATTTTCAGACCATCAATCGTATTATCAAATGGAGACCAAACTCCATCCATTGTAAAAATGTTTCCCATTTTTTAATGTGGGAAAAATTTTCTTTTAACTAATTCCTCCCTTTAAGAAGTATCAATTGACTCACGAAATCTGCTAACTATGATGATTCAGATGATGGTGGGGCAGCCGTCTGAGAAGGGGGCCCAAGGAAACCCACTGGCAGACGAAAGAAGCAAATGACCTGGCCAGTCTGCATGGAGAAGTGTATGAAAGTGGCTGCTAACTACTGCGGTGCTGGAGCCCAACAACCTATGGGGTTTGCTGCAGAGAGACTGCAACAAAAACTTAGCCGCCAGGGTAGGGACTCTGGCTGCATGTAGCTCCAGCAAGTGGCTTTTTCATGAATTTGTGCCCCAAAAGTTGGATGCCAAATGTATATAAGAAAGGTGTATAAGGCACAAGGAGACAGGAACAAAAAGCTTCTCAGCTGGAGAGCTTTTTCAGCTGGAGTCTTTCAGGTAAATGTGGTGATATTGTGCACCCTATAAACTTATCTGGGATCAGAGAACAGAACAGCCACTAGACAGACATAGAGGCGAGAAAATGGTGGCACTCACACCTTTAATCCTAGCCTTCTGAAGGCAGAGATAAATCCAGATCTCTGTGAGTTCAAGGCCACACTAGAAACTGCCAGGCATGGTGACATATATCTTTAATCCCAGGAAGTGATGGCAGGAAGCAGAAAGTTATATAAGGTGTGAGGACCAGGAACCAGAGGTCTTTTTAAGCTTTTAGGCTTTTAGCAGCAGTTCAGCTGAGATCCATTCAAATGAGGACACAGGCTTCCAGTTTGAGGAAAGAAGATCAACTGAAGAATTGGTGAGGTAAGGTTGGCTGTGGCTTGTTCTGTTTCTCTGATCTTTCAGCATTCACCCCAATATCTGGCTCTTATGCTTTTTTTATTCATAAAACCCCTTGAGATTTGTGTTACAGGTGAAAACTCAGAGGATTTCAGTCAGAGAATTCGTGGAGTTGGAGAGGTGAGATGTGGCAGTGGCTTGTTCCTTTGTCTCTCTGATCTTTCTGCATTTACCTCACTATCTGGCTTCTGGGTTTTTTTTTTATTATAAGACCATTTAGAGATTCATGTCACATCTCTTAACTTAGAGACACAATCAAAACTGATACATAGAACTCTATTGCTGTAAAAAGAGGAATTCAGAAGTCAACACATGGTAATAAGGATCTCCAATTGTCCTTTTTAAGTAATGAAAATGTTCTTATCAAACATGTGGTTCTTATCAAACATGTGGGTGCAAATGTCATTTGGTTATAAAATAGTTACATAGACATCTCTTTACCATATATTAGTAAATGCTAGAAAATTACATAAAAATTTTAACTTGGTAAAAATAAAATCACTATATTAAGGAATTCATGTACCATGGTCACTAAAATTAGAAGCATAACTATGAATGTTTAATGAAACACATGTGTACACACACATACTTTATATGAAGGAAAAATTAAAAAATAGAAAGACAGAAATATTTTAAAATGAAATTAATAATTACTAGATGAAAGTTTCAATGTTTGGAGACCACTATTAATTTAAATTTGATGAGTATCAAAATCAGTCCCATTGTGATTTGTCATTGTTATGATGGGATCTTGGAGGGAAGCCCTGGCTGCCCTGGGACTCTCTGTGGCCAGGCTGATCTTGAACTCTTAGACATCCTTTTGCTTCTAAATCTCAGGTGCTGGGATTAAGGAAGTATGCCACCTCATCAGGCCAGTGGGGTCTTTTGTTAACACAGAAAAATGGAAAAGAATAGAAAGTCATAAAGTAGAGTATGCCTTGCTCTACAAGATACTAAAAAATGATTTATCAAGTGACCGTAGTGAGACAGAGCCAAGGATAAAAGGCATTTGATACATGATACTGTAGCACTACAAATGTGGTAACTATCCAAGTCTTGTCCAGCAAGGGATACTCAGGTAGCTTGTAAACTATTTGGAGATATATATATATATATATATAAAACAATTCCCTGTTTTATATATTTAACACAAAACATATTTTTCAAGTTAATTTTTTTAAAGTAGTAACTGAGATCAAGTAAGAATTGTGTTTAAATGGTTTTCAGGATTTAAGAAGAGATTAATATGTTTTCTATGAGTTAGTGAATTACATATATGTAACTGAAGGAAAGCAAATAATGTGTTGTGAAATGTTACAGGACTTATGGATAGTAAAGAGTTAATTAGTTTATTGTGTAACTAAACTTGTGGCCCACCATATAAAGTAAGGCCAATCCAGATCAGGAAATAGCATTGTGAGTTTTTTAAGTCAAATAAAGCAGTACTGGTGTGGGCATCTAGGGGGATGGGAGCTGCCGTTTCCACAGGGTAATTTGTTAACATGTCACAGATATTAAAAAATGCATAGCCTTTGACCAAGTAGTTTCATTCTAAGGATTTATTATGAAGACATTCTGATTTATAACCAGGAAATATGGGAAATGGCCTTGTGTCCAATGATATGAGATTTATTCTGCCAATTAAGGATATTTTAGACCATGGAATATTTTTCAGCTTTGAAAACGCAGAGAAGATGTGTCAGGTAAGAACACTCACAGTGTATTCTTAGCAGAGGTACAAAAGCAATCATAAATAGTTCAAACATATGAAGAATAAAATTTGTGGAAGAATGAGCATATTCACACACACATATACACACAAAAATACACACATACACACACACATACACATGTATATACACACATACATGCACATACACATATACACACTTATGCATACACACACATGCACACACACATACACATACATACAGACACACATGCATACATATATACACACATATGTACACAACATACACTTACAGACACACATGCATACATACACATGCACACATACACACAAATACATGCACACACATATATACACACACGTGCAGACACACATGCATACATACGCACACATATGTACACACACATATGCAGGCACACATGCATACATACACACAAACATACACACACAATAACAGTCATTATTTCTATAAAAATGAGAGCATCATTAATCTAAATTTTCTTCTCTATATTTATGCTTGTTTTCCTTTAAAGCTTTGTAGTTATAACAGAAATGCAATAAATATTGAATGATACAGATAAACTGCACAAGCCTAAGAACAGAAAGGGCTGAGAATTTCACCATTACAGGATGGGGTCGGGGGGAGCTGTGACTAGGGACCCAAAATCTTGCAGGTTCCAATGAAAACACACAGGATAAGACATGCTGTACTGCAGAAGGATCCTTGGAGTTCTAGATGTTCTCATACATGCTGAGAGACAACATGCTCACCTGCTAAACCTTCAGGGATGGAGATTCCTCTGTGACTGTGGGCATTTTCTAGTGGCTTAAAAAAAACTGCAAATGAATCAAATTAGTAATGAGAGAGTGGAGCACAATTAGCACTTGGCTGAAGGATTGCAAAGATACAAGTATGGCCACTTGTCAGAGAGCTTAAAGGGAAGAGGCTGACTGCTTAGCCTCCAACGCATTCCTTCAGAGAGTCCCTTGGAACTTTGATTTACAGATTTAAGCTGTAGTTTGCATGTAAACAAGACCTTAATAGTCCTGGAAAATCTCCACATTTTAAAATAAAGATCATGATGACAGACACTACACCTAAGAGCCTACAATCATGATCTATATATCTCTAGACACAAAAACCACATAGCTTTGTTAGAGCAAAATGCATCCATTAACATCATTGAATATGCAAGGCTGTGTCAAATCGCAGACACTCTGTAGGAGGGGTGCAAACCTGCTGCTTTAACCCTTGGTCCACGTACACAGGCAAAAACAAATGAGCTGTGCAGAACTGTCATTACGTAAGCAGTGATGATGATTATTCCTGGGAGGGAATGTTGAGAAGGCACTAACATAAAACTAAGTTTTGTTATTATTAAAATTTGAATAGTCTATAGCTGCATAACAACAGGCCTCTTTAATTTACATGTGCCTAAATCTGCCAAACCTCAGGTTAAAATCTCTTAAACATCACATGTGCTTGGGGAAGCTGAATGTTCCAGGGCTTCACGGAGTGCTGGACACAGGAGCTCAGACGACCTCAGAACTGCTCTGTTTCTTTCTTTATTGGTCTCAAGTGTCTGATGGAAAGGATGTATCCTCATCAGTTCTATATTCGCTTTCCTTGATTTTAAGATAATTTGAAACCTTTTTTTTTTTAAAAAAAAAAAATAGTTCCAGTCAGTGCCATATGATGGTGGCATCTCATGGTGTGGATTAGGTCATACGTCTGTCCAAGAAGAGCTATGCTCTCTCCACAGAGGCAGATTAATCTTCACCATGTGCAATGCAGAAGAGGAGAACTAGGAGGCCAATACCAGGAAGAGGGACTACAGGCAGGACAAGAAAATAAGCAAAATGTTCATAAAACTTTGCAAGGAGGTGTCTCAGTGGGTAAAGGGCTCACAGCTATGGCCTCAGTGTCCTACAGAGACATAGAAGACAGAGACAGGAGCATCCCTGGAATCTCTTAGGCCAGCTAGCTTGACTTACAGTAATGGACAACAAAGAGACCCTGTCCCCAGTAAGGTGGAGGGTGAGGACTCATACCTGAGGTTGTCCTTGGACCTCCACAGTTCCTTGAACACAGACACACAGGCACACACAAAGACACAAAGATACATACAAAGATACACACACTCACATACATGAAAACACATACACACATATAAAGACACAAATAAATACACACACACACACACATGAACACACATACAGAGACACAAAGGTACACACACACACACACACACACACACACACACACACACACACCTTGCAGGGACACTATAATCTCTCCCTGTGTAATGAACTGACAATGATATTAATGAACAGAGACGCTGCTTACAAAGCACCTGATATTTTTCAGTGCCCCACTGAAAGCCATGCTTGCTACACCACAGTGGATGTTATTAAACTGTTTCACTAAATATGAAAGTGAAATTCACAGAGGCTACATGGATTGGCAAGACTGCACAGGTGGTGAGAGGTGAGGCCAAGATGTTAACCCAAATCTGTGAAGATCATAGAACTTTCCACTGTGGCTGTCTCTGAGGAAGCATTCTAAATGGATAGGAAAAAGGGTGTGTGCATGTGTGTGTGTACATGTGTGGACATGTACATTCATGTGGTGTGTGTTGAGATCTAAGAACTGGATAGATAAAGAGGCAAATTATGAAGGAAGGAGGATGTTTCCTGAGTAGGCACTCTGGAGCAGTATGTCCCTTGACAAGCAGACTTGTGTCTCTTGAGAATCCCAGGCCCATCTGTGTCCGGCAGACTCCAGATGAGTGTGTCAGGGAGAGGACAGCCTATGAAGATGGCTTGTGGTTTTCCAGTATCACGTATTTCTATGGTCTTGTCTTCCTCATCAAGTCCCCAACAGCTGTGGGACTTATTAGGCTGGAATCATGATGCATATTTATCAGATGACTTGTTGATCACCCACCCAGCCCCTCTGGAGAGCAGGAGACTGGGAGAAGAAGAAGCAGTGTGTCTTTACCTGCTCTCCCGAGCACCATGTGGTTGGCAATTACAGGAAAGTTTTCAGGAAACTGGATTTTAGGCACAGGGAGCATCTGACGCTCATGAACGCAGAGTGCTTTCTTTGTGGTTTTCTGTTAATATCTTCCCCATTTCCTCTGTAGAGGTGAAGTAGGAAAGCTCTCCAGTCACAAAAGGGAAAAAGCAAGGACTAAAAGCATGGATGATGGAAAGACACAAGGTAGCACACATCACAAAGGTCTCTTGGTTTTTGACTTGGCATCTGCTGTGGCAGGTACCTTTCACCTGGATGTTGCTGGCAGGATGTTGATCTTTAAAAAGGTATGTGCTCTTTAAAATGTACACACCCTTTGGTTCTTAAGGGTACAACAAACTTCAAATTCCTGGAACAGCATCTGGGTTATAGAAAAGATTGATAAAAATTTACAGAATGAGTGAATGAACCCAAGTTCTCCAAAACTCAGGCAGATGCCTCACCTATAATACCAAGGCAAATTTTCCCTTGTAACCAATGATGGTATCTTCCTCAAGACCCCCTTGTTCTCAGCAAATGCTGCTGATTCCCATGTACCTGGTCTCATAATGGCACCCCTTCTCCCTCAAGAGGCTTGCTTTGGTACCTCAGTCAGTCTCACAGGGGCTGTCTCAACCTATTTCCACTGCCTGCTGTGTCTCCCACACCATTTTTCTGTAAGGCTGACCTGCCATTTGTCTTAACCAAAGCACAAGTACTGTCATGTAAAGATGTTTAAGAGTTGGTCTTACATTGCACAGAGTAGGTGGGATCAGGACAAGCTTATCTCAGAGTAGTTATCAGCTGTGCGTGAGAGTACGCCTGTGCAACAGCAGGTCAGCAGTGTGTGAGAGTATGCCTGTGCACAACAGCAGGTCAGCCGTGTGTGAGAGTACACCTGCGCACAACAGCAGGTCAGCCATGTGTGAGAGTATGTCTGTGCAACAGCAGGTCAGCCATGTGTGAGAGTAAGCCTGTGCAACAGCAGGTCAGCAGTGTGTGAGAGTATGTCTGTGCAACAGCAGGTCAGCAGTGTGTGAGAGTACACCTGCGCACAACAGCAGGTCAGCAGTGTGTGAGAGTATGCAAATGCAACAGCAGGTCAGCCATGTGTGAGAGTAAGCCTGTGCAACAGCAGGTCAGCCGTGTGTGAGAGTAAGCCTGTGCAACAGCAGGTCAGCCGTGTGTGAGAGTATGTCTGTGCAACAGCAGGTCAGCCGTGTGTGAGAGTACACCTGCGCTAAAGCAGGTCACCGAGACGGAGTTTGTGTAGGAAGAGTGAGCCATCATCACTATCATAAACAGGCTATGACTAAGAGCACAAAGACCCAAACTCAATTTTGGGGCCCAAATCCTGGCTCTTCAGTTCAATAACTGTAATTCCAGGCAAGTAACATAACCTCCTCCTGCCTCAGTTTCCAAGATGGCAGATCTTACTGCTGTTGGAGCTCATGGTTCCCAAGGACCCCATTGTCCCACCTTTCTTCTGCTTTTCCTCATGTCACCATTGGGGCAACTCCTCATCCCACTCTACCCAAACTTTCCCAAGATTTGAATTTCAACCTTTATCTAGACCTGGGCAGCAGAAGAAAATTAACTGGGACTGAGATGTGCTTAGCTCACCAGAAGAGCACCCTTGGTACACATGTTGACTGACATCCTAAAAGTCCTTGTAACATCCATTTGAACTACTTTCCAAGGTCTTGATAAACCCAACTTTTATAGTCCAGAAATTGGATGAATGGTTGGTGGTGACAGAAATGAATTCGAGAACACTGTGTTTAAGAGGGGTGACATTGAAGCCAGATGAGTTCGAATTTGAATCCTAGCTTTTCTCCTTATGGAAGTCTAAGATCTGGGTTGATTTGCATCAAAGTCCAGCTCACAGATGGCTCCCAGTCCATACACTACGGTTACCACAGAGCAAGCTAAGGGGCTTGGACTAGAATGTACATCTGTTACATCACCATTCATATTATTAGTCAAAATTTTTCTTCAAAGGACAAGACTTTCTTAGGGAAGAAAGTGGTGTTGATTGACATTTTAGTGTAATTTTCTTTTTCCTTAGCTCATAGCAGAGATCATGAAGTAGTGTTGTGAGTTGTACGCACCTAGGCCAAACAGCCATGCAGCCATTCAGGGGATTTGCTTCCTCATCACCAGTAAGGGGATAATGATCCCTACTAAGTCATAAGGCCATGCTAGAATGCATTGGGATTTGACAGGCTAAGTGCTTAGAATCATGCTTAATACTCACTATTAGTCTAGAGATGTTGCCAGCTCCCTGTGATGCTGAAATTATCTCCTAAAACAACAGCAACATGTATTCTTGGCTAGAACGCATTGGGATTTGACAGGCTAAATGCTTACAGTCATGCCTGGTACTCACTAAAGGATTCACTATTAGTCTAGAGAAGATGTTGCTACCTCTACAGGATGCTGACACTGTTGCCTGAAACAATA
Source organism: Peromyscus leucopus (assembly GCF_004664715.2). Lineage (NCBI taxonomy): Eukaryota > Metazoa > Chordata > Mammalia > Rodentia > Cricetidae > Peromyscus > Peromyscus leucopus. The sequence continues at coordinate 32,551,155 of NC_051063.1, forward strand.
GCAACTTGTATTCAGAAAGCCCAGGGTTCTATTGCCAAATCAGTTTATTAAGCTGACTGTACTCTGGAGGACAGAAGAAAGTTCTGTCCTCCACACTCCATGCTTCTGGCTCTTTGGGATCAGAGATCATTTATTTTTAAATCTCCAAGACCATCAAACACTTTGCTCAATAAATACATGGAAACCAGCCTAAGGCAAATTTCACCTTGGGACTAACTTCCCTGGCACCAGCATGCTCAGGACTGTTCCTGATATCTTATTTCTGATGTGTCTGTCTCTTGGCAAAGCTCTCTTGAGCATGGGTGATTGTTATGTGAACTGTCACAGTTCTGTCTTCTGAGACCCAAATATATTTCTTCTTAAATCTCTTTTATCAGTCTGGCATCTGTAAGTAATTGGGTGTCTGGGAAGGTTGTGAGTACCAGGACTCTAGCAAATGGTTTTCAAATGAACTGGACTAAAGAGAGCATTCTTCTCAGGAAGTCACGTGTCACTGGGGCTGGGGACACTTAGGATGATGTTACATGTGATTGTAAGGGAACCACAGGAAGTATAAGGAGGTAGAAGTATGCTGTATATTAGCAACTTATAAACAATTTTATCATATGATATTTCTCCACTAAAAATTAATGTGTACATGTGCAGATCTATGTGCAGGTACACTTGTGTGCATATAGAGGCCAGAGGCTGAAATGAGGTATCTTTCTTAATTCTCCTCATTTTTTTGAGGCAGAATCTCTCATTGAACATAAAGATGGCTCTAATCCAGCTCATCCCCAAGTCCCAAAAATCCTCCTGACTTGGATTCTCTAGTGCTGGGATTACAGGCACAAGTTGCCACACCCAACTTTTCATTTTATGTGAGTTCTGAGGGATCGAGCAAAGGTCTGCCTGCTTTTGCAGCAAAAACTTAACAGACTAATCCATCTCCTCACCCTCTACTAACATTTTCATATTTTTCTTTTAGCTAAATGATTATGGACCTGTTTTAGGTTAGTTCTGTAGTAATCAGGATTCTTTTGATTACAAGTGGCAGAACCCAAACAAAAGTAATATAAGCAAAAATAGAGAATTTATTTCCATAGCTGTGAGGAACAGAGAAGATGCTGATGTAGAGTGTGACAGGATATCTGACCAAGCAAGCTTCTTGGGGTTCCTGTCCCTCAGCCCTGTGATGGTCTTTCTGTTTTTCTTCATCAGTAAATTTTTTTTTTTTCCTATAGACATCTCTTCCCTGGATAGTCCTCAACTGGCTGTAGGTTACTTCCTTGCATTTTTAAATCCCAGATTATTGCTCTAGTTTGGTTTCTGTTGTTGTGATAAACACCAAGACCAAAAACAACTTGGAGAGAAAAGGGTTTATTTCTACTTAAAATGCCTAGGTCACCACCCATCATTTAAGGATGTCAGGGAAGAAAGTTGAGGCAGGAACTTGGGCCAAAGACCATGGAGGAATGCTGCTTCCTGTATTGACCTCTTGTGGTGGTTTGAAAGAAAATAGCCCCCAAAGGGAGTGGCTATTAGGAGATGTGGCCTTGTTGAAGTAAGTATGCCCTTATTGGAGGAAGTGTGTTATTGTGGGGATGAGCTTTGAGATCTCCTATGCTCAAGTTACTTCTAGTTCAGACCACTTCCTGTTGCCTGTGGGTCAAGATGTAGGACTGACTCTCAGCTCCTTTTCCAGCACCAGGTCTGTCTGCATGTCACCATGCCACACCATGATGATAATGGACTAAACCTCTGAAAATGCAAGCCATCCCAATTAAATGATTTTTCTCTTATAAGAGTTGTCCTGGTCCTGGTCTCTCTTCATAGCAACAGAAATCCTAACTAAGGCACCTCTCATCCATGTTCAGTTGCCTTTCATACACAGGCCCAGCCCACCTTCCAGGGATGAAACCCTTGACAGTGGAGCGGGTCTTCAAATGTCAATTAGGAATTAAGGAAACACCCTACAGAGATGCTCTCAGGCCATTCTGACAGAGGGAATCTTGAAGTGAGGCTGTCTCTTTCCAGGTATGTCAAGTGGACAGCCAAGATCAGCCATCACAGATACAGTATTTTGAATGTGACTTGTCCCCATAGACTTTCATGTTTGAACATTTAGTTCCCAGCTGGTGGTGTTGATTTGGAAAGTTGTGGAATCATTAGGAGATGGAACCTCCTTGGAGGAAGTGGGGCTCGGAATGGCTCTCAAGCTTCTGTGGTCCAGCTCCACTCTATCATCTGTATGCTTTCTATTCTACCAAGAGAAGATGTGAAAAATCCCAGATGCAGTCTGCCACCATGACTTTCTCCTATGATGGACTGTGTACTCCTTAAACTAGAGCCAAAATAAAAATTTCCCCCTTAAGTCAGGTGTTTTGCAACAGTAGTGAGAAAAGCTATTGCCATAAGTCCAGAGAGCCTCTGATTCCAAGAATCCAATTGTAAAATGTTGGTGTCACTTGTTTATCCTAGATTAGAATAGAGAATGTCTTTGTCCATCTGGTCTGCTATCACAAAATACTTTAGACCAGATAACTTATATACTGGTCACCATTCTGGATGTTAAGAATTCTAATATCAGGGACACTGGCAGAGTCATCGTTCTAGGAGGGCCCTCTTTCTCATAGATGGCATCTTCTTACCATGTTCTCACATAATCAATAGTCTAATATAATCTCCACAGACTCTTTTATGGAATAATATAATTTATGAGACCCTGTCTTTATCACCTCCAAACAGCCCCCTCCACACCAGTGCTGAGGATTGAATCTATGTCTTCAAGCTTAGTTTCAACAGGAACTTGTGGAAATATAAATGTGCTGATCATGGTAGTCAGCTTTAATGATAACTAAGGCTGGCTCATCTAATTCTCACCCAGCTCACCTTTTACTTGCAATACAGCCAGGATATTAGGACACTGTGATGGGAAGATCTATGCCAGAACTATGGGGTATTGGGAAGTATGCATATCTCTAGAGGAGGCTAGAGGCTATTGAAAATTAAGGAAGGAGGAAAGGGTCTCTTAACAAAATTAATGCACACTTTAGGAAACTGCTGGGAGGGGGCAAAGCTTTACAGGACTCATGGTGGGAATTCAAACCCAAAGGGAGGAATAAGAACAAGGCACATATCTTGTTAATCATTCACCTTGCTCCATATAGGTAGTACTTCATTTATCTAAGAAATTCTTTTCTTGCTTATTAAAACTACTAACTCACCTCCATTGGAGAGAAAATCCATATTCCCTACAATTTCAATGGCAAGCCTGTGTTTCTCATTACTTCAGTGGCATTGCTGGTGTACCCAACACTCATCTCTCACTGGCATGTCTCTCAAAATATCTGCTATATAATAGATATCTAATTAATATTTCTTATTTCTGCCATTTTGATTTAGGTGATTATAATGCAATCTCATTAATACTATAATGTCTGTGATTGTCACATGAGGAAACTGAAGCCCAGAATCTTTGTGTCTTGCTTAGGATCACTAACTAGTGAACATGAAGGATAGCTTCTCTCATGATGTGGCTATGCTCCTCCCTAAGGCCCCTATACTTTTCTCATCAAATGATTTTTTTTTTATAATCAGACAGCAAAGCTCCTGACATTACCTGGGCTTACCCAACCCCAAAGCCAAGATCTTGATCTCTGACTTGTCTTACTCAGTCTCTGGTATTTGGAACTGAGATGGGAAGAATACCTTTATGGGGTAACCCCAGTTCCATCTCTATAGCAGGTGACACTACCTGCCTTCAGGGATGACTCCATCCTAGTCATAAATTGTGGAAGGACCTCATATTTGGCTTTTAAGACTGTGGGGGTAGGGTGCAAGTTTGGCATTACAACCCAATGCCATACAATGACATCTCCCCACAGATATTTCTTCTCACATACAGATGTCATTTCCTGTTTAATTTGAAAGGAGTGCATAAAATTGGGCTCATTTTCTGCAGCTCCATGAGGTCATTTATTGGTGGCTCTCTGTTAACAATCACCCCCTCGTGGGTTGCAGATAATCTCAGTATTACTGAAGGGCCAGGTCACTTTGTACTGTTGCTTCTTGTCTGTGCTTGTTCCTCTCTACCACCCACCAAGATGCTCATCTTCTTTTGTGTGGGGCACCAGCTTGAATGCATTGACAGACACAGCAAGACTTTTAAAGAGAAATAAATAAATATGGAATTCCTCTGAAGAAGACAATATCAGTGATTTTTCTTGCTCTTTGCAGAGTCTTAATTCTCGCTAAGGTTCATGCAGGTTTAGGAAGGGGCTTATACTTGGAAGAGGACCAGAAAGTTTCACCAGCTGGGGTCTCCATCCTGAATTTCTCTGTATCTTTATAGTTTTCTTCTCTCCTTCCTGACTTCTAGTCTGCTTCCCTTGCTCTCCTATTCTCTGCCATTTCTCAGATTCTCATTAGACATATTAGGATATTTCAGCTCTGAGGGACAGCTTCTGTGTAGAGATCTCCACATTGTAGGTCGTTGGTTGATTAATTCAGTAGCTCAGGTTATCACCTCTTTTGTCCTGCTTTGGTGGCTTGGTCTTTGCAATTGTCTTCTTGTAAGGTGGTCTTCAGACTGCTCAGTATTATAGGCAGCATTCCCAGCAGGATGCTAATATTTCTTTTCACCTGTGAGGGATATTACACAAATGTTAAAGTCACTCAGTTTGCTCAATATTGGTAACACTTCATCAATGTACATGTTTGACTAATCTTGAGTTATTCCCTTCTCAGTGGCCAGAGATGCAGTGCAGACCCTTTCCTAAGCTTTGCAGAGCATGTAAAATACCTTCATTGCACTAAAATATGCAGAGCTTAATGCCTGTGAGGAAAGCTCACCCTGGAAACCTAATTGAACAAAACCATGATTTCTACCAGAAAAAGACTTTGTATATTTTACAAATGAAACTGCTTTTCTCAGTGCCTTGTTTAGATTGTCATCCGTCCTTGTTAGTTTTAGATTTCTTCTAAAGAAAACTGGATGGGCTTTGTAATGTCTGCTTTACTGTAATTCTGTCAGATTCCTAACTGTAGATGCATAGAAGTTTTAAAGTCTTTATCATTATCTTGAAATTGATATGGTACCCAGTGGTAGTCAATGGATGCATGCCCTTGAGAGGTAAAAGGGGTTCATCAAATGCCCATCCCTGGCCAGTATGTCTGCCTCTAGCATTAGGAAAGGCTGGACCATTAATTAGCCTTGAGTCTATGCAGTGGGACAGCCTGGAAACAGCTGTTAATTGCTGAGATGCAGTTTGATGTAGCAATGCTGAGAAGGGGTAGTGCCATTAGCAAATACAACAAGGTCCAATGATGACCCGTGTGACAAGCAATGATGGTGACTCGAACAAGGGCACAGAGTGTACATCTTCTTATCTTCATGGTTTCTAGGACTTTTATAGGAAATGAAAACTAACTCTTTTCTACTGAGTGAGCCTTTAGTTTCACTACAGGCAACTCTGATAGAAGTATCCTGGAGACAGACTGCAGCTCATCTCTGCTGCCACCTTGCTCTGCAGGCTCCCACTGGGTCCCAGTTTGTTCAGGAAAATCCTTTTCTCCATTGTCTTTACAACCCTTTTCCCTGTCAAGGGTAGGCCTCTAGACATCCCCAGAGGTGAACTGAGTCTTGACTCCCAAGTAGTTTGAACTAGCAAAGAAAGTTGTAGGCTTGCTAACTTTGAAGTTCATTTAGATGTCAACTCTTTTCTTTTAATAAAAATAAAGTATAGCCATCCATTTTTTTCTTGTGTCTACTTAATTACATGCTTCCTTTTATGTGACAAAAGAAGCTATCATTTTATGAAAAAGAGCACAGATCTGAGAGTCAGACAGGGCTGAGTTGGAGGCTAGATTTGGCCACTGATGATTTTGGGACACTTCAGCCCACACTTCTACTTTTCTCATCATAAATGGGTAGATTAGCGTGGTTAAAATAGCAATATGTGTAATATATTTCTAGAATCTATCTTTTCCTGGGCTATTGTGAAATCTCTAATATATGGGCACTACTAATCAATAACTTATGATCAGTGAGTGAAAATGACTATAAAGGTCTTATATACATCAACCTAGTCGCTCCATACACCAGCTCAGTTCATATAAATGAATAAAGAAGGAGCTCAATTGCCCTTTCCCTAGTGAAATTTCCCTTTCTATTTTAGCTTCCAGATGCACCTATCTCAGTTGTAATGGTTAATTCATCCTCAGAATCCAGCATAGCTAATTCTCAGCTGATTTATCTACCTTTATATGAGTATGTGGTTCTGTCCTTAATAATTTATTTTTGAGTGTACTTCAGTATTAGAAGTCTACCCAGATGATTTGTAGACATAGATGAGACTACAGTTTCTCGTTGAGTCTCTGTGATTTCACATGGGATCCTGCCCTCCAGCCCTTATGCTGGTCTGTTCACCCATCACAGTTTACAACAATCTCATTTAGCTTATGGCAAGCTTTGTCTGGGAAATAGTTCAGTTTTTCTTGAAGATATGTTGTTAATATAAGATAAGTGAAAATATTCAAACATCAGATTTAATTCTTCACCTCTCCATAGGCAACTGAGACAAAGTATTGATAGAATTTAAGGTTCTAGAAAGAATGCTTTATATTCACTAAGATCTATTTTGTTTATTCTTCCTGGATGTATTTTGTTTCATTTAGATTGAGGTCATGCTTGGGTTCTGACCAATTTCACAAGGGGAGGAGTGATATGTTCTATTCCCAGGTTCAGCCATAAAACTTTCAAGGACACTGATATCACTGAGTCTACTTAATATGTCAGGGTGTGCATAGGTTTCAGGGTATATACTGAAGCATACATGGATAGCTTATTAGGGGCTGTATCCAGGAACTTATCCTCTCTTCCCAGCAACCATCAATTGCTAATTAGCTACTTGGCTATTGAGACCAAAACCATATTTTTTAATGGAAGAATTATAATATGAAACAGAATTATGATGTGGAAGAGAATCGAATTTCCAAATTACCATATGGAAGAAAAACCATCACAGAGAATAATTTGACTCAGATAATTAAGAGAATAAGAAAACACGAAGTGACTAAACTTCTAAGCATCCAGGGCATGTTTGTTATTGTAGCGTAACTGATTTGGTGCCAACTTAAATGCTTTCCCATCTAACTTCTGGGGCCTTCATGAGAATAAGGATGCCACTCTGCTTGTGTTACTCCTTTCTAATTGTGCATCAAAGCAATGCACGAATGTAGTGCATTATTTGTGGGACGCTCGTAAGTCTGAAAAAAAAGAGACAAATTCCAGCATGAGTCTCAGATGCCTGCATCGCTGTCACATGAAGCACTGTTGGCTGTACAACTGCACTTTAATCCTTGTCATGGCAGCCTCTTAGGGCTGCTAAAAGATGCAAATGAAATCATAGATGTGTAAGAACTTAGAAACCGTGAAGTTATGCCAAGTGAAGGAGACTGTAATTACTACGAAGGCTCTAATCTCCCCTGGGAATACCCTTTCCACATGGAAGGGGATGCCATGCTGCTGCCCAAAGTGTTAACTCTTTTCTAGAATGTCAGCCCAGGCTTTTGTTCAGCAAAGCATGAGCTCAAACTGCCTGTATGCAATCTGGAGCTCTTGGCAAGCATTTCCTGCCTGGAGCAGCTGCTGGAGCTGGAAATAAAGGGGCCTGTGAGTCTCAGCACAGAATGTCTGGAGGGGAAAAGCAAAGAGCTTGCAGTTTTCATCCCTCCTGAAGACAAAAGTGTGTGACTAAGAAGAGAGTAAAAGGTTGGACTTTGGGAAGGACAGCATGCTCCCAAGCCCTGGAGAGCCAGGGTACAATTGCCAGCGACATACTCTGCTCTTTTGTTAAGTGTCCACAGGAACTGGCAGGCCTATGGTTCTGATCCACTCTGTACTGGGACTCTGAAACTCCCCAGGCAAAGCCACATTCTTATTAGCTGCTGCCTTTGTATATAATCAAATACCAACTAACAGATAATCTCATGGGACAGGTTGTATCAAAAGCTCAGGCTGTGCTACAGAGACGTGTGTGTGTGTGTGTGTGTGTGTGTGTGTGTGTGTGTGTGTGTGTGTGAAGTATAGAAGATTACAAGCAGTTTTTTTTTTTTTTTTTTTTTTTTTTTTTTTTTTTTTTTTGGAGACAGGGTTTCTCTGTGTAGCTTTGCGCCTTTCCTGGAACTCACTTGGTAGCCCAGGCTGGCCTTGAACTCACAAAGATCTGCCTGCCTCTGCCTCCCGAGTGCTGGGATTAAAGGCGTGCGCTGCCCGGCATTAAAAGCAGTTTTGATAGCACAGTGGAAACATAGCAAGTGGTTCACAGAGAAAAATGGAGTGATCAAAGTCAACCACAGGGTCCCCTAACTCAACTTCCTGTGTTGAGGTTCTCTTCCTAGAGGCCAGGACCTATGATCCCAATGTGCACATTCTTTGTTCTTACTATATGGCAGGCACACACCTAAGCACTTCACGACTATTAGCTTATTACTTATAAAACCTTGTGACACAAATGTGGTTATCGCCCCTCTTTTACAAATGAAGAAACTGAGGCACACATATGCGAAGCTCTAGGATACAGAGATAGGTGGTAGAGCCAGGATTCAAACCTAGGTATCCATCTTCACTGTGCAGGCAGTAAACATTGAAGTTGGTCACCTTGCAAGAGAAGGAACAGAATCTATGTGACCTTTGCAGGCCCTCAGGGCCACTTAGACCCTGGGCTCTCTACCTTGTGCTCGTCAGAGGAGAGGGGCCAACTAAAGACAACAATCAAACAGGAAATCCACCAAACAGGTTGTGTTGTGCAGACATACATATGTATCTGTATTCTCATGTTATGATTGTGACGAACAGAAACAAGTGTAAATCCCACTAGCTAATTCTGCTCTTAAAACAGCCTCCCTGATAAGGTCTCTGCAGTCACTGAAATAAGCACAACAGAGAGACCCCAGAGCTCATAACATAGAAAGCCAGCCCTGAATGAACTTATAGTCCATCACCTGATTGTAAAATAATAAACAAAAAGGAAACCCTCTGGACATGTGCTTTCACTTTGGGGTGCTAGATATCATTTGCATATTTTTATAAATATATGCATATTTTCAGCATATATTTATTGCTCATCACAATGCTTATATGCACCTCATTAATTACCCATTGCCTTCAGGCATTTACTTGAAGACTGACAAGTACTATGTAATCAAGTAGAGCTAACAAATTACTTTTGTGAGGAGTCTGGAAAAAGGAACGTGTGAGATTAGCAATTAGAATGTGTTTTCCACTTTCCCTGCTGACTGGCCACTCATTTATAATGCAGTGAGTATGGAAATGTAGCCACAGCTCACGGAGACCACTTCCTAGGCTTATTGCTTCCACCCTCCAAATGGATAGTTTTCTACTCTCTTCTGCTTCTTCACTAAGTCAGAAGTGTAGCCCACAAACCACCTCTATCTTGTTTAACTGGGAACACCTTATTAAAAGCAGGGCACCCCAGCTCCAGCACAGGCCACTGAATTATAATTTGTGCAGGAGATGCCAAAATACACTAGCTGCATGGGAGGGTTTTCACTCACCAACTCAGTCACTTTCATTCTCAAAAATATGGCTGTGTGTGTGTGTGATGTGTGTGGCGTACTTCTGTATGTGTGTTATAATGTATGTGTGTGTGCCTCTGATGGGTAGTATGCTCCCTTGTGCAGGTATACGTGGAAGCCATCGGTTGACTTTGGGCTGTATTCCCATATTGCTTCCCTGCCTTGGTGTTTGAGCCAGGGTCTCTCTGGATATGACAGTTCCAGGTAGACAGCTGGCCCCTGAGGCTCCACAATCTGTCTCTGCACTCTAAAGCTAGGATTTGGGGCATGTGATGCTGTCTGTCTTTTCTGCATGGCTGCTGGGGCTCCAGACTTACTTTACCCCCTGAGTTATCTCCCCGGTCCTGTGTTATGGTTTTAGTAATGAACACTGGGTGGGGGGTGCTCTCTGAGTGTGAGACTACACTTAAACACATGCGTCTGTTGGTTCTTACACATGTTAAAATTGAAAACAACTGATCGTACGATTGTAGGTGGGGTGGCTGGAAGAAGGCTTAGTGATAATGACTTTGGGAAGGACGAAAAGCACTCTCAGCTGTTGTTTATCAAAACAGTTCCTACACATATCAGAAGGGTTCTGCAGAGGAAAACATGAGAAATATGCTTCTTCAGATGGTATTATCAGGCCAACTCCTTGGGAATCTGGCAAACCATCACAGAAGAAGAGGAATTCCATGAGAACAGGTGGGACTGCTTACAAAGCCATGAACTATTTCAGGAAAGTGCCCCAGGAGAGGCCAGCATACAGGGACCTCCTAGCATCTCTGTGGTCTTCAGAGTTGGAAGCAGAAAACAGGATCTGACTCTGTCCGGTCCACAGCCTCCCATAGATATGTTCTATTCTGTGCAGAGATGGGGACATTTTGTGTGACCTGCAGACTTTAAAAAACCAAGAGATTTCATGATTAAAGCTAAAAGCCACATTTCTGTCTTCTTTTGGAAACTCAGAGGGACTAGCAAGAAAGGATTTTATTTCTACTAGGCAGGAGTTGAGAGCGAAGGAGTGGCCACCCTTTTTGGAATGACCCAAATTTCTGTGTCACTACTCAGGCAGTCTGCTTTACCGTTTGTCACTGTCTGTTTGGTCCTATCATCACTGATCATGATGTTTCTCCTATGAGACCTGCAAGTCCCAAACTTGGCTGTATATAGGAATGATTCTAGGAGAGAAAGGAGAGGAGAGTGAAGGGGAGGGGAGGGGAGGGGAGGGGAGGGAGAAGGATAGACAGAAGAAGGAAGAGCAGAGGGGGGAGGGAAGAAAGCAGAGGAGTGGGGGAGGGGCAAGAAAAGACAAGGAAAAGGGAACATAAGAAAAAAGAACTAAAAGTAAGGCTGGGCCTCCTGTGGGAGCTTCTGTAGAGCCTCAGTGGTGAGGCTCCCATGCTTCCTAAGCTGCCCAGGTGGTTCTGTGTCAGGATGTGAGGACCAGTGGTGTCGCTCCAGCTTGATGAACTTTCCATAAGGTACCTCAACAGAGGATCCCAGAGCAGATGTGCCCTCGGGGGCTTGAAGGCTCATCTGCAATGACCTTGGTTAGGGTCATCTGGCAACTAGCATTGAGGTACAGCCCTGGGAATTCTGCTCAGGTGGTCCAGGGTAGAACCAGGCCTTTCTCATTGAAATTCCCTAAGACATTTGGAAGCAGGCAGACCAGAGTGAGCTGCTTGCTCAGAACTATTTCTGTGCTCCCTCACCATGAAGTGGAAAGAAAGACAAGCCCAGACAGTTCAGCCATCTCAGGTCCAAAGAAAGAGTCAAGGTTAGAAGTGTCGAATGTTGCCTGAGAATGCCCGGTAGGCATTAGTTTTGGAAGTCCTGCTTGGCATTTGAAAAGATCTATTCATGGCCTTCTCTCTATTTCTTCAAGCTAGTGACTTCTGCAAACAGCTGGTCTTCCTGCGATGAGCTGCCATGTCTCTGACATGAGCAAGGAACACATCTGGATCGAGGCTAAGTCTTGTATCACTGCCCATTTAGTGCTATTTGGGATTTCAGAAAAGCTGCCCCTGTCATAATAAAATCATACAGATAGAAACTGATCAGTACCAAGGACACAGACTTTTTCTGACATTAGTTTACTGTAAGTGGCTTAATGTCCTGGTGGCCATCTTGTTTTCATAGTCCAAACATCGGTGAGGAGCAGGGGTAGGGAACGGAGAGATCCTGAGAGTCCCTCATCTGGGGCTCATCTAGAAAGTGAACACTCTGCCAGAAGCAAAGTCAGTCTTTTGCTTTCTCTTTTGTGAGCTGCTGACATCTTAGTGGTCAGCTTTGATTCATCTCAAGTCACAGGCTGCTCTGTCCACATTCCCGGGATATGTCCTAAGAGGACTCTAGGTGTCCCTTGGAAGAGTGTGGAAGGTCTTATTCTTAGAAGCTCAGCCTGCCTTCTAGTTCTAAGAAGACTTCTCTGATGATGTGGAGAATACTTCCAGCCTCCCAAGTTGTTTTTCTCTCAGAGCTTTCATATTCTAACAGCAATGAGGACAGTGTTGTCTAGCCTTTCCGGCAATGGTTCTCAACCTTCCTAACCTGTGACCCTTTAATACAGTTCCTCATGCTGTGCTGACACCCAACCACAAAATTATTTCATTGCTACTTCACAACTTTAACATAAAACATACTTTAAATTTTGCTATTGTTATGAGTCATAATGTAAATATCTGATATGCAGGGTATCTGATATACAACCCCTAAAAGGGTCACACCGCACAGGTTGGGAACCACTGCTGTTGGAGAGCCACTGTGTACCAAGCCTCCAGGGAGACACTTTACACAGGTCACATTAGGTACTCGTGAGCTGCCATCTTCCTCTCATGCTGCTCCAGTCTGGTAGCCTTCGTTGATATTCTTTGCCTTCTGCTCTCTCTAGTTGGATTGTTTCCCCCTGTTTGCCTACATCTCCCTCTTTGTTTTATTTAGTTCCATGCTTCTTATGCCACCTTTTAAAAACTCAGTGTCTGGGCCACCTTAGGAACATATTCTATCATCTCTCCTCACTAGGCCTAATTAGCTATTATGATGTGTATAACCCTGGTGTGTTCCAACACAGCATTTTGTTGACATGTTCCCAAGCAGCACCACATATTCACACTGGACAAAGAGTCTAGAACTTACCACCACCATTGAATCCTAGTTCTCACTTTCTCACAGTTAAAATGAAGTAATTGTGCACTTTGAGTAAGTTAATGAAATTCTCTTTCCCCATTTCCTTTTTCTTTTCTTTTCTTTTTTTTCCTTTCAGTGTTAGACTATTCTAGGCAAATGCTATACCTGAGCTCTACTCTAAGCCCAGTTACCCCATCTTTAAATGGAGAGTCTTACTTTATCCACCTAACGGGGATGTTATGTGGAGTTAATACATGTAAGGAGCTATCTTTAGCAGTGACATATGCAAGTTATTTTACTGAGGTTGAGGATTTTAAACATTTTGTTCACAAATTTAGTCCACTGTGTTTTTCCTTAGTGCCTACAGCTACTTAAGAATATTTGGTAAATTCATCAATGATAAACACTCAAAAATCATTACATCAATGAGTACCAGAGATACACTTTCATGAAAGAAATGAAAATATAAACAAATATTCCCTCCCTTCTGTGTAAGTGCTGGCAGGTATATTTGTCTGTGTATAGGGTAGGCTTTTTGTTGACCTAAAATAGAAAAAAAAACCTACTTTGTTCAATTTCTCAGAAATCATACTGTTGAAGACCAACATGGGATTGCAAAGTTTGTATTTACCCCCTCTCGTGAAACAGCTTTAAACTAGACCAGACAACAAGATAGACAAGGTATATGAACCACTGGCTTCGCTGCTGCCAGATGAAAGGCATTGAACAGCAAACGGAAACCTGGCTCAGAGTTTCTAACTCGCAGGCTGCAGTTTCTAGACTGCAGTGTAGAGAAGGGATCCTGGTTGAGTCCAGGATTCTAGAGAGAATGTACAGGGCTAGTAGCCACTTGGGGAGGGAGGTCAATGCAGGATGTTTCTGGACAGAGCCTTGGAGAGGAGAGAGCTCCTGTGGAAAGAAAACTCTAGACCTGGAGGGTGCATTCCTTGAATATTCATCAGGGTGTCTTAGGGACATGACTTCAGCCTGGAGAATGAGCCTCCTCCAAACACAAGAGGGAACTGCTGTCCAATTGTAGAGAGCTGCGTGCTGTGCCTCCTAGATGGCGCCTTCCACCCTCCCGACAGTGAGTGCTCTCTGTGATAAACAACTCCTTAATTGGCTAAGGCTGAGGATTTGGCTTGCTTCTGCACACCTGGACCTATCCGCAGTACCCACGTGGCAGATTGGGGTTGGCTGCCCTGCCCAGAAGCTATTTAGGTTGTGGGTTGGCTTTCCCCGGGGTCTGAAGTCAGAAGATTGTTCAAGGTTCCTGTATAAACTGCTGAAAGAAGAGCTCAGTGTTGCGTCTTTCTTGCTGGTTGAGGTGGTCCCGGCATCCAGTCTCACTGGAGGGTCACATAGCTCCTACTTTCACCAGTCAGAAAGAAGCTTTATGATTTACAGAGTCTTAGATGTGAGATTCGGAAGTGTTTTGCCTCAGTAGTGAAGTACAATAAGCCCTAGACTAAATTCCAGCTAGGGAATCTTAAGACTGGGATTTAAGAGAATTTAACTGTTTTCAAACATTGACTACATTAAAGAACAAGACACGAGAAACTTTACAAGTAAACTCAAAATGGATCATGGAACTCAATATAAGACATAAAGTTATGAAACTTCTAGAATACATGTCAGGACAATTCTTTATGACATTAGGTTCTGCAAAGATGTCCCAGATATATCATATCACCAATAGAGTGATCAGTAGAACAGAAACATAATTAATTTGGACTTTTTTAGAATTAAGAACTTCTATTCACTGAAAGTCACTTATTGGCATGTAGAAAAATGTTGGAAAAAATCCAGTTTTTAAAGGAACTTATATCCACAATGCATAAAGAATCCTTAAATCTCAATGATAAGAAAAAAATCTAATTAAAAATAAGCAAAAAATTTGAATAGCTACCTCATCTTAGGAGATAAGAAGATGAAAACTAGGCATATACAAAGATTCTCTTTTTTATTTATTTAAAAAAATTATTCATTTTACATACCAACCACAGATCCCTCCTCATCCCTCCTCTCACTTTCCCCTCCCCCATCCCACCTACTCATATCCTCTCCTCCAAAAGAGTAAGTCCTCCTATGGGGGGATAGCATTCAGTTGAGGCAGGACCAAGCCCCTCCCCACTGCATCAAGTGTGAGCAAGGCGTCCCACCATAGGTAATGGGATCCAGAAAGCCAGTTCATGCACTATCCTGATCACACTGCCAGGGGCCCCTCAAACAGACCCAGCTACACAATTGTCTCCCGTATGTAGAGGGCCGAGTCCATCCCATGCAGGCTCCACAGCTGTCCATCTAAAATTTCTCAATGTACTTAGGCATATAAGAAATGCCACATATATCTGAAATTGCCCATACTTGAAAAGACAATATCAAATGTTGGTGTGGTTGTAGAAAAACCAGAATTTTCACACACAGATTGAAACTCAAGCTGCTCTAGTATTTTGGTAATGATTTAGTAACTTTTTGATCTAGGATCCAGTATCTCACCACTTATACCTCTTGGCTTTGCTTCTCTGTGATATATATTCCCAGACAGATTTATTTTTTCTCATGGTGACCAAGATGTGGCAAAAGTAACTCTATTCATAATTTCTTAGGTATAATCTTAGCAGAAAGAATTTGAATCTTTATTAAGTCAAGAAAAATATTTTAAATCTCATTGGCTCTATTGGTTACAAGCAATGTTACCAATTAAGTAGGCCATGAGAAATAATGCCAGATTTTCCTGATTTAATACTATCTCACCCCTAAAACAGGAGGTAGAGTTCACTCAACTCAAAACACAATCAATGCAAGTGTAGAAATGAGACTTACAAGGGAAATAGGGGTATGGTTCCGTATGCTATAGAGAGCTGAAGATCATAAACCCAAAACCAAACACAATAAAACACACAAATACATTTTCTAACAAAATGTCACTACAACAATAATCCCCAATTGCACCATAAACTACCCACAGAGTATTACCCCGGCAAAAGGACATGGAAGTGTGATGGGCCAGGTGTCAGTAAACAGCTGTCTCGGCACTATTTTAGACCACGCATGCCTTCATATAAAAATGTAGTCTAGTGTATATAAGACATAAAAGCACTTGCTTTACTGCAAAATTCAAACATAATTTCGGTAGGCAAATAGTAGACTTAATCTTATAATTCCAAACTACCTTTTATGTTCAGTTTGAAAAGATTATTGAATGCAAGAAAGCAGAATGTGTAGAGATGAAAGAGTGAACTCAAGGAGGAGAGCATAACAACTGCTTTGTGATAGTTTGTATTGATTGATGGTCAGTCAGTGGGATGGAGTGTCCATGTTCACTGTTTGTTCCTGGTAGCCAGTGTAGAAGACATCTTCCATTTGACAATGAACTGTCACCAGAAAAATTTTCTACTATTCCTGAATACACACACACACACACACACACACAAACACACAGGACACACATATGCATGGACACATACACACGACACACAAACATACACAGACACATACATTCACACCTGAAGATCAGCAGAGGTGAATCTAAGTCTTCTGAGATGTCTTGGTCTCGCTAGATAGAATAAAAGTAAAATCAGGAAAGCTGATGCTTAGAAATTTTTTTTTTTAATTCTTCCTTTCCTTCTGGCATAACCAGAAATAAACGGGCTTCTGCTTATATATTTACTTTCTAAAATGTTTCTCTTTCTCAAAGCTCAACAGCAGAAAGAGAGTGCAAGCTCTTGCATACAGAAGCCACTCTCTGCTCCAGCAGGAGGTTCACACAAGGAAAGAAGCCTTTTCTCTTTTCCCTGAAGACCTTGGAAGAGCTTTTGTTCTTCTCTCTTCATTTGCAAATGGTAAGCTTTGGTTCAGGTTCTTAGGAGGATGGTCACACCACAGAAGAACAAGAAATGATCAGAGAACTGAGGGCTATATGGGACAGAAATTTATCTGCACTCTGGGTGCAAGATTGTGTTAGAAATCTCATTTGTCCCTTTAGGCACTATCAATGTCCCCTTTGAAAGGGACCTTCATTTCAGTCATAAGGGAGCATAGAATAGAATTGTTACGATCCAGCCAGTTCTTTATAATGTGTTAAACAAGGGTATGTTGACTGCTGAGAATAAACTAAATTGGTCATGGGAAACTAATGTTATAGGGCCCATTGCACTGTAAAGAAAAGTGGACCACCAGAAATGCTCAGAACTTTTTCTTGACAGAATTTAAACTTGCAGGCATGATCAAGAGTAATCAACATCATTTGTTTTCATTTTCTCTATTGTGTTTCAAAAGGAACATTGACCCACTTGCCTGATACCCTTACTGAGAAATTTCTGAAGCTCTAGGAAAGGTCACCTTCCCCAATGTACATGTCTCATACACCTGGTCACCACCAACAGCACTGACCTATTGGATTCTCTATAAGAAATTTGAATTAAAGATTAGGAACTATATAATCAGATGGCAGTATAGACTGGAGTTAGAGGGTCATCCTGTGTTGATACTGTAGAAAAAGTTCATATGATCCCTGGCAGATGCACATGTTGAATGTGGACTCTTTCTGATTTGCCAGTTTTACCCTCCCAAAGACACAATTGTTCTTGTGGGACTTTCTTGGCACCTTTGTGTTTTAGGCCACTCAGGCCCTCATGTCCTGGTTCAAGATGGTTCACTTCTATGCCATGTTCTAAGAAACAAGAGGAGAAAATGGGAGGCAAGAGAGGGACAAACCTACCTTTAAGAATGTGTGCTTTAGTCACACATATAACTTGTTACTATAATACATTCACCCCAATACATTTACCTGAACTTCAGTCCTCACCACCAACTGAGCCTTAATTCAGATTCCCCATGGAGCATTTAAGGCATTGGTGCCATTGGCTGTGGCCAGATATACAAGGTCAATAGCAAGTTTTCTTCATTCTGAGTTACTAACTTTGTCCTCTCTTGTTGAGCTTCTACTTATATGGAGTCATTGCTTTTAGGAAATAACAGATTTGGGTTGACAACTGGACAACTCTACCTATACACATCAAAATCTTTGACCTCTGTGATTTTGAGAATACTCATAATAATTATGCCAGCTAAATTGTTCTCTATCTCTACTATCAGGAATAAAATTTCCATTCCCTATGTTAATTTCGCAGTCTGATGAGTTATAGTGTAGTGTGGCCTACCTCTGCAATACCAGGGTTTACCATTGCTTGGTTTTCATCCTTCATAAGTGAAACCTAAAAGAGTTTGTGGTTCTTTGGTCTTCTTGGGTGTTTCTGAAGAAGTGTCAGAACTGTAGCTTTCTATCCTGAAAGTGAAGATGTTGGAAACAGTTCTGTCTCTAATATCATTTCCTTCTTAGACAAGATTAATATCATGTCCTTTAAATTCTCTACTAAGAGTCTCATTCTGGAGTTGAAGATACTGAATGGTGTCACTCATCATCTCAGGAACTGTCTAAGAAACTACCTCAGTGAATCCCCAGGAAGGTTTGGAATAGGACCACAAAAGGGAACTTCTTAGCTCTCTCTGTGAGAGCTGAGACTAGAGTTCAAAACTCATAGACTCATATGCTTGGCCATGTTGATGGTTTCTGTCTTTCCAGTCGCCTCTTTATAAAAAATGCTCTCTATCCTGATGAGATGGAATAGTGCTTTATAGTACTAATATACGTGATGGCTCACAACCATCCTAACTCCAGTTCCAGGTGATCTGTTGCACTCTTCTGACCTCCACAGGAATTAGGCACATGTAGTGAACATACATACATGTAGGCAAAACATTCATAGATAAAATTAAGTAACTGAATAAAATAATAGATAGATAATGTAGAGTTGACCTCACAAGAACCAGCAGGCATCTAAGCACCCCAGGGTAATGCTTTCCCTGTACCCTAAAGTGAAACTCAGCATACTCTGGCCCACTCCCCTAGCCTCAGTCTGTGTCTGTGGAGAACTGGGGATGCATGTGCCTCCTTTGTCACCAAGCTTGGCCCAGGAGACCCCAATCTTCTTGGTCAAGGCAGTAGTAAAATGATGTGGCACATGGCTGGGGCTGGAACTGTATCTTGTCTCTTGTCCCCAAAGCCATCACAAAGTTATCAGTCTGTTCTCTTACTGGTGTCTGAGCCACCAAAGCTCTGGTAGATCAGAAGCCCAGGGGTGGACTTGGATTAATTGATCGTCTTGGGGAAGGCCCTGCATTGAATTTTACAACCTTTAGAAAGAAATATGGTAAGAATTCTGTGTGATGGATGAGGATGCAAATGCCAAGGAAAGTCATAAAGATTTGACACTTATTAAAAAGTGTTGCCAGAAAGTGTGAGTGATTATTTTAATATTGGCTCGGCATGGCATGCATCTGCCTGTTCCTCCTTCATTTCTCCACAGATGGGCCACTGTGCACGCTATGCCCTTGTGAGGCAAATGAGAAATTGTGTTTGGAATTCAGCTTTAAAGAAAGAATTGCAATCGTTTTAATTACAAGTCACCCAGTGGGGGGCTCAAGTGGAGAGCGTTGTGGGCACTGTAGAATTAGGGTGACAGTCTTGGCATCATTCTGAAAGCCCAAGCAGGAGACTTGGACATTTGTGCCTATGCCCAGATTCTAGGGGAAGTGCATTTTGTTATTAATTATTTTTAGATGGAAAAGAAACCTCAAACCTTTAGCTCCATACAACTTAAGAAATCTAATGGGACTCCTGTGATCAAGGCTCTAGAGGATGCTCTTGGAAAGAGCCTCTGAAGTCCATTGGGTAATTAATCTACATGTGCAGTCACCATTCAGTTAGCATTAGACCACCAAAACCTTCTCTAACTTATGTGCCTAATCCACTAGATACTGGGACTCTAAAACCTGGTGACAGAGGCTGCCTGGGTTGTTGAGAATACCTGGCCTTTGGTTATCTCTGACTATTCTCCTTGTATCTACCACCCAGGTCCCCTCTTCTGCCTTACACACGTGTGTCCATGTTGTAAGGGTACCCTCTTATCTGTCTACTAGACTGTGAGAGCCCATTTTCAGGTTTCATAGTGGCTTTACCTAGCAGGTCTTCATAGAGAGGATGATTGGACCACGGGCCTGATTGCAGGTGTCTGAGATGGTCTGCATTTGGCTGTGCTAGGTAAAGGTCTTTTGTATCACCCCTTGGCATTTCTATAAATATCCTAGAGATGACAGTCAGGGCCCATTGGAATAGGTTCCAGGCCCCTTCGAGGCTATCCTGTATTTTCTATCTGTTTATCTCCACACTCTAAATCCTTCTGTCTAATAATTCCTGCTGCTCCCACTCAAGAGCACTCTGGGGAAATGTGGGGGTTGTGGGTAGCCCCCTCCACACTAGACAGACCTGGAGAACAGAATGCATTATTTAGAGACTAAATGGCAAAACAGGAGGATTCATTTATCTAGATTTATCAAACAAGCAGTCAGAATCTCAATAAAATTTAATATAGAGATGGACCATAAAATATTTTCTAATATAATTGTCAATATACTGCAAGAAGTGTTTAGAATGTGTATATGTGTAGAATTGTGTGTTATCTATCTAGAGTTCAATTTAAGTGTGTCTTATATTTTCCTGGCAATGTGGAGAAGCTGGGTTATTAGTTCCTGGTCAGGCTGCACCCTTGCTGTGGCTTGGCTAATTACATTGATTTGGTGACAGATCCCTTCCATAGTTTCAGGCTCTCGAAAAACTCCACTTTGTCCTCTATAAGGCCCTGGTTTGTCTCAGTCACAAAGAGTCCCATCTTTCTTTCTAGTCTTTCTGAACTTAGAAAACTGTTTTCATGACATTTAATTCCATAGAACCCTTTGGCTGTCTGCTTCCTAATACAAGGACCACAGCTGGATCATTTTTACCAGGTGCTTCAGCCCAACTGGAAGTGCACACTGCTATAACTCTGTGGTACCTTCTGCACTCGAGGGTGGGTCTAGTGGCCAATCACCAGTACATTAACATGCATTGCAAAATGTGGGAACATAGTGTGGCAGATGAAAAATGACCACCCCAGGGCATGATCTAGGTTGGATTCCAGGATGTATTCCCGAAACTTGAGACATGTTAGTATACATGTGCATATATGTTGTAAGGGTATATATATGTGTGTGTGTGTGTGTGTGTGTGTGTGTGTGTGTGTGTGTATGTGTTTGTGTGTGTGTGTGTGAATGTATATATACACATCTGTGCATGCATACATGTGCATATGTGCACATTATATGTATTCTAATTTTATTCTGAATGTTCAATTCAAAAATACATAAGGTGAATTTCAAAGACAAGATTTTTTTTTTGAACAGCACAAATCTTATTTTCTTGTGAGATCATATGTCATATCTGCTGTGAACATGTGATCACTGTGGGAGGAGAGGCCACATGTCTATCACATGGTGATGCTGGACCAATTTCCAGATCTTCTGAAGTGTTGTAGGCATCTATTTGATGACAATGTTCTTCATCATCTTTTGATTCATGAAAGCAGAATGTTTTGTCTGTGCTCAAGTTTTTATATGCACTTTATGCCTTCATAAATCACTTTAGATAATTTTACATATCTACGTGTATATATAACTCATATGATCTATGAGGTGCCGATCTCTACATTTTTAATAAAATAAAAAGTAGTTGATCTTTCTAATTTGTCTTTTTTTGTTTAATCATAAAATCGTAAGTTTTCACATAAATCAAAGACCATTTCCATAACTTCTTGCAGCAATTCATTTGCAAACTCTTTGCCTTTGAAGTCTGCTTTAATCTAGGCATGGATTATCTCTCAGGAGGCCCATTGGTATTCCAGCAGTAATGCATTATTATATAAAACGTATCCTTGTCAAAACTGATTGAGGAAATAATGAGCAAGTGTTATGTCAATGCCTTAACTACCTGGGTGATTTTTGAGGTTTAGACAAAGGCCCTTACCTACATCTAGAACCTGTATTCTTGTCTCTGAGACTGGGGAGAATGCTGCAGGGCACAAGGACTGCTTTTGCCCCTGTTCTTGGTGGCGCACACCTCACTGCTCTGGAGTTGGGGCACCTGACTCAGCCTTTCCTACATGTTGATTTCAGGCAAATTTAACCATTCTAATCATTTCTCCTTTGTGGGATAAACAGCAGTGCCTGCCTCACTGCCGCATGGAACAGAAATCTTGAAGGTTCTTAGAAATACCAAGAAGCATGAGACTACTGCAGATTATAGGAATTGATCACCTTGAACAAATGGAATAGATAAGGCAAAGAAACAACCAACTTCCCTGTTCATTCTTCTTTTATGGGTTAAGTTATGAATTGATCTTGCTCACCGTTTTAGCCCGAAAGGCAGGTCTTTTTTTTTTTTTTTTAAACAAATTAAAATTAAGTACTTGCCGTGTGCCAGGCACATGGAAGAAGGGGTAGATAACAGGTTAGCACATGGGAGCCCCTGGGAGCTTATAGCCTAGTTTGGAGGCCAACAAGGACAATATGGTGAGGGCAATTGCTTTAGCTGCAAAATATGCTGGTAGCATGGATGAAAGGGTGATGCGTTTTTCCCAAGAAGGACATTTTGTATTGGATGTCCCTTTATTCACTCATGTATTTATTCTACAAACCTCTTTGAACCTGAGTTAAGTTTCAAGCACTCTACTTAGTGCTGGGAATAGGACAATGAACAAGTCAGATGGTTTTTGTTTTCAGAGGATTGACAAATATTAACTATGCATTTTGCAAAGAAATAATCATAACCTCTAAGAATCCAGGCACTTTGGCATCAACTAGAGATTCAAGGCTGTCTCAGAGAAATCACATGTTGGCAGAGATTTGAGGCTAGAAGGGAATGAGGGAGTTGGTGAATACAGGAAAGGTGAGCACCCGTGATGATGTTCTGACCCAGGACTGGAAGCAGAGTTCTTCAGTTTTCTAAGTGTTCATCTTTCTGCTCCTCTCTGCCACTCTTCTGAGGTTGCCAACTGCCACCAGGACTGTGACACCCTGCGTCCTTTCAGCTTTGTGTGTCTTCATTAAATGATTGCTGGGTCATTTCCCAGAAAAGAACAAATGGATATGTAGCTTGAGAAGCGCAGAAACTACTCCTCTCAGGAGCAGAAGTTCAAGAATCTTCCCTGAGAAGCTGTCATGACTATGACTCAGCTCCAGACTGCTACAATTCTGGCTTAAAACTCCAAGTAGAAAGTGGACTTCCATCGATGAGAGTTGTGCCTGGCTCAGTCTCCTACAGCGGGAGATAATAACATGCGTTGGAAGTGACCAGAGATTTCTCAGAGTGCTTTGGAAACATATCTTGCCTAAGCCTTAGAATACTCAGGAGTTGGTACTATTATTGTATTTCCTATTTTGCACAGGGAACATGAATAGAGCAGGTAAGAAACTTGCCAGGGTCAGAGCTAGTAAGGGAGAGGCAGTCTTTGAACCCCAAAAGTCTGATTACAAAAATTAGGCTTTTAAACACTAAATTTCCTGGGGGCTACCCAGTAGTTATGATCATAACACTTTTTATAATGAATTGATTTTTAGAAATGAAGTTTTTGGAGCCTGGCAGGTCTCACTACCCTACACTTGTGACTTAATATAATAATATGAATCCAAGTTCAGGGTTAGCTGTCTTGTTTCCTGGGCCTAGTGGCTGCAGTGCCAGCTGCCCTCAAGGTTGAGGCAAAAGGATTGCAAATTAAATGCCTGATTGGGCTACATCTCTAGTTCAAGACCAGCCTGGGCCACCTAGCAAGACCTTGTCTCAAAGTTTAAAAGAGAAAAAAAAAAAAAAAAAAAAGCTGAGGGAGGGAATCACAAACTCAAGTCTAGGGAACCATGAACTGGTTCTGGTTCTGCACAAGAATGTGCCCTTCAACAGTCTGGCATGGATGGAGGATGGACTCAGTGGGGCCCAACCCTTACTGATGAACTGTTTGCTACTGACTGACTTACAGAGAAAAGAAACCATTGCCTTCGGCTGTGTGCCCACTGGTAACCCCACCAGGCTCCCGTGAGTAGCTCTAACTCATGTACAGTTGGCTCTGACTGGCAAAATCAATCATGAAACAAAACCATGAATCTGGCAAAAAGGCTGGTAGGGAGGGGAGGTGTTGATAGGGATGATATGGGAGTGCAAGGGTGTGGGAGCAAGAGTAATCAGAACGCATCATAGACGTGTAATGATAAACTTAATAAAAATACATGTTAGCCAGGTGGTGGTGGCACATGCGTTTAATCCCAGCACTTGGGAGGCAGAGGCAGGCGGATCTCTGTGAGTTCGAGGCCAGCCTGGTCTACAAAGTGAGTTCCAGGAAAGGTGCAAAGCTACAAGAGAAACCCTGTCTCTAAAAACCAAAAAAAAAAGTTAAAAATTAATTTAAAATAAAAATAAAAATACATTTTTAAGGTCGAAGGCTATAGCTCATGGGGAGAATGTCTGATGAACACGTACAAGGATCTGGGTTCTATCTTACAAGCATTGAAAAGGACTCTTCATTCTTTTTACCCAGGTCTTCGCCAGTGTTGGCGCCATAGCCTAGAATAAAGTAATGACTGTAACTCACTGAGTTGTGTTCTACAAAGTGCATACCCAGACACACAGGATGCAAGGCACTCACTCTTTCCCAATCAATGTAGGACATTCGCCACCTATAGATTTATAAAGTTTAGCCATAAGAGGCTTGGGTTTCCATTGCTCCTCCTTTCAGTTGCACAATGGCCCCTAGCATTTTGTGTTTATCTCCTGCTGGATGCAGTCGAACATTTACCATTTCTCTTCACATCTGCCTGCAGAGAACTTCCATCACTCTGTGTTTTCAGTGCGGTGCAGAGGATTTATCACCTCATTAGTTAGAGAGACTTGAGCAGTCCTTCAGGGATAGCATCATTTCTAATTATTTTCCTGTCAGAGACTACACACTGACTGCCGGAAGAAAAGTTTGCAGGGGTTAGCTGGAGCCTCCTGAATCACGAGAGCTATTTTCTCTTAGGTGGTAAGAGGTGCTGGCAAATGAAGTCCACTTTCTGCCTCAGAAAGAAAACAACAGCGACTAGAGCCAGATACTCCTTTTCCTTTGGAGACTCTCTCTCTCTCTCAAGGAGGCTTTTGGACATAGTGTAGAAAGAAATGGACAGTGGCCTCAGAGAGTGAGCTGGTCTGCCTGACATCTGCCTTCCAGTCTCAGAATATTGGAAGCAAGTAGAGACAACCTTGAGTGAGAAGAGAAAATAGTGTTCTTCACATGGTAGCACTTCACCACCATGGAATCACCTAGAAGTGGTCGAAACAACTTTTATGGGACCAAGAGTTCCCATGAATTTGAATAGGAAGAAGTCAGGAGGCATCTTTGTAACTATTCTGCTCAATTTTATGAGCTTGAGATGCAGCCTATCAATAGGAGGAATTTTAATAAGAACATCACACTAGAAATCCTTGCCAATGCAATAAGTAAAGAAGAATAGGGATTGGATAGGAAGAAATGAACCTGCCACCCATTAGCCATGATGTGAATATCCATGTGGCAAGTATAAAAACAAAACAAGAAGCATTTTAGAACTAGCACTTAGATGTGAGTTTAATAATGCATACTGATGATGAACCACTTGGAAATATTTTTAATCAAGTATTTTCATATGATTTGTGAGAAAATACAGATGAGACAATGGTCAACATCACAAAATGTTAATATGGTTCCTTACCGTATAATATTAATATTAGAATGTACAGATGATTCTAAAATTCAGATTTAAAGACAAATGAGATAAAATTACATTGAAAAGAAGTTAGAAAAATCTCACTAATGTGTTTTTAAAGACCTGCTATAGAGCTGTAGTAATCAAATGTAGGGATTAAAAACACAATTAGTGGAATGGAATGAAGAGTTCAAAGATACACCCAGAAAATATAGTCAAATATATATTTATTTCAGTTTTGATTGACATATAACTATTATATATGCCTCCGGGACAAAACATGGCATTTTGATGCCAATATACATGGGAAACTGGTTTGTAGTGGGATTTGCTCTGCCCATGACCTTGGGCTATATGGGGGCCCAAAGGAGACGGTGCTTCTTGCCTTATGTGACCTCTGATAAGGGGTTGGAGAAGGGTCACATGCCACATCTCCCTTCTCCTACCTGAAAGGTAGATTTGCTCCTGGTCAGATCAGAGGATGACTTCCACTGTCTACTCCATTCTATAATCGTGAGTGTATTTCCTCAAATTATATCTTGATAAATTCTGTTAACCATTTAATAGACTCATGTGGATTGATTGTAATACTGGTTTTTGCAAAGCTGAAAATAAATTTAATAGAGAAATCAGAGTTGTTCCAACAACTGCATTACCATTCTCTGCTAAAGTCACCTCTACCTAGACCTCACCTCTTCATCAAAACTTACCTCAAAAGGAATCATAGATTTAATGGCAAAAATCAGACAAGGGGTTAAGCAAAGAGTTCTTTAACATGCTACCAAGTACAAGATGTATAAAAGAAAAATACAAGTTGGACTTCACTAAACATTGAAAGTTTGGCTTTGTAACAAGGAGTGTAAAGGATGACAATCTACAGACTGGGAAATTCTATTTGTGAATTGTGTATCTGCATATAGCTTATGCTGAGACTATATATAAAAAAAGCTTTTAACTACAAAAGTTTTCAATTAAAATGGGCAAAATATTTGAAAAGCACATTACCAAAGATGTTGTACAAGAAGCAATCTAATGCCTAAGAAAATAAACAGTGTTATATGTTAGGGAAATAAAGATTTAAAGTCACAATATAAACAATATCAGAATAGATGAAACAGAAATGCTGATACTACCAAGCTGAAACTGTAGTGAAGATGATACACTATAGCTTGAGATGCAAAACAGTACAGCTATTCCAGAAAAGTTTGGGGCCTGCTTATAGTACTAAATATACAAGTAGATGGGAAATGGTTCAGTGGGTAAGAGCACCCACTATAACCAGTCTGAACTCAAATTTGAATTCCCAGGATCCACATAAAAGCCAGGCATGACCTTGCATGCCTATAACCCCAGCACTGGGCAAAGAAGACAGGCAGACCATAGCTTGCTGCCAGCCAGTCAAGATAATTGTGTTACCTAGCAATATGCTTTATAAAAACACTCCACCTGGGCTATAGCTCAGTGATAGTTTGTCTAGCATATGTAGTCCCCTGGTACCTTCCCAACAGCTTTTTCTTTTTCTTTTTTTTTTCTTTATTTTATTTTATTTTACAATACCATTCAGTTCTACATATCAGCCACGGGTTCCCCTATTCTCCCCCCTCCCACGCCCTCCCCTTACCCCCAGCTTACCCCCCATTCCCACCTCCTCCAGGGCAAATCCTCCCCCAAGGACTGCGATCAACCTGGTAGACTCAGTCCAGGCAGGTCCAGTCCCTTCCTCCCAGAATGAGCAAAGTGTCCCTGTATAAGCTCCACGTTTCAAACAGCCAACTCATGCAATGAGCACAGGACTTGGTCCCACTGCCTAGTTGCCTCCCAAACTGATCAAGCCAATCAACTGTCTCACCTATTCAGAGGGCCTGATCCAGCTGGGGGCCTCTCAGCCTTTGGTTCATAGTTCATGTGTTTCCATTCATTTGGCAATTTTTTTCAATAATTGAGTAAAACTGAAATTTATTATAAGCCACAGTCATCCTAGGGACCTCCATGCTATATATATAGCCTCCATGGTTCTATGGGTTGTGGTCTGATTGTTCTTTATATCTAGAATCCACTTATGAGTGAGTACATACCATGACTGTCTTTCTGGGTTTGGGTTACCTCACTCAGGATGATTTTTTCTAGTTCCATCCATTTGCCTGCAAATTTCATGCTTTCATTGTTTTTCTCTGCTGAATAGTACTCCATTGTGTATATGTACCACATTTTTTTCCATCCATTCTTCTGTTGATGGGCATCTAGGTTGTTTCCAGGTTCTGACTATTACAAATAGTGCTGTTATGAAAATAGCTGAACATGTATCTTTATGGTATGAATCGGCATTCCTTGGGTATATGCCCAAGAGTGGGATGGCTGGGTCTTGAGGTACTTCGATTCCTAATTTTCTGAGAAACCGCCATACTGATTTCCACAGTGGTTGTACAAGTTTACATTCCCACCAAAAGTGGGGGGAGTGTTCCCTTTGCTCCACATCCTCTCCAACATTGACTGTCATTGGTGTTTTTGATCATAGCCATTCTTACAGGTGTAAGGTGGTATCTCAGAGTCATTTTGATTTGCATTTCTCTGATGATTAAGGATGTTGAGCATTTCTTTAAATGTCTTTCAGCCATTTGTAGTTCTTGTTTTGTGAATTCTCTGTTTAGCTCTTTAGCCCATTTTTTTAATTGGATTGTTCAGTATTTTGATGTCTAGTTTCTTGAGTTCTTTATATACTGTGGAGATCAATCCTCTGTCAGATGTGGGGTTGGTGAAGATCTTTTCCCATTCTGTTGGCTGTCTTTTTGTCTTATTGACTGTGTCTTTTGCCCTGCAAAAGCTTCTCAATTTCGAGAGGTCCCATTTATTAATTGTTGTGCTCAGGGTCTGTGCTGTTGGTGTTTTATTTAGGAAATGGTCTCTGGTGCCAATGCATTCAAGAGTGCTTCCTACTTTCTTTTCTATTAAGTTTAGTGTAACTGGATTTATGTTCAGGTCTTTGATCCACTTGGACTTGAGTTTTGTGCATGGTGACAGATATGGATCTATTTGTAATCTTTTACATGTTGACATCCAGTTATGCCAGCACCATTTGTTGAAGATACTTTCTTTTTTCCATTGTATAGTTTTGGCTCCTTTGTCAAAAACCAGGTGTTCATATGTGCATGGATTAATGTCAGGGTCTTCAATTCGATTCCATTGGTCCGTATGTCGGTTTTTATACCAGTACCAAGCTGTTTTTATTACTCTAGCTCTATAGTAGAGTTTGAGGTCAGGGATGGTGATGCCTCCAAAGGTTGCTTTATCGTATAGGATTCTTTTAGCTATCCTGGGTCTTTTGTTTTTCCATATGAAGTTGAGTATTTTTCTTTCTAAGTCTGTGAAGAATTGTGTTGGGATTTTGATGGGGATTGCATTGAATCTGCAGATTGCTTTTGGTAAGATTGCTATTTTTACTATGTTAATCCTACCTATCCATGAGCATGGGAGATCCTTCCATTTTCTGATATCTTCTTCAATTTCTTTCTTTAGAGATTTAAAGTTCTTATCAAAAAGGTCCTTCACTTGTTTATTTAGTGTTATCCCAAGGTATTTTATATTATTTGTGGCTATTGTAAAGGGTGATGTTTCTCTGACTTCTTTCTCAGCCCTTTTATCATTTGTGTATAGAAGGGCTACTGATTTTTTTGAGTTGATCTTGTATCCTGCCACTTTACTGAAGGAGTTTATCAGCTGTAGGAGTTCCCTGGTAGAGTTTTTGGGGTCTTTATGTATACTATCATATCATCTGCAAATAGTGAAAGTTTGACTTCTTCCTTGCCAGTTTGTATCCCTTTGATCTCCTTTTGTTGTCTTATTGCTCTAGCTAGAACTTCTAGTACTATATTGAATAAATATGGGGAGAGTGGACAGCCTTGTCTTGTTCCTGAATTTAGTGGTATCGCTTTGAGTTTCTCTCCGTTTAATTTGATGTTTGCTGTTGGCTTGCTATGAATTGCTTTTATTATGTTTAGAAATGTTCCTTGTATTCCTGATCTTTCTAAGACCTTTATCATGAAGGGGTGTTGGATTTTGTCAAAGGCTTTTTCAGCATCTAAGGAGATGAACATGTGGTTTTTTTCTTTCAGTTTGTTTATATGGTGTATTACATTGACTGATTTTTGTATGTTGAACCATCCTTGCATCCCTGGGATGAATCCTACTTGGTCGTGATGGATAATTGTTTTGATATATTCTTGGATTAGGTTTGCCAATATTTTGTTGAGTATTTTTGCATCAATGTTCATGAGGGAGATTGGTCTGTAGTTCTCTTTCTTTGTTGCATCTTTGTGTGGTTTGGGTATCAGGGTAATTGTAGCCTCATAAAAAGAGTTTGGTAGTGTTCCTTCTGTTTCTATTGTGTGGAGCACTTTGAAGAGTATTGGTATTAGTTCTTCTTTGAAAGTCTGGTAGAATTCTGCACTGAAACCATCTGGTCCTGGGCTTTTTTTTTGGTTGGGAGACTTTTGATGACTGTTTCTATTTCTTTAGGGGTTATTGGTCTATTTAAATGGTTTATCTGGTCTTGATTTAATTTTGGTATGTGGCATTTATCCAGAAAATTGTCCATTTCTTCCTGGTTTTCCATTTTTGTGGAGTACAGGTTTTTGAAGTATGATCTGATGATTCTCTGGATTTCCTTGTTGTCTGTTGTTATGTCTCCCTTTTCATTTCTGATTTTGTTAATTTGGGTGCTCTCTCTTTGCCTTTTGGTTAATTTGGCTAGGGGTTTGTCTATCTTGTTGATTTTTTCGAAGAACCAACTCTTTGTTTCATTGATTTTTTTGTATTGTTCTCTTGTTTTCTATTTCGTTGATTTCAGCCCTCAATTTGAGTATTCCCTGGCATCTATTTCTCCTGGGTGAGTTTGTTTCTTTTTGTTCT
Source organism: Peromyscus leucopus (assembly GCF_004664715.2). Taxonomy (NCBI): domain Eukaryota; kingdom Metazoa; phylum Chordata; class Mammalia; order Rodentia; family Cricetidae; genus Peromyscus; species Peromyscus leucopus. The sequence goes on from NC_051063.1 coordinate 32,581,392, forward strand.
AGAGCTTTCAGTTGTGCTGTTAATTCAATGGTATGGGATTGCTCCATCTTCTTTATGTGTGCATTTAGAGCTATGAATTTTCCTCTTACTACTGCTTTCATGGTGTCCCATAAGTTTGGGTATGTTGTACTTTCATTTTCATTGAATTCTAAAAAATCTTTAATTTCTTTCTTTATTTCGTCCTTGACCCATTGATGTTTCAGGTGGGCATTATTCAGTTTCCATGAGTTTGTGGGTTTTCTGTAATTTTTGTTGTTGTTAAGGTCTAACTTTAAGGCATGGTGGTCTGATAAAATACAGGAGGTTATTCCAATTTTTTTTGTATCTGTTGAGATTTGTTTTGTGCAAGCATGTGGTCAATTTTTGAGAAGGTTCCATGGGGTGCTGAGAAGAAGGTATATTTTTTTGTGTTAGGATAAAATGTTCTGTAGATATCTATTAAGTCCTAACATCTGTTAGGTCCTTTATTTCTTTGTTAAGTTTCAGTCTGATAGATCTGTCTTTTGGTGAGAGTGGTGTGTTAAAATCTCCCACTACTAATGTGTGGGGTTTGATGTGCGTTTTAAACTTTAGTAGTGTTTCTTTTATGAATGTGGGTGCTTTTGTATTTAGAGCATAAATGTTTAGAATCAAGACTTCATCTTGGTGGATTTTTCCCCGTGATAAATATGTAATGTCCATCCTTATCTCTTTTGATTGATTTTAGTTTGAAGTCTATTTTATTAGATATTAGGATAGCTACACCAGCTTGTTTCTTAGGTCCATTTGCTTGGAAAGCCTTTTTCCAGCCCTTTACTTGGAGGTAGTGTCTGTCTTTGAAGTTAAGGTGTGTTTCTTGTATGCAGCAGATGGATGGGTCCTGTTTTCTTATCCATTCTGTTAGCCTGTGTCTTTTTATAGGTGAGTTGAGACCATTGATATTGATGGATATTAATGACCAGTGATTGTTAATTCCTGTTATTTTTTGTGGTTGTGTTGTGTTGTTCTTCTTTGGTGTATGTTGTTGTGGGATTATCTATTGCTTGATTTTTCATGGATGTGTTTAGCTTCTTTGGGTTGGATTTTCCCTTCTAGTGCTTTCTGTGGGGCTGGGTTTGTGGACAGGTATTGATTAAATCTGGTTTTATCCTGAAATATTTTGTTTACTCCGCCTATGGTTATTGAGAGTTTTGCTGGGTATAATAGTCTGGGTTGGCATCCGTGGTCTCTTAGTGTCTGCATAAGATTTGTCCATGATCTTCTAGCTTTCATAGTCTCTATTGAGTAGTCTGGTGTTATTCTGATGGTTTGCCTTTATATGTTACTTAGTCTTTTTCCTTTGCGGCTCTTAATATTTTTTCTTTGTTCTGTATGTTTAGTGTTTTGATTATTATGTGTCGAGGGGACTTTTTTTTTTTTTTGGATCCAGCCTATTTGGTGTTCTGTAAGCTTCTTGTATCTTCATAGGTATTTCTTTCTTTAGGTTAGGAAAGTTTTCTTCTATGATTTTGTTGAATGTATTTTCTGTGCCTTTGAGTTGGTATTCTTCTCCTTCTTCTATCCCTATTATTCTTAGGTTTGGTCTTTTCATGGTGTCCCAAATTTCCTGGACATTTTGTATTATGACTTTTTTGTCTTTAGTCTTTTCTTTGACTGACGAATCTATTTTCTCTATTGTGTCTTCAGTGTCAGAGATTCTCTGTTCCACCTCTTGCAATCAGTTGGTTATGCTTGTTTCTGTAGTTCCTGTTCATTTAGTCAGGATTTCTATTTCCAGTATTCCCTCAGCATGTGTTTTCTTTATTGTCTCAAATTCATTTTTCAGATCTTGGAATGTTTCTTTCATCTGTTTAATTGCTTTTTCTTGGCTTTCTTTGATTTCTTCCCATTTTTTGTTCATTTTTTCTTCCATTTCTTTAAGGGAGTTTTTTATTTCCTCTTTAATGGAGTTTTTCATTTCCTCTTTAAGGGAAGTTTTTATTTCCTCTTTAAGGGGAGTTTTTCATTTCCTCTTTAAGGGAAGTTTTTATTTCCTCTTTGAGAGAATGTTTTATTTCTTCTTTAAGGGCCTCTATCATCTTCTTAAAGTCATTTTTAGGGTTGATTTCTTCTGTTTCTTCTGTCATGGTATGTTTAGGTCTTGCAGGTGTAGAATCACTAGGTTCTGATGTTGCCATATAGGTCTTTATGTTGTTGCCTGTATTTTTGCACTGGCGTCTACTCATCTCTTCCTCTGTGCGGTTGCAGGTGGTGTCTGTGTCTGAGAGTGCCTTTCTTGTTCTAATTTTTAGTCTTGGTTTAGTAGGGGTTCTTGGTTAAATTGGTGCTATTGGGCTATTTCTTCAGGGGCAGCTGATTTCAGTCGGTGAATTATATACTTAGGATTCTGGTGATCTGGTTTGGTGGCTGGGCAGCGCCTTATGTGTTCCCAGGTCACGTTTTGTTCATTCGTCAACTCCTCAGCTGATCTTGTTTCTTCAGACTTCAAACTGTAGGCATCTGAATCCTCTCCCAGATGGATTTCAGCTGAGCGGGGTAGTCTCACCAACACCTCCAAGTTGTTGGGTTTCGCAGGATCAGCAGCTGGGCCCTGGGTTGTCCTCAGACGGAGTGTTCAGATTCGTTCTGGTTCCATCCCACGGAGATAGCTTCTTCCCCGGGTGTTGGGGTTAGAGGCGTCCCTGTTCCAAGCTGTGTCTGCTTGTCTCTGTCGCCGGTCTTGTCCCTGTTGGCCTCCACCACCAGACCCGTCTACCTCGGCGGGCCACCGCCAAGGGCCTACCTTCGTCTGCTTGTCTCTGCCGCCTGGCCTGTCTACCTCTGTGGGCCGCTTCTGGGCCTGTATCAGCTTTTTCAATATACAAACCCAGCACACACTGCTAGTCACCAGGACAAGACCTCTCTTGGCTGTTGACAGAGAGCCTCTTTAGCCTTCCGTGAGTCCTCTGAGTTCTCCAGCAGAAGTGACTTTCTTCCTTCAGAGCTTGTTACACAGTTGGAACAATACATGCATGCCTCCAATGACTTTTTTATGGAAACAGTAAGTAACCTTGTCAATTCCAGTTTGAATACAGTCCTCTCAGGGGAGAAGAGTCATCAAATTGCAATGGTACTTCAGTATGCTAGTATTAAATATGCTGTCATCAATACAAAGCTCCTTGTATCACTTCTGCTCCACATTTTTATGTCTAGCATGCTTAAGGCTGTGAGTGCAAACATATTCTTGTTCTGAGCCAACAGTCCAAAGGGCTTAAGTTCATTCTCTGTTGGCCTCAGTCTAGGCTTCTAGCATCTCCCAAAAGAGTTAGAAATGCCTGACATAGCCAAACTCAGAATCCAAGCACCTAAATTCCACCCTAGGCTACCTATTTAATTTCAGATGTCCTTTTTGGATGAATTTGTATAGTGTTACAATTTCATGGGCCTGCTTAATCTTGCCAAGAAAGGTGCCTGCGGCAGCGGGGGCGGGAGGGGGAGGGGGTTCTAAAGCACAGGGTAACTGAAGCAAGCCTACTGAGAGTGTGCCAGCCTTAAATCTAAAGATGTTTGTGTGCTCTATCTCCCTAGCCTTCCCTTCTCTGTCTCCTGTTCTTTTCTCTTTGCTGTTATGTTACTTTCTGAATGCAAAGAAGAGTACAAATGTAAACACAGAGCAGTTTCTGAGAAGTAATTAGTATCATCTTTTCAGCCTCTGATCCTGTCTCAAGACTATTCTCACTGGGAAGGAGATGCAGCCACAGCTAATGCAGGGGGAGCACTTGCTCGTGCTCCTTGGTGCCTTGGAAGATTAGAAAACACAAGTGGTGGAGGGTGCTGCAGTCTAAAGGCTGGTGCTTGTAAAAATTTCCACCGCAGATTTTATCTAGGACATCTGTATTCCTAATTAAGGATTAACACCAGTTTGTAAGATGCCAAAGATAAAGGATAACTCAGGCTTGAAAGTGCCCAGGTGGCTGGGCAGAACAGCTCCATGTTCATGATTTTGGAAGGACAGACAATCTGCTTACTCAATTTAATAGCCATGGCTGTGATCGGGACATGAATTGTGTTCTGTGCCCAGAGAAGGATTTGGCAGCAATGCTCTGCAATGGGCTAAAGTGTGTTTCCTCTGGTGAATGACCTGCTTGGCCCCATACCATGGTAGTGGGATCCACCTTTTCCTTTATCTAATGCTTCAAGGCTCAGTTGGGACCAAAACCACTGTTTGAAATTTTGATTTTTTATTGACTATTAAGCTATTTCATAACCAGAAAGGAAATAGAGCCACACTAAATACAGAAATATTTTCAAGTATACTCCTCCATATTCTTATAGTTGAACAGATATTTCTTACAAACATAACTATCATTCTGCACTATGACCTACAGTCTGTCTTGGTTTCTCACTCAAAATGAAAGTCTAGTGTAACTGTAAAAATGCTGACTGTCATTGTGAAAGTGTGGCCAACACAAAACAGCAGAACATAAAGTAAGTGCATCGTTTTCAGTGATGGTGACTGCATTTAAAAAGTTACCCTGCATTGGCTGTGCTCAGGCAGGGTGTGTGGAGGTGTGATGGGACAGGATGGCAAGAATACTGTTGAGATAGTCTTCCTCATAAAGAACATGGGAGCATGTGTATAGGGAGGCGAAGGAAACAGAATCTCACTGGAGTTGTGGTCTGAAGATCAGTGGCCGTGTAGGAATAGATCGGACACAGAAATCCGGACAGCAGCCTTGGTTGCTGCACAGGGAACACCACTCACAATGAGAAACTTTTCTCTTTGGGGGAGCTTCTTAGAGCCGACACAGTCCATGACATCGGCTGTGTGCTTTGGGCAAAGTTTTGAGCACTTTTGCACTGAGCTTTCCAACTTTCTATTTTTAAAGTATATTTATTGAAACCACTAGTTAGAGTCAATGAAAGACTTCCAAGTGTGCACATGCATGAGTGTGTGTGTGTGTGTGTGTGTGTGTGCATGCATGCAGATGTGGTTGAACCAATCAGCAGCAACAGAAATAGTGATATGTGGTTTGCTTTTAAATAGGAAAACACTAAGTGTTCACATAATTTACTAGGCTCCTCAGCCATAGAACCTGTCACTAGGTCTAAATGCTTGTCTATATTCACAAAAGGGAATCTAATATATATAAAATGAAAGATGATTTTATTTGTTTGTTTGTTTTGGCCAAAACTGGGCAAAGAAATTCTCCATCTGTCTTGTTCTCACCCATAATAATGTCACATCCTATAGAAAAGATGAAACAAAAGCCAGAAAAATATGAGTGCATTGACTTGGGGGAGGGGCTCATTCTCTGAAGTTAGGACTGAAGTCTTCTTAGTCACAAGCACCAAGGCCCTTTTCACAACTAGGATGGTTCACCACTAGGACAGTATTCCCTGGAGGAATCCAGAGTTGAAGAAGATAATTTTTGAAAATGGATTCTAACTTCAAGGGCCCCTCTGAAATAGTCCTCAGAGACCCTTGGCTCCTAGTCAAGCCTCATGCACATTGATTTGTGCTATTTCTAAGTCCAAAAAGCACCTACCACCTCCTAAGCCACTCTCCTTGGGGCAAAATCATTGATCCATGATAGGTTATTGCAATCCATGGAAGACAGAGCAGAAATCAGCACATTTACTTAGATGATCAGGTGAGTCTTTGTTGTTCAGCTGTTTTTCTTACCTTCTCTTTAGGAGACCTGGCTGCTAACTTACTAGAAGCATAATAAACACATCCATGCTATAGATCTAATCAATCCCAGAGTCTTTGGTCTGTTTGCTGACTGGTTTGATTGCATTGAATTTCCTTTGCAGGCTGGGAGGGGGAATGGTGGCTGATTGCCCAGAATGGATCCTCACTCCTTGCATGAATGTCGAATGCTTTGTTTATGACAAATCCAGTGAAGATTAGTTTTGTAACTCTTTTGAAAGGCTTTTTGCTTGCTACTTGCCCCCAGATAATAGTGTTTATTACACCAAATCACCAAAATAAGGATCGTTGCCAATGCTTCCCTTCAACAAACAGCTCCTTTGGGACTAGGCTTGCCTTTCTAGGGTAAACAGTGAAAGTCCTGCTTGTCTCATGTTATTAATAAGTTACCATGTAAGAACTTATATTTGATGTATATTTTATATATATTTGATGGATATTCTGATGTCAAAGTTTTTAAACTCAGGAGCAAGCTAATCTCACTGGATTTTCCTAATCTAGTGAGGACTCTGTATTATGGTGACATTTTATTTGTGCTGAAGTGTGATTTTATTTGTATGTTAGTAAATAAAGTTTGCCTGGAGATCAGAGGGCATAGCGAGCCAGGAACAGCAGTCAGGCGGTGGTAGCCCATGCCCTTAATCCTATCACATGGCAGGCAGAGTCTCTGTGTGTTCAAGGACACAGCCAAGCATGGTAAGATGAACCTTTAATCCCAGTACCAACCATAGGGACCTGGAGGTCTGTAGAGACAGGCAGTGATGAGGAAGTCATGTGGTTGTGTTTAGAGTCAATGAGAAGGCAGGAAGAAACTCTCTTTCTGGGGAAGTGACAGTGGCGAGGTGGTAAGATAAGGTAGTCGTGACTCTCTGATCTCTTTGGCTATTTACCTCTATATTTGGCTCTGTGTTTCTTATTTACTAAGAGTGTTTAGAATTTCATCTACACTGTATGGTAGAAAGAGCCCACTGGCCAGCTGATCATGTAGGATTCTATGCAATGCCTCCTCTATTTAGAACTAACTAAATTAGGAAAGAATAAGAACCACAGAACACCAAGGCAGAGGAGGTTCTTGAATAGGACTCTTGAAGAGTGATCTACCTTCCCAAGATACCAACAAGGAAAGTTGCCTTACGAATCAGGTCAACCCTAGGGCACACAATCATTCTAAGAGAGGATAAAACAAAGGTCTACACATCATACTTCTCAGGACACTGATCTCTGCTCTCCTGTCCTTTATATGAGTTCTTTTGGATAGAGGTAAATATCTCCATAAATGACTTGTTAAAAATAAGGGATTCTTGAGAGAAAGCAAACTTGGATGGCTTGTCCTTCTACTTTAGCAATTAATAAAAAATTTTTCTACCTGGGAAATTAATTACCAATGAGAGCTCAGCCAAAGCTGCAATCTGGCACCTCTCTGACTTCTACTGAAATTGTATAATTTCCAGAACTCCAGGATCTGTGCTCAGAGACTGAACTGAACCCAGGACACTGTGCGCCCAAGTCTGCCACTCTGCCGTCTCCTCCTCTTTTGCTGTAGTTAGGACTTTCGACCTTCTCAGTCCCATTGTATTTGAGTATGGATTTGGTTTTGGTTTTGTTTGTAGTGCTTCCTTAAGTTAACTGACTTCCTGTTTCTGGTTCTGCTTTCTTCCACATGTAGTCTGCCCTACAGTCAGATTAGTTTTGTTCTTGATGAGGAACATTTAGAAAGAAACTAGAAGTTTACCTCTACAGCTTGACCAGTTTAGTGCCTGGATTTACAGATTTTCATGATGACCAAGTCCTGAACCCAGTGGATGGAAACAATTCCATGGATGCATCTACTGTTCTAATGGGTTCAAATCATTCCTTACTTAGTGACTCAGGGCTTTACCTCTCTCAGGATTTCCTTCTGCAGAGGATTCTGAGTCTCAGAATGGACAGGCCCTATCTCCTTGGCCCAATCTGCCCACAGCTTTAAAGACAGTTGGCTGAGGTGAATGAAGTCAGAGGAGATGAGCAGCTGAGCAGACAGGAAGCCTCATGCTGGGGTGAGGATAGAGAATTTTAAGACCAGATGCCCTTGTATTTTCAAATCCAAGCAACATAAAACTTATGCAGTGAATAGCACAGGCAAATAAGTCTTTGTGATATCCTCTGATGGAAATGAACCCAGAGATAGTAGTCATGGACCAGAAAGCTATGGGGCCATTCTAACTATCCTTCTCCCCTGAAATTCCATTGGTTTCCCATGTAGGAAGTATTGATAAGAAATAAAGAAATTATGTCTGAAATCAGTCTTAACCTATAACACTTGCCTATAGCTTAGCCATTCTTTGGAAACCTTTGTTGTTATTGTTGTTGTTGTTGTTGTTGTTATCTGTGTGTGCTTAGGTGTTTGTGGGTAAGCATGTGTGCGAATGCCAGAAGTCAACATCAGCTTCCTTACCACTCTCCATGCTAATTTTCAAGACAGGCTCTGTCATTGAACTTAAGTTTCTTGATTAAGTAAGATGAGCAGGCTGTCAAACTTGAGGGATCCTTCTGTGTCTGCCTCCTTAATGCAAAAGTATAGGAAACACTATCTATTTGGGAGAGCCATTGCTATTATTGGTTGTTCAATTCTAAGAACTACAGGTCTCACCTTGATAGACCCTGAAAGTCTATGTGCTTCGACTGACCCTCTCAATTTGGAAGCAGCTATAGGAGGACCTTGAAATGAAAGAATGAGCAAGCGCAGAGCAGTTGCTTCTCAGTGGCAGCCTAGCAGAGTGGCTTTCTGTCCTTGGAAAAAGGATAGAACAAAATCAAAAGGAGCTCGGAGTCTGTCATGGAGTGGATACAGGCAGAGATCCCAAGAGTTGCATTTGGCAAATGGTATCAGGTCATGTGTCCCAGGACATCTTCTACCAGATGTGGCCTAACTAAAGAATCAGTTTTATTTCTCATATATCATATAAAAGACAATATCTCTATATTTATGACTTGTCACAAGAATGCTCCACAGTAAGCCACCCTAAGAGTTAGGAGGTTAAGACAATCATCTGTTACTTGTAAACTATGAGATGACAATGTGGTCCACAGCAGAGCAATCTGGCTTGTGCTCCAGTGGGTATTTCTTTAGATTCCAATTGGGCTTTATCTATCATTGGGTTTAAAGACAAGTACTTCAGCAGGAATGACTGTGATCCTTGAGTCCACTTCCTATGTGACTCTTACCTGCACCTAGTAACTGGCTCAGGGATGTTCTCATGGCACATGTAGAGAAGCAAGGGAGAAAACCAATAAAACTATTAAATAACAAATAAAACACATCAAATATTTAATAAACTTCTGCTTGCATTAGCTTTGTTACTTACTTTGTTAATGGCCAAAGCAATTGATGTGGCCAAATTCAGAGTTTGTGTGCAAGGGCACTCTCAAAATCAGGATACAGGGTGGCCCAACAGTAGACACCAGTGCAGCCATTCTAAATCACCCTAAAAAGCTTTAAGTGACCCATGGTATCATTACCTAGTCCTTGACAGTTTTAGGCTATTGATGACACCCCAGTTTCACCTGTGGGTACTCATGTCTCCTCTGTGTTGAACATGGAAAAACTGGGTTCCTGAAAGAGGCCCTAGTTCTTGCCCCCCATTTTTTCCTGATCCGACTCTAAGTGGTGCTAAATTCTAAAGTTGTCTGTGACCAGTGGGACAGAGACACTGTGGTCGAAGTTCAAATCCAGAGTCTGTTCCTGGTGAACACCAGCTTCCTTCTACACTGTGCCCAAAGGAGAAGATGAGTGTACATGGAAGCCCAGAGGAGGAAGGGATCTTTCGTTGGAGATCAAGTAGAATGGGTAAGAGTGTCTTGTGAGTTCTAGAGACTTCTGACCTTCAACTACTAGTTTCCAGAGATGGATCCGCAAGATCTGCCACCCACTAGCAGTGGTTTTCATTTTAGCATGCCATAGCATTTCAAATTGTGAATTTATGCTTCTTTGAGTGTGATGCATTTATTTTAATCCAAATAAAATATAAAAGCAGAGATGTACCAATGCATCTGGGTCCAGAAAATTAATGTCCAAAGTTGGTTATGTCATCTGAATTAAAGCCTCCTGACTCCCACATCTAAACAGGAAATGCATGGTATTATTCATTGTTATGATGAATGATGCCATTTTTCAACCAATAATGACATGAAGAAGAGATAGCAAAGTCTTCTGAGTTCTGGAAATGTTCAAACAAAAGACAAGCAATTGTATCAGGGAAGGACTAGACCAAATTGTGTTAGGTCTTTTCTGATTCTGAGATTTAGAAATACTGAATCCAATCCCTCAGTTTAATGATGCAGCGACTTGGAGGAGTTAAATAAATTGCCTATAACATGTTGGTCTCAGGGTTTTCCACCCCCTGTGTCAGTTCTCTGCATTATGTCTTAAGGGTTTCTCACACGGTGGATAATTTGTTGTCTTGGATGTTTCATAAGTAGACTAATCACATGACTTGAATCTAAGTGCCACAGAGCAAGAGAATAGGCTCCAGGTTCCCCTCTGTACTCGCTGTTCTCATAAATGTTGATCTAGGGGCCGGGAAACCATTTTTGAATATTTGCCATGAAGTTACCCAGAAACATTAAACTTTAGTTTTTAGATCACTTAAAACAATTGTTTTTCTTTAGTACTTTCTCAATTCCTTTGGAAAAACACCGAGAGAATAGTGATTTAGAAGGGATCAAACATGCTTCATTCCTTCCTCAGATGATGGATTTCTCACATCTAATGAACTTCTTTATATTCCTCAGATTCTTACTACTAACTGTTCCCAGCAAACACCCCAATAAAAGAAGAGAATAAATTCATACATGTAGAGGGCTGGGATACCAATCAGCGATTTTCCAATTCTCTTGAATTTTCTTTTTGAAGTCTTTGTTCTAAGAATAAATGGGAATTTCCCATTCTATTCTTCAATCTACATGTGTTCATTGTAATTTAAAGAAAGGCATACTTCAAACTTTATTTCATTAGCTATAATTGATGCTACAGGAAGACTTCCAGTGCTTATCCCATGACAGTATGGCTGACTAAGCCATACTGACCTTCATTCTCTTAGCATTCACATACATATTCATGATTATAGAAGCATGGTGCTGGACATCACATAGGGATTGGTGCTGATTTCCCAAGTCTATTCCTGCAAACTATAAACACACTATAGGATTTATCCAATATCTCCTGACATTTAATATCCCCAAAGATATTGAAATTGCATTCTGTCCCATTAAGGAATAATATCTTCCACAATGTTCCCTTTCTATATAATATCTTAGGATATTAAGAGCTCACATTTATTTATAAAAGTTATCATCAACTCCATTTTCAAAGGAAAATGTGGAACTACAAAAGAGATAACTCAGCTGCCCAAGGTCATAAGGAGGTTGAATGAGGGCTGGGGTGGGACCTGTGCAGCAGACTGTGAGTTCTGGCTCCTCTCTGTGAGTTCCTTCCCCTTCTTAGCAAATATTTGCTGCTTGAGTTACTATGCCTCCCTCCCCAGGAGCTACTGTGCTAGAAGCAATAACTGTGACTTGTGCATCACAGGACAGCGTACGACTTGTTCTTTGCTTCTCTGGGCAGGGGAAGGACACAAGAGCTCTTAGGCTATTTTTGATTATCTCCTTTCTTTAAGAGTGAGACTTCATCTCTATGATAACCAAAACAAACCAAAGCAAGACAAAGACAGAGATGTGCAGGGAGCTAAGTCCTAGGATTCTGGAACCAGCACAGACAAGGTCAGACAGAGCAGTAGAGGGTGTTGCATTTGTCCTTTGTGTGGAGAGGAGCATCCCCGTGGGTAAGCCTTCTGCAGAGGGATTTCCCCAGATGTCGTGTCTCCTAATTCTTGCTTTTGTCCTGTGCTTCAGCCATCTGTCTCCATTTCTGCCTGCGTTGCCTTCTAACCACTCTTCCTAACCCCCCATCAGATGCTTAGCCATCTTTGCTGGCTATGCCAGCAAGGATAGTCTGCTTGCTCTCTGGGAACAAGAGCAGTACTATTGCTTTGATCCACCCCCTAGAGAGAAATATATTCTTCTCTAACTCTGTCCAGTTAACCCTGGGCATGCCTGGGACTTTACCACCTGCAAACCCAAGCTGATTGGCTTAGCTCTAGTCACAGGACCTTGATCACCCTCTCTTTCATTCAACACCATTAATTCAATCTCTGTCATATGCCAAATCATGGGCCACAGAGCTGGGGATAAAATAGCAGTTAGGATAAATGTAATCTCAGCTCCTTGGGGGAGGGGGATAGCATTAATAACTGGTGAAACACATGACACTAAACCATGTGAGTGCTCTGAAGAAGTTGTGTGTGGTGATGCTATGAAAGCATTTTGCAGGAGTACTTTATGTTTGCTGTTGTAAAATGTAAAGAACTGGTTGTGGAAGGTTGGGGGAAGATGGATGAACGACAAACTGTTTCAGACAAAGGGAAAAGCATGAGAATCAATGGATAACAAGATGCAGGGATCACAAATAGGTAAACTATAAAGCTATGAACTTGTACACTCTTGTGTAGAATCTTCTGGATCCATGTGGCATGGGAAGTGGACAAGTAGAGGAAGAAAGTCTTCAGATCACACGCAATCAGGTTATAATCTGAAAAGTGATATTTCAGCCCAATGTGTGGAAAGTGGATTGATACAAAGAGCAAGAGGAAGCAGAGGAACCAATGCAGCAGCTATTTAGACATGTGTAGGCAAAATGGCTGACTCTACATCATTGATAGTGGTGATAGGGAGAAAATACATTGATTTCACAGAGATTGGGAAATGAGTTCAATAGTGGTTGATGATGGAGTGGTGCAGAGGGATAAAGATCAGTTTCTGTTTACATAGTTGGCTTAACTCCAAGACATTTAATGGCACAGGGAATAGCAGCTCTGGTTATGAAAATAACTTACAAACCATTTTAAAATGTAAGCACTTTTGAGTCTGAAATGAAAGTGTCTAATATGTGCTTATGTATGTATGTATGTATTATGAATATATGTATGTATGTATGTATGTATGTATGTATGTATGTTTTAGAAAAGGCTGAATCAGAGACATAATTTTGAAGGACATTGGACAGAGATGATCATTAAGACCATAAACAAGATTACCAGGGTAAGAATGGGAAGGAGGGAAGAGAGTCTAGGATCGAATCTTAAGGAATTGACTCTGGAGGATGGAACTTACATATTTAATAATTCCAGAAACATTTTCAAAGGCAACAACAAGGAGGTGAGGAAGTTCCTGGTGATTCCAGAGATCTCAATGCTGTGGAGAACAAGAGGAAAAGCTGATGATGAGGAAGAAGTTACCCGTGAAAGGAACCTTCAAACGGCCAAATAACTTAGCTAAGAAAAAAGCCTCCTTGGGGGAGCTGTGTGGACATGTGCCAGGACAGAGTGGACGTCTGGAGAGAACGGAAGAAATCCAGCAAGTGTGGTAAGTATTTCTGAGGACAGATGGACACAGGTGGGAGCTGGAGGACATATGGAGCATGTTCTACCTTGGCTTTGTGTCACATTCTCATCCTCACCTTGGTTCCCACAATTCTTTGCCTTGTCAGCCTATACTCATCTCAGGTATGTGTGTATATGTATGCAAGTATGTATGTGGGTGTGCATGTTTGTGTGAGCATACATGAATGCATTAAAATGAGTGTATGTGTTCATGTATGTATGTATAAGTGGGCATGAGTGTACACATGTGCATATATACATATGTGTATATGTATATGTATGCACAAGCATGTGTAAAAGTATGTATGTGTATGCATGTGTGTAATTCTGTGTATCACTGTGGGTATCTTCATGTGGAAGCTGTGTCTGTATAAATATTTGTGTGCTTCCAAGTCCATACAAGTGTTGTGTATGGGAGTGCATACAAATTTGTTCGTGTGGAAATGTGCATGCATGTTTATATGTATGTGACTTTTTGCATGTATGTGCTACTATGTCTGTATGTTTGTGTGAAAGTGTGTACATGTGCGTATGTGTATATCTCTGTGTAAAAATATATGTACCTGTACAAGTGTTTAATGCATGTGTGTGCAAGTGTGTGCATGTTTGTGTGAGTGTTCATGTGCCTATTTGTACTTTACATGTTAATGGAAGACTATACATATGTGTATAGTTGTATGTTAGAATACATGTGTGAATCTGTGTATATTTGTGACTATGCCAGTGTTTGTGCATGTGTGTTACATGAGAGTGGCTATGTTTCTGTATCATGTATATTTATTTGTATTTGCGTGAGTATATACATGATTTTTATGTGTGCATGTTTCGAGACAGGGTTTCTCTGCATAGCTTTGCGCCTTTCCTGGAGCTCACTTGGTAGCCCAAGCTGGCCTCGAACTCACAGAGATCCGCCTGGCTCTGCTTCCCGAGTGCTGGGATTAAAGGCGTGCGCCACCACCGCCCGGCTGTAGCATGAATCTTAAAAGGTTTTATATCTTATTAATAAAAACAAACCTGGAGCCAGGTATTGGGGTGAACTGGAAGATCAGAGAAGCAGAACAAACCACAGCTTCCTTACCTTGTCAATTCCTCAGCTGATCCTCTTTCCTCAGACTGGAAGCCTCTAAGTCCTCATCCAAATGGGTCTCAGCTGAACTGCTTCTTGAAATCCTAAAAGCTTAACCAGCTCTTGTTCCTGGTCCTCATGCCTTATATACCTTTCTGCTTCCTGCCATTACTTCCTGGCATTAAAAGCGTGTGTCACCATGCCTGACTGTTTCCAGTGTGGCTTTGAACTCACAAAGATCCAGGTTGATCTCTGCCTCTGGAATGCTAGGATGAAAGGCGTATGTGCCACCATTTTATGGCCTCTATATCTAGTGGCTATTGGTGAAATTATTAGGGCCACTTTACGTAGTTAAAAGGAGGTTTATTAGTGGCATAACTTACAAATGAAGGGATAGGTGGGTTGCAGGGTCTGGGAAAGGTGTGTCGCAGTACGGTGGTGTTCTCTGGAGAACTCTGCTTAGTCAACCTCCACCATCCAGGGTCCAGGAACAGAGAGAGCATGGCACATCTGGAGCTCAGGTCTTCAGGGCCCTCTCTTAGCCCCGCCTTGTAGGCATGACAGTTACTGAAGCCTCAATGGGGGTTGGAACTTCCAGATCAAAGCTGGAATGGTTACCCACTACAAGTAGCTGTTCTGTTCTCTGACCCCAGATAAGTTTATTAGGGTGCACAATATTTTGGGGAACATAATATCACCACACATGTTTGTGTCTGGATTTATACATTTGCATTTTTGTATGCAAATTTATGCATTTGTGTTTGTAAATGTTCCTGAGTATGTGAATATATATGTGTGAATGTGTATACATTTCTGTATATTTAGGGTATGCATTGCAGTACATATATATATGTGTGTATATATATATGTTTCTGGGTATGTATGTGCGGCAATGTGTAAGTGTGTATGCATATGTATTTATTTGTATAAACATATGTATATGTGTTCAACTTTTTGTGTATATATGTGCATATGTGTATGAGTGTGTATATGCATGTTATTATTTCATGTGTGTTGATATGTTAGTGAATTGTGTATGTGGTGGTAATTGTGTGTATACATGTAAGTGTGTGAATGTATATGCATGTGAGAATGTTTGTGTGTGCTCACATGTATGCACATCTGTATGAGTGTAAGTACATGTAAGAGTGAGTGTGTGCCTTCAATTTTAGGTATTCATGTTTGTGAAAGTGCTTGTATGTGAATGTGTTTGCATGTGTGTGTGTTATATATTATGTATGAACTTGTGTGTATGTATATACATATTTATTATTGCTTGTGTTTGTATGAGTGTTCACAAATATATAAAGTGTTCATATGTGTATGTTTGTATTTTCACATGTGTCTGAGTGTGTGTTTCTTTATGTGTGTGTGTGTGTATGTTAGTGTGTGAGCATATATGCATGTTTAAATGTGTGTGAATGTATATATGTGTATGTAGGGAGGCAGATGTCTGTGTATGCATGTGTGTGTGTGTGTGTGTGTGTGTGTGTGTGTTTGTATTTGAGTGTGTATGTCTTAGTTACTTTTCTATTCTGTGACAAAACACCATGACCAAAGAAACATAGAAGAAAGTTCACTTGGGGCTTATGGTTTCAGAGGGTTGAATTCCATGACTGTCATGATGGGAACCATGGCAGAAGGTAGGCGGGCTTGGCACTAGAATGGTGGATGAGATCTTACTCTTTGATCTACAGCACAAGGCATAAGTGGCCTGGGCTTTAGAAGGTCTAAATCACTCCCAAAGACCACGCCTCCTGATCCTTCTAAACAGTTCCACCGCCTGGGGACCAAGCAGTCCAACACAGGAGCCTGTGGAGGCTATTGACATGCAAACCACCACAGTCCTGAGGATGACTCTTTGTCAGGTGATTGCCTGCTGTGTCCCTTCCCTCAGACCATCTGTTTACATTCTTTCCCTCCACATGTGGGTGTAGAAATGCCAACAGATCTACCAGACAATAGAGTTGTCCTTAACCTGATTCTCTTTAGTCACAGAAATGAGTGGAGTCATTCCTGGGATTAGAAAGATTAGAAATTTGGTTTCATTAATCAAAAACAATCATGAGCATGGCTTAAATGAAGGGAAGGCACCCAGAGATAAGGTGATCCCAAATCCTAGCCCTTGGTTTTTTTCTTATGATTGAGTTTAAACACCATCATCATTCCACAAGTAGAACACATTTCTATAGTACTGACATAAATAGAAGATAGCATTCTGAATGATTATATCTAGTACCATTCATTTACACAAAAGCTTCATAATTTCATTTTTTATAGATGAATAATCAATATTCCATTGTATAAATGTACCATACTTTCATTATCCACCTATCAGCTGATGGGCATCTAAGCTGTTTCCATCTTCTGGAAATTGTGAATAGAACAGTGATGAACATGGATGAGCTAGTATCTCTGTAATAGGATGTAGTCTTTTGGGTATATGCCTAGGAGTGGTTTACCTGGATCACAGGGAAGATCTATTTCTAGCTTTTTTGAAGAACTACCACACTGACTTCCATATGCATCAGTTTGCAACCTTACCAACAATGAACTAAGTGTTCCCATTTCTCCACATTCAGAGCAGCATTTATTGTAATATGTTTTGTAGATCTTAGCCACTATGACTAAGGTAAGATGAAATCTCAAAGTAGTTAAATTTGCATTTCTCAATGGCTAAAATATTAACATTTAAAAACATTTCTTAGCCATTTGTACTTCTTCTTTTGAGAACCCCATTTAATTACATGCCCCAATTTTTAATTGGAATGCTTGTTTTCTTAATATCTAGGTTTTTTTATTGTTTGTATATTCCAGAACCAACCCTCTGTCAGATGTATATCCAGCAAATATTTTCCCATTCTGCATGCTGCACCCTCATTTGAATAACAGCATCCTTACCTGAACTTCTGTTCTTTTTAGTTTTGTAAGGTCCCATGTATCAGCTGTTGGTTGTAATGTCTGTATTACCATGATGTCTTTCCCTATGCCTGTGAGTTGAAACATAATCATTCTGGGTGAAGTAACTGAGATCCAGGAATACAGATTCTACATATTTTCTTCCATATGTGGATGCCACATTTGGATCTTTAGATATGTGTTTAGAGTACCCACATATGGAACCCAGGAGACTAGTAAAGAGTGATGGGAGAGATTTTAAGTAAGGGGGAATAGAACACAGGTGGTCTAAAGGACAGAAAGGGAGAATGGACCAGGAAGGGTTAAGTGAGATGGGCTGGAGGAGAAAATGTGGGGATGGACACTAAAGATCTCTGAAAGTGTATATGGAAACCTACTGCTGCAGAAGCTCCCTGTACAGATGAAATTAAATGAAGCTACTTTTTAACAGGCAGACAGTGTTTGCCCTGATACCATAGGCAGTCAGACATAAAGTCTAGGTATGGGTTACCTCTTTTTTAGTTGTTCAGTAGACACCTCGACTATTATAGGGTTTGCCATTCCTTTTGGTTACTCCGTAGAACTTGATGGTAAACCCTATTTCCAAAGAAACCATGTATCTGACTCACAGCTTGATAGAGGGAATGAGGCTTAGGAGAAAGAGCAATGAGCTCAGACAATAGAAGTTGACTCCAGCTGCATGCTCCAGCTGCATGTAACCTCTTACTAGTCATATGAGCCTGTGAAACCCAGCTCACCTCTCAGAACTTTGGTGTGCAACTGGTAAGTTGGAAATTGCTGTCCACTGAGTGCTGAGTACTGGTCAGACTTTTCACATCCATTATCTCTCTAAGCTTTATGTCATAAAAATCCCATGGATGGTGGCCATTAGCGTTCCTATTTTGCAGTTGAGAAAATGGTTCTGTTTGAAGTAAATAGCTGGTACATTTCTCCAGAAAAAACCTTCTACCTGTTTGGGGGCTGGCCTCTTTAGAACCTGCCAGCCCAGCCTCTTCCTGGGGCTCTCTGATTGCATTTTTAGTCCCCAAACCTTCCTACACTGGCCATCTCCTTTATTTTGGACAACAGATAATCAAAGCTTAGTGAATATAGAAAGGAGAGAGGGAACATTGTTAGCACATTTAGAAGTTGGCATGGTGATGGTAATTTTATGAGGCTAATAGCAAATATGGTCATTAAACAGTCCTGGACAAGCAAGTGACCAGTGTAAACAATATCTTGGCAGGGAAAACCACCATGTGATCACTGTCCTGGTGTTGGGGGCTATCACACTAGGGAAAAGCACCATGTGACCACATGTCACAGCATCCTTAGAGAAGACTGGTTTATCTTCAATGTATGTTCTTCAGTGGTTTTCTTCCTGAGGCCTTGGATTAGAGTGGTTCCTGCTGGTGATGGTATGAGGGTCTCCTGGAACAAGACCATACTCCAGGCCGGCAGCTGGTTTAGGGTTTTCCTCACTTCCAGGCTGCTGCCAATCTCCATTCATTTCTTACTTTTCTGCAGAGTTCCTGAGTCCTCATCAGCTCCTTCAAATCTAACTGCTGGAAGAAGCACATTTTACCTTTTCTCAGGTTACTTGCTTGTACAAATGCCACCTGGCAGCATATCTCAGCTCAAACCCTAGGGCGGTTTTAAAAGATTTCTCAGTAAGATCAGAATTTGTGCCTCATTTGTGTTTGTACCCTCACATTGACAGCAATGACTTGTTTTGAAAAGATAAATTGAATCTGGCAGGGCTTCCCAACTAATGACTAAGGCGGTCAGAGTGTACCTCAATGCCAAATGAAATTTTAACCTCTAAAAAAATACAAATTTATCTCTAAATAACAAGAGAAAGAACCTACCAACAAATAGTAAGAAATAGTGCTATGTTTTTCTTCTCTAGAACAACCTTCTAGACATTTATAAATTAATAGGAATGAAAAATCAAAGATGATAGCAGCATTGGAAAGCAAGTGTTCCTCAGAACGTCCCTGTGTGTTAGTATCCAGAGGTCTTCAGAACAGGAAAGTGCTGTGGTTTCTCTCTAACACATTTATAGTTTGCTTGAAGGTGGCTTTCCTTGTTTTGTTGGTTCTCTGCTTAATTTTAGTATATACTTGACATTGATCTTTGTTTAGTTGTCGTGTTCTCTTCCCTTCTCATTCCTTCTGTCCTTCTCTCTGCTCTTTCCCTCCCTCCACACTTCCTTCCTTCATATCATGACGAATCTTATTTTAAATTAGTTCTGCTCTTCAGCAAAGATCTTAAAAGCCCAAAGATTGATTCTGCTAAAGTTTTCATTGCATAAAGTGTATCAATGCATGTGTTTGATGCTATTTTTCTGGTGTTTTCCATCACTATTCCATCTGACTCTGCCTTTTATCAGAGGTACACAGAAGTGTTGATGTACTGAGTGACCTTCAGTTTGTATTCTGTGATATACTGACACAACTCCTTTTGATACTCTTTTCATTATTTTTATTTTTTTTTGAGATTATAATATAATTACATATTTTCCCTCTCTCCTTCCTCCAAACCTTTCATGTACTTCACCTCTTGTTCTTCTGATTCATGGAGCCTTTTTCTGTTTCATTGTTGTTGCATATATGTTTATGTGTATTTCCACATACATGAACATAACCTACTCAATCTGTAAAATGTTACTTGCATGAATAGACAGGTCACTGTGAATGGGGAAAGGCTCATGAAGCCTCAACTCCATATAAAGAATTGCAGATAATTAAAGATTGCTGAGAGTAGAAGAAATTGTGTTCATCAGGAAAGAGCACACTAGTTGGTTATCTAACATTCTTTTTTAAGATGTATTTTTATTATTATGTAATAAGTAATAAGATGATAAATAAATAAATAATAGAGGAGTGTGTCGTATGAATACATGCCATGTGTGGGCTGGTGCTTAAGTAGGTCAGAAGAAGGAATTGGATCCTCTGGAGCTAAGAGTTATTGGATCATGAGCCACCTGATGTGGGTGCTGGAAACTGAATTGAGTTCTCTGGAATAGTGGCAAGTACTCCAATGAGCATCTCTCCTGTTCTCCTGTCCCAATAAATGTTATTCTTGTTTTTCAGAATAAGTTTCTTTCTCTCCATCTTTATGTTCTTTTTTTCTACTTTTAATAAGAAATTTTTTACTCATTTTACATACCAACCACAGATTCCCCTCTCTTCCCTCCTCCCCTCCTCCCCTAACCTCCCCTCCTTAACCCACCTTTCATTCCCTCCTCTGAAAAGGTAGTGTTTCCCATGGGGAGTCAGCAGAGCCTGGTACATTCAGTTGAGGCAGGACCAAGGCCCTTTCCCTGCATCAAGACTGAGCAAGGCATCCCACCATGGGTAATGGGCTCCAAAAAGCCAGCTCATGCACCAGGGATAGATCCTGATCCCATGGCCAAGAACCCCTAAAACAGACAAAGCTACACAATTGTCTCACTTATGCAGAGGGCCTAGAAGAATTATCTGATAGGCTATCCCACACTCAACTATAGAACTATCTGACAAGGTATCCTATAGTTCTCAACTGTAGAACTGACAGGTCCTCTCACACTCCTTAATTGTATTATTTTTCCTGTATAGTTTTCCTTCCTCTTAAAACATTCCCATTAAACCTATGGTCACAGACTTAATATGGTAGCCTGAGTATCAAGGAAAGAAGTTGTAGAGAATTGACAATCAGTTAAAATTACTCATATCGTAGGACTAGGAAATAAACTTTGGTTAAAAGCTATTCTGAACCATGGTTCTCATGGTCTCACCTCATCTATCTTGCTGTCTTTACAGGGTATTTCCCTGTAGACACACTTGAAGTTTATCCTCCAACAAGACAAATGTGTCAAGCGGAAAATTCCCCATGTGCTAGCACCAAATGTACCAACTCTGAATAAAGATATTAGGACTTCCTCCTGTAAGCTGTGCATTGTGTCTTTCCTACTCTTTTGTCCTATCTGAGTAAGAGGCCATGTGCTTTCAGTTCAGGAAATCTGGAATCTGGCAGGAAGTCATTGGCAGTCCCTTACAAGCCACCCCAGTGCATTTAGAATTGGGATCCTATGTATCACCATAACTCAAAGAAGATAACTTCAAAGAATCCTGTCCCCAATCTTGTCTAGCTCAGCTGTGCCATTATGATTTCAATCTGAGTACTGCCTTTGGAGGTGCATCCTTGATCTCCCCACCTTAGATAGTTCTATAGGGGCTTGCTATCATTTTACTCTGTTTCAGTGTTCAGTTTTTCCATTTCCGGTACTTCTTAATTTTTTATCATTGTTACCTCCCCACCTCCACCCCCCCCCAAAAAAAGAGAAGAAAACAATGATTTCTCAAGAGCAGGGGCATTTTCTACACTGCTTGCTGTCTAGTCTCTAGTACTGGGTCAGTTAGCTCATTCTGTGTCACAGACAACCTCTGAATCTTTTTGGCCTAAAACAACAATCCTCTTATTTATTTGCCCAGGGTTCTGTGGGTTAGCATGTTTGAGAGGCTCTGTGGGGACAATTATCTCTGCTCAGTGTGGCATCTTGACTGGGTTAACACATACATTTGTAGGTAGGGAACACTTACTGGCTCTGGTCACATATTCACTACAGCAAGGGTCGTGTGGGGGTAACTGTGTGCTCACATGTCATTTTTCATCTGGTGGTATAGCTAACCCCCAAGAGGTTGCAAGGTTCCTAAGGGCAACAAGGAAGGGTAACAAACACCTTTCAAGATTTTGTCAATCTTGCTAAGATTCTCATGAGCAAATCAGTTTAGGAAAACCAGGCCACATGATCAAGCCCAAATTAAAGGGATTGAAAAATACTTTCGTGATGAGATAAGCTTTAAAATCCTTTCACAAAGGAGCTACAGGGAAGGAAGTAAATGGAAATAAATTTATATTTTTATACTAAGTGTACAGTGTATACAACCAGTGTGTAGTAGGCACTTAGCAAATACTTGTTGAATGAATGAATGAATGAACAAATTAATAAAAAAGATGCCTAGGTAGCATTTCAGGTCCTTCTCACTGAAAATCATGTTTTTTTTGGTTCATAATTTCTGCCCTGTACAAAATCTGACAAGACTTAATCTAAGAGTTTATCATCTGGGGTCATGCTTGGGCTGTGACAGCTGTATGCTCATGCCAGGAATACACTTCAATCCAACCACTGCACACTTCCATCAAAAATCCTAAGCGGTCACACAAGATCCCATTTACCACATCAGAGGCATAAGCACATTTATCTGGCAAACAAATGGCAGTGAATTAAAAAAATATTTACTATTGGGCTGAATTTTTCATGTATGTGGTATATAATGTGAAAACTGTCTGTCTATCCATATATCCATGTCTCATTATCTGCCATCTGTCTGTCTGTGTGTCTTCCATCCAGCCATCTGTCTGCAATAGATATTCAAGAGAGAAGAATTGCTACTAAGTTATAGCAACTCTATGTTGTCAATCATTTTTTTTTCCATTTGTCAGATGAAGACTCTAGATATATCAGGTTGGATCTGACAACATGTATTATTCTATGCCCTACATGATAGGGCACATTTAGATAAGCAAAGTCATAAGGCTTTCACTTGTTGTGATGGCTATTCCTGGTTGTCAATGTGACTACATTTGGAATTAACTAAAATCCAAGCTGCTGTGTACATGTGTAAGGGGATTTTTCTTAATTAAATTATTTGAAGTAGGAAGATCCACCTTGAATCTGTGCCACACCTTCTGGTGGCAGACTATATACAGGACATGGAAGAAGGAAGCTCTTGCCTTTTGCCTACTTGTCCTTCTCTCACTGGAAAGCCCACTCCTTTACTGGCATTAGACCCTACTTTTTGGGAGTCCAGCATATACTGAAGACCAGCTTAGAGAACTACTGGATTCTTGAACTTTCTTTTGCCCGACAGCCATTATTGGAATAGCTGAACAACAACCTGAAAGGCATTCTAATAAATCCCCTTTATACATAGTGATTCTATCTGTTTTGTTTCTTTAAAGAACCCTGACTAATACACTTGGTATTTCAAAACATTCTTCTGTCTCCATATTCTAATCTCATTGATGTGTGTAGCAAGTCTTTATCTGTCCCACCAGCCAGCTCCCAAATCGTGTGAAGACTTTTATTAATTATGAAAACTCTGCCAATAGCATAGGCTTATTTCTAACTAGCTCTTATAACTTAAATTAACCAGTTTCTATTAATTTATGTGCTGCCATGTAGCTCATGGCTTGTTGCCTCATCTCCTTCATGTCATGTTTCCTCTGCATCTCACCAGGACTCTGCCGCCTTCTTCCCAGAGTTCTTTCTGCCCTGAAAAATCCTGTCTAGCTATCACCATTTAGCTTTTTTATTAAACCAATCACAGTGACATATCTTCACATAGTGTAAAGAAATATTCCACAACAATGTGTGTGTGTGTGTGGTGTCCTCTCCAACAATATTTACTACTTAATTTAATCCCAAAGATTAATTTTCATTTGTAAGTTTAGAGTCACTCCCACCATTTTCTCTGTGAGATTAAGAGGCAGCATAGACATACACTGTCAATAAAGCTGTGTTGGAGGATGTGGTATAAATTTGCAGTTACATAGGCTAATGATATTGGACTTCTAGCATCAACTTCCAATGGATCCCAAACCATACTGCTCAAGCACAGTCCTCTTTCCATGCGGCTCTATTCCAAAAGTTATTGACAGAAAGGAACAAATAGGATTCTTTCTCCCAAAACAGAGAAGAGATAAAGCTAAATCAAGAAATCTCTGTTCCTTATTCATAATCTTGTCTCATTTTTAGAGAGGGGAGTGAGAACAGAAAGAAAAAAGCCAAGGAGGTTTCCTCATCTCGACATTCTAAACCCATGTCTACTCAGTATCACTTTGAAAGATCCGCGTGTCTCATCCCCGTAGACATGCACGCGAGCCTGAGCAGGCATAGGTGCCCGGACTCCCATGCTGGGCTGACGGTCGGGTCCTTGGCTCGCGGCTTTCTTGCCCTGCACTGTCCAGTTTGCTGTTTCAGAGAGCACTTGGCTCGCCGCCTGCTGTGCTTCAGTACAGAATGAAGACAAGGCCTCTTTAGTTTCCTCACATAACTTTTTTGGCTTCAGCCACCAAGTATTCCAGTTGTTCATTGAATTAGGGACATCATCTCTGGTCCTTAGCTAAATTGATCAATCAATCCAGGATTCATTGAGAGGCTCCTCCGGAGCAGAAGTGGATGCCTACTGTCAGTGCTTCTATATGATATATTGAGGGGAACAAGAAAGTATGCACACCCCATTTCACTCACTAAATTGTCCAGTGTATGAGAAAATGTGACATCACAAACACAGCTAGGGTTTAATAATCTAAAGAGGCATCAAAATAATATAGCATTTGATGGCCATTGCTCTTATTATAAATACACAGACTCTCTCTCTCTCTCTCTCTCTCTCTCTCTCTCTCTCTCTCTCTCTCTCTCTCTCACACACACACACACACACACACACACACACACACGTACACAATTCTTTAACAGTTGGAAATTTTTCATATGTTCTTTTTAATCTTTGGACATAAATTCATATTCTATTTCCCACATAGAACTTTATCCTATCATTAATTTTATGTATGAGACTATTTCCTAGAAATCCCCACTATGTTTCTCTGCATCAAAATGGGACGTAAAACTTGGCCTTTAACTTCTCACTGTCTGTGAGAATTATCTCTAAATATTAGCTTTTTGGTTATTATTACTAAATAATTACCTTATATATTAGTCAAAACAAGAAATATATTTAAAACATAATTTAAAGTAACTAAAAATAAAAATATATGGTAGATGGATTTTTGTGTTCCAAACAATATCAGTTCAGAATTTAACATCAGTACTACTTTTGCTCATTTTCTTTTTTAAATGCTAATAATAGATCATAGTCAACATTTGTTGCAAATTCTACAAACAAATTCATTTGTTGCCTCCAAATTCTACATACAGAATATTATATCAGTGATTTATAATATAAATTATTGTTAACGATTTTTTTATTGACAGCTTAGACTGGGATACCATTCTTATTGAAAACACACTAAACCCTCTCTGTCTTGTAAAAGCATTGATTCCCGAGTCAGTGTCACCCACTTGTTCACGACCAGCACTGGGATTTGAAACATGTACATTTGTTTGGGGCCCTGTGGCATTCTCCACACTCAAGCAATGCATCTGGGTAAGAATTAGAAAGTGAATGATGTGCTTTCCTTTTGTGATGTTGGAGAAGCAAACATCCCACCAGAGTCTCAAAGACCTGAAACTGACTCCAATAAAGCTATGCTTGCCTAATCAGCATACTCCTGAAACAAAAACTTGAGAATGTGAAGTCTTTGTTTTGGTCCATAGCCTAAATAGTCCCATGATGCTGTTCTGACCTCACTGAACAACAGAATTTGAAGACCACTCTCTGCTGACTCTCCTGAACCATGTAAGCAGAGTCAAGAATGCAACAATGTTCTGCCCTCTGGAAAGTCTATGCCTGTGGTGGTATTCTAATTGTACTGAAATGTGATTTTAATTGTATGTTAATAAATAAAGTTGCCTGGGGGTCAGAGCTATTAGAGCCATAGACAGAGCGTGGTGGTGGTGGTGGTGGTGGTGGTGGCACACGCCTTTAATCCCATAGATCTCTGTGTGTTCAGGGATACAGCCAGCATCGGAGACATATGCCTTTAAGACCTACATACAGACAGTGACGGGGCAGTCACGTGTTTGGGTTTACAACCAATGAGAAGGCAGAACAAAATACTATGAAAAGACAGACACACAGGAAATAGCTCTTTTTCAGGAAGCTAGGACCACCGCAGGAGGAAGGGTGAGATTTTAGCTCTGAGCTCTGAGCTCTCGGCTTTCTCTTTTACATTGGTTCTGTGTTTCTTATTTAATAAGATGGTTGCTTACATCTACATATGCCAACTGGACACTGCTATCTAAATGCTGTGGTCTCTCCAAGTCTTTATTCCAATCTTGAAATTTTTAGACAAAATAGAGCTTGAACAATGGTTATGTCTTTGAGATACTTTTACAGACAAGAATACTATAGCCAACAAGCAATATAATTCACTCAGGGCTGTGGTGATACATTGTGTATCCCAATAAAACTTATCTGGGGATCAGAGGACAAAGCCAGCCACTAAATTAGACACAGAGGTCAGACAGTGGTGGCACACACCTTTAATCCTGTCACTTGGGAGGCAGAGATCTGTCTGGATCTCTGTGAGTTCAAGGCCACACTGGGCTACCTGAGAGAAGAAGAACCAGGCAGTGGTGACACATGCCTTTAATCCCTGGAAGTAATGTGGTGGGACATAGAAAGGTATATAAGGGATGAGAAACAGGAACTCTTGCTCTTGAAGCTAAGGATTTTGTAGAGGTAAGAACATAGCTGTGACTTGGTCTGTTTCTCTGATCTTTTAGCTTTCACCCCAATATCTGGCTCTGCTTTTTTTTTTTTAATAAGACCATTTAGCAATTTGTGTTACACAAGGCAGCAAAGCTGGTTACTAGAAGAACTGAACCTTGAACTTGTGTCTTCTGCTTACAGAGTTGGGCAGAGGCTCCAAACTGGTGTTTTCTGGAACCCTGCAATGTTTGAGTTTGAAGGAATTTTTGTACTGTTTGTTTGGGCCTGAAACACGTGAAGGAATTCCCCACTGCAATGTGCTCAAGGAGTGAGTATCTAGTCCCTGTAGGAATGCTGCCTTTTCTACATGTTGTTTAAATTCCTTTTCTAAAAATTTTAAGCTGCTTTTTCTACATTGACCAGATTTC
Organism: Peromyscus leucopus; assembly: GCF_004664715.2. Classification (NCBI taxonomy): domain Eukaryota; kingdom Metazoa; phylum Chordata; class Mammalia; order Rodentia; family Cricetidae; genus Peromyscus; species Peromyscus leucopus. Next base: position 32,608,310 of record NC_051063.1, read on the forward strand.
AATCTGTTAAGTGTAACCATCTATTTCCAATTTGTCTTCCAAATGCTTCAGAAGAAATCTAATTCTTCTGTGGGACCACCTTCAATTGTTGGGAAACATTGATCACAATTGTACCTGATGTTTCTCAGCCCTCTTGTATGTGGAGAAACCTGGCAGAACCATAGCACTCTGTGTGCCATGGGTCATGAAAATCCTTGACCATCTAGAAGACTCTCCAGTATTATTTATAGAGACCTATCTGTCACATTAGATCACTTGCATCTATCATCCAAGATGAAATACCCATCTCCCTTTGAGTCCGTTTTCTCTGTACATACCCAACATCAGCCTATCTTATGCCTAAGTTTTGTATTTATTTTGACAAATTAATTTTCTGTACTTAAATGCAGAAGAAATTGATTATGTCATTCAAAGTACATGAATGGACAGAAGTCTTGTAGCAAGGACTGGTTTTACTGGTGACAGCACTTTCCCTGGTCAACACACAGATGGCTTTGATGCTCTTCAATTGACATTTCACTAGATTTCAAAGCATTCTACTAGTCCTAACCTGGTTTTGCCATTCCATATAGCATCCATACACCTGCCCACTCAGGAATGTATTAGCTAACAGAAGACTGCTAGAGAGCATCAATCAGATGAAGATAGTATGATAAACACCCAGAAACAAGTCACAGATAAACTTTCTAAAACTCAGAGTCTAAAAATGAAAGCCCAGTTACAGTCAGGAATAGACAACGGCAGGTTCTCCCCATGCCAAGGGTCTCCCTTAACTCTTACAGCATGGAGAAGCAGAGTAGAAAATATACTTCCTAGGGTCACCTGGATCACCAGAATGTCAGGAAAGGCAGCCCAGCATCATGTACTCATTTCTTCTGAAGTCCTCAGCCAGGGAAAGGGGGAGAACAAGGATAAGAGAGGGACCAAGGGGAGGGAATATGAACACGTACATGATAGGCATCTATGGAACTTTCATAATGAAAACTCATTTTACTATTACTCCATGCTAGAAAGAAAAGTGACTCTTCCTTAGAAGAAGAAAAGTAAGGATGTAGAGACGTCACTGGGCCTACGTGTGGGTGTTAGAGAAATAAATCTATCTGTGAAGAGACTATTTATGGCATTCTACTCAGTGATAAAAACTAATTGACTTTATCTGAGCAAATGAGACACATATGTCTACTCCACACACATGTCCATTCTTCACACGTCTACTCCACACACATTCCACTCCTCATACATGTCTATGTCATACACATGTCTACTCTAGCCTTTTGTTGAATTCATACTGGAGATTCTAGGCAAGGAAATTAGGCAATGAAAGTTAATTATTCATTTTGGAATGGAAGAAGTTGAGCTAACTCTATTTACAGATGATATGAACTTATGTATAGGAAATGCAAGAAAAGCATAAAAGGAATGAACAACTAATAAGCAAATTCAGCAACTTCACAGCATCCAAGTCAGTGAATGAAATAAACTGTTTTGTATATGTTAGCAATGAAAATCACAACATGAAATTAAGCAACCAATTCAAACTGCATTAGAATAAAAATAAATAAATAATTTAATAATACACTTAATAACATAAATGTTAGACTTAAACAATAACAATTAAACCATTGTTAAAATAAATTGAAGACAATCTATGTAAGTGGGAAGATATCCTATGTTCATGAATAATATCAATACTGCAAATCTTTTAGATGACTGTAATCCACAAATTGATTTGCAAATTCAACATAATACCTATAAAATTCTGGAAGATGTTTTAACAGAAATTGACAAGCTGAACCTAAAATTTATATTGAAATGTAGGTATCCAGAATGATAAAACAATCTTTAAAAATAACAAAGTGCCAAGATTTATATGATCTACTTTAAAAATCCTTTTTAAAGTTATTACTATGATTCTGGCTTATGAGTAACACATTGATTGTGGCCATAAACATGTTTGTGTATATACATACATACATACATACATATGTATGTATATATATGTATATATAAAATTTGTGTTTCATTGTTTTTAGATACATACACTGAAATAATTAAACGTAAAAGAACACAGGCCTTCACCTCATATAATACTAAACAAAAATTACATCAAAATGCTTCAGAAAGTGGAGTTAAAATTTACTGAGCTGTAGCTGAAAATTTTCCTGTGTCCCACCTGGTCTGCAGCCACTCAGACCCAAGTAAATACACAGAGGCTTACATTAATTATAGCTCCTTGGCCATTCACTCAGGCTACTACTGACTAGCTCTTACACTTAAACTCAGCCCATTTCTGTTAATCTGTATATCATCATGTGTTCTGTCACTTTACCTGTGTGCCTTTACATGCTGCTTCCTGGATAGCAGGCTGGCATCTCCTGACTCAACCTTTGTCTTCCCAGAATTCTCCTTGTCTATTTATTCTACCTATAATTCCTGCCTGGCTACTGGCATTTTATTTATCAATGCTGATTTACCAACCAGAGCAATACATATTCACAGTGTACAGAACATCCCACAGCACTGAACATTATTGTAATTAGGAAAATGAAAATCTAAACTATGAACTCTCAAATTTTACCTGCTAGAATATCTACATCAAAAGGACAGATAAATGTCTGTAAGAATGTGGAGAGATGGAATCCTGTAGGTGGAAATTTAAATGATGTAGCCATTTTGGAAAGCCTTTGTTGACTTAACAATTCTATTCTAGAGAAATAAAAATCACTGTCTACACTAAAATTTCTACATTATGTATTTATAATAAAATTATTCACATTAATCTAAACTGTAAAATTACATAAATTGCTGATTAGATTTTTTGAAAATTCTGTTCTTTTTTTGAAATTTCTTTTGAAAAAAATTCATAAAATACATTCTAATCATGGTTCCCCCTTCCCCCAACTCCTCCCAGATCCTTCCTACCTCCTTACCTACCTAATCTCATACCTGTTCTTTCTCTCCCTTTAGAAATCAAACAAACAGGCAGATATTCTTGTAGTGGAGTATTACTTAGCAGGAAAAGCTATTGACCCTTGATTTAATATTGGCAAACTTGAAAACAACATGTTAAGTGAAAAAGTTCAGTCATTGGAAACTGCACATATGAACACCTTTATGTAAAAGTGTCAGAATAGACAAGTCTATATAGACAGGAAGTAGACTAGTGTGCTTACAGGGCTGCAAGGGGAAGGTGACACCAGATTTGAAGAAAAGTAGTTACTCATATGTAGAGAATCTCTTTCTAGAATAGTGAAGGTGTCCTAAAAATTACAGTAAGATGGTGATCATGTGGCTACAAATGTTCTAAAGAACTGAACTATACATGTTCAGTGGATAGATTCCGAGATTTGTAAATTGTATCTCAATAAAACTGTCAAAAATAGTTAATTAAAGGATAATAAAAGAAATTAAAATTTAAAAGACACAATATTTGTGGCAGTTAGTAAGTAGTTAGAGGATAAAAAACCAGAGTTAACAGGTTCTCAAGAACCCTTTGTTTTAGAGGAGGAAGTTTACAGAGCCACACCTATCACTTACGTGGAATCATGCAGAGAAGAATCCAGTTCTTAAAAGTTTCTAGTCAAACAAATGTCTTATGTATTACATGACACCAAGGAATCTACAAGTAGTATCCTGGTAACCATTAGAGGAAGTTGCAAATGACTTCTAATCTTTGAAAGAGCATTTCCATTTGCAGCTGGCCATGGCCTAGATAATGTACCTGGGTGTGACAAGGCTAAGATAATCTTTGAAAACTTGTGCCCTTCATGTGCAATACTTTCATCAAATTGACTGAATTAATTTTATTTATTTATTTATTTATTTATTTATTTATTTATTTATTTATTTATTTTTTTGGTTTTTTGAGACAGGGTTTCTCTGTGTAGCTTTGCGCCTTTCCTGGATCTCACTCTGTAGACCATGCTAGCCTCAAACTCACAAAGATCCACCTGCCTCTGCCTCCTGAGTGCTGGGATTAAAGGCATGCACCACCACCACCTGGCCTGAATTAATTTTATAAGACTTGATTTCGAGACCATAAGACACCTACATATTATTCAGAATCAGAGTACTGAATGGTTTTGATGTTTTAAGGCTATGTTAAAAAATTTTCAAAAGTAGGAGACTATTTTGTGAATTGTTGATACAACTATTTAAACTAATTTTTTATTTTCACAATTAAGTTGAAATAGATTCTGAGTCTGCCTAGGAGGGTATACTGCAGATGGAAAGTACCTCTACATCAAATAAGAGAAAGATGATGACTGTGATGGGCAACATGATGGTATTCAGACTTGAGTTTTCAGGAAAGCAAAATGCACATTCTAGATAATGCATTCATATCTCAACAAAGCAGCACCTGTGGCCATCCATGTTACTGACAAACAGCATGGGGTATAACAAGGCAGATATATGGGATAATGAGATGTTTATGGAGTCCCATATTTGTAATGGAATGTAGTTCTCCAAAAGCCTCCTTCATAATCATATATAAACATATATAGGGACAGTTTTGGCAAGGCACTGCTCAATTAAGTCGCACCTTAAGAGCTCAGACTGCACTCACACCCAGCTACCAAAGGCAATTTTGGGGATAGATGTGAGTAGTCTGAGAGGGTTGTAGTGGCTAATCAATTTGTGCAATCATCCTACTCCTTGGTGCTCCAGAAAGAGTCATTGGCTCATATTTAATAGTGCCATCCCATTTAAAAAGTAGGTCTTGTTTCAGTTGATTCACTGGAGTACCATCACCAAGCAACAAGGTTGGTTGACTAGAGAAAACAGAGCAGAGGAAGACAGTGGTTGAGACAATGGTAGTTTTCTATGTACGTGAGATTATAACCATTGGAACATTTTTGTTATTCTAATTTTTAAAAATGATTTTACAAAGGTAGGGGGTTATATAGTAAAGTGTAGCCTAGAATCAACAATAAATGAAACTTCTGTGTTTACGATGGCATAGAAATCCCCCCTGCTGTAGAATATTATTTTAAGGAGGCAAAGATGTGTTACATTTGCTTATACTGCAGAATATTACTTTAACTATGTAAAGGTGTGTTAATTTTGTTTATGTTGCATTTGTTTAATGATATAAGGATGTGTGTTTAATTATGTAATGATATTCACCTTGTCTGCCTAAGGTCCCTGATTGGTCTAATAAAAAGCTGAATGACCAATAGCTAGGCAGAAGAAAGGATAGGTAGGGCTGGCAGGGAGAGAGAATAAATAGGAGAATTCTAGGCTGTAAGTAGAAAAAGAAGACTGAGATAAATGAGAGAAGAAGGAGGAGAGAACAAAAGATATGCCCAGGGCAAGAAGCCAGGCATCCAGTAGGCTGAGCATTCAAAACTGAAAAAGAAAAAAAAAAAAAAAAGAAAGAAAGAACAATCCTGGTATACCCTTCCCTTCTATGGTATCGGTGACTGAACACAGTTTACCTTGTCAAAGACTTGTCATTCTGTCAGTTTCAAAACTTGTTTGTTTTTGTGAACAGCTTATGTAGATGTGCACAATTATGTATGGGTACACTTGTCTGTGCATGAGTGTGGAGTCCTGAGGTTACCCTCAGGTGTCTTCCTCTGACACTTGCAGCCTTAGGTTTTTCATTTTGTAAAGTTATTTTTTAAGATTATAATTACATAGTTTCCTCCTTCCAAACTCTTCCACATACCCCTCTTTTCAAATTCATGGCCTCTTTTTTCATTAATTGTTGTTACATACATATGTGATATATAGACATAGATTTCCTAAATTTATAAGTAAAGCCTGCTGGGTTTGTATAATGTTCCTTGTATGTATGTTTTCCAGGCTGACATTTGGTGTTGGATAACCAATTAGTGTGCTCTTCGCTGGGGAAGACTGTTTCTCCTGCTCTCAGCATTCCTTAGTTGCCTGTAGTTCTTTGTGTAGGCTTGAGGCCTCATGAGTTTTCTATGGTCTAGACTAGCGTGCCTGTTTCCACCTCTGTTTTGAGACATGACTTTTGAATGAAACTGGAACTTACTGTTTCAGCAGATTGGCTCACCAGAGGGGCCTCAGAATGAACTTGTCTTTACCCTCTCAGTACTGGGTTACAGAGGCTTCATCTCACACACCTGGCTTTGTGGCTGTTACATGGGTGCTGAGGACCTGAACTACCATATTCAGGATTGTGTAGGATTGCTTTACCCTGAGCTATCTCACCAGACCTGTCTTGAGGTATTTCTTCTTCAAGTTAAGGAAGGCCAACTGCCCCACTGATGCCTCCTCTCCTTTGCTGTTGACCTGGGTCTTGGTGTCTATCAGGCAGGTGCTCTTATTGTTGGCTTTATGTATGTACTTCTTCTGAACAGCATTTGCTTTACTCCACAATTTTTCTTTTCTCCGAGTGTGCATGTTGTGAAATTGTTCAGCAAGCCCTATTAGTTCATGGGAGAGGGGTTTGCCATCTTGCCTTCTGCTTTGTAATTAAGTATACTGCCTCTCACTTAAGAACATGATCGAAGAATGTAGACAGCGAAATTGTGATGCCTTTGCTTTTATGAAGACTATACTAGTCCCTTGAGATAATCCTTACACAGTTTCTAAAATTGGTGATTGATTTTTCCTACTCTTTTAAGAAGACTGGAGTATTGACGAGTCAGGTTTTTCAGGGAAGAACTCGGAGTAAAGCTGCCAATCTCTCTACAATTAACACAGTGTGTATTTTCTCATTAAGCTTTATTGTCTTTAGGTCAACCATAGTAATGTACCAACTGATAGAATTCAGAGAATTCATTAAACTGATTTTAGTTTAGTGTGGAGATTCCCCTGACTGCACTTTGCAAGTCTGATCTCAATCAATATTAAAGGTTGTAAGAGTAAAATAGGCTGGTTCTGCCTCAGTACCAATGTCTGAAAATACTACGTGTATCTATTGCCAGAGGGAACGAAATGGAGGGAGCGGTGCTGGTGAAGATGCTATAGTAACTAAGGAGCAGAACAGGGGAGATGGGAGGGTGGTGGTACCAGAGCGACAAGGGGAGGCTGGCCTGGAGTTGGGCCAGACCAGAAAGAAAACTCTAATTACATTTAGATTTCTTGGATTATGTATCTCTTTCTTTTTTCCGTTCTTAGGCTTGGGCAAAAGCTCTGCCGCTGAAATATTCTCTCAACCCTTTTTGTTCGTCTTTCTTTTTCAGTTAGAGGGATAGCCTTACTAAGTTGCCTAGGTTGTCCTTGAACTTACAATTTTCCTGCATCAACCTCCCTAATAGTTAGATCACAAGTACAACTGGGTCCATAAATTCTGTAATTATTTTTTAATTTTTCTCTTCGCTAAGGAATCCTTAAGGGAAGTCAATCAGATTTCCATGTCTTATGCATTCCTGTTTATACCCACAGAACAAATAAACATTCATTATATGGAAACTTTGAGACATTCAATTGTAGGTATCATGAGTTGAGTGTTAACCTAGCCCAAATTCTCCAGAGGGATCACTTCACTGAAATTAAAAAAAAAAAAAAAAAAAAAAAAAGGTAGTTGGCATGATGCTAATAGGAGAACAAACTAGACTCTGGGGTATTAATCCCACATTATCCAGAAGAGTCCTGAGTAGTGAAACAAATCAGAGCAAGGAGATGGACAAAGACGGAAAAATGGAAAAGAAATTAGTTAGGTGGCACTTCAATGCAAAGGGGGCAGACTGCTTACTTACACAGAGTACTACTCGCCCAGCTGTGGCACTCAAAAGAAGAAGTCAGATTGTCATTGATAATCTCTTCTCATCAAAATGGCCAGGCTGGGCTAGAGAAAGAACAGTCCTGATCCAATAGATGGCACCAAAAAACCTTGGAGGAAATTCAACCTGAACATGGATGGATCAATCTTTGTTCAAATTGGCCAAGAATGGATCCAGAACAGAATTTTTACTTACTAGGGAATGGTGCACAGATTTGTAAGAAGAATCAGCAAGGCATGGCCTGCTTTGGGTAAATATAATACTTTTCAGAAGAGAGAGAAGAGATATGTGTGTGTCAAGTCACTGTTAAAGCATCAGCTTCACAGTGAGAGCAGACTAAGATGTCAGGGAGGCAGCAGTGAGGGACATGGCTCCAGTGACATTCTCAATTCTTAGGGGTCTTTTACACACCAAACCCACTCTACTTTCAGTATTAACATTAAAAAATTATTTTATAGCAGGATACATAATTTTATTACTGAAAGATCTATTTGACCCAATGGTTTGCATCCTGTATCTGTTTAGAGTTGGATTACAAACTTTAACAGTATAAGCTTTCTAATAGTTCCATTGAAACAACTTCTTTTGGCACTGAAGAGATGGCTCAGCAGTTAAGAGCATGCACTGCTTTTACATAGAATGTAGGTTCAATTCCCAGCACCCATGTTGGGTGGCTTACAACCTGTAGCTTTAGTTCCATGGGTACCTGATGCCTCTAACCTTTGTTGATACTTGCACTCACTTTCACATATTCCCACAAAAACACATATCCATAGATAAATAATTAGAAATAAATCTTAAAAAACTAATTTCTGAAAAGGTTTAGAGAACTTCTTGGGAGTGACATATAATAAATATATATATAGTACTCTACCATATAGTACCAAGAAAGTATTAAAATAATAGCATTGCCCAAGTGTAACCAAATGGATGGTCAGTGGTATTTATATAGAGACATTATTATATGCTATCTTTATGGTTATACTTGATAACATATTTGTACTTATTACATGTAGATTTTTTTTAATTGAGAGAATAAAATGATGTATGTCATTAGACCCAGATTGTCTACATAAGCAGGCTTGGGGTACTAATCTGGTTGGAAAGAAGACCAAGGCTTAGTTTTAAAGTTTGCATAGCAGGTCTGCTATTTTTATTAGATTTGTTATTAATTAAATTTGTTCTTTGATGATTTTTAGGGCATGAACTCCTTAATGTGGCTTTTCAATCCTGCCATCCAAACCTAGATAATGTGATCTTGCAGTCAGGGTTGCAGGTGAGTGGGGAAAAACATGAACTCCTGTTTGTCTGTTTTTGTTTTTGTAGTTTCTTAAATGAATAACACTGAAATACCGATGAGTCTGTAGATCTCAGAGACTTCAGTCCCTAAAGAATTACCAAGTCCTTTTTACAAGAGGAGGGAAAAGGCCAATCTGGCTTGCCACAAGATTCAAGACCTTTCAAACAGAAAATTACTACATAATTGACTGGCAGACATCTCTAGAGCCCAAGTCCACCCCTTAGTTCACCTTCAAGTTAGCTGTTGCTATGGTGAACAGTTCCCAGGAGTTAGTTCTTCACCTCAAAACAACTGTGTCTTGCCTCAAGCACAAGACTCTCTCTCTCTCTCTCTCTCTCTCTCTCTCTCTCTCTCTCTCTCTCTCTCTCTCTCTCTCTCTCTCTCTCTCCTCATAGATAGATGTCCTGCTCTGGAGCTGGGTCCATTTATACACAGGAAACAGGAGATTATAAAGCTAATATTTATTGTACCCCATCTGCTCTTTGTGCATTTGAAGCACCTCTATCCTATAAGTAGTTCTAAAATTATACCAAATTTTGTTCTGATGAGAATAATACATGCATATCATCAAAACTTCAGGAGCTATAGATAAAGCATAGAGAAGAATACAAAAGCAATTAGCCTCCTCAACCTAGTGACATCTTTAACTATTATGCTCATTTCATGTATTTCCAGGCATTTGAAGCCTCTTCTGTCTTTAAGATGCTGTGTATCTATATGCCAGTACAATAAAATTTAAATATTATTATGTTAAAATCAACAATTCAAATGCTACCTTGCCATTTATTGTTTTCTAAGTTTTCTTGCCAATTTTAAATTTTTTCAAATTAAATTTGTAATCATTCTGTTAATTCAAAACTACTTCATATGGATTTTGACAGAAATGCATTAAAATTAACTAATTATCTTTGCAAAATCTACATACTAATATTTAGTCTTCTTACTAAGGGACCAAAGTAAGTTGTAAGTTTTCATGTATTCAAGCATCCTTCCACACCCTTTGAAAAGATTTATATTCTCTCTCACATAAGTTCCAATAATTTCTCATTTTTCTCAGATATTTTATGTTTTTATTTGGAATTTCTTCCATTATGTCTTTTACATTGGTTAAAAAAATAATAGTTTCACATGTGTGTTTGCTTTCTGATAATGGGTTTCCTACAGCCTTATTTGTTCTCTTGAATTTTCCCAATAGATAAGACAGGTGGAAGGAAGCAAGGTTCCCAATCCACCTTCTCACTCCGTAGAACCTTGCTTCTTGGTCTGTGCCACCCATTATCTCACTTCTCCCAGAAGTTGTGGCGGCCAAACCAGGCTAGACAGATGCCAGGAAAGCTAACTGAATTAGATTTACTATTGGACACAGCAGTAATAGAAATAGCATGTTTGAATTTTTGTGTTACATTTATCAGATTTTTGGTTATCAGGGTTATTTGTGCTTCAAAATCAAATTTTTCAATATTTCCATGGAAGAGTTAAAACAATATAGGTATTTTCTACTGTGTGTAGGGTTCATGAGTGAAATTCATCTAATACTACTGATGTTGATTTTAAAGGTGTTTTATGTTTTATGACTTGTCTAGGGAGTCTCTAATCAATCTAAGCAGCAAGACCTCAGAAATGATTCCACTTGAGTCTAGCTTGGTGAACAAATGACTTTACTGAATTACATACAGAAGCAACAGCAAATGGTCACTTATCGGAACAGAAGCAGTCGATAGTCAGCAACAGTGCCAAGATGCCTTCTCCACCCAGCAACTGCTCACCACTCACATGTCCTTGTGGGTGGGGCTTCAGGAGCCCCCTTCATCTCTGTAGCTCTTCCCAGCTTCCCTAACAGACCCAGGCTTAGAAGGCTTTTGGGTGAGCACTCAGCTGTTCTCATTCAACACAGCATGTCCAACCTTGGAGGGAAAGGGGGAGACAGGAAGCTTTGATTATTGTCAAAATCACACTTTCTACTTCTACAGTCAATTTTGGTTATTTACATCTTCCAAGAAATTACAATTTTCAGCAGGGGTTTCAATGTAATTTCAAAATACTTCCAGCCACTTTGACCTCTTATGGATTCTCTTTTTTAAATTTTACTTTTAATAAAAGTTGAGTCTATTTAAACCCACACTCAAATTATTATTACTCCTCAAGATGTACACATTAATCCTAAATGACTAACTATTGTATAGAAACACTTCTTTGGCTTATTAATGTTTTTTGTTTCTTTGCTTTCTAATTCATTCATTTCTCATTTATTTCACTTGTTTAAAAAATTTATTTATGTGTGTGCATGTCCATGTATGTGGGGGTGGGATGCATGTCATGGTGTGTGTATGGAGGTCTAAGGATGTATGTATGCAGTGTGATGTGTCAAAGGAGGACATTGTGTGTCCTGCTCCCTCGCTCTTCACCTTCTCTCCTTGAGACAGGTCATCTAACTGAACCTGGAGCTTGCCACTTTGGCTCTAGGCTGGCTGGTCAGCAAGCCTTTATGATTTTCCTGTATCTACCCCTTACATCACTGATACTACAATTGTTTACAGCTTTTAAGAGTCATGCTCAGCCATGCAGTAACCCTCTAACCACAGAGCCCTCTCTCTAGCCCTTGTTTGTTTTGCATGTATCTACTTCTTTAAATAGGAAAAACTGAAGGGTAGAACCATGTTTTACATTTGTATGTGTGGCATCCATAGCAACTAAAACCTTAAGCCAATTAAGTAATTGATAAATGCATGTGTATTGCTTTGTTTGGGGTGTAGTGAGGCAGAAATAACAATACAGGGACCAACGCTTTCCTAGATGATGATGTGGCTAGCCATATGATGAAAATATGTCCGTGTGACTTACTCTTCGAGCCCTGAGGAATGGCATCTTCTTGACAATAACCACGAGTGTAAAAAGGAAGGTGACTGTTAATGCTGAGTATCTGTTGAACACATTGGGACACCAGGTACTGCTTTAGGACCATTGTAAACCATGTATGATTTCATAAATCCTTGCTGCTGCCCTTTGATGTACATGTGCTCATTATCTTCATGTCACAGATAAAGAAGCTGAAACTCAAGGCCAGCTCCCTGCCAGGGGTCTCTCAGCTGGCAACTCAAAGCCTGGCTCAGGTCCACACCCGTTTCATTCACTGCTGTTCCACATCAGTATGTTAATTTCTGCTTCTGCTCACCTACTCATTTTCTCTTTCATTCTGACCTAAACTCAATGGACTAAACATTTGCTGATTTAGTTGCTAAACACAATCTTAAAAGATGAGAAGCACAAATATGAATACAATGGTCCCTGCTTTGGTGATCTTCCAGAGGCCCCTGTGACTTTTTCTTCTACTTACACCAAATTTAAACACTTCACAAAGAATGCTAATTGTGTTCAGGCCTCCCTGCCGGCCGCTAGCTTGTCTTTTTCAGCTCCTGAGATGTTTAGGTATTTACTTCAGGCTTTGCCCATGCTGACTTGCATACTAGCTGCCAACACTAAGATGGGTGAAGTCACTGTGTATTCTTTGTCTGGGCAGAGAGAACCCAGGGTTTTAATGGCCTCTCTCCACCCACCCTCAACTTTGTTTCCTGTAGGACAAAAACACAAACTCAAAGCCAAAGTCAATTAGGACCAAGTTATTATTTCTTACCAGGAAAATTGATGTTGCTAACCCAGGAAATGTGGTAGGCTTCTGAAACTCACATAGAAGTCCTACTTGGGCACAAGCCTGTTTGTTGTTATTGTTGTTGTTTGTTTTTGTTTTTGTTTGATTTTGTTTTATGAAAGACATAACCAGAGTCTATCTCCTGGACTGGTTGGACATTTGGAGTCAGAACAAACTTCATGAAATTTCACCTATGAGGTGTTTCCTCCACATCTTGACCTGTATGCACCCAGCTCCAGCCCACGCAAACACTATAACACCATATACCTCTCATCATGTACCTCCTACAAAGCCTATGGAACGAAAGTGAAGCCAGAACCTATCAGAACCTGTCATCCTGACTGAAGAGCCCTGGTTTTTTGAATTTATTTCTTTTATTTTTGAGATTATAATATAATTTACATCATAAATTATATTATTTATAATTTCCCCCTTTCTCTCTCCTTTTTTCAAACCCTCACATATATCCCTCATTGCTTTCTTTTAAATTTGTGACTTCTTTTGTTATTAATTGTTGTTAGATGTATATGTATATGTGTGTGTATGTGTATATATATATATATATATATCCATACATATTTCTAACTATAACCTGCTCAGTCTATATAATGTTACTTGTATGTGTATGTTTTCAGCACTGATCATTTGGTACTGGATAACCAATCGGTGTGCTCTTCCTTGGGGAAAACTATTTTTCCCACTCTCAGCATTCTTTGGTTGCCTATTGTTCTTTTTGTAGGGTTGAGGCCTCATGGTCTTCCCCTTGTCCCTTTGGCATGTCTATTGGTATCCTTGTTTAGCTAATGTTTAGGTAGTCACATTAGTGAGAATTTATGGGACATTTAGGAGACTCAGTCTCATAGCAAAAACCCTGATCCTCTGACACAATCTGTCCACTCCCTCTTCTGCAATGTTCCCTGAGCCATAGGTGCAGGGGGGAGTTGTTTTGTAGATGTAGACATTGGGACTGGGATCCCCACAACGCTGCATTTTGATTGGTTGTGATTTCCTATAATGGTTTCTGTCTGTTGTAAAGAGAAGCTTCCTTGGTGGGAGATGAGCACTACAAGTATCTGTGGGGATATGGATACTATTTAGAATATAGTTAGGAATTATGATGGTTTGGTAGAGTGGTGGTGAAAGACTCTCCTCCAAGATCCATGGCTTCACTAGACAATCTCTGTTTCTTAAACTTTGCTGAGAAATCTTGGCTGTTATTAGGGTCATCTTCACCACTATCATTGCATTCCCAATCCCCAGGTCTTCATTCTCCTGTTTTTCTTTAAAAAAAAAAACAAAACAAAACAAAACAAAAAACCAAAACAGTTATCTGACCATTCTTGTGCTTATAGTTTTTCCCCAGTAAAAAAGAAAGATAAGTACATTCTTTTTCTTAATCCTGCATGTGAAGAGCTGAAGCAGTGTCCAGTATAAAATCAGTACTTATTGAATGACTGAATGAGTCACAATGAGGCATCATAACAAGACTTATTGTTCTAATTTTAGTTGCCACAGTGCTGTTCTGTCTTTTGGTTTCTCTGTCATCATGACCATCATCTCTATATTACTGATGTCAGCATCCTCCTCATTTTCTCACAGTCTCACACATTGCTGGTACTATACAGTTCCCAACTATGGCTTCTCATTATTGTTTTCTCTGATGCTCTCAGCTCACATCCTTGTTCATAGGTGAGGAAACTATGTGAGAATCATTGTTCTCAGTACACAGATGAGGAAATTAATCAAAGAAGCCAATTGACTTAGGGTAACAATCTGAGACAGAAGCAGGGTACAGCATTGTTTGTTTTTCTGTCATGATCCTTTAAGACCTCTGCACTCTGGGTAAGAGTTGTTTGTAAGTGGCTTTTCAGTCAGGAGCTCATCATTCTTTTCTCTCCTACAGTACTTCAGGTAAAATGTGGCAGGTGGCATGAACCTAACAACATTTATTAAAGGACTACCTTAGTTCGTTCATGTTGTTACAACAAAATATAATATGCTAGAAACTTTATAAATGGTAGATGTTTATTTCTCATAGTTCTGGATGTTCAGAAGTCCAAGGTCAAATGGCCAGTGGGTTTGGTGTGTAGTGAGAGCTACTATTTGCTTCTAAGATGATACATAGTTGATATGTCCTTATTTGACAGATGGCAGGAAGGCACAAATACATAGCTAGTTCTTACCAGCTGCTTTATAAGGCATTAATAATGATGGATCCCTCATGACCTAATGATTTCCTAAAGACTCCGTGTTCTATTATCATAATCTTGGTGAGGAGGTTCCAACAATGAACTTTTAGAGGAACACTCACCAAACTGTAGCAAGAGCCAAGCAACAGCAAAGATCTCCAAGATTGGCTCCTACCCGCTCTTCAACCTTTACATCCTACATCCCTGTGCGCTAACTCAGAGCGAGTGCTAACTTGCCCTAAGCAGACCTGGATCTTCCCTTGTATTTTTTGTAAACAAATATGCCTGAAATACTCCTTCATAATCCATTTGGCCCCTAGTGCCTGAAATACTCCTTCATAATCCATTTGGCCCCTGCCACACTCTGCCCCTCATGAAGGCTTTTTGGGTTTTCTAATCAATCCAGTCCCTTTGATGATGTCTATTCATTATGATATACATGCTGTACCTCTTTGGAAAATTAGCAAACCTGATAGATTTTAAGTATGTGTGTGTGGTGTATTGCTTTGCCCAACAGGAAAGAATGGCCATCTTTTACTGGCCACTAACTGTCTACCAGCCACTATGACTGTGGGGCAGCATAGGTTACTTAATTTAGTTCCCATAACAACCCTGGAGCATAACTGCCCGTATTACTCATATACTGTAAATGAGAAAGTTAGGATCAGAACTGCTGTATTTGAAGCCAGAACCATTCTTCTAAAAACACCATCAAACAAACAAAATGCTCAGTCCCCACCCAACCTACATGTCTATCCTTAACTTTTTAAAAATAAATAAATTTATTTATTATTTTTACATGCTGGCTGCAGTTTCCCCTCCCTCCTCTCCTCCCAGTCCCTTCCTCCACTTCCTGTCTGTTTCCAACTCTCAATCCACTCCTCCTCTGTTTCTGTTTAGGAAAAGGCAGGTCTCCCATGAGTATTAACAAAACATGGCATATCTAGTTGCAGTAAGACTAAGCACCTCCCCATGTATTAAGGCTGAGCAAGGTGACCCAGTATGAAGAATAGGGTCTTAAAAACTAGTAAAAGAATTGGAGATAGACCGGGTTCCCGATGTTAAGAGTCCCACAGGAGGACCAAGCTACACAACTGTAACATATATACAGAGGGCCTAGGTCAGTCCTATGCAGGTGCCCTGGTTTTTTGCTCAGTCTCTGTGAGCTCCTATGAACTCAGGTAGTTGATTCTATGAGTTTTCCTGAGGTATCCTTGACCTCTGTGGCTCCTACAATCCTTTTCCCCCTCTTCTGCAGGATTCCCTGAGCTCTGCCTAATGTTTAGCTGTGGGTCTCTGCATCTGTTCCCATCAGTTGTTGGATGAAGCCTCTCTGATGACAGTTGGACTAGGCACCAATCTATGTGAATAGCAGAATATCATTAGGCATCATTACATTGACTTTTTTTCCACTCCAGTCATGTTTGGCTCTATCCTAGGTCTCTGGGTCATCCAGCCCATGGGTTCTGGTGCTCCAGGCAGTGCCAGGGGTTGGCTTACTCTTCTGACATGGGTTTTAGGCTAGACCTGTCATTGATTGGCCACTCCCTCAATCTCTAGGCCTCCCTTACCCTAGCACATCCCACAGGCAGGACTATAGGTCAAAGGCTGTATGGCTGGATTGCTGTCCCAAACTTTCTACTAGAAATCTTGCCTGGTCACAGGAGATGGCCAGTTCAAGCTATGTATCTACTATTGCTGGAGTCTTAGTTGGGATCATCCTTATAGATCCTGGGAGATTAACTTGTACCAGATTTTTACCTGACCCTGAAATGATACCCCCTTTCCAGTAGTCTCTTTCAGTACTCTCTCCTCCACTCCCCTCCCAACCAAATTGCTCATGTTCCCATCCCCACCCACCCTCAGTCCACCTACAAAATCTCTATTTCCCTTCCCTAGGGAAATTCAGGCATCCCCCATGAATCCTCCCTATTACTTAGTTTCTCTGGGTCTGTGGATTGTAGCATAGTTATCCCTTATTATACAGCTAAAATCCACTTATGAATAAGTACATACCATATTTGTCTTTCTTGGTCTGGGTTACTTCACTCAGCTTGATTTTTTTTCTAGTTTTATACAATTGCCTTCAAATTTCCTGGTGTCTTTGTTTTTAATAATTGAGTAATACTCCATTCTATAAATGTACCACATTTTCTTTATCCATTCTTCAGTTGAGTGGCATCTAGGTTGTTTCCATGTTCTGGTTATTACAGATAAAGCTGTTATGAACATAGTTATGCAAGTGTCCTTGTGGTATGATTAAGCATCCTTTGGGTATATGCCCAAGAGTGGTATCACTGAGGCTTGTGGTAGATAGATTCCCAGTTTCCTGAGAAACCACCACATTGACTTCCAAAGTCACTGTACAAGTTTGCACTCCTAGTATCAGTGGAGTGTGTTCCCCTTGCTCCACATTCTCTCTAGCATGCACTGTTGCTTGTGTTTTTGATCTTAGCCATTTGACAGGTATAAGGTGGAATCTCAGAGTCGTTTTAATTTGCATTTCCCTAATGGCTAAAAATGTTGAACATCTCAAGTGTTTCTTGGCCATTCAAGATTCTTCTGTTGAGAATTTTCTGTTTAGATCTGTATCCCATTTTTTTAATTGGATTATTTGGTTCCTTGACCCACTGGTAACTCAGTAGAGAGTTGCTCAGTTTCCATGAGTTTGTAGGCTTTCTGTTGTTTCAGTTGTTGAATTTCAGCTTTAATCCATGGTGGTCTGATAAGACACTGGGGTTTATTTCAATTGTTTTGTGTCTGCTGAGACTTGCTTTTGTGGCCAAGTGTATGGTCACTATTGGAGAAAGTTCCCTGAGGTACTGAGAAGAAGGTATTTTCTTTGTGTTCTGTAGATATTTGTTAGACCCATTTGAGTCATAGTATCTGTTAGTTCCATTATTTCTCTGTTTAGTTTCTGTCTTTATGATCTGTCCATTGGTGAGAGTGGGGTGTTAAAGTTTCCTACTATTATTGTGTGAGGTTTGATGTGTAATTTAAGCTTTAGAAATGTTTCTTTTACAAATGTAGGTGCCCTTACATTTGGGGCATAGATGTTTAGAATTAAGACATCATCTTGGTGGATTATATCTTTGATGAGTATGAAATGCCATTCTCCATCTCTTTTGATTAATTTTGGTTAGAAATTTATTTTGTTAGATATTAGGATAGCTATATACCAGCTTGCTTCTTAGGTCCATTTGATTGGAAAATCTTTTTCCATCCCTTTACTCTGAGGTAATGTGTATCTTTGATGTTGAGGTGTGCTTTCTTGTATGTAACAGAATGATGGATCTTGTTTTCTTATCCATTCCATTAGCCTATGTCTTTTTATTGGCAAATTGAGTTCACTGATATTGAAGGATATTAATGACCAATGATTGTTAATTCCTGTATTTCAGTGGTAGTGTGTGTGTGTGTGTGTGTGTGTGTGTGTGTGTGTGTGTGTTTCTCTTCTTTGGGTTTTGCTGATATGGAATTAACTATTGTCTGTGTTTTTGTGGGAGTAGTTAACTTCCTGGGGTTGGAGTTTTCCTTCTAATACCTTTTGTAGGGCTAGATTTGTGGATAGATATTGTTTAAATTTGACTTTGTCATGAACTATCTTGCTTTCTCCATCTATAGTGATCGACAATTTTGCTAGGTATAATAGCCTGGGCTAGTATCTGTGGTCTCTTAGAGTCTACAAGATATCAGTCCAGGCCCTTCTGGATTTTAGTGTCTCTGTTAAGAAGACAGGTATGATTCTAATATGTCCACCTTTATAGAGTACTTGGCCTTTCCCCTTGCCACTTTTAATAGTCTTTCTTTGTTCTGTATGTTTAGTATTTTGATTATGATGTGGCAAGGGGATTTTCTTTTCTGATCCAATCTATTTAGTGTTCTGTAAGCTTCTAGTACCTTTATAGGTATGTCCTTTAGGTTGTGAAAATTTTCTTCTATAATTTTGCTAAATATATTTTCTGTGATTTTGAGCTGGGTTTCTTCTCCTTTTATTCCTATTATTCTTATATTTGGTATTTTCACATTGTCCCAAAATTCCTGGATATTTCATGTTAGGAATTTTTTAGATTTAACATTTTTTTGACTGATCAACCTATCTCCTCTATCATTTCTTCAACACCTTGGATTCTCTCTTCCATCCCTTGTATTCTGTTGGGGGATGCTTGCATCTGTAGTTCCTGTTCACTTACCCAGATTTTCCATTTCCAAAATTTCTTCCATTTGTGTGTTTTTTTTTTTTTTACTGCTTCTATCTCCATTTTAAGGTCTTGAAAGGTTTCCTTCATGTGTTTGTTTGTTTTCTTGGCTTTCCTGATATCCTTTTAGACATTTATTGATTTCTTCCAATTTTTTTGTTTGTTTCTACCTCAGTTTCTTTAAGGGATTTTTTATATCCTCATTAAGGACCTTTAACATCTTCCTAAAATAATTTTAAGGTCATTTTCTTGTACTTCAGCTACGTTGAATTGTTCAGGTCTTGCTGTTGTAGGATAACTGGGCTATGGTATTGCCATATTGCCCTTTCTGTTATTGATTATATTCTTATACTGGTGTTTAGGCATCTGGACGTGGGATGATTATAGGTCTAGGTGTTAACTCCTCCATTTGTTTTTGTTGGATGGGTGTTTTGTTCCTTGGTTTCTTTTTTCTCTCTGGTCTTCTGGCCTAAATGGGCAAGGGTTCTGATGACTTGTGAGTCTTTAGATCCAGTAGGGTGTCCCCTCTGGGGTTTTGGAGGCCTGGGGTCCCTATATCCTCTGGTGAAGCAGAAGTCTTCTTCTGAAGTTTAAGGCCAGGATTTGGAGCCTGGGGTGGTAGTGGTGGTGGTGGTGCAGTCTGGGGTTGTTGAAAAGGCTTAAAGGGGTTTACGAGGGCAGTGGATAGTATCTTCCTGGGGTCCCTAGTTCCAGCCTGGCCTCCCATAAGGTTGTTGGGGCTGCGGGCCCTTGTATGCAGACCTGTGGAGGGGGTATAGTATGGGGTGGCTGGGTGGGTTTTAATGAATGTTAGTAGGCAGTGTGCCATGCTTTCCCTGGGGTCCCTAGGACCACTCTGGCCACCAGTAAAGTTGCTAGGGCTATAGGCCCTAATCTGGAGACCAGGGGAGGGGATATAATCTCTACCCTTGAATTTTTAATATTAAAATCAGTAAATTAAAAAC
Source organism: Peromyscus leucopus (assembly GCF_004664715.2). Lineage (NCBI taxonomy): Eukaryota > Metazoa > Chordata > Mammalia > Rodentia > Cricetidae > Peromyscus > Peromyscus leucopus. The sequence goes on from NC_051063.1 coordinate 32,628,309, forward strand.
TGTTTAATAAATTAGAATTAAATAATAAAAACAACATAAAGTGATTTTAATCTGCAGTTTATAAAGCCATTGCTCACCTTTGCTCTGGATAGACACTTTTTACTCATGCAACAGATTGATGTATCCTACTTGAAGGTGTTTCCTTTTACATCCAGCATATTTCTTCTTTTGAGTTTAAAAATAAAGAGAAACTGGCTTCAGTGTTCTACCAACTCTCTCTGGTGGGAAGACATGGTGGGTGGTATTCTCAACAAGGTGACATATTGACATGTCTTTCTTTTCTTAATGTATTTTCTCTAACAAAAGGTGGCCCAGCAGCAAGCCCCCATGTAAGGGCTATGCCATTTCCTGGCCCTTTGCTGCCGCCTTCACATGACTATAATCTGACTGAGAAGGTAGCATTACCCACACAGGATGCCTACTTCAATGTGCTCCACCAAGTCAAGAAACCACTTACCTATTTCCTTCCTAGACTTTTGCTGAAGAAAACATCTCCTTCTAAACTTCAAACCCCACAATTATAAAGCAAATTTCCTTAAATCCATGGTCCTATTTTCAAAATAAAACAAATGCAAAGAACAAAAATACCTTCTTTTCTTTGAACCCCTGGGAAAATCCAGAAGGTTTTAGAACTTGGATGGAAGTGGGTTTGTTTACCTGGTCTTTGCTTGATAAATACAAGAAGTTAACTCATCTGGAATATAAGTGAGTCTCTGTTGTCCTCCAACAGCTCAGGGTCACAATGTACTCAAAGAAGGGTTATAAAGCATTTTGAGATTTTTCTTGTCTAGATATCCATCAATAATGTATCAATAAGTAAGTAAATCCTGTAGCAGGAATCTTAACAGTTCTTATTAATAAAGTCAAACCTGAGGCCAGTTATTGGGGTGAATACTGGAAGATCAGAGAGACAGAACAAGCCACAGCTAACCTCACCTGGCCAACTTCTCAGCTGATCTTGTTTCCTCAGACTGGAAACCTCTGTGTCCTCATATCTGAATGGCTCTCAGCTGAACTGTGCTGCTCAAAACCTAAAAGCTTAACCAGCCAAATGTTTAACCAGCCAAATGCTTCTAGTTTCTGGTCCTCATGCCTTATATACCTTTCTGTTTTCTACCATCACTCCTTGGGATTAAAGGCTCGCTTTCTGGAATTAAAGGCGTGAGTCACCATGCTTGGCTGTATCCTTGAACAGATGGATTTCTGCCTCTGGAATGCTAGGATTAAAGGTGTGAGTGCCACCATTTTCTAGCCTTTGTATCTAGTGGCTGTTCTGTCTCTGACCCCAGATAAGTTTATTAGGGTGCACAATATTTTGGGGAACACAATACTACCACAAAACCTAGATAATTCATCTTAAGAGAATGCTAAATATTCACATTTGACAGAAGAGACACCTGCATCTCATAAAGATTAACAAACTACTACACTAATCAAGTGATTTGGTAAATAGATTTTGGAATCCAGAGGCATGGATCTCCCAGTTGCTACTTATGTGTCTGTGAGTAGTTATCTGATTTCTTGTAAAAGATGAATGTAAAAGATGAATGAAGATCATATGTCTTAAAGTATTAAGATGGTCTTATTTAGTTGTATCTCTGGTACCTATAGTGATGATTGAGGGGAATGTAATCCTCCATATGTAGTTGTATAATTAGTGATTTATTTGTACCATGCCTTTTATGTAACATGTGCTCAACAGGTTATGGCTATCATTAGTAATGTCCAAGTGAATAACAGAATGTAGATTTAAACTTAGACCTTCTTTGACCCAAGAGCAAGGCCAGATCCTCCTTAGAGTTGCATCTTTTCTCACTCATGCTTTTCCCCCTTCTGTGATCTATGAATAATCTTCTCTCTGAGCCACCAAGGTGACTTTCTAAATAGATTCCAATATTGAATTCAATGGTACCTCATTCCTAATGTAAGCTTCATTTAGAAAGCCTTGAAGGGGGAATGGGAGTTAAGAGCACTTGCTTCTCTTCTAGGGGACCTAGGTTTGATTCCCATAACCCACATGGTGGCTTATAAACAGTTCTGGGGACTCAGTGTCTTCTTCTGGCCCCTGAGGGCATCAGGCATGCATATACAAAGGCAAAATACTCATGTACATAAAATTAAAATAAAACTATAAAGATTTACACTTTTTATGAAGAAAATTCAAAAATTTTAGCCTAACACTCCAAAGCTCTATCTTTTTAAACTAGACCTACTAACTCCTGTAGACTTTCCCACAATGGTTTTATTACAAACTATACTTGGCAGACCCAACAACCCCTTGGGCCATAAAGTCCTGCTTCTTTGCTGCCGTCCATCCTTCCTATCCACTCTAATGCCACTAACTCTTTTCTAAACTATACCTGACTCTGCTCATTCTTCAAGTGCCAGACCAAGGAGACGTTTCCTGGGACTTCTCTAACCATGATTCTCCTTCTTCTGAATTTAACAATGTTTCCAACTTTGCCTCTCATGTGGTCTTTTCTTTTCCTGAAAACAAATTACTTTATAATCCAAGTTCCATGCTATTTGTATTATTGACTTTCAGACATTTGTATGTTTTTACTCCCCAGATAGACACAGTAGTGTGAGCTGAAGCACTATAATTAAGCAGCCAGTTTCTGTTGTAGCCTCCATTTATTTAGGTATAAAATGTTTTTAAAACCATCTACATTTTTTGAAGGCAACAACAACAATCCATAAAGTACACCACACATAAAGTATGCCTCATAAATAGCAGCTAGTTTTGTCTGTTTGTGTGTGGGGGTATGTGTGTAAATATGAGTAAAAATGAGCAGAATGTATTCTAAAAGGATAGTGTAAAATTTCACTCCCTCCCCAGAAAAGCATTCTCATCTCTGAGTAACTCAGCTATGCAAGTTCCAATAGGTTGAATGCAGCAAGATGTTTCTTAGGTTTGAGGAGAGTCCAGTGAGAGAGCTTGGGCCCAACTGGACCTGAAACAAAGCAATGAGGTGGTCAAGCAGTTGAAGACCCCTTCACCTCACCTCACCTTACTTCCTACACTGGTACCTCCCAAAGGCCTTCCTGTTTTTTTCTTTCCTGTGCCTGCTTTGATTAGATTAGATTTTAATGTGGTGGCCGGAAGCAGAAGGGCTGAGATAATGTCAGTATGGGTTGAGCCTGTGCAGTTTCCTATTGTGATTAGACATAGCATGGCGGATCTCCTAGCAGATCTGTTCTGTTGAGAGTTATTGCTCCCAAAGGTCAAGGAAGATGGGCTATAGGGATAGGGAAGAGCTTCAGACTAAATTCAGACCTTGGGACCTGGTCCAGGCTCCTTCTCTTTGGAAGAACAGAGTGAAACTTGTCCACCCTGAATAACTAGCCATCTTATGATGCCCAGGAGCAGAGTGCTGAAGCAGGTAATTCACTCTTGCAGAATTTTATAACTCCCTCTGCTGTGGTCAGCAACTAGAATCTTATCAACAAGATTCTTTTCGAAACCTTGACTTGAGAGCTCTGCACAGTTTTACAACCTCAGGAAGCCGTAAGTGGTGTTTGCCATGGCTAAGCATGTATCAGTTTACACCAGCAGGCCCTGGGGGGTGGGCTATAGGATTTAAGACATGCAGAAAGCTTCCTAATTTTTAATTCCAGTGGAGAAGCAACCCTGTGCAATGACCCTCTTGGGTTCCTGTTTGAACCACCAGAGACACTTGCTTAAATGTAGCTTTCTGGAGCCCCATTATAGAAATTCGGAATTGGTCTCCAAGAGAGTGGTTCACCAATCTGGATTTGACAAAGTCCCTGAACTCAGTTGGCCAGCTGTAGAAGGGTGAGGACATACAGTCACGTTGTGAAACTAAGGATTTATTTTTCTGGAGAATATATTGTCTGGGGGAAATTCATTACTAGCTTTAATCTGACTTGAAAGAATGCAGAAAAATTCTTAAATGACATCAGTTTCACATTTATTCTTCAACACATACATTTATTGAGCACTATCTGTACAACAGGAACAATATTGTATGCTTGAAAACACAGGGATAAGATATTATCACTGAATTCAAGGAACTTCTAATCTTTTAAGAAAACAAAGAGGTGGGATTGGGAATTATAAAAGTAATGAAAGGAGATCATAAGAATAAAATAGAAACAGAAAGGATGGAGCAATTGATTCTACCTCAGGATCATGGGTGGATATATATACTTTTTCCAGGAGAAATATATATGGGTGTTCAAAACCAGTCAAATGAGAAAAAGGTAGCATTTGATATGGATGGAACAAAGACATACAGTCCTAGCTAGTGAGATCAGATTCAGACGCTGGGATGATTCATGTCAAGAGGACAGAGTGATGTGTGAAAGAGGAGGTACAAGCAAGGCATGATCCTTGGGAGACGAGGATGACATCCATGCTGCAGAACATCTAGGTTCTCAAGAGTTTTGTTGACACGTGCTTCTCAGTATTTCTATTACAACCACAACACAGCCAGGCTTCCTAGAGTTGGGAAATGTGTACTCTATATATTTTTATAAACATCCCAGCTGACCGATACAACAAGCTTGTGCCAGAGCTCCAAAATATGAAGTCACAAAATATGAGATTTTTTTCAGGGGAGAAAAATGATGAAATACTATTTATGTGAGTAAATGATGGATTAGTTGGGCTGTGACTGGCAGCCAGGATTCTAGAAAATAAGTTAGCAGTTGAACTTAGTCTTTCTGATGGCAGATGATGAGAGATTTAGTGAAGAGAGTGGATGCTTTGGACATGAAGGATGGGAGATGGATCTAAAAGTTATCTAAGAAGGGATTTGTGGGAAGAATCTGAATAGAACACAGGTAGGTTCTGAGGCTGTATTGATACAAAGTGTAGTATTGGTTGAAGGTTTTATATATTTTTTTTTTGGTGACACACATAAACACAAAAAATATTTTTTATCACAGACTTCTTTATAAAAATTACCTTGTCTTTTCCCTGTATGCACACATGTACATATGAATGTGAAAAGACACTGCAGTTTGAGAATAGTTGCAGGTAGGATTGTCGATGGTACTACAGACAGCTACCTCTACTCCAAGACATAGTTTGGCCTCCCATGCCTAGCAATAATTGTTCACCTGTGCATCTGTATTAAAATGGACACAGAGATGGGAAAAGTGCTTCCTGAGATTCTCCTGTCCATAATAGCAAGCAGTCTTCTAAACAAAAACAGTTCGGTCATGGAAGGCTTTCCTTTTCTTGAAGAGCTAGTGAGATCATGCCAGCCAGCAGATGTCTTCTATACTAATGTATTTGCTAGATGTCACTAAAAAGCCAGCACCTAGGTAAGAGCCTAAAACAAAATACACTACCTAACCCTTTAAACATTCTGAAAATGTTCTAGAATTTATTAAAGCCATCAACCTATTTCCCTTGTAAGTAAATTGAGACCAGCAAATTCTACTCTCCACTGATTGGGGTCTTTTCTTTTCTAGAACCTGCAAAGTTAGAAGTCGTTAGTCTTCTTTAAGGTAGGAAAAAATGAGTGTCACTAACTTCCATGCTTGAAGTTGGATAGGGGTGGGTTCAGTACCTACCTTATTCCCTTCCACCCATTGCTGTGTGCTGTTACAACCATCAGCAGTACTAGGAGGGGTCCTCATCCTACATCAAAGAGCTCAGTCTGTGCATAATAGTGTGGACATGGGTCTGAACTTCAGCTGCATCATCTATGTTGCTCTGTCAATCCATTTGTGTCCCACTGAATAGATGTAGATATTTGTTCATGCTTCAGGCATCATTCACCCATCACACTCACTGGATGTTATTGAATGAGTGTGATGGCTGTGCATCCAGAATCCCCCCCCACCAAATAATTTCTTGGGTAGCTGCATCAGGTGCAACAACTTCAAACAGCAAAACGGAGAGCTTGACAGTGTAGGATATTATGTTCTATGTCATTTGTGTCTATCTGTGCCTTAGGCTTTACTTTACAAGAGTTATGTCTGTCACATAATGGAGAGAAGCAAGAGTAGATAACGTGAGCAGAAAATAGGCTCAATTTATTGGGAGTTGGATCAGGTCCCTGGTAAACCTGGTCTCTGTGTATCTGTTCCCTTCACATGTTTTTCCCCCAGCACTGCAGCTGTGGATCCTCAGGCACAGGCGCAAGGCCCATCTCTCTCCTGGAGTGGGTTGTTCTTCTGTCTGCCTGAACAGAACACTGAAACGTATTTTATTGTGCTTGCATGTAGCTACAATAACGGTAACCTTTAAAAAGATTGTTATCACTTCAATACAATGCAATAAACTCAGGAAATATTTTTCATAATTGAGAATGCAAAAGTACCTCAAACATTCCCCCTTTTCATGACAATAACTAGCATTTCTAGAGTACTCTTCACAATAGAAGCAGTAATAAAAAGGGATAGCCATTCTAACACAAATATTCTCAGGATTAGAATGCACGTACTTGTCAAAAATAAAACAAAGTGTCTTTACAGATAACATTTTATTGTTCTTTGAACACGTTTGGGCTTTTATCACCTTAATAATTAAAATTTAGTATCAATTTTTTAAAATATCGCTTAATAATTCAGAGACACATGAAGACTGTCTTGGAACCTAGATATAATGCTGTATCCTGAATAGCTGGTCCTAGAACCCTGGAGGACAGCAACGGAAGATTGAGAAAGACGGCCACAAGTAACATAAAATCAGGTGGGCTGTGTGCTTTGATGGAGATTTCACCAGCAGCCCAAATACTCAGTGCATTTAACACATACAATATGAACAATCATACAGCTTGGACAACCTTGGTTAGGGGGTCTCTATAAGGGAGAAGTCTCAGAGGATGAGAACATGCAATCATCTGGGAGGAAGAAACCAAAGTCTGGTTTTGCTTGTCATGGTCATGCTCATGTCGTGAGTGCTCATTCATTCAGGGGTACACTCACTCCTGAAAAGAGGAAAGGATAAAGAAGGCAAATTCCTATCATGCCATGGTCAAGATATGGAATTATCTTCACAAACTCCAGAACATGAGTGAAGAACCTGTGAGCTGGGTGAAATGCTATTATCCCTCAGGCATCTATAGGGTGTTTGGTTCTAGGAACTCCTTAAATGCCCAAATCTAGAGATGCTGATGTCTCTTGTATAAGATAATGTAGCATTTGCATGCAGCCTATTCAACCCTCTCATATCCAAATCATTTCTAAACTAAATTCTATACATGATGCAATGCAAATGCTGTGTCACAACACCAAAGGTTTTAGAAAATAAAGGCAAAATGGAGACAGGAATGTGGGTCAGTGTAGAGTTGTTGCTTAACATATGGAAGATTCTGTCTTGAGATCCAGTGCAAAATATTCACCAGCCCAGTACTGACTCACTTTACAAATACATTTGGTTTGTGATAGATTTTATGTAGAAATAGAACCAGCAAGTACAGAGGGCCTCTATGTGAAACTGAGCTACACAATTATCCTGAGAAACCTGTGCTCTATGCCTTCAGTCACATGCTCTGTTATTTCTCTAGCTCTCCACAGGACCCTTAGCATTGATCCAATTGTTTAAACAAGCGAGATTAATCTGGCACTAGACTTGTGGGTGAAACAATGCCTGATTTAGTTTCAGAATGAAAATGTTTCTTCTGTAATTTTTTGCTTTAACCAAGGTCTGGGTGGGGTTTCTTTTGAATCTAGAACATGAGGCTTGAGAGAATCTCTCAGCAAGACAGCCCAGGTCCCAAGGAATCCAGGACAAGCCTCATATTTGAAGGCAATGTCACAGTAGAGTAGTGGAGTGAGTCACTTTTCTCCTACACACTTTTTGAACACAGAGCATCATTAGATGTATTGAGATCACAGCCTCCTGCTGTGGGATGTCTTTCTGTATGCTGTGAATATGTGTGGCTTCCATTGGATAATAAATAAAGCTGCATTGGCCGATGGCAGGGCATGATAAGGTTAGGTGGTACATTCAAACTAAAGATGAGACAAAGAAGGGTAGAAGGACACAAGCCCGTCACTGAAGGAGCAACAAGTGCCAGCAGACAGGTAACGCTATGACCATGTGGCAACATATAGATTTACAGAATTGGTTTAATTTAAGATGAAAGAGCCACTTAGCAAGAAGCTTAATCCATAGGCCATACAATTTGTAATTAATATAAGCCTCTGAGTGATTATTTTATAAGCAGCTGTAGGATCGAGGGGGTGAGAGATTTGTCTGGACTGCTGGATAAGGCAGGACCAGAGAAATTCTGTCTATAGCCCCCCCTTCCAGTTTATAAAGATATGCTTTAGGTTGAAAGTGACCCCTGGGTATTAGGGTGTATACGTCACATTTCTGATGGATATAATAAATTGCTTGACAAATGACAACCTAAGTAAAAAATGGTTTATTTAGCTTATAGTCTAAGGGGATATAATCCATCATGGTGGGGAAGTCATGTTATTGAGAGACAGGCAACTTGTCACATGCATTAGCAGTCAGAGAACAGAGTGGACAGGAAGTGAGGCTGTGCTACATAACCTCAAGATAGATTCCAAGTGAGTCACTTCTCTCCATGAGTCTTAGTCTTTTAAAAGTTCCAGCACCCTCCTAGATAGCACTGCTAGCTAGGGATCAAACCTTCAAACATTTAAGCCTAAGGGGGACATTTCACACTCAAACTATAACTCTGTCTATTGTTGCAAAAACACATCAAAGCAGATCTGCTATGATGTCAGATAAGTTCAAGTGGTCATTTGTTGTTTGCTGAGGACTACCTGGAAAAAGAAATTAAATCACTCTTCCTAAACTCAATCTTGGTTTCCCCTCCACTAAGCCTATAGGATGAGACTGTTTTGAGAGGTAGGGTTCACTTACTGCCACCAGGCCATGTTCTCCTTCTCCAAGTGGTCAGTGAGGGTATAAACTCTGAAGACCTGCAGTTCAGGAAGGGACTGGGTGGTTTTTCTTTAGGCAGAGTGCTACTCTGCGTTCCCTTTTCAGGCCTGGTGGTGTTAGTGTGCACAGAGCATTGAGCATCAGGTAATGGGACCTAAGTCTGTGTTTATTGATTTAGTTTTACTGTCTATACTTGGATTCTTTCTAGGATAAGAACACCAAAGCAAGGACAAAAGGATAATTTGATATCAATCAAATTGATAATTTGATATCAGTATTTTCCACTGAATAGTTCCACTTAATCAGTGGGAAAATACATTTTAGATAATATGTACATTCAGCTGGAGTAAAATTCTGGGTAAAACATTGAGTTCCTACCAGATAGAAAAAAAGATGCATTGTTGTTTTCTTCCATTCACTCTTCATTTGATGTCTGAAATGTACCATATGAAAACTTTTAGACTTATTCCTTGCCTCTCTTTTGTACATACTCTATACCTTTCTGATCATTTAGCCAAAATCATATTCAGAAATATTTAAGTTCATTATTTAATATCACCACTCATGCTTGTATGCTAAAACTCATCAAATGTTCTACTAAGCACTTAATTAATTCTATGCCATTTTCAACCAAAGTTTTAAAATGTTTAAAATGAAACTATTAGAAAAGAAATCCCCCCTTTTAAAATTCTATTTAATTATTAATTAATCAATTCTTTGTAGTGGAAGTTTTCTTGTGTCCCAGCCAGCTGGCAGTCAGGACAAATCTCTCCTGCTCGTGTCCCCTGAGTAAACACACAGAAGCTTATATTATAACTGCTTGGCCATTAGCTCAGGCTTATTACTTACTAGCTCTTACACATAAATTAATCCATAATTCTTATCTAAGTGTAGTAACATGGCTTGGTATCTTTTCTCAGTTCTGTCTTGTCATCTTACCTTCTCTGTGTCTGTCTGGCAACTCCTGACTCAGTCTTCTTCTTCTCAGAATTCTCCTTGTCTGCTTATCCCACCTACACTTCCTGTTTGGCTATTGGCTACTCAGCATTTTATTTATTGACCAATCAGAGCAACACATTCACAGCATACAGAATGACATCCCATAGCAGTTCTCTCATATATTACATCTCAACTACAGTTCCCCTCCTTTTTCTCCCAGCCCCCCACCACCTCCTCTTTCCCCAAAATCCATTGCTCCTCTGTTTCCCTTCAGAAAAGAGTAGGCATCCCAGGGATATCAACCCAACATGATGTAACAAGTTACACTAAGACTAGGCATACACCCCCATTTTAAGGTTGGAAGAGACAACCCAGTAGAGGGAAAGGGTTCCAAAAGCAGGCAAAAGAGTCAAAGACAGCCCTTGCTCCCACCTCTTAGGAGTCCCACAAGAACACCAAACTACCCACCATAATATATATGCAGAGGACCTAGTTCAGACCCCTACAGGCTCCCTGAGTGTCACTTTAGCCTCTATGAGCCCTGGTTAGTTGATTCTGTGGGCCATGTTCTTTTGGTTTCCTTGACTCCTCTGGCTAGCTCCTATTCAACCTGCCCCTCCTGCCTCTTCTGTGGGATCCCTAAGCTCCACCTAATGTTTGGCTGTGGGTCTCTGCATCTGCTTCTGTTAGATAGTTGCTGGGTGAAGCCCCTCTGATGACGATATGCAATGCTCCAGCATACAAGCACAGCAGGTTAAAGTGGCACAGAACTTGTAGGAGTGGCCCACCAATGGCTAGCCCAACTTGAGCCCACACCACATGAGGAAGCTGATGGCTGACACTCCTGAAAGATCAGAGACCAGAGGCTCGATGGCCCAGAGACCTAGGATAGAACCAAATGTGACTGGCAAGAAAAAAAAATATTTTTACACATAATAAAGGCAAACTAGAAATAGACATCCAGGAAAGAAATAAAAACCATGCACAGCACTCAAAAGTGAGTGGTTCATATTTTTTATTGAATTAGAAGAAATTATAAAAATTACAGATGGTCAAAAAGAAAAGTATAAGCCAGAATTATCAAGTTGGCGATGAAATAATCAAAAGAAAGGAAGATTAGAAGAGACTGCAGAACTCAGAATATTATTACTTTTTAAGTGGAAACTGACATAGCTAGAAGAAACATATGAATGAATAGTTACAAAAGTTAATCTTTTAAGAATATTAGAAAATGTAAAAAAGAACTTCAAAGAATAAATGTAGATGATCAGATTAAAATGACTTCTAGAAAATGACTATCAAGAAAACATAAGGAAACACCATATTCAACTTATACATGTATGTATTCATAGAACATGAATCCTAGAAGTGAGAAGCTTCACAGCAAATGGTGGAACAAATATCAACAACTATCATTTAAAAGAAAAACACATTGTGAGCTTCCATATTAAAAAATTATAGTATGTAGCATGAATCTTAAAGAGTCTTATTAATAAAATCAAACCTGAGCCAGGTATTGGGGTGAACTAGAACAAGCCATAGCTACCTCACTTCGCCGGATCCTCAGCTGGTCTTGTTTCCTCAGACTGGAGGCCTCTGAGTTCTCATCCAGAATGAGTCTTAGCTGAACTGCTGCTCAAAAGCCTGAATGCTTAACCAGTCAAATGCTTAACAGCCAAATGGTAGCACACGCCTTTAATCCTTTATGTTTAATATTGTGGCCGTTCTATTCTCTGACCCCAGAAAAGTTTGTTAGGGTGCACAATATTTTGGGGAACACAATACCACTACATTAGTATGTCCTTGGAAAAATTGTAACAGTAATGAAAGAAAGATTTACTTAAAAACAGAAAACAGGAAAGCAGAATCGTGGTTAGAAACTGTGGTTCCGACGAATCACTCCCAGTGAGAGAACCGGAAGTGCTGGGAGAAGTGGTTAATTCTAAGTTCGCAGTAGAGGTGAATGGCTTGAGAGCATGGAAGGAATCAAGTCCAACCAGGGCCATGGCAAAAGGGTTTAAGACCAGTGTACAAGAGTACCTTCTGACCACATGAGACGTCATCTGCCAGCAAGGACCTACGCTACACACGGAAAGATGTCTCCTGCATCTGATTCTAGGGGACCACAAGAATTACTGTTAGCGGCACCAATGAAGTTCATACATTTGTTTTGTTTTTTACCTTTTTAAGATATTGACAGTGTTCATTATTTTAAAATCTGGTAATTAAAGCAATAGCCAATCTTTATCTTGTTTTTCAAGTAAGATTCATACCCAGAATGAGAAAACAGTTCATATAAATTGCTTTTTTATTTGAAAGTACTTGTAATCACTAATGACATCACCATTACACAATAACTGATGAACCAGTGGGTCTCATCCTTGATATCCAATACCTACTGTCATCTCTCAAAGAGATACATCTATCCTTATGTATCTCCTCATGGAAGTTCGTATGTACAGTAGCTCTACATGCCCCAAGTGACATATTTAAAACTGAATCCCATTTTACCTCCAGGTCCAACTCCCAACTAAAAGGAAGTTAGCAATTTTGAAATATATAACTAATTTTTGTTGACTATAATTGTCATACTGTATGCTTACCTTTAAGAACTACCCTTCCAAAAAATGAATGAGACCTACATGAGCAAACTGGGGGTGAGGGGGGTTAGTGGAGGGTAAGGCACAGGGGATGAGAGCTTAGGGGAGCAGGAGGGGAGTGGGAGAGCAGGGAAAGAGATACCATGATAGATGAGGGCACCATGGGAATAGGGAGAAACAGAATGCTAGGGAGGTTCCCAGGAATCCACAAAGATGACTCCACCATAGACTACTGGCAATGGTAGAGAGGGTGCCTGAGTTGACCTGCACTGGTAATCGGATGGCTGAATACCCTAACTGTCATCATAGAACCCTCATCCAGTGACTAATGGAAGCAGATGCAGAGATCCACAGCCAGGTCCCAAGTGGAGCTCCAGGAGTCCAATCAATGAGAGAGAGGAAGGATTCTATGAACAAGAGATATTGAGAACATGACTAGAAGAAAGTACAGAGACAACTAGCCAAACTAGTGGAAACACATAAACTGTGGACCAATAGCTGAGGAGCCCCCATGGTACTGGACTGGGCCCTCTGGATAGGTGAGACAGTTGTTTATTTTGAACTGTATAGGGGGCCCCCAGGCATTGGGATCCAACCTGTCCCTGGTGCATGAGCCAGCTTTTTGGAACCTAGTGCCTGTGATGGGATACTGCACAGCCTTGGTGCAGGGAGGAGGGGACTGGACCTGCCTCAACTGAATGTACCAGGCTGGTCTGACTCTCCATGGGAGACCTTGCCTTGGAGGAGGTGGGAGTAAGGGGTGGGTTTTGAGGAGGGCTGGCGGGTGAGAGGAGGGAGGACAAAGAAATTGAAAAATGAATGGAAAATCTCTTAATAAAAAAAAGGAAAAAAAAGAACCTACCCTTCCTGTTGCCATATTTCCTTCAAACCTAACTTTGCATCCTTGAGTATTATTGCCCTTCTCAACATCCACTCCCACCAACATCATCTGGCAGCCATGTGGACATATGAGTCAGGACAAATCTTTGTCACCCGCCAGTCCCACAGCCGCTCAGACCCAACCAAGTAAACACAGAAACTTATATTGCTTACAAACTGTATGGCCACAGCAGGCTTCTTGCTAACTTATATAGCTTAAATTAATCCATTTCCATAAATGTATACCTTGGCACGTAGCTTGTGGCTTACTGTCATCTTAACATGCTGCTTGTCATGGCTGCGTCTGGCAGTGACTCCTTCCGCCTTCCTGTTCTTTCTTTTCTCCTCTCTGTTAGTCCCACCTATACTTCCTGCCTAGTCACTGGCCAATCAGTGTTTTATTTATTGACCAATCAGAGCAATTTGACATACAGACCATCCCACAGCACATATGACTCTCTACTTCTAGAAATTCAACTTCTGTAGGTTCCAAAAACCACAGATCAAAGTAGATCTTAAATGTGCAAACATAACACAGTGAAGATATTGTCTTATTTATTATTCCTCAGTGCACATATTTCAAATTATCACATTGTAATCCATGAGTACATGCAATAACTGCCAATTCAAAATAAGTGAGAGAGAAAGAAACTGTCATTGAATGAGTTTTAATGATTTTCTGGTAATCTTGATAAATACATGTATTATATTATTTATTTCATACAACATTTTGAATTACCTGTTTTTTAATATCTGGTGCTGTGAGAAGTTAATTAGCTTTAGGTTATGGTTGTCTAATTTAAAACCCAATCTCTTATCTGTTACAGTACAATTATTTTCTTTTTTTTTAAACATGGCTATTAAAGAATTTGAAAACTTCTAGTCTGTGGACTCAATATAGTATATGAATATGTGTCATTAACTTTTATATGATAGACTCATTCACAGTGGTTATCATTAACACCATCAATGTAGACACGACAAGTACAAAAATTCATGTATTTGGACTCTATCAGAAAAGATTAGATTAGGACTACCCCTTTTGAGTGATATAAATACTGAGTTTGCCACATTTCCCATTCATCTCTCCTGTCTTTAAAACCCTGGTGTTTCTTCTCCTTTGTTTCCTTCCAAATCCCACATTCAGCTGAGTTTGTAACCCCTGAGCACAGAGTCTAACTAACTGGGCCGCTCAGAGGTCATTGTTTTATTTATAAAGGTTTATTTTTATTTATGTATATTATGCCACATGTGTGCAGGTGCTTGTGGAGGCCAAAGGATGGCATCAGATTCCCTGGGTCTGGAGTTAGAAGAATTTTTGAGGCCTCTGATATGGATTCTGGGAACTTAACTGGGGTCCTCTAAAAGAGCAGCAAACACTCTTCACCTTAATCTCCCCAGCTCCCTTATTCTTTGGCATTTTAGTTATTCATCTGTAGGTCTTCTCTATATAATTAGACTACGATCTTCAAGAAATTATATCCTGGGCTGGAGACACAGATCAACAGTTAAGAGCACTTTCTGCTCTTGCAGAGGACCCCAGTCCACTTCTCTGCACCCACATAAAACAATTTACAATCGCCTGTAATTCCCAACTCCAGGCAGATCTCCACAATCACTTTCACATATGTGTATATACTCACACACTGGCAAATACACATATGCAAATTAAACTGAAATCATAGACAAAAGACACTATTTTTTATTACTCTTTCACATTTCCCACATAAGAATTTTAGGCATCCAACGAATGAGTGAATAACTTAATTGGTTGGTTAATGAACAGTGTGTCAGCTAATTGTTCTTTCAGTTGTTAGTTTTAATAGTATTTGACGTATGATTTCCAGCTCTTGCCACAAGAAAAAGGAAGCTGCTAAAAACATGGATGAACAAATCAGCAATCTCTTTTCAACAGACTGAAAGAAGTTAGAAAATACAGAGCTTTTATCCTTAAAAAACCCCACCTTCTCCAAATCATCCTCCTCTGTAGAACTCTTATTTTATGGCTGAAATAATCAGCTTCCATGGGGTATTATTACACATACCATCTTGTCTGTTGATACAAAAAATGTGTTTTTGAAGTCTGGATTCCCAATCTTTCAAAATAAGTCATTTTGATAGAAATTGAAAATGTAACTTTATTATGTCCAGTTGTCACAGTATTAAAGAAATGTCACCAGCTGGGCCTACCTGTGGGGGGCTATGATAGGTATTTCTGGAGACCTGCTGCCTACGGGGATGTACAGAGCAGATGAGAGCTCTGCTGTCTGATCGTAAGAGGATATGACACACAGAAATAAAGTAAGGCAATCTCCTTATTCATCTGCTTTTTCTCCTCTGTGGCATGAAGTGTTGTTTGTTCCTATCTTTCAAAAGCCTTGAAACATTTTACTTTTATAATATGCTGTGGCTAGACAAAATATGATTTTAAATCTAGTGCATCTTCTGTTGTTTACGGTGTCACCTCTCAGGGCCTTGTTAGGTTCGACTTCTGTGGTTGAATTCTGAGATCCAGATAGAGTAGGGGGTTGAGGACATCTTTTTAAACATCCTCAGTATGCAGGTCAAGGGGAGTTTGGGGGAAAGGAGTAGAAAGATCACAGAGATACACAACCCCTAGATAGCTTAGGAGCAAGATAGTCCTGACACAGGATGGAGAACTGAGTTCCAGCCTGATGCCTACAGTTTTGGCATGGGAAGGGAGGAATTGCCCAATGGCTGAAGCCTTGAGTATAACCTTCTTTGTTGGACTGACCCTTACTGGGGGTAGTATAATGATGAAAGTGTACCACAAAATCAGCAGAACATTTCCCAGGGACCACAGGCTTACCAGAATATTCATGAGAAAATTGACCTTCTTACCTTCCTCTTGTATCAAATTTTCAGTGGCATTTAAAACCTTCTACAATCTAATTCCAATTTCCCTTTCTTGTCTGTGACTGATTTTTTTTTTCTCACCACCTTAGCACCATACATATCAGGCCACACTCACCTATATTTACTTACATAAAGTTTTGCTTGAATTTCCTCTTTGGGAAGATCCTTTTCTTGCAACATGCTTGGGACTCACCATTATCTTCTGTGTCCTTCTCCTGGCTTTTGGAAGGCAAAGTAGAGACCAATTTTATGTGTTTCACAAAGTCACACAAATACCTCAAGAAGCACAGACATAACTAATAGGAAGTTTAGTCAGAAAAAGGTCCATGGAGCCCTGTGCTGGTTAACTTTTGTCATCTGGACATAAGTGAGGGACCAGGAACTGGGAATCTCTACTTAGAAGATGCATCCATCAAATTGGCCAGTGGAGCATTTTTATGGTTGATGGTTGATATGGAAGTTCTAATCCACTGTGGGTGGGGCTGCTGCTGGGCTGGTGGTCCTAGGTGCTATAAGAAAGCTGGTTGAGTAAGCTATAAGGACCAAGCCAGTAAGCAGCACTCTGCCATCCCCTCTGCTTCAGTTCCTATGCCCAGGTTTCTGCCTTGCTTCCCACCCTGGCTTCCACCAAGGATGAACTGTGATCCAGAAGTGTAAGCCAAATTAACCCTTGCCTCCAGAGTTTCTCTGGATCATGGTCTTTTTGCAGCTATAAAAAGCAACCTGGGATGGGACCCTTTGCTTAAATACACTAGTCTAAGACTGGTTACTTCTATCTCTTCAGTTTCCAGTTTTCTAAACATGTTCAATTACTTTACCCTCACCTTTACTTGGTAAAATAATCAGACACATAAAAACAAATATATGGATTTACATGTTAATTTTGATGATAGTATATAAACCATTTTTTTTTCATTTGAGGAACACCTGATAACAAATAATATAAAATCTTATTGTGTAGACTAGACAATTGTGGGTTGCCAAGGGTTGTAGGAATATATAGCAAGTGACAACTAGTGTTTGACAAGTCGACCCACCAGATGTATAACTCCCTGATGGGGATTCCCACCTGGCAAAGCTGTGGGGTCACTGCCTGTGGAAACTGGTTGTTGTCTGTCTGTAACTTTCTCGGGTGCCACTGCTCTGCCTCCCTAAAAAGAAAAACTATGGGGTTCCTCCCACCACCCATTGGTAGTGTGCATTACACCTTTAGGCATATTTATAGTTGTGGGTAGTCAGGTCATGATTTCTGTTTAAGCTGAATAATTTTGATGTATAGAAATGATACTAGTATATTTTATATTACTCAGACTGACATAGTATTCTCAGTCACAAAGACAGCCTTTTATACAGACAGCTAACTTTAGACTTCTGAGCAGATTCAAAGCAGACTGGTTGCCCCTAGAGACAAATACATGAGGTCATTTTTCCAGGTGTTGTTTTGCTTGTTCAAGGTCAGAGCTTGAAGCAACTTTAGACATAACTTTCTCAGTAACTGACTTTTTGCATGTAGCCCCAGCCTCAGCTGATGCTACAGGCTCAAGGTTGGTGAATGAGGACAAGGGCTAAGGAGGCTGTGAAGAAAATGCAACCCATGTACACTGAGTAAGACTTTAAATTAGCACAGATGTTAAGAGAAAGGGCATGAAAGTCCCTCAAAAATTAAAAATCGAACTACAGTATGAGCCAGCAATCTCATTATGTACAGAGTTGAGGAGATTAGTTCATTATGCTCAAGAGACAGTCATACTCCCATGCTTACTGCAGAGTCATCCACGATAGTCAAGATGCAGTAAAATTTTGTGTTTATCATCTGATGGATGGTTGGGTAAATAAAACATAATATATCAAAATAAAATTATTAGTGGGCCATAAGAAGTATGAAATCCTGTCATATAAGAAAACATAGATGAATGTTGACTAAAATAAGCCAGGCACAAAATATAAATACTGAAGGATTTCTTCTATATATGGAGTCTACAAAAGTATTTGAGAGTAATAGTGTGAAGTATATGAAGAAGAAGTAACAGAGAGAGAGGGTTTATTCAGTGAGATAACCAAAAAAGATAGACACAAGCTAAGTAAAATGAGAGAAATAAGTTCCCATGTACAACAAATTTCAAAATAGAAAATTTTTAAGAGCTTTGCAGAAATAACTGACAAATGTTGAGGGTGACAGACATGCCAGCTCCTTTGATTTGAGCATTAAAAAACATGTATCCACATATCATATGAGCTCCTGAAATACATGCCATTGGTGTGTGGGTGTGAAAGAGAGAGAGAGAGAGAGAGAGAGAGAGAGAGAGAGAGAGAGAGAGAGAGAGAGAGAGAGAGAGAGAGGCCAATATGAGAATAAGAAACTAACATTGAGGGGAAATAAATCCTGTTGGACACAAGACCTTTCAGAGCCTGCTTCTGTATAACATGGGCAGTCTCAACCTTCTCACAGTGCCCTTTAGGTATGCTTCAGGGTCCCACTGTGTCACAATGATGATTAGTATGTCCAAGAACTTTGGCCGTCCATGTACTTTCCTCCTAGCTCTTCTTAGAAGTAAATAAATAGGAATATTATCACATTCAAGGAAAAAGGGACATCACTAAAGGAGAAAAGGGACAACTCTGTTGGTCTGAGAACTTCCCAGCAGACCCGCCCCTTGCATGTGGGGCCTCAGATAACTCATTCCACATAACAGAACTATAATTTTGGTAACACCAATGTGCTAGTGTCTGCTTTGTAAGGTGAATATGTAGAATTCTTCTTGAATCCGTCTGGCCCTGAATTTTTTTGGAGGGGTGGGGGTTGAAGGCTTTTTATTGCTGTTTCAATCTTTTCATTTATTATGAGTTTGTTTGGATTGTTGACTTCTTGCTTTAGTTTTGGTGGTTTGACTAAATCTAGAAATTCATACATTTTTTTCAAATGCCTCAGGCATTTTATTTACTTATTTATTTTTAATTTTATAATTAATTTAATTTTACATATCAGCCATGGATTCCCCTGTCCTCCCTCCTCCTACCCACTCACCCCACCCTCCCCCCAATCCATCCCCTATTCCCACCTCATCCAAGGCAAGGACACCCCTGGGGATTCAGCTCAGCCTGGTAGATTCAGTTGAGGCAAGTCCAGTCCCCTCCTCCCCTCACCTAGGCTGAGCAAAGTGTCCCAGCATAGACCCTAGGTTCCAAAAAGCCAGCTCATGCACTAAGGACAGATCATGCTCATGGATAGGCAGGATTAATATAGTAAAAATGGCAATCTTACCAAAAGCAATCTACAGATTCAATGCAATTCCCATCAAAATCCCAACACAATTCTTCACAGACCTGGAAAGAACAATATTCAACTTTATATGGAAAAACAAAAAACCCAGAATAGCCAAAAGAATCCTGCACAATTAAACAACCTCTGGAGGCATCACGATCCCTGACTTCAAGCTCTACTATAGAGCTACGGTAATAAAAACAGCTTGGTACTGGCATAAAAACCGACATGTGGACCAATGGAATCGAATTGAAGACCCTGACATTAATCCACACACCTATGAACACATAATTTTTGACAAAGAAACCAAAACTGTACAATGGAAAAAAAAGAAAGCATCTTCAACAAATGGTGCTGGCATAACTAGATGTCAACATGTAGAAGTCTGCAAATAGATCCATAACTGTCATAGTGCATACATTTTTTTAGGTTTTCTAGCCTAATAGATTACAGGTTTCTAAAGTGTTTCCTTAGAATATTCTGGATTTCTTTGATATCTGTTATAATGCTTCCCTGTTCATTTCTGACTGTTAATTTGGGTCCTGTCTTTCTTTCTTTTTGTTAGTTGGGTCAAGAGTCTATCAGATTTGCTTATATTCTAAAAGAACCAGCCCTTAGATTTGTCTTTGTTTTTATTTCATTGATTTCTGCTCTGATGTTTCTTGTTTCTTGGGGTCAAATGGGTTTATATATGATTTGTCCTTGTTTTTCCAAATTTTTGAGTTGCATCATGAAATCATGTGTTTGTGCTCTTTCTGATTTTAGTGAGCACTGAGAACTAAGAACTTCTGTAGAACTGTGTTCTGTGTGCTCTGGGCTCTACTTATGTTGTGATTTCAACTTCATTTAGTCTCAGGAAATTTTTTGTTCCTTTCTTAATTTCTTCTTTGACCCATTCATCATTCAGTAATAAGTGGTTTAATCTCCATGAATTTGTGTATTTACTAGAGATGTGTTTGCTGTCAAGTTAGGTTTCATTCCGTTGGAGTCAAGAGGCAAGGAATGCTTTCTGTAAAGGTTTATTTATTTATTTTTTAAGGTCTTTTTTTTTTTTTCTTTTTTTTAATTTCGGGGCTGAGGACCGAATCCAGGGCCTTGCGCTTGCTAGGCAAGTGCTCTACCACTGAGCTAAATCCCCAACCCCCTTATTTTGTGTCCTAATGCATTGTCTATTTTAGAAAAGCTTCCTTATGCTGCTGAGTACAATGTGCATTCTTTGGTATGTAGGTAAAATATTATATAGAGATCTGTTAAGTCCATTTGATGTATGATGTCAATTAATTCTCAAGTTTCATTGTTTTGTTTTTTTTTCAGGTGACCTGTCTATTGTAGAAAGTGGGGTCTTGAAATCACCTACTATTGATGGAATGATGTTAATTTGTGTCTTTAATTTGTATGAAATTGGGTGCAGAAGAATTTGTTGCATGCATATTTAAGATAATAATGCCTTCTTGGTTAACTGTCTCCTTAATTAGAATGAAGTGTCCCTCTTCATCTCTTCTGCTTAGTTTCAGTGTGAAGTCTATTTTGTCACATATTTAGATAGTGATGCCTGCTTGCTTCCTGGTCCTATTTGATTAGAATACTTTTGCCTTTTACTATAAGGTGGTACCTATCTTTAAAGGTATGTTTCGTTTTTCTTTCTTTTTTTTTTTTCAATACACACTTACCTTTAGTAACCTTCAGAAGAAATGTTTTAGTATACAGAGGAATATTGCATTAGGGCCATCCTAACTTCTTTACATATCATGGTGTATATTTAAACTTTCAGAGGGGAAAACATCTCTTTATGTAGTTATTCAAATATACTTAACAAAGGAGATAAAAAATCATAATAGTTTTTTAATATCATTACAGTGTTTTTTCAACATTTCTTCCTTCCCTTTTCATCCTCCAAACCCTGTCATATACTCCTCTGCAGCCAGATATAGTGGGTAGCCTCCAAGTAGTTAAAAGGAAGATTTATTTAGTGGGTAACTTACAAATGAAGGAATAGGTAGGTGGCAGGTTCTGGAAAAGACGAAGCACAGTCCGGCAGTGTTCTCTGGAGAACTCCCCTTGGTCTACCTCTAGTGTCCAGGTCCAGGAAACAAGAGAGCCCAGCATCTGGATCTCGGGTCTTCAGGGCCCTCTCTTGGCCCCGCCTTGTAGGCATGATAGTTACCAAAGCCTCAATGGGGGTTGGAACTTCCAGACCAAAACTAAGATGGCTACTCACTACAGCCAGAAGGTTTCTCCAGTCCCTCCAGGTCCTACAGTCCTGCCCCGCCCTGTGGTCCTGCAGCCACTTATAAAATAATTACTCAGAGGCTTATATTAATTATGAACTGGATGGCCTATGGCTCAAACTTCTTGCTAGCTAGCTCTTATAACTTAACCCATTTCTATTAATCTATAAGTTACCATGTTGCTGGGGGCATTACAGGTCTGCTGGCATCTTGCTGCTCCTTGGACTGCAGCTGGCTTCCCCCTCACTCTGCCCTTTTTCTCCGTCTCTCTACTTGAATTTCTTGCCTGTCTGTAAGCTTTCTTGCCATAGGCCAAAGCAGATTTATTTACTAATCAATGGGAACAGCATATATTCACAGCATAAAGAAAGACATCCCACAGTACTCCTCCCTGTTCTTCAAATTCATGGCCTCTTTTTCACTAATTGTTATTGAATGCATATATGTGTTTGAATTTACTTATATATTTCTAAATATGACCAGATATGTTTCTTTTAGAGAACAGATAGATGGATTTTGTTGATCCATTCAACTAGTCTTTTGACTGGAAAATTGAAGCCATTGATATTTAAAGTAATTATTGACATGTGTGTTTATTTAAATCATGGTGTTGTTGATTTTTGTCACGTTAGTTTGCTCAGTGATACTTTGTGTTTTAGTATTTATTACTTTGTATTTATTTCCACAGTCTCTCTGTATGCTCATTTTTCTTTTCATCCTAAAATACTGGTTCCTATATTTTACTTAGGTTTGGCTTGTTAGATATAATTTTTTAGGCTGTTTATGTTGTGGAAAGTTTTTATGTCTTCTTCAATTATGGAAGCCACTTTTTCTGGGTATATTAGTCTAGAGTACTACCACAGTTATTTAGAATTTTGAGTGCATTCCTCCAGGATCTCTGGCTTTCAATTTTTCCATTGGGAAGTCAGCTATTACTCTGATGGGTTTTCCTTTATATGTGACTTAACTGTTTTTCTTTTGCAGTTTTTGGTACACTTTTTCACTCTGTATACTTAGTGTTCTAACATTTCTAGGGTTTCTCTTTTCTGATCTTGTCTGTTTGTCATTTTGTGTGCTTTTTATATTTGTATGGGTGTGTCTGTTTTTCATCTGGCAAAGTTTTCTTCTATGTTCTTCAAGATCTGGTCTATGCCACTGATAGAATTCTTCTCCCTCATCAATGCCTACAATTCAAAAGCCTGTTTTGTTCATGGTAGCCCACATTTCATGTATGCTCCTTGATTTCAGTTTCTTTCTTTTATTTTTCATATTCCTTGCTTATTTGTTCTATATTCTCTACTTCATCTTTGAGTCCTAATATTCTATCTTATGCTTGATTCACTCATGGGCACTACACTTAAGTGTGATTTATATGCCTAATGAGACTCCATTGAGAAAACCGATTTTCCCTTTGCTGGCAGTTGTCAGTTAGAAATGTCTTCTTGGTTGGGAATGGGAGCCCATGTCCACTCCCTCCTGGATGCACTGGTGCTTTTTCTGGCTTGCACATGTACAGGCTCTGTCCATGCTGCCACAGTCTTCATGAGTTCATGTGTGCATCAGTCCTGCTGTGTATGGAAGGCACTGCTTCCTCGCCGTCATCCATCTCCTCCGACCCTTACAATCTGTCCACCTCCTCTTCCTCAAAGTTCTCCGAGTGAAGGGGTTTTATGAAGACATCCCATTTGGGACTGAGTGTTCCAAAGCCTCTCATTCTCTGCACACTGTCCTGTTGTGATTCTCTGTGTTTGTTGCCATCTACTAAAGGAAGGAGCTTCTCTGGTGATGGCTGAGATGACCTATGAGTACAGCAGAATGCTGTTAGGGGTTATTTTATGGCTATGTTCCTTTAGCAGAACAACAGTTATATGTGCTATTTTCAAGTAGAATTCAACCAAGACAGCATTACAATATGACTGAAAGATAGATGTATCTGGGAATGAGCAACTAATTCAAATCAGAAAATTCTGTTACTCCATTCTATCAATTAATATTGCATAATATATAAACATATAGTAGAGACAAATGAGGCATTTCATTATATATATATATATATATATATATATATATATATATATATAAGTAAAATAGAAACATGTTAATGATGTTTCTTCAATACAGTTTTCCAGAACTCAATAGAAAAACATATAGTCCATTATTTAGGCACATAAAAGCAGTATTATGCCTGCTACTAATATTTTCATATTATTTTCATATTAATATTTCAAGAAAATAAGATAATCCATACAACCACTGGAAGAGACACACCTCTCCATGCATTTTTGACTGTTAATGTAATTGTACTCTCAAAGCCATAGGCATTGTAGAAAACAGCCATTACAGCTGAGAAGAGCAGTTGGAAGGTGTGTGACTATGAGATAGCAATAGTCAGTCATGCTAGCCTACCTTAGTACACATCATCATCTCAACATACATGAAGCATTGTGTAAAACAACACTAGCAGACACATAATATTGGAAACTAGATGCCTTCTGTATTAAAGTTAATGTCTCCTTCATGTGAAGTCAAGGATGATGGAATGGGCTAGATGTTCATTCCAGAGTTGAAGAAACTTAGGCTAATCAACTTCTGCAGTTTACTTCAAGAATCCCTGTACTACTTTCTAGTTCAGTATGCAAGTGACAAACATATCCTGAAAGCTTTGCTACTTTTGAGGAAGCCTAAACTTAGTGAGCACTGTGTCTGCCGTATTCTGTGGACTTGAATTTAGTTACTTAGAAGGAACTATGCAGATGAAGAGAAGCTAGAACATACAGTTGCTACAAGAAGAGGACAGCCCCTTCTCAGGAGTGACTTGTCAGCTGAGACAGAAGGAAGGTGACCTGAGGTGGCTGCCTGGCCATGTAAGTTGAAGATGGGAATGATATAGGTAAGATACTGAGAAAAAGAATGAAGTTACTAGACACAAATTTCATGAGAAAGACAAAGGACTTATAAGAAGGAAATTGCCAAATGCAATTAAAGAGCATTTTAAAAAAATGAACAAATGGAAAAACCATTGTGTATTCTTGAATAAGTTAAATAGCATAAAAATGTTATTTTCTACAGAATTAGTGACATGAAAAGTTTTTTAATTAGATAGAGCTTTCTATGGAGTGAAAAGAAATTGTTTGATGTTAGTCTGTAAACTGCAATAGATAGGGAGATTGTTGTACCATCTATTAGAGTATTCTATAATCAAATCAAAATGGAAATGTCATGGAAATAGATAGACTAGAGAAAGAAATCCCAGCACATATTAAATTTTAATAGATGTTAAAAAACGCTATTTCAATTCAGTGGAGGAAGGATGAATTATTAAGAAGTGATAGGAGTGTGACTGATATTCATGATGAAAAAGTAGCATTTGGCCTTTATATTAGATCACCTAGCAAAATGCATCCCAGATTGATGAGAGACTAAACTGTAAATAACAACATCATAAAATTCTTAGTTCAAAAACCAAAACAAAGGAGCTTGCCCAGGAGAAATTTTATAATCGAGGTAAGAAAACCAGAAACTATTTTAAAACAAATAAACATGCTTCATATGTAGAAATAATTTTTAAATGACAAAAAATAAATCAATATGCAAACTCTGTACTGGAAGGAAATTGAAATGCAGCCAAAAATAAAACAATGATTTTAATTAAATGGAAAAAGCTCTTATAAATAGACAAGAAAAGAGAAACAATTGCATAGGAAAATATGTCTAAAATCTGGATAAGTAATTCAAGGGAAATATACACAAATGGTCAGTGTATGTCTTTAAATCCTCAGTCTCACTAGTGGTTTAGAGAAGTACACATTAAAGTAGCAAACATTTCACATGCCTATCAAACTGATCCCTAAACCTCTATTGCCCATTCCAGGTAGAGGACTTAAGTTTACATTCACCAGTTGTTGATAAAATTGTGAGCTGTCACATCATTTGGAAAGCAGCTGGGCAACATCTGTCTAAATTACACAAAACATTTGATCCAGTAATTTAATAGAAGAGAACATATCACGTCTTAGGACCCGTGTGGTTCAATCCATCAGAAAAGCAAAGGGTACTTGTGACCTAAAATGTCTTTGAAGGGTAGACAGAATCCATTTATCCATGTGACAAGTCCCTTTCATCAGAGAACTTGACGTGTGGCTCCGCTGGTGTGTGTTGGAAGTGTCAAAGCTCATGTTGCAGAAGTAACTCGGTGACTGCTTACTTATTGAAGCTACATTTTGCAGAGCTCTTGTAATCAGTCCAATTTCAAGGTATCTAGACCTCTCAGAATAGCCTGCAATGGTGAGGGACAAGTCTCCCCCAGTAGATCTGTTGAACTATAAGAAAGGGTGTGTATAAGCATTGTCTCCCAAGTCTCTCTCAGGAAGGGAGATGCAGAAAGGGATCCTTCTACTCATGAAGAGATTACTGCAAAAAGTTTAGAAAGTATCTGATTTGCTGTCTGTGATGATACTTTGATAGGTTGTGAGTATCCTCCCCCCTATTTATTCACGTCCACTTAGGCAGTACTGGTCCACACTGGCTTTGGGCCTGATCATGTGACTTACTCCAATCAAGCAAGGAGAGACTTGAAAAGGCTTAAACATTTGGCTTGCCTTTTCTTGCTGCCATTGAGTCCCTAAGATCATTACAGTGTAAAGAACTTGGTTTAATGACTGGATAACAAGGATATTTGTCCCAGTTATTTGTGTAGCCCACTGATTAACAACCAAATACATGAATGAGGGCATTGACCACGAGGGGGACAGAATATGTCCTAGTGAGCTAGCTGAGATCATGAGAACTGCCCTAAATCTTGAGCTAAAAACTGGTTATTTGTTTTAACATATGATTGGTTACATAGCTATAGTTGTTGATGTGTGTGCATATGTGCATGTACATGTGTACAGATATGCATGTACATGTGTATATGTGCATGTGGGAGCCAGACATTGATGTTAGATGATCCCTCTATTATTCTCCACCTTACTTTGGAAGACTGAGTCTCTCACTGAACCTGGAGGTCTCTAATCTAACCAGACTATCTGTCCAGCAGGTCTCAGATATCCTGTCTCCATCTCTTCAATGCTGGGAGCACAAGTACATGTCACCACACTTTGTTTTCTGCGTGGGTGTGAGGGATCTGAACTCAGCATGACAAACATTTTACCAACGGAGCTCTCTCATCAGCCTTCATAGTTAAGGCTGTTATTGCGAAAAGGCTTGCAGGAGTTCACAATTGTATTATTTTATGTATTCTTTTGTGTCCATTCTTTAGAGTGGGAGAATTATATAACTATGATCAAATATAACTTTATAGAAATGAGTGTGAATGGAGGTGTGGTGTGCCAGGAAGGAAATTTTAAAGAACAGCAAAAACTCACACTGAACAATAAGAATACCTAATCAAGTTGATTCGACCCTTAAAAGAAAACAAACACATAAAACGAAAGTATTGAGAATAGTGGGCACTTAGATGTTATGCACAATGAAGTTTCATTAGAAGCATGTCTAATTTTCTAATATTAAATTAGTCCTAAAACCATGTGGCCCATTGGATATGAAAACAGGAGTCTTGGAGAAGCTGAATCATTTTTGTAAAACTTTCAAGCAATAGCCAGTTAGTTTAATCTTGTGGTTGTGATGTATAACATGGGAAGTACTGTTTTTGAGATGAGACATGCTGTGGAGAGATGGAGAATTATGGTTAGTGTAGATGAATTCAAATGAGTCCCACTGCTCAGCAAGACAGAAATTATGATCATGAGTTTCTCCTGATCTTCATTTCTATTACTTCATTGATGAAAAATGATTTACTGTCCCTGCCCTCAGTGGTTCCCAACTGCTCCAGAAGGCCTTCGTTAGAGTGCTTTCAGTCAATGTAGAAAAAGCAACATGAGCCGGGCAGTGGTGGTGCACGCCTTTAATCCCAGCACTCAGGAGGCAGAGGCAGGCAGATCTCTGTGAGTTCAAGGCCAGCCTGGTCTCCAAGGTGAATTCCAGGAAAGGCGCAAAGCTATACAGAGAAACCCTGTCTCGAAAAACCAAAGGAAAAAAAAAGCAACATGAGCAGAAAGTAGGATGTGTAACCACTTTCAGACACAAGTGTCACTATGTTTTCATCCTCAAGATATTTCTCAATAAAAGCACCACTGTACATTTATATCCATTAGTCATTTCAAAGCACTTACAATATATCACCTGTTAAAACTGCATTACTGTCCACAGAGGGGCCATGTCATTTCTTCTGCACAGGTGAGTTTAGACCAGCTTGGAAGGGTTAGCAGCTCCACATACAGTCTTCTCCAATGGCCTGGCCTGGAAATCTGTCCCCTGCTTCACTTTCATCCTCTAAGAGATTATTCTGGGAATCTTGGTGGCAAGCCCTAGGGTGCTACTACACACTGCCCATCCCAGATGTCAGCCCTCATGCCCTTATGCCCAGAATGCCTTTCCTATGACTGTTCTTACTGTGTGCAAAACTCTCTTGTGTTTTCACCAGCATCCATCTCTGCCCTGTGCTTCCTAGAGAGCTCTGTGAAGACTGAACCATACACGCAGCATTATAAACAGAGGCGATCATGTTGCTAAATCAGTGTCCTCTGCATTTGCCTAAACATTTCTTTGAAGGCAAACGAAAGAGCATGAAGAACTGGATTTTAATTTTTGGAAATGTACACCATGTTCCCCTCAAAATCTAATTTTCTAGATTAATGAATCATATCAGATATTGTAAATTAGAAATTACCCCCACTGCATGGAAAGAATTTTGAATAAATTGAAGTCAGTTATTGAAAAATTGAAAAAGATGCTGTGGTCTCCACATGTTACACACACTTGAGCACAGCTTTGTGATTCCTGTGCTCAGTTAAACTGACTCTTTGCAAGCAAAAATACCTTCCTTGGATTTTCATTCTCACTAATTCCTAAAAGGACTATGGTTTCCCCTTTATCCTGTATTTATTGGAACCTTAGAAAGGATGTGAACTTTAGAGAGATGCTGAAATATCAAAGCATTCAATCCAACAGTCCACTGATGTGATGACATCATTGGTACATTACACCAAAACCATTGTCAAAGCACAGCTAGAGGTGGGATGTCATTTGACCCATCTGGATTTCAAAACATCCATGAGGAACACTTGTGCAGAACTGAGAGAATGGTATTCTATCTGGAGTTTATAACTCCATGGATATACAGAGACACTCATCAGTCGACTGGGGAGCTGTTTCCAGTTCAGCTTTCTCTTCTGTTGCCTTCACGGGAGGCTTTGCCCAGCCACGGTGCAGTAGGACGAGTTTTCTCTGGCTCTTGAAAAGCCAATGTTGCCCAGCCCTTGTTAGAGGGTGAGAAAGCCAAGGTCAAGCTGTCAGGAGATCCTGGTGCTCCTCACCCTGCCTGCAGGGACCTACAGTCACTTCTTGGGCCCCAGGATCTTAAAGTGGGAATAATACTGCTCCTGAAACTACTGGCTTCTTGTGATGACAAAATGAAATACTGGAACCTTTGGCAAACTACAAATCACTACATTGGAAAAGTGCAGTTGAGAATCTGGGAGGTAAGGAGTCCAATTCCTCTGTATTTTCAGACTTTAGAGACAGGCATTGTACCAGACTAATTTGGACATAATATAATATCTCATCTAATCCTCATGTCAGTTCAGGGTGATTAATATTATTATGATTAGGTTCTCTCTAATTTGTTCATTAACTGTTCTATTATTTTATTTTACAATATACTTTAATTCTACATATCAGCCACGGATTCCCTTGTTCTTCCCCCTCCTGCCCCCTTCCCTTCCCCCCAGGGCAAAGACTCCAGGATTGAGATCAACCTGGTAGACTCACTCCAGGCAGGTCCAGCCCCCTCCTCCCAAGCTGAGCCAAGCGTCCCTGCATAAGCCTCAGGTTTCAAACAGCCAACTCATGCACTGAGCACAGGACCCGGTCCCACTGCCTGGATGCCTCCCAAACAGATCAAGCCAATCAACTGTCTCACCTATTCAGAGGACCTGATCAAGTTGGGGGTCCCTCAGCCATCGGTTCATAGTTCATGTGTTTCCATTCATTTGGCTATTTGTCCCTGTGCTTTATCCAACCTTGGTCTCAACAATTCTTGCTTATATAAACCCTCCTCTTTCTCGCCAATTGGACTCCCGGAGCTCCACCTGGGGCCTGGCCATGGATCTCTGCATGACGGAGAAATGGATGAGATCTACATGAACAGCCTGGACATGAGTGGGGATAATGAAGGGCGAGGGTGGAGGGAAAGAGAGCTTGGGGGAGCAGGAGATCCCAGCTGGATCAAGAACAGAGAGGGAGAACAAGGAATAGGAGACCATGGTAAATGAAGACCACATGAGAATAGGAAGAAGCAAAGTGCTAGAGAGGCCCACAGAAATCCACAAAGACTGGGCGGTGGTGGCGCACGCCTTTAATCCCAGCACTTGGGAGGCAGAGCCAGGTGGATCTCTGTGAGTTCGAGGCCAGCCTGGGCTACCAAGTGAGTTCCAGGAAAAAGGCGCAAAGCTACACAGAGAAACCCTGTCTCGAAAAACAAAACAAACAAACAAACAAACAAAAAATCCACAAAGATGCCCCCACAATAGACTGCTGGCAATGGTTGAGAGACAGCCCGAACTGATCTACTCTCGTGATAGGATGGCCAAACACCCTAATTGTCATGCTAGAAACCCCATCCAACTGTTCTATTCTTAATAATTTTAATACCACATAGCCTGAAAACACACTTGTGAAGAACTTAACGCAACCCCAACACCTCCCTGATCCTGGCCCACAGAGACTGATAGTTGACAAATATCCTCAATATGACCCCCTCCTCCCTCCGGAAATGAAATGCTACAGTGAAAGCTCCACTCTCAGCTTTCTCTTTCCACCAGATCTCCTGAGTTCTTGTTGTGAATGGTCCTGTGAGTGCCCTATGGATTAGTTATCTTTTTTGTTCCTAAGACAAAATACTGAGCAGAAGTAATTTAAAGAGGGTTTGGTTTTGACTCACAGCTTGAGGATACAGTACATAGTGGAAGGGATGATACAGAACAGAGCTCAGCTCTAGCTAGGGAGACAGGAATGGGAGGCAGCTGGCCACATCGTGTCTACATTCAAGACACAGACATTATAGCTGTGTAGGACTGTTAATTGCTTTTCTCCCTGAAGGTCTTGCTTAGCACCTTTGGATACTAGGACAGCTAGTCTGTCAAGCTCAGTTCCCTTACCCTGTGTCCAAAGTGTGTGCTGTCTTCAGCAATAGGGTCTTACCTTCAACTTCTGGGAAGCAATCATGGGCAACAGGAGTTGTTAGACAGTTTATATGTTTTGGAGGAAGCATTTTCACCCCAAGTGGCATGCCTTCATTTAAATTATCTATTTAATTTAATATACCCTTATTACATGCAGTTTAAGGACATATAAAATATTGTTACCCTATGGATTTTTCAACTGCCCAGACATCTGTGTGGTGGTATTGTGTTCCCCAAAATATTGTGCACCTTAATAAACTTATCTGGGGTCAGAGAACAGAACAGCCACAATATTAAACATAGAAGTTAGGCAGTAGTAGCACATGCCTTAAATCCTATCACTTGGGAGGCAGAGATCCATCCAGATCTCTGTGAGTTTAAAGCCACACTAGTCACAGCCAGGCATGGTGACTCATGCCTTTAATCCCATGAAGTGAGCCTTTAATCCCAGGAAATGATGGCAGAAAGCAGAAAGGTATATAAGGTGTGAAAACCAGGAACTGGCTGGTTAAGGTTGGGCTTTTAGCAGCAATTCAGCTGAGATCCATTTGGATGAGGACACCGAAGCTTCCAGTCTGAGGAAACAGAATCATCTGAGGAATTGGAGAGGTGAGGAAGCTGTGGCTTGTTCTGCTTCTCTGATCTTCCAGCATTCACCCCAATATCTGGCTCTGGATTTGCTCATATTAAGACCTTTTAAGATTCACACTACACGTCTGCTATGAGATAGTATCTTCTACATATGATAGAGAGCTATGCCCATGAAATCTTAACAGCAACATTGCTCAAACAAGACCTCCACAGTGACAACAGAGTTGACATTTCAACATCAGTGAGAGAAATCTCATAAGGCCTCACACCTGGATGAAGAGCTATAGTCAATTAATGGCTTTTAAAAGAGGGGAAATCAATCTTCTCCAAGAATGAGTCCCCTGATAGGTATCCAATCCCAAGTGGTCAGTCTGAAGCATTTATACAAAGAAGTGACACTAAATGTACTCAACAAGTTGCACATATACATATGTATATGTATATATATATATATATATGTATGTGTGTGTACATGTGTATATCTATATACATTTAAAATAATAACAATTACCTCTTTTTCTCTGATATTTTTCAAGACAGGGTTTCTCTGTGTATCTCTGGATGTCCTGGAACTCACTCCAATGGCCTTGAATCCAGAGATCTGCCTGCCTCTACCTCCTGAGTGCTGGAATCAAAGGTGTGTGCCACCATTACCTGGCTGTAACAATAATGATTAAAGAAGAAAAGGTCACAGATTTAAGAGGGATTTGAAGTTGGAGAGAGTGGC
The DNA here is from genome assembly GCF_004664715.2 of Peromyscus leucopus. Classification (NCBI taxonomy): domain Eukaryota; kingdom Metazoa; phylum Chordata; class Mammalia; order Rodentia; family Cricetidae; genus Peromyscus; species Peromyscus leucopus. The sequence continues at coordinate 32,660,493 of NC_051063.1, forward strand.
ATAGGAATTATACAAATATAGTATCCACATATGAATTTTTTTTAATGAAGAAGTAGACATAAAAGGAAGAAATAATATCCCACTATTAGAGCAGACCACTGATTATCTGTCTCCATACTAACAGGCATGCAGTTTGTTTTCACAATTTCACTGCTGCAGACATTGGTGTCCATACCAATCATCTTCTCTTCTATAAACAGTCAACAATGCATCCCCAACCCCCTCTAAACAGCTTGTATTCTGTCAACAGGGTTGCAATAGAAGCCTAGAATGTGGGTGTTGGTGATGCCTCTGGAGTCCTTGTCAGGGCTATTTTGCTTGCAGAAATTATTTCAACAGCAGTTACAGTGGCAGCCATAGGTTTCAGAAATAGCAGCCCTAAAAGAAATAGCAGTGACTGGGAACATACATTTCCAGTACATGGCCAGGCATTGGCCCCAAAACAGCAAGGGCCCCAATAGCACAGAAAATTGTCCTCTAGAAAGATTTTCTTCTGGAGACCTAGAAACAACACTAACTTCCTGTACACAGTATGAGTAGTTTTACCTGACCTCCTTATAGCATTTAGCAGTACTCTTATACTCCCCTGTTACATTAAGTACCTCCTGCTTAGTTGAAATAGGCTAATTCCTATACCCTTCATTGCTATTTCCTAAATGACACAGTTCATGGCATATTATGTATGCATGTCTTATGTCCCACACTAGAAGGCCACACCTTTAAAAACAGGAACAACATCTCAGTCAGAATAGGAATGTGATAAACATTGCCCAATGCTCCAAGAAACTTCAAAGTTCTGGTGACCTGACACAGTAATATTTGGTTCAGGGTTATTCTTCCATGACATTCCAGCCCAGTAGGACCAGAAGCAGCAAAATGTGTGACATTTTAGTTGGACAGTTTTGTTGTTGTTGTTTGTTGGCATCACGGTACAAGCAAAAACACGACAACAAAAACATATACTCCCCTTTCCCTAATGGGTGCATCAAATCATTTTGAAATAATTCAGCCTCTTGTACAGCTAAATACACCCACACATGGCTGTGTTAGGAAAAACCACTTTGGTCAAATGGAGATCCACAAGGTCCATGATGCTGCCTGTGTCATGTCCATAGCTCTGACACGGTCCCAAATGAAGGCAGGTATGAGCAATAGTCAGTTTGTACCGAGCCCTTCATCTGGGGAGAATGGCACAGGAAGGAGACAGGTTGCTTAGGGCCTTCATCAAGTAGGAGGGGAGGGATTGTGGGACTGACAAGTGTCCGTGCATTATTTATCACTATTAGAGATGGGCACAGACAACATCATTCCATTGACTTCTCACTTTAAAATGATCTGGGAAGAAAGCCAAAGTTGTTTTTCCCTGTCTCCTGAGAGAATGTGAGTCTGTGGTGTTTGTGTCTTATTAACTACGAGTTTGCCTCTCATTTCTTTCTGGATGGTACAGGAAGAAATCAGACTCTGTACTTCTTATGTTGTGCTTAGGATTGCTGGCAGATCCTTAATCATCCACTAATTATTTCTCTCAACCTAGAAGCTGAGAAATGCTGAAACAAAAAAGAAAATTAAAAAGAAAGGAATAAAATACTAGAGTGAGAAGGGAATAGAAGATAAATCACCACAGCCATGGTTTATCTTTTCTGTCAACTTGACTAGACTTATAATCATCTAGGAGACATACTTCTGGGTGTAGTTCTGGAACATTTCCAGATGGGCTCAACTGCAGAGGAAGACTCCTTCTGAATGTGGGGAACACTGCTCCATGCACTATAGTCCTGGACTGTAGAAAAGTAGAAAAAGAGGGGGCAGAGAGGGAGCTGGGCACCAGTGTTTGTCTTATTTCCTGCCTCAGTAGCTTGTGACTTGCTGTCTCATGCTTTGGTCACCATAGCTAGGGCCATACTCATGCCCTGCCAGGATAGATTGTGAACCAATACAAACATTTTCTGCCTTAAGTTGCCTTTGTCAAGTATTGTGTCAGATCAGTGAGCAAATTAAGGAATGGATCCACCGTCGTGAGGTCCCCTGAAAATCACATCTAATCAGTAAGGGTGGTGGCATTACAAATTTTCAAAGAGAAAATTGGACTTCAAGACGGGTGCAATTTCCTTGCTTCCAAGTATAATTTGAAAGCAAAAGTATCAAAAAGCCCTTGGTCCATAAGATGACTTTTTGACTACCGTGAATCTACAAAATGTAGTGGTGAGCATATACCAGAGATTTTCAGAACAGTCATTCTGTATTCTGATAGCCAAACTATGACTTAAAAAAATACCAGACTAATGCTGATTTTTACACACTCAGTGTGCTGGGTATTAACCAGCAGCAGGGTTAGGGGATACCATATGGTAAATGCTAGCTGGTCTTCAACTTTCTAACTGACTCAATGGTTTCCAAGAGTGATCATGCACACAATTCTTGGTCTACTCAGTGTGGCATGACTTTTAGTAGAAGTAAGTAGTGAGAAAAAAAAATGGGGGGAAGATGGACCAGAAACAGGGAGAAGGTTGTTATGGGTGGAGGTGGCATGGTTCTTCCTTTAAAACAGCTTTCTGGTGTTTTTGATTTCTCATCACTTCTAAGGTCTATATGTCTAGATAGACTCAAAAGAACTTTTTGTGTATTCCCCTTGCCTTTTCACTCCCTGATCTCTGATTTCAGAAACTGTAACTGAAAGGCACTGATAAGAATATAGATCATTCCAGCAATGAGTTAGGAACCATTTGAGGAGTTGTGTAGGAAGACCAAGACACGAAGAGTCTTGTATCCTAAGGCCAGCATCTTAGATAAGCCTGCATTCTGACCCAGGGACACTGATGTGTTCTGATCTCAGCCAGTTAACTGAGAAGTAGAAAGAATGTACAAGATTGGTGATTAGTGGTGAAATATGGACCTGATGAAAAGAATAGAAGCCCTGTTGTCAACCAAACCCTGGCCAAATTCAAGATTCTTTGCTTAGGTACTATGAACTGTTTTCTTGATGGGATATATCCTTAAGTGAGAAAGCCTTCACAATAGACTATACTCTTAAGTGAGATTTTCTCAGTGGGCTGTATGTTCAAGTGAGAAAGCCTTTATAACAATATACTTGTCCTACTTCAGTTCTTGTCTCCACTTTCCAAGAGTCCATGGCTGAGCCTGTGGCCTAGAGTCCCAGAATGTGGAAAATATACACAAGAGGCATCCTCAGCATAGAGTTGACCCAGGCTGGACACTATGCCCATAACATGAGCAAATACACATTCCTCGTTCCTAGGTATGTTGGTGAGAGGAGCAGGCATTCAACAGTCATGCAGATATATATAAAAACCTTTGGTAAGTACAATAGTGACAAACTAAGAGATGCTGCTGTGGTCCATGCAGAGCACAGGCAGCTTTCAAACTCAAATGTTTTCCCTCAAATCCTAACCCCCAGAATCCCTGTCACAGAGGTTGAAATCTTTCCTCACTTCAGCTTTCAAATGAAATTTTTATATCAGATCAGGCACTGTTCTAGAATCTCAGGTGTTTTTTCCTAGGCAAATGGGTCACATGAGTTAGAGGAAGAATGCAAAAGAGTCAATTGTAAATCAACATGGTCACTATTTCAAAATTATATAACAGTTCTTGACAGTCTTAATTTCAAACATTTACAGGTTAATATACAAGGTCCAATCAATATCAAGGCAAGGATCAACATAGACACGTTCCAGAGACCAGCCCTGCCTGCAAGAGATGTGGAGACTAAATGTCTCCCTGGGGTGTATGCACTTTGCTGTGGAGAGCCAGAGAAATACTTCTGAGAACTCTATCTAAGCAAAACAGCCACATTGTCTCCCTTTAACTGCAAAGTTTCAGTGGTATAGATAGGCAGGAGGGTAAATCCTGCCATACCTCAGTAACAGAAAAACACAAGTGAGAACCAGGTTCCTTCAGGTTTGTGATACATCTATATTCTCAAAACATCTTGACCTACTCCCTATAGAAGGAGCAAAATCAATGGAAGCTTGAGCACAGGGCAACTTTGGGGGCCAGCATGGAAACATCTCATTTCTTTCTTCCTTCTCTTGACCTGCTCTCAATTCCTGGGACTTCAAACTGCCTCAGGAAGCCCTGAAAGTAAAGTTAAGATGTGTAACCAGAAGAAAGATTGTGTATTACAGACTCAGCATCATCCCTGATAGAGTATGTTGTGAGCCTAGCCTTTAACGGCTGAGCCATCTCGCAAGCCCTAACTGTTCTTATAAGGTTTCTTTTTTGCTTTTTTAGCATTCCAAATGTAAAACTTCCAGTGCAAGTGTTACCAAGCTCCAACACTTGACATTAGTAGCTTACAATTAGCTACAGAGGGACTATTTTCACCATTGTAAATGACAAATGCTGAAATCCAGACTTTTTCTTGAGTGTGTGTGTGTATGTGAACAGTGGTGGAAGGATAGTGACTAGAGAACCCGTTACTTATTAGTACATCATTGATGTGACCCTTTCCATATATATGTAAATGTAGAACAGGCCAACCTAAAGTTTTGAAAGGGATTTTCATAAGTTGTTTCATAAGAACACAGCTGCGTATCATTGCCTGGAGGACCAGCCTCCAGCAGCACAGGGCTCAAAGGGAATCCATGGAGTCTGTACATATTATGACTTTTTTTATCTGATAGGGTTAGGGAAAAAGATACTTACACACTCTCTTGATGGTTTCCATTAGACCTTCTGTTTATTCTTCTTTTGCATTCTCTATTCTTTATTTTCCTGATGATTTCCTTCTCTCATTCTTTAATGTTTTCCTTCTATCTTTCCCATTCTTTATGTTTGCCTTCTAACTCTCCCATTCCTTATGTTTTCCTTCTAATTTGTTTTAATGCTATCTTTATTGTTCCTCTTACCACTTATATACCCCAGCAAAATCTTTCAGGCAATATAAAAATTACAATATGCTTGAGTTCTGTATGATTACAATGAATACAAGTAAAAACAATATGTTTTCCATATCCCTTACATGATTAAACATTTTATATATTACAGGTGAAAAACAAATTATCCCCAAGAACCCATGTACATTCATATCCAAGTAACTTTTTATAGATTAACAGAGTGTAAGTAAGCAAGGTATTCTTTTACTGGAAGGCTGCATTTTGCAGTTACAAAGAAAGGACTTTATTACTTATCTTGAAAGGTAATCTTATAAGAAATCTTAAAGGAATCACAAACCTAAACTGTTATACACGAAAAACAATCAGTCTGCTCTACTTTAAATCTTTAGGGTGCATACCCACTCATTAATAGATTTTTTTAATTATTAAGAAAATTTCTACTCCTTTTACATACCAACCACAGATCCCCCTCTTCTCCCTCCTCCTGCCCTCCCCAGCATTCCCCCCAACCCACCCCCCATTCCCACCTCCTCCAGAGCAAGACCTCCCATGGGGAGTCAGCAGAACCTGGTACATTCAGTTGAGGCAAGGTCCAACTCCCGCACCCCCCACTGCACCAAGGCTGTGTAAGGTGTCCCACCATAGGCACTGGGCTCAAAGTGTGCTCATGCACTAGGGAAAGATGCTGATCCCACTGCCAGGGGGCCCCTTAAACAGTTCAAGTGAGACAATTGTCTCACCTATGCAGAGGGCCTAGTCCAGTCCCCTGGGGCTCCACAGCTATTGGTCCACAGTTCTGAGTTCCCACTAGTTTGGTTTGTTTGTCTCTGTATGTTTGCCCATCATGATCTTGATGGCATTGCTCATAAAATCCCTCATCTCTCTCTTCAAATGGATTCCTGGAGCTTGACCTGGTGCTTGGCTGTGGATCTCTGCATCTGCTTCCACCAGTTACTGGATGAAGGCTCTATGATGACAGTTAGGGTATTCACCAATCTGATTACTGGAGTAAGCCAGTTCAGGCACCCTCTCCAATATTGCTAGTACTCTAAGGTGGGTTCATCCTTTATATCAGGAGATTGAGAGCAGAAATAGGTATAAGGAATTAATCATTACCTTTGGTCATCAACCAATCCTAGCAAGAGAGGCACATCAGCTAATGATAATAGGACTGCTTTGTTCTTGTTGGCTGACGATAAAGAGTTCCTCACACAACTATGTGCCTTCCTAAAACTTTAAATTGTCTTCTTGGGTTTTTTACCTCAAAGATATTTGAAAAAAAAAATCTTAGTTTCACTTTAAGTTACTGTCAAAGCTTTGTTTCAGCTATGATGCACTCTGAAACCTATGAACATGTCTCCCAACATTAAGGTTAAAAGAATTTAAGATAGTTTGGCTACTGGAACTCAATTGTTATTCTTAATCACTAATCTAAGCTACAGTCGATAGGGCTCCTCAACAGAAACTCATGTGCTCTAGCTGTGTGACATTTCCTTGTTTTATTTTTATCATCAAAACTCTATTTAAACTAAAGTTATTATTATCAATTAGACAGTGCAGCTTAGGAAGAAGTCATCTTCATAGTAATCCACAGGTAAAAATGTCCAGTAGAACAGGATGTTTCCATGAGATAAACACACTATATTACAGGCAGTGGGGATCTCCCCACAACCATTCACACCATGCCAGATACCAGAGAAAATGGCAGAGGCAAACGTAAAGGCACAGCAGATGCATAAGACATTTTGAAGTCTATGATCTCAGGGCCTTTTCTATTCAAGATTCATTTACCAAGGATCTTCCTTCTGGTGGGCTGACACCTGAATTTCAACTACTACCTCTGACATGGCCACTAGCAGCTATGTTTTCAAGGAATTGCATTCCTTCGTTATTATTACTGAAATATCACTTTTATTGTTATTTTATTCTTATTGTAAAAATAACAAGTCTACTACCAGAGATAACATGTCAATATTTTAATAATTTTCATTTTTGTATAAATAATATCCAGAATAAAATCATAGCACTACAGTTTTCCATTCTAAAAATTATTCAGATTATCTTTCAGATATGTAAGAATTCTGCAACACTATTGTATATTGTATACATATATTGTATATATGTATTTTACACCATTAGAACAAGCAGGACTTGCAAGACATTGTATATACTGTTATTCATTTCACTGGAAAGCAAGGTATCACTATTAATTACTGAGTGGTAGAAAATTTCCTAGGCATATCTGCCTCCTGCAGGTGGACAGATCAAAGACATAAACCCAGTGGTGCTGTTTTCAGCCAATGGGCTGAGCTCTCCTCCCAAGTCTTTGCCTGATGATACTGAGGTTTTCTAAATTCTGTTGATACTCCCTGTTCACTGCAGGAGGACAAATGACAGGATTTCTCCAGGTAGACAGATGTGCTTGTGGCTACCTGGAAAGTCAATATCACATCTGGAAATGACCAGGACAAATGAAGCCCAAACCCCTGGTCACAAGCACATCTTCTTTTCCCACAAGTGAGCTCATTGATTCTGTGTTACACAAACATCAATTAAAATTGTTATTCTTAAATTATCATCTCCATCCACTTTTCATACAAAACAGCATGAAACATTTGCAAATTCATCTCAGAGCTATTATCTCTGAGGTGATATTAATTATGACAGTGCCAGTTGGGTACAATTCTCCCTAAACTAATTTAGTAGCTGTTGCAGCCTACCCCATCCCCATGCTCCCAATCCTATATCCTGCTCCTTTTCTTTCGCAGAGCATTTTGGTTGTTGCTTATTTACCATGTAAATTACTTAGATATGCTATTTCTCATCTTTCCATTGAACTTTAAGCTCTGGAGTGTCAGAGTCTTAGTACACTGTTGGAATTCCATGCCTAGAAGAGTATGTGGCACAATGTAAATTTCATTAGATGTGCTCTTAATGAATTTCATACCCGTGGTGTAAACTGGGGGCCTTGCGTTTTGACCTTTTTGCTCTCTGTACCCCTGAAAACAGGTGTGGACTGGAGAAAGAACAGTAAGCACAGAAACAAAGAACTGTGTTCAGGGCCACCTCTGATGCTGTGTGAACAATTGTTTCTGTGTTCCAGGAACTCCAAAGAAATTCTGTATTTGTGATTAAAGGCATTGAAAACTTTAAACAGGTCCAGGTAGGGCAACACTATCCCATGAAACTCTGTCTAGTTACAGGCATTTCCATTGCACCCTTGCTATCCACTGGAGTTCCATATCAGCTCAAGGATTTAATAGCCAAAGTCAATTTGTATCAAATAGTTGCCAAGATCTGACCTGGACAAATATACAGTAATCACTTTATTTTGATTTTGAGAAACCCCGAAATCGTGTGACCTTACCTGAGATGATGAGTATTTTACCTGAGGTGGAACTGGCCAGAATATATTTCAAGGGAGATAAAAATAGATGTCTTTTCAGCCTAGATAGAGCATCAGTGACAGACCAAAGAAATTATCCCTTCCAAGTCTAGCATGGTAAACCAGTGGGTTTACTGGTGTTACTCACTGGAGCATGATTAAGATATTTATTACAGTAGCATGGGTAACTGAATGACAGCCAGTGTTCCTAAAAGTCCCACCCTGCATGTGTAATGACTCATGAAAGCTGAATTCTTGGAGCTGTTTGTCCAATGTGCAGGCAGCTTCATTAAAGCAGTTGCTCACAGGTATGTAACTCTGGGGAAGGGCAATTGTTCACTAGGTATGCAACTCTGGGGAGGGGCAATTGTTCACTAGGTATGCAACTTTGGGGAGGGGCAATTGTTCACAGGTATGTAACTCTGGGGAGGGGCAATTGCTCACAGGTATGTAACTCTGGGGAGGGGCCTCATGAATCATAAAACTTTGAGAGCTTCTAAGCCTAACAAATCAGACTCCTGAGTCTGAAGACTCTCCTCCTTCCCTTCTTCTGTCCTTCCCCCTCCCTCTCTTCTTTCCTTTCCTCCTTCCTACAGGAAGAAAGTTTCAATCTGGGGGCAATAGTTGAGTTTATCTGAGCCCAATTTAGAACCTTACCAGAATGGTTCAGCCTTGCTGCAAGGCTGTAGGCACCAGATTTCATTCTCCTCAGTTAAAATGTCCTGGGAAAGGAGACAGAACGGGAATTCTTTCTAGGGATGTTGTATGGAGGAATTGAAACTGCATGTACAAGATTGCTTGTCACAGTACGTGACACCCATTAAAGGGGTCTCCCTATGTTTCTTATCTGGTAAATGGAAACATAAAGCTTTTGGTGTAGAGTGACTCAGGACCTTAAATTGGCATCTATACATGTGTTCAGGTCTCCACACTTTTTATTCGTTGAGCTTCCTGATATACATAAGTCCCTAGAAATATGGCTATCCTTGTCAGCCACCAGCACTCATGGATTTGACCAAGAAGTAGATTCATTCTCAATGTGAACATGGTTTCAGACCCATGTTGGGAAGGACACAGATACAATAATGAAGCCGTTACACTTTAAAAATCTTTACGAGTTTAGAAAGGAGGCAAAAAGATGTTAAGTAAATCACTTAAGTTGGTGTGAATGGAAAATATGCAAACTTAATCCAGACCTGTTGAATTCTGAACACTTTTTATATTGGAGGAGTTCTTAATATGTAGCCCAAGAGTGGAGACTAGATTTGAAGTTGCCATCCTCCTACCTCAAGCTCTCAAGTTCTGGAATTTTAGAATATGTCTCATTTTCACTCTGACTGCTGCATTACTGATAGAATAACTTACAGTCCTTAAGATATGGATGTCCTAGTGGTTTCTTATTGCCTTTATAAGACTGGGCATCTCAGTAGAAGTGGTTAAGAGAATTGCTACCCAAAATAAAGCCTTTTGACAAGAGCTGGACATACTAGTAGCTGTGTTCATTATCCTCAGCACAAACCTTTATTGTCAATGAGTACTGAGTAAATGTTTTTTGTTGATCTGTCAGTGGTCCTAGTTCCTTTCCTGGGAAAAGGCTGACTCCATATTAAAAAAGGCCAGATACTAGAAAATGGACAGAGATTGCTGCTTAAAACATACTGGGTACTTTGACTTTTAAAGTTGATTGTCAGTGACCATAGCCTCTTAGTTTGTACAACTGGACTCTGAAACTTTTTTATTTAGTTATTTCAGTCTATTCCCAGCCCTACCCCATATGAAGATGCTAGCTGTTCTTTATGCTCTGTGGCCATCTCAGAAGCATGCTGTGCTGCCATTTGTTCCCAGGACCTGGGTGCATCTGTCTACACAGTGACTTGTAGCCTCCGATGGTGACACATTTGTCTTTGTTCTGCACCTTTGTCTAATAACCGATTCTTCTTCATCATGTCAGAGAAGAGATAGACTAGGTCTAATCACACCATTTGTCATAATCAGGATACCATATGCTAGAAGGGTGCAGGATTGTGTTATCTAAATTGAGTGTTCATGCAAATAATTTTGACAATGCGAAGATGCTATGATTTCTCCAGTAAAGACATTACTGCAAATGTAAATACACTCTAAATCTGAATTGAGAATAACAAAGTCAGCCCTGTTCAGGCTCAAGATGGCTTTCTTAAGCCTTCTTCATAGGTTTCTGATTCTGATGGCCAGTCTTGCTTAAGGCCTCATCAGCTTGTGTTTTTACTCACCCAGGACCAGGTACAGTTTTATCAATAACATTGCATAGGGGCAGTGCAACATTAATATATGGACTCATTATTCTCTCACCTTTGCCATCCCAAAGGAGATAATACAAAGATGCTAAAGAAATGCCCTGTCATCTACCGTCAGTCCTGGATTCTGAACCTGATACATCGGGTCTTTGAGGGAGAAGATGCGTGCTCAGCTCTTTCCTCACTGTACATGAGGAGGTACTAAGGGAAAGAATCTTCCACACAGTGTCCGGTAGCTCCAAGAGGGGTATGAGGTCCTGATGAACTCTAAACTCATCTCCCGCTTCTGCGGATTTAAGCCATAGGACTCCTGAGAAAGAAGCCTACCAATATCCTGGCTTTGTTTTCCAATGTAGTCACTTGATTTATTACGGTAATGACAATTTGCCACACATGATGTTGGAATGTTTTTAAAGAATGCTTTAAAAATTAAGTTTATAATGATCAAATACTATGCAGTCTTTCTTCTATACACAAGAAAATTAGTTCCATGACCACATCAGATTCTTTTTAAAACTACAGATGCTTAGTCCCCTTAGAGAATAGCTTAGTACTTGTAAATAACTTATCTACATCCTATATATTTTAAATAATTTCTAGGTTACTTATAATACCTAATTAATGCAATGTAAAGAACATAAATAGTTGTCATATCTTATCATTTGGGGAATGTCATAAGGAGAAACATCTGCATGTGTCTAATCTATCTGCAACATTTTAAAAACCAATGATTTCTAACTGTATTCTAAATATGTATCCTTATACCCACAGAGAAGCCTAGCTCTCACCTCTCCTCAAAGAAGCTTCTTTTTGTAGCACATGGAGACATCACAGGAATCTAGAACTGATCAAGATGCAGAGAATGAGTGACCTTACATGCCTAACCCCAGCTGATGAGTTGACTGTACAACCCTACTCATAAGGCTCAGGGAAAGTAGTGAAGATTGGCTGCCAAAGATTGCATGAGCCAGAGGACCAGGACTGTGCTGCTAGATAGAGTCTTCTAGACATGACAGAGATGCTGCACTCTTCATATATCAACGATGTACTCACCTAAGCAAGACATGCATCTTGACAACACTAGTTGACATGAGAACAACAAAGGGAAAGTTTCCCCATAACCCCACTCCTTGGTGAAGAGCTGCAGGCACTTAATGGCTCCTGGGAGTGAGAGAATTGATTTTTGTTGGGAACGAGCCTTTTGAGAGGTTATCCAATCCCACATGGTGGTCCTAAACACATGCACATATAAACAATACTGAATAGATTCAGTAGGTTTATGGTGATATTTTATTTGTGCTTTGATAAATAAAGCTTGCCTGGAGATTGGGGAAAAGGCTGCCATAACCCCGTACAAGAACAGGGGGCTAGAGGTATGGATGAAGAAGTAGGGGGGCCCCTGACTAATGCTGGTCTAGCAGCAGCTGTGGTTTGGCTAGCTCAAAATAAAAGAGGGAGTTCAGGTGCTCGCTTTTTATGTTGTTAATGCTCTTAAGGTATTAGAAGCACCTGGACCTATTAAAAGTTCTAGCCCTGTTTGCTCTTTATTTCAACAATTACAGCAGTTGATTTGACAAAGAACACTTCCCTTTTATCTTATAATTTCACATATGCAGCAAATTTATCTAAAGAATTGTCTAGCTATCTTTTAGGCAATTGGTCTGGAGAATTTGACAATATGATGGAGCAATTGAGGATGGCCATTGTCACCGTGAATTCTACCCGAGTGGACACTGGACTGGCAGAGGGACTGTCCTCGTGGATCTCGATGGCCATGAATCATCTTAAGGAATGGGCGGGCATAGGGGTTATGGCAGCCCTACATTCTTTTGTACACTGCTCATAAATAAGTTGCTTAATCAGGGGCATGACTGTGTCAGGATCCCCAAAAATTCTGCCTGCAGCCTCAACCATACGAGCTACAAAATCTGAAAAAGGCTCTGTAGGGCCCTGTAAGATCTTGGTAAGATTGCCACTGACTTCACCTTTGTTTGGGAGTGACTTCCAGGCTTTAATACCAGTCTTATTAATCTGTTCATAAACCTGTACTGGGTACCCAGTCTGCTGATTGGCGAATCTCCCCTGGCCCAGGAGCATATCCAAGCCCCAAGCCGGCTGCCCTCTGGCTTGGTTGGCCGCAGCCTCTTCATTGGCAAACTCAATCAAAAATGCCCGGGACTTAGGCAAGCCCGAGCCAACCCACTCCAATCACTAGGAGTCATGCAGTGTCTGCTCAATGCTTCAACTTGGGCCAAGGTAAAAGAAGCAGTGGTGCCGTAGGTCCTAACAGATTCTGCTAAAGACTTGATGACCTTAAAGTCAAGAGGTTCCTCATATCGATTCCCCTGTGGGTCTTGGAACACTGGATAAGCCAATCGAAGCTCTGTTCTCACTGTTCTCCAGACTCCCAGACTAAAAGTACGACCAGACCCTCCACTTCCTCCATCCGTGTACGGAGGAGGGGCCGATGGCTGGGCTTGACAACTCCCATGCATACAGCACTCTTCTCTCTCAACCTATCGGGGCCCTTTTCACCTTCGTTTTCTCTTTGCTGCGTAAGTCCACACTCTTCATCATTTCTATTACAGAAGTCATCTCCTCATCCGAATCGGACATCTCCAGTCCTTCAAGCTCGGAGAGGTCTGGGTACTGGAATTGGGGTGCCCTTCCGTCCCTTACTTTCCCTTCCTACTTGCTCTTTCACTATTTGCCTTTTCTGATCTCCCTTCCTGCAAACTCTCTAAGGCTGCCTGTCCATTTTCTATGGCTTCATTGCATCGCTGGTCCTCTAGGCACCCGAGAATCAGCTTCCATACAGGCCTGACACCAGCTTTGAGTGTTCCCCGCTCGAAGGCGAAGTCTAAGTCTCTGCCAAGTTTCTCCCAGGACGGGATGGTGAGGCTGCCCGAAACTGCAAACCAGGGAGATACAACGTCACACTCCTCTAGGAATCTCTCTAAGGTACTTTTCTTGACTTTTAAGTTCTTTGATCTGAACAGCTCATTAAGAGCCAAAAAAATTGGGTGCGAAGAAGAGGCACCCATAATTAGTACTAAAATTTATCTACCTTTTGGTTCGCTCATCCGCAACCTGTTTACTTTCGGTTCGCCACACCGCGAACTTTCTTCTCTCTCTCTTTGTCTACAGAGAAGAGCAATATCCCCGCTTTTGTCTCGGATCCCCACCTTACCTGGGGACTTACCAGTGCACTGCCCTGACCACGAAGAGTTCTGAGCCTTCAAGAGACAGGGGAGGTAAAGGCTCCTCATACGGGCCACCACTTGTCGCGTCTGCCTTGACCAGCAAGGAAGACGCAACACCAGGCTCTTCTCCAAGCAGTTTATTCAGGAACCTTGAAACAATCTTCTGACCCCTGGGAAAGCCAACCCACAACCTAAATAGCTTCTGGGCAGCCAACCCCAATCTGCCAAGTGGGTACTGCGGATAGGTCCAGGTACGGCGGAAGCAAGCCAAATCCTTAGCCTTAGCCAAATAAGGAGTTGTTTATCACAGAGAGCACTCCCCGTCGGGAGGGTGGAAGGCAGAAGCCAGCGCCATCTTTGAGGTGCGGCTGCACGCAGCTCTCTACAACTCACAATACAATATTCATGCATTAAATTCTCAAAAAAATTAAATTAAATTAACAAAAACAAAATAATACTTTGTTTATCTGTAGTTGGCTTGAGTCACAGGTGTAGATCGTTAAGTGTACATTAGGGGGGTGACACTTATTCCCTATTCAAACTTTCTAGAGGAGGAAGGATGCCCTCTACTTCTTCTTCTTCTTCTTCTTCTTCTTCTTCTTCTTCTTCTTCTTCTTCTTCTTCTTCTTCTTCTTCTTCTTCTTCTTCTTCTTCTTCTTCTTCTTCTTCTTCTTCTTCTCCACCCTAACACTCCCAGTCCTCCACAGGTATGAGGAAGAACATGCACAGTTATTGAAGTCGGAAAGCAGGATTTGAACACCTGGACATGAGCTTCCTGGAGAGCAGCTGCTGAATCCGCTGCCATCTCCCCGTGCTCCTGCCCTCTGCACATTCAGGCCACTGAGACTCTTGTCATGGGGTGTTTATCATCACTCTCCCCTGTGGAGGTAAATAAAGACCAAGCAAAGGATAATCAAAGGCTACATTTTAGAGTTTACCACAGCAGGTGAAGCAGCTCTCACAGCTAGAACTTTGTCAGAGAGTCCAAAGCGGGCAGGGGTGGTGACGACAACCTCTAATTGGAGGTTGTTGGTTTGGGAAAGTATGAGACAACTGAAAAATGGGGTGTCCTATACAGCTGATTAGAAGTACACACTTGGTTTTCTCTTGTTTGTCCTAAGTTGGAAGTAGGCATGAAAATTTATAAAGATGGTTTGTCAAATTCTGGCCATTTTTTAGATGATGGTCCAGGAATTATTTTGTTTCACACTCTAGTTACTGGAGAGAGCTGACTGAATTTCTAGGAATCATGTAGCTAGGAGTCTGGTTGTAGTTAGAATTCTATCTTTAAATGTCACCTGGCCATTGTACCTGGTATGTCCTGTCTTCTTCTCCCCATTGGGGCAATGGGGGACATGTGCAATCATGGGCCAATGTCTCCTTTTATAGCCACACTCTCACTCAGGAGACTTTTCTGAAGTCTTGACTTGAATAACAGATATTATAGAGTCTAATTATGTTCTAATATATAAGCCATGTCTTCCAATCAACTTAATCAGGAAGGAAACTAACATTGGGAAATAAATAAATAAAAACTAAAACTTCATGGAATTGAAGCTTGACAATCTCATGGGGGGGAGGCTAATTTATTGATCTCTGTCTACCTGGGGTAAACTTGATTATCACCCCCATAGATCCCTCCATTCCCATGGGGCCCTAATATCCAAGCTTACTTGAAAAATTTCTAAGTGGGCAGAAAAATTTAAAATCTGTTCCCTCTCCTTTTCTTCTTGCCTAAACTGTGTATCCAAAACCTTCTCAAATGCTTTTATTTTTATAAGTGCTTTAATTTAGTCCCCTGTATGGTTCCAAATGATTGTTTTAAATGGAAACTTTCCCTTTTATGACACTTTTGGTGGCATAGTGATGGTTCTTCAGGTACAAAAACATCCCTGAGATTTGAAAACTTGTTCACATGGCTATAGACATAAAAAAAAAACATATAAAGTTGTGAAATTTTATTGGCAAGAAGTCTCAGCATAGTGGATAATGTGAATATGCATATGTCATTTATTTTGGCAGTAAGGGTGGAGGGGAATCAGGGATTTTTCTGAATTAGTAACATAAGGAGCTTGAATCTCAGCATTCCTATGTAAGGAGTCTTTAGTGTGAACCTCTATGGTGATGGAAATGCAGATGGGATGGGGTTGGAAGAGAGCTTTGAAAGATTCTATAGGAATCCCATTGACTCCTTGAGTGATGTGCTTCAGACCTGATGAGGCCCTCTATCTAGATGTTTGTTTTGTGTGTGAGTATAAGTCTGAGTATCTGTGTTACGTATCTGTGTGGGGGTGTGCCTGCATGTGGGTACGTGTGCATGAGTGCATGGAGGCTAAGGTTGATGCTGTATGTCTTATTGAAGCACTTTTCACCTTATTTATTTATTTTTTTACTTGAGGCAGAGTCTCTTACTGAACCTGGAGTTCATCAATTCAGGTAGGCTGGCTTTCCAATGATCTCTAGATATCCACTGGTTTCTGTTTCCCCAACATTGGAATTATAGAGGCACAGCAGCATTCCTGGCCTGGCCAGCTTCTCTCCTTCCCTTCCTCCCCTTCTCGATCCATCCTTCCCTCCCTCCATCCCTCCATCCCTCCATTTATCCATTCCCATCTTTTTTCCTCTCTTTGAGTGTAGGCACTAGGTAACTAAGCTCAGGTCCCTCACGTTTGTGTAGCAAGAACTTTACCAACTGAACCATGTCCACAGCCCCTATCCAAATAACTTCTGGTTCAAGTGGTTCTATTCTCGTTTGCATTGAATTTGAACTCTAATGATATATTATTATACTTCTAGGGAAGAGGTCCAAAGAAGAATATATACTTTCTTTGCCACATTTAGAGAAATATCACGTATCCTTTTATAAGCTCTCTTTGTATTCCTGTGAAATAGAATTTATATTCACATCCAACTTAGAGGGTTGAAGTACAAAGAGAAAAATCTCCTTGCATAAGTCCAAATGACTTAGAAGAAGAGAGAAAGAAGAAAAGCATACAGATGTACTGAGAGGTGGAATTATGGTCAGCATAGAGGGGGAGCAGGATCTAAATGGATTAAGGTAAAGACCCAGTAAAATGAAGACTGGAAAAACCACACTGAAATACGATTGGACAGAACAGTATGGTGTGCAACAGTGCATCAAGGAGAAAAATACAGCATTGGCTTGGATTCTTAGTGCTGCCCAACAGTCCTTCCCCTGAGGTGTAAGGCCCCTGTGGAAGGCATCCTCTGAAGTGAGCAGATAGACCTGTGGAAGGAAGCTCAGATGTGCAGGGAAGCCCCCATGGAAGGAGGCTCCTATAACCCACCATCAGGTGATCTACATTGGAGAATTTCCTCTGACTAGTTTTTATCCTTAAAATTGGGAGGGTGGTTGAAGTAGCAGCCTCGGGTATCAAGGTCTGCTCTCAGTGAGAGGGTTCTACTTTCTATGATCAACCCAGAGAAAGATGAAGTTGATATATTGTGCACCCCAATAAACTTGTCTGGGGGTCAGAGGACAGAACAGCCACTATATTAAACATAGAGGTTAGGCAGTGGTAGCACATGCCTTTAATCCTAGCATTCTGGGGGCAGAGATCCATCTGTATCTCTGTGAGTTCAAGGCCACACTGGAAACAGCCAGGCATGGTGACACACACTTTTAATCCCAGGAAGTGATGGCAGAAAGCAGAAAGGTATATAAGGCATGAGGACCAGGAACTAGAGGCTTTTAAGCTTTTAGGCTTTTAGCAGCAGTTCAGCTGAGATCCATTCAGAGGAGGACTTGGAGGCTTCCAGTTTGAGAAAACAGAACTGGCTGAGAAGTTGGCAAGGTGAAGTTAGATGTGGCTTGTTCTGCTTCTCTGATCTGTCAGCATTTACCCCAATACCTGGCTCCAGGTTTGTTTTTATTAATAAGACCTGTTAAGATTCGTGTTACAGAAGGAGAATTCTGGTTTCTGGGATTCATTCTGGGGAAGAAAAAAAGGTAAGGAATAAAAGACCAGAACATCAGACCCAGAATTTGCTTCTGAACTTTCCCTTTCCTTTCATGCAAATTTTACCCAAATGTCATATATCATCACGGTTTTCTGCAACTCAGTCTGCTGTTGCTGATAATGTCCAGGTTGTCCCATCCTGGGGCAGCACTGAAGGTAGACTCTGCTAAAGGAAGTCTCTCTGATGGGAACATTTAGGTATATTTACACATTAATGGTGGCGTGAATAGGATCAAAACACACTGTAAGACACTCTAAAAAGAATATTTACTTTTAGAAATGAAGTCATGAACTAGAGAAATGGGACAGTGGTTACAAGCACTTGCAAACTTGGTCGAGGACTCAGCCATTTACAATACCCACCCTGGTGGCTCACAACTACCTGTAACTCTGCTTCTAGGAGCTTCAACATTTTCTTGTATCCTACCTGGGCACCAAACATATATGTAATGCACAAATATATATACCTAATAAATATAAATAAATCTTAAGGTCATGAATGCCCCTGTTGTTCTTTCAAGATTCTCCCATGAATCTTTATGCCATCAAAATAGAGAAGTACCAATTGGAGAATAACATGCCTTTCAAGATCCTGGCTGTTGCCACATGTATCTTTCTTTTCCAGTGGTCTCCATCTCAATATAAACTGTTACATTTTCCTTTAAACCTCACCACCTTTGGCTCCAACCAAGGAGTTAAGGGGTCAGAGCAGCCTTTAAGATCTCTTGCTTGGGGCCGGGCGGTGGTGGCGCACGCCTTTAATCCCAGCACTCGGGAGGCAGAGGCAGGCGGATCTCTGTGAGTTCGAGGCCAGCCTGGGCTACCAAGTGAGTCCCAGGAAAGGCATAAAACTACACAGAGAAACCCTGTCTCGGAAAAAAAAAAAAAGATCTCTTGCTTGAAGAACCTTAGTCCAGGCTATTGCAGCAGCTGCAGCTGAGGAAGAAACTTATGCAACTCTGGAAAGACAATCACATCTGGGCTTACAGCAGTGACCTTGTCTCAGGTATTGCCCCTGAAGAGTTTATGAAGACACTCAGAAGCTTTGCCAAGGTTGAGGAAAATGGGGGGGGGGAGCAAGACTATGCCAGAGATGGAAAACTATCTCAGCCTGGGTGTGGATGAAGGTGATGGTGTGGATGAAGGTGATGGAGTGGATGAAGGTGATGGTGTGGATGCAGGTGATGGAGTGGATGAAAGTGATGTAGTGGATGAAGGTGATGGTGTGGATGAAGGTGATGGAATGGATGAAGGTGGTGGTGTGGATGAAGGTGAAATTGCCAGTGTAGATGAAGGTGATGAAGTGGAACAAGGTGATTGTGTGGATGAAGGTGAAGGTGATGGTGTGGATGAAGGTGATGGTGTGGATGAAGGTGATTGTGTGGATGAAGGTGATGGTGTGGATGAAGGTTATGGTGAGGATTTCCTGGGAGTGGTTTTTGGAGGACTGAGAAGGAGTTAGTGAAGAGCAGCAATGTACAACAGATGAGAGGAAACTACAAGAGATGGAAATAAAAGGGCAGTGATAGCAGTGAGCGTGACATTGGCTCTGAACCTTTCTGTGGGACAAAACATGCAGATGGAAGATGGTGATGCTGTGTGATCTTGGGTGTCAGTTCTTAGTCTAAATGTTTTAATAGTGTAGAATTACTAAAACATACATAACATTTATATAATGTATTTTCAAGTAAGCTAAATAATGTTTCTCCATGACTTTTTAAAATATCCCTAGAGCCATTTATTCCTCCTCCCTCCATCACCCTCTGTTTTTTGCTTCCTTCCTCTCTCCCAGTTAAAGTTCCCCCTCCCTCCATTTTTCCTTTTACTGTACCTGTATCTGTATCTGGGGTCTTTTCAAATTTGCTTTCTGGGAAGTTTGACAAGTAACCTCACATTGGGTTTCTAAAGTGCTGTGGGATGTCTTTCTGTATGCTGTAAATATGTGTTGCTCTAATTGGTCAGTAGCCAGGCAGGAAGTGTAGGCAGGACAAGTTGATAAGGAGTATTCTGGGAAGAGGAAGGGCTGGGTCAGGAGTCTCCAGCCGAACACAGAAGAAGCAAGATGACAAGGCATAACTGAGAAAAGATACCAAGCCATGTGGCTAAACATAAATAAGAATTATGGGTTAATTTAAATGTAAGAGCTAGTCAGTAATAAGCCTGAGCTAATGGTCAAGCAGTTATAAAATAATATAAGCCTCTGTGTGTTTACTTGGGAGATGTGAGTGGGAAAGTCTTGTCTCAACACAGGAAAACTTCTAGCTACACTAAAGGCCTATCAAGATTAGAAAGCTAAGTCAGTGACTCCTATCAACCTTCACCAGCAACCAAGCTTCTGGGCCTGTCAGGATGTGAGACTCTACTCACCTGTGGGCCATCATATGAAATGTGAACTTGTGTCTAAGCACCAGACCAGCTTTTCCATGAGTTCCATAGCATCACTCTGGTGTGTGTGTGTGTGTGTGTGTGTGTGTGTGTGTGTGTGTGTTGCATGTATATGGTTGGTGTACATGTGCTTGAGTGGGTGTGTGCACCTATGTGCATGCACAGAGGGCAGAAGCCTTTGGTGTCCTGATGTGCTGTATCATCCTCCTTATTTCCCTGTATCTCTCACTGATCCTGGAGCTAGGCTGGCAGTCAGTGAGTCTCAGCCATTCTGCTGTCTGTACGCCAACACCGATAACTCTGGAGTTATAGGTGCACACAGCTACTTCAAGCTTTATTTTTCTGTAGATCCTTGGGATTTGAACTCAAGTCTGCTCTTACCCACATCTCCTAAGGCCCATCTTCAGTTATTTAAAACACCTTGGTCAAGTCTGAAAACAACAGTCTTCAGAACCCTGGTAGTGTAGCATATTTTCCAGTTGTTAGGAATAGAACTCATTAACATTGAAATTATTGAAACAATTATTTTGCCACAAAATAATGCTCACTGATAGTTTCCAAATTCTGAAGAGATTGAGGAAATTTATTGGTATCTCAACTCTATTCACAAAAGTACAATTTACTAAATTGTTGACCGTTAAGACCTTGAAAGAAAATGAAAACAGTGTTTCCTTAGAGCTGTAAAATGGGCAGAAAGCTTTGAGATATGTCTCTTTTTTACCACCTGAGCTGTGTCTAATAATGTCTTCTACTTGTTTCCATTCTTTCCTCACCCCACTGCATTGTGACAGGCAGAGTTCTCAAATCATTATTTCTAGCATTTGCTATGATGAGTGACCTGCAGGCCTTCTGATGGTGTCACAGGCAGACAGCAAGAGAACAGCAAGCTAACCTGGACACAGGGCAGTGTTCTTTGATCCTCATCCTAGGAAAATGTAATCCTGCTTTGATCTGGAGTCCTGGTGCTCCCACAGCACATGCCCTGAGCAAAGCCTTTAAATCCTACATGAGCCAACTGAACAGTTTTCATTCTGTTGGACACAGAATGTATTCCCCTCTGGCCTGTCTGTTCTTCAGAATAAAGCATGTTCACAAATGACTCATCCAACCAACCTTATCCCAAAGCAGGTGGGGAGACAGACCTCATTCTAGAGGAGTTCCATGCCTTACCCAGGGGAACAAATCCTATACAGAGAGATACAAGCAGATATGAACAATTATGCCTTCCTGAGGCTTACCACTTCCGTTAGCTCCAGAGTCACACACACTTCTCATCTCAGACTTAACACAAAGCCCACAGTTTGCTTCGAGTTTTTGTGTGGTCAATTCTGAAGGCTCCACTCACCTAACACTGTTGTCCATTTTTTATGCTTTTATCTTGTCCATATGCCTTCTATATCAGTGATGTTGCCAGCAACTTTTAGCGATGGATTAGGAAACACAGCCCTTTCCCCTTTGATTCCTTGACAAGATATACCTTACTCCAGTGATGCCAGATTCAGGACTTCATTGATCAAAGAAGACAAGGCTTAAAGGACTTGGATAAAAGAGTGACAGCCAAACAAAGATACAAACAAGTGGTGGGTGGAGAGATGGCTTAGTGGTTAAGATTGATGGTCACTTTCCAGAGTATCTGGGTTCCATCCTCAGCACTCCAATAGCGGCTCACAACTCTAGCTCTGGCTCAACAGGATCTAATGCCCTCTAATGGTCTCTTCAGGCATTGCACACACACCACACACAGAGGCAAACATTCATGATTAAGAGTAAATAAAAATGTTACAAAGAACTCTATAAATTATTTCTAAAAAAAAAAAAATTAAAAGTTGAATCACTATCGCCAACAATAACAAGTAGTCTAGAGGAAAACAAAAACTGTTTTAAGTTTGCTGGTGTCTGTTTTATGGGACAGGTTGTGGACAGTTGGATTAATTTCATCTAGAAATGTTCAATAGATTCTGTAGAGATAGCATCTAGGCCTAGTACTTTGTTTCAGGGGAGTGACTAGCCACTGATTTTATTTAACTAATAGAAATGTATTCCAACTTCCATATCTCCTGTGTAAGTAACAGAGAGGAGAAAAGAAAGAACAGGAAGACGGAACAGTCACTGCCAGATGCTGCCAGGACAAGCAGCATGTGAAGATGCCGGTAAGCCAGGAGCCATGTGGCAAGGTATAGATTTATGGAAATGGATTAATTTAAGTTGTAAGAACAGTTAGCAAGAAGCCTGCCATGGCCATACAGTTTGTAAGCAATATAAGTCTCTGTGTTTACTTGGTTGGGTCTGAGCAGCTGTGGGACTGACTGGTGAGAGAGATTTGTCCTGACTGTGGGCCAGGCAGGACCAAAAAACTCTAGCTACAACCAAACTCTCACCCCTGATCAATTTCCTTGTTCTAGAACCTTCTTTGTCTTAAATGAATACCAGTGTGCCACTTATTTTCACTTGTGATGTTGGTTTAGATTGATGCTAATGTTGTATATTTTTCTCTTTCCTTTTACTTCAAGCTTGTTTTTTATGAAGTGACTTCATGGAAAATATGTAGTTAAATCCTGTTTTTTTAATCTGTTATGAATGTTTTAATTATAGTTTATTTTATGACTTTGTTATCTTTGCCTTTTTTGGCAATTAAATATAGTATTTAGATAAAGGGTTTTTGTAGGATTTATTCATTTGATTGGTCCTGCCTTGGCTTGTATGGAGTCTCTGGACATGGACCTCTGACGCAGTGACTGTTAATAACTTCAGAAAATTTTCAATCATCATTGTTTAAATAATTGTTTAATTTCTCCTTTGTTTAATTTTCTCACAATTCTATTTTTGCTATTGTAAGTATGCCTATGAAATTAGCTTTTGAAATTATAACAAAGATCATGTATATTATACTTTTATTTTCCATATTTTTCTCCATATTCCAGTGTGAAAAGTATATGCCAACATATTCTCCTTCATGCTCATTGGATATTTCCTCAGCCATATAAAGGTATCAGATAAGCCAATCAAAAGCATTGTGTATTTCTCTTACAGTGTTTTCACCTCTAGAATTTATTTTTAGTTTCTCTCTATATCTGTTCTTGGATGTTGTTTGATTTTTTTTTTCATAACCCTTAGTTTGTTAGTCAATTATTGTAAAATTCCCAATCTGTTATATTTGCATTTAGTTTAAATGCCTGGTTTGCATTCAGATTGTATGTTTTCTTGTGAGATATATAAATATATATGAAAATAATATATATTATTGTTTAACATGATGTCTATGGTGACAGGACTTGAGTTAAATAGGTCTTTAATGTGAAGGTATGTTGATCCAGGTGGTAATTAGATTATGTTTAGTTATTGATGAAAGTTCATCCATTGTACTTTTTGTAACCTCTGTTGTGTTTGGTTTCCCATAAGAACTCCTCCTACCAGTTGGCAGTTATTTATTTTCAGGGTGTGAAGTGTACTATTCCATAGCTTTTCATCTTTGAAGGTTGCTGGTAAGAAATCTGCTGTTATTCTTGTGTTTCTGTCTTGTAGGTGAGCTGACATTTTGCCCTGGCATCTTTTAATATTGTTTCTTTGCTTTTTTTTTTTTTTTTTTTGACATCTTGACTGTAATATGTTATGGAGAGATTTTTCCCTGTCATGTGTATTTGGACTTATAAATGTCTCTTACATTAAAAAAAAGAATGCCTCTGTGGTGATATATTGTGTATCCTAATAAAATTTGCCTGAAGATCAGAGTACAGAACAAGCCACTAGATTAAACAAAGAGGCCCGGCAGTGGTCCTTGTTCGAATCTTAGATGGTCTTTTAATAACAAAATCAGAGTCAGATATCAGAGTAGAAGCTGAAAGATCAGAGAAGCAGAGCAGTCAGCCACTAGTTCTTACCTCTAGGAAATCCTCAGCCTAAATAGAGTGAGTTCCTGTTTCCTCATGCTTACATACATTTCTCTACCAGACATCACTTCCTGGGATTAAAGTCCTGTGTGCTTCTCAGTACTGAGATTAAAGGTGTGTGCCACCACTGCCTGACCTCTGTGTCTAATCTAGTGGCTGGCTCTGTCTTCTGATCCTCATGCAAGTTTATTAGGGTACACAATATATCACCATACTTCCCCCTTTTTTGTCTAAAATAATAGAAGTTTATAACTAATATAAGAAAAATTATATACAATAAGTATGCTAAGTATATATAATGTATACAGTTAAGAAATACATTAACAATATCCAATCCATTAACATTTGACAAATTCAGAGAAAATACTCCATTATTTATCTTATTTTGGTGAGTCCAAAATGTTGTACCTAATTCACTTTCTATCCTAACTTGCATTACCAGACAAAAATATATTTTGATGTCTTTCAATCTTATACACTTTACACCTCTTCAGTGAGCTTCTTTTCTGAATTTGTTAACAAGGAAAACTATAACTATCTAGTCTTCAACTCCCTCAGAGACCTGAGAAGGAAATAATATTACCTAAGTAAGCAGGAAGTACAAACAAGCAACTTGCAAAAAATGTGAGAAATGACAGAAACAGCTGGCTGCCTGGACAGACACCCAAGGTTCCTCTGCAACGTTGGGGCATCCATCTTTGGCCTACAGGTCTAGCATATCTGACCGACTCATCTGTGAAGCAGGATTTTCTAAAGGGCCTTCCTACCTTGTCTTGGCAAGGATCAGCAGTCCTTTCTATTGTGTCCTGCTTGTCCACTTTGGACAGCATACTGTCAGCAGTTGAGGTAAGGGCACTTTTTTGACTAATAGCTAACTTTTGCCACAAAGAATATAAACTCTGTATGGGGTTTCTTTAATGCCCATCATCTTCTATGAAGTATATTGGTGCTGCTAGGAGCAGATATTCCTCATAGTCATAAAAAACTATGCTATTAAAACATCTTAAATGAAGTGTTTGAAGATGACCTGTCTATGTAAAATATATTTGTTTGATCTTGAAAGCATACCTAACATGACTACAAGTTCAACTGTAATAGGTGACTAAATACTAACTTGCATTTCTTGATATCTTAATTAGTTGGAAATAATAACTTTCAAGGACTAGCAATTTGTATTACATTGTTAAATGAACTATATAGGTACTATACCTTGAATAAGATTAGAAACATATGAACAATATTTTCTAACAAAAACAATTTCAAATTTATATCAATATACATAATTTACATGCAATATACAAAAATCCCATCCAATATAAAATATTTAAAACCAGTAGTTGCTTTCTAAAAGTGGATTCAATAATCTGCCTTTTTATCTTATCATATCCATATTCTCTCCTTTTTCTTTTCAGAGTAGATTCACTAATCTACCCTTTATTCATCATTTCTGTATCTTTTTTCAGAGTAGATTCAATACTCTATCTTTTATCTATCATATAAATATCCTCTTTTTTCTTTTTTCAGAGCAGATTCAATAATTTGCCCTTATTTTATCATTCTATATCTTTCTTTTCAGAGTATATTCAATAATCTACCTATTATCTATGTCCTCTTTTTTCTTTTTCCTTTTCTTTCTTTTCATACAAGAACCTTGAGTCTAATCTCCTTATTTAGCTTTTTTTTCCCTGACTATTATCAACTAACAACTTGTAACCAACCATCATCCTAAACAATGACAATTATCCATAATCTATTAAAAGGCAAAAAACCACTCACCCCACCTTTTGGGAATGTGGGCATTGTGTTCTTAAAATTACTTCCTGCTGTCTGGGGGTGAAGGCATCTTTAGGGGATCCTGAAAAGAAAATTTTGGAGTTAATTGTCAAATCCTGGGAGGGGTAGCTATATCATTTGTTGTCCAGTCTCTGCATAATGGAAAACTGCAGGGCTTGTCTCAAGTCCTTGCTTGAATAGTCTGTGAGGCTGGATCATCTCAGCTAGCCATCCTAAAATTATCTGGAGCAGTTTGCAGTCCAAAGCCGATTTTTAGGTGGTGTTTGTCATCTTAGTGGTATTATCCTGATAGAATCGCCATTGTGGGGCCCCATCATCTTTTTGGAAACTTCAAAGTCACTGCTAGGTGTGGTCATCATTCACTGCAGAAAATTTTTTTCTTGGGAAACTTTTTCTGGATGATTTGTCCTTTTTGTTCAGATGTCTCATTTGTCCAGTGTTCTTCAGATTCCTTAGCCTTCATTCTCCTGAAAGACAAAAACAAAAACCCTTCCCCAAGCCTAATTTTGGGGAGATTCTTTTTTGTCAAGTTATATCTGATCAATTAATTGAAAATCATTTGTTAATGGTATAAGTTAATTTAAATTGAATGGTAATGCCTGTCTGATTGTGTGGTATACCTGCAATTTGCTTTATGTTGTAATAAGCAAAAAAAAAAAAAACAAAACTGTTTCATTTTAACAGAGACATATGATGGAGCATTGTCAGTATTGATTTGTACAGGTATACCAATGATGGCCATAACTTCTAGCAAATTCATGATTATAGAATCAGACTTTTTGGAACTCAGAGCAGTTGCCCATTGAAATACTGAATAGGTATCAATGGTGTGGTGTACGTATTTCAATTTTCCAAATTCTGCAAAATGTAACATATCCACCTGCCAGATTTCATTTCTCTGAGTACCCTTTGGGTTGCATCCTGCTGGGAGCAGAGTTTGATTATATAAAGAACAAGTGGGACATTTCCTTGACTTGTTGCCAGGTCATGGAAAAATCCCCTTTTAACCCCTTACTATTGACATGATTTCTTTTATGCTATTCTGAGGCCTCCAGCACATTTCCTATCAATAGTTGATCAATTTCATCATTTCCTTGTGCTAGAGGGTCTGGTAGAGACCCATATGGGATCAGATCTGAGTCATATATAAGGGATGATTTCTATTCCTGATTATTTCTTGTAACTGAATAAATAACAAAATTAATTCTGACTCATCAGGGATATATTCATCAGTTTCAATATGTAATACCACTCTTTCAGTATACTGAGAGTCAGTAACTATGTTGAAAGGTTCCAGAAAATCCATTAATACCATCAGAATGGCATATAATTCTGATTTTTGGACTGAACTATAAGGACTTTGTACCACTTTGCTTAAATTTTCTAATTTGTAACCAGCCTTTCCTTTTTGGTTTGCATCTGTATAAAATGTAAGGTCTCCAGATACTGATGTTTCCCATACAATGTGAGGCAGGATACAGTTAGCTCTCTTTATAAGTTTAATTCTATAGTTTTAGGAGTATTTGTTGTTAATCTCTCCCAAAAAATTACTGCAAGTTTTTTTGGCCAAGGTACACTTTCTGCCCATAATTTGTCAATGTCATCATTAGTTAAAGGTACTAAAATTTCTGCTGGGTCTATTCCTGCTAATTGATGAAGTCTCAATTTTCTTTTTAACATCAAGCCAGAGATCTTTTCCACATAAGTTTTTTAATTTTTGACTCTTTATTTGATAGAAACATCCATTCCAATATAATATCTTCCCTCTGCATTAAAATTTCTATAGGAGATTGTTTAGAGGGTAAAAATAACCAAAATGCAATCAAGCTTTAGACCCAAATTAGCCACATGTGCATCCTGTATTTTCTTTTCCACCAAAGCCAATCCTCTCTCAGCTTCAGTTGATAGTTGTCTTGGACTATTTAAGTTCTTTTCACCCTCTAAAGTTTTGAACACATTACTCAGTTGATCTTTTTTGCCCCAATAGTGGTCTGTAGATTGGAAATGTCTCCTAGTAATCTTTGAAAGTCATTAAGACTCTGTAATCGATCTCTCCTAATTTGCACCTTTTGGGATCTAATTTTTTGTAGACCTATTTTATATCCTAAATAAGGAATAGAATTTCCTCTTTGTATCTTTTCGGGAGCGATTTGTAATCCTCAACAAGGCAAAATTTTCTTTACTTCTTCAAACATTCTTTCAAAATTATCTACTTTTGAATCAGCTAGTAAAATGTTGCCCATGTAATGGTAAACTATAGATTGAGGAAATTATTTATATATTACTTCCAATGGCTATCATACAAAATATTGGTACAGGGTTGGGCTATTTAACATTCCCTGTGGGAGAACCTTCCATTGATGTCTCTTAATAGACTGAGAATTAGTATAAGTAGGCATCGTAGAGGCAAATTTTTCTCTGTCTTTTTCTTGTAAGGGTATTGAGAAAAAACAGTCTCTTAAATGGATTACTATAAGAGGCCGCCCTTTAGGTAATAGAGTAGGCAAAGGTATGTTACCATTCTCCATTCACCAGATTTCTTTTTAATAACAAATACAGGAGAATTCCAAGGGCTGATTGATTCTTCAATATGATGAGCATTTAACTGCTCTTGTGCCAGCTGTTCTAAGGCCTGTAGTTTCTCTTTTGTTAAAGGCCATTGCTGAACCCATACAGGGTTATCTATAGATAATAATACCTCCTAATATTTCTCTCAGAAACATGTGTTAGTTTATGGTTTGTTTCTGAGATTGGAAGAATGTTAATCTGGGTATTCCATTGTTGTAATAAATCACATCCCCATAGATTCATAGCGATATTAGCCACATATGGCTTTAATTTTCCTCTCTGTCCTTCTGGCCCCATACATTTGACCCATCTCATACTCTGCTTCACTTGAGATAATGTTCTAATCCCTAAAAGCTGAACTTTTATCTCCTGAAGAGGCCAATGTGTTATCAAACAGAGACCAAACACTCTCCATTGTAAAAGTGTTTCCCATTTTTTTAATGTGGGATAAAGCTTTCTTTTAACTAATTCCTCCCTTTAAGAAATCTTAATTGACTCACCAAATCTGCTGACAATGATGATTCAGATGACATTGTGGCAGCAGCCTGATGAAGGGGCCCAAGGAGAGCCAGTACCTACCAGGAGAATGAAGAAGCCAGAAAGACAGCTTTCTGCACTGGGGAACATATGAAAGCAGCCAATTCTGAGGTGTTTGGAGTTTGAACCTGGGGAGTTTGCTGCAGAGAGGCTGCAACAAAAACTTAGAGAGAAGGGTAGAAATTCATGGCCCAGGTTGGGTGGAGATTCTGGCCACGTGTAGCTCCAGCCTGAGCCTCAGGAAAGTAGCTTTTTCATGAATTTGTGCTGCACATTGGGTGCCAGATGTTGTTTGAGTCTTAGATGGTCGTTTAATAAAACATCCAGAGCCATATATCAGGGTGAAAGCTGAAAGACCAGAGAAGCAGAGCAGCCAGACACTAGTTCTTACCCCTAGGAAATCCTTAGCCTAAAGAGAGGGAGTTCCTGTTTCCTCACACCTCATATACCTTTCTCTGCCCAGACGTCACTTCCTGGGATTAAAGGCATGTGTGCTTCCAAG
Source organism: Peromyscus leucopus (assembly GCF_004664715.2). Classification (NCBI taxonomy): domain Eukaryota; kingdom Metazoa; phylum Chordata; class Mammalia; order Rodentia; family Cricetidae; genus Peromyscus; species Peromyscus leucopus. Next base: position 32,689,863 of record NC_051063.1, read on the forward strand.
TACTGGGATTAAAGGTGTGTGCCAGCACTGCCTGACCTCTATGTCTAATCTAGTGACTGGCTCTGTCCTTTGATCCTCATGCAAGTTTATTAGGGTACACAATATATCACCACAAGTGGTGGCACACACCTTTAATCCCAGCACTTGGGAGGCAGAGATCCATCTGAAACTCTGTGAGTTCAAAGCCACCCTGGACTACATGAGATTGACTCAGTCCAGGAAAGAAAACAGAACCAGGCAGTGGTGGCACTATTTAATCCCAATACTAGGAAGCACACACACCTTTCACCCCAGGAAGTGATGCCTGGGTGGAGAAAGGTATATAAGGCATGAGGAAACAGGAACTAAAGGTTTTTCAGCAAAAGCACCCCTTTTAGCTAGAGGCTTTTTCAGCTGGAGTCTCTTGGGTGAGGGCTCAGAGGAATTCAGTTAGAGAATTCATGGAACTGGTGAGGTGAGACATGACAGTGACTTATTCCTTTGTCTCTCTGATCTTTCAGCATTTACCCCAATATCTGGTATGGGTTTTATTATTATTATTATTATTATTATTATTATTATTATTATTATTATAAGACTGATTTGAGATTTGAGCAACACACCTCCTTGGAAATCATTTGGACTTTGTGGTTCCTCTAGCTAAAATTCAGTCCTCACACAGGATACAACTGATGTAGACTTTCTCAGCTTTCCATTGCTCTCCTTGAGTAAGGAAGGCTGGAGGGGGCTAGAATCAGAAAGCCTCCATTCTCTATGGTGGGGCAATACTATAGTGAGGTCTTTCTACCTAGAAAGAAGATTTTCAATGTCTGGGGCACCATAGGCGCTTCCCACAATGTTTACCACTATTGATTGGCTTCTCCCAGAGCCTTAAGCAAATACATTTTCTTCTCTTACTAAAGTGTGGCCTCATCTTAAGGATATCATCCCCAAGACAAGATGTTCTTATTTTAATGCTAGTTCACATCTAGTCTTCAGTAGACCATGTAAGCATTTCTCCTACCTGCTTAGGATCTTTGCTACTTCTGTTCTAGAGAGACAATTCTCAGCTGTGACTTCCTTCATTCACGTCACCTCAGACTTTGGGAGAGAGTTTGTTCAGTGGATTCAGTTCTATGACAGGACAAGGAAAGTAGGTGACTTTCAGTTTGTTTACTTCCTTTTGTGTTTTACTGGAAAAATGGGGGTAATGATGACTAAGACCTGTGTATATTGATGCTGAAATTGGATATTTTCTTTCCTTTTAAAAAATAATTTAATTAAAATATAATTACATAATTTTCTCTTCCTTTTTCTCCCCCCACAACCCTTTCCATGTCCCTTTCCTACAATCCCTCCCAAACGTCCACTCTCTCTCAAATTAAGTTTCTGTTTTATTTTTACTGTTACATATATATATATATATATATACATATATATATATATATATATATAGAGAGAGAGAGAGAGAGAGATATGATTGATAGATAGATAAGATAGATGGATAGAGATATATGCATAAATACAGCCTACTGAATCCATTTAATATGGCTAATTTGTATATGATTTCAGGGCTGACCACTTTGGACTGAATAACCATCTAGAAGGCTCATCCCTGAGAGAGACTAACTCTCCCCCTGTCAGCAGCCATTAGTTGTCCTCAGTTCTTTGCATAAAGTTGGACCATGTGAGATTTACCCCCAGCACACTGGCATGTCTATTGATATTGCTACTATACAGGTAGCAATGTTTTTGAGGTATCATGAGTGAAGCTTCCTTGTCATGTCAAGGAAACAGAATCTCACATCCTGGTTCTCTTGCTTTTAAATCTTTCCATTCCCTCTTCCTTGATATTATGTGCATCTTAGGTACAGGAGTTGTTTTGTGGGGTTATCCATTGGGGCTAGGTGTCCCATGATCAGTTGGTCTCTGCATTATGACCAGTTATGGTTTTCTTTTTTTTTCTTTTTTTCTTTCTTTCTTTCTTTTTTTTTTTTTTTTTTTTTTTTTGAGACAGGGTTTCAGGGTTTCTTTGTGAAGTTTTGGTGCCTGTCCTGTAGATCAGACTGGCCTCAAACTCATAAAGATCCTCCTGGCTCTGCCTCCCAAGTGCTGGGATTAAAGGCATAAGCCACCACTGCCCAGTTGTTTACTGTATGTAATATTACTTTTCAAGGGTATGAAGAAGGAGAATATATAATGTAATTAGCAAGTAATTAACTTCTAGATTGCAGCAGACAACTTTCCAATATGAAGACAGGGCCATGATTCAACAATGACAGAAGAATTTTGTTATAAGTTGGCATATACTAGATAAATACTGCTTGGGTTAATGAATAAATAATCTTAAACTAATTATAACCGTGAGAAGGCCAGGGACTCACAATCCAGTGTCTATACCATAACTCTACTACAGAGGAATTGAAATGCATGCCCTTTGCTCAAGAACAGAAAATTTCCAAAGCAAAATCAAGGCTTGAACAATTACCTCAATCATTTTTCAAACTAAGTACTTTAGGCAAATATTCAGGCCTCAGCAGGAAATATTTCTGCCCAAATTACCTGGATAATTTATTCAGCCTCCCACTTGGCTTACACTGTGGTTTCCAATGGTCCTTTCTAAGTCTGTGCAGCTGTAGATTTACTAGTGTTTGGCTAGAGAGAAGAATGCTGGGAGTCAAGGAGAGAAACACTGAAAACTCAACAGGGTCTACAGGCGTTTTTGATGGCCTTCCCTTTCGATTTTTGTCTAAGAATGCAAGGAAAAAGTAATCATGAAGTGAAAATTGAAACACACACACATGTACACATTTTGAATTTCTGTTCTAGTTATTACTTTATATTACCTGAAATTATATTCATACATATTTCATTTTTTATTGTTTGACAATTTCAAATTTTTGTATAATATATTTTATTTATTTTCACCCCCTATTTCTCTCTTTCATTTTTCTTCTTCTCCCAATGGCACCCATCTATTCAATGAAGTCCCTTCATTCATGTCTTCTTTTTATGTGTAACCTACTTAGTTTAATTAGAGTAACCTGCCTGAGCAGGTTGAATAGGAGCAAGGACAATTTACCTATGACTACAACACTAAGGAAAGTGATGCCCCACCCTCAACAAACATTAGTCACGTATAGTCCTTCTGGGGGTGACAGGGCTCCATGGGCCCCTCTTCACCCCTTATGAAATGTTTATGAGACTTGATTTGTGCCAGTCTTGTGCAGATAACCATAGCTGTAGATAGCTAGTATGTGCAATGGCTATGTCTTCTTGATAAGATGTCTGTTTCTTGCACATTTCCACGTCTTCAGATATTATATTCTTCTTTCTGTCTTCTTATGTACAATGTTTCCTGAATCATGGAGAAGTGATTTGCCAAATTTCATGCATTCTCCTCTTTCAAACTTGAGCTTGAAGTGGACAACGACTGTCTCTGACTTGCTGTTCTCCTAACCTGAAATTGGCACCTTGTGAATGATTAACAAGTAAGTATTCCTTGAATGAATGAGCATATGAACAAGTGAATGTGTCTATGGATACATCAATGACACATCAAAGAATGGACACAGAGCCTCTTAGGGCAAGTGCTGCTCTTTGTAGCGTACTGCTATGACTATTGTTCACAGTGAGACTACATAGACACATACTATGATATTCTGTTTACTGGCTACTGTGATTCAATTTTTCTTAGTCACACTAAATCTATTTTATTGTCCACAAAGTAGGAACAATCATTTCACCCTCTAGTATATAATCAGCATACTAATTGTTGTGAGGTATTTACTAGTGCTTTTCAGGCAATACTAATTACAAGTTAGTTAATATATCTCTAATATTCTTTTAAATCATAGATGCTCAATTTATAAATAGATTAAATTTCTAAAGTTACATTCATTAATTTTATTTTGTATTTAAAGTAATAGTGATTAAGTGGGTTTGGTCTTTCAGTTCCTAGATACATCTGCCTTAAATATGAAGTCTGAACCAACCCTCATCAATTTAAATGTAGACATTATTTCTCTTCCTTGTGTATATGTTATGATAGGCATATTTTCCCAAAATATGAAGGTCACATGCACATTGAGATCTGCCAGTGTCATCCTGCCACACTTTTTATGCTCTCTAAATTGTTAGGGTGAGTTCTTAGCAGCAATGACATGCACTTGTCATTCCCACTGGCCTCTGCCTGGAGGCTGGACCACCTGTGACTTAGGTCCCATCAAGTTTTCTTTTTCTGTGTTTTGACTTTGAATTATAGAACAAACTTCTACCCAGTTCTGAAGAGACAGCAGGCTGCTAGCAGCAGGTATTGATGATTCCACAGACCCTGGATTTTTCTTTTTTTTGAAAGTAGATATTTTCATACAATATTGTTTTAGGGTTCCTATTGCTGTGAAAAGACACCATGACCACAGCAACTCTTATAAAGGAAAAACAATTAATTAGGGTGGCTTACATTTTCAGAGGTTTAGTCCATTATCATTATGAGGGGGAGCATGGAGGTGCGCAGGCAGACATGGTGGTGCTGGAGAAGGAGCTGCTACAAGGTAATACTTAGAGAACAGGAAGTTCTGTAACACTGGGAGTAGCTTGAGCATAAGAGCACAGTGACACACTTCCTCCAATAAGGCCACACTCACTCCAACAAGTCCATGCCTCCTAATAGTGCCACTTCCTTTGGGGCCATTTTCTTTCAAACCACCACAAATATATTCTGATCATGGTCCCATCTCTCCCAACTCCTCTCAGATCCCCCTACCTTCCCACCCACCCAAGTCCACATCCTTTCTTGATCTCTTTCATTAGAAAACAAACAGAAAGACACCTTCAAAAAGTAATAAAATAAGATAAAATTAATAAAATAAAACAAAAGAAAGCTTGAATAAGACAAAACAAACAAAGGAAAACAAAGAGCCAACAAAAAAAAAAAGCACAAGAAACACATATCTACAGAGATATACATATTTGCAAACAGAAATCCTATAAAATCACAAAATCGGAAATCATAATATAAAAGCAAAAGATCTGTAGGGTAAGAGAAAAATGCCCAGAAAAAGCATTATGAGAAAAAGAGAGGGGGGAGGGAAAGCTCCAAAAAAGACCTTTGAGTTCATTTTGTGTTTTTGTGTTGACCATCTGTTGTTGGGCATGGCGCCTGGCCTTAAGAGTAGTTTGTGTACCAGTGAGATGCCATTGGAGAAAATTAATTTTTCATCTGGGAGTGGTTATCAGTTGGAGATAGGGGTGTCGACCTGTATTCATGTCCACTCTCAGCCCTGGGACCCCATCTGTTGCAGACCTGTGCAGGTCTTGTGTTGCTGCCACAGTCTCTGTGAGTGAGTTCATACGTGCATCCTTCCTGCTGTGTTTACAGGGCCTTGTTTACTTGATATTCTTGTCCCCCATGGCTCCTATAATCTTTCTGACTCCTCTTCCACAGGGTTTTCTGGAGCCATGAGAAGACAAAGACTTTTTTTTCCTACAACTTTTTTACTGTTCTATTCATTCAGCTTCAGAACAAAAGCACTGAGTACAAAGCAGCAGCACTTCTGTCTCTGGGAGCAGAAGAGCGATTGTTTTAAAAAGCAATGTGATATTCAGTATATTAAATGTTGACATATTCACAGAGAATGCCAAAGGAGATGAAAGAAAATAAGGAATGCTCGAAAGTGGAGACAACAAGATGTTAGTGCCTGGGGCAAAGGAAAGGCTCTGGTTTATAGAGGAAATTCAGATCAGGACTCAGTGGTTACAGGCCATTGCATTACACCTCCCTTAGTTACCAAGGACACCCAGATATAGGGAGCATGAACCAATGCTAGTCACTTATTACAGTATTACAGTGAAGCTGGTGTGTCTGGAATTGAGAAGCAAGCTGAGAGAAGGGTATGAAAGGAGACTGTGAGTGCAGCTTTAAAGCTTATTATACTGTGAGTCCTAGTATATTTTGGGGAAAAAGGCCTGTCTACTGTTTGTGCATGCCAATACCTGTATCTTCTGTGGCATACATGAAGTAATTTAAACAAACAGAACCATAAGAGAAAAATGACAACTGATACTAATATAGATGAATATTGAAAATGTATTAAAATGTGTAGGGCAGTTGATTAGAGGGAGAGAATTTGTTACACATATATCTTGAAGTTTCTTCCACCTTATTCCACCTCTCCTAGCTGTCCCCTCACAAGTACTCACTGCTTTGGTGTAGTGTATACAGTATGCATGCTTTCAACTCTCTTTGCAATCATCAAATATTAGAGATTAATGATATCCATAGAAACATTCAAAATTAAACCCAACACAGATAGTTAGCTTTCCATTAAACTACCAAGTTGTTGAGATAACCAACTTGTAAGGATAATGTTTGATTTGGGATTTTAATTTCCAAGGTGCTTGCCTATAATTGTTGCTTTGATAGCTGGGGCAAAGCAATGCATCGTAGTAAAAGTGTAAAGAAGGGACCAGCTGCTCACTTCATGGCGGAGAGAGAGAGAGAGAGAGAGAGAGAGAGAGAGAGAGAGAGAGAGAGAGAGAGAGAAGAAGAAGAAGAAGAAGAAGAAGAAGAAGAAGAAGAGGAGGAGGAGGAGGAGGAGGAGGAGGAGAAGGAGGAGGAGGAGGAGGAAGAAGGGAGTAGCATCCCACAATTCCCTTCAAGGGTATGCCCCTAAATAACCTGAAGACATCCCACTAGAAGCCACCTCTTAAAGAGCCCGCAACATCCTAACAGTGCAATAGGCTAGGGACCAAGCCTTTAATACACGGAGATTGGAGGACAATCTAGATCTAAGTTGTAGCACACTGCAAGCATGCTTCAATGAAAAGATGACCATTGATGCTGCCAACAGCTGTCAGTAACTACAGCTGAGCTTACTCAGTTTGGCATGCTGAATGTTCATAAGCAACAGGATTACTGGAATGTTCTTTCTCATCGAATCTGACATCCTTGTTTTACAGCTAAGAAGCTGAGGTACATACAGGGTCTAATAGATACTTAGAATCCAGGAGTAAAACTAAAATCTTCTGTTTTGGCCTTTTACTATCTTCCATTGATGACATTCTGGATCAAAGAGGGAAAATGGAAAGACTGAGTAACTAGTGACTTTCTGATTGTCTTGAGAAGTAGAGATCACCTGCAGTAGGAATAAACACAGAGATCCAAAGTCAGATAATATGCAAGTACTGAGAGACCTCAGAACACTCAGTCCTACAGGATATCTCCATTAAATCCTTCCTCCCAGAGTTCATGGAACCCTGTGGAACAAGAGGCAGAAAGGGTAAGAGCCAGAGAGAATGAAGGACACCAAGGAAACAAGGCTCTCTAAAAACAGCAGGACCTAAGCATATATGAACTCACCAAAATTAAGGCAGCATACATAGGACTGCATAGGTCTGCAACAAATGGGATCCCAAAGCAGAAGAAGTGGACACGACCCCATCCCTAATCCAGAAACTGCCTCTAATTGATAACCATTTACAAATGAAAAATTAGTTTTCTCCAAGGAACTCTCACTAGGCAAAAAAACTATTCCTAAAGGTTGGCTGCATGCCCAGCAATAGTTGGCCAACAGAAAATGACCTCAACAGCATCTTTGGGGTTCTATGTCTCATGATGTAGTGCCAGGACTTATTTGTTTTGATTTTCCTCCTCCTTTTCTTTTCTTTTCAATTCTATTTTTATTTGTTTACCCTATAGGTTTTGCATATATATTACAGCTTCCAGTTTTGTGTTTTCATGGGATTCTTGAATGTGTTCCTTCTCTATGTTAGCATATGATAAGACTAGAAGAAAGGTAAGAAGTCTAGGGTTTATGGTTTCAGAAGAAATGAAGCCTGGAATGAAATGTATGAGAGTCTAATTCAATATGGAAGAGCCCCGACTCAGCCACTGAGCTATTTAGAGCGAATTAATGAGCCTATCTGCCTGGGGACACAAACTCAGAACTCCAGAAAAGTAGTAGCTTCTCAGAATGTAACTGTTCTTGCTAGAAGGCATTCTTAACAGTAGAAAGTTTGACTAAAACCAGAACAGTGAAATTATGTCTACTCTTTTATCATATTTACTTGACAATCAGGAAAGGGAAAGATTTATTCCAAAAAAGCACAAAATATTATTTACTGAAATATGATCAATAAATTATGAACTATCATGCATGTGATTAATTTTATATTTCCACTTCTAGAAAGGACTACAGGATCTTCTCATACTTGCCACGTAATTGGGATATGGTGCAGATCCAATAGTCTCCCAATAAATCACAACTCCCAGGATCCTCTCACACTTAGGTATTTCTCCATTTAACATTAAGTTTTGCTTTGGCTGATGAAACATTCATATATGTGACAAGGATATGATGAGATCTTGTATATCTAGGGCAAGATGGCCTTTAACCTGGGCAGAACCCAGATATGAGCTCTTGAGGCTGAGCATTACTCATAGCCCATTATTCTGTATCATCAACTACAGGGAGAGATTCAGAGGAACCTGGTGCCATGACCTTGGTCGAATTCCTTATCCTAAAAACAAGCTTTCTCTTCCATAAAACAAGAATAATGGAGTTCATTTTATAGGGATATTATAAAGACTAAATGTAATATGAACTTGATTATCCCTATAATAATAGGAACTAGGGTTTTAAAGAAACTATATATTATGATTTTTCTGAGTCTATATCTGCAGAAGACAAAAAGGTAACTTTGGAATGAAAATTTACAAATTTTCCACAAGAACCATTCTCTAGGCTCATCAACAATGACTAATAAGGACAAGAAAGGTTTCCCTTCTCATAGAGAATCTTTTGAGCTTATTTTATGTAAGAGAAAAAAAGACCTGTGAAAACCATAACTTTCGCCTAGTTTGTATTGATTTGTTTTCAAATAATTCAGTGAACTACACATTTTGACTAACTGATAACTACAGGGAGAGGTTCAGTGATGATACCAATTTTAAAAGGCATACAACAGACTTGGAATATAATAGAGAAAAGCAGCTTACTCATCTTTGTATCACACATACCTTGATGCTGACTCAAACTAAAATATGACACAAATGATTTGCAAGATTTGTAGAAAATGAAGCCTAATGGTGTAATTATGGAGGAAATCACAGCCCTGCTTACCAGGCATTCTAAACATTTTTTTTCTGAAGATGTGAAATGGTAGATCAGTATGTTTGAAAAGATGAGGTGCTTTGAAGGAGCTGAAGGATCCAGAGTGGTTAGTCCATTGAAAATAGATTTGCTACTGTGGAGAACATCATTATGCCCAATGGACATTCAAGCTGAAATAAACAAAACTGCAAGAATACAGGATGATGAAATTACTTAGCTCGATTCAGTATATTGTATAATAGGATTCTCAGGCTGTTATTGACTAAGCTGGTAAAAACTGAAAATGTATGCAACATTACTGGAGAAATTATCAGTAAAAGCAACCCAGAAACTAGTTTGGGTCAGATTTCCAGAGAGGTTAGGATCAATTTAAACTACTGTTTTAGACGTTCCTTTTGTCTTATTATGAGAAAAAAAATGTGGATTTTTGTTCTAATGTCAGACATTGATGAAAACTAGGATTACAGATTCTATATTAAAACACAATGGGATCAAGAAAATCTAGCAAGGGTACATGTCTTAGACTCCAGGTCTCTATTTCTAACATCATCCTACTTGGGTCTTCATTTTAAAAATAAAGGTATTAGGGGCTAAGAGGATGGCTTAACAGATGAGATCTCATGTTGGGTAAGAATGAGGACCCAAATTTAAGTCTCCAGTACTGAAGTGAAAAACTGAGTATGGCTGCATGTGTGCCTGTCATTCTAGCACTGGTAGGGACAGAGATGAAAAAAATCACTGTGGCTCGCTTCTCTCCAACCTAGCTCCAGATTCAGATAGATACCTTATCACAAGGGAATAAGTCTGGCTTCTGTGTATACATGGGCATGTGCACACATACACATATATACACATGCACACACACACACACACACACACACATGCACGAGCACAAACATGCACACATATCCACCCCCCACAGACATATAAACCAATGAATAAAGGAGTATTAGAGCTATTTATCACGTACTCTAAGCTTTTGAAATTTTGATGTTCATGAATTTTCTTAGATTAGGCAAATGTGGTAAGCTAAGCAGTAGCCCTCAGAGACATTCAGGTTCTAATTACAGGACCCCATGAGCATTGACTTCCATGAAAACAGGGCTTTGCAGATGTGAGCAAGGTAAAGAATGACTATCCTGAATTATGTGGGTTGGCCCTAAACGTGATTATGGTGTTTACATAAGAGAGAGCCAGAGAGATTTTTACTGTAAGTGAAGATGGGGGCATATGACAACAGAAACAAGAGGTCACAGTGATGCTAGGAAGAGGTCGTACATAGCTAGAGAAAACTGGCAGCCTTCAGGAGCTGGAAAAACCCAGATTCTCTCCTAGAAATTCCAGAATGAACTGGAAGTTCTGCTGACATCTTGATTTTAGCCCAGTAAAATGCATACTTCTGGTTTCCAGGATAAAAAAACACACAAATATGTGCTGTTTTTAAACCTTGACATATATTCTTAAAGTAGGTCACAAGAAACAAACACTAAGTAAAAACTAAGAAAACAGCAAGGCATGGTGGCTCAGGCATATGATATGATCCCAGCACTCAGGAAGACCCTAAATGGGGAGGCCCACTGTGAGTCCATGGTCAGACTGCACAGTGAGTTCCAGTTTAGCTTGGAATAACTTAGATACTCCAAACAAACAAACAAACAAACAACAGAACAGAACAAAACGAAGCAAAAACCCAGTTTGGAATTTCAGTGACAGGGAGACTACTGACTGATTCCTTGGATTTGTCAAGATCCATTTGGCCTGGAGAAATATAAAACCTATGCAGGTTGAAACAGTCAAAGAAATTACTAGCTCAGGGTAGGGAAGAGGTCAGGAATTGCTCAACAGAGGTCAAAGTCTTCTCCACAGTGTTCTTAGCTCTCTTATCATCCATGTGGACTTTCAGAGCTCAGGGTGTAGAGAGATGGCAGGAAGAGGACATTTATGCCTGTGAGACACCTCTTAAGAGATCTTGCAGGAGTAAAAAAGAAAGCTCTTTCCAGACAAGCTCCTTCCCCACATGTCTCATTAGCCAAGGTTGGATGATGTACCACCACAGACTGATCCCTACAGCCAAAGGTTTCCTAGTCTAGGCATTTGCTGCCTGTGTTGCTCTACAGGTCTATGTGAAAGGGACTTTTATTAACTTTAAGCCTTTCAAGCCACTTATAAAATGGAGTTGGGGTCAGCTTCCCTTGAAACTGGTGAAAGACAGAAGCCACTGAAAGAATAGCATGGTGCCCTTCAAAACAGAGGAACAGCACCTTGATCTTTACATTTCCAAAAGGTCTAATAAGAACTATAATCAGGGAAGTAGGAAAAATGAACATAGAACTAAATATGTGTGAGACATTTTGATAGATGATATTCTATGGCTAAAAAATGATGTGAGAAAATGCATGAACATTAGGGAATAAAGAGGACTGACTGACTGCCTCGAGGTCATTTGCTCAAAGTATCAACACATAAATCAAAATTAGGAGGTAAATCAGGGTTGGATTGAAAAGTATGTATCTTTTGAGGTAAAGAAAATAGCTTGTTAAAAGCTTAAGAAATATTAAAAAGTGATGAGCTGATAGAGCAGTGAGAATATCGGTATTGCTACAGAGTACCTAGTAGACTTTCAGGTTGAACAGGACATGAAGTTGGAGAACAAGTTTTAGATCCACTTTTAAAAATTCTACAACTTTCCAGGTTCCCACAGTTGATGATAAGGAATTTGTCTTCATTCTGATAACTATAGGGGTTCAGGCCCCAAGACCTGAGATAGATGTAATAGTCTGGCAATTAGAGAATAAGGAAGGAGAGAGGCCACAACAGAGGAATTGGTATGTAGGCTACAGTGATGAGGATATGGACGTGTAGAGACAGAGAAACATTTCTAAAGTCATGAGACAGAAAATTCCCGATTCAAGCCCAGTTTTGCCAGGCTCTAAAACCCACACTCTTAAGAACTCTACAATAGAGTTTTCAATAGTTCTTTCTGAAAGCTATTAAGAAATAACTTATGCGCATCTATAGCCACTAAGCAGTGGGTCTTGGCGTTGGGAACAAACCTTTCATTTCAACCTCCATGCTGTTGTCACTACAGTTATTTTGCTATAAATTTTTGCTCCATATGAACCTTCTCCCATTTAGTGCATCTCAAGAGAGAGCTTTGGCAATATTGGCTTTGGTGCAATTCTGTAGAAAGGAGACAGTTAGATGGCCTGTGTATGACAGGGTACTTCTCATGGTTTTGACCCCTATAGTATAATAGAATAGCTTTGAACATCCTTTAGGGCATAGGAATTCTGCAACAAAGAATTAATAAGCCCCAAAATAGCAATACTTGCAAATCTGAGAATTTTGACCCATAGAGATAATATAGTGATTGGTAAACGATGCCTTTATAGATGGCATTCTATATATCTCAACAATTTGTACAAAATAGCTACAAAAAAGATTCTGCTCACACATATAATTTTTCCAGGCATGTTGGTAGCATTGCTGTTAATTTGAATCCTTTCCTAAGATTCCTTCCTTATCCAACATTCAAATATTCTCTACCTACATGGTTTTCAAAAACAGTTTGATTGACATAAGAGGAAAGTAGAGCATCTTTGCAATTGAAATGTGATGCAGAAAAGCTATGCAGCACTTGAATATTGGAATTAAGCAAGCCTGGATTAGGATCCCTGACCCAGCTACATGCCTAAAGTGAGTTAGTTCACTTTCATTATTTTTTGCTGTAATGGTGTGTATGTAATGAAGTGTCATGGCTGGTTTTATGTCAGTTTGACACAAGTGTTAGTCATCTGAGAGAAGGGAACTTCAATTGAGAAAATGCCTCCATAATATCTGGCTGTAGGCAGGCCGATAGTGTGGTCTTAATTAGTGATTGACAGAGAAGGGCCCATCCCATTGTGGGCTGGAACAACCATGATAAGGTGGTTCTGGGTTCTGTAAGAAATCAGGCTGAGCAAGCCATGGGAAGCAGACCAGTAAGCAGCACTCCTCCACAGCCTCTGCATCAGCTTCTGCCTCCAGCTTTCCACCCAGTTGGAATTCCTGCCTTGGCTTCCCTCAGTGGACTGTGATTCAGGATACTTAAAGCAAACATAACAAAATAAAAACCCTTTCCCACCCAAGTTGCTTCTGGTCATGATGTTCCATCACATCCACCTTAACTTCAAGACATGGGGATACCAACATAACTAAAATGAGTCAGTCTATATAAAGTATTTAGGGTCATTGGCTCTGAGTTTTAGGTTTCCACAGTGGGATAGTTATTGCTATTACTAATGGCCATGAGACTTTACTATACCTTAAAAATGTGTTTTATTCAAACAAATACACACTTGTTTAGTGTATAGATCCAAAATTTTCTTTGAATTATTGTGCTAGAAATTTAATTCTGTTTGGCAAATAGAAACTCACTCTCTGATAATATTTTCTTTTCCTGAATGAAGCATTGACTGAATAACTAACTGTCCAGAGACTCCTGCTTCTTGAGATCTGGCTGCCTCAGTGGTGATGTGACAGAAGGACAGGGAAGGAAGTAGGCACCTGTGCACTGAGAAGCTATGCACGGTCAGAACTTCCTGTGTGGTTTGTAAATTAAGCCTGTAGAAAAGTTAGGGGAACTTGGGCTGACATTGAAAACAAGGGACGTCCCTCTAAGAAGAGCTACTCTAGGCTAGAGAGGTGGCTCTGTAGTTATAAGCATTGACTAATCTTTAGGAGGACCCAGGTTTGATTTCCAACACACACAGATGCTTACAACCATCTGTGAATCCAGTTTTAGGGGATCTGACATCCTCTTCTGGCCTCCACAGGCACTAGTCATATTCATGGTAAACAGACATACATGCAGATATAACATCTATACGCATAAAATAATAATAAATGATAAGAGAGATGCTCCTTGCTCCTGGGTTGATATAGCAAACATTACAAAATTGTTAAGAGATCCTCACCTCCAGGATCCCTTCCATCTTTTTGATGAGAGCTGTTCAACTGTCCTAGTAAAACATTGATTTTATTCCTTTTTCCCTCTTTTCTCTATAACTTGTGCCTCTTCATACATACATACATATATATATATATAATTTTTTTTGAAAAAAGATTTTCTTTCCTTTAACATACCAACCCCTGTTCCCCCTCCCTCCTCTTCTCCAGCTCCCCCACCTACTCTCATCCCACCTCCCTTGGATAGTCAACACAGGTTGTTATACCATGTTGGGGCCAGACCTAGCCCCTCCCTCCTGCATCAAGACTGAGTAAGGCATTGCACCATAGGGAATGGGGTCTAAAAAGCCAGTTTGTGTACCTGAGGTAACAATTAATAAATGGGACCTCTTGAAACTGAGAAGCTTCTGTAAGGTGAAGGACATTGTCAATAAGACAAAAAGGCAGCCTACAGAATGGGAAAAGATCTTTACCAACCCCACATCAGACAGAGGGCTGATCTCTAAAATATATAAAGAACTCAAGAAACTAGACAACAAAATATCAAATAATCCAATTTAAAAGTGGGCTACAGAGATAAACAGAGAATTCTCAACAGAAGAATCTCAAATGGCCGAAAGACATTTAAGGAAATGTTCGGTATCCTTAACCATCACGGAAATGCAAATCAAAATGACTCTGAGATGCCATACTATGCTGTCAGAATGGCTAAGATGAAAACACAGATGACAGGCTATATTGGAGAGGATGTGGAGGAAGGGGAACATGCCTGTCCACTTTCTATGCCCGCAGCTGCCAACCATCATTTGCACTTTCGGGATATGACTGCTCTCAATTCTGTGTGTTTTCAACTCCCTCAGTCTTCAACTGTAACTTCACTTTCCAAGCTCTGGGCACTGCCCTGTCCCCTAAGTCAGTAGCCCTCTCCTCTAGCTGCTACTCTACTTTTCTTGTGCAGGTCTTCTTTCCAGGCCTTAGAGTTCTTTGTAAGTGGTACCTGTAGACTACCACTCCTCACCAAAGGCCTCATATCAGACCTCTGGTTTTTCACAGTAGATGAGAGAATAGTGTAGTTTATGATGTAATTATGGAAGAAAGTTTAAACTCATAGACAAGATTGGAGCTTCTGTTCTGTTGCCAAGTCAAACATGTACTCACATAGCTTTAGACTTCAGTTGGGTTAGACCATTTCTAATATTGTACTAGCTTTGCTCCTAGAAGGAATCAGTAATCTTTGAGCAAAGTGCTATGCTTTGAACTTAACTCATTCTGTTGGTCTTATCATTCTTTTAGATGATTGTCCCTGGAGGGTGACAAGGCACATTTTTAGTAGTAAACTTTCTAGGAAATGTTAGACTACTCTACACTGAAAACCAAGCTATGCCCTTAGTGACCCCACTCCTGAAGAAAAAAATGTGTCCTTTCCAGATGAAGACAACAGGCTTAGACAGCTATTCCAGAAGACAATATAAGCTAGATTAGTGTCCAACCCTTAGACAGATCCAGTGAAAGGTTTTGGCCTTATTTTCTTTGTTCTTTTCTTCTCTGCTCATCTCAGAAGGGGTCATGCACCCTCCTTCTGTTCCTCCAAGGAAACTTGGTTTGCAATTCAAGTATTTCTATTGAGTTCGGAAGAGATACTTCAGCCTGTGCCTTTGTCGATTCTTTCTTTTCATATGGTGCCTTGTTTCTGTTAAAGTTGTAAAATTATCTATGCTCAGTTGTGAGATCATTAAAGAAAGAGTTAAAGTGAGAAAGGAGATGACAAAAGAGAGAAGGAGTAAAAGCAGGAGGAGGAAGAGAAGGAGGATCCCAAGAATTACTCTTAAGACCAAATAAATTTCAGAGGGGTTAAGATTTCTCACACCTTCTAGGTCAGCTACAAGAAGAAGAATTGTAGCATGAATCTTAAAAGTTCTTATTAATAAAATCAAACCTGAGGCCAGTTATTGGGATGAAATGCTGGAAGATCAATCAGAGAGACAAAACAAGCCACAGCTTCCTCACCTGGCCAATTCCTCAGGTGATCCTGTTTCCTCAGACTGGATGCCACTCAGCTGAACTGTGTTGCTCAAAGTCTAAAAGCTTAACCAGCCAAATGCTTCTAGTTTCTGGTCCTCATGCCTTATATACTTTTCTGCTTTCTACCACCACTCCCTGGGATTAAAGGCTCGCTTTCTGGGAATAAAGGCGTGAGTCACCATGCTTGGCTGTATCCTTGAACACTGGATTTCTGCCTCTGGAATGCTGGGATTAAAGGCGTGTGCTACCACTGCCTATCATAAGTATCTAGTGGCTTTTCTGTCTCTGACCCCAGATAGGTTTATTAGGGTACACAATGTTTTGGGGAACACAATACCACCACAAAGAATTATGTACACTCCCATATCCCAGTAGCAACTGCAGTTAGAGTTGTCAAAAGATAAAACTTCAATTCAGTTCCATGATCAAATTGCTTTTTACTTACTGTTTCCATGAATTGAATAATATCTTATGTAAAAGGAGAAGGACTGATTTTTTCACAAGTCAGTTTCAACAATAACAAAGAGCAAAGACATAATTAAAACCCAGCATCTGGTTACATCACATTACTTCTCGTGTATTGAAGCATAGTGGTCTTTCTTATTACCTTAGCTAACATAGGCTTGTTCTGAGACTAGCCTATAGTCTTTTCTGGTTGCTCAGAGCATTATCACCAGCTTGGCAATGACCTGGAATTTCTGCTTGAGAGTATTAGGCAACATCTTCTAGGAGGCTGAGAGCTCTCTGAGGAATTGTGGGATTGAGTCCAGATTAGAAGGCCACAATATCCAGTGTCTGCTATCAGCAGAAGATGGCAAGAGAAGTGGTAGAGTGGTCTTTCAAAATGAAGTGATGATTTCCCCTCCCAGCAGCCTGCATAGCACCTTCAAGCTAGCTAGCTGGGAGGAGACTCTTAGGTCAGTTGCTGTTTGATTTCTCCATATCCTGTGATCAATGGTGTTCGTCTCTTCAGCAATCATAATCCTGGTGGGCAATCGAGAGTGATGGCAACTTCTTGTATTGCTTTGGGAGTTTCTGAGATTCACCTGACCAACAACTCCAAAAGGGGTATCCATACTTGGCACTGGGTTCTAGAGCAAGAAGGAGGAAGAGTTAGGATGAGGATGTTGGTGGGGTTCTGGGAGGAGTTAGAGGGGGAGAATGGGATAGATAGGATATCAATGCATTATACACCTGTATGAAATTACCAAAGGTAAATAAAAATTAAATAAAATAGAAATGAACACAAGGTCATAGTATTTTTCTTCAAACCTCCTGACATGTGGGCTTCCCTTTGAAAGATGCTGCCCACTTTGAGGGTAGCTTTTCCCCTTAGTCAATGTTCTCTTCATTTGACCTAACAGATACATCCAGTGCATCTTCTATGTCAATGTTTCTCAGCCCATGGGCCTCGACCCCTTTGGGGATCAAATGACCCTTTCACAGACATCCCCTAAGACCATTGGAACATATAGATATTTACACTACAATTCATAACAGTAACAGAATTACAGTTATGAAATAGCAATGAAAATAATTTTTCTTTGGGGGTTACCACAACATGATGAAATGTATTAAAGGCTCAGCACTGTGAAGGTTGAGAACTACTATCCTAAGTAATTCTTAACACAGTAAAACTGGCAGTCAATATCGACCTTCTAATGCGTTTTTGGCTTGGACTGTTGAGAGACAGTACAGAACTCTATCAGTGAGGACCATTGCAAAACTCTATCCATGTCCCCTATAACTTTTATTTAGTCAAGTTTAATCCCTTTTTAGACAGTGATGATTAAAAATGGGTTAAAAATATTTTCCTTTTTAATTTTTAAAATATTATAATATAAACATGTTTCCATATTATCAAGAGCTCTTAATATTATTAGGGTATTCTAATATTCTCAGTTTAAGGAAATATGTCGTCCCTGAATGGAATAACCTAGTCTAAAGCTAATCTACTTTGAAGCTAACCTGGAACAGATTATTCTGTTCAGATTCATCATTTCCTTAACTAGTTTGCCACCATTTACCTGTTTTTCTTTCTTGTGATAAGTTTGTCTGTCTTTGATAATCTTGGAAATAAATTGTGTATTTCTGATTTATTAAATTTTTAAAATATATATCTAAAAAGTCACAAGTTCTGTGTCAAAGCACTTGAGGATCATTAAGGCTGGCAAAAATTGCTTTCCAAATGACAGTAATTTACAATAACATTGGCATGTGTGAGGTTGCTTAGCATTGTGAAGACCTGGAATAGCTTCTCCAGACAAACAGCCATGTAGCATACAGTGGTGGGTACAAAGCCCTAGACAAAAGGCATTGGTTAATTACCTTGGGGGAAGTTAAAGGCAGATGTCTACCATCCTGGGTGTACTTCACAGGAGAAAGAGTAACCATTTTTCCACTCAGTCTATCAACCCTGTGTCTGAAAATGTGTATTGATTTCCAATCAAAAGTTCATTTGCAAAGGTTAATTTCCCAATAGCGCTGTCCTATTTTTATCTAGCTCTTCATGCTAGGTCAGAGTCAGGCGGCACCCGTGAGCAGAAATTAGCCAGCATAAGTCAAAGGCATCAAGTGATAGAACGCATAATTCATAAAGCAAACATTACTTTGCTTGTTGGTATCCATAAATCATTCCTTATTTGGTGTCTTTCAGTAACAGGCTTATTGAAAATGAAGAAAGAGAGAGAGTTCCCGGCAACCATAGACATGCGTAATAAGCACCAGAACATCTGATGACTGTTAAACAGAAACCAGGAAAATGGGTCAGCCTTTGGGTCACAAGGAAACAAGCTGCTGTAACGGGAAATGGGAAAATCAGCAGTGATACCTAGAAAAGCTGAGCAGCTGAGCACCTCAGAGGCCATTTTTGGAGGGCTAGGTTGGAGAAGAAGGAGAAGGAACTAAATAGTGATGAATTCAAATACATTACAATCTATCTTTGAATCATGGGATCCCTTGATCATAAATACAAAACAAAATACTTTTATCTCCTTCATGCCCAGTTGCTGACATCATTTAACACTGCTCATTTCTACTTTGCTGAACCCTATAATTCTTTGATCAACAGTTTTAAAACACATAAGAGGTAAAGGACACATCATCATTATTGGTGGTGGGGAAAACCATTTGGAACTAGTGTAAGCAAAGAAGGAAATTTTTTGGAATGTGTAATGGTTAGTGTTGTCAACTTGACAGACTCTAGAATTACCATGGAGATAGGCCTAGGGCACGTCTGTGAGGGATTATCTTAATTGTGTTAATTGGTGTGTGACAACTCATCATAATTGTGGGTGGCACCATTTAGTGGGTTAGGTCCATAGCTGGGCAAAAATGGAAGAGAGCTCTATGCATGCATTCGCTGCTTTCTTCTGACTGTAGGTGTCATGTGACCAGATATTTTAACTCCTGATACCTTGACACAATTGCTGCAATAAGATGTCAACTATACTTTGAACTATGAGCTTCCTTAAGTTGCTTTTATCAGAGTCTTTATTGCAAAATCAAGAAAGTAAGCAAGACAGAAGGATATTGTTGCAATATGTCTTATAGCATCAAGGAAAAATTGGATAATGGGTTATTAGAAAACACAAACATTAGGATAGCTTTGGCAAGTTCAGGAAGTTTATAGACCCATCAACAGTGTGATTAGGCACCTGATTCTTCTGTCTCTTGATTAAAAATTCCAAGCACCTAAAATCAAATACACAGTTTGTGTTTCAGTTCTTTAAGTAACTATTTCTGGCCAGAAGATCTGCATAGATATTGGAGATCCATTTCAGAAAGAAGAAAATTGAGCAAACATTGCCTCTGAAGGTACATACCCAGGATAAGGCATTTGGGGGAGGCTGTTACAATGAAAACACTAAAGGGGCTCAAAATGAAGTAGAGAATCTAAAAGTGTGTTGCTGTCTTAGTTCTTCTTGTGCAGATAGAGTAAAATACTGGGGGCACGGTAGTTAATACAGAAAATGAATTTACTAATTCACACATTTGAAGGTCCAGAAGTAAGATGCTCACATCTTCTCATTCCACTGAGGAACTCCTGGTTGCATCATTGCCTAGCTGATGGCATCACAGTGAGGAAACTTTTGACAGGAAGAGCACATGGTGAAGCAAGAAGCTACAGGAATTCCAGAATCAAGTTCTCCTTTTTTTTGTAACAGTGAACCATGGTGGGAGGCAGCCAGGTCCTAGAGAGTGTTACTTTAGAGTTGTCTGAGGGCAAGTGTAGCTAAAAGTTTTCCTGGGTCCTGCCTGGCCTGCAGTCAGGACAAATCTCTCTCACCTACAGGTCCTGCAGCCATTCAGACCCACATAAACACACACAGGCTAATATTATTTTTAAACTATGGCCATGGCAGGCTTCTTGTTACCTAGTTCTTATATCTTAAACTAACCCATTTCTATAAATCTATACTTTGCCACAGGACTTGTGGCTTACCAGTACCTTTACATCTTGCGTCTCATGGTGGTGGCTGGCAGCATCTCCTCTGCTCTGTCTTTCTCCTCCCTCTCTCTGTTTGGATTTTCTACCTGCCTCTAAGCTCAGCAGCATGGTTCATGGTTGGTTAGGTGGGCTGCCTTTGTTGGAGTACAGGCCTTTTGGACAGTGGAGAGAAAGCTGGTATGAAATATGGGACTTGGATATATGATCAAGGAGCAATAATGGATTTATCAGATAATGGGGATAAGGATGTATTCTCAGCAGAATACAAGATAATAAAAATTGTGCTTTTAGGAGATAAATCTACTTACATATTTTTCAAAACATATTAGTGCTGACAATGCTATGCCATTCTATACTGTCTGGATGTTTGATGATGCAAAGACAGCCTATGTACATCATTTCCGTATTTTGAGGAACTCATATGTAGGAAGGTGTTACAAGGCTGGGGCCTTGTTGTGGGATGTCTTTCTGTATGCTGTGAATGCGTGTTGTTCTGATTGGTTGATAAATAAAGCTGTTTGGTCAATAGTGAGGCAGAATAAGATTAGGTGGTACATTCAAACTGAAGAAAGAGAAAAAAGGAGAGTGGGGGGATGTGCAAGTCACAGCCAGGGGATGTAAAAGTACCAGTAAGCCACGTGGCAATGCATAGATTAATAGAAATGGGCTGAGTTAAGTTGTAAGAGCTAGCTGGTAAGAAGCCTGAGTCATTAGGCCAAATAGTTTGTAAGTAATATAAGCCTCTGTCTGTTTACTTGAGTCTGAGGGGGATACAGGAAACCTTCCAACTATGGGGCCTTTAAGGGTGTTGCATATGCAGCAGAGAGGATTGTAACAGTTATCTAGATCAGACTAGAAGGCTCAAATGTGCCTTGACTTATCCTTTTGTTGTGATGTGGCATTGTTTAACGCCTATAGATAAGTGCTTCATTTTCTACTTACTTGGTTTCTGCAGTCAGTGTCATGGGTCAAATTATTAAGAGGCAAGAAAAATCCTTGGCTGTCCCCAAACTGGATCTATCTGTCTCTCTTTTGTTTTGTCTAGAATTCAGACTTAGAAGTCCCTGGCACTGGAGTGCAGTTTGGATTGAGATGCAGCCACTGTTCTCTCTTAAGACACTTGGGAAGTTTGGAGAGTATTTCCCTTGAGGGAAAACAAGAGAGAGAGAGAGAGAGGAGACCAGCTCTCCCACTGCCAGGAAGCTGCCTTGGCAGCCTGAACATCGCCCTTTAGAAAAGCGGTACTCCCCCCGGACTCAGATGCTCAGGATTGATCCTTGACATGTTTGTAGGTTTGCTTTTAGAGGAAAAACAGAGATGTGAAACTTTTATCGATTTCTGCCTTTGGACACATCACTTTCTTGTAATGAGCCCACTCCACGTTTGCATTCACGAGGCACTACATATTTCTTAACAGAATACACTGAAGCTCTGAGCTCTCACTTAGCACAGGATTCAAAGTAGCAGTTTCTGTTGTGTTTTAGGAAGTGAGTCCTCAACTCTCTGGGCATGTGACAATTCCAAGTGGCTCAGATGGCTCCCAGAAAATGGGGCAAGAGTTAGGACTTCAAGAGGCTGTCAGGCAACCCCATTGTGATCAAACACCCATGACAGTGTGTTCATCACAATCAGTTTGTCTTTTCTGTCACTTTCAAAATTTGCAATTCAAACCCCTTACCCAGAGGCACCCCACATTTAGGCCCCATCTGAAAAAACTACCAGCTAGCCCTGAGTGTCTGCTCTTTGTTATCACTGCTCTCCAAGTCTCTTCCGTGTCTGACTCAACACATTTCATGACAGTTTTCCCCTCCAGTGACCAAGAAATCATTAAAATAATCACATTTCTGTCTTAAGTGTGTGTGTGTGTGTGTGTGTGTGTGTGTGTGTGTGAGAGAGAGAGAGAGAGAGAGAGAGAGAGAGAGAGAGAGAGAGAGAGTCTGTGTGTTAGAGACAGAAAGAGAGAGATAGAAAGAGAGGAAGGAAGGAGGGTAGGGTAGGGATAGGAGGAGAGAGGGAGGGAGGAGGAGAGGAGAGAAAGGGAGATTTTGGTGACAAATGATCTGACTTTTGGAAATATAATTCTTATTCCTTATGTCTGGTGAATACTGTGAAGTAGATACTTTGGAGTTTTGTTGCCTGTGGATTTTTAAAATTCTCAGATGCTTCCTTCAATTTTCCAAAAATATTTGAAGTGAGATTTTGTTTTCCGAGCATTGTTGGAGAACAGGCATATGGACTAACTCTCCTTAATCCTCCAATGTTTTCATTAGAAACAGCAGCAAGGAACTGGTTAGGGCCAGCTTGCATTAGAGTGGGAGGGTTGTGAAAAAAGTGCTAGGATTGTGGCCCCAAGTTGTCGAGTTTTCCTGTTCCTTCAAACACTGTTTCCAGACAATCAAAAGTTCAACATGACTCCAGGAGTCAGGGTGGAGTTCCTGAGGCCTGTTCTCATATTCAAAGCACTTGCTCCAGGAAGCTGGTCTCTCTCTCCCGTGTACACCTTGGATTCTCCCTCATTTGTCATCTGGAGTCTTCCTCTTGACTTCCAGCTTTGCTACACACCCAATCCTTGTTTGCTTTTATGTATCTACAACCTCAAAATGTCCAGAAGTTCCTTTTTAGTCTGGCAAGTTTTATTCATTTATTTAGTGTATGTGTATGTGTATGTATGTGTGTGTGTGTGCATACTTGTGCGTGTATATGTACATGTGAGTGTGTATGTGTGTGCATGTATGCACCAGTGACTCACGTCATGCATGTGGAAATCAGGACAATCTACAGAAGTCTGTTCTCTCCTTTGACCATGTGGTCCCAGGACTTGAACTCAGGTTGTCCGACTTGGTACCTCCCGATTCACTCAACCATCTTGACAGCTTTCTAGCAAGATTTTAGTTTAATTCTTTAATAAATTTAGTTCTTAAATGAATATTCACACATTTAGTCAATAGTTTTAAAATGTGTCTTTCAAGACGGTTTCTATTTCATTTAAGCCACTGCATTGGTTGGCATCTAATTTTTCATAATTCTTCGTTGATATCTTTTCCACGTCTACCAGGTTTTGGTCACATCCTCATTTACATACCTGATATTGTAATCTGTGGGACTTTGGTTCTTTCTTCATTGCACTGTTATTGCTAGAGGTCGCCTTGTATTAGTAATGTCCAGAGAGTTTGAGATGGTTTCTCCTCACTGTGTCTTTCCTTGTCTGTCTTCTGCTGTTTCTGCTTTGGTCAGTTTAATTCTTGCCCTGTTTTTCAATAGCTGAGCCTTTTCTAGCTCTTTACAATAGAAGTCTGTATAAGTGACTTTTAAACCCCTTTTCAGTTTTAATAGCAATAGTTAAGGTCATAAATTCCCCTCTGTTGGGCAGTACTTTGTATCCAATGTAATTCATTAATATTCTATTTAATGAGCATTCTATACTTTGTGTTTTTTATTTGTACATTTAGAGGCATGCTATCTAATTTCCGAACTTCTTGAGAGCTAGATTAAATCATTTCTAGATCAAATCATTGGTTTGATTTATCTTTTTATTTATTTATTTATTTATTATTTTTATTTTTTTGATTTAATTCTTTTGTGGTCAGAGGAGAGCCCATTGAAATTTTCAATATTTCAAAGTATAGTGAGTTTTTTTATTTTAATTTTTTTAGATTATAATTATATCATTTCCATTTCCTCTCTTCAAATCCTCCTATATGCCTTCCCTTTTTGCTCTCTTTCAAGTTCATGGCCTCTTTTTCTTTAATCATTGAATATATATATATTTCTAAGCACATAAATACAACCTGTTCAGTCTGTATAATATTACTTGTGTGCATATGTTTTCAAGGAATATATATATATATATATATATATATATATATATATATTATACACACACACACACACACACACACACACACACACATATTGAGTGTCTTTTCACTGCCCAGACATGGTCTTCTCATACAATGTGTCATATGTATTTGAAGATTTTATTTTGTGTATATCATTATTATTTTTAGGGAAAATCTAGAATTGGAATCATTGGGTGAAAATGTATGGGGTAACCACAGAATTGTATAACTTCTTGACTAATAGACCTCTGGGGAGTTGCCATATATCCCTTCTAAATAGTGCAGGTGTGTGTTATCTACTGGTACTCTTGTCAATGATGAATATCTTAATTTTCAAAAATTGCTTGGGCTGGAAAGATGGCTCCACAGTTTAAAGCACTTGCTGCTTTTTCAGAGGATACAGATTCAGTTCCCAGCACCCACATGGGAGCTCACAACCATTTGTTAATCTAGTTCCAGTGATCTTTTCTGACAAGGCATGTACTTACTGTGCATACATAATGCAAATAAAGCATTTATATACATAAAATAAATTTAACAAAAACATTTCACCTTATGCTGGAGAAGATGTGGAGCTTGGGGAACTCTCCTCCGCTGCTGGTGGGAATGCAAGCTTGTACAACCAATTTGGAAATCAATATGGCACTTTCTTAGAAAATTGGGAATCAATCTCCCCCAAGACCCAGCTATACCACTCTTGGGCATATACCTAAGGAATGCTCAATCATACCACAAGAGCACTTGCTCAGCTATGTTCATATCAGCATTGTTTGTAATAGCCAAAACCTGGAAACAACCTAGATGCCCTTCAGCTGAAGAATGGATAAAGAAAATGTGGTACATATGCACAATGGAATACTACTCAGCAGAGAAAAACAATGACATCATGAGGTTTGCAGGCAAATGGATGGATCTAGAAAAAATCATCCTGAGTGAGGTAACCCAGACTCAGAAAGACAAACATGGTATGTACTCACTCATAGGAGGATATTAGATGTGGAACAAGGATGACTGGACTGCTACTCACATCACCAGGGAGGCTACCTGGAAAACAGGACCCCAAGAAAGACATGGGGATCACCCAATGACAGAGAAATGGATGAGACCTACATGAACAGCCTGGACATGAGTGTGGGTAATGAAGGGCAAGGGTCGAGGGAAAGAGAGCTTGGGGGAGTGGGAGATCCCAGCTGGATCAAGAACAGAGAGGGAGAATAAGGAATAGGAGACCATGGTAAATGAAGACCACATGAGAATAGGAAGAAGCAAAGTGCTAGAGAGGCCCACAGAAATCCACAAAGATACCCCCACAATAGACCACTGGCAATGGTCAAGAGACAGCCCAAACTGACCTACTCTGGTGATGGGATGGCCAAACACCCTAATTGTCGTGCTAGAAACCCCATCCAATGACTGAGGGATCTGGATGCAGAGATCCACGGCTAGGCCCCTGGTGGAGCTCCGGGAGTCCAATTAGCGAGAAAGAGGAGGGTTTATATGAGCGAGAATTGTTGAAACCAAGGTTGGATAAAGCACAGGGACAAATAGACAAATGAATGGAAACATATGAACTAGGAACCAATGGCTGAGGGGCCCCCAACTGGATCAGGCCCTCTGAATAGGTGAGACAGTTGATTGGCTTGATCTGTTTGGGAGGCATCCAGGCAGTGGGACCGGGTCCTGTGATCATTGCATGAGTTGGCTGTTTGAAACCTGGGGCTTATGCAGGGTCGCTAGGCTCAGACTGGGAGGAGGGGACTGGACCTGCCTGGACTGAGTCTATCAGGTCGATCTCAGTCCTCGGGGGTGGCCTTGATCTGGAGATTGTGGGAATGGGGGGTGGGCTGGGGGGAAGGGGAGAGGGGCGGGAGGGAGGAGAACAAGGGAATCCGTGGCTGATATGTAGAACTGAATTGTATTGTAAAATAAAATAAAATAAAATGCTATATGGACTCAGTAGGTTTTTTATACATGTGTGCATATGCATACATGCACACATATGTGTGCATGTGTGCACACATACATATATATGCACACATACACACAAATCTATAAAATAATTAAAGAAGAGGTTATGAATATGGGTGTGGGCCATGGGAGGAGTTTGAGGGGAGGGAGTGATCTAGATTCAGTCCTCATGTACAATTTCTAATTTTTAAAAATTCAACCATTTATTGTACACAATGAAAATATTTCTTTTTAGAAGATTTTCTGCCATTTGTTCAAAGCACAGACTCTTTATGCTTTAAACAATCCCGTCTAGTCTTTCTCTTCTTTGTGCACATTATTGTCCTTAGAAAATCTAACCATGCCTCAAAATCAGGTTTAATTTCTGCACATTTTCTTCTGTCCATAATATATTGTCACTAATCCATATTGACAGAATGTTCTTGTTTGTTATAAAGTTGTAAACTTGGAAAATTTGTTACCTCATTTCACCACTATTTATTGACTAATATTTTTTATTTCTTGGCTTCTGATGTTGCCTCCATAACTTATTAAATTCAGACATATTAGAAAACCTTTTTTTCCAGGCTTCTCTGTTTGGTTCTATTGAATTTTTTAGGACATTTCTGTGCAAATACAACATGTTTAATTGCTATAAGTTCTAAATAGTTTTCAGTATCTGCTAGCGGCTTATCTGCCTTCATTTTTTTCTCGGGAACTTGGAGTTGCTTATGGTTTAAATTCTATAGGTTATATATACAAGAACACAAACAAACATATATTCTTTTGTCAGGAAGAAATTTATTACAGAGATATATATTATTGTCACATATGGTTCACTGAATTACTGTTTCTTTAAATATCTGAAGGTCCTTTAAGCCCTACCCTTCAGTTCAATTATCTCTTTATTAATTACTATAAGCTCAACGTGTACCAATTTATTATGTCTTAAAATAATTCAGAAAGCATTGGTATAACTCTATGATCTATCTGTGTAATTTTAATGATTTTAAATTTTCTCTAAATAATACTTCACTGAGTCACTTATTGTATTTGGTTTATTTATTATCATTATAGCTTTAATGTTTCTATTATTATTTTTTTTTTTTTTTCGAAGTTTTTTAATTGCTTTCTAGCATTTAGAGTGTCGATACAGAGATCCGGGGATGCTGGATTAGGCGTGTATATATTTTTAACAGCTGTGCATTTTCTCTGATTTACAAAACACTTTATTTAATCTTTTCATTAACTATATACACCTGGGTGCTTCAATATGTTTACATATGTATATTTATATGCATTATATATGTTATATTACAATGAATGCCTATTCATATTCAAACCTTTTAAAATACATTTGTAAATGTAAATAGTGGGCCATATACTATTAACTTTTGGGTCATGTATATTAAATGGTTGTGTATGCTGTAATTTATCAGATGGACCTCAGATCTTAGGCCACCAGGGAGCCATTGCTTGGATTCTCACCAGTATTTGTGGTCATTATTCCTTTGGTTTATAATTATTGGCTAATAATAAAGTTAAATGCCATTTCACAAGCCCATTGCTTACCATATCACCACTCTTGCCAATTGTTTATTCATTGCAATTGACTCTGCATTTTTTATTTATTTTTGTTGATTTGGGAATTCCATACCTGTATATATGCTTTTGTCAGTTCTATCACCATTCCCTTCCCTCCAACTCCCCCTATCACCAGTATTCCCTTCCAATTTCATGTGTTCCCTTATTATTTTCTTTAACCCACAGAGTCCTCTTAGAGCTGCCAGTACATGCTTGGGTATAGAGCTATACTCTAGAGCATGGGTAGCTTCTCAGTGTAAATCACCAAAGAAAATCAGCTCTCTCTCTCTCTCTTTCCCAGCAGCCATCAATTGCCAAATAGTTCCATGGGTAAGAGTGGAATTTCATAATCAGCTCCCGTATGTATTCTGGAAATTTGTTTAGCTCCGCCTTGTACAAGTCTTGGGGATATAACCGTAGGCACTGTCAGCTCATATGTGTAGCTGCTGTTGTATCCCAGACCCACTGTTTTTCTATAGTCATCAGTCTCCTCTGTCTCTTACAATCTTTCTGTCCCACCCCCTTTCCACAATGATCCTTGGCCTTAGGAGGACAGGCTATGATATAGATGTCCCATTGGGTAATATCACTATGCAGTCTCTTAGTCTCTGTCCTATTTTATATGGCATCAAAGTCAAAGAAAAATCCCAGTACCAGGCATCAGATATCTCCCTGTACCTGGAAGTTTTCCTGTATTCCAGCTAGCCGGCCTGCAGTCAAAGCAAATCTCTCCCACTCACATCCCCCAAGTAAACACACAGAGGCTTATATTAATTATAAGTGCTCAGCCATTAGCTCAAGCTTAATACTATCTCTTTCACTTAAATTAACCCATAATTCTTATCTATGTTTAGCCACAAAGCTTGGTACCTTTTCTCAGTTCTGTCTCGCCATCTTGCTTCCTCTGTGTCTGGCTGGTGACTCCTGACTCAGCCTTCCTCTTCCCAGAATTCTCCTTGGCTACTTGTCCCGCCTATATGTTCTGCCTGGCTACTGGCCAATTAACATCTTATTTATTAACTAATCATAGCAACACACATTCACAGCATACAGAGCGACATTCCACAGCACCTCCCCACAAATTCAGGGAGGGCTCAGAAACACCTTTTAAACAATACAGGTATTGCCACTGCTCTTGATTTCCCACCAGACCCAGATGGTAAGACTCTATTACTGAATACACAGCTAACTTTAATTGTGGGGCATAGAGGAGTCAAGATGTAACTGACTTAAAATATCCTACCTGCTGACTAGTTTTTGGGGTAATAGAAGCTGCCCTGCAGTTTGTTGTAGGAGGACACACTTTGATGGTATCTCTACAGCTCACTCTGTGTTCTACAATATCAGCCTAACCATAAATATGTGTCCACTGGTATAATAGTGGCATAAAGGTTATGGGGGTAAGCAACTGATTTTGTATTGGTCAACAGGAAAAAAATCAGGCCTTGCACTATAAACTTGGTTAAAAGCCCATGGCTCAGGAGGTTACAGACCCTATAGAGGATACTAGTGTTGTTGTTTTGTTAAGGGACATGTTGTCAAACTGCCTGCTAAATATTTATAATTGTCTCCTTGGCCAGAGAAGCTTCTCTCTGCAGTGGGCAGCAGTCAGCAGTTAATGCAGAGGCTCATAGCTGATCCATGTGCTGACATTAAGTATTGGCTGTTCAAGCTTTAAATAGGATTTATATCAATGCTCTCTCCAAACACTCAGAAAGCATCAAGAAAAGAGGCAGAAAATAAAAAGAAAGAGCCAGAGGATGTGGAGGGATGCTGTGAAGTGCTGTCTTCAGGACACGATGTCACCAGTGTACTCATGAACTCATTGCAGCTATGATTACCTACATAATAAGATCAAGTTCATGTTATCAACCAGCATGCCAGCAGACAGCAGTGATTGGACTCAGTGAGTTAAATGAAAAAGAGAGGACATGAATGGTGAAAGGAGCATGTTAGGAGTACCTGAGAGGTGTGGGAGGACTTAGAGGCTGCTGAGGAGTAAAGATGGTACATATGATCAAGAGTCATTGTTTATATGTATGAAATTGTTGAAGAATAATAGCTAGTCTTTAAAAAGATAGTCTGTTAAAAAAAGCTTGTTCCTAATCACTTTCCTCCCCTGCTTAATGAGTAAATACAAAATATATAATTGCAGACTTTGAGAAAGGCCTGCTGGGATTTACTTTTTTTGAAGAGAATAACAAAAGAAAGTTGTGTATTCTAAGCGTGGTTGTAACAATCGTCCTGTGTTCAGCCAATGGGATCTTCAGGCTGTTCAGTGTGTGGTATTGACCTAATTAACACACTAACCTTGGACAAACAACCTGCCAACAAACACTTGAAAGGATTCCAATTTCAGCTCTGCCCATGATTAATGATCCGACCCTGAAGAAGAGACCTGAGGCTGAATGCTAAACTTGGGTCCTGACTGCTGGGTGAGAACTGAACAAGACAGCTCTCTGAGCTCTCTGGGCTGGTAGAATATGAAGAGTGAGGGAAGGAGAACCATCTTACTCTACTACTTTCTTTTCCTGTGAATCTTGGGATCTTGAGAAAAATGGCAAGGTCTCTGAACCAAATGATCCCTTCCTAGCAATCAGAAAAATACATTCATCTTATACATCAATTTATTGCTATTCATTCAATGTCTTAGTTAATTTTTTCTGTTGGTATGGAAATAGTAAAGAGAATATAGTAGATAGTAGATACTGGAGGTTGAATAATGAAGAAAAAAGATTTGCTTACTTTATAGCTTTAGAGAATGAAATCTCAAATCAAGTAGTTACATCTGGTGAAGGCCTTAATCAACACCATGACCTGATGGAGGACATCACATGATGGAAAGAACAAGAAAAAGTGTGGATAGAGAAGGAGAGTAAATTATAAGAGTCGACTTGATGTATGATACATTCTCATAGGAACCAGGCCCATGAGACCCTAATGATATCAACTTTTATGATAAAAGTATTAATTCCATTGGAGGGAGTGAACTGATCTCCTTCTTTATGAGCCCCAACACTGCAGTACCATGAGTACTGGAATTAAGCTCCAATATGAGTTTCCACAGGGACAAACCACATTTGAACCACACCGTTCAATAAACACACATTGAGTACCGTTTTCATCTCTTGTTTGCTGATTCCCTCTCTCTCTCTCTCTCTCTCTCTCTCTCTCTCTCTCTCTCTCTCTCTCTCTCAGGCATACACAAACACACACAGACATAGACACACACACACACACACACACACACACACACACACACACACACACACACACACACAGTCACTTTGTAGAGCCCCAGTTAAATTTTTTTAAAACCCAGGGGAAGATATTTCCAGTGTGTACTTACCCAGAAATTGATTTTCCAGATTCCAGTTGTATAATAAAGGACACATCAGGCCCTGGAGACATTCTTGTCTATATCAGTACGAACCAAAGCTAATTAATACACAGGAGAGCTTTTCTTTAGGAAAATATCAGCCCATTAGTGCAGATAAGAATAGTGGTCTCAGTTTATTGTGTGTGTAAATTCTAGTCACACAAATTCCAGTTGCCCACGGAAGTATTTAACCTTTCATGGTCAAAATTGTTACAAGGAACATGAAGAGTACTGTGTTTTTCTGTCTCTAAATTTCATAAATGTAGATTTAGGTAGAAGAGAAATTGAGCACATGATGTAATCTCAGCTAAGCAATGAAGTTGTGTCTCATGAGGGAGAAATATGCTTTTCTCCTACTAATTAACCTGCCTTTGAAATTTTTGAATCACTAAGTAAAAGCCAAGTGAAGGTTTATGTCCCATAATATTCAGAACTGCCGAAACCAAATTTACAAACCATTGAATTCAGTGTGTTAGAGGTCACTGGAGAACATACACGACAAGGTCAAGGTTTAATGATGAGGTAAGTGGTCTTCAAAGCTAAGGAAAATACATTATAACCTTTGGTGAAACATTATACAAAACCTACTATGTGCATTGTGAACTATGTAATGAGTCTTTCTCTGTCCTGCCAGTCAGCTCCCAAATAATAACACAGAGACATTACATACTCATCACAAGAAAGATCTACCAATATGAAGTTTCAATTCTGGACATTTATGCACCAAATACAAGGGTACCCATATATGTAAAAGAAACATTACTAAAGCTTAAATCGCACATCAAACCCCACACATTAAAAGTGGGAGACTTCAAAACCTCACTCTCACCACTGGACAGATCTGCCAGATCAAAACTTAATAGAGAAGTGAGGGACCTAACTGATGTTATGAGTCAAATGGACTTAATGGATATCTACAGAACATTACACTCTAACAAAAAAGAATATGCCTTCTTCTCAGCACCCCATGGAACTTACTCTAAATCAACCACATACTCGGTCACAAAGCAAATCTCAACAGGTACAAAAATATTGGAATAACCTCCTGTATTCTATCAGACCACCGTGGCTTAAAGTTAGATTTTAACAATAACAAAAATTACAGAAAGCCTACGATCTCATAAAAACTGAATAATGCTCAACTGAATCACCAGTAGGTCAAGGAAGAAATAAAGAAAGAAATTAAAGATTTCCTAGAATTCAATGAAAATGAAAGTACAACATACCCAAACTTATGGGACGCTATGAAAGTAGTGCTAAAAGGAAAATTCATAGCAGTAAACACCCATATAAAGAAGTTGGAGAAATCTCATACTAATGACTTAACAGCACACCTAAAAGCTCTGAAACGAGAAAGCTTGGCCTATAGTTTAGGCTTGTTCCTAAGTAGCTCTTATAACTTAAAATTAAGCTATTTATATTAATTTATGTTGTATCATGTGGTACTACCTCTCTTCCATTTTGCACGTCCTGTTTCCTCTCCATGTCTCCTGGCAACTTCTGCAAGGCTAGATTCCTTCTCCTCTTCCTTTCTCGCCTCAGAAATCTCACTTATAAATTCTGTCCAGCTATTGCCTGTCATCTTTTTACTATACCAGTTACAACAATACACCTTCATACAGTGTACAAATATCCCACAACATTTCCCCCTTTTGTCTAAATAAAAAAGAAATGTTTATACTCTCACATAGTAAAACTATATACAATAAGAACAATTATCAAGTAAGAATTACATTCACAATCTTCAGTCCATGTGTATTTTACAAATTTGGAGAAAGTACTGTATCATCTATCCTATTTTAGTGTGTCCAAAGTTTTATACCTAAACCATCTATAATAACTTGTATTAGCATCCTAAAAATATCTTTTTAGACCTAAGAACATCTTCTTAGATCAACAACTTAAACTTTTATGTTTTTTAACATTATAAACTTTGTATCTCTTATGTAAGTTTTTTTTTCTGAATTTGGTAACAAGGAAAACTATATACTATCTAGTCTTCAATTCCCATCAGAAACCCAAGAAAGATACAATAATACCTGAGTAAACAGGAAATGCAGAGCAAGCAATTTCCAAAACTATAGAAATGACAGAGATACCTGACTGTCTA
Organism: Peromyscus leucopus; assembly: GCF_004664715.2. Lineage (NCBI taxonomy): Eukaryota > Metazoa > Chordata > Mammalia > Rodentia > Cricetidae > Peromyscus > Peromyscus leucopus. The sequence goes on from NC_051063.1 coordinate 32,723,233, forward strand.
GACAGTCACCCAAGTTTCCTTTGTTATGTTGGTGTTGCAATAATACTAAATGGTCTTATAATAAAAGCCCAGTATTGGGGTAAATGCTGAAAGATCAGAGGAAACAAAGCAACAAGCCACAAGAGAAACTTCTCACCACTACCAAATCCTCAGGCCAAATGGAAGGTGAGATCCTATCTCCATGAATCTGCAGACTGCAAGCCTCTGAATCCCCAGCTAAAAGGCTTCTCATGTACTTTTTGCTCTTTTTAAAAACTAGAATCAACTGAACCTAAATAGTGCTGCTCATATGTACACTGGTATGGGGTCCAAGCACTAAAGCTTAGGAAATCTACCAGTGACTACAACCTCAAGGAAATGTGACTCTTCCTTACTCCAGCATCCATTAAAAGCTCCTAGTTCATGAGGGGATTGAACCTCATGAACCTACCCCCACCCATGCTGGAATTTTGGCTGGCTTTATCTTTTTCAGGTCTTGTGCCAGTAACCAAAGCTGCCATGAATTTATGTGTGCAGCAGCCATGAAAGTGTCTCATGTAGTCCAAGATAACTTTGAACTTGCTGTATAATGGAAGTTAGTCTTGCATTCCTGGTTGTCTCTCCTCCACCTCTCAAGTGCCTGGATTAAATGTTTGTGTCTCAGCATTCTGTTGCCTTTTGTGGTTTTATAAATATTATTACAAAAGTATTATTGTAATAGTCAAAGAGAAAGAAGAAAATGTATTATGCTTGGTAATCAACTTTGAAGCCATGAGAAAAGAAAAACAATTAACAATTTATTATTCCATAATTTAAAAGCAAGATGCAAATTAATTCTTCATAGAAAAAAAATAGGACAGAATTTACTAGTAACAGAATTTGGCCTTGACGTATTTTTAGTACATGTACTTCAGAAAAAAAAAAAAAACATGGTTAAAGAAGAAAAATCAAAGCTATAACAAGTATTGACCATATGAAGAGCAAATGTGTAGATAAATGAAGACAATATTAATGATTAAATTCAAGAATATAGTGTAAAATATTGAGAGTAAGACAACTGATGAGAGGAATTAGTGGAATGTCAGAGTTGATGTGGCAGATAATTGAAATTAAAATACTCTTAGATCCTTATTGCTCCATAGCAAAATGAAGGTGTTAACATTTATCGGTTTACGGGGCAGAATAGCAAGCACATAAAAATTACAAAATTCCCACAAAAGATAGCAGTAACAGTGGGGACAAACACTAAGAGCAAGGCAAATGATACAAAATTAGTGTCACAAAATTATAAACCTTAGACTATTTGGTTATAAGTGACATTCTGGAGACTATTTGTTATAAGTGACATTCTGGAGACTAGCAAAGATCATAAAATATGGAAAACACTCTAGAAGAGAAATGCAAACACCATGAGAAAGATGTCACAAGATGCAGAGCATTCATAGGCAAAATCTGAGAAACATTACTGATCAATGAGCAGTTGATAAGACAGATTCAAGGCAAAGAATATTGTTACAGATAAAGATGCTTACTAGATGGTAACAAAACTGTCAATTGACCAGGAGGGATAACAGAAGTTAAAATCATAGCTGTGGAGTCTATTGAACCAAAATTTGCCAGAACTCCCAAGAGACAGGATAACATCACTCTCAGCAAATGATAATTCAGGTTAGAAGAAACTGGGAAGAACAGGAAAGGTTTTAGCTGTGCAGTTGAAAAACCTGACTAATGAGCATAAGAAATAGGTCTCCAGCCATCCAGAAATGCAAAGCTGTTTTTAGCATACAGGGAAGTTTACAATGGTTGATAACAAATTCCCAAATGGACTATTATACATTGTACTATAATAAGATAAAATTATTTTACAAATTAACTATGCCACCAAGAAACAAAAAAAAATGAGGTGTAGACTTGGAGCTTTTAAGACAAGTTGTAGAAAGAGCTATGGGTCAAAGCAGCCAATACGGAAATAGATATCTGAACTTTGAGATTCTTGGGAGACTTCCTATAGACAGTATTTATCTTTTAAAAGGGCTGAAGCATATGATGAACAACTAATATAGAAATCATAGAAGGAATAACAAAATATAAATATGAAAGTCATGAAAGTAAAAATGTATGATTAAGGATGTTTTTATAAATCAGAAAACATATAGAATTTTCAAAGCCAACAATTATTTTTCAAATTACAGAATAATGCAATGAAAACATGTTAATAAGAATAAAGAATAAAGAAGTCACATCAATTAGGAGAGCAAATAAAGACCAAACTGTATATAAAGCAATGATTGAAGTTCCAGAGATGATTAGACCAATAAATTTGAATAAGTAAATGGAATGAACTAAATATCAGGAAAAGTAACATTGAATGCATAATGAGTCTTATTAACAAAAAATATTTGAAGTATAGTTATACCCAATATCACATAAATTCATTCAATGAAAAGACTGTGTTCAGGAATCAAGTTATTATGACCTAGATACCAAAATCAGACAAGAATAGCACCAAAGGGAAGATTATATGTTTGTTTCACTCATAAAATACTTGAAATTTTCTGAACAAAATAGCACCCTGAACTCAATAATGTGCTATCTAAGATAACAATTTTTTTTTTTTTTTTTTTTTGGTTTTTCGAGACAGGGTTTCTCTGTGTAGCTTTGCGCCTTTCCTGGAACTCACTCTGTAGACCAGGCTGTCCTCAAACTCACAGAGATCCGCCTGGCTCTGCCTCCCGAGTGCTGGGATTAAAGGCGTGCGCCATCGCCGCCCGGCATCTTTTAATCATCCTAGAACTGAAAGGTTACTATAAATAAGAAAATTTATTAAAATGTAAATAATAACCATTAATAGATTAAAGGAAAAGACCCATATATGAATCTGGGATGATATAGCAGAAACGTTTGATGAATTCAGTATCTATTAATGACTTTTAAATATTTGGAAAAAGTAGGATCATGTATTTATTCTGATGTTATCTGCTAGAACCATGCTGGGAAAACTGTTAAAATAATGAATGAGGAACAATACTGCCTTTCCTTGGTTCTGTTCAAAACATCAACATAGGTTCTAGTTGATACAAAATGGCAAGGCTGCACTAGTGATGGATGCACATATATTCTTTATTATTTGGGCTTCTTATAATAGTACCTGTGATGAATATATTGTTTCGAATGTTTAGAACACTTTATAAGTTATGAATGAAAAATGCCCAATATACTTTTGAGTTGAAGTTTAAAAGGCTAAGCTTGAATCCGTTTGTGCTGCTATATCAAAATACAAGAGCAGGCGTGTTTTTTTTCAATCTGAAATGTTCCCCCAAGGCTCATTCATGCTTTGAACACTTGTCCATGAATTAGTGGCAATAGATTGGGAGACTGTAAAAGCTTTAAGACAGTAGATGGGAATAAATACAGAGAGATTCACAAGTGGACAGGTGCAGAGAGTGAGAGACCTTGGAACACCCCATCTTAAATGGGATGTCGTCATCAAATCTCTCCCCTCAGGGTTCAGGTAGCTATGCTGAAGAGGAGGAAGAAAGACTGTTAGAACCAATGGTGGTGGAGGACACCAAGGAAACTGTCTTCCAGACACAGTAGGACCGGCACATGTGGGAACACACAGAGACTGTGGCAACATGCACAGGGCCCACACTGTGTAAGTCAGATGGGTTCCCAGGGCTGAGAGGAGAAGCAGACACAAACCCCAATCCCAAACCCAGGAGCTACCTGCAATTGGTAACTGCTTGAAAAAGAAAGCTTAAGTTTTCTAAAAATGAAGTCTCACTGGGTATACAAACCACTGTTAAGCGCAGGCCCCATGCTCGGAAGCAGATGGACAACAAAAACTTAACTCAATGGTGGTTTTGGAGTTTTTTTTTTTTTTTTTTTTGACTCATAGTGCTTTGGGCACTTTTTTAAACCTTACAGATCTTTTACTTGCATATTATGATTTCCTATTTTGTTTTAATGGGTTTTCTCTGTGTGTGAATGTGTGTGTCTCAGTATCTGTATTTGTTTCTTGTGCTTTTTCTTTGGCTTTTTCTTTCTGTTTGTTTTCCTGTTCTGATTTGTTTTTATTTTATTTTGTCATTATTTTTGATGCCTATTTGTATTCTAATGAGAGACAGGAAGAAAGGATATGGATGGGGTTGAGGATTTAGCTCAGTGGCAGAGCGCTTGCCTAGCAAGCACAAAGCCCTGGGTTCGGTCCTCAGCTCCAGAAAATTAAGAAAGAAAGAAAGAGAGAGAGAGAGAGAAGAAGAGAGAGAGAGAGAAAGAAAGAGAGAGAGAGAGAAGAGAGAAAGAAAGAAAGAAAGAAAGAAAGAAAGAAAGAAAGAAAGAAAGAAAGAAAGAAATTATGTGGAGGATATGGGTGGGTGGGGATGTGAAGATTTGGGGGAAAGGAAAAAATGTGGACATGGGTGGGTGGGAAAGAGATGGATCTGGGAAGATTCGGGGGAAAGGAAACCATGATCAAAATATACTAAAATATACTGTATGAAAAAATATCCATATTCAATTTAAAAAATAAACCTAAAGAAAAATGGCTAGAGAGATAGTTCAGCCCTTAAAGGCTAGGCTCACAATCAAGTAAAAACAAAACAAAACAAACAAACAAAACAGAGATGCAGGCTTAGTTGGTGGAAACAGGACTTTGGACGTTAGACCCAGGCCCTGGTTCCAGCGCTGTTGTTTGGTTCCTGTTCCACTGTGGCACAGAGGACACTCATGCTGCCAGGAAGGGGGCCACGGCTTCCCACCGCGGTGCTCTAGAAGCCATGAGTCAAAATAGACTTCTCCTGCATGAAACTGCTTCTGTCTGGCACTTTGACTAGCGTAATGCAGAAGTAACTAACACAGAGAACTAGTTCCAGAAGCATGATGGGGTCATTGCTGTGATTAAGCCCAGTCTCATGTTTCTTGCGCCTTTGATACTGGGCCGAATATGGAACACCTTGGTGAGATAGGCTAGGGAAACTCTGGAATATTGTGATAAAAAAAATCAGTGGACACTTCTGTGTGGGTCTGGAAACTGCAATGTGAATAGAGAAACAGAGAGCAGAGGAGAGCTCACACAGCTCTAGAAACAAGGGCTCTGTGTGGTAGTGCACTACGACAGACCTCTGAACCTGCTTTCTTTTGCAGTCTCTTTTCACTTAAGACACATTTACCTGACCCTGGATATAAAATAGATAAACACATAATTTCCTGTTAAATACAACATTTTAAAAAACTACTTGTATATAAACTTTATCATTATTAAAGATACACATTTGTATGGATAGGCTTGCTTACTTTCATATAAAGCATTAAAATTGGCAAAATACTAGATGTATGTAGAACATATTCATTATTTTTATAGGTTGATCATTTTGATTTTATAATCATTTATAAATGAGGATACTGCTTTGAACAAATATATAATACAAAATGGAAGAAATATGTTTAGGGCCATTTTTAGAAATTCTGTCTTGATCCCAAGCCAAAAGTTGTTTCATATGTTTTTAGAAACTCAAGTCAGCAACACAAATGATTTTAAACTTTCTACCACAATACAGTCCAAAGATTTACAAACACTGATATATGCTGAGGAATGACAGTAAGAAAATATTTAAAACGTGTTTTATTATTAAAACACTATTTTCATTAAGAAGAGGAAACTTTGCAAGCATTGTAAGGGGGCTGCAATTCCTACACACAATATCCTCAAATCTGAGCAAAGGTATTTCATACAACCTTTGTTAGAATTATGTGAATTGAATGCACCCAGAGATCAAAGTTTTTATGTGTGTGTGTGTTATTTGAGACAACTCAGTTTTATTACACGTTTGAATTTGAATTAATTTTTCACCATCTTGATTTCCAGAGACCTTTTACTATTGCCAAGTAGTTTTAGAGCTTTGCAGTCAGTTTCACAGCCCTGTATGAGGCTACAATCTAGACTTTTATAAAAGATTTATTATTTATTCGTGTGTGTGTGTGTGTGTGTGTGTGTGTGTGTGCACTCACGCGGGTGCCAACAGAGTACAGAAGGAGCTGTCAGATCCCCCAAATTTGGACTTGCAGGCAGCTGTGAGCTCCTGACTTAAGTGATGAGAACTGAACTTGGAATCTCTAGAATGTAAGAATTGCTCTTAACTGCTGAGCAAGAGTTTAAGAAGGTGGAGACCAGAGGCTACTCATAGAATATTTTGTCAAATAATCTGTCTACATTCCGCTCATGTGCCGAAAACTTAATTGAGGTTGATTTCAAAAGTAAAAGACTAATCTATTTGGAAGAGGAAATTTCCAGAGAGCAAAACAACATTCAGTTTGTGACATAGTTAATGCCAGCTGCTTTGAGCAAGGTTTACTGTGAGGATCAGGAACAAATAGCAACATAGAAAAAAGTAGAAAACTACTTAGGAAAATATGAGCATGAATACATTTAAAGTTAAGTGTGGGAAAATGACTGAAGTTTAAAAAGCCACGTACTTTGTACTTGGACAAAAGGAAAAGTGTCTTAAGGATCAGACTCATAGATCAGTGCCATACTCAGCCATCATCAGAGAAGCTAGAGAAGCTTCCTCCTGCAGCAGATGGGAACAGATTCAGAGACCCACAGACAGACATTATACTTTGGAACTACATCAAATTTCTCCCCTGAGGGCTCAAGGATGAAGAGAAGGCAGAAAGAGTGTAGGAGCCAGAGGAGGCAGAGGATACCAGAGCAAGGCCCTCCTCAACATGAGCAAAGCTCTCAGGAACTCAAGAGACCGAAGCAGCAGGCTCAGGCCTCCACAACTCTGCACCAGTGCTCTGCCTATATCACGGCTTTTAGTTAAGTATTTCATGGGATTCCTGAGTGGGGGACTGAGTGGGTCTCTGTTTCTTGTTCCCTCTCTTGGATTCTTTACCTTCTGTTTGCTTGTTTTGTCCAATTCCAATGTGTTAGTTTTCATGTTATCATATTTTATTTTATTGTATCTTATGTTGTTTTATCATTATCCCTTAGAAAACTGTTTGTTTTCTAATGACAGACAAAAAGGGAGTTGATCTGGATGGGGTTATGGGGTGGGGAAGGGCTGGGAGGAATAGAAGGAAGTAAAACCATAATCATAATATACTGTGTGGGGGTGGGGAAATCTATTTTCTATAAAAGGAATTAAAAAAAAAAGCTTCATCACAGAATGCTTGTAATGGCTACCAATATTTTCAAGTAATAAAAGTGTAGCATAGATAATATAGTCAATGTTCTCACCCAGATTTTGACATAATACCAGTAAGTATCAGTCTTAGCAGCTTCAGTCTAGATTGAAAATGTGCCAGGTTTATTAACATCACAATTAACAGAATTTTTAACTGAGTTGATGATTCTGTTAATAATGTACATGACTTTTTTTTCTAAAATGAGTTGTATAATTATTTCTGTCAAGTATATTTTTTATAACATTTATTCTGCAAAATTTCAGGAGTGGAGTCAGGAAACATTTCAACAGATATGAGAAGAATCCAAGCAGAATTTCAAACTATTGTTTATTTCTCTAAAAAACAAAAAACAAAAACAATTTGTCCTTCAAAGAAGAACGAGGAGGAGAAGGGAAAGAAGGGAGGAAGGAAGGAAGGAAGGAAGGAAAGGAGAGTACCCCAAAACTTGAGAAGTGTCCTCCTCAAATGAAGTCAAATCGTGGGGTGTTTTCCTAGGTTTCACTTAAGCCCTCAGAGGCCACTGATCAAGTCCAAATGGGCCGGACTACCTCTTGATCTCTAAGCAGAACTGGTGTCATGTATATGATGCTCCTTTGGGAGGCCCACACTTTGAGGCAAGAGTCACAGGTCATTGAGGCGCTCACCCAGCTACTTTAGAAAGCTGGAGAGGTCATGAAAGCATGCCTTTCAAGTGTCAACTCAACTTAAACAGAGTTTCTCATAAAGAGAAAACAGAAAAAAGCTGGAGGGGAAAGCAGAGGGCTTGGCTGCATAAGCTGGTTCTCTTTCTTTTAATGTGTGGGGTTTTGTATTATCAACACGGTATTTAAGAGTTGAAAATGACCTAAATGTCTAGAAATTGGGAGAAAGATTTTAAAATGAGAAATATGGTTGGTCATAAGAGATTTTAAAACTGAATGTTCCCATGGTTCTGTAGAAAAATGGAAAAATGGTTCTGATCTGGGTGAAAGACTGCACAGAATCATGCTTTCCCACATCCACTGTGAACTTCAAACTTCCACTGCCATTATGAGTTTATAAAATATGCATGCATGAAAACACAGATGGGAGTGTAATGCAGCAAAGAGAACATTGTGTTAGGAAGTGGGATATGACTGAAATTTAGTTTTTCCTTTTCAGAAGTGTTAACTATGTCCTCATTTAAAATTTTAAGAAGTTACTGGTGATATCAGTAAGTTGATCATGTTTTTAAACTTTAAATTTTCTTTCATAGATGTTACGAAGGAAAAACATCCCCTGAAATTACACTAAATTTTATTTGTAAGGTCTTTGCCAGTTGTTTTCACGTGTGTACCCACAGCTATTGTGAATACACTATCTTCTTCTTTTTTTTTTTTTTTTTTGGCTTTTCAAGACAGGGGGTTTCTCTGTGTAGCTTTGGCGCCTTTTCTGGAACTCACTTTGTAGCCCAGGCTGGCCTCGAACTCATAGAGATCTATCTGCCTCTGCCTCCCGGGTGCTGGGATTAAAGGTTTGCGCCACCACCGCCCGGCTAAATATGCTATTTTGTATTATACTTTTCCCATTTGTAATTATTTTGCTCTATTTAGTATGTGTGGGTATTTTCTTTCACTTACTCACTTGAACAGTAATCCTTCATACTGATATTCTATAATTTATTTTACAATCAAACCTTTGCCATGCATGGATGTTTTATATCTTTTGATTTTCCTTTTTTTTTTGTTTTTTTTTTTTTTGTTTTTCGAGACAGGGTTTCTCTGTGTAGCTTTGTGCCTCTCCTGGAACTCACTTGGTAGCCCAGGCTGGCCTCAAACTCACAGAGATCCACCTGGCTCTGCCTCCCAAGTGCTGGGATTAAAGGCGTGCGCCACCACTGCCCGGCTTTGATTTTCCTTTTTTAAATAGTAAGAAAATGTTCACTTTATATACAGACTTTTCTCCCTTGATTGAATGATTATCTTGTAGAAGATAGAAAAAAGATTCTTAGTCAAAAGTGGGCAATGTTTTAACTTTGATAGGTACACTTAGGTCCCTCTGTAAAAAAGTAATGGAAAATCTGTTGTCTAGTATATCCCTCTAGAATGGAGTGGGATCACTCACTTATGATTCTAGGATAAGCTTGTCATTCTCTGTATATTGAGGTATACATTTTAAAGATAGCATCTAATGAATGGATGAGTGAAGACAAACAGAATAATAGCAGTAATAAATAACTCTTTATGTTTGTTATCTTCTTTGATGGCTACAAAATATGGCTCAGTTTTATTGTACGCATTTACTAATAATGACAGGGATTAAATGGCTGCTCCAACGTCACTCAAATAGCTATCTGCAGGCTTCTACTGATGCTTATCTAAATTTCCAGACCATTATGCCAGATGACCTCTTGTAAATACATGTAAGACTGATTTTTATCAACAGGAAGTTAGGAATTGAGAGAGGAGCTATAGATTGCACAGTAAGAAATAGATTTGTCTCTAGTTGCATAAGCTTTATCAAATCTTACAAACATTCTGAACTTTAGTATTGAAGTAGAAAATGGAGGTGCTAATAGAATTTGCTTCATATTGTTGCTGTGAAGAAATTATCTTACAGTCTATGTTAAAGATGGACTAGGTACCCTCATGGAGCATCATTTAGTTCATGTTAGCAAGATAAAACAGGTCCAGATTCTTTTAAGTTTGTCAAGGAAGTTGTATTAGTTGCTTTTCTTGTTAGTGTGACAAAAGGCCAGTACAGAGAAGTTCAAGGAAGGGTTTATTTTAGCTCTACTATGTCAGGAGGGCATAAGGCAGCTTGGCCCCATTGCATCGCAGTCACAGGCAGAGAGCAATAAACGCTGATTCTCAGCTCCCTTTCTCTTTTTTATTCAGTCTGAGTCTCTAGCCCATTGAATGGTGCTGTCCACATTTAAGGTAAGTTTTCCCACCTCAGTTAACCTACTCCAGAAACTCCCCCACTGATAGACCCTAAAGTTTGTCTCTTGTTTGACTTTAGATTACGTCAAGTTGACAATCAGTATTAACTGTCAGAGAAGTCAACATGATCAAACATCATTGATTTTTTTTTCTTCAAGGCCACTGTAGGACCCAAGATATTGCATGGGGTTTTGCAGGAACAGCCTCTCAGTTTGGCCTGGGGTACCCTTCCTCCCTAATACACATTTCCCTTTGCGTCAGCTGTTCCCATTTATGAAGGAACAAAGAGTCTTGTGTGGGGAGCTCATCTTTTGTGATTTCTATGTGTGTTGCTCTGTTCTTCACCATTGTTTTAGCTTTTCATTATGGATCCAAACAATGTTTTGATGCTCTTCATTTTGTCTTGACTTTGCCTTTCAAACCACTTGAGGTATTATACCATTCTGCAGCAGAACTAGACATGAATCATAGAAGCCAAATTTTTTTTTTTTTTTTTTTTTTTTTTTTTTTTTTTTTTTTTTTTTAGTTTTACTCATTTAGCAGCAGAACTAGACATGAATCATAGAAGCCAAATTTTATTGGGGCATTCTTCAACATTACAGGCTTGTTGCTTTGTTAGAAACAATGAGATGTGTTGTTTTACAGAATTCCACTGAATGATTGTCTAAATAGACAGTATTAGTGACGAACACTTAGAATACAACTGATTATATTTATAGCACATGTTTGGGGGAGAGCGATGGTTTCGAAATGAAAGACAAGAGGCCATTTCTATGTCTAATCTGTATTTATGTGGTTCCAAATGCAGAATACAAAAATTTTCCCAGATAGAAAAGCACTGATCATATATCAAGCCAACCACATTTTGTTAATCTAAAAATATCAGGGATGGGGTGCACCAAACAATGGCAATTCTTTCTCTTTGACTGTAGCTATTTGGTGTTAAAGATGTCTTTTGTAATCTCATTTTTTTTTCTTAAGAATTTTTATCTGCAGTATTGGGGATCCGACTAAGGGCACACCAGACAAGTCCTCTAGAATTGTCCTTTCTCCCGTACATTTTCATATATGGGTCAGTTGACTGGCCATTTACAAAGGCGCTTGTTAAATTTGGGATTTGGGAGTGGAAATATGAATTTATTCTTTAAATCACTCGTATTATCCTTCTGTTTTCTTTTTATTTCTCTCTAAGTGCCTTATATTCCCAGCATTCTACTTAAATGTTCTAATACCAAGGCTCATCACTTTGTGTATGTTAACAAATCCATGGCCACGTCTCACCTCACATGTCCCCTAAGGAGCATTTAGCTTAGTTGAAGCAGTGTTCTTTCCAAGGTTACAGGAAAATGACTTTGTCTGGTTTTCCTCTTACTATTCACCAACATCCAGATTTTCATGATGTATACTGCAGCTTGTATGACTCCTTTGAATATCTCCAACAGAGAAATATGCAGGCAATGATAGTTTCTACTTCTCACATTGAAAAACTGTTTTGTCACCATCTTTTAAAATTTTGGACATGTATGGTATCAGTTTTGATTTGAAGAGTTGTGAGATCTTCTAGAGACCCTGCCTGACACATGCATAGTTAACCCTCTCCTTAAGCAGCATTGCTCACCAAAGTGCTTCCCTGACACTGAGAAATCCCAACTAGTGCATCTTTGTTACCCAAGTCCACAGGTTATGTGAGTGTCCCTCCTCCTCAGTTTGCAGAGTGTGTGAATTTGTACACATGTGAAATGACTCATGTCTGCTGGGAAGGTTCAGGGGATAGTTGCATTGCCCTAAAATTTCTTTGTGCTTTGTATAATCATTCCTTCTACTGCCACTCAATTATGTCAAGTGCTTATATTTTCATTTTCTTCTTAATTAGTCTCTTTCAGGTGTCATCTAGTTGGAGTCATATAGGATATAGCCTTTTAAGCCATTTTTCTTAAATATACTAATATGCATTTAATGTTCATTCTGTGTGGGTTTTGAGCACCAGCCAGTAGACCCACCACAGTCTTCTGTTCACCTACCCTAAAGGACATTCTTAGTTTGCTTCCAAGTCTTTGTAGCAATAAAAAAAGTTTCTTTAGATACCCATGTATTTTACTTCCCTTGTTTATTCTTATATTTGTTTCTGGATTTGAGTCTTTTAAAGGCTTTAATTAAAAAAAATCATATCAGCATTGTTTGTAATAGCCAGAAGCTGGAAACAACCTAGATGCCCTTCAACTGAAGAATGGATAAAGAAAATGTGGTACATATACACAATGGAATACTACTCAGCAGAGAAAAACAATGACATCATGAGGTTTGCAGGCAAATGAATGGATCTTAAAAAAATCATTCTGAGTGAGGTAACCCAGACTCAGAAAGACAAACATGGTATGTACTCACTCATAAGTGGATACTAGAACAAGGATGACTGAACTGCTACTCATATCACCAGGGAGGCTACCTGGAAAACAGGACCCCAAGAAAGACACGGGGATTGCCCAATGACGGAAAAATGGATGATATCTACATGAAGAGCTTGGACATGAGTAGGGGTAATGAAGGGCGAGGGTCGAGGGAAAGAGAGCTAGGGGGAGTGGGAGATCCCAGCTGGATCAAGAACAGAGAGGGAGAACAAGGAAAAGGAGACCATGGTAAATGAAGACCACATGAGAATAGGAAGAAGCAAAGTGCTAGAGAGGCCCACAGAAATCCACAAAGATACCCCCACAATAGACCACTGGCAATGGTCAAGAGACAGCCCAAACTGACCTACTCTGGTGATGGGATGGCCAAACACCCTAATTGTCGTGCTAGAAACCCCATCCAATGACTGAGGGATCTGGATGCAGAGATCCACTGCTGGGCCCCTGGTGGAGCTCTGGGAGTCCAATTAGCAAGAAAGAGGAGGGTTTATATGAGCGAGAATTGTTGAAACCAAGGTTGGATAAAGCACAGGGACAAATAGACAAATGAATGGAAAGATATGAACTATGAACCAATGGCTGAAGGGCCCCCAACTGGATCAGGCCCTCTGAATGGGTGAGACAGTTGATTGGCTTGATCTGTTTGGGAGGCATCCAGGCAGTGGGACCGGGTCCTGTGCTCATTGCATGAGTTGGCTGTTTGAAACCTGGAGCTTATGCAGGGACACTTGGCTCAATCTGGGAGGAGGGGACTGGACCTGCCTGGACTGAGTCTACCAGGTTGATCTCAGTCCTTGGGGGAGGCTTTGCCCTGGAGGAGGTAGGAATGGGGGGTGGGCTGGGGGGAAGGGGAGGGGGGCAGGAGGAAGGAGAACAAGGGAATCCGTGGCTGATATGTAGAACTGAATTGTATTGTAAAATAAAAGAAAAAGAAAAAGAAAAAAATCATACTTGTATATACATTTGTGTGGGAGTGGGGCACACATACCACAGTGTGCCTGAGTTCAGAGGACAACTTGCAGGAATTGTTCTCTCCTTTTGTCATGTGGGTTCCTTAAAGAGCAAGAACAGTAAGTATTCTGAATATGAAAAATAAAATAATTAGCTCCTAAAGTTTTCCACAAAGCTTTAATAAAATGTTTAATATATTTCATGACTAGGGAAGAAGAGATTGTAAAAGTATAAGTTCTTTCAAATTTCATACTTATATGAACTGAACATTCTTTTAGGGGTTTCTGGGTCTTTCACACACCACACACACACACACACACACCATTTTTTCCCCCACACATCACCATCTTCTTTGGATTGAGCAAGCAAGTTCTGAACACTTGTGAATCTGATGATAGATCACTTCTCAGGAATTTTGCAGTTCTTTTTTGATCTTCTTTGTTCTGGTATTGGGGGATCCACTAACTTCCAATGGCTCCCCCCCCCCTGCACAACAGATAGCATCTGCCTTGGCTCTTTGGTGACCTTAGGTGAGGCAAGGTCATTGCTTTCCTTCTAAGATGGAAGACACTTCCCTGGGCCCAGCAGCTTCTTTTAAACGGCACTGATGGATCCAGGGCAGAAATGGACCTCCAGTATCCTCATCTCTGAAGCCTTGCTTCCACAAGAGAACTCAGTCATCCAGACCACATCTTTCTGCCTTTTGAAATGTTCCTATTGCTTTCTCCATTGCTTCCAGGGTGTATGGTTATACTTCATGGGGAGGAGCAGGAGGGTCATGACTATGCTGTTTTGTGAATACTAGTGATGGCTTGTTAACTCCTCCTATAACATTATATTTCAGAGCTGAGGAGATAGCTCAGAGGGTAAAGTCCTTGCTGTATGAGCATGAAAATCTCACTTTGTATTCCCAGCATTCATTTATAACACACCTGGCACTGGGATGTGGGGCATTGACAGGCAGATCCCCAGAGTTAATCAATCCAATTAGTGAGATCCAGGTTAAGAAAGAGACCTTGTCTCAAAATATAAAGTGGAGAGTGACTAAAGATGGCACTCATCATACACCTGCTATATCCATGGGCACACATGAATTCACCTTCACATATAAACATATATACACCCCACACATAAATATAAACACAAGAGGTATGTGGGGAGACATGTAAAATTAAAGTGGATTTTAAATGAAAGTCAAAAATAGACACACATTCAGGATTTTTTAAATTCTGGGGCACATTTTTTAGGTGTTAATTAATATTTAGATATTTTCTAAAACGTTCATTTACCACACCGGAGCTGCCTGTACACAAACATTTGCATCCTTGCTAATTTAGTGGATACCTATTGTTGTACAAGGTGGCAATGGTGTAGGGAGGAGCTGGATGTATATACAGTTAAGAATGACTGAGAAACTAGCTCAGAAAAGCATATATATTGGAAGAATTTTCTATAAGGAGTAGGGAGAAAATTTTCCCAAGAAATTCAGACAAAATTATCTTCTTTCCTAAGAGTGGGGAGATTCCCTATCGCTTAATGGTTCTAATCAAATATATCTGCTGCTTCGGTAGTAAGAATTTAAACTACTTCAATCTTTTCTTCCCCAGGCAAGAAACACATTAAATGTTTTATTAAAAAATCTGTGGAAAATTTTCTTTATTAGCCAGCATTGTTGGTAAGCTGTTTCTTCTAAATTGAAGATGTTTAATTTTGTTAAATCAACCATAATTATTAATGAATTTCTGTTCATAACAATAAATATGAAAAAAATTAAATAAATCCTTGGGTCTTAAACATAAAATATCTCACCTGACAGCCATCAATACAAATGACTCTAAGCTTTAATTCCCACATCATGAGATTGACTCATTTGTCACCATTTGCAATCTCATCAAGAAGTAAGAAATATCAAAGTTTTTATTCAAAGCCACTTATGAATTTGTGAGATAATTAATTACATAGTTTCGATTTGGAAAGGCATCATGTCATTTTTAGACATAAATATTAATTAACATGGGTAAAATTTTATATAAATCAATTAAAAACATTTAAGTGCCTTGTAGATGTCCCGTGTTGTCATAGTTTTGTGATGAATGCATCAAGCATGTCCCATGGCCCTGTGGCTGGATTTAGAGACAACAAATGCACGTGTGGGATTTGCTGAGAACCTGAAATTGGTCATCAGTAAGGAATGAGCGCTGGGAGGAAGGAGTCAAAGAAGAGTGAGTCACAGAAGTCTATATTGTAAAAAACAAGAAACTGACAGGTCAGACCTAGAGATGGCAAGGAACTTGGCTGATGGTTCCTAATGACAGAGTAACGTGCTCAGGAAAGGGGTGAAGTTCAGAGAACAGTACAGGGACAATGCAAGTAGAAAATTTCCTAAGGTCTTAAGAGAAAGCATTGGGCCTGTTTATCAAGAGCTGTGCAATTTCCTGGGGTAAACATCGACATTCTGGTTCCCTAGCCCCAGCCTCTCTGATCAGCTGAAGAACAATGAAAACTCTAAGTTTGGTCATTTTCACATCTTGTGGCCATAACTAACATGGCTGTTTTTCTATTTTTATTTTATTTTATCTTTTGTGGTTCTTTATTCCTTTCTCCTTTTCTTCTCCAGATATTCTGACTCCTGCTGCCTTGAGGGTACCTTCCCTGCAGTTACCCAACACTGAACATAATCTACTTTTAAGTGAAATAAGCCTAGTTTACAATTTTGAGACAGACTTTCACTTCTACAGTTCAAAACTAGATTCCTGTTTTCCTCTAGAAACCATTTCCATGATTATTTTCTTTTTATTTCCTTTTTTTTCTAAAGCAAATCTCTCCTCTGAAGAAAACCCTGCCCTGAAATTTTGTTTTTAACTGTTAGTTGTTTATGTAGTCTTTAATGATAGAGGAGTGACGTAGTCTTGAAATATCATCTCAGAATATCTACTCCTTAACTCTTAACTTCTTAGCATGTGTATGTTCAGAGCATACATAACAGAGAGCACAGGGCATCCCCATGTGTTTCCATCAGTGTTCTCCACCAGAATGACACATGTCTTACTACTTTTGAATACATTTTGACATCTCATTATTACTGAAAGTCCATAATCACTATTTATTTATTCATTCTTGGTATTATCTATTCTTTGGGTTTGGAGAAATATGTAACGCCATGTATCCATTACAGTGTACACACACAGTTTTTTGTTTTTTTTTCCTAAAAGTCCTCTGTGTTCTACCTCTTCATTCTTCCTCCATTCTCTGACAGGGCTGCCGACCACTTCTAATTTCTATTATTGACTTAGTTTGTCATAGAGTGCCTGTTTTGTTTTGTTTTCTCTTATGATAAGTTTGCTTTATGTAGACTCTACTTCAAGAGGTAACCAAAGGGAAGCGGAGATAGCTGCGTCGGTACAGTGCTTCCTGTGCGTGTGTGAGGGCATGGGTTTGAGCCTTAGCACTCAAAGATTAAAAAACAATAATGAGCCTACTGACATGATGGCCCATGACTGTCCTCCCAGCATTGGGAGATGGAGAAGAGTGCTCTATGGCCTGCACACCCAGCCTAATTAGTGACTCCAGGCCAACAAGATCCCCTGCCTTAGAAAGCTAGGTAGATGATGCCAGAGGAACAACATTCAGTTTGATCTCTGCTGCTCTGTGTGAACATGTGCGCGCGTGCGCGCACACACACACACACACACACACACACACACACACACACATACACACACACACACACAGAGTCAGACAGACAGACAGACAGACACATATAGAGAGTAGTCAAATCCCAATCAAATTAGTAGTTTGGAGTTTTGAATGGACAAAGTGTTCCTTGGAAAGTAGCACCTAGACCCAGCTTTCCTCAGACCCTGAATTCAAGCAGTACTGGCATCCAGGCCTCCTGTTTGTGGAAACAGGAAACACATATGTAATCCAGTCTCACACCATTATTATACCCCATCATTATTTTGTGGATAAACCACCAAGTTAATTCAAATGTAATTTGAAATAATTGATTTCAGTAATTTTATTTTATACCTACCTCCATAGGCTCAGCCTATTTCATTTTCTGTTGCCATAGGAACAAGTAAATAAATTAAAGGAATTTTCTGGACGTGATGGAAATAATTTATTTGAGGTATTGTTTTCCATTTCATAACGGAACACTTGTCAAACTGAAGGGCTAGAATTTTCCCATCAACTTCAACTATCATAATTTTGATACCGTATACTCTCCCTATCATTACTTTTAGAGATATTAGAAAATTTTGGCTTTGATTCATTATTATAATATTAATGTTATACAGAGAACATTTGCATTTTATTTTATTTCAAAGGAACTGCAAAGCAATCAAATAACTGCCCAGTAGTGCCCATTTTTAAGTACGATAAGTACAAGAAGATGTGGGGGATTGTTTCCAACCAAATCATGGGAAATTTCTAACATAAAATAAAGATTTGCAAATTAACCTGGGAGCATGAATAAATCTCTTTCTAAGGTTTGCAAAAAAAAATTCAAGCTAAAGGTCAGAAGGACCTTCATTACACATGTACACAGAAAGAGGAGAGTTTCAGAACCTGCTCCTGATTTGTGAATCTTGAAATCAAATTGAGTAGCACAGGGTTGCAAGTGAACAGCTGCCTATGGGTACAAAGATTCCCCCAGAAGTCCTGTCCTGTCTTCAAAGATGTCAAGTTTCAGGGGCTGAGAAAGGTGCAGTATTAGGGCTATTTCTAAGTTCCTTTTAATATCAAATGGATGTACTTGTGATGAGTTTCCAAAGAAGAAAATATAAATGTTTTGATTACAAAGGGAGATTCTGAGGTCACACTGTGTGGATTAGCATTCCAGCTACACCTGTTATTAACTGGAATTGTAAGCAAATTAAGTTGCTTAAATTTTCCAAATATCCACTATGTCCTTTAGAAAATGGGCTCTTCCCTGGGTGGCAGGAAAACTGCATGGAAATGAAATTCATGGGGTTAGTGGACTTGGGAGGTGGCTCAATGTGCAGGCAAGAGTACCTGAGTTTGAATCCTGCATCCCACGTAAATCCTGGGGATGGAAGTGTACATCAGTAATTCCAGCGCCATGTGGGGAAGACAGCCCATCCTTGACCCTCTATGCTTGCTGGCCAGCCAGCATAGCCAAAGTGACTTGCCAACTCCAGGTTCTATGGCAGAACTTATCTCAAAAAATAATGTGGGGAGTGATAGGGAATATTACCTGATATCGACCTCTGGGCTACACACATGTGTACACAGATGTGGGTGTGTTTGCACACACAGACAGAGACACAAGTGTTTACCATAGTACCTGGCATGTACCAAGAATTGAAGCAACATTGCAGAGCATTGCTACTGTTGAGCAGATTGTCACATTCGCTTGTTAGAATGTCATCTGCTTTGATGATAAGAATGTTTGCATTACTGCCATCAGACACTGTGTCTAGCAATTAAAGATGACTTTAATTAAAATTAGTTAATTATTCATGGTTTTATAAGCACTATGCTTCGGCTGAGATACATCAAAACAACGCATTTACACACAAACAAATGTGATAGAGTGAGAATGGAAAGGGGTAGACTTCCGGTGGAAATAAGGTGAGCCTTTTCAATGGAAGCCAGTATGGGAGTGGGTCTGAGATATGCAGGGTATGTTGGGAAAGGAACAATGGTGCAGCCATCAGTGGCCCCTAACTCTTGTTATTCTCTCTCCAGATGGCCGCTCTTCATCCACATTGGCTTTCAATCAGTTCTTCTGAAATGGCGTTATACACGTTAGACCATGGCACTCACTTGTCCTTCCTTTGTGTGTATGTGTGTGTGTGTGTGTGTGTGTGTGTGTGTGTGTTCTTGTTAGTGTGAATGTGTACACCTGGATGTGGAGACCAGAGACTGACTCAGTGTCTTTCCCAAATTTGACTAGACTGACTGACCAGTGACCTGTGTGGTACACAGGCTTCTTTCTCCCGGGTGCTATATCTGCAAGCACACACCATTGGGCTAGGCTTTCGACACTGAGACTGTGCTTCTAACCCCAGTTCCTCACGCTAACGGAGGATGCACTTTCCCAACTATGGCTGTCTCTCTATTGCCTGCATTTCCTTTTACTTGGAATAGTCCCCCAACCACAGTCACTTGAACAAAATCTTCCATCCTTTAGCTATCAACTAAAACAATTACTTTAAGAAAGCTCTCTGAACACTTAGTCTGATTCCTCTGCTGCATTCCGCACAGCACCTGGGCACTCTGTCATTCTGTGCTGCTTTCAGTGTGTTACTTTCCTGTCAGACCGTTAGATCCCTGAGAACAGAGTGACTCTGATGCCTCTGTCGTTGGGCAAACATATTGGCGTACAGGTGGCCCTCAGCATCTACAAGCTGATTTGTTGGTAAGAAGAGGCAAAGTTGAAGGCTTCTGCGTTCTCCATGCACTGTCCTCATCCCAATTGGGAGTAATAATTCTCAGAACAATGCTTGTATCTTACAGAGTAGGCAATAAAAGCTAGTTCCTATGGCAGACAGTGCTTCACAGTCCTATTCCTACCGCAACCCTATCAATGGCCCTAGACTTCCTGTCTACAGTGTGAGGAACTCTTCTTCTGAAACCCAACAGTGCTGGAAGCTTCTGTGCTCAGCGTGTGACAGAGCACTGGGAAATCCCTGCAGATAATCCTTTACACCAAACATGAATCAAGAGCTGTCAGTATGGCACAGTGGGTGAAACCAGGTACCACACAAGCCTGGTGGCCTGACTTCAATCCTGGGAATCCACAGTAGAGGGAGAAAAGCAACTCCTAAAAGTTGCCCTTGGAGTTGTCTCACCCTTGCCTGCGCTCTCACAAATCTACAAGACACACACACACACACACACACACACACACACACACACACACACACACTTACATGAATAAATTTTAAAAACTAAGTAATAAAAACTAGAACTGTGGGTGCTTATTTTATGTCAAATATATTATTTTTTCATCTTGATCTAAAGAAGTGGATTTTTTTAGTACCTCCTTCTACAAAGATGAAAATAGGGCATAATATAATAAAACAATTTTGCCAAAGCCATGGGCACAGCAAGGTCTGAAGCGTGGACTTGAACTTGCCTTTCAAGGGAGATGCAATTCTAAACTTCCTGCATCTTAGCATTTGCATCTCTATGCCACCCATAAGATGCCATGCTGGAAATGCAAAATCAACCCAGTCTCAGATTTGGTCTTAGAGAATCAGCAGTTGGTGAAAAATTCAAGCCCCCAAGCTTAGCATGCACTAGTAACCAGTGAGAGGGGTTGCATAGTGAGATTATGTCCAGTCTCCAAAAAGATACAACTCATATCTGGGAGGACATGTCCTTTGGTAGACATGATAATTCAGTTTACACTTGCCTACAAGCATTCAAATAAGGAGTTATGGCTCTCAAATAATTTCTGCCCTGACCTTGCAGGAAGAAAGTTAACCCTTCGACTCCATGAAGATTCACTCACCTTGGTGTGTGACCTGATTTATTTTGGACAATGGATACATTGCTTATACTTAAAATTCCAACTTTAGAAACACATGGTACAATTTTAACTTACTAGACCATTATTAATGTTCAGGGTACACTTCCAGTGTATTCTTACGGGTTTTTCAAAGATTCTATGAAAATCAACTTCATTAATCTACTTAATGTCTGAGATATGAAAATGTGACTGTCTTAGGGTTACTATTGAAACACCATGATCAAACCAACTTGGAACTCAGGGCAGGAACTCAAGCAGGACAGGAACCCAGAGAGAGGAGCTGATGTAGAGGGGTGCTAATTACTGACTTATTCTCCATGGCTTACTCAGCCTACTTTCTTATAGAACCCAGGACCACCAGCCTAGGGAAGGCCCCACCCACAATGGGCTGGGTCCTCCCCCATCAGTCACTAATTAAGAAAATGCCCTGCAGGCCTGCCTACAGCCTGATCTTAAGGAAGCATTTTCTCAATAGAGGCACCCTCCTCTTTGAAGACTCTAGCTTGTGTTAAGTTGACTAACAACTAGCCTCTATAGAGGCTAATTTGTAGATTTTATGGTATAACATCTTGGGCTGTGAAAAGAATACTCATCATCTTCTTTTTGCTAAATATATTGAACATTATCCTTCCTCCACCCCCATGTTTTTGATTCCAGAAGTGTTTTCTGCATAATCCAGTGGACTGCTTTGGTGGCACTGGTGGTTCATTTGTCTTCTCCTTGGGATCACTAACCACTTGAGGGCTGGTGGATATCTGTAATAGCAGTAGATTTTATGACCCACAGGCAAAAGTCTTAAATCAATTTAAGTTTGTTTGACCATAACTAACAGAGCATGAAAAGATCTAAATGCAAGCAGCTGATGGTTACTAGCTATTGAGGAAACAAAGACCCATTAATCATGCACTGTTTACTGGACTCTTCTAGGTGTGGCACACATAAACATGCACAAGGCAAAAATCAACCCCAGCCTTTATAGAACTTAAATCTCATGGCAAGTTAAAGTGTGGATTTTTGAGGAACTAAAGAAAATTTACATGTTGGAGTAGAAAGATTGGGGAGTGGCATTGGATACAACCATGATGCAAGTTTGGCATGAAGTGCTTTCAGACTTTTGTAAAGACCCCAGAATCTATGTATTAGTCAGAGTTGTCTTAAAACAGATTATTCCAATTCATACAATACTGGTTCTAAATGGTACCAAGCCACATTAGTAGCTTAAGTTAAGGGGTTTATTATCAGGAAAAAGAGGTGTCTTGTGCAAATATGGTAAAAAACACAAACTAGAAAGGCTTTAGGAGAAATGAAACAGAAAACCAGCAGGAAGCCATTTCTACATGAGATGTTCTGTGTCCTATTTTCTCTCTCTTCTCTCTCATCTGCTTCTCTCCTGTCTTTATGAACAACCTTGCTGTACCTTTCCTATACCTGTCTTATAGCAAGTGCTTCTAGCCCAAAGTCTAGGTTATCTACCAGCTCAGGTCTTCAGGCTTAGTATTTTCATTTCCACATTCTCACCTACTCGGATTGAAACTAAGTAAGCTTTGAATTTTCCTTTATATTTCATCTTATCACCCTTCCGCCATAATTAATAAGAACCACATAAATGATCCTTAAACCACAGGAAGATCTGATGGAGGCTAATGGACATTTTGTTCCTCATGAGACCACTCTAAATAAAGTATTGATATAGTCACAGAAATGTGCCATGGTGTACAAAAGTCTGAAAAAGACCAGGGAGAGAATGAATCTCTCAACACTGTCTCCTCAGGTGGTCTTTCATACAGGTAATAATTAAATTCTAAATTTTATGTAGACCTCACTTTTCACTATGCAGTATGGTTTTTTTAAAACTCTATCATCATTTCGACATTATAATTTGAAAGTTTAATATCTCTGCTGTGGCTTAGTCACTAGGATCCACTCTTACAAAAAGGACAACAGAAATAAATGTTATTGAAATGATCACTGTTTTCGATCTGTGGAAAGTGGCTAGTAACAGTGACTAGTTTTCCATCAAGGAAGCAGGTGTAGAGGCTGACCTGCTTGTTCAATGGAGAAATCACTGCAATACAATTTTTATGAAGACATTTCAAATATTTGTTATATAATGATCTCACCAAAGCAGAGAAATCGGGAGCAGGGTTTTGATACAGATGCCCAAATGTTAGAGCCTCCATTTGGGAAACAGCTTGATCAGCAAACCACTAAGTGTGATGACTTTGCTTCACTTGTTTGTTTGCGTTATAGCTTTTTAAACATCCTGCCATGATGCTGTAGAAGAAACCATGTACACAAGAAATCACTCCTTCATTCTCTGTGATGCGCCCCATCCCAGTCTGTTGTGTGTGGAATTCGAGTGGCTGATGCAGTTTCCTGCACTACCTCCGGTGCAGAGGGTGGAGTTGGTAATCTCACGGAATGTCCACAAGATGAAAACTAGCTTTGCTGGTTCAGCAGGAAAAATCAATGCTTCAGAATAAAAACCTTCAAAGCCTCCATTATTGAATGCAATTGTCCAAACAGAAACTCTGGTTGTCCAGGCAGAAATATTACCAAGAGTCCCTTTGTCTGTTTCTAATTAAGTCCTCCAGACCTCAGCCTTATTCATCCAGCTCGGACAAATGTTTATGTGATGAGTCAGCAGGCAGGAAGTAGTTGCTTTTGTTTTGAGGCACCATAGTCTTATTTTCCCAGAAGCAAACCCAGACTCTGTGACTGATGGCCACCAGGTCCCTAGCTCCTATCAGCAGACTAATCATGTGGCTTAGCTGCTCATAAATGCAGGGCTTAATAGCATGTACACCCCTCATTTGCTATGCTGGAGGCATTCCCTTTCCTACAACCTCACCACCACTCCCTCCCAATTAGTACCAGCCAAATTAATGAGATACTACTCACACCATTCTCCGAGAGAATGAGAGAATACATGGGGAGAAATATTTGCATGGTTCTAACTAGGATATCAGCATTTTCTTCCTTGCAATGTGGTTGTCTTTTCAGTTGATAAACAGGCTGATTCAGCCATCTGTGGGTATGCGGAATTTTATTAACTCTTCATTTGTAAGTGAAGGGCTTCCCTGGAACACTGGTATGCTGGGTATGCTAATACATATAACAAGCGCATCCCCAGGGAGAACATGAATAACAAGTCAGATTTGGATTTTGCTTATTATTTATACATTTGCTGTTCACCAGTGTTAGGGAGCCACCCAATCACAGTCTAATTTGACTGCTCTGCCAATGTCTGGGACTTTAGATTTTTTTCCAATCTTCTTTAATACAGGGCATGGGGATTAGATTTGAGTTCATGAACTACTGCTGCTCATCCCTTCCCGTCTGAAATGAGGACATGCCTACAGTGGTGAATATTGGCCTGTCAATATGCACCAAAATAGAGTAGACTGTGAAAATGAGAACAATGCAGCCTAGACTGAACTTGACTTTTACACTCACTACCAGGTGGCCAGCAACATACACAGTGTTCACCCCTCGGGAAACATCTGCTGGCATGATCCTGTCACCCAAACAGTTGTGTTCAGAACCCCCATACATCTCATGAGAAACAGGTGGGGAATCCTTCCCTGTCTTTCAGCAAGAATCACTCTGGCTCTCAGAACCCTACTTTCAGATTAGCCTGGTTTTGAGTATTTCATAGTTGTATATATTTAATTAATCTACACTGACATAATTCTTTTGAAATTATTTTTCTTAAGTTTCACACCTACAAAGACTGTGTCTTGGATATATCCCACCCTCCCTTTCTCCCTCCTTCCAGGTCCTCTTACCCTGCTAACATATTTCCCATCTCTCTCTCAGGTTCAACCCACTAAGTCTTAGTGCTGCCCATATGGCTCATATGTGGGTTGTGGTGATATTGTGTTCCTCAAAATATTGTGCACCCTAATAAACTTATCTGAGGTCAGAGAACAGAACAGCCACTAGATACAGAGGCCAGAAAATGGTGGTACACACACCTTTAATCCTAGCATTCCGA
Source organism: Peromyscus leucopus (assembly GCF_004664715.2). NCBI lineage: Eukaryota > Metazoa > Chordata > Mammalia > Rodentia > Cricetidae > Peromyscus > Peromyscus leucopus. The sequence continues at coordinate 32,748,157 of NC_051063.1, forward strand.
AAGCAGAGATCCATCTGGATCTCTGTGAGTTCAAAGTCACACTGAAAACAGCCAGGCATGGTAACAAGAGCCTTTAATCCCAGGAAGTAATGGCTGGAAGCAGAAAGGTATTTAAGGCGTGAGGATGAGGAACTAGGCTGGTTAAGCTTTTAGGCTTTTGAGCAGCAGTTCAGTTGAGACCCATTTGGATAAGGACTTAGAGGCTTCCAGTCTGAGGAAACAGGATCAGCTGAGGAACTGGCGAGATGAGGTAGCTGTGGCTTGTTCTGCTTCTTTGATCTTCCAGCATTCACCCAATACCTGGCTCTGAGTTTGTTTTTATTAATAAGGCCTTCTAAGATTCATGCTGCAGTGGGTCATCCACTGGAACATGGAAAACCTATCAGTATCACTATTCCTCCTAGAAAAGTGACTCCCCATCCCCCAACAACAATCAGATGCCATCAGCTCCCCAGCTAAGGGCATCTGGAGTTTTCCTACTTCTACTCTGGAATTTTTACTTCCCTGATCCTGTGCGGGTCTTGTGTGGGAAACCACAGCTGCTGGGATTCCCTGCAAAGAACAACCTTACCATGTCCAGGGGTCACCTTTCACAGGGTTCCTCCCCACCCCCTAGCTCTAACTTTTTTTTTGTCCCCTTTCTAGATGGTCTCTGAGCCTCTGGGTTTAGTTAACATAGATAGATGTTCCATCCACAGATGAACACTAACAGTCACTTGCCCTCAGCATTTTAAACAGTTGTGAGTCTCTGAACTTCACTTCTTCACCTTTAAAAGTGGGGAGCTAATATCTATGCTGTTTATCTCCCTGAGATAACACAGTAAGAAATCAAAACAGCATGTGGGGAAACACATCGTGAGCTCCCTACCACTGCAAACCTGTGTCATGTTATTATGATAAGGATAGACTAGGAACACATCATGGTAAAGAACAATGACTTCAAAACTGTGACAATACACAAGATATTTATAACAGAGGTAAGAATATATAGTGCAATATGCAATATGACAATAATCTTAAATATATATCAATATACAGAATATCCTAAACAGAAGTAGAACATACAGATATAAATTTACATTTGCATCAATATACAAATATTTCAAATAAGAGTAGAAATATATGTACATTATAACAAATATAGTTCTGTATTTGTGTCAATATACAAATTATCTTAAACAGGAATATAAAAATAGTTTACATTTGTATCAACATATAAGAATCCATAACAGTACAAATTACAGTGCAAATTATCTAAGGCTGCTATTTTACTAAATTTGTTTACTAGTATATACAATAATCTACCATAATATCTTATACCTATCCATTCCATTTCTCCTTTTCCCTTTTTTTAAGGAAATACTAAGTTTAATATTTTTTTCCACCCCCAACCCTATAACCATCATCCATAACCCTGAGAAATATGAAACCTTAGGGAGAAGGGGTGTTGTTTTCTTAGAATTGCTTCCTGCTGTTTTGGGGGTGATGGTATCTCTGTTGGGTATTGTGAGAAAGCTCAGATAGTTGAATCTCAGTTAGACTAACTATAGATTCCACCGCAAGTCTTAGAGTAATGGGTAAAATTGTCTGAAATTCTAGCAAGAAGTGTAGTAGGATGATGATTACCATGGCATCATTCTGGATTGGGTAGAGTTGTTGTTGGGGCCCCATCTTCCTTCTGGAGACTTCAGAGATTGCTATTAGAAAAACTTATTTTTTATCAAAATGGAAAGTTTGGATTAAAAGAGGACATAACATGTAAGAAAGGATTCTGAGAGATCAAGAGTAAGCATGGAGAGAATTAGAATCTTGAAGACAATGGTTCTTTTTTATTGGTTTCCTTCTGTCCCACACCAGAGGGCTCTTCTGATATGGGACTGAAGAATCTCTCAAGTTTTCTTTCAGCAGTATGCTTGGGTTTAGAGAAGGAGTAAGCCAATTCCATCTCCAAAGCCAGCTTGGTTTATAATTGAATTGGAACCACAACTTTTCTAGATTGATAGAGATAGTTGCTAGACAGTGAGATTTTACCGTGTGTAGATTGGTACCAATAGATTCTTTCTTTCTGCTGTAAAACATCCGGATATCCAAAGCCTTATGATTTCTCGAAGATGAGTATTTCCATTATCCTGGAAAGACAAAAACAGAACCCTACCCCAACCTTTGATTGTTAAATTTTTCTTACAACTTGTAGAGATGTCATATTGGTGGATGATCTTTTACTTTTCCTCATCAAGGGGTTTCTCCTGTTCAAATCGAATTTTATTAATTTTGTTGGTATCCATAGCTTTTCTTCTCCTGCAGAAACAAAAGCAAAACCCCTTCCCCAATGTAGAACATATCCAGGTTTCCATTCTGAGGTCAGCACATCCTTGAAATAAACTGGTTGGTTTAGCTCAGGAGTTTTGTCTGACGTTCAATGTCTCTCCACAGCTGTTGTTCCTTTCTCATCAGCATTGAGAAAATTCAGGGTTAATAAAGCACTATGCAATCTATTTCTAGGAGTCATCGTTACCTGTTGCTATTTATTTAGCATATCCTTTAAAGTTCACTTGGCTCTTTCTATGACTGCTTGGCCTGTGGGATTGTGTGGTATACCTGTAACATGCTTTATATTGTAATAAGCAAAGAACTGTCTCAGTTTATTAGAGACATATGCTGGAGCATTGTCTGTCTTAATTTGTACAGGTATTCCTATGATGGCCATAACTTCTAATAGGTGTGTAATCACAGAATCAGCCTTTTCAGAATTCATAGGAGTTGCCCACCGAAATCCTGAATAGGTGTCAATGGTATGGTGTACATACTTTAATCTTCCAAATTCTGCAAAATGAAACACATCCATCTGCCAAATTTCATTTCTTTGTATGTATACCTTTTGGATTGCTACCTGCAGGTAATGGAGTTTGCTTATAGAAGGAACAAGTAGGAGATTTTTTCATAATATCCTTAGCTTGTTGCCAAGTGATGAAGAAATCCTTCTTCAAACCTTTGCTATTTACATGGTGTTTCTTATGATATTCTGAGGCTTCTAGCACATTACCTATTAGCAACTGATCAATCTCATCATTACCTTGTGCTAGAGGTCCTGGGAGACCTGTGTGGGATCTGATATGTGATGTTCCCTTTTTCTGATGATTTCCTGCAATTGTATGAATAATGAAGTTAATTCTGTATTATCAGGAATAAATTCAGCAGTTTCAATATGTAAAACAACTCTCTCTGCATATTGAGAGTCAGTGACTATATTGAGGGGTTCTGTGAAGTCCATCAGTACTATAAGAATGGCATACAGTTCTGCCTTTTGTACAGAGATATATGGACTTTGAACCACTTTACTTAAGTCTCCTGATTTATAACCTGCTTTCCTGATTTATTTGCATCAGTATAGAATGTGAGGACTCCAGAAATTGGCTTTTTTCATACAATGTGAGGAATAACCCATTCAGTCTTCTTTATGAATTCTATTCTCTTGCTTTGGGGATAGTGGTTGTTGATCTCTCCCAAAAAGTTACTGCAGGCTCTCTGCCAGTATTCATTATCTTTCCATAGTGATGAAATTTCCTCATTAGTTAAAGGTACTACAATTTCTGTTAGGTCCATTCCTGTCAACTGGTGAAGTCTTAATTTACCTTTTTGAATCAAATCAGAGATCTTTTCTATATAAGTTTTAAATTTCTTATTTGGTTTACATGGTAGGAATATCCATTCCAATATAATATCTTCCCTCTGCATCAAAATACCTGTGGGGGAATGTCTGGAGGGGAATATGACAAGAATGCATTTAAGTTCTGCATCTACACGATTCATATGTGTTTCTCGAATTGTCTTTTCTACTAGAGCCAATTCCTTCTCAGCTTTGGCTGATAATTCTCTTGGACTATTAAATTCTTTGTCCCCTTTTAGAGTATTAGCCAAATTTTGTAGTCCATCTTTGGGTAATCCCATGATACCCAGTAAGTTGGAAATGCTTCCTAACAACTTTTGAAAATCATTAAGAGTCTTCAATCGATCTCTCCTTAGTTGTACCTTTTGGTGTCTAATTTTTTGTAGCTCTATCTTATATCCTAAGTAATTAATAGAATCTCCTCTTTGTATTTTTCAGGAGCAATTTGCAGTCCCCAGCGAGGCAAAACTTTTTTTTACTTCTTCAAACATGCTTTCGAATGTGTCTAACTTTGGATCAGCTAATAGGGTATCATTCATATAGTGATAAATTACGGATTGTGGAAACTTTACATGAATTATCTCCAATGGTTTTTTCACAAAGTATTGGCACAAGGTAGGGCTGTTTAACAGTCCCTGTGAGAGGACCTTCCATTGATATCTCTTGACTGGCTGAGAACTGTTAAAACTCGATACTGTGAAGGCAAATTTTTCTCTATCATTTTCTTGTAAGGGTATGGTAAAGAAACAGTCTTTTAAGTCAATAACTATTATAGGCTATTCTTTGGGTAGCAGAGAGGGCAAGGGCATCCCAGTCTGTAGGGAGCCCATCAGCTGAATTACTTTATTAATAGCTCTCAGATCTGTCAGCATTCTCCAATTATCAGACTTTTTTTTTAAATAACAAATACAGGAGAATTCCAAGGGCTGGTAGATTCTTTAATGTGTTGAGCATTTAACTGCTCTTGAACCAGCTGTTCTAAAGCTTATAGCTTCTCTTTTGTCAAAGGCCATTGTCCAACCCAGATAGGTTTATTAGTTAGCCATTTTAAAGGTAAGGCAGTTGGTACTTCTGAGAGTTCAACAGCAGTTGTGCTCTGTTTGTGTACAGCCTGAATGGTTGGTGACTGTTTTATTTATAGTATGTTATGATATTATTCCTAGAAATATCCAATGGTCTGCATTCCTTTTCTGAGAGTGTAGGAATTTTAATCTGGGTATTCCACTGTTCTAACAGATCTTGGCCCCAAAGATTTACTGCTACATTTGCTACATATGGCTTCAGCCTTCCTCTCTGTCCTTCTGGCCCTATGCATTCAACCCATCTCGAACTCTGTTTTATCTGAGATACAGTGCCAATCCCTAAAAGTTGGACATCTACCTTTGAAGAGGCCAATTTGGATGCCATGACTCCTTGAACACAGCAGATCTGGAATCTTCATGACTAAATGAAATAAGTAAAGGAATAGGAAAATAAATTCATTTTTCTCCCTCCATATACAGTCATCCTAGGTCTTGCCTTGAAATAAATCTTTAGTTATCAATTGTTTTGATAAACTCCTTGCTAGTTCTCCCAGGGTCTCCTCTCTCTCTCTCTCTCTCTCTCTCTCTCTCTCTCTCTCTCTCTCTCTCTCTCTCTCCCACATGTATAAACAAAAGGTTTTTTAAAAATCCATTCATGTGCTGGGTAGTGGTGGTGTATGCCTTTAATCCCAGCTCATGAGAGGCAGAAGCAGGAGGATCTCTGTGAATTTGAGGACAATCTGGTCTACAGAGCAAGTTCCAAGAGAGCCAGACCTACACAGAGAAATCTTGTCTTGAAAAGTAAAAACAACTACAACAAAAGAAAAAAGAACAAAACAAACCAGAAACAATAGATTCCATTCATCCAAATGGACCCAATTCTCTTTGAAACTGTTGTGATTTTTAAAAAAAGATTTTGAAAGTGTGATATACACCAGAAAATTTGGATACTTTAAATCTCAACACTTCGTTTAAAAAAAGTCATAAGCAGTGCACGATGCTTGTGCCATTAGCATTCAGAAGAGGCCTGCTGCTGTCCACCTGCCCTTCTCTATATGATTCCATAAAACATGAGCAGGCTGCATATTTCCCTGCTTCACTGTATTCCTTCCCTAATCACAATTTTTCTAAAACATTCATCAGCAAGATGAGCAGAACTCTAGGTATTTCTTTGGCCTTTGATTAGCACATTAAACTATTAGCTTTTACTTTTTTGAATTGTGTAGTAAGGCTGAAAGAAAGGCTAAAGGGTGGGGATTGGTTGTTGCCATGGCACCATCAGGTATCTCTTTTGGGTTTTGTATCTATTTGCATCTGTCAGAAGCCCCTCTAAATAGTGACAACAGCATCTTTGAAGAGAACCCAGTATAAGCACAGGCTTGGCATATGCAAGAACAGTTGATTGCCTGGGAACTCATCTCTCCAAGTACTTCCTTGCCTTATTGTTATTGACTGTAGTGATGTGACCACTACATGGCTTAATGGAACCCAACAAGTTTCAAGTTTAGAATGCTAGTGATGAAAACCACAATTTCCTTACATTTAAAAGCTAAACAGAAGAGGATAATTTCTGACAAGAAAAATTAATGACTAAGTCAAGGAAAAGATATGAAATTTGAGTAGACCTGTACATCTTTTAAAAAATGGCAGGTACCCCAAGGCTCATGGCCAACTTTATTATGTACTTCATTCAATCAAAGAGCTGGGGTACCTAGAAACTTACACAGCTTGCTTCTCATTTTCCAGGGAACTGAAACCCAAGAGGCAGGGTGAATCTCTCTCTCTCTCTCTCTCTCTCTCTCTCTCTCTCTCTCTCACACACACACACACACACACTACATCACACACACACACACACACACACACACACACACACACATTAATATGAAAAAGAAGACATTAGCCAGGTGGTGGTGGTGGTGGTGGTGGTGTGGTGGTGGTGGTGGTGGTGGCACGCGCCTTTAATCCTAGCACTCGGGAGGCAGTGACAGGCAGATCTCTGTGAGTTCGAGGCCAGCTTTGTCTACAGAGCAAGATCCAGGACAGGCACCAAAACTACACAGAGAAACCCTGTCTCGAAAAACCAAAAAAAAAAAAAAAAAAAAAAAAAAAGAAAGGAAAGGAAAGAAAGAAAAGGAAGACATTAGCTGGAATGATCTCTATGTAGAGGTGAAAGAGAGTCTCCACACTGATTTTTGTGTTGCTAATGGTCACTGTGATCCAGATACTGAACAATTTACTTAGATAACACATCTTGGTTCACCTACTGGGCACATTAAGCCTATGAAAGGGTAGTTTCATCCCTACTTTGCTGATAGAAAATTGATGCTGAAAGAGTTGAAGGAGTGTGATAAACATCTTTAGGGATGATTGGTAGGTGTGGGGTTCGGTTTAAGCACCACTTGAAGTTTGAGGCTGATGTAGAGACAAAGTTCTCTTCAATATGTGGGAAGCAGGGCAGAGAATACCGAATAAAAGCTTTGATTTGAAGCCTCTGAATGAAAATTATATAAAAAGTTTTTTTGACTGAGAAATGTTTTCTGTTAATTCCATCAAGAACATTTATGCATCATTCTTCCTGGGATATACCCATTTAATTTGCCATGACCTTTCTCAGAGGGCACTGAGTAAAACAATGACTTTTTTTCTCCCCTTCAATGTGCAGTTCATATAGATTTTTATCACTTACTTCTACATTTTTGTTGGTATACTCTTATTTTACCACATCACTTGATTATAAATTGTTATAGGCTTGAGATGATACATTATCTATCTTGACTGAATTTTGTTTAATACTATTTTGATTAATATTATTGTCTTCAGATATGAAGGGAATCAACTGTCCATCAGTGAGTTCCCAGTGCTCAGCACTCAAAGCAGCTCATAGTAGGTAAACAGCAGATATGGAATGACTGACCACTTTAAATGAACAGCAAGGACTGAGCTCAGCAAATTTCATCTGGAATGTCTTCTCATGACTAAAAATGACCAAGTCCCAAACCTAAGAATTACTTAAAATTTCCCCTAGATAGAGACTTTTCTGTTTTTGTCTCCACCATCTAATTTGCTTTCTCCAAATATAGGGACATCTACAGAAAGAACAGACAAGTTCCAGCACTGTTATTGGGGGACTCAGGAGCCAGCTGTGAGTTGTCTATGTCCTGAATACGAAGGAAATTGAAAGGGGTGCTAATTTTCCCATTAGAACAAACAAACATTTCTTATAGTTTTCTACCCCTCCCCCAAATTACAAACTCATTGAAGACAGGAATCATACAACTAATGCAATACCCTGCTATAAAGACATGCTGAATGAATGTTCACATTCATACAACTAATGCGATACCCTGCTATAAAGACGTACTGAATGAATGTTCACATGGAAAGGGGAGTCTAGCCACTCACTGCTTGATGAGCAGCCATTTGCAGTGGCACCTATCATGATCAGAGTCATAATGGATAACACTACCAAGTAGGGAGCTAAAATAAGCTCATGAGTATAGAATTTAATTCCCAATAATAAAAGAGAAATCTGGGATGCAAAGACGACTGGAAGAAAAGGTTAGCAAACCAAAATGGTAGGCAATTTTGACAAGTAGGTCAAAGTAGGTCAAAGAAGGACTCTGAGCCACCAATTCTGGAACACAAATCTCCCATGTTGAATTTTCTGTCTTCCTACCCATCTCCTGTATATATTTTTTCTACTTGATTTCTCCTCCAAGGCTTTATGGAGCCTAATGAGTTGTTCAGCATTTCCATTTCCTTGAAAAAGGAATTCTAGTGCTTTTAAATGTATTTCCCAAAGAGAATGACAAAATTATATGTGAGATGGTGCAAGCATAAAAATGGGAGACAGAAATAAAATTGGAAGAAGAAAGTTAAGGTTTCAAGAAAAGACAAAAGACAGTATTCAAGGAGAGGGGCACTTAGTCAAAAGAAAGCTAGAAGGAAGTGGCATGCACAGAAGGCCATGCTTTGGTAGTTCCCAGTGCTATTATATAGAATTGGTTTCTTTCTTTCATTCTTTAAACTACACATTCTTCTCATAACTTACTTTTCCTGTTTAGACACACACACACACACACACACACACACACACACACACACACACACACAGACACGTATGCATGTGCACATGCACGCACCCATACACACACATTTTATCATCACCGTCAATCATCATCACCATCATCATCATCCAAACATAGGACAGGTGGAGACCTTGCCATCTCTGAATACTACTGAAATATTTCCTCATATGTGTGGCTTATAGAAAATAAGAAAACAGTAACAGCTCATAAAATTTAGTAACCTAAAACATTACTTAATAGAAATGTGAGCCAACTAAAATAATATTCTAGCATCCATTAATTTTTTATGTTTCTAGTATTGGCTGTCTGGTGTCTAAATTCTGTGTTCATTTAACCTATTAGGTATTCTCCTCACTAATGTTTCCTTCAGCCCTACTTTCCTGCTTTACTAACAAAGCCACTAGCACTAATCAGTCTCTTGCCTTTATGTGTAGTTGGTTGCTTTCTTACCTTTCTTTCATATTTATTTTCCTCACATCTAAAGCAAATTGAAGATTCCTCTATTTCAAAAGGCAGGGTTGGTTCATTAAGACTCAGGTTATTCTCTTATTTGAAAGATATATTTTATGCCTTTAATTTTAAAACTATAAATTACAAGAATGGCCCTCATTTCTCAGTTGAGTTACTTTCTCCTTGGATCATGAAAACACACAGAGAAACAATTTCCTCTTGTTAATTTCATATAAATAATGTGTCTGAAAGAGATTTTATTTTGAGTTTTGATACAAACAATCTCAAGAAGTTTTATGGCATTAAGAAGATACACCCAAACTAGTTCCACATTAGTATATTTTCAAATATGAAAAAGGCAATTCCTACTGAGTGCAGCTGGTAGAGTTGGTGGAGAAATGTCTAACTAATAACTGTAGGATGTTCTGGTCATGTACAGAAATGCCATTTGTTCTTCAAACAAGGATGCTGATTTTCTCTGACTCAAGGGGAAAGCCTTTCTGAAGCAGAGTGACATACTTAGTTTTTTCCTAAAGTACTCTTCAGTTCCTCAATACATTCAAGTTAGATTGTGTAAGATAAGTAGCCTGCTATGATGAAGGTTCTTTTAATTCCCACTGATAATTTACAATATTATGGCAGTTCAGGTCCTCTGAAAGCAGACACCAAGACAGAATTAAGTGCAAAATGCTTTTGTTACAAGAAATGTTTGCATGGGAATAAGTGAATGGGGAGCTAAAGAAGGCTGAAGAGCCATTAGTCTCCCATGCAAGTCTGATCCTGAGTGAGGGAGAGGATAGAGAAAAGGTTTAATAGAAAATCATTTAACTACATCTGTCATAAGCCCTTGTTAGACCCATGCATCCATTCATTCAGACATTTCCTCCAAGCTGGAATTATAATTGAAAGATTCTCTCTTTAAGGTACAGGAGCATAAGATACTGTGGTGGTTTCAATGAGAATGATCCACATAGGCTCATATATTTGAATTATTCATCACCATCTGTTGGAACTCTTCAGGAAGGATTAGGAGGTGTGGCCCTGTTAGAGGAGGTGTGTCACTGGGGGCAGAATTTGAGAGATCAAAAGACTTGTCTCATTCCCACTGTTTCTCTCTCTCTCTCTCTCTCTCTCTCTCTCTCTCTCTCTCTCTCTCTCCTACTTGCAAAGCAAGATGTGAACTTTCAACTGTTCCTGACACCATGGTTTTGCTATGCCATAATGGACTCTAACTCTCTGAAACTATAAGCTCAATTAAATGCTTTCTTTTTATACATTGCCTTGGTCATGGTCAATACTTTTTTATTTTCACAGCAATAGGAAGTTATATAAGATGGATATTACCACATCCTGTCCCTTGTTGGTTATGATGGCTCATGGGAGCTTCAACTCAATTCATCAATATGCTTCTACAAGCAGAAGAAAATCTTCAAGGACATCAACACCTGACCATAAACGAGAAACCATCTGTCTTGATGGGATGTGTCCACCAAATGAGCAGTTTTTGAAGTGGACCAAGAAGTATTTTATTGGATTTTTGTGTTGTTGCTTAGATTCTTAAGAGCCTGCTAACTTCCTAGCGTTTCCCTCTAAACAAAAGAAGATGAAATTATGATACATTATCACTTCATTTTTTCTCTTTAAATGATACTTTACTTTTTCAATTAGTATTTTCTTTGCAGTTAGTGTCAGGTCCTTTCCAGAGTTAATATGTTTTTATTAGCAGGTGTAACTGACCAAAAAAATGTATAGCTATTCCTTTTCAGTCACAAAGGGAAGTTAATGTAAGTGTAGTGAAATCTGTTGTTTTATCTCTGTCACAGCAGCTACAACTGAATCTATTTCTGTTTCATCCAGTAATTGCTTCTCTGCAGTTACTGGGCCACTTCTCTGGTCCACCTCCTGCCCATGCCACCAAAGGTAGTTTTAACTAAGTCTCTATCTTTCTATTTACCAATGAGACTTGGTAGTCAGAGGCTAGGGTAAAAACCTGATAGCTCAGAGAGGTTGAGGAGCAACTAGCTGACCTTCCCTCTTCACCATTATCTCCAAAAGAAATTGTCCTTCTGCTCCACCAAACCAAAAAAGACTCCCATACTCAGAGCCCCTCCCTACTACTTCCTGTGTGTCTCTTCATCAGTCTTCCCAATGCCCTTTGACTGTCTGTGATTACTTTCTATCAACAAGTTTCTAGCTTCACTTCCTGATCCCAGGTTGACTTTATGTAATTAATGCAAACACAACTTGGGGTTTACAGGGTTATCATATATACCACAAGAACAATCTACTTTGAGACAAGATTATATAAATTATCATATAGGTTATAGATCCTGTTGTCTGCCTTGTTCTGGGCATCAGAACATAAGTCCTTCATGACATATCTCTGCTCACAGGGAAAGAAAGAGGCGAGAGGAAGCAGAATTATATATCACTAGTGATTTTAACATTAGAATTTGACTATTTTAGTATATTCATTTTCCAATATATGTTTCTAAGCATTCAAAGTTTTCTGGGGACTTCCTCATATTAAAACAGAACATTTTATATCCAGAGGTGTTTGGTGAATATATCAAGGATAATTTTCAGGGATCATAGTTTAGAAAAATAGAAACTTAAGTTCTACTCTGCAGGGTTACCATTTGGATTCTTTACAGCTAAGCCAACTTGGTAGACTAAAGAAAGCACACAATCCTTGCAAAGTCTATACTCCCAGTGTATCGCCAAAGAAGAAAGAGATTACTTAATGTGAAAGGTGAGTATTTTCTTATCTTACACACGTGCCTGTATCATAAGTGGTTTTAGATCCTAAGAGAACTGCTGTAGGGTGTGGGCTCTGATGACTCCTATTTTAACTTTGCCTCATTTAAGAAGCCCAGGGACCATTTAATAGATGGAACCAATAGTAAAGGAAGCCTTCATTGTTCACATATAAAGGAATTAGGGGATAAAATTTCCAATTCTGTTCTCAGGAGGTTTTCTTTTTATGTAAATTGAAAAGAGCCCATTTTCCTTGGTCTCTAAAAATTGGTTTTATTTTCCTTTAGAAGGAGGGCAAACTATTCATCAGTCTTTTTTTCCTGCCTGAGTTAGCAAAGAAGCTACATGAGCTCAGCCTCTGGGTCACCCAGTGACTTAAGAGATGTCATGTAGAATGGAAAATGAAATTACTGAGGACTTAGTGCCTTTGCTTTATAGAATCTGATCTGCTATTTCTTTCCTGAGATTTTTGTGAATTATATGCATAAGTTTTTCTTATGTAACTTGCTAAGAGACAGATAGATGCATAAATTCATAGAAACAAACATAAATTGATGATAATGTAAATAAGTTCTCTCTTATTTTTCACACACATGCAAACAATAGACTAGTATTTTGTTCCCAAGTTACCAACAGAACAGCTGGGGCATGAAGTAGTTAGCAAATTTGCCTTAGGTCATGTGGCAATATGTTCGTGCATCTGGGAGCCACCAGGAGAATCAAATAATCCTGCCAGGCCATGTTCTGAACTTCTGTATCATAGTGTCCTTTCTGTTAGAAAGCACAAGACTATATTGTCTGTGACCACCACTTACAACCTGCTTGAAAAACAGAGTGGAACTTAATCCACACTGACAGATTAGTAGGGTAGAATTAAAATGGCCAAGAGGTTTCCCTTTGCCAACCAATTCCAGTTGAGTGGTGGGGACTACCTAGAAAGGCCAGTGGAAAATTGCTACTACATGTATCAGGAAACAATGTATGGATAACTGTTGGTGCCACATCATATTCCTTAGATGGATTTATCTGTCCAAGGATTGGCCTACAGAAAATGATTGCCATAGGTCTTCAGTGATTCTGGAAGAGCTTGGCAGGCTTGGCAGACCCTGTTTCTCAGCCCCTAGGAAAATTACCACAATCACAAGATGGTTAGCGCAATTAAGGATGGGTTCAATTACAGCATGCATCTTAAGTCATTATAAATGTAAACATGCTTATAGATGGGTGATTCACATAGCATTCAATATATATGTTACATTTATATAACACTGGGAAAACATTAAATCCACTTGGCTCAACCAGTGACATAATGAAATAAAGCATAAAAGGTTTAAGGGGGCCAGAGAACAGAGAGAAACTCAGAAGCAATTACCAAGATGGTTACCTGGTTATTACCCTCACAAAGCCTCAGTTTTCTGTCTACAACATAGAAAATAATGAGACTCCCAGGTATGCTATAAATAATAAAATGAATATGATGCCAGATATATGACAGCCCATTCTGTGGTCTAGACATACCTTCTCAGACTCATGTGGTGACAATTTAATCTCCTGGTATTCATGTGCCTAGAGTTGGGTTTTCAGGAGGTAATTGGGATTAGATGAGGTAATTTGGCTTTATAAGAATAGAAAAGCAAACCCAAGTTTGTATGTTTGTGTGCTTGCTCTGTCCCACTTAATGATAGCCTCTAACATGTCACCAGGAATAAAAAGATCACCAGGAGCTGGATTGGCAATGGTACCAGGTTCTTGGTGTTCCTAGGCTGCAAGACAACAAGAGAAATAAACAACTCTTCTTATAAATGACCTAGCCATGAGGATTTTGTAAAAAAAAAAAAAAAAAAAAAAAAAGAAAGAAAATGAAGTATATTATTATATTATTATTATTATTATTGTATATTATGCATATAAGTGTATTATGAATAGTATTAGTTTGAGCTAAATTAGATTTATATAATCCTCAAGATTATTCTGTGATTTGTGTAATATATGTTTGTTTACATTGATTACTGCAGTCTTTTACTTATGATTGGGGGCGCTAAAGCCCTGCAGTTGGAGCCTTTTGCTCTGTAGGTTCGTTAGTAGTAGCTACAGGATTTACTGTGTAGTAATCCATTTTTTTTTTCGGGACACCTTCAGATGGAGAGATGAGCGGGATTCTATAAACTTTTTGCTCTGTAGTTTTGTTAGTAGTAGCTACAGGATTTACTGTGTAGTAATCCATTTTCTGTGGGACACCTTCAGATGGAGGGATCAGTGGGATTCTATTTTAAAGGAAGTTGGCAGTGAATCTCATTTTCAAGAGCTACTGGAAATCAATTAAATTTGCTTCTCATTGTACACTCTGAGTGGCAGCCTGTGGTTAAAATGACTGTTTTGGGCAAAGGTAACCGCTCATCCCACTGATTCCTGAAACCCACAGCTTCAAGCAGCTTTCTTGAAGCTGATAAGGGAAAAGAACCCGAAAACAAGGCTGAGGCACTTCGTGTTCTGTAAAGGCCACCTTGGTCACCTGTTACTTGAGACTAGGACATGAGATGACCAAGGGAAGCTTTGCTGTGACTGACACTTCAGAAGAACCACAAGCAGAGCCCTGCTGTCTCCCTAAGTATTATAATTTAGGGGAGCTTCTCAAATGAATTATTTGTGGATACTCCTCAGTAACTTCATTTTTATGACATTTCTATAAATATATTAATTTTATTATGTTTAAAGTACTGTAGTATGATTTTCTCTTTATATACATGTTCTTTTTATAAATTATAAACATTTGGAAAACAGGAGGAAATCTGTTATTCCAAAATCTTACCTGCTTTCCCCCATGTATACCATATATGTATTTATATACATTTTTACAAATGCATAATCATACTTTAAACATGCCAATTGTATTCTGCTTTTCACGGATCATTTCTTCATTGGAAATTTTCAGAAAAGATTTTTCTCACCAGACAGGATGTCTGTTTTTTATTTTACTGGGAGCATAATACCCCATGAAGCGGCTGTCACTATATTATTCTCCCCTAGTCCACCTGTGTTGGGCATGAAGTTTGCTGTCACATTGCGTATTAACGTGCAGAAATACGTATTTCTTCCCATGTGGTGTTTTCATGCCTATGGGAAGGTCCCACCAATAGGATTATAAGAAAAGAATATATGACCTTTCAGAAAACCCAAGAGGATGTAAGAGGGCTCATAAGGGGAAAAGACCGAAAAGAGGCCACCAGAGAGGTGAGCAGCCTAAAAGAAAGGAGGCCTGGTAATTGAAATCATAAATATTTTGAGGAAGAAATGATCATTTGCATCAAAAGCTGTTGAAGTTTGAATGCAGCAAAGGCAGGAATTTGGCTATTGGGAATCCCAGGCCTTTTAGAAAGTGCCAAGCAAACAATAGTAGCCACAGTTAGAAATGAGTCCTGCTCTCTTGAAACCAATCTCAGTAGGAGGGGTATGATCCCATGACTGGGAGGGGCATGATTCCATAACCAACCATCAGTGAGTATTTAACAGTAGGAGACACTTCCTCTGAGAGAAGAACACAGATCACACATAAAAAAGAATGTGCAGGCTGGAGTGGAGGCTCAGTCTACAAAACACTTGCATAATCTGGAAGACCTAAATTTGGATCTCCAGTACCCATCGAAAAATGGGGCGTGAGCTATAATCCTAGTTCTCGGAGACAAAGGGAACAAAGAGATCCCTAGAGCTCAGCATCTGGCTAGTTTTGATCAATCGGTGAGCTTCAGATTCAGTAAGAATCCATTTCTCACTGAAAAGCATAAAGTTAAAAGTGATAGATGAGGACAACCAACATCCACCTCTAGTCTCTGCATGCACACACATGACCGTGTATACACTCATGCAAGCCACACACAAACAAAATTTAGAAGAAGAATATGGCCTAGTTTTGGAATGCAAATAAAGTGATAAACAGATGTGGTGGCCTATATGCTCCATTGGAGACCTATGGATTAGTGAACTTACAGCCAAACTTGGGTGGGAAGAGTTGGACTAGGTGAGATGGAGAGCAAGGGGGAAATGTCCTCTCCCATCTTAACCCTAGTCAAAGATACTAGGGTTTTGAATGAAAAGTAGATTTTGAATTATGAAATGCTCATAATACCCAAGGTGTAGAAAGTGAATTGAAGCAGTGCTTGGGACCCTGGTATTTCATTAGAACTGTAGATGCTGTACTGATAATGTTGGTGGTCACAGAGAACACAGGAAGGTCTTCTGAGGTATTTTCTCAGGAAAGCTAAATCAAAGGTGCTGTGACTGCCTTCCCAACACTGCAATCACTCTAACATTGACATTAATTAGGAGTTATGTGAGGACGAGGTGTGATGTGATTCCATCATGGAAAGCATGTCACATGTACTCAACACACTCTTAGGTTCAACTCATAGCAACTACCAGCTTTGTGGGACAGGCAAATTTGAAGGCAAAATTTTCTTCCTTTTTTTTCATTCACATTCTTAAAACAGATATCTTAAGCTTCGTCCGTGATGCATTTTCTGACCATGAGGAAATGGTCAGGCTGAGATCACTATGACATGTGTGAAGATGCTAGGGGAAGACTAACAACCATGATTTTTCTAGTCACAGTCTTCCACTCAATATGAGGAAAAGTCAGCTGAAATATTAGTACTTGAATAGAATAATAGAAAGCCTATTGGTGGCAAATAACTCATATCAGCTTAAGTGAAAATGGAAGTGAAATGTGTCCTAATAAGAAATTTCATAAGCAGGCAGAGTGTATGAATTTCAATAGCTCAGGTAACTTCACCCAAAGTTGGGGATTCTCACTCTTCCTAACTCAGTTCTCAGATGCTCTTGTCATATTGTGTATAGAGCATTGTGCAAACAATAGAAGAATGGATGTCTTTTTGAGGAAATGACACTGGAAGTCCCAGAGTGATCCCTATTGTCTCAGTTGAGGCTGCAAACACATTTATGAGCCAATCATTGAGACCATGGAGGGGTGATGTGGTCTTATGCTAGGTTGGGAGACCAGAGACCAGGAGAGGTATGAATTCCTCCAAAACAACAAAGCATATGATTGACAGGGGTATTCCTATAAATGAAAGCAACAGGCTGATGGGATGAGGAGATAGATTAGTATTTAAAGCCCTTGCTGTCTAAGCAAGAGGAACAGAGTTTAGATCATTATAATCCATATAAATACTAGGTAACTTGGTGGCCGACCTGCAATGCCAGCCTTGGAAGGCAGAGACAGAAGGTATCTGGAGCAACCATGCTAAGAAGAGTACCCATATTGGAAAGTTCTAGGTTTGATTAAGAGAATCTGACTCCAAGAAGAAGGTGGAGAGTGACTGAGGAAGACTCCTAACATCAATCTCAGGCCTCCATATAGACTTGCACACACCTGAATATGCACCTGCACACATGTCCCCATAAATAGATGAATATCCACATGCATCTATCACATATCATACACAAAACCACAGATAAACAGATAAATACAAATAAGTGGATTGTTGAGCTTATAAAAATAAAGTACATACCATCTACTACAGAAGAAAATGAGGATCTAGTTCAGTGTTCCCCACAGGCTCAAGATTGTGGAGGAGGACAACTGATCAACCTTGCTTCTTAGGGAGGAAAAGAGAAAGAGGGGAGAAGAGGGGAATGTTTCTCTTGTACACTAGATTTTCTCCAATAAAAAGTACAAATATTAAACAGGACCTAACAATGACAACACCAATAGACATGCTACGGTGGAAAGGGAAAAAAATCTCATGTGGCCTCATCCACTGACAGAGAACTATCAGCAACTAAGACTGCTGAGAGAGGGAGAATTCATGAGTTCACTAATTGGTTATTCAATTCTAAGCAGTCAGTCCCCAAATCATGCATATGTGTGTATGCATATGCATATATACACATATATGCAACACTAAACAAGTTCAGCAGCAGATTATATTTAAATATTTACGCATATATGTGTAAAAATCACTACAGAAACAATTACAGAAAAAACACTATTGATTTGAGAGGGGTTAGGGAACACATGGAAGGGTTAGAAGGATGAATGAGAAGAAGGGGTGATGCAACTATATCTTAAATTTAAAAATAAAACATACATTTGAAAATAAAAAATAATACAGGTACTTATAGAATATATACCATGTGCTAATTTCAATACAATAAAATTTATAATAAATAAATAAATAAATAAATAAATAAATAAATAAATAAATAACAAAAAATTTAAGTGAGAAACTTTGAAAATGGAGAAAAGATTTGAAAAGTTAAGACAATCATTAATGGTCTGATAAAAACATAAATGTTCTAGAGAGGCTACAATTTTAGCTTTGGCTCTTTGAAAGTATCAAAGGTAAGATTCATCACTTTCTCAATTCTCAAAGGTCATAATTTTGAAATGATCGTCGTTCTCTGACCAGACAGTAATTTCTCTTGTGGGATGTTGGGACTGGGCCCCTCAAGAGCAAGCAGCAAAGAGCATTGACCCAGGCACCAGATGCCTTTGCATAATAACCTCGGGTGTGATTATTCTCACTTGCAGGCATAATTTAGTCAAGGCAATTCTATAGAGACCAATTTTTTTAAAAAAATCAATTTTTAAAAGAATGATTTGCTGGAATAAAAGAAAAATTGCCAGTTATTCTTGAAATGGTGGAGCTGAAGCATGCATGGTTTGGGGAAAGGCAATAATAATATTCACAGTAACACTAGTATTAGCATCAATATACTTATGCCTGTAATGATAATTCATGAGCACAGTACCAGGTGCTAAGTATTTATATGCATGAATTATCTTGCTGATTGCTCAGAAAAGTGACATAAACTGGCTATAGCACTATTATCATTACAATGAAGTTTTGCTTTATGCAAATTTTAAACAAGAAAGTGTAAAGAATTACTCTGTGCATAAAATTTGAAATAATGTGAATCTTACTTTACATGTATCCCTATGGGAAAATTGGTCCTGAATTATGCAAATTTTGAAGTGTAAGAAACCTTCAAGAATACATTCCTAGCATAATGCTACTCCAATCAAATAATATCATATTTGTAGACATTCAGATTTAACAAGGTCCAAGAACTTTCTAGTCTTGAAAGGTTGAACAGAGATGTAAAAATCCACATTGTAGAGCAGCCTTCTTCAAGGTCAGTGTGTGTTTAGAGAGACCAGATCACGGGGTGAATTCCTTTGTATAAGTTTACAATATCCTACCAATATCCTAATCTTCACTGAACAATGAAGGGTTTCTTTTTTTTTAATTGAAAATATTTTTTCATACAATATATTTTAGTCATATTTTCTCTTTTTCCAGATCCTCCCTACACACCCACCTTGATGTTCTTTTTTAATCACTCTCTTCTTAACAAATAAAAACAGATAAACAAACAAAAATAAGAAACATATACACAACCACCCCACAAAACCACAAAAATGGAAACCAAAATACATAAGCAAAAGACTAATAAGACAAAAAATGCTCAATACAAAATGAGATGAAAATTTACAAAAATACCATTGATTGTGGTGATATATCGTGTACCCTAATAAAATTTGCCTGAAGATCAGAGAACAAAACAAGCCACTAGATTAAACATAGAGGCCAGGCAATGGTGGCACACACCTTTAATCCTATCACTCAAGAGGCAGAGATTTGTCTGGATCTCTGTGAGTTCAAAGACACCCTGGTCTACATGAGATTAATTCAGTCTAGGAGAGAAACAGAGGCAGGCAGTGGCGACACACACTTTTAATCTTAGTACTTGGGAGTAACACGCCTTTAATCTCAGCACTAGGAAAGTTGAGACAGGAAATGACATGGGTGGGCAGAGAAAGGAATATAAGGCACGAGGAGACAGGAACTAAAGTTTTTTGGCTGAGGAAAGCTTTACAGGCTGAGGAGTCCTAGAGACAAGAGATCCACCTGCCTCTGCCTCCCGAGTGCTGGGATTAAAGGCGTGCGCCACCACCGCCCGGCTCTTTAGGCAAATTTATTAGGGTACATAATATATTACCACAATTGAGTTCATTTTGTGTTGGCAACTATTCCTGGGCATGGAGCTGACCTGCAATGTGGTTGATAAATCCAGTGAGATTCCATGGGAGAAATTTGATTTTTTTTTTTTTTTTTTTTTTTTTGTCAGTGGATATCAGTTGCAGACAGCTTCTTAGTTAGGGCTGGGAGCTTGTGGTTCTTTCCTCACTTTCCACATTTGGTGCTAGGAACCATCTGTCTTGAATCTGCACAGGCTTTGTGTGTGCTGCCACCATCTCTGTGAGTGTACATATACAGCAGTCTTGCAGCTGGAAAATACTTTTAATGGGTGATTTTTGTTTTTGGAGTCAGGGTTTTGTTTTTCTCTGTATAGTGTTGGCTGTCCTGGAACTCAGAGATCTGCCTACTTCTGCCTCCAGAGTGCTGGGATTAAAGGTGTGCACCACCACTGCCTGTCAATTGGATGGTTTCTTAAACTGGGCTATAAAGAAAGTTTCACTGAGATATTCATTGTACTTGGCCAGAAGCACACATTTAACAGGTGGTGTCAGATGCAATGTATAACAACAACTGCTTTCCCTAGAAACCCACACAGAATTTTGACTCCTTGGTCTTCACATTTATTTTCAAAGAAGGGAGAAGACTCGCCACTGAACCCACTTCACATGGTCTAAGGAAATAGGATTGAGTCTCAGCATAGCCAACCATTGCTCTTTCCAACTGTCAATGGTAAGAATGAGTCAGATAACCTGCTCGCTTAGTGGTCCCTGAAGTAGGGAAAAGAGCCCTTCCTACCTATTCTAGAAGAGGTGAAAGGCTGGGGACTGGCAAGGCTTGGAATAAAAGAAAACATCTTCTGAGAAGAGAACTAACTCCAGTGAATGCTGCTTTCAATGAAGGACCAGAAGGGAATGGAAGATTCTTAGACTGGATGGTTCGTGTTTGTTGCTCATCTCCAAGGACCACATTAGGCAAGGGTGTACAGTACTTATTTACAGACCACCAACCCTCAAGAGATGTTTATTCATTTTTATTTTTAAGCTTTTTTTTTTTTTTTCAGAAAAAAAATCTCCAGTATGCTCAGAAGAAAACTCATTCCTTCCCTGGGCACCACACAGGTGAGACCGCATCTCTGCATCCAGCACTCACAGAACAAGCCCAACAGTCAGAGGTGGAAGACGGCAGCGAAGTGAGCAGGCCATTACACTGTGGATTGATGTCGTCTTGTTCTTCTGCATGCCTTTGTGACCAGCTCTGTCGTTTTGACCCAGTATACTCTGTGGTAAAAGCCATTCTTGTTCTGGCAAGCTTGTGCTATCCAGAAGAGAAAAAAAGAATTGCAGGTAATGGAAGTCATGAGAAATGATGGTGCCCTTGACATTTCAGCTCTGCTCTGACTTTCTTAGTAATTTATTTGGTTGAACATTTTGTGGCTGATCGAGAACAAAATTATGTCCCAGCTTCTCCCCATTCATCTTCAGGAGTAGCTGAAGGAACGCTGTGGTGTCTGCTGTGGTCAAGAAGTGATTTGGTTCCCCTGGTATTTTGCATCATCGAAAGGCAATTACTTTAGATGAAGCAAGAACTGCCCGGAGTTTGATTAGAACAAGATAGGGGATTGTTTAATTGGTCCAGAAGTATCTCTTTGGCCAAATAAATGTTCTACTCATTAAAAAGGCAACAATTTTTGAACCTATTTTCTCTTCCTTTCTGGATATTTGCCCAGCATATTACTTTAATTAATGGCTGGTCTTAGTTTTTTGCTGCTTTTTCATAACCAAACTCCAGTTGCTAAACATTAGTTCAAGATACAGAAGGGAAACAATCCATTCATTTAAAATCAATCATCACCCACAGCCACAGGTATGCACAAGTACAACATTATGGGTTCTATGTCATAAGCATGCATCAGAGAACAATGGCACTCAGTGTGTTTTATGGAAGGTAAGACTGTATGGTTCTATTGATCTGATTTGGAATCTAGTTGGGAAGGACGGGCAGGATAACTGAACAGAGGTACCCAGTTTTTGCTCACTCCTCCACAATAATTACAATAGCAAATACTAGCCAGTGGTGGTAGTGCATGTCTACAATCCTAGCACTAGGGATGGAGGCAGAGGAATCAGGAGTTGAAAGCCAACCTCTACTACATATGGAATTCAAGGTTAGCCTTGTCTCACTTCAAAACCCTGAATGAAAAGAAAACCAAAAATAAAACCAAAAAAAAAAAAAACCTCTCATCATAACAAACAAAAAATAGCTGCATTTGCAGGTGAGTGGATAAAGAATAGCACTGAAGTGCAGGAAGAGAAAGGCTGGAGCTGGGAAAGACCAGGAGACTGAGATAACATGGTAAAGAGTAGCAAAAAGTTCACCAGCAACTAGGATTGCAGTTCCCTAGCTAGAAGGTATACTGTTTTCACGAGTGTGTGTGTGTGTGTGGGGGGGGAGTGAACAGGAAAGCTGAGAGATGAAAGGACATGTAATGACTACAGAAATACAAGGATAACTGAACATCACAGTGAACAATGGTGTGCCAGCAAATTAAAAAAAAAACAAAACCCTAGAACAAATGGAAACATAACTTATCAAAGCTGAACCATGAAGTCACTAAATCTGAACAGGCCAATAGCAAATAACAAGAGGTAAGCAATACTAAAAGTCTGTTAATAAAGACAAGATCAAGGATAAAGACAAGATCAGCAGCTTCACTGCTGAATTCTACTGTGCTTTTAAAGAGAGCACCAATTCTTTTCAAACTATTTCAGTAAATTGAGAGGGAAGGAAATTCTCCAAACTTATTCTATGGGACGCCATGACCTGACATCAAATCTGAGAAGTTCACAACACATCAACACTACAGACTAATAAGCCTTATGAATGCAGATGGAAACATTCTTTCCGTGTGTGTGTGCACACATGTACATATAGATGCACGTGCACCTGTAATGTGTCTATATGTCTTTGTATATTTATGTACCTGTGTGTACAGGTGTGTGTGTGTGTGTGTGTGTGTGTGTGTGTGTGTGTGTGTGTGTTGAGACTGAGAGAATCATTCTCTAAAACCAAGGAGGATAGCATCTGAGAAACAACCCCCAAGGAAGGTTAACCTTGAGACTCCACCTACATATGAACACACACTCATGTGCACACACACACACACACACACACACACACACACAAGGCAGAGAATACAAAGGAAGCCAAATTATTATTATTCTCACATTTATGGTTTTATAAAGAATAAACCTAAATACTTCACCTGAAGTCTATTAGAAATAACAAACCAATCCAGTGAGATTGAAGGGTACCAAATAAACCTAAAGATCAGCAGCACTTTTTATTCTTTATTAAGTGCTTTTCTTTCTCTTCTCATTATGGCTAATTTACATTTCATCTTAGTTATGATTTTTTCTGAAATTAATTTATTCTTTTACAATTTCACACATCTACATAAAACATTCTGGTCACACCCCTCTCCTCACTCTCCTGCCCTCCACTCACTCAACAACCTTGCCCTTTTTGTCTTCCCAAGTCCCCATCCTGAATTCACATCTCTTTTATTTTGTTTTTGCTTTTGCTTTGTGACTCACTGAGTTTATCCAGGGCCACTAACTTGGCAGGGGGCATGAAGCTGTGTGTTGGAGCATGAAGGAGAAGATGAGATACAAAACCAAGGATGTATAAAGAATTCACAAGGATCCTCCTGTCTTCACCTCCACAGAGCTGGGATTACAGGTATAGGCTGCAGCACCTCTATCTCCACTCCTACTCTGTGGGTGCTACAAATCAGGACTCAGGCAGCCATGCTTGTGCGGCAAGTACTTTACATATCTAGTGCATAATTTATAAAGAACTTCAAAAGGATAGCTTAAAGTCCCCAAGCATTAAAAAAAGATGGAAATGCTAATAACTCTTAATTGATCAGTACATATTGTATATGTAAAGAAGTACAATACTATATCCACATATATAATTATTATATGTTATCAAGCAAAATCAAATTATTATGCTAACCTAAAATATAGCAATTTTTTCAAAAACCTCTAAGATCAATGTTCACAATAATAATTTTTTAAAAGCTCTTCAAGAATTGTCTAATGTTGAATAGACTACTTTCATGTAAAATTTTGTTCCCACAATGTATATGTTACAATATTTGCTACATAATATCTGCTTGATAAATATCAATATAATTTTTTTTGTTTATAAGATATAATTGACTGAAGATAATGGTTAAAAACTTCATCAGTGGCCTTAGGTAACATCTGTTCTTTCAATGCAGACACATTTCTTAGGTTACTCTATAGCCCTTCCAGAATCACTAGGCCAAGAATAAAAAGCCTTCCTCCCAATGTCCCCTCAAAGCAGGCTTGGACACTGAAATGTGTTCAGTGGCTTTGCCTCCAGCTGTGCTTGTTTCTTGCTTCCTGGAAGTTTCTTGACCAGTTATAAAAACTTGGTATTTATGGTGCATGAAATAGAACATGAACCAGTTACTAGATTCTTCTGAAATCCTCTTCTGTACACTAGAATCAACCTCCTTGGGACTACAGAATATTCTTTGCATGGTGACATGACAGGAAAAAGAAAGGGCAGTGAGATGTGGCCCATTGCTTTGATTTAAAGTGGGAGATGGTGGCTTAGCTCTGCAACCCCATCATGCTCAAGAGTATCCATGTCAGCAAAGATGAATAGTAAGTACCTATCAGCATACAAATCATCTACTATGATAATGCATCTTGTTACATGTGTACCATTTGCACAATTTGCCCAAATGAGAAACTTTTCAACAGAATGTAGGAGATAGCAGATGGCACTAGTATCTGGTGGGTCACATGACCGTGAAGTCTCATGAGTCCCTTGGTGTGATGTGATCTCAGAGAGAGAGGTGGTGATGGTTACTTCTCAAGCTGTATGTCTCATGACACTTGAATATTACACAAATCTTTTGGTTTCTTTAGAAACTGTCTGAGTCTAGCCATTGGGTATAATGTATAGTGGGTAACCATTCCAGCTTTGATCTGGAAGTTCCAACCCCCATTGAGGCTTTGGTAACTGTCATGCCTACAAGGCAGGGCTGCGAGAGGATCCTGAAGACCTGAGATCTGCATGTGCCAGCTCTCTTGGTTCCTGAACCCTGGACGCTGAAGGTAGATGGAGCAGAGTTCTCCAGAGAACACCACCGGACTGCTGCGCTACACCTTTCCTAGACCCTGTAACCAATCCCTTCACTTGTAAGTTACCCCACAAAATAAACCTCCCTTCTAACTACATGGAGTGACCTTAATAATTTCACCAATAATAGTGTTCCAGATTCTAATGAGTCTTCCGAGACATTTTAATGGGTGGATTCATTGTCCTCTAGAGTGGTCCATAAATGTATGCTGTGTTGAGGCTTAAATGAGATTATAAGACTCATCAGAACTCAGACATCTAATGAGTTGTCTTTTGATCTACTTTATTTCTTTAAGGTAATTTTTAACCCATGTACATTTCTTTCTCTCCAGAAGGGGTCCTTTTTTCATTAGAGGCTAGAAAGGAGGCTTCCTTCCCATGACAGAGAATGCTCTTTTTGTTGAGATAGTTTCTGTTCATTCATTTAATTTTGCCAATTAATTGTTGGTTCCCAAGGCACACTTTATAGATGCTGTTAGGTGGTCCTCACTAGGTGTATAGGAGGCTGAGAATTTCAGTCTCTCTCTCTCTCTCTCTCTCTCTCTCTCTCTCTCTCTCTCTCTCTCTCTCACACACACACACACACACACACACACACACACACACACAGTGTTTGGGGTACTCTATTATGCTTAATTTAATGTTTTTCTTCTAAGATAAAGTAATTTTTTATTTTCATGTAGCATATATGTGGGTTATGCAAACTTTATTATCATTGCATGTATGTCAGTGTGGGAGCACACACGTTATGACACATGTATGGAAGTCAGAGGAAAACGTTTTGGATTTGGTTCTCTCTTTCCACCTTTGCATGGGTTTTGGGTATCAAATTCACATTTTCAGAATTACATGGCAAACATCTTTACCTGCTCAGCTGAGCCATCACATGGGCACCTCATGATATATATTTGCATCTCATACCTGAATTCAACTCAAAGACCCTCAATGAAAATTCTTTGGGAAGCTCAGAGTCCTTATAAATGAACGAGTTTGATGTAGAACATCTCTTCTCTGTCATTTCCTTCATTTGAAACACTGATAGATTTTACTTCTCAGAAGTCAAGAACTCCCCTACCCAAGAGTCACTCTTAAAAGTAAATTGTCACCATATATAAAACACAGAGCACCAATGACTGGCTTGTGTTACTGTTTTGTGGAATTTTGCTTGGGAAAAAGTGAAGGCATTTGACAAATTTCTATCTGTAGCTGTTGATGGGTTAGTTAGAGCATGAAGATCAAAAGATTGTGTTTTCAGCATCAGGATTTCTTCACCCATCAATTTCATTCATTTTGCCTTTTAAAGACAAGGTCATTAAAAAGCCCTTGTAGGTTAGCACTGACTTTGAAAACTTTGTATTGTTTTACCCTTTAAATACACATGTGTTTAAAATTTGGAAAGAAGTGGGGAGCATTTGGCAACAATGTGATTAGAGATTTGATCACAAACCCAAATATTTTGAAACCTAATGCCCCCGGCACCTAGATCTGCTCATTTATTTTTAGCTCTAGAAAGGAACTATATTTAATCTCTTAATCAAACTACTTGAAGTTTCCACTTCAAAATAAATGAAATGATAATAAATAATGAGCCAAGAAATAAAATATACCCATTTAAGGAGAAAACTATAATTTGATGGAAAACAAACCTGAGTTTGAATAAAATGGAAATATCTCTTGTCTCCTTCAATTTTCAGCTCCAAGTAAACAAATGAAGCACAGAAGTAGGAGCCAGTGAAAGTATGCTTGGTTGAGGTCTTCAGCTTGAGTTCTTTGTACACAGCAAATAGCCTGAATTTGCTGAAGGATGATGGGAGCCCAAAGGCACAGTGCGGGGTCTAAGGTGTGCTCACCTGGCCATGGCTACCTAGTCCAGTCTTGGTATTCTTTCCAAAGACGATACTACTTTATTTCATGCTGCCATTGTGTTTCTTAAATGGCCTGAGGACATGTGGCTCTGAGTAATACATGAAGGCATTGATTATAGTCTTGTGAATTGGCATGCAGGTAACCACGGAAATCCTATTGTGGGTCGGACCCATGCGAGCTCAAGCACACATTTTACTCTGAATGTAACAGAACTACAGTGTTGCTGGGTAGAAAAGAACATTTTTGTTGGAGACATTTTACAGAAAAGAAAAATGTCTATTCTCCCCAGACAGGACATGTATGACGGAACAGACCATAGGAAGGATCCACCCAAGTCATCTTTAGTGAGCCAATGTTTTTATTGGCATCACTTGCACTATCATGGGTAGTAACTCTCAGCAGCGCATCACTGCATCCTGCCTCACTTGCAGCAGCTGCACAGATGCAGTTAGGGGAGGGCCTTGTAAAAAGTATAACTTTCTGAGCTTTGTAAGTTTGGGGCTTGTTTGTTTTGCCACCCTTTTCAGCCTTCTGGGTCTTAGGAGCTTCCATCCTGGCTCCAGGGCAGAGGGTTTTAATTCAGAATAAACAGCCACTCAGCACATTGCACATTTTAAAAAGCATTGCACAGGGAATCAGGTGAATTAAATAATGCCTGTCACAAGAGCATCAAGAAACATCACAGTGGGTGACAGAATAGAAAGCTCTAGAACTGGGTTTTAACCATAATTCTGTCACTAATTGGTTCTACTGCTGTGGATAAATAATCTTTCCTTTTGATCCTTAGTCACTTCCTCCTGAAAATGACCAGACAGAAGAGGAAAGGCCAGGCAGCCTAAGGCACCCTGAGTACAACCTACGTCATTATTGGTGGCCTCTACAGAATGCTTCTGTGAGTAAATGAGGATGAGATTCAAACTCTTCCGAGAATAGGATCATAAGATGGGGAAATTGTAGAAGTGTGTGCAACAAAAATAGAAAGCAAGCCCTTTAAATTGTCAATTTTGATCCTACCCATGGCAAAAAAAAAAAAAATAATTGACCACATATATGGTCCAATTAAATTGAAATTGACGAAGTTATACTCCTTTAAAAGGAATACAGCATGGACATCGCTTTTCATTATAAATAGTTAATAAATTCACTCACTAATCTGTGTACTTTACCAGGTGTGAGGCTTGAAGCAGACGAAGACAGTGTTGCATAGACTCTGTACTAAATCTTTCTGAGGCAAACAAAAATTTGTATTATATTACTCATTGCCACTTTATTGAAGTCTAATGTGTGCATTAAAATATACTTTAATAAATTTTTCTGAAGTGGGAATTCATATATTTAATGTCAAGTTTAATAATGGAATATTATGAACACCAAAAATTCCCCTTTAGGTCCTAATGAGTCTCTCACTACCCTCCCTGCCCAACATCAAAGGTTAGTTTTTCTGCCCAGGAAGTTTATAGAAACAGACCATGCAGCATATATTCTCTCTACCAGCCTTGCTCCTCCCATCATCAGGTCCATAAAATCCATTCATTCTGTCGTGCAGAGAAGTCTCTTTTGTGGATGTATGTACACAGTTTTGTTGATGTATAACCAGAAGCAGAAGTGATGGGTCACAGGGTTCAGATTTGGAAGCTACTTGACCACTTCAGTTTTCATAAAAAGAACCACTGGTCTCATCCACGGCGACTGCAGATGCCCTGTTCTGTTCATGGGAGATGAACTCGTTCCTCTGAACACAGACTAAGACTTGTCTCTTCCAGTTAGCCACTCAGGTCAGGGGGCTGCAGTCTCACTTCATTGCTAATGTCCACTTCACCTAGAGTAAGGCAGCTTCAGTGGTTGGTTTTTCTTACGCTGACTGCACTTTTACAACCCTCCTCTAGTGTCTCTCGTATCTTTTGTCGGTTTACTCCCTTAGCTAAGTTACATTTCTTTATTCTTTTGTGGAAATTTGATGGAAAACTGCATTACAATTGTCCTTCTGTGGGTACATGCATGTGTTGGCCCTCAGGTACCACCCACCTTCTTCTTTGGGACAGGGTCTCTCAATGCCCTGGAGCTCACTGATTAGACTGGCTGGCTAGAGAACCCCAGGGATCCATCTGTCTCTCTCTCCCCAGCACAGAGATGATTAATGTGTGCCTATGCTCCTGTCTTTTTACTGTGTTTTTTGGGGGAGGGTACAACTTAAGACCCCATGCTTGCCAGACAAGCATTATATCAATTAATCTGTCTCCTTGGCCCCAAATGCCTCAGCACATGTTTTTAAAAATTCTCCATTTTATTAAAAATAGATTCTTTTCTCATACAATAAATCCTCATTACAGTTCCCTTCCCCACTTCATCCCAGTTCATCCCCACCTCCCCTCCCATTCAGATCCACTTCCTTTGTATCTCTCATTAGAAAAGAACAAGTTTCTAAGAGATTAAAAATAGCAAAATAAAATATAAAACAAAAATATCACATTAAAATTGGACAAAGCAACCCAACAGAAGGAAGAGAGCCCAAAGAGAAGGCTCAAGAATCAGAGACCCACTCATTCACACATTCAGGAGTTCCATACACATACCAAAGTGGAAGCTAAAACATACTCAGAGGACCTGGTACAGACCCATGTTGGCCCTTTGCTGCTTCTGTCCCTGCGAGTTCATATGAGCCTTGCTTGCTTGATTCAGATGCCTTGTTCTCCTGCTGTTCTCCATCCCCTCTGGCTCTTACACTCTTTCAGCCTCCTTTTCCATGGGGTTTCCTGAGCTCTGGGGGGAGGGATTTGATGGAGTCATCCCATTTAAAACTGTGTGGTCCAAGGTCTCTCTCTCTGCATAATGTCTACCTGTGGGTCTCTGTATTTGTTCCTATCTGCTGCATAAGGAAGCCTCTGATGATGGCTAAATAAGGCACTGATCTCTGAGAATAGTAGAATAGCATTATAAGTCCTTTTACTTTTAGGTTTTTTTTTTTGTTTGTTTGTTTGTTTTTGACTAATAGTATTTGGCTTTACCCTGAGTCTCTGGGCTATCTAGACTCTGGTTCTCTGTCACCTGAGTAGTGTAGGGTATGAGTCCCATCTTGTGGAGTGGGACTTTAGTCAACCAGACATAGGTTGATTACTTCCACAAGCTTTGGGACTCCATTGCCCTAACATATTTTTTCAGGATGGACAGATGATAGATCAAAAGTTTTGTTGCTGCTCATGTTTCTCTTTTTGTAGGCTTCAGAGTGTCTTCCCATACCAAAGACACAAGAATGTAGGGATGAAGGTTCTATGTAGGTACTAGCTAATCCTCCATGCTCAGTGAGTTGTGTGGATGTTATCCTCAGCAATGGGGCCTTGCTGTCAGGTCATGGAGCGAAATCCACTGTCTTGGCAACAGTCTAGGCTGCTTGGGGATTTTCATGGGCCCCCTTTAGCCAACATCTCAATTAGATATAACCAGTCCCAGTACTGGAAGCTTTATTTGGTGACAAGAGATAGACAGTTTCATTTTTTTTTTTTTTTTGAGATTTCAATAGGATCACTTTGATATACTTAAGGAAGTTTCCACTGCAATAGGTTTCCATATCACCCCTCAAATGCCCCTCAGTGCTGGCTATCCTTCGCCACACTCCTTCCCTCAACCCCATCGTCTTCCTCTGTCCTCACTAAATAGAAGCACTGATTTTAGTATAACTGATTTAATATTTTTCATATTGTCCTTTAATCTTTTTTTTTGCATAATCCAAGAATGTGCACCATGTGCATGACTGGTACCTATGGAAGCCAGAAAAGGGTTCTAGATGGCCTGGTAATGGAGTTACAGACAGTTGTGAACCACCATGTGAGTTCTGGGAACTGAACCTGGATCCTCTGCCAGATCAGTAAAGTGCTCTTAACTGTTGAGCCACCTCTCTAGCCTCAGGGACTGATTTTAATGAACTGATTAATGTATTAAAAGAGTAAGACTATTTTTTCTTGTGAGTATCCAGTTGATTGATTATTTGAAGAACTCATCCATCTCTCTTGCAGGCTGAAGCTTCACAAATCAAGAGATTACATCAGTGGGGTCCGTCTCTGGGTTCTTGCTCTTATTTGTGAATATTGATCTATGTCTTTCTCTGAGCAGATGGAACACTATTAATTACTGTGGATTTCTTTTACTGAAAACTTGGTTTCTGATTACATAAGCTTTATATTATAGCTTTACTTTCTGTGTGATTTTTTTCTTGACTCTTTATCATGTAAATTCTAAAAAGAACTTGTTAATTTCCATTAAAAAATAAAACAAAATAGCAACCGGTAGTTTGGTTCAGATTGCACTGAATATATAATAGATAGGTTTGGAAGAACATGACATTTAAATAGAACATTTTCTAATCAATGACATGCTCTGTCTCTCTACTTGGCAGTACTCTAATTCTCTTTTATTTAAACATTTAAGATAAGAGTTTATCATGCCACATATTTCATCACATTTATTCTTGTTTATAATATGTAATTTTTGTTTGCTGCTAGTGCTTAGAAATTGTAAGTATTTTTGTATCCATAATCATTCAAATTTACTCATTAATTCTAATGTTGAATATATACCAACTGATGCTTAAAAGTGATTGGTATGACTCAACTTGAAGTGGCCACATTGATCTTTCCAGAGCAGACACTTGGAGGGCAGACAGATGAGAGTTGAAGTTCCAGCTTCTTCATTCATTCAATGTTCTTATCTGAAAAACAGGTAAGCATGACACCTACCATGTGGTTATTATTGGAATACACCAAAGTAATTAAGAGTTCAGGATAGGGTGAGGGAGGCTGATGTTTTGACTTAATTGGTATAAGCTGTCAGACCTGGTTACTAAAGATAGATGATTTGACAACAAATCATTTTAGCAACCTTGGGCCCTTGCTGTCCATATTGGGTCTTTAAAAACATTCTAATATTACAGTGTCTTTAAAAATAAAATGTTCTTATGTTGAGACTTAAGCATCTTAAGGACAAGGCAAGTTAGGATGGGCAGGAGGGAGCACTATTGTTCTCCATGTTGGCTTCTGGCCCTTGAAGTCTGTGGAGGGCAAAGCAGGGTATTTTTCTTTAATCTGACTTTTCTTAACTCCTTAGGTCCTGTTTCTTATGAGCAAGTCCAAGCTCCCTTGGCTTTTAATTCCTATCTCATTTAAATGGCAGAAATCCTACCTAAAGATGAGCTCAGGCAGATTTCTCTAGGGAGTTAACTATTCTCAGCATCACCAGCCTTCCTCCCTCAACCTTTACTTAACTAGACAACAAGGAAGTGCAACTGTTTTGGAGTTTAGTGATTTAGAGTTCATTTGTTTCTAACCAACACCAATTAAAAATCACCCTAAGTCCAGACATAAGAGAGGTGTGAGGTGCTGGTAGTGCTATATTTGTTTTAATGCATGTGTTTGTATGCATCCTGGTAGATCACCCTGTAATTCATTTGAAAATCAACTGTAATGATGTCTTCTGATTGTTCTGCTCACTTGCATTTAGAAAAGGACCATTTTACTCATAGTTCACAAACAGTTTTTGGATACAGTGAGGTAATAAGGAAGACTAAATTAGGCCATTCATCCTTTATATATATTTTAGGTTTTCTAGACTTCTCACAGAACTGATGGTGGACTTTTTCTGCATGTGCATAATAAACAAGTAGATGTAATGTGTAAAGAATGCTAGTAGTGAAAGGAAGTGACAACCCACCTGAATTCCCTCCAAGTCTTTATATATAGTGACCACAAGGTTTGCTGTGACCTTCTTTTTCTGACTGAAATGTAAATGACTCCAATCTGCTATCAAGAGCTCTGGATACAGTACAGGACTGATATGGCCATAGTTATGGTTTCTTTTGAGTCTCAAGAGCCCTGTACCTGAAGGAAGGTCTCACTTGTGAGAAAAAGTCGTACAGAAATCCTTTGCTCCCGTCTCCTGGCCCCTCCAAGCACTCATTGTCTTATCTTTATAGATTTCTCTGTTCTTGATTTCACATGAGTGGAACATCTGATATGTGGATTGACTGTGATGCCTGGGCTTCTTTCACTCACCATGTTTTGAGGTTCATTTAATCTGTGGCATGAATCAGTAATGGATTCCCTGCCTTTGCCAATAGTTCATTCACTGTACGGATATGCCCATTTGTCCTTTAATAAACACATGAGTTGGCTCTATCTTTGATTATTGTGAATAATGAAGTTAGAAAACTGTACAGACAGTTTATGTTTTCATTTATCTAGTGTATATTTCTAGAGGTGAGGACTTCTGGGTGATAGGGTCACTTTATGGTTAATCATTTGAAAAAAGGCATGACATGGTAACTGTGATTTCATGGTTAATTATCTGAGAAAAGTGACAGTTTTCTAAAAGAGTACAGCATTTTACAACACCGCCAGTTTATCCCTTAAAAAGATCTCAGAAAGTGCTTCTTTCTAAACCTACTGAAGCACATAAATGATCTATTTAGAATTGTCCAATCACTGTTTAGATATTGCTCCTATAGAGAAAGAAACCAAGGGCAAGGGTTGACAATTGGATCTCCAGAATACAGCCTACTGGGGATCCACAAGTGTGGGGATGCTCTTTCCTTCCACGATTAAAAAAGTCCAAATGTCATGGGCCAGAGCATGGACTCACCCATTTCATGTCAACCTGAGGGGAAAGTCGATAGTGTATTTTTAGGGGATACAAGTTCTCAAGATGAACAAGTGAACATCAACCTCATGCTCAACATTACCTTTAGCTGTTCATTTAGCATTATTTCCTTTGTATGTAAAGGAAGTAATTAAATTTTTAAAATGTGAGTGGGAAGAGGGTCAGGTATGGAACACTTCCAGCAGGGGGGGGGGACATTACAGCATAACTCAAGGCTACACCCTTCCCAAGAATCTATGCCCATTAGGTTTGACTGGGAAATGCCAGACACACAAAAAGAAAGGCTCTGAGATCAAAGAATTTTGCATCACATTTGCATTTTTCTCTGCATATATATTTTCTAATCACAATGATTTGTTCTCAGACCTTCCCATGCCTTATAAGATGATAAATTAATTATTCCCCTTTTCCTATAAATCACTCCTTTGATAAGAAAATCAGTTTCCCTCCTGTTTTATATTTGGGTCATATGTGAATGCAATAAATTATTTAGAATTCTTTTCTTTTCTGTGAAGAGTAAATTGTATTCCTGACAAACGTCTCTTCACTATTACTTGAGCCTGATGAGAACTGAAATGTTGTGGAGGAGGGCTGTGCTCTCACTGGTACACAGCATTAAGTATAAGTCTTCTCTCCCATAAAGCAATTCTTTCTGTCATATTTCCACAAGAACGTGTGGAAAGACAATGTGATAAAAAAAAAATGGAAACCTTTCAGATGTTTGAAGCTTGCTATCTCTGGTCTGCCTTCTAAAACAACACATTTAAACAAAATATTTTATTATCATTTGACACCATGAAGTCATCCAGTGCAGAAACCTACATTTTTCAGACTGTGCTGAACTAAAACAATGCTCCATTTATTTATTATTTTAAAACAAACATTCAAATCCTGTGGCACTATGACAAGGGTCCTATAAAGCTAACAGGATATATTGTCCTTTTCATGACCACCAGCAGCAGGCTGTTTTAAAAGATCTACACAGAGCCAATCTCATGGACCTAAGGATCAGATTCTGAGTCATGCAGAGGTTATCCGAGCAAATACACACCTCATGGACACAGTCTTAGTTAAAGGCTCTTCTTCCATTCTCCTGTGGTCTGTGTGTGTACTAAATAGACTAACTTGTTTAAGCAGGAAAAAGATGAACACCTCTCCATTACCTGTGTTTCACATACCCAACCTAGGCTTCGTGCTTTTAAGTTGTATCTGAATCACATCAAACAATAATTGATCTGAATTTATATTTCTCATTACCTCCCTCCCTCTCTCTCCCTCTCTCTCTCTCTCTCTCTCTCTCTCTCTCTCTCTCTCTCTCTCTCTCTGTGTGTGTGTGTGTGTGTGTGTGTGTGTGTGTGTGTGTGTGTGTATCTTCCCACTTTAAAGCTTAGACTAACCCTCCCACTTCAGCCTTCCCACTGGTGATATTAAAGGCCCTGTATCTGAAGAACCCAGCTCTTTGGAATTTTATAAAATTTTTATGCTGGGGGCTCTAAATTGATATTGAATTGAACACATTTCATCATCAACTCTTTGTGATTTTGCCTCATAATATACCTCAGTCTCAGTCATTCATGTTCACCAGTGTGGAGCTGACCCAGAGGTGAACTTGCTGCTACTGTATGGACAGCAATAGATTATCAGCCCAGGGAGAAATCAAAACTCAAAATTCAGAAGTGCACTATAAAAGAAAGTATTTTATTTCCATACCACTGAAAGGTCAAAAAGTCAAGCCAAACTATGCCAAGTCAAGAACTATCTATGTATATATTGGTCTGCTAAATAACTATATATGAAATTCCCTTAGAGAAATATATATAGATAAAAACAAAAATGTGCACACAAAGAAAGCTCCAATGACTAGTCAACAAAATTCCAGTAAGAATTTGTTAAAGTAATTTTTGGTACCCAAATGATAGAATACTTCATATCCATGAGATAAATTTAAATTATATTTAAAAATTATATTGTTGATATTTATTTAACTCATGATGGGAGTTAAATTCTAAGTGTGCAATCTTACTTTTTATGTACAACACACTTACAATGGAAACAGTTTCATTTCCCTGAATTTCTAATCATCTAATATAAAATAGATAGGATTGCAATGAGAGAACCTTGACCCAAAATGCATTTTCTCACTGATTCTGCCATTTATTGCTTCACAGGTACCCACCATGCAATAAATAATCCAGATCCTTTATTCTTTTGAAACATTTGGAAAGGAAATGGGAATCTAGAGAGCAAGCATACAGAGCTGGAAAGTGACAAAACTCATATCTGCAGTTGACTTTACATTCAGACCTGTACTCTTCTAATCCCAAATCACACTTTTATCATTATTCTCTAGGAGACGCTTTGAGGACCATTTTAAACCTGTGATTAGTATGGGAAAAACCATGCCAAAACTTCAGAGGCTTTTTCTTGTTGAGCAATCAATTCTTATTTCTAAAAATGCCCTTTGGATTCAATCAGGGGGAGGATGGAGGACTGATCCTGAGGGCTCCTTGGTCCACTTCTGGGAAGTTGAGCCAGCTCATTCCCAGCATGGCTCCTGGGGTCTGGTGATTACTGTGTTCAAGAATCAGGGCTGCAGCCTCTTCACCCAGTTTCATAATGAAAAAAACAGAGGGAGCAGGGTTGAGAGGGAAGGTCGTTCAAGTCAAAGCTTTCTTAGGAAGTGGACTTAGCCTCAGAAAGTTGCCTTGTGACTGGCCAAGGCTGTTTGTGAATCCCCTAGTCTTCAGTTCAGAACAACAGCCAGTTCACTATTTTAAAAATCACCTGACTTTCACAGTTAAGGAATGGACAGGGGCAAATTAATGATTTACTAATCAGGAACCTTCCACTAAGCAAAGTTCAATTAGGTGACACATTCATCAGTGAAACTTTTCCATCCTGATTGACTTGTGCCTCAGACCAGCACACGAGGGGGTGGTTTTCTTTCCTGTTCTCTTTTGTCTTCTGTTGTGTTGGCTCTGTTCTCAGGTGGATTTCCCCCTTCTTTGTTGCTGCTCAAGTTGAAACACCATTGAGGCAAGAGACTATTTCCCAATAGTGAAAACAAAATCCTGGTGGAGTCTCATTGTCCCATGAATTTATAATCTGAACCAGGCAATATGAACAAATTTTACTTACCTTCTGGAAATCAAATGACAAAAGGAGGAAATAGTTTTTTGAGAGGCAATTAGAGCTCTAGGCTAGAGCTTCCTGGTCTCCCTTCACTGGGGCATAGTCTTGGGTAAGTATGTGCACTGCTACTTCTAATATGTTCTGAGTGGTTCTGGGGACTAGATCACAACCCAGCAACGTCTGGCTCTAACATGATAGTTTGTTGTTTGTGAAGTGCACTATCCTTTGGGAGCCTAACAGCTCCCACTGTATCATCTTCAAAATCCAAGAAGAATTCTATGTAGACACAGCAAGCAGGTTCTACCACAGAACCGGGAGACCTAGCTAGGAGCAGGAAACAGAGGGAGCAAGTTTCTAATACCCAAGTGGACATGAAATCCAGAAGTGCAGTCCAAGTGAAAGAAGGAGTTCCAGGCGAAATGGAAGCTTCATTGAAAGAATCCTAAGAAGCTTGCAAGCAAGAAATGTTCAGAAAAGTCAGAATCCAGTACAGTAATGATCAAGAACAATTAAATGAAAAAGTGATTCCAAATAACTATTAAATAGATGCTACTTTGAACTCTGTCATTCTTATAAAAGGATTGATAAAAGGATTGAACTCCAAAGTGGGTCAAGGTTTCTAAGTTCTCAGTGTCTCACTCAAAAATGAAATAAAGGTTCACAAGGATTGTGAAGTAGCAAGAATTCAAAGCAAACCAATGAAACAGGACAAGTACATTGTCAAGAGTGGCAACAGGCAGTGAAATGATTCTTAATGACATTCTGCTACACTCATAGACCAACCAACACCTCTAGCCCAATCATCATCAGAGAGGCTTCCACCAGCAACTAATGGGAGCAGATGCAGAGACCTACAGTCAAACATTAGGTGAGCTCAGGGAACCCCATGGAACAGGGGAAGGATTGTAGGAGCCAGAGGGGTAGAGAGCATCAAAAGCACATGGCCCACAGAATCAACTAAGTATGGCTCATAGGGGCTCACAGAAACTGAAGAGACAAGCACAGAGCCTGTATGGGTCTGAACTAGGTCCTCTTCACATATGTTATGGTTGTGTAGCTAAGTGTTCTTGTGGGACTCCTAAAGTGGTGCTGGGGGTTGTCTTTGACTCTTTTGACTGCTCTGGGGACCCTTTTCCTTCTACTGGGTTGCCTCGTCCAGTCTTGATATGAGGGTATGTACCTAGTCTTATTGTAACTTGTTGTGTTGTATTCGTTTGATATCCCTGGGAGGCCTGTTCTTTTCTGTGGGGAAATGGAGAAGGAGTGGATTTGGGGGAGAAGGGAAGTGGCAGGGGAGAGGGGAGGGAGGGGAAACTGCAGTCAAGATGTATTATATGAAAGAAGAACTTAAAAAAATAGAGTAGCAGTAGACTATCTTCAGACTTTCAGGGGAAGAAATACATGCAACGTTGGTCAGAAATGGATGAGCCTACAGCTCAGGGAAGAGGTCTTGGGTTGCTAACAGATTGCTAGGTATGCAGTTAAAAGATGTATCCATAATATAGGAGGCAAAAGCCCTAGGCTGCAAATATATTATTAGAGTGTGTGCATGGCCCAAACCAGATGGAGTCTCAGACAACAGTTATGCTTGCCTGCCTCATGAGGACTTGGTATTCAATTATCAGTATATACATCACCCACCATAAATTAACTCAGGTGTCTAACCTCTTCTAAGAAAAAGAAAGGCTTACTGGAAACTTGAGTACATTGTGTTTGACATTTTTGTAACTATGATCTGTGTCTCTACTATGATCTTCCACTTCACAACAAGAAATATTTCTCTTCTGTGTGGGTGTGTTACGCATGTATGGAAGTGCTGCCATCTTTGACATGGCCTTGGCATTACCAACACTAGAAGATTCTTCCTAAAGCCAAATTATCTCCCTTACCTGGGTAATTCTCTTCCAGGCCATTCACTTTCTGTGTGTTTCCGTCAGGCTATTTTACTTACTTTTTTATTTTCCTTTCATATAGTTCCGGGCTTCTGAACTTCTCATCCTATATTTTCACCATCACTCTATGATTATGCCACAATTCTTTTTTAATCTTCCTTCATTTCCTTGAGATACTCACAGATATGTTTTTGATACTGATCAAATCTCTTTCTTAATTCTGGATGCATGTACTTACCTTATTTATCTACTTGAATGTTTTCCTATGGTTTCAAACTTCTAAGACACAAATTTAAATGAGAGACTTCTCTTCTTCTTAATGACATTCACCTGCTCATCACTTGGCCTTTTGCCTAAATATCACTACCAAACAGTTGTACAGGTCAGAAACCTGGAAATCATTCTTTTTCTTATTTCTTATTTATTTGTACATATGTATATTTTATGTGCATATGTTTGTGTGTGAGGGTACATGCATGACATTTCACTCATTTAGAAATAAGAAGACAATCTCAGGTATTGGCCTTTACCATCCACCTTGTTTTGATGCAGAATCTCTCTTCTTGTTCACTACTGCACTGTATATTTCAGGATATCTGGTCTACCAGCTTTGACTCTCCTGCCTCTACCTGCCATCTCACCCCAGGAGTGCTAACATTACAGATATATGCCACTGCTTTTTAAAATAGTTTCCAGGGAGAGGAATTCATATCATCATGTTTGAACAACACAGACTTTTATCCACTTAGCCATATCCTATCCTGGGAAGTCATTCTTATTTCTTTTCTCTCTGATAAAGCCAGCCAGTCACCATGTTTTGTAAATT
This sequence comes from Peromyscus leucopus, assembly GCF_004664715.2. Lineage (NCBI taxonomy): Eukaryota > Metazoa > Chordata > Mammalia > Rodentia > Cricetidae > Peromyscus > Peromyscus leucopus. The sequence goes on from NC_051063.1 coordinate 32,787,683, forward strand.
CTGTCTCTTACATCTCTGACTCTATCTACTGCCCATCAGGACACAAACCCAAATCCATCTTCTTTCACCTTCAGGTACCTACCAGGTAGTGTAACATGAATCTTAGAGTCTTATTAATAAAATCAAACCTGAGGCCAGTTATTGGGGTGAACACTGGAAGATCAGAGAGACAGAACAAGCCACAGCTAACCTCACCTGGCCAACTTCTCAGCTGATCTTGTTTCCTCACACTGGAAGCCTCTGTGTCCTCACATCAGAATGGCTCTCAGCTGAACTATGCTGATCAAAACCTAAAAGCTTAACCAGCCAAAGACTTCTAGTTTCTGGTCCTCATGCCTTATATACCTTTCTGCTTTCTACCACCACTCCCTGGGATTAAAGGCTCGCTTTCTGGGATTAAAGGCATGAGTCACCATGCTTGGCTGTATCCTTGAACACATGGATTTCTGCCTCTGGAATGTTAGGATTAAAGGTGTGTGCTACTGCTGCCTGTCCTAAGTATCTAGTGGCTTTTCTGTTCTCTGACCCCAGATAAGTTTATTAGGGTACACAATATTTTGGGGAACACAATACCACCACAAGGTAGTCTCCATCCTTATTTCTTTGACTTATCTTTCCTGATCCCATAAACAGTTTTCATGAATGCTGGAAAGGAATGTGAACTTTTTGTGGCCCCTATTAAAAAGTCACAACTGTGTGCTTATTGTTGTTAGCCTAAAAACATTATCCTTAAAATAGTCCTGCTTGGTGTGCATTCCCATCCACCTGAACATTCCTGTTTTCACTCACAGTCATTCCAAAGATGGGAACCATTTTATAAAATATGGAAATGTCAAAACAAGCCAGAGCTCAATTTAAGTACACCCAAGGGGTTGAAGAAATATTTTGCATATTTGACTAAAGCTAATTACACATTTTGAAATCACATTCCAATCAAATTTTGTTGAATTGTAACATTTTAAAAGTTATTTTCCTCAGGCAATGAAATTATAGTAAGTTGCCCTTATTGACTTGACAATGAGTATCAAAATTTAAAGTATGAAAAAAAATCATACAGGAAGTTGTGGGTGTTTTTCTTAGTATTTGGCCCTAGGGAGAGTTATTCAATAGATATTTCAGTTAATGTCCAGAATTATGAACTTTTATAAAACTCCAAAATGATTCTAATGTAGGAGGGTCCAAAGATCACAGTTAAGGACAGTTCCAAGTAACCCACTATTACCCTGCTATATCTTGGGGAGCCCCAATTCCTGGTACTTGAGGGTCACTAGAAGGAACACAGGCTTTAAGGTCATTTTTATCTAACCCTTTCATCTTTCATGTGTGCTGTGACTAGATTTCATATATAAACATTGTTTCCTATAAGGAAGTTCTGTTCCCATCACAGGGTATTGTACTTAGTGTGTGCTGCCGCTGTGGCCACACCTCTTCCTGTGGGCCCACTTTATGTGTCTCTCTTCACAAAATGATGGTACTATGATATACACAATATGTTATACACAGTGCTGTATTTAGTCTTTTATTACAGCCTCAGTACATTCTAGCATTCCTCTCTCTTCTTCCATGCTCCTCCATCTCCAGCATTCACTGAGCATATATGTAGCAATTACTTTCTCTGCTCCCAGATGTGTGATAGGCACAGGGGGATGTAATAATAAATCAAAACTGTCATCATCCACAGAGCTTCCTGTATGTTAGTAGGAACAGTCAGAAAATGGGAGCTTTGCAGAACATATTCTTTATTACAGCTGTGGATGTAGTATGTAATAAAAGCAAGTGCCAGAGGGATGATGTGTGCACCACATTCTGTTACACATTTTTCTTTAGATTCTACAGTCTGGGGTAGGAGATCATTTTGGACCCAGACACTGCATAATGCCAGACTCAGTAGTTAATCAAGAATGCCTGTGTAGGGTGGTTCCAAGTCATCCAGATAATCTTCAGTATTTAGGGAGAATTTTTAAATAATGACATTTTTCTTATATTTGTTTTAATAACACCCACGATACCTTAACAAGGTGTCTTATTTAGCCTAACAAAGCAAGACCTGAACAATAACAATAGCAGTAGACATTCTCACAAGGAGGGATAAATCTCATGGAGTCCCAACCCTAGACAAAGAACTTCAGGCAACTAATGAGGACTGACAGAGAAAAGGTTAGTTTTTCCCAGGAATGAGCCCCCTGGATGATTAATCAATACTTTGTATTGAGCCCTGAAATCATATATAAACAAGCCATACTAGACAGAATCAGAGGTTGTGCTATATATTTGTGTATATATCTATGTGACAATAATAATGAAAAAGGTCATCAATCTGAGGAGTGAGAGGGGACATGGGAGGGGTTGGAGGAAGGAACAGGAAGGCAGGAGTGATGTAGTTATATTTTAATTATTTTTAATTAAAATGAGTAACAATCCACAAAGCTGCTTTTTTACACAATAATAATATTGTGTAAGAAAAAGAAAATACCCTCTAGAGACTTTTATTCTGTGTTCTGTAGCTTGAGTTTTCCTGCCTTGCCCACAGTCAGGACAAATCTTTGTCACCTGCCAGTCCCACAGCTGCTCAGACCCAACCAAGTAAACACAGAGACTTATATTGCTTACAAACTGTATGGCCGTGGTAGGCTTCTTGCTAACTGTTCTTATAGCTTAAATTAATCCATTTCCATACATCTATACCTTGCCATGTGGCTGGTGGCTTACCGGCATCTTCACATGCTGCTGGTCATGGCGGCGGCTGGCAGTGTCTCTGCCTCAGCCTTCCACTTTTCAGAATTCTCCTCTCTCCTTGTCCCGCCTACTTCCTGCCTGGCCACTGGCCAATCAGTGTTTTATTTATTGACCAATCAGAGCAATTTGACATACAGACCATTCCACATCAGTGTTCTGATAGTCTTATGTTAACTTGACACAGCTAGGGCCATCTGAAAGGAGGGAACCTCAGTTGAGAAAATGCCTCCATAAGATCCAGCTGTAAGGCATTTTCTTCATTAGTGATTGATGAGGAAGGGCCCAGCCTATGTATGGTGGGTGTTGCTATCCCTGAGCTGGTAGTCCTGGGTTCTATAAAAAAGCAGGCTGAGCAAGCCAGGGAAGCAAGTCAGTAAGCAGCACCCCTCCATGGCCTCCGTATCAGCTCCTGCTTCCAGGATCCTACCATGTTTGAGTTCCCGTCCTGACTTCCTTCAATGACGAACAGTGATGTGGAAATGTGAGCCAAATAAACCCTTTCTGTCCCAAACTGCTTTTTGGTCACGGTGTTTTGTTGCAGCAATATCAGCTCCAACTAAGACACTCTGTAATAGGCAATATATGTGATTTCTTTTTCACCTGGTGTTGAATCCACCTCTTCCATTAAAGACACAGAAGGCAGACAGAGCTTGTGTTGCTTCATGTCCTGGTCAACTGTGAAAGGGTGTTTTCCTTTCACTCAGAGCAGCCTTCAGCCTTCATGATTCATGGTGGGGTCTCCTGGAGTTGACTCCTCTTCCTTTACTCACTCCTCACAGAAAGAAGGAAACACAATGGAAACCCTGTTGTTTGTGGGACTTAGTAATGCCGGAATCTTTACAGTGACCTAAACCAGCCCCAAACTCTCATCTGTTGTGACTTTGTAGCTCCTTCCATGAACATGTGTTTACACTGCCTGGGACTCTGTGCACCACGTACAGGTGTGTTCCTTGAGGAGCATCGTGGACATAGCCTGAGCTCCTGAGAGCAGACATGCCAGCACCTGCTCTCTCTCTCTCTCTCTCTCTCTCTCTCTCTCTCTCTCTCTCTCTCTCTCTCTCTCTCTCTCTCTCTCTCACACACACACACACACACACACACACACACACACACACAGCAGCAGCAGCAGCTGTCTGGCTGCCAGGCTTGATGTGAGTGCATGCTGATTCTATATAGGATGCTGTGCAGGTCCCAGAAATCAAGCCTGGCAGGTGTAAAGAGCCCTTTCATCTTTCTCTCCCTCTCTCTTTAGGTATTCAGTGTGGAGTCAGAAACACAAGCAGACTCAGTGCGGCAGTTTTAAAGCCTATACAGAAGCTTTTCAGATCTCGATTGTCTAAAAACTGATACGCTCCTTTGATTTAAATTCAACTTTCTACAAGTTAACTGCAAATTAGTTACAATAACTTTCTCCCCTACCTGTGGAGTTTATTGTTTCCTCTCTTTGCGGGATCACATAATTCATCTCTGAAGGCTTGATTTAGGAAAGAGAAGTGCTTGATTTTTCTGAGAAATGCATTAATAGTTTCTAATAATTCTTTTCAAGTATAACAGTGAGGCAGCCCCATGAGTTAGAAAATGCAAATGATGTGTGTTTGTGTGTGTGTGTGTGTGTGTGTGTGTGTGTGTGTGTATGCAGTAATGTGTGCTTGTGCATGTATGTGTGTACCTGTGTCTGTGTACATGTGGAGGCCAAAGGTCAACCTTGGGTGTTATTTCTCAGGAGCCATCTACCTTGCTCTGTAATGAAGGGTCTTTCACAGAGACCTGAGACATGACAATTAGACTAGACACTCTGGCCACTGAACCCCAAGGATTCTTCTGTCTTCCTTCCTCAGTGCTACAATTATAAGTGCATGCCACTGTGATCTTTAATGACTTCAGTCATCCATGTTTTTTTTTTTTTTTTTGTCAGTTGCTTAAACACAAGAACAAGCCAACCACTGTTGCCTAAAGCAGAAGATACAGTAAATAGAAAGTCTGGGAATGGAGATATCCATCAGGTGTAGCTGAATCCAGGAGTTCAAATTACATATTTAAAGTTTCATGTTTCCATTCTCATGTAGGTCTTCCTTCTCTTCTCTTTTATCTCCTTACTGGATGTGTGGTAACCTCTGGCACCTCAGGCTTATGTGTCCTTGTAGCTACCCAAACATTAAACCAATTTGTGTGGTCAAGCAGATGGAATAAATTTAACCTCCAGGCCTGGGTCACATGACCATCTTTGCAAAAAAATAGGATGGGGTTATGGGATTAATACCATCAAAATCCTGTGGACAGAAACTTCAGGTTGGAGTAGTGCCCAAAGGGGAAACAGTTTTTGTTTTAAGAAGATAGAAAAACAATGTCTCATAGTTTGCTTTTTATTACATGATGACCAAAAGCAACTTGGAGAAGAATGAGTTTATATCACTTAAAGTTTCATATCAAAGTCCATCACTGAGGCAAGTTAGGGCAGGAGCTCAAGGCAGGAACCTGGAAGCAGGCATTGATACAGAGGCTTCATGGGAGTTCTGATCACTTGCTTGCTTTCCATGGCTTTCTCAGCCTAATTTCATATACAACTTAGGACTACCTACCCAGGAGCACCAACACCTACAGTGGACCCTCCCACATCAATTTCTAATCAAGAAAACGCACCACAAGATTCCCTACAGGTCAATGAGATAGAGGCCTCTTCTCTGTTAAGATCCCCTCTTCCTAAGTGACCCAAGCTTGTGTTAAGCTGACAGAAATCTAATCAGAACAAGTGCATGGTAGAGAGACAAGAACATTCAACACCCATTACCCATCAAGATTTCTAAGACCTTTGCTTGCAGATTATCTGTCCCTACTCTTTTCTTTTGCAGCTAGGCTTGGGTCACTGTGTCTTCCTTTAGGGCCTAGAATTCTCTGAGCCTCATCATGCTAAAGCCCCCTCACTTGCCCTATGCCAGGCAACTCTGTAATCCCTGAAAACATCTTTTACTTAGAAGGCTCTGGGACCTCTTTCTTTACCCCCCCTTCTACCTCACTCATCTTGGTTGCACTTCATTCTTTAAGGCCCATAGCAATCACTGCCTCTCTCTTTCCTTCCTGACAAGACATATTCCTTTCTTCCGCTTCCCACAGTCTACTACACAATGGACAAATCATTCTACAATTCGATGTGTAGGTACAGGTTCTCCTGAGCTGTGTCTTTTGCATCTTTGTAGTAAAAATCATATCAAAGCAGCACCTTAAGAATTTTTTATGAAAGTAGGCATCTTCAAAAACACTCTAATGATGCTCTTCTATCAGGTGAGCCATGTCAGTTGATTTCCAGGTCGCCACAGAAAATTCCTGACAAAATGAACTTAATAGACAAAGGGCTTCCGCTGTCTCATAATTCTAGGGCACAATCCATCATAACAGGGAAACCACAGCAGCAGAAGGTGACGCAGCTGGTCACAGTGTATCCACAGTCAAGGAGCAGAGGAATGAAGACTTAATCTTAGCTCTCGTTCTTTTTCAGTCTGGGACTCCAACCCATGTGATGGTACCCACATTAAGGGTAAAGTTCTTCCCACATCAGTTAACCTCATCTAAATAATCCCTCACAGAGACGCCCAGAGATTTGTTGTCATGGTGATTGTAAATCATATCAACTTGAACATCAAGATTAACCACCACAGGAGCTAAACAATTTATTTTCACCAATCTAATAAGCTAGGTTATAAGATTATCTTATTTATATTTATGATTTTCCCACTTTACAAACAAGAGACCTAAGACTCAGAGAAATTGTGAAATTTATCCATGATTATCCAGATTCTAAGTGCCAAGGCTGGATTTTGAATGTGGGTTGTCTTGATTCCAATGTCTGAAATGCTAGCTATTTGGCCCTGAAACCACATTTCTAATGGGTGGCTCTCCAGATACCAAGCACTTCCCCATTCTGACCTACCCTATCCTACTTCACAAGCAATCAGTCCTATTTTCTGGATACGAAATTTTCCAAAGCAATATATTAAGTATGGAAGAATCTATGGTCCCAGTTATTAAGCACTTTTATCACTGATGTTGCCATTGATTGATTCTTCGTTTGCTGATTCACTCATACTCATGAGAACTCTGTCCTAAATGAAATGAAATGAATTGCCCTCTTTGCATCAAAAGTTCACAATGAAGTTGATAAGATTTTTAAACTGTGTCTGTCATAGCTAGTGAGTTAGCCCAATGATAAGAGAGCTTGTAATCACAAGGAGCTGAGATTAACCCCAGCGCCACTATATAAAGGTAAGCATGGCTATGTGTCATGTGTACCTCCAGTTGTTGCTAGAGGGCTTCTCTCCAGGTTCCCCAAGCCCCGCAGTCCCACAATCCACTTATAAAATAATCACTCAGATGCTTATATCACTTATAAACTGTATGGCCGTGGCAGGCTTCTTGCTAACTGTTCTTTTATCTTAAATTAACCCATTTCTATAAATCTATACCTTGCCACGTGGCTGGTGGCTTGCCAGCATCTTCACATGCTGCTTGTCCTGGCGGTGGCTGTAGTGTCTCTCCTCTTTCTTCCTGTTTCCCCAATTCTCCTCTCTCTTTGTCCCGCCTATACTTCCTGTCTGGTCACTGGCCATCAGTGTTTTATTTATATAGAGTGGTATCCACAGCATCCAGTAATGTTGCAGGCAGAGACAAGAGGACCTCTAGGGATCACTGGACAAATAGCCATGCTAAAGCAGTAATCCCCAGGTTTGTGAGGGACCCTGTCTGAAGGGAATATGGTAGCTAATGATGCAATAGGATACTCAGTGACCATACTAAACACACACACACACACACACACACACACACACACACACACACACACACACTATGCCTGCCTTACATAGGTTATATTTACTTTCTTATGTAAACAAAACAGTTCGTCTTGCATGCAGTAGGTGGCACTTGACTTTCCCGTCATGGCTAAGGCTGTAACAGATATGGAGCTGTTCTGTTACTAAGCAGCTGATGAAAAGGACTCATAGCACGTGCTTACATGGCTACCTAAGAACTAAGCCATTCTGGATAAAGCAGATTTATTGTGAAAAATTGTATCCAACCTTTTTGAAGTTCCAGAGCAGGGTCATAGAGGTCAAATACTGTACTTACCTGCACAGCAAGAAATGCAATCAGATCCAAGTATAGAAGTCTTCAAAGCCCACCTTCCCAGCTGCCAGGCTCTTGGCAATGAATCACACAGAGCTGAGGGATGCTGGGATGAGGGTGAGAGTGGATGCACAGATGCACTGGGAGGTATCAGGAGGAAGGCCACCTCACAGTCAGAATCCAGGATAGAGTGGAGCTTGTTCTGGGAAGTGCTTTATACTTGCAGTTAGGGCAACTGAATGCCTTGATTAGGGACAATAACTACTCATTCAACCAATACTTTCTAAATCCTTTATGATCATTCAAACCATCTAGAGGCTGAAAGGGACACAAAAGCAGGCATAGTATGGTGCCTCTATCCCAGAATTTCAACAACTACTAATACAAAAACCTAATACCTTTGAATAAGCTCCTACTGACTGAGTACCTACTGCAGGATGGAGGGCAGAGTGGTGGGCTTCATGGGAATGTTTTTTTTTCCTCCAGTAGAACTTAATGGCTCATGCAGAATACTGACACAAACACATAATGACACAGCACCAGTATAATATATACTGTGACAGCTAAATAACAAGATCTGTATCAAGAAGGCCCAGAGAAGTCTGCTACTCATCTGGCTGCTCACTACTTGAAAACCAGTACTTGGAAGACTTGCCAGGAAGGAAATCGGGATTCTAGGGCTCTACCAGACAATAGAGGAGGTTATCACCTTCAAGAGAAGCCAAGCACACAAGAAGACCTTTACAGCAAAAGAATATAGGTACATTTGGAAAATGGGAAGGGAAGCTATGAGTTGAATTGTGTCTTCATCTGGGACATGTGTTTCCTCTCTAACCCCTGGCTAGAACATCACAATTGACCTTGATTTTTGGAACTAATTCCTGAATTTTCTATATACAAGCATATATTTTCTTCAAGTTGAACCTCACCAAGCAATTTATGCATTTTGCATCCTTCAAACCACAAATTTAAAGAATAAACAGGATAATTAACCAATAAATAATCATTCTTTACAGAATGAAGTATAGCTGACAATCTTTGGGTAATATCAGAATTTGTAAACATTCCTGTTTATTCTTTAAATTTGTGATTGAAATAATGCAAATGTATAAATTGCTTACTGAGGTTCAACTTAAAAAAACAGGCTTGTAGATAGAAACCAGAAACTAGTTGCAAGAGACTATGTTGTGAAACATTTTGATCACATTCTGACAATAAAGTTTGCTTTGAATCAAAGGGTGAACCTAGTAATTAGCTAACTAAAATTAACCATTGAGGTTCTAGAGGACTGAGGACAGATAGAGAGACAGGAAGTAGTAGGGCAGGGCTTGGAGAGGGTCTGGGGCTGTGCCCTTTGTGGATGGAGGAATGACAAAGATAGGAGGTCACTGATGGGTTTTCTGCCATGATCATCCATGTTCTTGGCTCCTGAGTTTTTATTGATAAAGAATAATTAGATAAATATATCATCTAGCACCCAACTCAGGGCAAGAAGTCACGAGATAGCTCCTTGCCTCTGGCTTTGCAGCCACCAGAACTGCCGCTCTCAGCTGGCTTTTCCTCCTTCATCCCAAGCCCCTTGAGTGAGTCTGGAATTTTCCTGCTGTAGTCACTCTACAACAGCCTCCAGCTGCTGACTATTCCTGATCCCAAACTCCACAGGTACCTGGGCTTCAAATACCACCTAAGTTAGCCACTCACTGCCAGCTGGTTCTGCCTTCAGGCAGTTCTGTGCCCTCACTTCCTGCTACAGGTGTTTCTTTTTTTTCTTTTTTTTTTATATTTATTTTATTTTACAATACTATTCAGTTCTACATAACAGTCACAGATTCCCTTGTTCACCCCTTCCTGCCCCCTCCCCTTCCCCCCAGCCCACTCCCCATTCCCACCACCTCCAGATCAAGGCCACCCACGAGGACTGAGATCGACCTGATAGACTCAGTCCAGGCAGGTCCAGTACCCTCCTCCCAGATTGAGCCAAGCGTCCCTGTATAAGTCCCAGGTTTCAAACAGCTATCTCATGCAGCGAGCCCAGGACCTGGTACCACTGCCTAGATGCCTCCCAAACAGATCAAGCCAATCGACTGTCTCACCTATTCAGAGGGCCTGATCCAGTTGGGAGCCCCTCAGCCTTTGGTTCATAGTTCATGTGTTTCCATTCGTTTGGCTATTTGTCCCTGTGCTTTATCCAACCTTGGTTTCAACAATTCTCGCTCATATAAATCCTCCTCTTTCTCACTAATTAGACTCCCAGCACTCCACCAGGGCCTAGCCGTGGATGTCTGCATCCAGATTCCTCAGTACTTGGATGGGGTTTCTGGCACAACTATTAGGGTGTTTGGCCATCCCATCACCAGAGTAGGTCAGTCCCAGCTGTCTCTCGGCCATTGCCAGAAGTCTTTTGTGGGGGTATCTTTGTGGATTTCTGTGGGCCTCTTAGTACTTTGTTTCTTCCTTTTCTCATGTGGTCTTCATTTACCATGGTCCTCCTATTCCTTGTTCTCCCTCTCTGTTCTTGATCCAGGTGGGATCTCTCGCTCTCTTTCCCTCGATCCTCGCCGTTCATTGCTCCCACTCATTTCCAGGCTGTTCATGTAGGTCTCATCCATTTCTCTGTCATTGGGTGATCCCCGTGTCTTTCTTGGGGTCCTGTTTTCCAGGTAGCCTCACTAGTGATGTCCAGTCATCCTTGTTCCACATCTAGTATCCTCCTATGAGTGAGTACATACCATATTTGTCTTTCTGAGTCTGGGTTACCTCACTCAGGATGATTTTTTCTAGATCCATCCATTTGCCTGCAAACCTCATGATGTCATAGTTTTTCTCTGCTGAGTAGTATTCCATAGTGTATATGTGCCACAATTTATTTATCCATTCTTCAGTTGAAGAGCATCTAGGTTGTTTCCAGGTTTTGGCTATTACAAACAATGCTGATATAAACATAGCTGAGCAAGTGCCCTTGTGGTATGATTGAGCATTTCTTGGGTATATGCCCAAGAGTGGTTTAGCTGGATCTTGGGGGAGATTGATTCCCAATTTTCTAAGAAAGTGCCATATTGATTTCCAAAGTGGTTGTACAAGCTTGCATTCCCACCAGCAGTGGAGGAGAGTTTCCCGAGTTCCACATTCTCTCCAGCATAAAGTGTCCTCAGTGTTTTTGATCTTAGCCATTCTGACAGGCGTAAGGTGGTATCTCAGAGTTGTTTTGATTTGCATTTCCCTGATGATTAGGGATGTTGAGCAATTCCTTAAATGTCTTTCAGCCATTTGAGTTTCCTCTGTTGAGAATTCTCTGTTTAGTTCTATAGCCCATTTTTAATTGGACTGTTGGTCATTTTGATGTCTAATTTCTTGAGTTCCTTATATATTCTGGATATCAGTCCTCTGTCAGATGTGGGGTTGGTGAAGATCTTTTCCCATTCTGTAGGCTGTCACTTTGCCTTGTTGACTGTATCCTTTGCTCTACAAAAGCTTCTCAGTTTCAAGAGGTCCCATTGATTGATTGTTTCTCTCAGTGCCTGTGCTACTGGTGTTATATTTAGGAAGTAATCTCCTATTCCAATGCATTCAAGATTACTTCCTACTTTCTCTTCTAGCAGGTTCAGAGTAGCTGGATTTATGTTGAGGTCCTTGATCCACTTGGACTTAAGTTTTGTGCATGGTGACAGATATGGATCTATTTGCAGCCTTCTACATGTTGATATCCAGTTATGCCAGCACCATTTGTTGAAGATGCTTTCTTTTTTTCATTGTACACTTTTGGCATCTGTGTCAAAAATTATATGTTCATAGGTGTGTGGGTTAATGTCAGGGCCTTCAATTCGATTCCATTGGTCCCCATGTCTGTTTTTATGCCAATACCAAGCTGTTTTTATTACTGTAGCTCTATAGTAGAGCTTGAAGTCAGGGATTGTGATGCCTCCAGAGGTTATTTTATTGTACAGGATTCTTTTGGCTATCCTGGGTTTTTTGTTTTTCCATATGAAGTTGAGTATTATTCTTTCCAGGTCTGTCAAGAATTTTGTTGGTATTTTGATGGGGATTGCATTGAATCTGTAGATTCCTTTTGGTAAAATTGCCATTTTTACTATGTTGGTCCTGCCTATCCATGAGCATGGGAGATCTTTCCATTTTCTGACATCTTCTTCAATTTCTTTTTTCAGGGACTTAAAGTTCTTGTCATATAGGTCCTTCACTTGCTTGGTTAGTGTTACCCCAAGGTATTTTATGTCATTTGTGGCTATTGTAAATGGTGATGTATCTCTGATTTCCTTCTCAGCTTCTTTGTCCATTGTATATAGGAGGGCTACTGATTTTTTTTGAGTTGATCTTGTATCCTGCTATGTTGCTGAAGGTGTTTATAAGCTGTATCAGCTCCTTGGTGGAATCTTTGGGGTCACTCAAGTATACTATCATGTCATCTGCAAATAGGGAAAGCTTGACTTCTTCCTTTCCAATTTGTATCCCCTTAATCTCCTTATGTTGTCTTATTGCTCTGGCTAGAACTTCAAGTACTACATTGAATAAGTATGGGGAGAGTGGACAGACTTGCCTCGTTCCTGATTTTAGTGGAATTGCTTTGAGTTTCTCTCCATTATTTTGATGTTGGCTGTTGGCTTGCTATATATTGCCTTTATTATGTTTAGGTATGTTCCCTGTATTCCTGATTGCTCCAAGACTTTTATAATGAAGGGGTGTTGGATTTTGTCAAATGCCTTTTCTGCATCTAGTGAAATGATCATGTGGTTTTTTTCTTTGAGTTTGTTTATATGGTGTATTACATTGATGGACTTTCATATGTTGAACCACCCTTGCATCCCTGGGATGAAGCCTACTTGATCATGGTGGATAATTGTTCTGATGTGTTCTTGGAGTCTGTTTGCCAGTATTTTATTGAGTATTTTTGCATCAATGTTCATGAGGGAGATCGGTCTGTAGTTCTCTTTCTTTGTTGTATCCTTGTTTGGTTTGGGAATCAGGATTATTGTAGCCTCATAAAAGGAGTTTGGTAATGTCCCTTCTGTTTCTATTATGTGGAACAATTTAGAGAGTATTGGTATTAACTCTTCTTTGAAGATCTGGTAGAATTCTGCGCTGAAACCACCTGGTCCTGGGCTTTTTTTGGTTGGAAGACTTTTAATGACTGTTTCTATTTCCTTAGGGGTTATTGGACTATTTAAATAGTTCATCTGGTCTTGATTTAACTTAGGTATGTGGTACCTATCCAGAAAATTGTCCATTTCTTTTAGGTTTTCCAGTTTTGTGGAGTAGAGGTTTTTGAAATATGACCTGATAAGTCTCTGGATTTCCTCAATGTCTGTTGTTATATCCCCCTTTTCATTTCTGATTTTGTTGATTTAGATTCTCTCTCTCTGTATTTTGGTTAGTTTGGATAAGGGCTTGTCTATCTTGTTGATTTTCTCAAAGAACCAACTCTTTGTTTCATTAATTTTTTGTATTATTCTCTTAGTTTCTATTTTATTAATTTCACCTCTCACTTTGATAATTTCCTGGCGTCTATTCTTCCTGGGAGACTTTGCTTCTTCTTGTTCTAGAGCTTTCAGGTGTGCTGTTAAGTCACTAGTGTGAGATTTCTCCAACTTCTTTATGTGGGCATTTAGTGCTATGAATTTCCCTCTTAGCACTGCTTTCATAGTGTCCCATAAGTTTGGGTATGTGGTGTCTTCATTTTCGTTGATCTCTAGGAAGTCTTTAATTTCTTTTTTTATTTCTTCCTTAACCCATTGGTGATTCAGGTGAGCATTATTCAGTTTCCATGAGATTGTAGGTTTTCTGTAGTTTTTGTTGTTGTTGAAATCTAACTTTAAACCATGGTGGTCTGATAGAACACAGGAGGTTATTCCAATTGTTTTGTATCTGTTGAGATTTGCTTTGTGGCCAAGTATGTGTCAATTTTAGAGAAAGTTCCATGGGGTGCTGAGAAGAAGGTATATTCTTTTTGTTAGGATGGAATGTTCTGTAGATATCTATTAGGTCCATTTAGGTCATGACATCAGTTAAGTCCTTTATTTTTCTGTTAAGTTTTGATTTGGGAGATCTGTCCAGTGGTGAAAGTGGGGTGTTGAGATCTCCCACTATTAATGTGTGGGGTTTTATATGTGGTTTAAGCTTAGTAATGTTTCTTTTACATATGTGGGTGCCCTTGTGTTTGGGGCATAAATGTTCAGAATTGAAACTTCATCTTGGTGGATCTTTCCTGTGATGAGTATGTAATGCCCTTCTTGATCTCTTTTGATTGATTTTAGTTTGAAGTCTATTTTGTTGGATATCAGGATGGCTACCCCCGCTTGTTTCTTAAGACCATTTGATTGGAAAGTCTTTTCCCAGCCTTTTATTCTTAGGTAGTGCCTGTCTTTGAATTTGAGATGTGTTTCTTGTATGCAGCAGAAAGATGGGTCCTGCTTTCGTACGCATTCTGTAAGCCTATGTCTTTTTATAAGTGAGTTAAGTCCATTGATATTAAGGGATATTAATGACCAGTAATTGTTCATCCCTGTTATTTTTGGTGGTAGCATGTGTGTACTTCTCTTCTTTGGGGTTTACTGCTGTGGCTTTATCTATTGCCTGTGTTTTTGAGTGTGTATCTGACTTTCTTCGGTTGGAATTTTCCTTCTAGTGCTTTCTGTAGGACTGGGTTTGTGGATAAGTATTGTTTGAATCTGGCTTTGTCTTGGAATGTCTTGTTCATTCCATCTATGATGACTGAAAGTTTTGCTGTGTATATTAGTCTAGGCTAACATCCATGGTCTCTTAGTGTCTGCATTACATCTGTCCAGGTCCTTCTGGCTTTCAAACTCTCCATTTAGAAATCGGGTGTTATTCTGATGGGTTTGCATTTATAGGTCACTTGGCCTTTTTCCTTTGCTGCTCTTAATATTCTTTCTTTATTCTGTACATTTAGTTGTTTAATTATTATGTGTCGAGGTGACTTTTTTGGGGGGGTCTAGTCTGTTTGGTGTTCTATAGGCTTCTTGTATCTTCATAGGCATTTCCTTCTTTAAGTTGGGAAAGTTTTCTTCTATGATTTTGTTGAATATATTTTCTGTGCCTTTGAGTTGGTATTCTTCACCTTCTTCTATCCCTATAATTCGTATGTTTGGTCTTTTCATGGTGTCCCAAATTTCTTGGACATTTTCATTCATGACTTTGTTGGCTTTAGTGTTTTCTTTGACTGATGAATCTATTTCTTCTACTGTATCTTCAATGCCAGAGATCCTCTCTTCCATCTCTTGCATTCTGTTGGTTATACTTGCATCTGAAGTTCCTGATCTTTTACTCAGATTTTCAATTTCCAGCATTCCCTCTGTTTGTGTCTTCTTCATTTTTTCTATTTCCCTTTTCAGGTCTTGGACTGTTTCCTTTATTTGTTTCATTGCTTTTTCATGATTTTCTTTCAGTACTTTATTGTTTTCTTCCAGTACTTTATTGTTTTCTTCCAGAACTTTATTCTTTTCTTCTAATTTGTTTGCCCTTTCCTCTAGTTGTTTACAGTGTTCTTCCCATTTTTTTGTCTTTTCCTCTACACAAGCCTCTAACTTCTTCATGATGTTATTCATAAGGCTGTTTTCTTCTGCTTCTTCCAATTTTTGATGTTCAGATCTAGATGTTGGAGGTGGGCTAGGTTCTGGTGATGCTGTATTGCTCTTCATTTTGTTGTATGTACTTCTGCCTTGACATCTGCCCATCTCCTTATGGTTTGTTCTTGGCCTTATCAGTGCACTTGTTTCAGACAGAGCTGACAGATTCAGGAATTCTCTCTCTCTTGTCCAGATGGGAGCTCCATTGTCCAAATGGGAACTCTGGGGCAGGATGGAAGCTCTTATCTAGATGGGAAACTGGGGCAGGATGGGAGCTTTTGTCCAGACAGGAAGTCAGTGGTAGGATGGGCGATATTATCCTGAAGGGAAGTCCAGGGCAGGATGTGCACTCTTTTCCAGAAGGGAAGTCCAAGTCAGCATGTGAGCTCTTGTCCAGAAGGGAAGTCCAGAGCAGGATGGGAGCCCTCTCTGGTCCAGAAAGGAAGTCGGGGTCAGGATAGGAGCTGGGGGCCAGTCTCTAAGTCTCAGGAAGTGGCTGGGGTCTCGGGCAGATGTGTGGGGGGGCAGGGCGTGGAGATTGCAGGGGCTGCCGAGGGTTTGGAGAAGGGGATCCTTCCTGGTGGGGCTAGAAGGGGACCCACCTGGTGGCCAGAACCTGGGGCCAAGTTGGGCAGGTGTTCCCAGAAGTGGCTGGTGCCCAGGGATGGGGTCCGGGATGGGCCCAGATACTCACCTCTGGTCCAGAAGGGAAGTTGGGGGCAGGATGGGAGCTGGGGCCGGTCTCTAAGTCTCAGGAAGTGGCTGGGGTCTCAGGCAGATGGGCGTGGGGGCAGGGCGTGGAGATTGCAGGGGCTGCCGGGGGCTTGGACAAGGGGATCCTTCCTGGTGGGGCTAGAAAGGGACCTGCCTGGTGGCCAGAAACTGGGGCCAAGTTGGGCAGGTGTTCCCAGAAGTGGCTGGTGCCCAGGGATGGGGTCCAGGATGGGCCCGGATACTCATCTCTGGTCCAGAAGGGAAGTCCGGGGCAGGATCGCTACAGGTGTTTCTTTTGCATGTTCCCATGTCTGCTTTTTAGCCAGCTGGCTCCCTCTCTGTGTGCATTGTGGGCTTCCCCTAGACCCCCTCCTCAAGCCACTACCACACCAGGTCAGCTAACTCAACACCCACTGGGGCTTCTATTGTAGCTCTCAGCTGCAGCTGCCCTTAGCCAGGCTGTGCACCGCCTGTGTTCTCTGCCCAGCCATGCTATGCAGTGATAGAAAGCCTCATGCTTCACTGTCATCATCATCAGATCTAGTGAGACATCTGGGAATTTTTTTTTTTTCAGAATCATGTTTCTTTTATTAAAATTAAATTTAATGGATAAAAACGGTACATTAAAAGGAACCTCGTCACATTTCAACATGTGTACATTTGTAGTGTTTAACTATCAGGAGACAACGATCTTTTCACACACTTGTCTCCCTTTCTGGTGACAACTTCCCAAATGCTTTCCTGCGGCTTTTTAAAACAGAAAGTCCATTATCACGGTCTGTAATCACCCCACTTTGCAAGCGGACAGGGTAGTTTTGTGTTTGCTCTCACTGTAACTTGAGACATCTGGGAATTTTTAAAGGGGAGATTTTTTTAAAAGAGTTTTCCCCTACATGCCCATATTAAAAAAATGCAAAATATTACAATGCAGGGAGGTAGGTCTCTAACAATACCATAACCAAACCATGGATGGTTTGAAAATAGAACAATTAAATGAAGAGATAATCAGCTTAGCTGGGATTGACATAATGTCAATTATAATCATTATCATTTTGGTAATTCAACTCTAAAAATGTTGTTTGATATCAGTGTGAAATACAAAAAATTGACTGATAAAATAAAATCCTAAGGAAGACATACTAATGAAACAAAGAAAAATATTCATGCACAGAGTTTAGAGCAGAAACCCCAGTACCTTTGCATTATGAAGCCAAAAAAGAACAGCCCAAGGTTATTAGAAAACCAACTTTAATTTATCCAATCACCAAATAATAGGTACCTCCAAGGCTATTCAGAAGTTAGCTGGGATCCAACAGAAGTGTTAGATTTGAAGAGATTTAAAGAAGCAATATTTTCATATGGTATATATTTATCTTTTGTGAAGCAGATATTAAATTCATAGACCACTCAGAACAAAATTATTCCACAAGACTGAAGAAATTTAGTTACAGCATTATTGGAAGCTAGTCCTCAATTACAGTGGAAAACATGGTGGATTGATGAAGTTAGGGTTATAGAACAGTGAGGTAGGGCTAGAAGTTATGAGATTTCCCAAGATCAAATTCTCAGTGAGGGTCATTATGCTGATTTGGAAAGACAAATTACATTTGATGATCATACATTGGCTCTATGGTAGTATTGTGTTCCCCAAAATATTATGTACCCTAATAAACTTATCTGGGGTCAGAGAACAGAAACGCCACTAGATACTTAGGATAGGCAGCGGTAGCACACACCTTTAATCCTAGCATTCCATGTGTTCAAGGATACAGCCAAGCATGGTGGCTCAGCCTTAATGCCAGAAAGCAAGCCTTTAATCCCAGGGAGTGGTGGTAGAAAGCAGAAAAGTATATAAGGTGTGAGGACCAGAAACTAGAAGCATTTGGCTGGTTAAGCTTTTAGGTTTTGATCAGCACAGTTCAGCTGAGAGCCATTCCGATATGAGGACACAGAGGCTTCCAGTGTGAGGAAAAGAGATCAGCTGAGAAGTTGGCCAGGTGAGGTTAGCTGTGGCTTGTTCTGTCTCTCTGATCTTCCAGTTCACCCCAATACATGCCTGGGTTTGATCTTCCAGTGTTCACCCCAATACTTGGCCTTAGGTTTGATTTTATTAATAAGACCTTTTAAGATTCCTGCTACAATGGGCATCAAAGAACCCCCATACAGAGTTTGCTTTCTTTGTGGCAAATTTAGCCACTAGGCAAGAAACTGCCCTTGCCTTGAATGCTGACAATATGCTGTGCAAATTGGACAAGCAGGGCACAAAAGAAAGTGACTGCAGAACTTTGCCAAGTCAAGGTGTGATAGTCCTTTAAAAATGCTGTTTCAAAGAAAAGACTGTCAAATATTCTAGGCCCATAGGCCAAAGATGGATGCCCCAACTTTACAGAGGAACTTTGGATGATTGTTCAAGCAGCCAACTGTTTCTATCATGTCTTAGTTTTGGAAGTTAAACAACTTCCTGTTTACTCAGGTAATATTATATCCATCTTAGGTCTCTGAGGAAGTTGAAAACTAGATAGGTATAGTAATAGTTTTCCTCATTACCAAATTCAAAAAAGAAAAAGAAACTCACAAAAGAGGTATAAAGTGTATAAGGTGGAGAGACATAAAAGGATAGTTTTGGGTTGGTAATGCAAGATAGGATAGAAAGTGAATTAGGTATAAAACTTTGGACTCAACAAGACAGGAAAGATAATGGAATATTTTCTCTGAATTTTCCAAATGCAAATGGACTGGTGTTGTGGTATTGTGTTCCCCAAATTATTGTGCACCCTAATAAACTTATCTGGGGTCAGAGACAGAACAGCCACTAGATACAAAAGCTAGAAAATGGTGGCACTCACACCCTTAATCCTAGCACTCCAGAGGTAGAAATCCCTCTGGATCTCTGTGAGTTCAAGGCCACATTGGAAATGGCCAGGCATGGTGACACATGCCTTTAATCCCAGGGAGTGGTGGTAGAAAGCAGAAAGGTATATAAGGTGTGAGGACCAGAAACTAGAAGCATTTGGCCTGGATAAGCATTTGGCCTGGATAAGCATTTGGCCTGGTTAAGCATTCAGGCTTTTGAGCAGCAGTTCAGCTGAGACCCATTCTGGATGAGGACTCAGAGGCCTCCAGTCTGAGGAAACAAGACCAGCTGAGGATCCGTTGAGGTGAGGTAGCCATGACTTGTTCTGTTTCTCTGACCTTCCAGTTCACCCCAATACCTGGTTCAAGTTTGATTTTATTAATAAGAACTTTTAAGATTCCTGCTACATCTGGCACCCAATGTTTGTGCTACAAATTCTTGAAAAAGCTACTTGGCTAGGGCCTTGTGGGCCCCAGCTCAGACCCGAGCTATACGTTGCCATTTGTGGTGATGCACGCCGGTAGGATTTACTGAAGGAGGCAGAGGCAGGAGAATCCCGAGTTTGAGGCTGGCCTAGGAGGCTTGGGAGAAGCTTTGGCCCTGACAGAACCCCAAACAGTGGTGGGACCATGGAGGCAGTGGCTGCTACTCTGAGTTTGTGGTTTCTTCTCATTGTGTTGGTGACTGCAATGATGCTGCTACTTGGGACAAAGGGTTTACCACTGCTTGTCCAGAAAAGAATTGCCAGGACCATCGTGTTACAAGAAAGCATCGGCAAAGGTCAGTTTGGAAAAATTTGGCAAGACAAATGGTTGGGAGAAATTGCTGTGAAGATTTTCTCTTCTAGGGAAGAATGTTCATGGTTCAGAGAGACAGACATTTATCAGACTGTGATTGCTCCAAACCTCAGAGGAGGCACACACACACACACACACACACACACACACACACACACACACACATATAGTCTGCAGGGAACCATGACCACACCTAACAGTGACTTTGAAATCTTCAAAAAGATAACAGGACTCCACAGTGATGATTCCACAAGGACTATGGTAAAGCCATTTAGCTGATTAACACCACCAAAAGATCGACTTTGGACTACAAACTGCTTAGAACAATTTCAAGATGGCTAGCTGAGATGATCCAGCCTGACAGACTACTTGAACAAGGACTTGAAACAAGCCCTGCACTTTTTCATTATGCAGCAGTTGGACAAATGATATAGGACTTGACAATTAACCCAAAATTTTTCTTTTCAGGATCCCCTAAAGATGAAAGTAATTTTAAGAAAATAACACCCACATTCCCAAGAGGTGGGATGGGAGGTTTTTGGTCATTTAATGAGTTATGGATATTGTCATTGTTTATCATGGTTGGCTACAAGTTGTTAATTGTTAATGGTCAGAAAAAAGCTGAACGTGGAGATTAGATTCAGAGGTTTTGTTTAAAAAAAAGAAAAAAAAGAGAAAAGAATATAGATATGAGATAGAATCACTGAATCTATTCTGAGAAAAAAGATAAACAATAATAGGATAAATGGGTAGATCACTGAATCTACACTAAAAAGAAAAAGAGGAAGATATAAAAATGACAAAAGGTAGATTACTGAATCTATTATGAAAAGAAAAAATACTTTTAAAAAGGAATTACCTGTTTTAAATAAGATAAGTAATGAAAATTTTTTGTCTGAATTTGTCAGATATTACTGGTCTGGATATTGTTATATATTAATGGAGTTTTTTTGTCTGAATCTGTCAAATGTTAATGGAGTAGACATCATTAATGTAATCTTGACTGTGTATATTGTATATACTTATTGGACATAATTTTCTTGTATTAGTTATAAGCTTTTTTAAATTTTAGACAAAAAAGGGGAAATGTGGTAGTATTGTGTTCCCCAAAATATTGTACACCCTAATAAACTTATCTGGGGTCAGAGACAGAACAGCCACTTGCTGTGGGATGGTCTGTATGTAAAATTGCTCTGATTTGTCAATAAATAAAACACTGATTGGCCAGTGGCCAGGCAGGAAGTAGGTGGGACAAGGAGAGAGGAGAATTCTGGGAAGTGGAAGGCAGAGGCAGAGAGACACTGTAGCCACCGCCAGGATAAGCAACATGTAAAGACGCCGGTAAGCCACCAGCCATGTGGTAAGGTATAGATTTATAAAAATGGGTTAATTTAAGATAAAAGAACAGTTAGCAAGAAGCCTGCCACGGCCATACAGTTTGTAAGCAATATAAGTCTCTGTGTTTACTTGGTTGGGTCTGAGCGGCTGTGGGACTGGCGGGTGACAGAGATTTGTCCTGACTGTGGGCAAGGCAGGAAAACTCTAGCTACAGCCACTAGATACAAAGGCTAGAAAATGGTGGCACTCACACCTTTAATCCTAGCACTCCAGAGGTAGAAATCCCTCTGGATCTCTGTGAATTCAAGGCCACATTGGAAACGGCCAGGCATGGTGACACATGCCTTTAATCCCAGGGAGTGGTGGTAGAAAGCAGAAAGTTATATAAGGTGTGAGGACCAGAAACTAGACGCATTTGGCCTAGATAAGCATTTGGCTAGTGAAGCTTTCAGGCTTCTAGCTGCACAGTTCAGCTGAGAGCCATTCAGATATGAGGACACAGAGGCTTCCAGTCTGAGGAAACAAGACCAGCTGAGAAGTTGGCCAGGTGAGGTTAGCTGTGGCTTGTTCTGTTTCTCTGATCTTCCAGTTCACCCCAATAAATGCCTGGGTTTGATCTTCCAGTGTTCACCCCAATACTTGGCCTTAGGTTTGATTTTATTAATAAGACCTTCTAAGATTACCTCTACAGACTGGACATTATAAGTGTAATTCTTACCAGATAATTGTTCTTTTTGTATATAGTTTTACTATGTCAGAGTTAAAACCTTCCCTTTTTATTCAGACAAAAAGGGGGAAATGTTGTGTGATATTTTGATTGAATTATGACAATAAAGTTTGCTTTGAATCAGAGGACAGAGCTGGCTATTAGCTGATCGAAACTGACCATAAAGGTTTGAGAGGACTGAGGCCAGATAGAGAGACATGAAGTGGTAGGGCAGGGCTTGGGAGGGCTTGGGTCTCAGCCCTTTTTGGATGGAGAAACAACAGAGAAAGAGGTCACTGGTCACTTCTATGCCATTTCTCTGATCATTCAGGTTCTTACCCTGATATATGATACCTGAGTTTTTATTTATAAAGAATTATTAGATAAACATATCAACTGTGTGTGATTATTTTCATATATATATATATATATATATATATATATATATATATATATATATATTTGTCTGTGCATCACGTTCATGCTCAGTGTCTCAGGGAGCCAGAAAATGAATGACATTGGATCCCCTTGCACTGGAGTCACAGATGGTTATGAGATACCATATGGGTGTTGCTGGGAACTGAACCTGAGTCCTCTGGAAGAATATCCAATGCTTTTAATCACTGAGTCATTTCTCTAGCTTGAGCAGCTAATATGTTTATTATTTAGATGTAGTTTTTCTTTGGAATTTGAAAGCCAGGTAAAGGGAAAGGAAACAAGATTGTGCCAAACACAGCTCCCAAAGGAGACACTATTCACAGGATGAGTTAAGCAAAGCCTTCTAGAAGAGATCATTTTAAATGGAGAGCCAAATCTGAAATGGAATTAAGTGGACAAAATGGAGAGGGAAGATGAGAATATAGTCATTCAGTAAAGAGCAGAGTGAATGATGGCTCACAGGCAGGGTGATGCGAGGTATTCTAGAAGAACTTTAAAAGCCTGTGGAGCAGGATGGGCATGGAGAAAAGTGGCAGAATATTGGCCAAAAACTGATAAGAAGAGCTATGGTACCAGTAATGTGGGCCTTGTATGCCACTTTAAGGAATCGAAATATATTCAAGTGCAAAGCAGACCCATAGCTAGATAAGAAAAGTAACATGTTTATTTATTTCATAAGATGTGTTTTGATCATGTTTCACTGCTTTTCCTGACTCTTCTCAGATTCACATCTGGTCCCTTACTAAGCCACCTTTGTGTCATCATTTTAAAAAGCCCATCAGTCCAATCAGTTCAACCCACGGGAGCATAGTCTTTCTACCAGGGGATATAGTTGAAGAAAAATAACTCTCTCTTTTCCATCAACTATCAATTGTCAATAGTTCCTCAGCTAGAGGTGAAACTTTATGTCACCTCCCCCTTTTCATGGTAGAATTTGGCTTGAGTTTGTGCAAGTTTAATGCATGCTGTTATAACCACTGTGAATCCATATGTGCAACTTTCATGCTGAGTCTGAAAAACCATTTCCTTGTATCTTCCACTGCCTCTGGCTCTTATACTCTTCCTGCTCCCTCCTCCACTATGATCTTTGAGCCTTGAGAGGAGAGGGTATGGTGAAGATGTCCCATTTAAAGCTGAGAATGCCTCATTCTCTTACTTACTGCACTGTGGGTCTCTGTCTTCATCACCATCTACTGCAAGTAGAAGCTTCTTGGAGTATAAATAAATGTGTGTCATTCTGATACATTCATGCACATACATTATAATGCTTTATTCATATTATATTTTCACTCCATTGTCCTCACCCACTCTTAGTGTCCTTTACTTCTCTGAAAATAGCTCCCCTTTTCATGACATATTTATTCCATTGGTTATTTCACTGATTTCCATCGGTCTTCTTTTTCCTTCTCTTAGATCTGTTTCTGTTTTCATGTCCTGGTGTGTGTGTGTGTGTGTGTGTGTGTGTGTGTGTGTGTGTGTGTGTGTGTTCATTCATGTCCACATTCTATATATAAGAAAAAGTATATAATATTTATCTTTCTCACTCTGGTTCATTTTGTTTGACATACTAATCTTTAGAGTTCTGTTAATTTTCCAGTGACTGTCATAACCATCATTATTTTTTATAGTTGAATACAATTCCATTTTTATCACATTTTTTATTCATTCATCTGTTGATGGGGATCTAGACTGGCACATATCTTGGCTGCTGTGAACAGTGCAGTAGCAATAATTATGGACATGCAAGAACCTCTGTGATGTGATAGCTTAGAATCCTTCTGGTATATATGAAGCAAAGTGGTATAACTGGATCATATGGTTTCTGTTTCATATATTGTATGTCTATGTGCCATTGTGTCAGGTGTCAGAAGCTATGGAAAAATAATCTGCAATGATTCCCGGAAAGAAAACCTAATGCACCAAAGAGAGAGGCAAGAAAATCATTGTGATGGTGAGCTTCAACTATCAACTTGACATAGCTAGAATCACCTGGGAAGACAATCTTATTGAGGGATTGTCTGCATTATGTGGACATGTTGATAGAGGTTTCTTAACTAATCAATGTAAGAATACCCAACCCATTGTAGACAGTACCACTCCCTAGGCTAGGAGTTCTGAACTCTGGAATAGAGGAGAAGTCAAAGTAAGAACTGGAAAGCAAGCATGTGAGCACATGTGCACTCATGTCTCTCTTCTCTTGACTGTGGATGTGAAGTGACTGACTGTTTGATATTCCTGCCTTGACTTCCCTATACTTATGGGCTGTAGCCTAAACCATAAGCTGAAATAAACTCCTTTCTCTCTTAGTTGCTTTTTGCTGTGGCATTTTTATCTGAGCAACATAAATGAAACAGAAACAGAAATGATTTCAAACAAGATAGTTGTCTTATGATAAACAGATCCATTCAAATAATAGAAAATTGTTTAATATGCCCTAGAATCTGTACTGGGTTCATGAGAGTCAATGAACTAGGCACAATCTTCACAAAGAATATATATTATATGCATTGATGAGGGAAGAAAGTCTGTTGGAGGGGAGAGAAAGTGATCAGATCAACTGGCCGACCCTCTGTGGGAGACAGAGTATGGCACAGTAGAGGACAATCTCAGACCCTTTAGCATTTATACTTCATTTCATGATCTCCTGTCTCAAAAACTGACACCCATGAAAAGAACCAAGAAGGAATGATTAGCTTCAGATCATGTCAGAAAATATATAAGATCAGTCACACACTCAAGGAGTCATATCAAAAGAATACACAAGCCAGCTCACAGAGGCTCTCAGTGACCAAAGATAGAATCATTTGAACATCAAAACAAGTAATTTTAATTGATAAAGATGTCAGTTAATTAATAAAAACATACAGGTTTTTTATGTAGTGGGGGAAAGTCTGTTTTGCTCATGCAAAATCCTAGAGCTCATTGACCAGTATTGAAATTAACTTGTCACTCTGAAAACTGACAGGGAAAAATGATTAAGTAGTTATTCTCCTTCCTTAGACAAGTAGTACTTAATGTGACAAAATAGCCCTAGTTAATGAAGGAAAGTCTTTTTTGAAGAATTTCAGTTAATAAAGGTAGAATTGAAGAAATGTCAGAATTAGAAAAATCACCATTTTGTGACTTTTAATGAAATAATTAAGTAAAGATTATCAATGACATTTTTAAATTAACATTTTAAAATATGTGGAGAAATTTTCTCCTCTGGAGGAAAGGGGGAACGTATTCAGTATACATAGTGCTGGTTTTCATGGAGGCAGTTTCTTTTAAGTACATAAAGCGCTTGGATGGTATTCACCTGCAGCCATGTCTTCCTGTTGCTTCTCTGGCCTATCCCATCCTTCTGTTCTTCTTCCTGGTGATCAAATTCCTTCCATCTAAACCCACTGCTGGATTTATTTATGAGCACTACACAAGAAGACAGAAATCATTATTGCTCAAAGTCAGACGAAATCCACAGCACTGGACAGGGACATGAAGCTCAGTAGTGGAGAACTTTTGCAGCAACCAGAAGACCCTTGGTTAGATCCCAGTGCCACAAAAGTTAAGCAAGTGAAAACACAGCACTACTTATGAAGTATTGTAGCAGGAATCTTAACAGTTCTTATTAATAAAATCAAACCTGAGGCCAGTTATTGGGGTGAACACTGGAAGACCAGAGAGACAGAACAAACCACAGCTAACCTCACCTGGCCAACTTCTCAGCTGATCTTGTTTCCTCAGACTGGAAGCCTCTGTGTCCTTATATCCGAATGGCTCTCAGCTGAACTGTGCTGCTAGAAGTCTGAAAGCTTCACCAGCCAAATGCTTCTAGTTTCTGGTCTTCACGCCTTATATAACTTTATGCTTTCTACCACCACTCCCTGGGATTAAAGGCTTGCTTTCTGGGATTAAAGGCATGTGTCACCATGCCTGACCGTTTCCAATGTGGCCTTGAACTCACAGAAATCCAGAGGGATTTCTACCTCTGGAATGCTAGGATTAAAGGTGTGAGTGCCACCATTTTCTAGTCTTTGTATCTAGTGGCTGTTCTGTCTCTGACCCCAGATAAGTTTATTAGGGTGTACAATATTTTGGGGGACACAATACCACCACAAAGTATCCTTTATAAGAAAGGTTAAGGGCTGGAGAGATGGCTCAGCTGTTAAAAGGCTAGGCTCACAACCAAAAATATAAGAGTTCGGTTCCCAGCACCCACAGCTGTCTCTCCAGCCACCCAAAAAATAAAAATTTAAAAAAGAAAGGTTAAATGTGGAAATAATTGAACTCTTAAAGCTGAAGTCTTACATATGAAGAACATGCAGTGTAGAGAAACACGGAAAATTCCATCCCCGAAAAGCAAGTAGAAAAATTGAGAATGTGAATTTTCTACGGCACTCTTCAGTTAGACAATAGAAAAAAAGAGGATATAGGAGTCTTTCTTCTGTATCAAAGGATTCAAAGAGAGATAACCAGTATCTATGTCATAAATAGGGAACATGTGGATCAAGTCAATTGTGAAATTGTATTTTTGTATAGTTAGAAAATATGAAAAGATAAACCATAAATTGTTAATTTTGTAAGAGTTGGTAATGACATTTTGATCACAAGAGAAAATGTCCATGTTTTATAAAAATGCAAACTGATGCATAAGACATGAGCCTGAGAGTTGCTTGGAAATAATTAGCTGAAAAAGGAAACCCTGATATATAAAACTAGTGAGCCAAGTAGAGGCAATGGTGGATCCAGCTGTAGAATGCAGGCATTTACTATTCTCTCCTCTCTTGTATGTTTTAAATTCATTATGAAGAGGAATGGCTACAGCCTCTGAGGCAGATAAGGCAGACATTCTCAACAAATAGGTGATGGAACTCTTGTATTAGAAGCCAGAAAATTACTATGAGGGCACACAACTGCTGAGGACCCAAGTCCTGTATTCTTTCCATAGTACACCCTCTTTGCTTTTCTGGGGTGCATTGCTCCAGCTCTGGGAGGAAGCAGTCATGATTTTTTTTCACCTTAAATCTATACCATAGTCCTAGAACATGAAGGGTGCTGTAGTTCAACAGTTGCTTCCTGGGGGAGGTGGTTCCCAAACACTGAACTGAGGGACACTCAGCATTAGCCAGTGATTTGTTCAATGACTAAAAGTCAGACAAGGACCTTGTTTTGGGCGTTTTCTGAGCCACAGCCCATCCCCGGATGCCAAACATCCACATGTTTCTGTCTGTTCTCATCTCTGCTCCTAACACTGAATACAAGAGTATGGATTATTTTTGGATCACCAGAACAGGTCAGCTCAGGCACACTCTTGACTATTGCCAGCAGATTACAGTGGAGGTATCTTTGTGGATTTCTGGGGACTTCTCTAGCACTCTGCTTCTTCCTATTCCCCTGGGGTCTTCATTCATCATGGTATCTCCCTCCCTATTCTCCCACTCTGCTCCTGATCCAGCTGGTACCTCCCACTCCCCTAAGCTCTCTTTCCCCCGACCCTTGCCCTTCATTACCCCTCATCCCCAGTTTGCTCATGTAGATCTCATCCATATCTCTGTCATTGGGTGATCCCTGTGTCTTTCTCAGGGTCCTCTTTACTAGCTAGCCTCCCTGGAGTTGTGAGTTGCATTCTGGTTATTCTTTGCAACTGTCAGGATAGAACTCTCATCCAGTGTCTGATGGAAGCAGATGCAGAGATCCAAGGCCGAGCCCCAGGTGGAGCTCTGGGAGTCCAATCAGCAAGAGAGAGGAGGGATTGTATGATCGAGAGATATTGAGACCATGGTTGGAAAAAGCACAGGAACAAATAGCCAAACTAGTGGAAATGCATGAACTGTGAACCAATGGCTGAGGATCCCCCATGGAACTGGGCCAGGCCCTCTGGATAAGTGAGACAGTTGATTAGCTTAAACTGTTTGGAAGGCCCCCAGGCAGTGGAGCAGGGACCTGTCCTTGGTGCATGGGCTGGTTTTTTGGAGCCTGGGGCCTGTGCTGGGACACTTTGCTCAGCCTTGGTGTAGGGAGAAGGGGATTGACCTGCCTCGGCTGAGTCTACCAGGCTGGGCTGACTCTCCAGGGGAGACCTTGCCTTGGAGGAAGTGGGAATAGGGGGGTAGGTTGGGGGGGTTGAAGAGTGGAAGGAGGGAGGATGGGGGAATCAGTGGTTGATACGTGAAATTAAGCTAATTATAAAATAAAAAATATATTAAAAAATAAAAATAAAAAAAGAGTATGGAGTGTTTTATGAGAGGATTATTGAAGATCATTGCTTTTCTTGAGATCATACTATAATTACATGACTTCTCCCTTCCCCTTTCCTCCTTTCAATTTTATGGCATCTTTTTAAGTAAATTGTTGTTACATGCATATATATGTGTGTTTATACATATATATTACTAAATAAATAACAAGCTGCAAGTCTATATCATATTACTTGTATGTGTGTTTTCAGGGCCAATCATTTGTAGTGGGTAACCAAATGAAGTGCTCTTTCCTGGGAAAGACTATTTTTCCCACTCCCAGTATTCCGTAGTTGCCTGTAGCTCTTCATGTAGGGTAGACCTGGACACCTACAAGCCCAGAGGGCAAATTTGCACATTGAAATGATACCTATGATTTTCTTTTCCTGTAAAATGTTTAGAAGCTGCCTCTGGATCAACAGAGGTGAGCATGCTAACACAACTGAAGCAGAACTTACTCTGACCAGTAAATGGCAGCTGGCATCACTGCCCACTGCAAGGCAGGCTCCTGTCGGTGCTTTTCCAAAGTCAACTGGCATCACTGCCCACTGCAGGGCAGGCTCCCGTTAGTGCTTTCCCAAAGTCAAGTTACTTGATGTTGTGCAAATCTTAATTGAACCAAATGGTCTAGAGCACTGATCTTAGAAAACACCAGGCCTGAGACAGAATGGAAAGTCATCTAGTCCCTTTTCCTTCTCAAGAAACCCAAGGAAAGTGGAGACACTTCATGAACTCCTGGGCTACTCAAGGCTGAATTTCCCCCAAGCTTCTCACTGTCTAGATCACTCAGAACCATTAAGTCTGACAGCTCCTGTCCTGGACTCTGCCACAGTGATCAGTCTTCTCAGCCTGTACCAAGTGGAACTTCTCCAGCCAGAGGCTTTAGTCTGGAACTCAAGTCCATGAGCGTTCATTAAATCACACAGGGGGATTAGATGACTACACAAGGTCACTTCACTGTCCCAAGTGCTTTGGAATCATGTGTAGCTAGACACCATGCTTGCAACAAGTCTAAAGATTCTTTTCTTTCCTTGCTTTGCCCAGAAATATCAGGGACAAAAGTCTGTTCGATCATATTCATCAGTTTGAGGGCATATTTGAACTCTTCCTCTTTCCTGTCCCTTTGCTTCTTGTCTTTTATTAGCCATTGATTTGGGAATATTCTATATAGTTGTTTTAGTGTGTTATAGGTAGTCTAGGAAACTGGACTGGTACTATATTGTCAATGTAACCAACCGTCTTATTAAATAAGAAACACAGAACCAATGTAAAAGAGAAAGCCAAGAAGTCAGAGCTCAGAGCTAAAATCTCACCCTTCCTCCTGCGGTGGTCCTAGCTTCCCGAAAGAGACCTATTTCCTGTGTGTATGTCTTTTCATAGTCTTTTGTTCTGCCTTCTCATTGGTTGTAAACCCAAACACGTGGCTGCCTCATCACTGTCTGTATGTACAGCACCCCAGGTCTTAAAGGCGTATGTCTCCAATGCTGGCTGCATCCCTGAACACACAGAGATCTACCTAGCTCTTCTACCAAGTGCTGGGATTAAAGGCGTGTGCCACCACTGCCACACTCTTGCTATGGCTCTAATAGCTCTGACCCCCGGGCAACTTTATTTATTAACATACAATCAAAATCACATTTCAGTACAATTAGAATACCACCACACTATATAGTTAGCTCTCTATAGTTTCCAATGACTTGCTAGTTTTCTTTCTTTTATAATGAAATATACATACTTTTTTTCATTTTTTTGTTTTCTTAATCATAAGAGCCAAAGCCTATATCACCTCTCTTCATATACACTTTACATACATAGGTTCTATTGGCCTCTCTCCACATACAATCTACATACATATCTGTTTCTCTTTAGGACCATGACTACTTCTAATCTGGGTACTAAGAGTGATTATCAGGTGAATAGGATTTTAAGGTTTTCTGGGTTGGTTTTGAGGTTCCAAGAATTGGGTCTCTAATCTGATTACATTTATGGATCCTATTTCTAACCTTAAAGAAAGATAGCACATTCTGTTACATGATTGAGCAGTGCAGATATATGAAATGTCGCCACTGGACATTCCTAACCGACCACTAGTAAAAGACAAGCAGCTGAGTGAGAGGGAATAGATGATGGTTTCTAATGTGTTCATTAAACTAATAAATATAACAAAATCAGCTTTTGTTCGTGTCACTGGACAACGAGAGGAAAGAAAATTATTGTTACAAAGAGTGAATTCCAAGCTCTAGCACTGTGTAAATAACTTTAAAGCTTCTGTGTATATCCAAAAGGAGACTCTTTAAATCTCCCAGAAGCACAGGACCAAGAGTATTGAAAAATAAACTCAGACTCCTATCCTCCAATGCAAGTTGAAATCTCAACCTTTTGGGTTATCTACTTTTAAAATGAGAGAAGTAATTGGGAAGGATTAGGATTCTGAAAGTTGGAATGAGAAAACTCTGAGGAAGCTAAAGACATTGTGTTCCCAAATTCTGATGGTTTCTTTGCCAGTAAAAGAGATGCCTCCTCCTCTCACTGAAGTAGTGTTCCACCTCCAGTCAGTGCCCTCATTTCTCCCTGCTAAGACTGGCCCTCCACTGCCTGAGGAACCTGTGATCATCTTCCCTCAGTCTATTCATGATGTATTCATGCCACCATCCTGTGTTTCAAGACCTGTCTGTCAGAGTCAGAGATAAAACAACAGCCAGGGCAGCCTGATTTGCATCAGTCGGTTGTTGGCTAGTTGACTGTGCTTTTTTAGAAATGAAATAGATAGGAAGCCCACAACATTCATATATATATATATATGACAGAAAAGACCCAGGACAAGTAAATGAAAATCTAACTTAAAACATAAAATCAGAGAGGCAGATCCCCCAATCATTTCCCAAACTTGTTCCTAGACCCAGCTCACCTTTTGGGAAGTCCCCAAGACTGTTAAACTTACTTTTCCATGAGGACCTATGTTTTTGTTTGTTCATTTGTTTGTTTTACTGGGGTAGCTGTAATTTCAAAACAAGAAGTTAGTAGACCCTTAGGGAACTAACTGGAAAAGGCCACTCTAAAAAGCTAAATATCTTACTGTCATCTACCATCAAAGTATGGGCATAGAGGTCAAGTGATCAATATGGTTTCAACCCACATATATTTTGCATGCTAGTGGGACCATAAATATATCCTGGGACTATTTTCCCAGTCCAGGACACATAATTGGAACAAACCCAGCAATGGGCACAGTAGCCAGCCACATTAGATCCCTAACTGAAGCCTTGTGGTGAGAAAGGCCAAGTGTCAACAGCCAGGATTGCTTCTACCTAAGAAAATAACAAACCAAAAGCAATACTGCATTTCTGCAGAGTAAACCGAGGCTGATGTCACTGTGAAGGACTTGAGGGATGCCACAGCATGGCCCATTCAATCCACTTGTCTGACCTGTGCAGAAGATGCTAGAATAGATCTTAGGGAATGTCAGTATTATCCCAAGTTTAACTAGAAGAAACCTGCTATTTTGCTACCAGTATGTTCATTGCTTGAAAAATATTAACACATCCTCTGGTCATTTTAATGTAGTTATGTAGTCTAAAATGCTCCCTTCTCTCTGCCTATAAGTCAGAAATACCACAACCAGGTTTCTCTTTCATGGTGAAGCTGCAATACACATATTCTCTTAACTTAAGAATCTATCTCTCCATTTATGCATCATAATTGAGTTCAGAGGAATCTTAATCACAGCACTTTCCCATTGACTTGTTGTATTGATGGCATTGCTCTGATTGGTCTTAGCAAAGCAAGAAATAGAAACTATTCTAGATTTACTAGCTAGATGCTTTTATGTTAGAAGATAGTAAATCTGACAATATTCCGGTAAATTTTCCTTTAGTAAAATGATGTTTTTAGTGGTCCAGTGGTGTAAGACAAGTCCAGACATATCTTCTAGGGAAAAGTAAGATATTGTGTCTGATGCTGCCTACAATTAAGTAAGGCATAGTGTCTAGAAGGCAAGCTGGGTTTTTGAGGGAATATATTTTACAGTTGTCTCTGCTGCTTGAGCCTCGTTAGTGAGCGACACTAAGTCTATTAGTTTTGACGGGATCCCAGAACAAATAAAGACTCACTATAAAGTCTAGGCTGATATGAAAATGGTTCTGTTGTCTGGGTCATATGACTCAGAAGATAAAACAGTGCCTGTAAGGTGTCATTGGCTGAGAGGAAAGCTGCTAGGACCCTGTGATAACTACTCTTGACTGTCCACTTGCTTTTGGATTAATGAATGCCTTGCAGACTAGTGAAGCACACCTCTGGGTATATTTGTAATAGCATTAACAGAAGCAGTTTCATCATAGGACAGTTCAATCAATAAATCAATGCCTCAATGCATTCACAGTTTGATGAATTTATCAGAAAGTGAAGCAAGGCAGATGGTGGGACAATTGGAAGATGTAGCTCACTAGATGCCTGTCCTGAGGGTTATGTCTCACCCTTATTTTTTTTTTGCTCCTTCTCCACCATGATGAGCTACTCTGCCATGTTCACCCTGCTCTGATGGACTTGAATCCTCTGAAACCATGTACAAAATAAATTTTTTCTCCCTTAATATGCTTTTATCATGTATTTAGCCACAATAATACAAAGTATGACTCACAAGGAGCCTTTTTCAGGCATTGTGGGTATTCTATTTTGAGTGTTCAACAGAGTCACCATGTTGCCATGCAGCCAGACCTTCCAACTGTGGACTGAGTGTTCTCCAAAACCCCAAACTATGAAGGTATACAAGTTCACCGACACATCATCATGTACCACTGGTTTATAAATAGCTGTGCCTGCACAGACCCTGAAGGTAAAATTATATGAAGAAATGTGCCCCTATTATATTGCCTTCTGTCTTCCAGATGCGAGAAACAGTCTCACTTCATGGTAAGAGTATTGGAGACTCAGAGTAGCAAAGCAAAGCAGTTAATTTTATAACCTTGAAAAGCTGGGCATTAACCTAGAATGGTAGCCTGGCTGATTGAGTACAGAAAACAGTTTATGAACCTTAACATATGACCCTTTTTCTATATTTTTAAATAATAATCATAATGGTACAATCTAGGCCATCTAGATCTTGTTATTCCCTCTGTTACTTATATTTGTCTTTCTTATTTTTCTTTCTTTTATTTTTTGGAGGGACAGGAGGTAGGCATTGAAACAGAGTCTCACTATGTAGCTTTGCCTGGTCTGCAACTCACTGTATAGACAAGGCTAACTTTAAACTTGCAGAGAACCACCTAATTTTTTATTCTGAGTCCCAGAACTAAAGTCATGGTCCACTATACCTGGCATTTGTCTTTTAGCAAACACCAAGGGCTGGTTCACATCTATGTTTTACATCCTAACTATTTTTAAGCTAATCACATACATGACCTTGATCTTGGCTGTTAGTAATGTTCCACTGTAAGTTTCCAGTTTGGGGTAGGTGACTTAGCAGAGTTTGGGTCAGTGTGGGGACAGTGAGATGAGCAGACACCAGCAGCAATCTAGTCTTTTTGTGGTAGCTGAACCTGATGTGCCTCAAGACACTGAGAATGAACCATCAGATTTTATTTGTGCCATCAATCTCTACTTAGAGCCTGATGCACACTTCTTCACAATCAGTTAACAGTAAGAGGAGACTCAGGCCTACTGTCCAAATGGTTCCCCGGAACATACTCTTGCTTGTAGGCACTTACTATCCTCAAGTGGACACTGACATCTAGGATAGCTCTGAAGCTCAGATGTAAAAGGAAATCCTCCCTCAGTATAGAACATCTGTGTCTGGCTGCTCTCTTTGCTTGAAGGTAAAAATGATCATCCATAGACTACATACACATTGCCCAGGGTCTTAGGAAGAACATGCTTGGGAATTAGTGGCAAGGAATTCTGAGAATAGGCATGTGGATAGACTTCTCTGAAAGAGAAAAACAGTGCAGATATTTGCACCCCACATAAACCATAAAAGGTGACCTCAGCCAGAGCAGAACTTTTATAATCCAGTATATAGAATGACCCTCTCAGTAGATACTGGTTAGCTTCTTTTTCTAGTGACCCTGTCATTGCCCAGTAGGCTCATGAACAAAGTACCTGTGGTAGCAGGGATGAAAGCTCTACATGGACTCAGCAACAGAATTTCACCAAGGCACCCTGGCTGAAGAAATCATTGAGCACCCAGTGTGCCAGCTGTGGAGATCAACACTGAAACCCTGATATGGCACCATTTCCCAAGGGGACAGCCTGATGACAGGTTGATTGCATTGGACATCTTCCATAATGGAAGGGGCAGCGTTTTGATCATACTGAACATACACTTACCCTGTCTGTGGATTTGTTTTCCCTATACAGTTCTTCTGCCAAACTACCATCTGTGGACTAACAGAATGCCTCATTCAGTATCATGGTATTTCACACAGGATTGTCTCTGTTCAGGAAATGTAGCAATGGGTATGAGCTCAGACAATCTGCTGCTCTCACTATATTCCTTACCATTCTGATGCAATTGTTTTGAATGAACAACCTTTCAAAGACCACATACAGTACTAGGTAAGTATTCCATTCAATTCCATTCAGACCTGGAACAAGGTTCCCCAGAAGACTGTAGATGTTCAGAATCAGCGTGCAATGCATGATACTCTTTCTTCCACAACTAGTATTTACTGATCCAGAAATTAAGGAGTACATATAGGAAAGGCACCACACAGTATTATTCCCAGAGCCCTACTAAAACAATGTTGGCCTCCTGTTGCAATATCACTATGCTCTGCTGACTTAGAGAACTTAGTTCTAATGAGAGGAATACTCCCACCATGGGGTAAAGCAATGATTCTCTTAACCTAGGAGTTAAGGCTACCATCTAACCAGCTTGAGTTGCTCATGCTTTGGAATCAGCAAACAAAGAGGGGAAATACTGAGGTTGTTTGGCTAATATATCCTGACTACTACTCTTCCAAGGAGGCAAAGGGGATATGCACAATAGATACTAGCATCCATTAGTGTTTGCATTACTCCCTGACAAAAATCAATGAAAGACAACACAATCTAGGCAGAACTATGTATGACTCAGACCCCTAATTAAAAAATGGCACCACCCCAACCCAAGTAAAGAACAATAACTGAATGAGGTACAATGCAAAAAGAACACAAACTGGGCAGTGGAAAGGGGGTTTATAAATACCAATTATGACCACATACCCAGAGAGAGAAACGAGCTTTGTAGCTATCTTATTCTCTCCCTATTTGTCATGAATATGTTTGTGCATATATTATATATAAGTAAACAACCTTGTTTCATTGCCTCCCTTCCTCTTACCATGTTACATAAAATGTACTGATTTTATGTCATAGTATGTAAGTGTTCCTAATTTTATTTCATAGCATTTAAGTTATGGAATGTAAAGAAGAAAGGTAAACACTTCAACAGGACTTATCTCTTCTTCTAGAAAATAGGTCAGTATGATTTTGGTTAGAAGGAAGATAGATGCAACATGTCAGTAGAATTATGAATTATGATTAAGCAGTTTAAGGAGATGCATATGGTGCCAAATTGAGGGAAGAAAGATTTGATACACATTTGGATTACTTATATATGTTAACTCAACTGGGGCCCTAGTGTTTTGATTTTTAATCAAATAATATCCAATCAGTGGAAGGTCTGGAAAGGACAGAGCCTATCCTTCCTTGACATCAAATTACTCCTGCCTGAATGTCTTCAACTAGAACCTTGATTGTTGGCCTTCTATCAAACCCACATTGAAATTTCAAATTTTACATCTTCAAACTGCAGCCTTGGACCTGAACTACATTATTAGCACTCCTGATCATCCAGAGGGCCAACTTTTAGTGCTTATTAGCCTGTGTAATTGCATGAGCTACTTCCTCTGGCTATCGTCTATCATCTACCTATCTACCAATCTATCTATCATCTATTTGCTGACTAATGCACCTCTATTTAACTTCCTGCATATTTGGCCATCAAGTTTCCTGCTTTCCTTTCTCCACATTCCCAGCACTGGGTGTCTAGAAGAACACATACACACCTTTGTTCTCCTGGGATGCTCCCCTCCATTTCTCTCTTTCCCAGCAGAGGTTTAAAGATGAAGTGTAATTGGTGTTGTTTATTCAGACTGCATGCATGAATTTATTCAAAGATGAGGCTTTTTTGGAGCATTGTCAAATGCCATGACTTTACAGGAGATTAGTATTTTTTACTGTACTTACCTAAAGGGAAAAAAGGCAACTATCTATTGCCTTCAAATTCATAACAGACATGCTCTAAGAAGTGAGTGACTATATCTCTACCCGGCTCAAAGCGGGTGCTGTAAAATTTGCAGTTCAGACGCTAGTAAAGTGACATGAACAAAGAGGGGAAAAAGGGTTCTTCGCAAGTGCCTCCTCTTTCTCCCTTCCTGCCATTATTTTAGATCGTGCAGTACAGTTCTGCCTTGAAATGGATGTCCTATCTTTAATGCTATTGCCTTTGCATCCTGCCTTGAAATGGTTTTTCAAAGGTTGTGATAAAGCAGCTGCAAAGGTGCTGGTTTCACTGTAACATCTGTAAGTGCCTTGGCTGAAAGGCTCTTTTATGCCACCTTGAGAAATTCACCTTGGTGAGTCTTGGGAGAACCTTAAAATCTACTACAATGTATCCGAAGGGAAGAAGAACTGATTTTTTCTCTCCTAACTTTATTCTATTTTGGAAAGACACAGAGGGCCTTTAAGAGCCAGGCAAGCACACAATGAAAGGAAAATGGTCATTCTGAGAGTCTCTTCTGCAACTGCCTAGCTTTTCTCTTTTGATACTGTGATGCTAGCAAGTTTAAGTGCTACCCTGGGGACCTTGCTTAGCATCTTCTGGAGCTGTTCACCCACTCCAAGGAGTTGCTTGTTTCCATCAGCTAGCAGAGTGAAGACATGTGGCTTTAAAAAGATATGAGGAACAAATCTTCAACTCTGACAACTAATGTGTCATTTCTTGTGCAAAGTCACCTTTAGAGTCACATGTTAGAGACATGCAATTAGTGGCTGCTGGCAAGAATGGAAGGAAGGAAGGAAGGAAGGAAGGAAGGAAGGAAGGAAGGAAGGAAGGAAGGAAGGAAGGAAGAGTAATATATTTCCCAGGGGTCCACATACACATCCACTGGATCATTCAAGCCAACCTACAGATCATTGTTGTAGAAACCCAGTCTATAGAACTTTAACCAGGTAATTGGATAATACGAAATTATATGGACTTCCCCAAATCAACCCATGTTGTGATATATTGTGTACCCCAATAAAGCCTGTCTGGAATCAAAGGACAGAGCCAGCCACTAAATTAGACATAGAGGTCAGGCAGTGGTGGCAAACACCTTTAATCCTATCACTTGGAAGGCAGAAATCCGTCTGGATCTCTCTGAGATCAAGACCATACCCAACTACATGAGAGAAACAGAGGCAGGCAGTGGTGACACATGCCTTTAATCCCAGGAAGTAATTGGCAGGACACAGAAAGGTATATAAGGTGTGAAGAAACAGGCAATCTCTCTCTCTTTGGGCTGAGGATTTCACAAAGGTAAGCTAGTGGCTGGATGTTCTGCT
Source organism: Peromyscus leucopus (assembly GCF_004664715.2). Taxonomy (NCBI): domain Eukaryota; kingdom Metazoa; phylum Chordata; class Mammalia; order Rodentia; family Cricetidae; genus Peromyscus; species Peromyscus leucopus. Next base: position 32,825,776 of record NC_051063.1, read on the forward strand.
TCTCTAATCTTTAAGCTTTCATCCCAATATCTAGCTCCAGGTTTTCTATTAATAAGACCATCTAAGATTCAAACAACAAACCCATCCTAAGATGGCCAGTGATAATAAATCAAGGAGGTAAGTCTATCTGAAGAGGCGGGAATGTACATTTGTGTGTGTGTGTGTGTGTGTGTGTGTTGTGTGTGTGTGTGTGTGTGAAGGAAATAGAGATCAATTGTACTGAAAAGAACTCAGAGCCAGAGAATTAGGGGATCTGTGGGAGCGGCAAAGGAGAAATGCCTTCTTACTCAGGGAAGCAGAAGGCAGGACCCAGGCTTCCTGTGAGGGAGTAGCAGCAGCAGCCGACCTCTAGGCTTCTGGCTCAGACTTGTCTGGCTCTCTTGTCCCCAAGAGGGAAGAAACACATTCCAGGATGGAATGGAACTTGTCCGTGAGGGTGTCTGGCAAGAGCCATTCCTAAACATGGCCTGTTGCTATGGCCAGAATTTCTTCAGTGTCAGCCACACTGGAGAAGAGGTAGGCTTGGGAACAAGTTTTGGTTGCCTTTGAGCTGCAGTCCCTCACTGAGGGCTAAACAGTCTGGTAGTTTTTCTGTGCGGTCCCCATCTTGCACACTGCGGGATGAGAGACTGGCTTTGGGCTATCCGGAGCTCAGTTCTGTGAGACACGGACGTAATAAGAAGCAGCTGAGTGCTAGTTTTCTGGCAAGTAACTATAGAATTCTTTGCCCTCTCGTCCTCCACATCACCACTTCACTTATCTTCACAGCTGTTATTAAAAAATGCAGCTATTGTATACTGAATATAAAACATGCATTGATATGCTGATGGGCCTTCCATCTCAGGACATCTAAAACTGAATCCATTATCTTTCTCCCACACCCAGATCTTGCCTGATCAACCTTCCAGCACTTCTGCCATTCACCCTGACTCAGAATCTCATCATCGTTTTTATTTTGCTGCTCAGTTTGATCCCATGATCCTGAGTTTCTCAATCTCCAATTACCACCTTTCACCTGCATTGTTTTCTCTTTAATATGACAGCCTGTAAGAAAGTTTGCATTTCCCTTACTAAAGACAACTTGAAAGAGAAGCCACCCTGTGCTTCCTATTTGCAGCATCTCAGTTCTGAAACTCTACTTACTTGCCACATAAATAACTCTGCTGCTACACAGTTGCTGAGTTCTCTGTTGCAAACCTTTACAGGTGCATTTTTTCTTAATAGGATAACTGTAAACAGAGTTTGTTTGTGTTAGTTATAGCAATTGTGTTCTGTGACATCATCGTGTGTGATGGATTCTGACTTGACTCCTGATCATAACCCTTAGGAAGAATCTGGGTTTAGTTCCCAAAAGTATCTCCTCACATTTTCATTAACTGACTGGTACATAGCCTTCTTATAAATTCTATTTAAAGACACCTTAATATATTTCATTAGTTTGTTAGCATTGAACTCAGAGCCAAGAGGACTGTAACTCATGCCTGTTGAAGCTGATCCGATAAACATTTTTCATTTAAAGCATATACAAAATCCTTCTGAACTCCAGACAACACTTGATTGCTTCACTGGAGGGGTCATTCTAAATAATAGAATCTTCATCAAAAATCACAAAATTGCAAAATACAAGGCATCAAATAGATCATAAGGAGTGCAATTGTATGCAGACTCAGCCAACATGAGTTGTTTTTATTATGATAATCATTATATAGACCATGCTATGATTTCAGAATATATACAACAGTGGTCAGTTTGATATTGATATTTTAAAGCACAGAGAATATCAGCTTGTATGACCTTCATCCTCAGATGGGATTGTGTGCATCAAGAGACTCAAAGTTTTTACCATTCAGTGCATGTGCATTGATGAAATGATGGCTCCATCACACCCGATATAGGATTAGATGTAAGTTTTCGAGAACAGGCAAACATGTGAATGCAGAATCAGTGACTCATAACACACATTTCTTCATATTTAATTCTGCTGACATACTCAGTTTTCCTGGGTCTCCTTCATGTTTTCCTGCTCCCTTGCCGCAATCTCCTAGTGTACAGAAAAGGCTCTTTTGTTGCAGTCCACAGAAACTGAATTTGATTGGCTTAGGAAAAATGACTAGAGTTAATAATATTAGCTGCAGAGTGGGTGACAAGCCCAAAGACAGAAATGTAAGGAAGTCAACACTCCAAGGAAGCTCAGCAGCTAAGGCAATGAGTTTTTTTAGAGTCTACCTTCAAGATGATTCACTCCAACTAGCCCTTTATTAACTTTCATGTCTCCAGATCTCAGATTCTTAGAAGAAACACTATGATTGGCTTTGCTTGAGAAAGGACTCTCAGCATCAAGGTGCCTCCCCCAGTAAGTGAAGTAAGGTAGGGATAACCATTGGCATGGCATGGATCATTTGTCCACCACATAGGCTGGTAAGCAAGCCTGTTATCAATGTCAGACTGGGGTTGGGATTGGTACTCCCCCTGTAACCACAATAAGCACTATTTGTTTCCTGTCCATCTCATAGTGTAGAATTCTACTCCTCCTTCACTGCTCATTGAATATGACCCATTCTAAAAGACTGTTGCTGATTCATCCAACAAGATGTGGCTTTCCTTCCTGCGCACCCAAGCACACTTGGTCCTTACTTACTGTTCTTTCATACTCAGCCCCACAGTATGGCCATGGGGAATCTCTCTCATCAGTCACTGACTTCTTTTCCAGAAAGTATGCATTTATTGCTTATTGTATATAGAAATTATGCTTTTTCCCCTCTGAAATCCTAGGGAGAAGGCCTATTACTTGCTCATCCTTGAAACATATATAGAGATTAATAATAGGTCTAGTGTATTCATTTCATTTGGAAAATACTAGGTCGATTTAGATAATCTAGAAATAAATCCTCTCATATGAGCCATGTAATTTGGAGTAACTGACTTCCTTGTCAGTGTTATAATCAATACCCTAACAAATGTATCAATTATCTGTGTTCATATATACACACAAATTGTAAGGAAATAGATATAATCCAGCTGCTGAGTTTTATGAAGTCACAAAGCAATCAAATTCAAACACAAGGAATAATTTAAAAAATATGCAAAGCTGTAAGTAGATATGTCAGTTTAACTTAAATATCTGTTGTAGAGTTGAAAAGTTAGACCAGCATCCCCATGAAGCCGTCCCCCAGCCATACACTCCTTTTAATAGTTGCTCACAATGTACTTCCTCATGACCTATAGGACTCAGACCAAAAATTATACCAGTTCTCAAGAATACCCTAAGCTCCTTTTTTAGAAAAAGATATCATCTTTCTTGCAAGCTGATGATGAAGCACAATGTGCTCTGGACAAGACAAGTCTGTATCTTAACCTCCCAGCCCAGCAGGACGACACAGCCTCTTTCATCACTAGCCATTTAGATACATTTGGACTGATAGTCCTGACCACCCATGTTCCCTGAGATTTGTACTCTCCCAAATTGACTGCAACTCAGCACTCACCAATAGCTTGCTTAAAACAGCTACAATTTGTAAGAGAGGGCCTAATGGATGGGATAAGAAATGTCCCTTTTGCTTCTAGATTCTCTAAGTGCGGTCCTCGTCATAAAGCTAAGTATCTGAACTACAATGGTTGGCTTCCTACAAAAGTGCCTTTGTGAATTTATACCACTCTTAACTTTTATAGACACTAGCCCAAGAAACATTCTTTCCTAACTGCATTCATGTCTTCCCTTCAAAATAACTTAGGATGCACTGTCCACTAGATCTCCAATGTCTCCTGCAAAATCACCTGCAACGTGAATCCCTCCCTATGGACTTAAAAGGTCTCTGCAAGGCAGTCCTGAAGGGCATTTTGTTTTGTTTTGTTTTGTTTTTAATCTGATAGTATACATCATGCAAACCACCATTTCCTTTCCTGTCCTAATTTCCAGAAAACTCGGAGGCAGAATCCACTTACCCAGTTCACCTATTGTCACTTCCTCCTGAGAGCTGGAGAGACCTGTGTTCTTTCTCTTTCTCTTCCTTTAATACTCTATTTTTTTCATTAAGTGTAAAATCTGCTTCAGATATTTTTTGCATTAAGTAGAGGATAAACCTTAAACCAACAGAGATCAGATCTGTAGTTCTGGCTGTCTTAAACTCCTGTCAGTATCTAAAATCAGGACTAATATCTCCTTGGGCAACTTATTCAAGTGCTGCTTGGCACCAGGACAGAGCTAGAGGGGAAAATCTGTGATTTACTTTCTTGGAGATGAAGCCAACAGGAGCATTTGTCTGAACATCAATAACAATTAGATCTTAATTATAAGGATATGTTCCAAGTAACATTCTGCTCCCAAAGGGGCAGGTTTGGATAATTCAAGTCCCAGATTCGTTTTGTCATTTGCCATGAAAGTCATGGACACCAAACTTCAAAGTGATGGGGTGAAACTATTGGTGCACATTATCTGAACTTGCATCAGACCTTTGGAGGCTTTTCTTGGGTTATTAAAGCCAACCTTATGAAACAGGAACATTATGTACTTAATGTTTTATTACATTATTAGTCCATGTGTGTAGATGAATTTCTAAATGGTCTTATTAAATAAAAAGCCCGGAGCCAAATATAGGGGTGAAAGCCCTAGAGAGATCAGGGAAATAGGGAAGGCCACCAGCCAACTTTACATCACCAACTCTGCAGTTTTCGAATGCAAGTTACTTCCTGTCTACCCAGGCTTATCAGATATGCTATCTGATTTGTTCTCTGTCTAGCTACATCACTTCCTCTTCCTGGCCAGATCTGTCACTTCATGTCTGTATAGGCCTCCAGAACTCTATGGTTGGTACTGGGATTAAAGGCATGTGTTACAACACTTGGCTCTGTTCCCTAGTGTGGCCTTGAACACACAGAGATCCTGCCTGCTAAACAATAGGATTAAGGAAGTGTGTTACTGCTGTCTGACTTCTTTGTTTACTTAAAATGGCTTGCTATTTCCTCTGATCTCCAGGCAAACTTTATCAAAAATAAAATATCACCACACATGTGATTACATGTGTCATCCATAATTGTGCAGTAATGATTTAGTGGTTAAGATTAACCAGAATGGGAAAAGATCTTCACCAACCCCACATCTGACAGAGGATTGATCTCCACAGTATATAAAGAACTCAAGAAACTAGACATCAAAATACTGAACAGTCCAATTAAAAAATGGGCTAAAGAGCTAAACAGAGAATCCACAAAACAAGAACTACAAATGGCTGAAAGACATTTAAAGAAATGCTCAACATCCTTAATCATCAGAGAAATGCAAATCAAAACGACTCTGAGATACCACCTTACACCTATCAGAATGGCTACGATCAAAAACACCAATGACAGTCAATGTTGGAGAGTATGTGGAGCAAGGGAACACTCCTCCACTGTTGGTGGGAATGTAAACTTGTACAACCACTGTGGAAATCAGTATGGCGGTTCTCAGAAAACTAGGAATCGAACTACCTCAAGACCCAGCCATCCCACTCTTGGGCATATACCCAAGGAATGCTGATTCATACCATAAAGATACATGCTCAGCTATGTTCATAGCAGCACTATTTGTAATAGCCAGAACCTGGAAACAACCTAGATGCCCGTCAATGGAAGAATGGGTGAAAAAAATGTGGTACATATATACAATGGAGTACTACTCAGCAGAGAAAAACAATGAAAGCATGAAATTTGCAGGCAAATGGATGGAACTAGAAAAAATCATCCTGAGTGAGGTAACCCAAACCCAGAGAGACAGTCATGGTATGTACTCACTCATAAGTGGATTCTAGATACAAAATAAAGAACAATCAGACCACAACCCACAAGCCATGGAGGCTATATATATAGCATGGAGGTCCCTAGGATGACTGTGGCTTATAATAAATTTCAGTTTTACTCAATTATTGAAAAAAATAGCCAAATGAATGGAAACACATGAACTACGAACCAAAGGCTGAGGGACCCCCAGCTGGATCAGGCCCTCTAAATAGGCTTGATCAGTTTGGGAGGCAACTAGGCAGTGGAACCAAGTCCTGTGCTCATTGCATGAGTTGGCTGTTTGAAACCTGGAGCTTATGCAGGGACACTTGGCTCAGACTGGGAGGAAGGGACTGGACCTGCCTGGACTGAGTCTACCAGGTTGATCACAGTCCTCGGGGGAGGACTTGTCCTGGAGGAGGTGGGAATGGGGGGTGGGCTGGGAGGAAGGGGAGGTGGTGGGAGGGGGGAGAATAGGGGAACCCATGGCTGATATGTAGAACTGAATGGTATTGTAAAATAAAATAAAATAAAATAAAATGACCAGTTCTTCTAACTCTGACACAAATTCAACCCCTTCAAGAGCATAGAATACAGCTTGGGCTCTGTACTATGGCCAGTATACCTGATGTGATGTATAGCTATTAATTCACAGAGTCTTTATAACAGCAAAAGAATTTATCAGAAGATGAAACTCACTACAGTCTGAAAAACTGAGCTATAGTCCACGCTGATCTTCTTCCTGGTCCAAGATCTATCTGGTCTGTCTCAGCATCCAAGCCATGAGATAGCAAAGAGAGTGCTGTATACATGCATCCCAGGTCTTAAGGGTCTCGAGCAGCCACAACCCAGGGACATGTACTTCAAGGTCATAGGCAGGTTATCTGCTGTCTCTCTAGGGAGTGGTGCTTCAAGGTCATAATTAGAACTGCTATCCACTACAATGATGTGTCCCCCATCTCCTTCTATGGCCTCAGTTCCCTCCAGTGTCTTCTGACTTACTCTGCTCTGTTCATTCTGGAGTCCTCCACCCCATTTTCTCATGTGTGGCTAACTTCTGCTAAGCAGGTGCTTGATCACTGCCCTCCACTCTCACATCTCCACTACACTTGTCACATGTCATCTGTTTATCATCTCTTCCTTCTGAAGGCAATACCTTACACACAACTTGATCCCTGCACTAGGCCCAGAACCTTATTGCTCTCTTAGATTACTTTGTGAGTAGTTACAATTAGATCTCCTCAACTGACAGAGTGATCCAAAGATCAAAAGTGGCAGCATCTTAGATTTAAATGTTCCCTTGTATCAATCTAGTCCCTCATTTCCACAGCAGCAAAAAAATTGGGCCTGCAGTCCATATAATGGAAAGATAGACGAAGGCTTCTAGCCACCTTTAAATAAATACCCCACTGTTGCATGACAGTGGTCTCTCAGCAGCTGAAATTTAGCAAATACACCTTGAATAATTTGGCTTTGTTTACCCAGAACTCTTCAGGTGTTAGAGTAGTAAACTCCACACTCCTAGAAATCTCTAAGCCCTGTGCAAAGCAGATTGTTGGCCAAACTAAATGAGCGAGCGTGTGTGCTGGTACATCTCCCACCCCTTCGTGTATGAGCCTACGGGTGACAAGTGCAGCCCTCCTACACTCCTAATGCCTGCAAAGTTGCTATACCTGTCAAGTAGTCATCAACAGAAAACCAGCCCTTCCACTGACCACACGCACAACTTTTGTTTACTAGCTGTAAGGTACTTTTCTGACACAGTTTGCATGCATTATTTCACTAGTTTGGCGAGTATTTAGTAGCAACTTATTGGTATAGAGCATGTTCTGAGTGACTGAGATATTTCAAAAAGTAAATGTATAAATATAGAAAGGCGTGGCCTAGGGCACTGGCTCAGTCTGTAAAGTGCTTGCCATGCCCGCATAAGGACCTGGGTTGGACAGCCAGACTAATGTAAAAAGCCAGGCATGGTGCAGAGTGCTTGGAATCCTAGAGCTGGGGAGGCAAAAAGAGGTGTTTCTCTGGGTCTCTCTGGGCAGCCAGACTAACCTAATTCACAATTTCCAGGTCCTACTGAGAAATTCTATCTCAAAAAACAAGGTGGATGTTACCTGAGGAAGAAGAACAACGTTCAAGGTTGACCTTTGGCCTCCGCATCCCTGTCCACACAAACACACAGTTAAAGGGCAGAAGGGAAGGAGGGGGAAGAAAGGAGGTTGGTTCTGCAGTGGTAGTTCAGTCAGAATGATCTTGTTTCCAAAGCCCTGTGGGCAGATGGTATTGCTCTTATCCTCATTTCAGAGATGAGAATACTGAAACAGAGAGAATGGACTTCAGAAGGTCATGCAGATAATATGTGGTAAGGTAGCTTTGACTTTAGCAATCTCCCCAGAGGGCCAATGTTATGGACTTCATCCTGTGCAGCCCTGTCGTCATCAGGGACCCATCAAACACAGGTTTTACCAAGGAGTCCCGAACCCATACATTTTCTGTTCCATGTACCCTGACTTTCTTGTGGGCTGGTCTCCTTGTGATTACAAGAATTTGAAGCATTCCTGGTAGACAATAACATCTGACTGAAAGGAAGTCATTCCTGTTATATGTTTCTTTTTAAAAATCACTGTTATTGAGATAAAGTTTATAGACAGCAATAAATGCACATACAAATGTGTGTTTATGTTTTCTTGTGCAGTTAAATAATGTATAGACTCATGAGACCACTACTGAAGTCAAGGTAAAAACGTATTTCCATCATCCCAAAGCGCCCTGTGTCCACTTATAGACAATGCCCTCTTCCTCTGTCAGTTGCAGACAACCACAGAATTGTCATCCGCTAGCACATCAGCCCTTTGTATAATCACATAAAATCAACCATGCATTACTTATCCTTAGTTGTGTACTGTTTTGCACTCAGCATGCTTCTGAGATTCATCTGTGAAATTTCACATTATCAGTATGCCATGCCTTCTTAATGACTAGTATTCCTTTTGATGGGTGGGTTTAGCCACTGTATTTCGGGTGAACATTTGGGTTTCCAGTTTGAGGATATTACGAACATGTTGTGCTTTGAGCACACACGTGCAATCCCGAGACATATATTTTAATTTCTCTGAACTGAAAACGTAGTAGTGGAGTTGCTGGGCCAAAGTGTAAACTTTATGTAAAATGGAGTGTTTTCCAGAGAAGTCGGTCATTCGACAGTGTCCTGCAGTGTGGAGGACGCCCTCTTCTCCAACATTTAGTTCATGGGAAAACAAAAGCTTTCTTAGGTTGCCTAGCAGACTTGCTCTGTTGGCCAATGCTTGGTGTCATTCCTGTGTGTCTGCTGCCTCATATAAAAGTACTCATATAAAGGGCCAAGGGAAGCAGAGACTAAGCTTGCCGCTTCCAACCTATAGAGTGAGAAATATCTTCTGCTGCCCAAAAAGAAGGGAAATGTGATGAGAAGTGCTGCCCTTTGTGCCCTGACTCCTTGCTAAGTATGATGACAAGAACCAAAGAACTAAGGTCCTTTGAAAGAAGAAGTGAGAACTAGCCCCAGTTTTGAGCTTGGGTTACTAGAGCAGATGACCTTGAGGGAAGGATGTGGAACTTGGTCCACACATTGCAGACCCTGCCCCCACCCCTTGACTTAGTAACTTTGACTGGCTCTTGTGATGTGTTCATCTAATTTTTCTTTATCAATAAAATATCAGGAGTCAGATATTGGGGTAAGAACTTGAATGATCAGAGAAACTGCAGAAGAAGCCACCAGTGACCTCCTATCTCCCTTCCACCCTCCATCTAAAGGGTTGAGATCTGCTCTCAGCCCTGCCTTACTGCCTCCTATCTGTCCACTGTCCTCCAAACCTCTATGGTTAATTTTGGTCAGCTAGTGGCTAGCTCTGCTCTCTGACTCAAAGCAAGTTTTATTGTCAGAATAAAATCAAAGCATCACACAACATTCTTGCCATTCTTAAGGCAATTGAGTATTCCAGGGTCTTTCAAAAAACAATTCTAGTTATATGTAGGGATAGACTACCCCCTACCCTGGAGGATTTTGAGAGAATGCATGGACCCTAATGGGGATGATCACAGCACAGGTTCAAATAAGAGACACAGCAATAATCAATGTTTTTGTTTGTTTTCCTGTGGAGTTCTAAAGTATTTGCTCATGTATTTCCCACAAAGAGATCCTCTTGGAACTGTGGTTATTTAAGAGAGAACCTCCAGAAAATCCATGAAGAGACTATTTCAGCAGTTTCTAGTTTGCTCCCCCAGTTGCAATCATCTGCAGAGGCGGCTGCATCTATCTTGTGGGTGTGTTCCATATCAATCTTTCATTCTTCCCTGCAGGGTGACTCAAATGACAGTGACAATACATCGATAGAGAGCAACCATGGCATCCATGTCACAACAGTAAATCATGAACAAACATAATAAGAAATGAACTTTATTAAACAGAAATGGATTTCCATTTTTATTTATGTAGATACAAAGGGCTGTTTGGATTAGTAATTCCGTGCTTGGCATTTCTCAGGGTTTTAAATTACTTACTGGAAAGAGCTTGATGGATTCATATGTTGGATTCTCAATTCTTCAATCATCTTTAACCACTGCTCAACATGATAATGGAAACACTGCACCAGTAGCAGCTTGGACTGAAACAAGAGTCCTAGAATTCAGAGTTAGCATCTAGGTTTGGGTTCCACCTTTGTACATATCCTGGAGCTGACCTTCCATGGAACTAAGGCAGACGTGAAGATCTTAGTTTTCTTTTTTTCATGGCCTTTTTATGGAACTGTTTATTCTGGGAAATATCTAGCATTTTCCCAAGTCTTGCCAAGGATGTGTTTGCCTTACTTATGGCAGAATGCTACAGTTAAGCTTTCAAGTTTCATTATGTGTTCAGGGATGTATGAGGTTCTCTCTCTCTCTCTCTCTCTCTCTCTCTCTCTCTCTCTCTCTCTCTCTCTCTCTCTCTGTGTGTGTGTGTGTGTGTGTGTGTGTGTGTGTGTGTGTGTGTAAAAAAACAATTTTAAAATTGCCCCAAGAAGATACTTAATACCCAGCTAGTAATAACATATGAAATCTAATTTCTTAATAGGGAAATGGATAATTATGAGCATAAATACAGCACTTTTGAGCTTCCTTCTCTCAAATCTCCTGGAAAATATCTATATTCTAGAAGCCAGGAGAAGATTTTTTTCCAACCTCTTTCCTGTAAGCCTCTACACAACAGGCTGCCTCTGAGTTGCAGGAGACATTTTCTTCATACTAAATTCTGCTCCAAATGCTGTGTGTGTGTGTGTGTGTGTGTGTGTGTGTGTGTGTGTGTGTGTGAATCCACTTTTGACCAAATGGAGTATATGATAACACACACACACACACACACACACACACACACACACACACACACACACAAGCCTACCACTTTCCCTTCCTTTCTCTATCACTAGAGGCTCCATCACAATCCCAGGAAGCATTACTATCTTGGGCTAGATGGCTAACTTGATGGAGGAATAGTCCACTTTCTTCCCTGCACAACACATGTAATCGAGGTCACTCATCTTCAGCACACCACATTCCACCAGCGGCAACACCACCACTTCCCCTCTTGTGCAAACACCTCTAAATACAGGAAGAAAACGGAAACCTGTTTTAGGGATAACAGCTAATCTGCTTTTATGTGCAAAAGCAAAACAAATAATTTTCACCCTTCACCATTTCAAATGATGTCAGTGACAATTTACTTCTGTCTGGCTTGTCACTGGAGCCTCCTTGAGCTGTCTGTTCTCCATTGGCCTCTCAGATCCTCTCTTCACCCTTTACTGGCCTTCTTTGTGCCCTGGGGTAGGGTGTCGCTGACAAGCTCTAATGTGTTCATTTGCTCTCTTTCTTCCTGTTGAGTCTGGCTGGAGGGAGACACCATTAGGGTCCTGGATAGAAGGAGGAAAGCTAGGCTGGTGCATCTTATTCTGTGCTATATTGGGTCTCTTCTGCAAAGACTACTGAACTCCAGGGATGCACCTTTCCCCTATTTTTGCACCCCAAGTTACAGCTACAGCTGTCTTGATGATCTGGGAATTGGGAAAGACAGATAGTGACTTCTCTGCATCTGCCATAGGGATGCTTCACTGTTGCAGTTTGAATGTTTTGTGTCCCCAACACAGACTCATGTCTGAACACTTGCCACTTAGCTCCTGCTGCTTTAGAAAGATGTGGAACCTTTAAGTGATAGGTTCTAGTTAAGAAAGGGAGTCACTGGAAGTGGGTGAGAGGCCTCCAGTTTTGTAGTCTGTCCTGCTTCTGGCCCTCCCTCTGCTTCCCTGTCCACTCAGACGTAAGCGATGCCCCATCACCATGCTTTTCCCACCACAATCTCTTTAAACAGCAATAAGCCCTTCTTCCCTTAGTTTGTTTCTGTCAGATGTTTGAATCCGGCAACATAAAATGCAACTAATACATTAACTCAGTCTCCTTGGTTCCTCTCAATCTGACTCATGGTTTGAAATATCCTTGGACATGTGTGTCAATACACCATCCTGTTCCTTAAGGACCCTGGAAGAGCTCTCAGTTGAGGATAAATTGACTAGCCTGTTCTAGTATTTAAGAGGGTACCCATGTTTGGTATTGAATAAGAGGAAGCATTTCTGATGTCCAAAAGAAATAGCTCTCAAGTGCCTGGGAACTCAGGTCCACCCTACAGGTACCAGACACACAGCGTTCAGACATGCTGCTCTCTTCCCTTCTTGCTCAGGAACTCACAGGAACTTCCTCTTTATACCTCCACTCTCTCTGTTCTCTTTGCTCAATATTTTCCTTTAATCCAGTTGAAATCACTAAACTCACTGCCATGAATTTTTAAACTGTTTTGATCCATTTCTCATTCTCCCTTCAGCCTTTCCTCAAGAGCTCACGGGATTGGTCAGTGACTACACACTCACACAAAGCCATGACACTTTTCAGACTCTAGAAACATGGCTATTACTCTCTGACAGATGTTGGGCTGTGATCTGGCCATGTCTTTATTTTGTGCCTTGTCTAAACTGACATTCTATCAAAGGACTTAAAAGCGTACCATTGACTTTGAAGTCAGGTTGGCTTGATGGGACACTTAGATCTGCCACCAGATTATTTTATTCATATATTATATGACCTCGGTTTCCTGAAGAAAGAACAGGGCTATGTATTGTTATGGAATAGTTGTGAGAACTAAATGGCTTGTTTGTCCTGCTTTTTAAACACAGCACCCTTGCATAGTAAATGCTAAGTAAATATCAGCTTAAAAATACAAAGAACACACTGTTTTGTTTCCATTAGGCACCTTGAAGGGAACAGCCTGTTTTCACGTCTTTATATTCTTCTAAACTGAAGTACAGTGTGTATTAAAAAGGGATGGATGGACAGATGGACAGAGCTGGCCTCAACTGGAAATGCATTCAGGCTGCATAGATGTTACCTAAAAATCCCACATTTGAAACTTTCCTTTGTCCTCTGGGTGTGACAGGGCTACTATACTCACAAGCCCAGAGCTGCTGTGTTTATGTGCACAAGATGTGTTGGGAGCACGTGGGAGGGAGTAGGATGTGTGCAAAGGGGGTGGATTTGATCATGCTGCAGTGTAGACATATATGAAATTCACAAGAACACAGAAAAATAAATTTTATCCCAGGTGCATGAACTGGTTTTTTGGAGTCCATTCCCTATGGTGGGATACCTTGCTCAGCCTTCATGCAGGTGGAGGAGGGGCTAGGCCTGCCTCAACTTCCTATGCCAGACTTTGTTGACTCCTCAAGGGAGGCCTTACCTCACTTTGAGGAGTGGATGAGGAGGGAGGTGGAGAAGGGTGGGAGAAGGGGAAGGAGAGGAAACTGGGGATGGTATGTAAAATTAAAAAATAGTTTTAAATGAAAAAATATTAGGAGCAAAGGAAAAAATTGCCAGCCATGACTTTCATGTGATTTTTCATTCTGTTTAATTGGGTCATAGTATGGATGTACATGTTGTGCTTTCTGGTCCTTTTTACATTTTCTTTTCTTTAGTCATATTTTGCTAGGAATCCAACTTCCTTTTTCATGCTTTTTCAGGTCACCTTTATCCTTTTCGGGAGTCTAGACAGGTAGGAATCCTGCTGGAGGATTGTTTTCTCTGTCTCTCTATTTTATTTAGAAAAAAAGACAACAAGGGGCATATATCCTGCCAAAGCTAACAGCAGGGGAGAAATCACTAGTTGACTAAATATTTTCACAGCAAAAGTCAGGGAATTTTGCCCCAAGGGTATTGATATTTCTAACCATCCTCTATGGATCAACAACTGGGCTGGAGTTCATCTATCAGTTATGAAACAGCCCAGAAAGAATTCAGACTTTATTTTTGCCAACCAGCAAAACAAACTGGAAAGTATGGCAAGCATCATATAGAGGTTTAAATTATGCATTTCTATATCTGTAACAATTTTCCCTTTAAGTAGTCAGAAATTACCCAATTCAATATCCAGTCTCACTATCTGATATAAGATGGGCAATCTGTGTATCTACTACAAGAATTCTTTTTGAAATAAAATGCAGTTCGATTAAAAAAAACTTATGATATATTTGTATAATTTGAAAAAAAGTAGATTCTTTCACTTTTAGCCAGAACAATCTTGTCTGTGACTGAATCTTCAAAGTGACAATATCTCCAATTCTTCCACAGTGGCATGGATTTGGGAGTCACTTTTAAAGCTGACTGCCATTATCAACTCTGTGGTAAGAAATGGGTAAAGTGACGCCTGCCTCACTGAATTTGAGGAAGGAAGGCAATCACTTTGTAAGGAGGCTGGAATTGTGCTCAGGACACGCTGGACAGAAGTCAGCAGTGCATGACTATATCTTAGCATTCCTTTAATAAGAGCAAATAACTCATTTTATGGCTCTCATTCCTATAAAAGACGAAACCCCAAGTGAAATTTAAGTTCTGATGGTGAGAAGAAAAGTCTTGGACTTGTAAACATGAAATGGTGGCCCAAATAACTGCTTGGTGTTAAACTTCCCAATAGGTAACGATCTGAGGCCTTCTCTCTCTCTTCCAATTGAGTAAAACACCCACTGCCTCTTCTGAGGGACTGTCCTTTGAGCAAGGAGATTGTAAGTGCAGTAACCCAGGCCCTGCAGGTGGCCATTGAGAAGCACATTGCTCAGAGAATTCTGTTGCCAAACTCTAAAACCAAAGTAGCATCACTTTAGTAGAAGAATTTCCTAGAGAATACTAGAACACCTCAAAAGGTAAACTACTTGCCTAGAGAACCAAACTCAGAAAATGAGTAGCAATTAGGAGAGCATGACATGATAAAGACCCAACGCCAGGAACAAACACTCAGGACTGCTGCTGAACACATTGGTATCCTGGCCTATCTGTGCAGAGACTTTAGGATCCAGACAAGTAATCAGGGTCATCTCTAGCTGCCTCTGTGGACATGTGTCATACTCTCAAGAGTCAAAGTCATGCATGGGAGCATCTGACGATCCAGTTTAGGTCACATGACCATAGATTTAGTACTACACCAATATCTGTAATGGAGATGAAGAGAAGAGAAGCCCTGGCTCCAACCAACCATGATTTTTTTTTTTTACAAACAAACAGGATATTGTAATGCCTCACAATCAAAAGTCAAATCCTGTACAGGAGGTTCCTGTCATAGTTTCTCTGTTGCTACTTCTGTAGGGTATCACTGTGGCTGGCCCCAGCCAGTAAAGGACATGAAATTCTGTGTGTGTTTGTGTGTATATATTTTCATATATACACGTTTGTATGTATACGCTTGTGAAGGCCAGAGAAAAATGTCAGATGTCATTCCTTAAGGACCATCCATTAGGCTTTTGGGTTTTTTTGTTTGTTTGTTTTTTGTTTTTTATTTTTGGTTTTTTGTTGTTGTTTTTGGCAACAAAGTTTCTCACTAGCCTGGAACCCACTAAATAAGCCAGACTGCCTCATCAAACCCCAGGGGTCCAGCCGTCCTCACCTTCCTCAGTGCCAGCACAGGTACACTTCACCATGTCTAGCTTTTTATGTGGGTCCTAGTGATCAAACTTGGGTTCAGGCTTATAATGCAAGTTACTTATTGATCCATCCCTTTAACACTAACATGAAGATATTTTAGGCAGATGGATGGATGGATGGATGGATGGATGGATGGATGGATGGGCAGATGGACAGACAGACAGACAGATATTTTTCTCAAGAACTGGAGCCATACTTGATGAATATAAAGCATCTGGACTGATCTAGCTGTGCATCATGCTTTTATATGATGCTGGTCTGAGTTCCTGACATGGTCAGGGATCAGTGTTCTGGATCCTGGTGGCAGCACTGGCAAGTAGCACTTCCAGAGAAGTAAGAAATCCATACCGAAGTGCTTCTCTACTGACCGGCTCAGAAATGAGAAGTGAGATATGAGCTAGTGAAGTATTTGGGCACACCACATTAGAAGCTTCTTGTTTGATCTTGGCCCCTGAACAGTTTATTCTCTTCATGCCACAGAGGATTGATTTTGTCAAAAACTGGAAAAGCAGTTAAGGTGCCAAAGGAAGAGTGCTTTGAAAACAAGGGTTCTGTGTTACACACAGTGTTTATTACCTCTGGAGCCAGTTGGGGGTGACACAGAAATTCAATCCCTCGGACACAGAGGATGCTCCTGGGCTGGTGACCTGGCCTGCCAAAGGTCACTTCTCTGGTCTATAAAATAGCTATAATGACAGCCCTAAACATGGGTGATTGGCAAGATTAAAGATGTCCTATTTAAAGGCAAGAGTGCAGTGATGACTCCGTGAAAGGTGGAGCCTTTCTGCTTCCGTGGGTCTCCTTGTTCACAGAAGCAGGTCAGGCAGTGAGCAAATCTACTGAACTTTAACACCCAAAGAAACAGCTGGAATTAGGCAAAAGTTGGACATTAATGGTGAAATAAAGCATCAACATGGGGGAGAGAGGGTCTTGAACCCAAGGCAAGGCAGTGTGTCCAGCCACATAGCCACTGTGCCAGTAGTGATGTCAAGAGAGGGATCTGAAGGACAAGGCATATAATCTTTACACTGTGCACACTTACGCACAGCTGGGTGCTGCATATACAATGGAACCCTTCAACTGTACACTGTCTAGTGAATTAGACAGCTTGTTACTTTCACTTTATCAATCATAAATTTATGATGCAAAGAGGTGAATTAGGTTCTTCTTGACCTAAATAATCCCCTCAACTTCCCAGTTAAGTAAAATAAAATAAATCTAAAAGCACACATCCTTTCTAACAACAAAACTGGCTGTCTTAGTTAGGGTTTCTATTGCTGTAAAGAAACACAGTAAACAAGGCAACTCTTGTAAAGGAAAAGCATTTAATCCAGGTGGCTTACATTTTCAGAGTTTCAGTCCATTATCATCACAGTGGGACATGACAGTGTGCAGGCAGACATGGTGCTGGCTATATCTTGACATGCAGGCAACAGGAAGTGATCTGTCTCACTGGGCATGGCTTGAGCATACATGAGACCTCAAAGCCTGCTTCCACAGTGGCACACACACTTCTGTAACTTGATGTTTCTCTCCTGCCCACCTGTTTGTGTGAACCTAATTAGTCTTACACTTCCTCTTACAAGACCACACCTACTTCAATAAGGCCACATCTAATAGTGCCACTCTCTTTGGGGGCCATTTTCTTTCAAACCACCACACTAGCTGAACAAATGAAAATCAACCTAAAGCACAGACAGCCTAGTCCTACTGCAAATGTAAAGGTAGGGTCAGGTGCCAAGTGTGACCCCATCAGTTCTGATGAAGACAAGTAAAGTGATAATGTGGTCCATCCCATCTGAGCATATGTAAAAACTCTCTGTGAGTAAAAAGGACGATGCCACAGCAATCCCAGAGGCTCCACTCCCCTAGTATCATTAAGAAAAATGAACCAACAATTAGAAGGTGACAGATATAATGCCATATTTAGGCACTAACTGGCTCAATGAAATATTTTGTCATCCAGGACAGGGGTTGGCAATCCTTCACTGACAGCCACATTTTTAAAATAAAGTTTTGTTAGAACATAACCACTTGTATCCATTCATGCATCATCCAAGGCTGTTTTTATGCTACACAGTTATATTTGAGTAATTTCAGCAGAGATCATATTACTTGCAGAGCAAGAATATTTGTGACTCTTTGGAAAGTGTGATGGCCCTTGACCTAGATAGGCCAGTGTTTGAATTTTGTGCCTACTGTTTTAGAAAAGCCCCAAATACTGATACTCTGAAGTCATATGTCCCTTCTGGTGAATGCACATAAGGTATAAAAGAACCAAAAACTTACAGCTGCATTGCTCTTGAAGCCATTGGCCAGGTTTTCATCTGTTAGCAAATCCATTTTTAGCATCTCTTCAACTGACTATATATACTTGCTTCCTCTAATTTCCTTTGAACCAGCCTGGTATCCTCGTCCATTAGGAAATAGAATAGGTTTTTAAATTCTTACTCATTCTTCCTTTTTCTTTTGCACAGAATCTGACTATGTAGCCCAGTCTGGTCTCAAACTCACTGACCAGTACAGACTGTCCCTAAATCCATGATCCTTCTGCCAGGATCAGCTGGGATTATAAACATGTGCCACCATGCCTAGTTTCCATATACTTTATATAAGTCATGTTTTTGGTTTTTAAAGTTTATACTTGGAGATGAGTAAGATGAGTGAGGCTGGTAACCCAAGCATCTGAAGAAGCTGACATAGGAGAAGCAAGAAAACAAAATATTCCGTTGAGCCAGCTAGTGTCTAAATATGGCTTGGCTCATAGCAAGAGCCTGATTCAAAAGCAATCAAAAACAACAAACACATATACACATAAATTAGGAACTTATACTTTGATAACTTCAAGGTGGTGTTGTGACACTAGATTAAAGGCTTTCTAGCTTTTTCTAGGCATGCCTGTGTTTCCAAAGGAAAGCAGCAGGAGAGTGAATGGACTAAAAACGGGAGCTCTGCCCTTGATGTGGTGGGCAGCAGTTAGCTATGGACTTATGAAACACAAAAAACAAAGAAAAGATTATTTTCTGTCTCTCAATGCTGGAGCTAAAACACATCTTCTAGTGCCCCTAGATGTCAGCATTCTGGGTCATCTAACCTTTGAATTCAAGGACCTACATCAACAACTCCCTTGTCCCACTCCTATTGGTGACAACCCTGAGTGTACCTCTTTAACTCATCCTATCCAATATAGTATATTAACCCACAAGGAACAGAAACTAAACAGCAAAATTCACATCATAGAGTGGTTTTGATGGCTTAAAAATAATGCAAATTTAATATTTAGGACAAAAATTAGTGCTTAATAAATATTCATTAGAGGGGCTTTGGAATCAACGAGATGGTTCAATGGGGAAATGCTCTTGCCACCAAGATGATGACCTAAGTTTGGTCCCAGGAATCACATGGTGGAAAGAGAGAGCAGACTCCCACAAGTTGTACTCTGATCTCTACATACATGTCATTGCACATGCTCCCTGCAAAAAAAATAAATAAATAACTGTAGCGGGAATCTTAAAATTTCTTATTAATAAAATCAAACCTGAGGCCATTTATTGGGGCGAATGCTGGAAGATCAGAGAAACAGAACAAGCCACAGCAACCTCACCTTGCCAATTCCTCAGGTGATCCTGTTTCCTCAGACTGGAAGCTTCTGTGTCTTCATCTGAATGGCTCTTAGCTGAACTGTTGCTCTCCAAAGCCTGAAAGCTTAACCAGCCAAATACTACTAGTTTCTGGTTTTAACACCTTATATATCTTTCTGCTTTCTGCCATCACTCCCTGGGATTAAAGGCTCACTTCTTGGGATTGAAAGCATGAGTCACCATGCTTGGCTTTATCCTTGAACACACAGAGATCCAGGTAGATCTGTCTCTGGAATGCTAGGATTAAAGGCGTGTGCTACCACTGCCTATCCTCTATGTTTAATATTGTGGCTGTTCTGCTTTGTGACCCCAGATTAGTTTATTAGCATGCACAATATTTTGGAGAACACAATACCACTATATTTCCCCTTTTTTGTCTAAAATTAAAAAAAGCTTATAACCAATACAAGAAAAACTATCCAATAAGTAAATACAATATATATAGTCAAGAGTTACATTAACAATGTCTAGTCCACTAACATTTGACAGATTCAAATAAAAACTCCATTATATATAAACAATGTCCAGTCCAGTAACATTTAATAAACTCAGACAAAAAAATTTCATTACTTATCTTATGTAAAACAAGTAGTTCCTTTTTAAAAGTAGATTCAGTTTTTATCTTATATCCATATTCTGGTGTGGGACAGAATAAAAAACCCAATATTTTTATTTAAATGAGGTTGATTATAAATGTGATCTCTTTCTAAAGAAGAAAAGGGGATATGATATAGATATAATAGGATGAAAGGGTAGATTAATGAACCTACTTTTATTTTATTTTATTTTATTTTATCTTATTTTATTTTATTTTATTTTATTTTATTTTATTTTGGTTTTTCAAGACAGGGTTTCTCTTTGTAGCTTTGTGCCTTTCCTGGAACTCACTCTGTAGACCAGGCTGGCCTCAAACTCACAGAGATCCGCCTGGCTCTGCCTCCTGAGTGCTGGGATTAAAGGCGTGCGCCGCCGCCGCCGCCTGGCGAACCTACTTTTAAAGAGTAACAACTTGTTTAGAATGTTTTACATTGCTATGGATTTTAGTTTATTGATACAAGTTTAAACTTAATTTTGTTATACTGTATATATATTTCTATTCTAATTTGAGGTATTATGTTTATGTAACTCATTTAGATTGAAATGGATAATTAAGAAATGCAGCTTAATTAGTCTTCTATGATAGTCAAACTTGAAGCATGTTAGTTAAGTTTTCTAGGTATACATAGATATATTTCAGATAGATGGGTAATCTTCAAACACTTCAAAGACCTACAAAATATGGCATTTAAAATGTTTTAAAAATTTAGACTTTCTGGACAGTGAGATATGCTCCTGGCATCACCAATTTACTTCAGAGAGGAGGATGGGCATTGAAGACACTCTATATGGAGTTTATCTTCTTCTTGGCAAAAATAGCCATTTGGGCAAGAAACTGTTCTTGCCTGGACTGCTTGATCGATTGGACATGCAGGATCCATGGGAAGGTGACCACGGAACTTTGCTTGGCAAAAGTTCCAAAAATGGTCCTTCAGGTTCCTGCTTCACAAAGGAAACTGCCAGACATTCTACAGGACACAGAGAAAAGTAACTGAAAGACTCTAGGCCTGTGGACTGAAGACAGATGCCCCAACTTTACAAAGGAACTTTGGATGATTGTCCAGGCTGCCAGCTGTCTCTGTCTATTGTTGCAAGACTCCCAAAAGTTGCTTGCGTGCTTCTCCCATTTCTCAGGTAATAGTATACCCTTCTGGGGTCTTTGATGTAGTTGAAGACTAAATAGTTATAATTTTCCTTAGTTATGGTAAGAGATAAGTTAGATATGAAACCTTGGACTCACAAATATAGGATAAATAGGATATCTTCTTTAATTTTGCCAAATACGAATAGACTAGCTATTATAAATAGACTAGATATTGTAACTGTAATTCTTGCTTGATAATTGTTTTGTTACCTGAAATTTTACTATGTGAAAGTTAAAACCTTTCTTTTTGAGAAAAAAAAAGGGGGGGAAGTGCTGTGGATATCACTCTGTATAAATAAAATGCTGATTGGCCAGTAGCCAGGCAGGAAGTATAGGCAGGAGAAGCAGAGAAGAGAATTCTGGCAAGTGGAAGGTTGAGGCAGAGAGACGCTGCCAGCCACCGCCATGAGAAGATGTTAAGATACCGGCAAGCTAAGAGCCACGTGGCAACTTATAGATTAATAGAAATGGGTTAATTTAAGATATAAAAACAGCTAGCTAGAAGCCTGCCACGGCCATACAGTTTATAAGTAATATAATCTCTATGCGTTTACTTGGTTGGGTCTGAGCAGCTGCAGGACTGGCAGGTGAGAGAGATTTGTCCTGACCCTGGACCAGGCAGGAAAACTCTAGCTACAAATAACTATAAAAAATATAAGCTAGCTTTGATTATTATTGATGGTGGCATTATCCTAAGTATTAGTTGTTTCTTTAGTAACAACAATTTCTTTTATTGAGTAAATGATTTGACTCCCACTAGCTTTAGCAAAGGAAAGAAGAGTTAATTGGTGAGAAAGCATTTTGAAGTCACAGAAACAGAGGGAAGTTGAAAGGTTGAGCCCTGACTTCTCCCTTCTCTACATGGGTTCAGACTCAGAGGTGTGAAAAGCCTGTCATGTCTACAGTCATGAATGACCTGGTTTTATATCCTGACTCTCTGGTGACCTAGAGAGTTGGCTTCATCTCTTCTTCTAATTGATATATCAAATCTGAGGCTGCAGCCTCCTCATCTTTCTTTCCCCATGCATCCAGGATAGCACCTAACACATTATACATGCTCCATCAAAGTTGAGTTTGTTTAGTTGTTTGCTTGTTTTTACCTAAATTACCAGTATATTGACAAGAATGACAAATAGATACAACTAGCAAAAGCATCACAATATCAGGTATAGCTGGAGGCCAGGTTGGGGCTGATGTCTTGATTGGCAGATTTGGGTGAATTTTTTATCTTCAGAATGATAAAACTGTTGATGACAACATTGCAAACACAGCCTCAGTGTACACAGTCCGTGATTATGTCCTTTTATTCATTGCTTACTGGAACCTTCCTCTGCTTCTTGAGAAGCTGGAAGATGAGATCTGCCCCACTTTGGGCCCCTGGGGCACCAAGTTGGCCTGTGTTATTGCATTAAAGGAGCTGCCTGCCTCAATTGTCTTGACGAGGCATGCCAGGACTGTGCATACATCCTGATGGCTCTAATGAATTTAGTTCCATCACCTGGACATTTTATTTGAGATTGATTTTTAAATTTCTGAGTAATTGGGGCTTGTGTGTGGTTGCTTCTTTGCAACAGAGGTAAGCTGAGGTGTTTATGTCCTCATTAAAGGCTTATTAGACATGATTGCATGACTAGAGGCCTCAATTTGTATCATTCCTGAGGGTTCACATCAAGACCTGCCCCTCTGCTTAGCGAACTTGGGGAACACAGTAATACAGCACTGGACTTGGCAGCCCCTGTGTGTCCCCCCCCCCAATGTGACCAGTTTCAGCTGGAGGCATACACCAGGGCTCCCCATGGATTCCATGCCTGGGATACATGCATGTCACCAATTCTGGTGATGGCAAAACATCAATTATGTATCCATTATTTGTCTTCCAGAGACAAGGCCTCTCCTATGAGGGATTCATGGGACTCTACTTTGCAGGCAAGAAGTTAAATGTCTTTTGGTGCTGGTTTTATGAACTTTGGTGTACCTTAGAGCTTCCATTTCACTCTGTATTTTACTTAATATCCTTTTCATATTCTCTCTCTTTCTCTCTCTCTCTCTCTCTCTCTCTCTCTCTCTCTCTGTGTGTGTGTGTGTGTGTGTGTGTGTGTGTGTGTGTGTGTGTGTGTTGTGGGACTTACTCTTTACAAAAGTTGCCCTTAATATTTGAGATAAAGTTGTCTAGAGAATGAAAAAGAGTGAGAAAAAGGTTGTGTTCAAAAAACAGTCCTCTGTTCTTTAAGTAGCAACTCTGCCTTCACCTCTCTGAGATAGGTTCTCATCATGTGTTGGCTTTGAACCCTCGGTTCTGGATCAGCATCCCAAGGATTACAGGCATGCACCCCACACCGATCTGGGAGTAACTTTATCAACACCTGTTCCATGAGGAATGGAGCTGAGAGTTGGAAATAAGGTCATGTCCAAGTTCTGACTCTGAACTCAAAAGGAACTGGGTTTGATTTTGGCTCAACCCACTAAAGACTGGTGGATAGTGGATAGAGTCCTGAATTGCTCCTTGTCTGTTTCTTCACTGTAAAGTGGAGATGTGAAAATCTACTCCGGGATGATGTATACAAGTCTGGGCACAGATGAGGAATCCAGTTGATGTGAGAGCATCTAAAAGAACTCCAACCCAGCCTCCAGAGCCTTTGTTTAGTTTTTATTGTTTGTTTGTTTGTTTGTTTGTTTGTTTGTTTTGGATCCTCTACCATGAGGCATAGCCTCTGAGTTTCATTAAAAGGAATCAGCAAATTCCGGTGTTTTACCTCCAGCTTCCCACAGTATATACTACCTGGAATAGCTCATATTTTGTTTTATATATTCTTCTATGCTGTACTTATATTGGGGTAATGTATTCTACTTTGAAAAGAAGAAAACTGTGTTATTGTTACTCCACTAGGGAATTCATAGACTCCACGAGATGGGGAATACCCACCTGCAATACCCTTTCATGGCGCCAGGGGGCAGAAATTCCTTAATGGGTAATGAATAAATCTCATAACCTGTCTAGACTGGTTCATTGCTAAACCTTTTGCTCCCGAAAAAGGGGAAAGTGCCTAAGGAACTTGGGGGTTCTTTTCAGCTAATCCCAGTACAGCAGGCTGCTTCCCTGGTTCTGATCTGGTTCCCCGGATGCACCCCTGGTTTCTGTCATAGTGCCTTGCACTAGGTATCCAGTGTTTATCAGTGAGGTGGTCTCATTCTAAGCAGATCAGGCCATGGTCCTGTTGGCCTGGACCACTCTTCCCCAAGAGGTCGAGGTAAGGTTTGTCTTGTGTTGAATTTGAATCTGAAAAAAAAAGTGAAAAGAAGCTGCCCCAGGAGAGAGATGACAAGGGTGTTCTTAGAAAAGAGGGGGAGAGTGAGACGGACCCTGCAGAGGTGAGGATTTGGAACAGCAGAGAGGAGCCAAGCTCTTCTCCATGGAACCCGGAGGGAAAACGTGTGACACGCAGGACTTTGCAGAGGATGTGAGGAGGAAATGATGCTCGAGTTGGGAATGAGAGTCCAGAGAAGTAGGACATTTTTCTCCCTGGACGATGCTGCAAGATGTTGGGTCCTTACTTTTCACTGAAGGAATTATAGTTACCATTAAGTGATGCAAATATGAATCTATCTTCCACCCCAGGTTTAATCCTGAGTTTTTCCCTTCTTCAGAAATAGAGACAAATAGGAGCAAAATGCCAAGCTATTATTTTTTGAATTTTTAATTCACAACAGGCAGTTTAACCAAACACTTAGTGAGAACACTCATATATTCATCAAGCAACTGTACTTACATAGTCATATATTCATTCAAAATAAATGCATTCAATATTCAATGTTCAGGGCTCTAAAAACACAACAGTACATACAACATCTCAAGTCTCCATCTTTCAGAAATGTAGCAGAAATGCACTATGACAGAAGCCAGCGGTGCATCCAGGGAACCAGGGAAGAGAGGAAAAATAAATAAAGTAGCATTTGATAGGTATTAAAAAATCCGAGATAGACATGCTCATAGTTTTCTTAGAGTAATGGAAACTGAGGCATTGAGTTTAAGCCAAATTCCCAAGGTCATCCACTTTTAGTCATCAGCAAATCTAGACATCTTTGAATCTTAGGCTTTTATCTGTCAGGCCCTTCTGTCCCTTACATTCATTCTCTCATATCATTTCATTTCCTGTGAAATAATCCAATCCTTTTGGCAAAAGAACTAGTCAATACCTCATACACACCTTTGAGAAAACAGCCATGTCTTATGCCTGCCTGATAGACAGCATTGGTCTACAAAGCCCACCTCTTCCTGCACCTTGAACATGGTTCACCTCCTCTCCAGATAGAGCCACTAACTGCTCACCCAGCTCTGCTCCAGGTAGCAATTTTAGAGGCGACTGTTTCTGGGCCACTGCAGTGTCACTGTGACTTAATGACCTAATTTCATGCTATTTTTCTGGTTCAGTCGCTTATTTAATCCTTTGCATGTTTTTTTCCCCTCATTCTTCATTTCTTAAAGAAATATGGTCATAGCACAGAGCAGAAGCTAGAATATTAAGAGTTCAGAGCCACTCAATTACAAACAAAGATACAGATGCAGCCCTGGATTTGGCTCCATTTAAGGATCTTTAACAAAAGTCTACTTGAGAGCTTCTGCTAGGAGAAAACACTGTGGGACTTGCCCTGAAAAGGAAGAGCAAAGCCCACGAGTTCATCTTAAACAATCGAGATAAAGCACACCTCAAAAATGAGTCTAAATGATTTATGTTAATGGCCACTCGGAAGAAAAGGGTTACATTTCTGTCCTTTTCAATCTGCATAAATGGCATAAACAATCTGGTGGGAAATGAGTGTTCATATCTTCCACACTACCAGACACTCTACAAGTATTCAAAGAGGACCTGAACCTACCTAAACACACCCACTCAAGACCCTCCACCTCCATGCCACCTAAGCTGTTGACATTGTCTCCTTCAGTGAGTCGCAACTATAGGCCAAATAACACTTCTATTCCTCTCTCAGTCTTCAAAGTTTTCAGGGCAGGAAAGAGATCTGTGCTTCTCTTCAGGAAACTCATCCCATCTGTCAGGTAGCTCAGTTTCAACCATCCCCGGAAGATCTTCCAAATCCTCTGTATCTTTTCCTACTTCTGTACTCTGAACTCCTATCCCTGCAACACCTCTCTTCAGTTTCTTCTCCTCCTTTCAACCTAACACATCCACCCATGCTTGCACCTTCATACTCACTAACATATTAATAAAGTGGCTCTCATTGTCCATTGTTCTGTTGTATTTGCCCCTTTGTCTCCAGCTGTGAACTCTCCAAGGACAGAGACAAACATACTCAACTTAGCTCTTCCTATTAGCTGATTGTGTTATTTACTTATGAATGCTCAAAAGGCATTGATTTATTTGAGGTTGTAAGGATAACCTCAATGTGGCAGCTATACAAGGGTAATTTTATGGCCTCAAATGCCTATCAGTGAATGATGAAATAGTCCTATAGCCACACCATGAAATATAACAGTGAAAATACCAAAGTTACATTTGCATGCAGTGCTCTGTAGGACTCATTGTAATGCAACGTTTAACTTTAAAGGTCCCCAAAAGGTTACATACGGAACGATATACTTTCTATAAGTTTTTTAAATTAAATATATATGTGTTGTATGCACACATAAAGATTGAATAGGAAATAAAAACAACTAAAGAATGGCCAACACAAAATTGAGATTAGGGACATCCATGGGTAAATTGGTGGGAAATCCCTCATAGTTACATGTGAGTTCTTGACAAGATTCTACTTTTTATTCTTGGTGGAAGGTTTATGCATGCTTATTAATTTTTAAATTAACTAATGAAATAGTGAAATAAAATGAGCTGGGATAATTAAGCAGTGATGAACCAGTCATTCTCATTAATCTGAGTATTTGCACTTATAATCTATTTAAATAACAGAAGCCAAAAGAAAGACTTCTGGAACTTAGGCATCCATGATAATTTGGAATGGAGACTCTCCCATTTATCTGTGGAATATCTTCTTATTATGTTCTGAGCTAATGAGATTTTTGCCCTTTTAGAATGCATACATAAGATCTTTTCATCTGCTTCAGATGTACATTCTCAAGTGGATATGGTATTCTTGATGAAAGCAATACCAATTGAGTCATCGAGGACTACATTTATCATGTTTACAACATAATAAATGTATATACATTTATCGTGTATACAACCATTCATGTATCAGACACAGTGTTACACACTATATATATATGGAATGGTATTCAAAAACAACCAGCTTTGTGCTCATGTTGTTCGTAGTGTGCTCAGTGTAGCTATGGAAGGACCAAAGAGAGAGAGGTAGGATGCAAATCATGGAGGTGTGTCAGAATGTTGTAGAATAATCTTTTTGTACACTATGAAGATATGTCATTCTGATCAGTTTAAGAAAAAGCCAAATGGCCAATAACTAGGCTGGATTTTCAGGCACAGAGGTTGCTAGGAAGAATAGCGTGGAGTCATGAGGAGATGCCAGGGATGTAGAGCAAGCAGCATGGGCTTTAAAAAGTAAAGGTAATCAAACCACATAAAAGAACATAGATTAAAAGATATGGGATAATTAAAGTTATAAGAACTAGTTATAAACAAGCCTAAGCTATTGACCAAGATTTTATAATTAATAATAAGTCTCCATGTCATTACTGGGGAGCTGGTAGTCCCAACGAAAGGTCCAGCTACATCAGAGGAGGAAGTTTGAGTTTACTCTCAGAAAAATGAAGGGATCACAGCAGGGTTTTAAGCAAGGAAGTACAGGTTCTCATTTGCATTCTTAAAATGATCCTCCTGGCTGTTGAGGAAAAAATGAAGTGAAAAGAGCAGACATGTATCCTAGAAGAAAAGTTAGAAGTACAAAAGCTGAAAGAGGAATGGTCAAGCATCAGGATGGGATCTTTTGAGTTGAGGGGAAAGGCAGGGTTGGGTACATTTTAAAATAAAATAAGTGATGCTATCAGTGGATGGAAAACAAGAATCTGGTGGGGGAGAGGAATAAAAATGATTCTTACATTTTTTGTTTAAGAAACCTGGCATTTTCTGGTAGCATAAAATGGAATTTAAAAGAAAGAAAGTGTGTGAACTGAAGGACAGAAAGCTTCAGGAATTTCTATCCCCAAGAAAGCTGTTTAATGCTGAGATCTTAAATCTGGCAGGTTGATTCCAGCCATTATTTTATCTGTTAATGTCACAGTCACATTTACAGTCTTTTTTGGGGGGTGTATTGAAGAAGATGAGCTGGAACATTGGGAGATGGTTTTCAAGAAATTGGAACAGTAAAATGAGGTGGAAGAGAATAAATAATCAAGGTAAAGGAAAACCATAAATTGACTGAAGTTCCTCACAGACTTGCTGCCCTTCAAGGCTGGTGACAAGAGGTTTGGTAACAGATCTGTTTACTGTTCTGAAAGAGTGTCACATGTGCTGACTTACTTTCTAATATGACAACACAAAGTCAAGATTTATTTCTCATACGTACTCCTGTGGGGGAATTGAATGAGAATGGTCCCAAAGGATCATAAATTTGAACTCTTAGTCACCAGATAGTAGAACCATTTGGAAAGGAGGGGTGGCCTTACTGAAGAAGGTCACTTGGAGTGTGCTTTGAAGTTTCAAAAGTGCATGCCATTTTCAATTAGCTCTCTATCTCTTTCTTCTTCTGCCTCCAACTTGCAGATTAGTATGCAAGCTCTAAGTTACTGTTTCAGCACCATGGCTACTTTCCTGCCTACAGCCATGCTCCTCACCATGATGGTCATGGACTCCAGCCCTCTGGAACCATGAGTCCCAGCAAACATTTTCTTTAATAAGTTGCCTTGGTTGTGGTATCTCTTCACAGCAATAGAAAAGTGACTGAGACAGCTCCCATGATATCTCTTCTCTTGGCACACATATGTTGAGACTTATAATTAGTCCTCAGATCTGCTCCAGTAACATCACTGTAGCTAGAGTTTTCCTGCCTTGCCCACAGTCAGGACAAATCTCTGTCACCTGCCAGTCCCACAGCCGCTCAGACCCAACCAAGTAAACACAGAGACTTATATTGCTTACAAACTGTATGGCCATGGCAGTCTTCTTGCTAACTGTTCTTATAGCTTAAATTAATCCATTTCCATAAATCTATACCTTGCCATGTGGCTCGTGGCTTACCGGCATCTTCACATGCTGCTTGTCATGGCGGCGGCTGGCAGTGACTCCCTCTGCCTTCCTGTTTCCTCAATTCTCTTCTCTGTTAGTCCTGCCTATACTTCCTGCCTGGCCACTGGCTAATCAGTGTTTTATTTATTGACCAATCAGAGCAATTTAACATACAGACCATCTCACAGCACATCACAGTCAAGGTTCATGGCAAAACTCAGATTCCATGAATTCCCATGTCTAAGTCCACCCACCCAAGCCTGATCTTCCTCATAATTAATCAAAAATATCTATTAAACATGAGGGGCAATCATGTACCTTTGAGGAATTACTCATCACCAGCTCTGAAAGTTCCCATATTTATCTGAGAAGCTTCATCCGTGTGGTCAAGTGAACTGCTATTCTGATAGACAGAAAATTCTCAGCTGCAGGCTATTCTCCCAAAGTAAACCAGGCCTGCTTTCTGGTTTCAGAGTTTAAGAGCCAAATAAATTCAAAGATAAACATCTGCCCTTTCCCCTCACAAAAGCCAACATGAATTTCTGGGTTTTGAAAAGTCAGGCACCATCAGTCATTTGTAATTATGGAACCCTGTGTTGCTTTGTACTTAGAGACCTGAGAACAGTTCAAATAAACACAACACAAACAGCCCTTTTCCTCCCTCTACTCCTGCTTAATAGGAACCTTTGAAACTGAGATTTTTTATTGGTTATTTGTTACTGTCATTTGCCATTGTCTGTACCCATGATGATGGATTTGTCAGTAAATTCACTCCTCTCTAAGGTTTGCTGGGAATTGAATTGACAGTCAAGTCCAAAGAGTCCAGCCCTGGTCATAATACAATTCCAGCCCCCATCATCCCATGTCTAGATTAATTTCAGTTATTTTTAAACAAGATATGGGGGGTAAAATTGAACCCAATGAACAAAGAGTTAATAGCAGTCAAAGAAATCAGGAATGCCCTCAAACCATCCTCCACGTGCGTCCCCATCACCACCTACCACCTCTCCAACTGGAATGTTTGCCTCTGGTTCTTGGGTTATCAAATTGGCTCCGCATGGCCATGTTTTAGATTATTGTGGAACTACATAGTGTTATTACATTTTTACTGGAATTTCTACAGTGCACTTCTCTCCCATTTATGTTTCCAACAAATGTTGGAAAACATCTAACAAAAACATCGAACTGTGTTTTTACAGATTATCACTGTAAAAACTGATCAATAATTTATAGAACATAAACTCAGTACCACTGGTTTCATCACAATATGTGGTTTCTCTAATATTATAAAAGAATATCCTCATTTAAACAAAATATCAGGAAAGAAAATCTGTCAGTCTTTCCATGTATATTGCAAACAATTCTTCAAAGTGTAGTGGGAAAGGCTATCAAACATAGAATTAAGCTCAATGTTCATAATAAATTCTGTTGTCAAGGCAGGAATGCAAATGTCAAAAAAGATCTGTGAAAAGAAGTTTGATTCATATTCCTTCACAAAGAATTTTCTACATCAGCTTTAAAGATCAACTTTATAATAAAAATAAATGATTTCATGAAAGCAATAATAATTTACACTAAACATGCATTGATCTTTGACAAACATCTAAATCCATGCAACCACCACCAACATGATTACAACAGAGAAATATTTCTATTGTGTTGGAAATTTCATTGGGGTTCTCTGCCCCCTCCATAGGGAACTCCCGAGTCCCATCACCATCCTTTGTGTGCTTTTCTGCTCATTTTCTATTTTTTGGAAATGAAATTGTACATGTTCTACTTGGGTCTAGTTTCATCAGCTCATTATGGCTTTTTTAACTTCATTTTTTGGGGTACTTGATTCACTTTTAATTAGTATCTATAAATTGTGAGCAACTAGTTGAGGTTTGTTACACACACCAAGTGAAGATAATATAATGTTTTTCTTTGTGTACAGAAATAGATTCCATCTGGTATCAATCATATAGATATCTTTACCTGAAGAATACCCTTTAGATTTTCTTATAATTTAAGATTTAAATTTAATATAAATTCCCTAAGATTTCATTTAAATGAATATATTTAGTCCATTTTATGAAGAATGTTTTCCATATTTTTGAAATCTGGGATGCTAGAGTTTTCCTTTCTATCAGCATTTAAAAATATCATTCCACTGTCTATTTCCAGGGCTTCTGATAAGATAACTGGTCAACCTCAGCTCTCCTTTTTGTGAGATGCATTGTTCATCCTCATGACATTTTGTTTCTTTGAGTTCCTGGGTCTCAGGCTTACTAGATATTTGTCCCATCCCAGGTTCTTTGAGCACTTTGTATCACTAGGTTGGTGTTTTTCATCCGGTGTAGGAGATATTTGGTCATCAATTTTCACAAAAGGTCTGTGCTGCTTTCTTGCCCTTGTCTTCCTCTTAGACTCTAATGACACCTTTGACAAGGTCCCTATATTATCTCAGAAGCCCTTGATGTTGTGCCAGTTTTGTCTGTCTTTCATTTGAGACTTATTTAGGCAGGGCTAGATGAGGTCTTACTTTCCAAGTCCTTGTTTTTAAGTCAAAGACTGTCTGATGACATAAGGATGCTGGGATATCTATGAGGTCTCTTGACTATACCCATGCTGTTCCTCCCACATTCCCAGCACTAATTAATGCCTAAATCATCCTATTCTCACTGCCACTGACTCCTCTTCCTTTATACCTCCAATGTATATTTACCCAGTACTGGCCCAGCCTACACCTCAACAAAGGACACCAACAAATTTTCATATATCCCCAAGGTTTATTTTTTCCATCCTCTTTGAGACATTATCTTATAAAACTAACTGTTTTCTCCAACCCAAAATCTAATCTTTTACTCAAATGAAGCAATACTTGGCCTGAATACAGGCGACTGTGTTGAAGTCAGAAAAAATGCATCTACGTGGACAGCTGGGGGATTTTAGGGATTCCCTCCTTAGTTAAGCCATCACAAGGAATGTCTTCCCTGGCTGTTGTTTAGTGAATGAAAGACATTCCATGTGTTTATTATTCTATTTACTTTGCTTGTTTATGATAAGGATACTGTTCTGTTATATTCTAGATGAAGTTGTGTGTGTGTGTGTGTGTGTGTGTGTGTGTGTGTGTGTGTGTGTTAAAGAAATTGAATCTAAAGAATGGGTTCCAGAGTCTGGGGACATGGTTCAATAGGTAAAATGCTTGCTATGCAAGCTTGAAGACTTGAATTCAGATGCCAAGTTCTTAGGTAAAGGGCAGAGCAATTACAACACACATTCATAATCCCAGCTCTAGGGAGGGAGAGACAAGAGAATTGTTGGTCAGTCATCAATCGGTGTACCAAACTAGTGTCTCCCCAGGTTCAGTGGGAGATCTTATATCAGAAACTAAGATACACAGCAATTGAGAAAGGCATCTGATGTTGACTTCTGACCATCACACACACACACACACACACACACACACACACACATACACACACACAGAGAGAGAGAGAGAGAGAGAGAGAGAGAGAGAGAGAGAGAAACAAATAAACCAAGAGGTTTTAAAGTGTTATGTGTTTCCTATTTGCTTCTTCAAATTGCTTTGATATAAATTCTCAAATGGCATAGGATTAAATGGTAATGTGTTTATATTATGAGAAGAGAATGGAAAGTTAGGAAGCATTTTTGGCTTGTACCCTCCAAGTGATTATGTTTCTATTAATGTTCCATATAGTGACTCATTTTTTTCCAGTTGTCAATCTTGCCAGGAAACTTTAAGATTCCATCATTTTAAGAAGGCCAAACAGAAACTTTACTGTAACTTCCAGATTTTCAGGTTCATTTTTTTTCCTCTTGGTAATTCTGGTTTCTCTTCCTTAAGTTCAGTGTTCCTTCCTGAATGTTAAGTCTATAAAGAAAGAATAGGTGGCTATTTCTTTTGAACCTTTTGCTTAAATACGGATTACCAATATTCTTGGAGTGTTTGTTCAAACTACAAGACAGGCACAGAAGTGTTCTCTGTCTCTGTCTTTCTCTGTCTCTGTCTCTGTCTCTCTCTCTCTCATGTATGTGTGTGTGTGTGTGTGTGTGTCTGTGTGTGTGTGTCTGTGTCTGTGTCTGTGTTGACTTCCAAAACAAAACATCCTTGAATTTGTATCATGACAGTTCCTTTAGGAAGGCTTCAGGCAGCAGCTAATTACAGTGTCAGCCAGATACTCATCAGTAGGCAGTAGAAGGAAAATCAACAAAAGCTAGAAAAGCAGGGTATTTATGTTCACTAGGCCAGATGGTCAAACTGGAAGGTTGAGCCACCTGAACACACTGTGTTATTTCATTGGCCATTAAGCAAAGTGAAAATTTTCAGTAATATTTAACAACATGTTTTTTTTCTCCCTCATTTAAAACTACCAGCCTAAAATGTGTCAAGTAAAATTTCAATTCAAATGAAACCTCTGCTTCAGGAAATGTCACTAAGGCTTTTGAAACAGCTGTCAATGACAATGCGGTTTTACAAGAGCAAGATTATAGAACTCACAAAGGACCCTCCATCTGATCACATGGATTAGATAGACATGAAGAATCTAATGTTTAACATTATCTATCTATCTATCTACTTTAAAAAAAGGGGGATCATGGACATTTATACTGTAATACCATCCTTGCTAAAGAATATTTGAGGTCTTTAGGAAGATGGTTCATTAAGCAAAGCATTTGCGGTACAAATATGAGGACCAGAGCTTGGGTTCCCAACAGGCATATAAATGCTGGGCATTATGGCAGTTGGCCTATAACCCCAATTCCCAGAAGGCAGAGACAGAGGATGCCCAGAGGAGCTTGGCTAGCTAGATTAGCCAAATGTCCAAACACTGGTTCAAGTAGAGAGCCTGCATCCACACATAATTGGAGAGTAATCAAGGAAGACACCCAATTGTGGTGGTATTGTGTTCCCTAATATATTGTGTACCCGAATAAAGTTATCTGGGGGTCAGAGACAGAACACCCACTATATTAAACATAGGTTTAGGCAATGGTAGCACATGCTTTTATTCTTAGCATTCCAGAGGCAGAAATCCATCTGGATGCCTGTGAGTTTGAAGGCACACTGGGAACAGCCAGCCATGGTGACACACACCTTTAATCCCAGGAAGTGATGGCAGGAAGCAGAAAGATATATAAGGCATAAAAACCAGGAACTAGAGTCTGTTAAGCTTTTAGGCTTTTCTGCAGCAGTTGAGCTGAGATCCATTCAGATGAGGACACAGAAGCTTCCAGTTTGAGGAAATGAGATCAGCTGAGGAATTGGCATGGTAAGGTTAGCTGTGGCTGGTTCTGTTTCTCTGATCTTTCAGCTTTCACCCCAATACCTGGCTCCAGGTTTGTTTTTATTAATAAGACCTTTTAAGATTTGTGTTACATTGGGGCCAGATGTCATTACAGATGGTTGTGAGCCACCAATTGCTGGGAATTGAACTCAGGACCTCTGGAAGAGCAGCCAGTGCTTTTAACCCCTGAGCCATCTCTTCAGCCCCTCATTGGGTGCCAATTGTAGATGAATTTCTAAACAGTCTTATTAAATAAGAAACACAGAGCCAAATACAGGGGTGCAAGCTGTAGAGATCAGAGCAATAATGATAGCCACCAAACTAACCTTAGCTTATCACACCACAGTCGTTTCCCAAGAGAACCAAACCAGCTTCTTCCTATCTAACCTGTGCCTTTATTGCCTTGCTATTCTGCCTTCTCATTGGCTCTTAACCCAGCCACCTCACTTCCTCATCACTTCCTGTCTATACAGACCTTCAGATCTCTATGGTTGGTACTGGGATTAAAGGTGTGTGCCATCATGCTTGGCTGTGTCCTTGAACACACAGAGATTCTGCCTGCCATGTGATCAGATTAAGGGCATGTGCTACCACTGCCTGACTTCTGTTTATGGCTGGCTATGACCTCTGATCTCCAGGCAAACTTTATTTATTAACATACAAATAAAATTCACCATACCCAGTGTCAACCTCTGGCTTCCACATTATAAACAAACACAAGTGCATGTTTACCTACACACATGTGTGCCATATACATGCCAGTACACATGCCAGCACACATGCACATACTATACACACACATATATACATTTTTAGAATCAAGTTTTTTTTGTAAAAGGTCATCTTTAGCCTTCCCATCCCCTGGGTCTGAAAGTGAACTCAAAGCTTACCCCCACCTCTTGAGATTCCTACTGCCCTGTGTACAACACCAGACCGACAATCCTGGGACTTAAACTCAAAATCCCGAGTCCCCAATAGTCTGTGCTTGTCTTCAGCATAGACGAAACTCATGTTTTGGTGTTCTTTTCATGGTGATGGACAAAAGGATCTCTCCCCAGAGGTTTCTATGTATTAGTTTCAGAGCTGCTGAGAAATGTCAAGAAGGCTCATAGGAGCTGCACATTGTCAAGGTTTCCTGCTGTTCTCCACACAGAGTGTTTGCATCTTTCTTCCTGGACTGCTGCTACCAGTCTCCTCCTTTGGGAACTACACAGGCCTTCACCAGCTAGACATCTCAAGCCTTTTCATCTTCAAAGTGAATCCTTAGTCACCTTTAAGTGGCCTGGAGTCCAAACTTTGGAGGAACTTCTAATAAGTGAAACTGCTGGTTGTTGTTTTTTGTTTTTGTTTTTGCTTTTTTTGTTTGTTTTTGGGGTTTTTGTTGTTGTTGTTTTGGGGTTCTTTCACAGTTCTAGTTTTTTGGGTTGAGAATATAAGGCCCTACCTGAAAGTCAAGGGACTCCAAGTACCAAACTGTCATAGATAAAAGACGCTGTTAGTGATGTCCCTACCAACTCTTCTTCCCACAATGTGAATGACTCAAGGTATCTGAATTTGGAGAATGACTAGGGTTCCCACTGACACATCACTTGGGCTATTTTCTCTGCTACCTCATTCCCACTGGGAGAATTCTAAATGAATTCCTAACTATAAACTCTACGTGCCAGGTTGACATGTGAAAGCTGATTGCTCCTATCAGGGCCATCATCACTGACTACCATAGAGTTTGTGCACAAGCTGAATACGCATTCTAGTGCTTGCTAGCTAGTGTGATTTACAGATCAGGGAAAAGAAGATGATGATGCTGAGTCCTTGCACAGCCCTTTGGGACTTGACTGAGGCGGTGAGGAAATGAATAGGATACTAACACAGAGACCACACAGCAATCTGGGGTTGGGTTGACTGTGCTGTCTGATAGAGAAACCACAGCATCCCAGAATCTCAGCATGTTTATTATATACCACTGAATAGAGAAGGTGACTGAGAACAGATAAACAAGAAGCCGGGGTTATTATGTAGAGCTGGATCAAGGAGACAGGTTTAATCTTGCTAGAAGAAGTCTCTATAGGGGAGCAGTCTTTTCTGTATGCACTGTCAACATCCACACATGGACCAGAGGAAGACTTTGCCATTTCTATGAGCCTCACTTGAGTGGAAGGTTTTGCAGTTTTTCCATGGGTCTAAGGCACTGGCATCCTAGACATGGCTGAAGTCATGTCAAGGACATATACATTCACTCAGGACTTCATACACCCAGGGCTTCCTCCACTTACCACAGAATACTATTGCCACTAATTTCAATTCTTTGGTTCCATTTTGATTCTTTAAACTTTCCTTAAGGTATGAATTTTATATCAAAATTTATAAGTTTAATATATATATTAAACTTTTGTTATAATATTAATGATCATAATACTAACTAATTCTAGAAAAAAAAAAGCTTCAATTAGCGGCCTATACATGTTTTTGTGTTCAAGTCTTGATCAGTTTTCTGCAGAGAATCATGACCAGGCCTAACATTTAATTTGAAGTGTCCAGAAAGATGATGGGGCCCCACAACATTGATTCCACATGGACAATAATAATACCACTAAGCTGACAAACATCACCCACAGATCAGCTTTGGACTACAAAGTGCTCAGAACAGTTTCGAGATGGCTAGCTAGCTGAGATGATCCAGCTTCACAGACTACTTGAACAAGGACTTGAGATAAGCCCTGAGACTAGACAACAAATGATACAGCTAACTTTCCTAGAACTTGACAATTAACCCAAAAATTTTCTTTTCAGAGTCCCCTAAAGATGCCTTCACCCACAACCAGCAGGAAGCAATTTTAAGAACATGACACCCACATTCCCAAAGAGGAGGAGTGGGGCAGGTGGTTTTTGGTCTTTCTATGGGTTTTGGGTTTGGGATAATTGTCATTGTTTAGGAGGGTTGGTTACAAGTTGTTATTGTTAATGGTTAGGAAAAGGGCTAAACAAAGGAGATTAGATTTAAAGTTCTTATTTGAAAAAAAATGATATATAGAAATCATAGAATAGAGGGTAGATTATTGAATCTACTATGAAAAGAAAAAGAAAAGAGAGGATATAGATATGATATAGATAAAAAGGTAGATTATTGAATCTACCTTTAAAAGACAATTACTAGTTTGAAGTGCTTTACATTGGATTGGATTTTTATATATTGTATACAAATTGTATATATTGAGATTGATATTGTTAGAAAAATGCT
Source organism: Peromyscus leucopus (assembly GCF_004664715.2). Lineage (NCBI taxonomy): Eukaryota > Metazoa > Chordata > Mammalia > Rodentia > Cricetidae > Peromyscus > Peromyscus leucopus. The sequence goes on from NC_051063.1 coordinate 32,863,617, forward strand.
GTATGTATTTTTTTCTAATCTTGTTCATGATATTGTACCTATACAGTTCATTTAACAATGTAATGCAACTTGCTAATCCTTGAACGTTATTATTACCAACAATTAGGATATAAAGAAATGAAAGTTAGTATTTAGACATTACAATGGAACTTATAGTCATATTAGGTATGTTTTCAAGATTGAGCAGTTATGTTTTAGATAGAGAGGTCATCTTCAAACCCTTCAGAGATCTACAGAATATGGCATTTAAAATGATTTAATAATCTAGTTTTTTCTTTTCTTTTCTTTTTTTTTTAATGACTATGAGACATGTCGGCTCCTGGCAGCACCAATCTACTTCAGAGAAGATATGGGCATTGAAGAAACTGCATATGGAGTTAACTTTCATTGTGGCAAAAGTTAGCCACTGGGAAAGAAAATTGCCCTCACACCGACTGCTGACAAACAGGACAAAATGAACAGACAGGACACAAAACAAAGGATTACCAATCCTCACCAAGACAAGTGTAGTTGTGGCTTTAGCAACAGGCATCCTATGAGGCCAGGACAATATGGCACTATCACTGAAGTGGCTTTGCAATTCAGAAAAGGTACAGTGCCCCTTTCTTCAAAGGCAGCTGAACAGGCAATGGACCAATGGCTTCCGGTGTGCAGTGGAACAGCAGCTGAAACAGTTATTCTTGAAAGAGTAACTAGGCTGACAGAGTCTAACCTCTCAATGGTAGACTGGCATTTAATAATAATAATAAAAAAGCCACCCACAAGCTGAGAAGAATGGGATGCAGAGAAGAATGGGATGCTGAGTTGAAGCCACCCATAAGTCGAGAAGAATGGATAGCTGAATTCAAAAAACATCAGCAATTTCCAGAATTTAAAATCCTGAATCATGACAGGACACTAGTGGAATTCAGGTTTATCTGGTACATGGACTACTCACACCAACTTTGAGGTCGAACTGTAGGCCCTCTGTACATCCTACTTCACAAATGAGTCTGTCAGATACTCTAAGCCCAGAGGCTGAAGATGATGCCCTAACTTTGTGGAGAACACTTGGGTGACTGTCCAGGCAGCTGGCTGTTTCTGTCAACTTTTTTTGGAAGTTGCTTGTTTACACTTCCTGTTTTGTTAGGTAATATTATTTCCTTCTTGGGTATTTGAGGAAGTTGAAGATTAGATAGTTATAGTTAGTTGAAGATTAGATAGTTATAGTTTTCCTTGTTAAGAATTTCAGAAAAAAACTCACTAAAGAGGTGTGAAGTGTATAAATTTGAAAGACATTATAAGATAGTTTTCTGTTAGTAATATAAGTTAGGATAGAAAGTGAATCAGGTGCATTTTGGACTTACTAAAATAGGATAGATAATGGAATATTTTCTCTGAGTTTGTCAAATGCAAATGGACTAGACATTGTTGAGGTATTTATTGCTTGTATATATTGTATATAGTTATTGTACTTATTGTATATAGTTTTTCTTATATTAGTTTTAACTTTTTTATTCCTTTTTATTTTTATTAGAAAAAAAGGGGAAATGTGGTGATATTTTATTTGTGCTGAAATGTGATGTTTTATTTGTATGTTAATAAATAAAGTTTGCCTGGAGATCAGAGGTCATAGTCAGCCATAAACCGAAATAATTTTATTTGTGCTGAAATGTGATATTTTATTTGTATGTTATTAAATAAAATTTGCCTGGAGATCAGAGGTCATAGCCAGCCATAAACAGAAGTCAGGCAGTGGTAGCACATGCCCTTAATCTGATCACATGGCAGGCAGAATCTCTGTGTGTTCAAGGACACAGCCAAGCATGATGGCACACACCTTTAATCCCAGTACCAACCATAGAGATCTGAAGGTCTGTATAGACAGGAAGTGATGAGGAAGTGAGGTGGCTGGGTTAAGAGCCAATGAGAAGGCAGAATAGCAAGGCAATAAAGGCACAGGTTAGATAGGAAGAAGTTGGTTTGGTTCTCTTGGGAAACAACTGTGGTGTGATGAGCTAAGGTTAGTTTGGTGGCTATCATTATTGCTCTGATCTCTACAGCTTGCACCCCTGTATTTGGCTCTGTGTTTCTTATTTAATAAGACTGTTTATAAATTCATCTACAGAATACAGTGATGTCCAGCATGCAGGAAGTACCTATAGAATTCAGTGATCCAAATAGAAGGGGATTTCACTTTTTTTAAAAGTAGGTTCCTTTTTACTCTGTAAGATAAAGCAATTTTCAGACAAGATCATTGTCTTCTGCTAGAATTCTTTCTGAGTTGTTAGATGTTTTTATACTTCGCCACCCCCATTCCAGGAACCCATAGTTTACATCTGATTTGTCACATCTGTGTTTCATATGTGTGTGTGGGGGGGGTCTTTGTTTGTTCTAGTTCAATTTTTAATATGGTTAAATTGAGCAGCTCATCTTCACCTTCTAATAATGCTCTACTGGTGGAGTGCCAACTGACCACTCTCCTCCAAAGCAGTGAACTGTCTGCTTTCTCAGAGAACAGATGGCATCAAAAGATGCTTTGAATTATCTGAGGACTCCACAGGCCTTTTCACAAAGGAAAGACATTTAAGAAATACAAGACTTCTGTAGCCCAGCATGTTAATACATGCTTGCAGTCCCAGTAAAGCAATAGAAGGAGGGTCATAAGAGGTTTGAGGTCTGAGTTACATAGTGGGACAGAATCAAAGAAATAGAGGGAAGGGAGAGGGGAAGCAAGCAAGCAAGATCAGAGTCTTACCCAAACACTAGGCAGTGATGTGAATGCAGCAGGAAGCCTTTTCATAAAGCTCATGAGGTTCAAGCCTCAGAGCCCTTCAATCTATCTCTGTGAAAGGAGTCCTATCAATGTCTTCCCATCCTTCTGGAATCTTCACATAGTAAAGTTATCTAAATGATGTGTGCTTCTGTGTCCATAAAACCTGAATCTATATTTGGACATATTTAAAATAAATCAATAAGAGACAGTCTCTGCCCCAAAGATGCTTAATTTTTGCAAGCTATAAAAATATGTAATGTAAATTCAACAGAATTGACTCCAAGGATAAGGCAATTTCTCATTAATATTCATTTTGGTAAATTTTAGTCTATGAATGCTTAAAGATATAGTTGAAATAATCAATATTTAGTTTCTTAATTCAAATTATAAGAGACATCTAAATGCAATGTTACCTAATACACTGATCTACAGATATTATTTTCCCTATAGTCAAATTTCATGAGACAAATTTATTCCAACTTTTCACACTAGGCTTTGACGTCAGTACCTTAATCATCACCAGACGCCCTTTTTGAATCAGCTAACAAAGTTTTTTTCGAATTGGATTCACTGCTGACTAAGTCATTTCAACTACAGAGCTTTTTGATTTTTGTGAATAATTCAGTCATTTGAAATTTTATCTCATACCACCAGGACCCACTAGCATAATATCAGAATATGTTTTTCATTTATCCTGTAGATCTATATTTGATCTCTTCACAGCTTATAATGACTATGTGTCTTCCTGAATGACTTTTAGAAATTACAATGATATCCACCATCTGCAATTATAAAGTCTTGTCCATTTGGGGCCACATTCAATCCAGATACCTATCAGATGAACTTTATGAACTTCTAGCATTGATCAAGGTTGTTTCAGGTTAACATGGTGATTCTCAGACTGAGGACTGCACTTAAAAGACAGTGATACCTGGATTCACCTCAAGGATTCTGATTTCATGGTCTGGGAATGCAGCCTGGGCACCAGAACATTTTTAAGTTTTCTGAGTGATACTAATGAGCAGCCAAGATCAAAATTCATTGTCTGCCTTAAACAAGCCTGTATCAGTCAAGATAAAATAACTAGGAGAAATATATCTATCTCAACATAAAAGACTCTACAGAGACACAGATATCCTCTCTCTCTCACTTCATTTTATGTGTAATTTCTGTGTGGGGGTCTGTATGTGAATTTGGTATATTCATGTGTATATATATATGGATGAACAGTCCTGAGCACATGGAGGGCAGAGGAAAAGGGCATTGGGCATCCTCTATCACTTTCTGCCTATTCCTACAAGGCAGGGTCTCTCCCTCAACCTAGACCTTGAGTTTTTTGTTTGTTGGTCCTTTTGTTTACTTCTTTGTTCTTTTGTTTTATTTCAGCTAGACTAGAAATTAGAAAAATCTAGCAACCTTCTAGTCTCTGTCCCCTCAGTGCTGGTATTATAGGCATGCATGGGACACCTGGCTTGTTACACCCATGTTGCCACCAGAGCTCTAGACTTTATGCATGCATAGCAAGTGCTTTTAACAATGAAACCATATCTCTGGTCTGTGCTGTATAGTAGTATTTGCTCCATCCATGACCTTGGACTATAGGACCCAAAGGAGGTGGTGTTTCCTGCCATTGTACACATGCCCCTTCTCCCTGCTCCTGCCTGTGAGGTGGATTTGCTCCTGGTCAGAGCAGAGGATGACTTCAGCTGTCTACTCTGTTCTGTATTCATGAGTATATTTCAAATTGAAGACCCTGCCATTAATCCACACATGTATGAACACCTAATTTTTGACAAAGAAGCCAAAACTGTTCAATGGAAAAAAGAAAGCATCTTCAGAAAATGGTGCTGGCAAAACTGGATGTCAACATGTAGAAGATTGCAAATAGATCCATATCTGTCACCATGCACAAAAATTAAGTCCAAATGAATCAAAGACCTCAACATAAATCCAGTTACTCTGAACCTGATAGAAGAGAAAGTAGGAAGTAGTCTTGAATGCATTGGCACCAAGATCACTTCCTAAATATAACACTAGTAGTACAGACACTGAAAGCAACAATTAATAAATGGGACCTCCTCAATATATGTCTTAATAAATTCCTAATACCATTAAATACTCATGTGGATTGATAGTAAAAAAAAAATGGCACCCAATGGGGGCCACAAACCCAAGACCCTAAGATTAAAAGTCTCATGCTCTACCAACTGAGCTAGCTAGGCATGAATCTACCTCACAGGCAGGAGCAGGAAGAAGGGGCATGTGTCCCTTCTCTCTTTCCTTTTAAGAGGTCACATACAATGGCAGGAATCACAGCCTCCTTCAGGCCCTATAGCCCGAGGTCATGGGCAGAGCAAATACCACTACAATGCTGCCTTTCTAATAAAAATATCATTATTATAGTACCCACATATATTTGCATAATACATGCATTAAATATTATATAATATCAAATATATGTACACATATTTTTGTAGCCAACTTTTAGTACAATAAATGTTTCTATTTTAAATGTTGTAGTTTTTCATTAAATACAATTTAGAAGAGATCAGACTTTCTGCCTCACTTGAGGAGTTAAATATGGAAGGGTCTAGGCATAGCTTTAAAAAAAACCTATAATTCAAGAATTCTGGATAAAGAGGACTCATGAGAGCAGAGATCTGCATGAAGGTAGCTACAGCAGGCAAAGGAAATGATAAGATGATACTAAAATTACCCCAAGGTGGGATACATTTGAAATGACAGGAAGAATTATTATAAAACTTGGATGTTTCAAAAAATAAATAACAAAAGCTATGTGTGTGGCAACTCAAAGTGACTGGCTCTTCAGGATTTCCTAGCTGATTTTCAGCTTGGAAGGGTAGAACATCCAGGAATGATCACACCCAGTGTACTGCCCACAGCTTACCTAGGATGTGTATGCCTAGACAGGTCTGAACTCATGGGTAACACCATCTGTTGGCTACTCAAGCATTTGAGGTTCTTCTTTTAAAGTAAGAGTTCATTTTAAATATCACAACTGAAGAAGTCACATCACAGAGTCATTCCTAATCTCACAGCAAGTGTTCCTATTTGAAATTCACTTATAAAGAAGGAAAAAATGTCATGTACAATCCATGTATTGATTTTCTTTATAGGATATAGGGATGAGAATAGAAATAAAAATGAAAGTGGATGCTGGCTATGATGAATCTTGATTTCTAACAGAGTTGGCTTTGTCAGCAAAAGAAAAAAATGCCTAAATTTTTGTGGGTCCATTCTTTCAAAAGCCTATGCTGGAAAGGCAATGTATGTTTGCAATTTCCAGTTTCTGAAACCTTCACTCACTTTCTTAATATTTCTGTTTAGGACGTGATTAGCCATATATGACCATTCTTGTATCTAGGGTGAAATAGGGTTATAGATATTAAATGACTTCCCCAAGGTCATGAAGATGAGAAAGATGCAGCTCTACCTGTGTCCAGCTCTGTGCTGTTCCAGTGCTAAAAGCAAACCCTTCATTCATGCTCTGAGCAGAAGTGTCAACCCATGGAGATGCTGAAAAATCACCTGTCAAAGTAGTTAGAAAATTAAAGAATAGGATTCTTGTCAATAAATCGAGAGAATTTTCTTTGTTTTGCGAATTGCATGCATTTATCAAAGAAATTTCAGAAATAAAAAAGAAAGACACTTAAAATACTACATGCTTGTATTAATAATACATATCCTTCAACTATTTCATATAATCTAAATGTCTTATATTTTTAAATTACACTTATTTTTTAAATGTGGAATGCCATGCTATTAGTGTATGTCCTTCTTGCTTTTCATAGACATCATGAGTATTTAATAGCTCTCTATAAACAATATTATATAGCTCTCCAATTGTAGCTCTTATTTATGAAATGTCCATCAACCATCTTCCAGGCACAGTGATACCCTCTCCAACACAACCATAATTTATGGTGATATTTTATTTGTGCTGAAATGTGATTTTATTTGTATGTTAATAAATAAAGTTGCCTGGGGGTCAGAGCTAATAGCAAGCCATAGCCGAAGCCGGTGGTGGTGGTGGTGGTGGCACATGCCTTTAATCTGATCACATGGCATGCAGAGTCTGTGTGTTCAAGGACATACCCAGCATGGAGACACACACCTTTAATCTCAATACCAACCATGGAAGACCTGGAGGTCTGTACAGACAGGCAGTGATGAAGAGGTCATGTGGTTGGATTTACAACCATGAGGAGGCAGAACAGAAAGTCAATAAAAAGACAAACACACAGGAAGTAGGTTTCTTTCTCAGGGGAAGAATGGCAGTGGCAGCGGGTGGTAAGAAGGTGGTTTTAGTCTCAGCTCTTAGCTACTGCTCTGACCTCTTGGGCTTTTAACTCTGCATTTGGCTCTGTGTTTCTTATTTAATAAGACTGTTACATCTACAATAATTACCTTACTTGGTAATACGTGTGTGTGTGTGTGTGTGTGTGTGTGTGTGTGTGTGTGTGTGAGAGAGAGAGAGAGAGAGAGAGAGAGAGAGAGAGAGAGAGAGAGAGAGGAGAGAGAGATTCACTATGTAGCCCAGGCTAACTCATAACACTCCTCTAGACTCAGTCTTTTGAATGCTGAGACTGCAGGCTTGCATCATCATTCCTGGTTTAGTAAAAGAACTTATATCCATTTTATAGGTAAAGAAACACACGGGGAAGGAACAACTTTGCTAGCTGCAGGAGCTATAGGGGACAGTTGACTCAGTCTCTTGGGGCCTATTAAGACCCGCTGTGCTGCAGTTTAGACGGCAGTAAAAGTTGCCTTTGAAGTGAACAATTGGGTTGTTTCTGATACTGCCTATTACAAAAGCCCAAGAAAATTATTGTTGGATTTTTAACACTTTTCCAATACTTTGCTTAGTATACATTTTAGAAATTCCTGAGTCAAAGAACACAAACAATTTAGTATGGTTAATTGACACTTTCTGTCTCCACTCTAGCCCCCAAATATTGTTTTCTTGCACCAAAAAGATTAAAAATCCATATCTCCTCCCAGATGGGAGGCAGAATGTTCATCCCACAGTGGTCTGCTCATATCCACATTTATGTTCATAGTTTCTTGTTCTTTCCACCCTTCTAAATTACAAAAGGAAAATATTGACTAATTATTTTAAAAGAAAGTGTTCTGGTGTGTGTTTGAATACCAGATTGTCAGCAGGTGACTTTCCCTCCCACACACATGTCTACCTGCTTCACTTAAGCATTTCCTCTCTGTGTCTCTCTACATCCTGAAAGAAAATTATTCACTAATGTACTATCTGCAAAGCTTTATAGTTGGTGCAGTTGGATGGCAATTATGTATTATATATAGTGCAACCTTTAGTTTGCTGGAGCTTAATGTTTACTTGACACAAAAGAAAAAAATATCAGAATAATTTTCCGCGAAACCACAGTGTTCGGAGGAGGGTGCAGTCAAAGTTTCCCATCCCTTCTCACTCTTCACACCCTCTCTGACAAGAGTGAGTTTTACTTTTTTCCCTCCTCCCTTTCTAAAACAGCTGAGTCATGTTAGTGAATAATTTGGAATAGGGTGCCAAATGTCAGCATGTACACATATAGTGTTTTTTGTTTAATTAAGGGAGGAGGTGAGTGGTGGAGAAAGGGCTTGGAGGTCTGCTCAGTTCATATGTTAAGATACTGGAAAATTCCTCATTGTAGCAAGAAACTATTGCAATGAGCTCAGAAGTCTTACCTCATGGTGTGTAGCCTGTAAGTACAGATTATATCAAATTCAATTGCAAACTAAAAGTGTCTATTAGACCACAGGGGAAAAAAGGTGGCTTGAAGGAAGGCTTTCCTGACTGTCCTTATTACCAAAAGCAAAGACAGTAAGTGGGGCCATTATGATGACTTAGCATCCCTGGGCTGCTTCAGGAAGATGAGTGTCATATGCTTTTGCCAGGGCATAGTTTTGCACACATGAAATAGCAGCTGAAAAGGAGAAATTACTGAAAGGCAGGATGACCTCAGTTATTTCACTGAGGTCATTTGGATAGATATGAGATGAGTAAAGAGGGGGTGAGTCACTAGAGTAGAAACGGGGAAATCATGGAGAGAGCCAAAGGCTTCCTTTTGTATCAGGGAGAAGAGAGAGCAGGTGCAGAACTGGCTTAGGATTCAGGGTAATGGCCAGGGACTAAGAGGTGAACTATCCAGGGTGGCAAACAGGTGGAAACAGGTGCCTTTGCGGGGTGGAAGCCAGGTGCTCATCAGTATTTGGCACAGGCTCATGTGCTCCCTAACTCCTCTACCTCTCATGCTTGGCTTATAATCTCATCTTTCAATTGTCCCATGCCTTAAATTTCTCTCAAGCCTTTCCTCACCTCCCCACTCCAAAGCACAGTCTTCCTCCCCGCAGTAAGCCACACTGGAGAGGCTATGCTTCCAAATGCTGTCAGTGCATGCATGACATCTCCACCCTATCTCATTCCCTTGAGCCTGCAAGCCCATAAAAGTCAGATTTATATGCTACTGTTTTCCAGGTTTTGCACAGTACACATAACACTCTAGGGCTTAATGATGTTTGTTTAGTGAGTTAGGTCATCAGTGCAATTCAGTAACCCTCTATCTAAAATGCCTTATTGATCACAAGACAGTGAGCAGTCCAAGGGGAAGACTGCGATGGTCATTTATGCCCCACGTCCAGGTCCTAACAGTGTACCTAGAACCTGACAATCATCATTGAACATTTCGGATTCAAACTTGACCTGTAAAAGCTAGTGCTAGACATGAGCATGTGGCCCTCCAAGTGGTTGCTTCTAACTTCTTCCCCTTCTGTTTGGAAATTCAAGACTCAGAGTTTTTCAAAGAAGTCATAATGAGTAAAGTCCTGGGGACAGTTCTGGTAAAGTCTTAAGAACAGAAAATTGGGAAGCAATCCATCAAGAAGTTCTAGAATAGGCATCTGTATATAAATAATCATCCTCAGCAAAGCTTTGCCCAAATCAATTCAGCACAACTTTTCTGTTTTGCAGGGGAAATGCAATGCTGAGCAACACTGGCTTTGTTATGTGTGTCACTGCTAGCTCATTTGTTTGATGGTATAATTAAAAGTCCAATTATTATTCATTGTTTCTGGCCAAAGGGTAGATTTTAGTCAGTGGAGTGATCAATATTAGATAGAGAACTAGAGATAATGTGGAAGAAAATCTGGTGCAGGACAATCAATGCACATCCCTGGAGAGTTGAAATGTTCAGCATCTTATTTAACAGAGGTAAAATGAGACCCTTGTATCTTCAAAAAATTAATATGAGTCAGACCTGACTTAATGATCTATGTATTAGCCAAAGTTTGGATGTGAAATGCAACATCTGTTATCCCTAAACATAAGAACTGTGCCTAATTAGCTAAAGGATGGGTGCTCTGGAATCTGAATCTCCAAGGAAACACCCTGAAAGAGAAATATGAAGTTTTCTTGGAAGGAGGAATGTACAGTTATACAACATCTTGTCAGGACTTGGACCAAGTTTCTTGAATCATGAGACCCAATCCCTTTGCTTGGATTTTGTTCTCTCATTGCATAATTAGTATTGTTAATTACACACTTTATCTGTTTGTATTCTCTTGAGATATTCTGCAGATATTCTGCAGATCTCCTTAGCTCCAGAAATCTCACAGTACTCCCCAGATGTATCAACTCAACATATTTTGATGTATATGGAGCCATCTTGTTCTATATGTTTATATATGTGTATCTAAATTTTAAAATTTTTTTTGTTTGCATTATTACTGGAATAGGATTACATTTTGCATTGTTTGTAAACTGCTTTTTAAAGGCAAAGATGCATCTTAGAGATCCTTCAGTTTCAGTGAAGACTGCTTCATTTTTCATGGGTGAATCATTTTCCATTGTATAGAAATTGCTCATTTTATGCAATGGTCACATGACTTCAGTTTGTCACCATAATGAGAATTATATTCTAGGGAAATACTTTGGGTTTAGAATTATCAAGTAGGAGGATACATATAAAATGCTAAGACACTGAAACTTTTTTCTGGAAGCAGCACATCAATAATATCAACAACACTAGAAATTTTCACTGTCCTCTTCAACTCAACTTTTTTTCCTTCTCCCTATCATCCAAGTTTCTGGGGGAAACATATTTTATTGCTGTCTGATTGGTATTTCTTTATGTAGTTTTAGCCACTTGCAGGTCTTCTGTGGATAGCCTGCTTATATTCCTTAGTATTTTAATCTTTATTTAAACTTAATTTTTTATTATTTTGAAAATTTCATACATGAGTATTGTATTTACACCATTCCATTTCTTCCTATCCCCTCCAACTCCTCCATGTCACTCCCCACTCCTCTCTGAAATTCATGACTTCTTTATTGTTTTACACACACACACACACACACACACACACACACACACACACACACTGAGAAAGAGAGATACATAACCTACTGAGTCCATTTGGTGTTGCCTGTGTGTTCAGGGCTGACCAGGTGGGATTAGATGAGCTACCACAAGGTTTTTCTATGGAGAAAAGTGACTCTCCCTCTCTGAGCAGCCGTTGACTTCCTCAAAATCTTCATCTAGAGAAAGCACCATGTGGAACTTCCTCCCTCCACATTGTCATGTCAACTGATACTGTCATTATGAAGGTCTTTCTAGGCAACCAGGTTATTGAGATTTCATGAGCACAACTCCCTGCCATACATAGAAGACTCTGTCTCACAGCAGACACTCTGGTCCTCAGGGTCTTACAATCTTCCAACCCCTTCTTCCATGACTTTCGTTGAGCTGCGGGCAGAGGGTTTCTACTGTAGATATACGGTTGTGGTTGATCAGCTGTTCTCTGGATTTTGACCAGTTGTGGTTTTCTGTATTAGTCTCTGTCTGCTGTGAAATGAAGTCTCTTTGATGAGGGATGGGGCCTACACTTCTATGTGGGTATAAGGATAAATACTTAGAATACAGTTACAAATGGTATTGACTCAGGAAAATGGCAGCAGTAGGTTCTCCTCTAGGGTCAATCACCTCACCAGCATAGGTGGTTTGTCTTATTAATAGGAAACTCAATACTTTTAAATTTGTATTTTTTAATTACTATTATTTTTAATTACTATTATTTTATTTGTTACACGTATAAGTGTTTTATTTGCATGTATGCATGTCTAACACATGCATGGCTGGCGGTGTGACAGTCTCCTGGAGCTAGAGTTATAGAAAGGTGTGAGCTACAATGTTGGTGCTGGAACTTAATCCAGGTCCTCTGAAAGATAGCAAGTACTCTTAGCTGCTGATCCATCTCCTAGCCCCCAAACTCTTTACATTTTTTGAATATTCACCTTCTAGTCTGAGAAAAATTGCAACACATATTTTATTACCTTTTAGCTTAGTGAATGATCTTTCATTAGATCATTCACATAATTAACCAATTGCTGACTATAAATCTTTTCTGCCATGATATTTACTTAGTTTTTTCTTTAATCATGCTTGTAAGATTTCCACTTTTAATTTATCTGTAATGGATTTTTTTATACTGTATTATTTTATTTTTTAATTAAAATATAATTACATCATTTCTCTCTTTCTCTCTCCTCTCTCCAACTCTCCCATGCCCCTTGCTCCCTTTCAATTCACAACATCTTTTTAATTGTTATTATTACTTATACATATGCATAACTATGTAAATACAATGTACTCGGACTGTTCAGTGCTGCTTTTATGTATATGATTTCAGGGATGACCATTTATAGTGGGAAACTATTTAAGGAGCTCATGCCTGTGTAAGACTAATTCTCTCTTGCTCTCAACATTTCTTGACAGTTAATAGGAGTTCTCAGTCTTGCAACCATTAGAAATGGGATTCATGACCACATGACTCTCTATATTGAAGTCTTTCATATGAGCCACTTCCATAGAATCAGACAAAGTAACTTTTCTTGTTATTTTCACTGATTTAACGGGCACATCTTCACAGACAGCCCATCTTCATAACTACACCTACCCTACATGAGATATCATAGTTCCATGTAATTGGCCTGCACATGTCTAGTGCCTATTTTTCTAACTTCTCATATACACAGCTGCATCTCAATCCTATTGTCTTTGACCACTCCAAACCAGTCCTAAGAACTCTAATGGTTTTTCATGGTCTACAAAATTATGTCCAAACTTTTGACACTGATGTTTCAGACCATGTGACTTGACAGAAACCTTTACCAGGTAGGTGGTCTTCTTTTTTATTTTTTTACTTCATTTTACATACCAACCACAGATCTCTGACTTATCCCTCCTCCTGCTCACCCCCCAGTAGGTGGTTTTCTATTTCCCCATAACATGCAACTGTTTAATAAGCCTTTACATGCTATCCACTTCTGGACTACTTCCCTTTTTTGTTATCCCCAAACCCAAGTCCAATACCAGTTACAAACATTTCAATTATGTGTGGCAATTAAATTAAACTGCTCTTTTATTTTTATGTAGCCATTATTCCCACCTTCTCTACTAGATTGCTAACTCTCTGAGGAGGAAATTGTTAGCTACATCTATGCTATTTTGCCTTCAGATGATCACAGTGCCTAGATCACATGAGGCTTTAATGAATTCCTTTCCATCTAAATTGATCACACAAGAAAATTGAGGTTATCAGTGATCACAATTCTACTTGGACTGAAATAATTTCCTTTCGGAATACTCTGCATCTACTCTCCAAAAGAGTATGTGTAAACCAGACTCAGACACACCAAGTAAACCAATGTAGCAATTATCGTTTCCTCTACAGGTTTGCCTGGAATTACCCTCTGCTTTTTATCTGTGTGTTTGTTTTTCTCTTCCTTAGAGTATCTATAACAGGCCTTGCCCTTTTTGGGAGGAATGACACAGCTTTCTTCATTAGAATGCTAACCTTAATTTTAAAAAGAAAAGCACTCAGCGGGGGACTCAGCTACATTTGTTTTCCTTTCAAATTTCAATAATACCAGCAATAGCTCGTGGTACAAGATAAGCATTTTAAACCTAGAAGTAAGAGAGCATCTTGCACCTCCTTTATATAAATCATCCTGGGTACCAGGCAAAGATGGTAGACAGAGAGAAACAGATGCTGCCTGCCCATCGCCTTTCATTCTAACACTTTGTCAAACCCAGAGGCTCCCACAGCCACACACTCCTTCTAATGTAAACAAGAAGGAAATGGTTAAAGAGGACTTCAGAGTTCCTTGCTTTCCTTCATGTACTTGTGAGCAAATGTTAGAAGAAATTCACAGAGAAGTGCATTTAGAGAAGGCTAACGGCAGCAGAAAACCGTATGACACATCCTGGAATCTGAGCAATCAATGTTCTATTCAGCCCTGTCCTCTACCCTGTGCATCAGAACATTTTCCCTTTGAAACTTTTGCACAGTTGAACAGGTGTATTACATTCACACTGATCCACCAAAAAAAGGCGAGAAAATTATTCATCTGTCAACAACAGAGATTTCAGCAACTTTTATGATGCAAAGATTAAAAATAATCTGCTAAGGATTATCTTCAATTTACAGGATATTGGGGGAGTGCTTCTCAACTGTAGATATTATGATTATGTCGATTTAATTGTAAAACACTGGTTGAAAAGATATTTAAACCTGACGTCATGCCAGATATTGAGAAACTATGTATCTGCCTAGGGTAGAGGTTGTCAAACTCTCTCTTAAGCAAGAGCTAGCAAACACCATAGGTTTTCCAGTTACACAATGTCTCTTACACTCACTCAGCTGATATCAGATAAATGGAGAGGTCTGTGTCTCAATAAAACTTTATTAACAAAACAGTCAGCTAGCCTACAGCCATAGTGTACTCTGATGATCTTTCTTAGTAGCAATTAGTAATATATATTATTTCCATGCCTAGCTTAATGACTGAAGAGTATATCACAAACAAATACTTTCAAATAAAATAAATAATGGATTGTGTTTGTATGTGCATGTGTGTGTGTCATCTGTGTATGCACACATGTATTCAGGTATACATACCTGTATGAGTAAGTGCAGCAGCCAGAGAAGGACGCCAAACTCTACCATTATATCTTCCTCCCTTCAGACAGGGTCTCCCACTAAACCTGGCATTCACAATTAATTGTCTTGGCAAGCCTAGCTGGTCAGTTCCAACTAACCTGCTGCCTTCTACATCCCAGCATTCAGGTTAGAGGCATGTATGTGGCCACCCTTGGGTTCAAAGCATCTGGATTCAGGTCTCCATGCTTGGGCAGCAAATACTCCTACACATTGAGCCATCTCCTAGCTCATTTCCAGTCCCCCAAGAGCTTATTATATAGATTTCTGTGTAAAACAGATAGGAAAATATAGATTAAGGTTTATGAATTAATAGAAAACTCATAGACTCAGCTCTGTCTACTAACTCTAATGAGGGTTTATATCTTAAATGATATTGTCAGCCCATCTTTAGGAATTTGTTTTTCCTCAGATTGCTTTGTGTGACTCTGTGCAAGTGTGGTAAGGGGATACAGGTTCATGTATGCAACACACGTGGAGGTCAAAATACCTGGAGTGTTGGTCCTCAGATGCCTTCCATCTTTTGCTAGAGATGGAGTCTCTCACTCGACTGGAAACTGGACACACAAGTTAGGCTAGATGGTCAATGAGCTTCCAGAGAACCTATTTTACCACCACTGGGGTAACAGGTTTATCCTGTTATAACAGGTTTTGTGTAGTTTCTAGACCAAACTCAGGTCTTCATGCTTGTGAGGCAAGCACTTTGCTGACTGAACCATCCCCTAAGCTTGCTTTATGAGGCTTAGTTTATATTGGAGAATTCACCAGTATCCAGTTCCCCTTTGCCTGTCACAATTACACCATGCTGGCATGACAGGAGAGGTAAGTCAGACCCATTCCCACCTCCAAGAAGCTCAGTTGTGCTCCTAAGAAGGAACAGATATAAAGATACAGCACACAATGATACTCACTATTCAATGTGGACTTTCTTTTACAGCTAACACACCCCATTTCTTGGAGCAATAGCTCTGGATCTTAGTCTGGGACAAGGTGATGGCTGGTGTGTTACAATGAGGTAGCTGAAGGTCCGCTGAGAATGACTCAAAGATTTACAAATTGACTGTTTGCAAACTTGTGGGCATGGGATAGGGAAACCACAGGGGGGATACAGTGCTTTGTACTTTAGAGCTAACAAGAACAGGAACATCAGTACTCCAAGACCAAAGAGATAAAAGGAAGAAGAGTCATTTAAAGCAGACTGCCACCGGCGGCTTGATAACCACATATAAAGGCTCAAGATGAACTACAGTGAGGGAAGCAGGGATGTAATCTCCCATTCATATGTCTCACCCTTCTTCTAATATTCTGATTGGCTGAAGTAAATCATAGGCCAGAAAAAGAAGGGGGGGAAGCCTGTTTGTGTGATCCCCAACCTCCAAGATCAGGAAATGGGCAGAGATGGTTAAGAAGAGATCTGATGGGACAGACAAAAGATGTCTGGTATATCTAAGCCCAAAGGGCCTGAGAGTACACTATACCAATGCTGTCCTCTGTGAGGGTTGCGAGGTACATCTGGGTGGCTCCAGATTGATCACCCACACACTCCCATTTTTCTCCTGAATGAGACTTCCCCACTGTCTTCAAGGAAATGAATTGAGCAATTTTCTCCTACCTGCAGTGTAAGGACATCTCTTGCCAGCCACTCTCATTTAACAGATGGAAGGTGATACCAGGAAGCCTATCTGGCTTCTTCTAAAGAAAACAACTACGGGGAGCAGGCACTGGAATGAGGAGCCAAAGTTCTCAGCCCAGCACTGCTCAGATGTGGCCCCATGATTATAAAGTGGCCACTTCTCTTGGGTCTCGCTTTCACTTTCATCACCTAAAAATAAAACAGAAAGCCTGAGGATTTATGGTCAGGTGTTCCAGCACAGACTTCTACTGAAATTATCTAAAACCTTGGAAGAACTGATGTTTTTGTACATGAGTGTTTTTCTGTGAAAGACATCATGGCTTTCTCTTAGCAAGCTCTGATTACCCACAAGGCACTTGGGCATCACATTGAGCGGCTGCCCCTGTTCCTCCCACTCCTCCCCTCCCATGCCCATTTTTTCTCTAGAAAAAGCCCGTGAAATTCTCACTTCAACATGAGTATACTTTATTTAACCTCTCAGTGCTGAGTGTTTGAAGGTGGCAGAAACAGGATTCTCACCACTCTACGGTCCTCTAGACCAGGCCCTGGCTTCTCCTTCTTTCTGTCTTCCCCTCAGCTCAGACACACATGGATGCCAAACAACCATTGACTGCTCCTATAAGACAGGCCCCAGGGCAACATGGGAGGGCCATTTTCTGGGTGGAGAAGGCTGGGTTTTGGTGTTGAAGTCCTCAGTGGTGGCTCACAGAGTAGGGGAGGCTAGGGAAGGGCCATTCTGGACAAAAGTCAAGCTCCTCAGAACCATGGAGATAAGAGAGATACTTCTTCGAGGTAACCTAAAGGCAGAAAGGTCTCACAGCTAAGATACCCTTCCTCCTTGAAGAGCCTTTCTTATTAGCGTACTGTAAACTTTGACCATCTGAGTAGAGACCTCTTGTCCCCTCCTCTCTGAGGTAATCTCTACTGACTCTGAAGGAAGTACTCCCTGGTGCTAAGGGATGATTTTCCAAAGATCAATGGTTAAGAAAGGCTGGTGTTCTTGGCTGGATCAGGGATAGCTCAGCAGATTGAACCAGCAGAGGCTTACACTAGGATTGCTGCTTGCTCCTTGCTCTGCGACCATCTGGAGAGCCTCCTTGCCAGGCCCTGGCTGGCCTATGAGTGCCAAGCTGCTCTGTTGCTTATCACAAACTGGGCAGATGCTTAAAGAGCAGCTGTCATGCCAAGATGTCTCATCTGTGAAGCTCCAAAAACGTTCTGAGTCCATGAAGGGTTTTCTGATCCATTCTTTGATCATTGGGGGGGAGATGGAGTCCCCTGGGCCACCATGCATCCTTCCTGCTACCTTGGTTTGTAGGTATCATCTGACATGAGATATATGAGACCTAAGCCCCTCAACAGAAGGATTTTCTGGCATCTCTCTGCAAGGGTAATGGGGACACCAAGCTTCATCAGGCTCTGTATCCCAGGAGGTATTACTCTGGGCACAAGCAGCCAGCAAGCCAGCTTATTTCCTCTCTGCTGGTAGGATCCATACAGCAGAAAACCTTGGCAGCCCTTGTTTAACCTGGATCATAGATGGGAAATGCTCCCATGGCCTAGCAAGGGCCTCTAGATCCCACTGTTCTGCCAGAGGCCTTCTCCTCATGCCCTGTCAACCCATGCAACCCTTTCCTTACTGCCCCTCTACACAAATAACTTTAGCAGAGGTTGCCTTAGATCTGTCTGAAGCTCACACACTGTTCTGCCCAGAAATACCACCTGGGGGCATGGTGCCCTGTGGTCCTCCCTGTATAGAAACCACAATGCAAAGGAGTCCTTGGCCTTGCTATTATTAAAGCTCCTTTTAGATAGCTAGAGGGTGAGAAGTCATGTTGCTCAGTGCATATATCTGACTCTGATTTGGCTTCAGAGCTTGCCCAGCATACTAGAAAGAAAAAAGTTTTCCTTTTGCTGGCTTGCAAGAGACCCCAGTGCTTTGCCATTGAGAATCACTCCTTAAACATTTCTTCCTAGGTCTTTAGTACACTCGAACACATGGGATTTCACAGATGAAGAAGCCTAGGTACAAGGCAGCCAAAAGTCCATTAAAGCTTACAGAGCCAGGCAGTGGCAGAGCTAGAGGGCAGAGGAGTGAAGGAGTCCAGACACAGCATCTCTGTAATGGGAAGGAGTACTGTATACAGTCTCCTTAATTCACACTTGAAATGGACATTACTCTTCCTCACTATTGCTGTCACCTACGAGGACACTCAGTCCCAGCATTGAGAAAGTTCTCAGCTAATGCTCCTGCATGACACCACGCTGACTTGGATTTCTTCCATCCGTTTTGAAAAACCACTTTTTCTTTCCACAATGCCTAAGAGCTCCTTTCTTAAATCTAAGCAGAGCTTCCTCTTGTATTTTACCTCCTCCTGGCAAGGTGTATCTTAGCGGAAACTCATAAGTTTAAACTGCGGTCAGTCCTCCTAATTTGTGCTTCACACCGCCATTGATTATTGCTCTGTAAAGGGCAGTAATGGGCTCCTCAGAGCAGAGGCCTCACCCTCCAGAGAGTCAGCAAGTAGACGCTAAAGACCCTACAGAGTCCACTGCTGAAAAACATGAGAAACTGAAGAGACGTAGTTCCAAGATTAGTTCAAACTACTTTGTGCTACTTATTATTTATGCATTTTATTTTGTTTTTATTTATTTTACTGTTACATGTAGTGGTTCACAGCAACTGACATTAAAAAAGAAGGAGGACTTGAGAGAAGAAATTTGATGGGAGCAAAGATGAGGATAATGGGGAAAGTTTAATAAAATAATACGATGTGTACATGATATGAAATTATAAAAGAATAAATACGTTTCCTTAAAAATAAAACAGTGATACTTTAAAAAACATGAGTCAACACAGTTATCACAGTATGGTTGTGATTTTTAAGTGAAATAATTCAAACCTATCAATAGTAAGGAGAGCAGTTAAACTGTGGAACACTTATATGCTTTCTACCGAATGGACTCCAAGACCAGGCATCAAAGAAAGTGACTTCAACACAGAGAGTAAAAGAAGTGAGTCATCTGATGATAAGCACGATGTATTTACTTTCATAATAGCATGGCACTGAGTACTGAAAATTAAGCTTTCGAAAGTCATGGAGATGGTTGCTCCTTTTGGTCTGGGGACAAGGAAGTGACCAAGAAGGGGAACCCAGTGTCCCATTTTCCTGTGGAAAATGTCTTCACTGCAGAGTGGGCACCGGATGGTGGCTTGCACTTTTATTTAAACTCCATATAAATAGTTTTACCCATGTTTTTGTATATACGTGTCTATCTCATTCCTTCACTTTAAGGCTCATAAATGAATGCTTTTTTTTCTTCTTTTGTGTACTGCCATGCCATCAGCAGCATCAAGGAAGCATAGTGTATAGTTAGTTTATATTCAGTATATATTTTGAGTGAATGAATACGTTTATTAACCAACTTTTCACAGTTCAGTTAAACTCCAGTAAGTTAATGAAAATAATGTGAGGTGTTTGTCTCCATATTGCACTGACCAGAGACCCTTGGTGGCTTGACTCACTGGTATATGCAGAACCAATGCAACCCAAGCAACCTATACTATTACCCACCTTACCGTACTGTCCGTGGGTCATGGGAATGGAGCAGAAAGGTCCCTGGTTACCTAGAAAAATAAAAAGAGAGAGCAGAATGGAAATGACCATCCATTTGAGGGCTTTGGTTATGGTTCCATCCTTTGTCACCTCACCAATGTCTATCTCTGTGCCTGTTCCCCTTTGTCTATTCTCCAAGACCTCATAGAAATGTGAGTACTGCCTCTGGAAGTTGGACAGATTTCTTGAGGCTGTTCCTTCTCTGCCAGCTTAATAAGGATATGTATCAGTTCTCCCATGTGAATCCATTGTGCTTGCCTTTGCTATTAAGATTCTGACACATTTTCATCTTCATTTAACCTTGAGCTTCTGTTGACAGTGTTTTCCATGGCCTTAGATGCCAGCTTCTGTTCCTCTTCCCTCCACTCTTCTGTAAGGCTCAAATAAGAAGTCAATGCTCTAAAATATACTCAGAGCCATCCAGAAAGATATTTCACTTGAAAATATAGATAGATAGATGATAGATGATAGATGATAGATGATAGATAGATAGATAGATAGATAGATAGATAGATAGATAGATAGATAGACTCATTGGTAAGTTTTTTTTTTTATTAAAACTCCTCCTTTCTAAATCAAACTGTATTTGAACTCTGGGAAAAATATGAGTAGAAAATAGATGTCTTATAAACAGAAAAAGGTGGTGTCTGAGATCATATTAGACAAAATTTCTAGCTGCCATCCTGACTATGTCTTTCAAATCTAAAAACATTCCCCTATTAAATTATTTACTACTTATGAATAATTGGAAACTGAGCCCAGACAGACTCAATTGCTGTCTTTTCCATATTGGGAATCATCAGTGTTCACTCTAGACTCAGATCACATTGGGTCTCCTAACTGCCTGCTTGTGCTCAGAGAAACCACAACCATCCCCTGGTGGGCTTTGCTGATGTGGATAGAGGTCAGTGGGCAGTTCCACCAATCATTTATCATGATTATCCCTTATTGCTATAATACAGAGTGGGGTTCAAAAGTAAACAGACTGGACTGGTGTTGTCCTGCTTCTCCCCAGTGCCCCAGAGGGCTTACAAGGGTGATGTGGTATCACACAGCAAGACAACTGCCAACAAGAGAACTTCAAAGAGTTTCCAAGAGACTTCACACTGGGATCAGCAGGAAAGTCAGAAAAATGAGAGGAGAGAAGGTCGGAGAGCACAGCAGAGCATCCAATGGCAGCAGGAGATGGAGATATAGACTAACTGGAGGTGGCTGGAGCAGAAAGGAGGGGTGGTCACTAAAACAACCCAAACTGAAAATCGGCACCACAAGCTCAGGCCAAAGGGAAATCTCCTACTGTTCTAGTGCCTAAGTGTTTGTAAAACAGTGTAGCTGTAAATGTAGGGGTTTAAAAGGAGGTCCCCATCCCTCAGTGCACACTACTTTTCCATCCATGCATACAGAGAGATCTCTTTTTGTGAATATCTGTCCCTTGCTTGTGCTTTAACCTAAGACCTATTTTTGATAACTGATTCTCAGATGCTCAGTGGTCCGTGATTAGAAGTTTGACGATGCTAATACTACCACCATGACAGTGTGGATGACAACAGCTGCCACTGGTGGTACAGCTGAGGTCACCGAGGGTTCCTTCTGTGCCAGGCAATGTTCTAAGCATCCTTTAAGTATGAGGGCATTGATCTTTGGAGCATCCTCCTCGTAGGTTGAATAGCCTCCTCTTATATTTAAGAAATCTGAGGCACAGGCTCAAGGGCATGTCTGTGGTTACACAGACAGTGAGAATTTGTATATTAGAGAGGCAAAGGGTGATCATAAGATTTAGGCAGCTAAGCCCAGTTATGCTACATAATCTAGCCCAGGTGTGTCGAGGAGGGAAGAGAGAAAAGCTAACGAATGGACAGTAGGAAAGACTTGCAGGGGTGGGAGGGCACCATAGCAACTGCAGCTGGAAGAGAACAGATACTAACAAAGATGCTTTTCAGAAACATTGCTACACTGTAAGATCTTCAGGGGACATGTGTGAAAGCTGGCCTTCCTTAATAATACTATACTGGCTGGATTAAGCTTTTGGATAGCAACTCTATCAAGATTAGGATACCTGAACACTATGCTTTTCTATGGGCCGTGTGACTAAATTGCTTCATAATTTCAGATGCCATCTCAGCAGCCAAGCACAACAGTCTTGTGAGGCCAAAGGGTAGTGGTAATGAGTATTTGTCAAGGAAATGGCAAGGTGGAGTGGGGTGAGAATAACCAGCTTAAAACATGATGCCTTCTCTCATCATTCAGCTCTGTGATCAGCATATTATAGACTCACTTACAAGTGTATGCTAAGATCCTATTATGTATGTAGCAGACACTACGCTACCCAGTTGGAAATGGGTGGCAGATGTCAATAGAAATATTTTTTTGAGTTTATACTCTTGTGAGGAGTAAAGAAAAAAGTATTCAGTGTATTTAAGTTACTCTCAGTGAGTGACTGACTCTGGCTCTGAGCCAAGATCTGTGAAGTCATCCACAGTGGGTGTGGCAGCCCTGCAAACTCCCACCTGTATTCACCTAAGGGATGAAATATACCACTCATCAGAGGGAGAAAAGTTGGGGGATCCGAAAAGAATGGGGAAAGAAGAGTTAGAGGAACCCAGTATCTTTTCCACCAATGCCTGTGGAAAAGACATTCCGAACCCTGTCACCATTCTAGCTGTGTAATATGGAGTCATTTGCCACTCAGTTCCATTAAATGTAAGCATGCCCTCCATATCTTTGGCTGGGGTGCATATTAAATAAGGTAGTATCTACAGAGTGTGTACCATGAGTGCCCAGCAAGTGTTAGGTGGTAGTACTGCTTCAGTGTTGAGCAGCTGATGCTGGAAGTGATATTCTTTAAGGTGCTTGCAACATCTGGATAGCACTTATGGCAGGAATCCACCATGCTGACAGTGGGCCTTTCACTAACTAGCAGCTCCAAATGCTAATGCTGAGGTATAAGAAGACTCAGGGCACAGATGGAAACTGTCCTTCATGGAGAGCAGACTCAAATTCTCTGGACATTTTTTTATGTTTAAATGACATATTTTTTTTAGCCACAAAAATAAACATTGATAATCATTAGCTAGCATTAACTGCACGCCAGTGCTAAAGCCTGTTCTAGAGAACACAAAGACATCAATAATAAATGGACAAGTTTAGTTCCTAGCCTCAAGGTGCTCACTGTCTAGCTGGGATATGAGAACTTAATGAAATCAGATCAAAATTCCCAAAGCAGCACAAGGTATGGGCCAGGTCTTAGAACACTCTAATCTCACAGAGAATAGAGAAGATATCACCTGGTGAGAAGGCAGAATCCTCAGGAAGATGCAAAGATCCCAGTTGGTGGAGTTCTACAAGCTAGCCACTAGTGCACACATTGTAATGTATTTCTTATGAATACTCCTTTGGCACTGAACCTTGTTGTATGTGACTCACCTGTGGTGTGAGTCTTCCTGGGGAAGTGTGAACAGATATCTACTCATGTTAGGTCAGGCACTGGTGACAGACTCAAGCCTGTCTAAGTGAGCAAGTGCATTTATTGGGGTTACTTAAAGGAATATGGGTGATTCAAAGGCAGCTGAATCCTTAAAAAGCCCACCCCACCCGAGACAAGGACTCACAAAAGCTGTATTCCTGGAGCTTCCTGTGGGTCTTTTAGGCAGCTGAGCCCACCAGAGAATGTGGTCAGCAATTATTACTACTTTTATAATCTTCAGGAGGGTCATGTGCACCTTGTAACTTCTAGAAGCTTTGTTTATTTCCTGAGTCTTACAAACCTCCTCCTACCTCTAGGAGGGAATGCTTCTATTTGGAGGAAATAGCTGTTCAGTGAGCCCATTCATTATACAAATCTGAGAACTAAACAGTTTTGTGTAACTAAACAGCTTGTCAGAGGGTCGCTTAACTGTTCTGAAGACTGTCCACAGATACAAACGTGTCTTATTACACCTTCTTTGTTGTTTACTCTATTATAAGTCAATAGAGTTGCATTTGTGGGTAGCAAAATCTTTAATCTTCCTTGTTCCCATTCTCCCAGCTGTAAGACATGTTTCATGGCCATTTTCCTCTCACTGTTGAGCATGATTAAGGGTCAAATGGCATAATCTTTGTTTAGCAGCACACAGTGGCACTCAGTAAATGTGGCTGTATACCAAACACATCTGTCCCCAAGACATCCTCTGCCCCCATTTTCTGAGAATGCTATGCTTAGCAGATCTAAGCTTCTAAGGACGGAAGCATTCAACAAAGAAGGTACCAATATAAGACAGACAAGGGGAAAGGCCTGCTCTCAGGCTTCCTAGAACCTGTCAAATCCTGCCCTTCAAATCCCTGGCTCCCTTAAGGGCTGATACTAGAGAGTGCATTTCTTCAAAACTAATGATGGTAATAAACACATGAGAGAACATCCTGAAGCTACAAAAGTTCAGGGCTGGCTGGCTACATCAAGATGAAAGGGTATGTGGAACAAAGCTGGTCGCCTCATCATAGCCAGGGAACAGAGCACAAGCAGGACAACATACTCTTCAAGGGCATATTCTCAGTGACTTAATTCTTCCAACCAGGCCATACCCTCTAATGTTCCACCACTTCTCAAAATACAGCCCCCAGTTGGGAACCGTGCATGCATTCCACACATGAGCTTTTATGGGGGAGTTGCTTTGTATCCCACCCAGGTCAGACTCTTCTGTAAGCTAGTTGGTCTTTACAGCAGAGACTTTTTATGTCACTCATCCAAGGAGACACGTGTGCCCATCATTGCTTAACTCTGTTGTTCCGGTAGACTTACTTTGGCTCCACGAACATGTGAGATCCCTGAACAGACTCCACAAAGAGTAAGCAAGTGTCCATGACAGCTTACTCACTGACTGGGGCCAGACAACACTGAAGTATGTTCTCCCCATGTGCCAGAGACCCCCAGTTGTCCAAAGGGTCACCTGCCCACTGGCATGCCCTTTACTGCTTTAATGCCCCCCCCCCATTTGTGTTCCTTGGATCATCCGTCTCCTAGTCGGAGGGGAGCTTGCCCTAGGGACACTCAGTTGGGGACAGCTGCAGTCACAAGAACTCTTTCAGCTTGTGCACAATGAGGCTAACAATTACTCTCTTCTATTTCCTCTTCCCACTGGGGATGCATGACAGCTTTCTTGCTTATAACTAAAGCTTATTACTAAAATGTCCAAACAGCTGATACCAGGGATTGGTGCTAAGTCATTGCCACCAGCCAGTTTACTATTGTCTTTGTAAATATCATATTCTATACCTCTAGCTCTGCCACTACCCCTCCTACCTGCTCAGGGTGGGGTTCTCGAACACTCTACTCCATTATGCTCTTCCCAAGGGAGGGCTGAAGAAAGCAGTCTGTGTCTGTCATATCTCTGAACTAAGGAGTTTTGGGCTGAGCACTGCAAAATAAATAGATTTCCTGACTCAGCAAAGATTTATGCTAAATGAGTCTTTTATGAAATGACCCACTGCAAAGGAAAGCTTTGTTGCTATAGTTTAAGAGATTCCTCAGAGGAAAAGAGTCATAATTTCCCCTCTAGCTGACTATAAGTGCTTAGGAAGTCTTCCATGATGCCAACTGGACTCCCAGCAAAGTGTAAAGTATGACTTTGAAAAGTCATGTCTGGTCCTTCATTGATCCATCTAGAAACCTTTTTTGAGCACCTACCATGTGTTCCCTACACACTAGTCTAAGAAATGAGGAAAGGGGAGCAAGCAAGCAACAAAGAACCACAGAGTCTTTTGCCTCAAAAAGCTTCCCCTCTGCACCATTTATCTATTGCTGCATAACAAGGGTGACCACAACATAATGGCTTACGTCAACAATCATCTGCTCCACATTCTACAATGAGCAATATGGACTGGGCTTAGCAGAATGCCCTGGTCCCACCCAGGTTTAGTCATGTAACTAGCTTCTTCTTATTTCACCTGGAGTTGTTCAAGCAGCTGCAGCCATTTGATGTTGCATGGAGCGTCATGGTCTAAGATGGTCCTAATTAATCCCTCTGACTGGTGGACCCAGCTGTGGCTGTTTGGCCTATGGTACTCCACTTGGGGCAGCTTATCTTTGCCCCAAATGGTCTTTCACCTTCTACTGTGCTGGACTCAGAAAGGCTATGACATCATATCTTTAGAGTTCTGTTATCTAACATGAGTCACAAGTCCCTCCCAGAGGCCAGGAAGCTCCATTGCTTGATGGGGGATGCTTCAAACAGACACTGCAAAGTGGCCGGTGTATGCTTATGAGGAAAACTTGTGACTTTCCCCTTGGCCTATTGTTTTTCTAATAGTTAAGTCAAGTAATAAATATGTAACAGCATTTTATCAGAGGCCCCATCAGCACCACCATCACTACTGTCAAAGAATTACCGGCAGAACTTTCTGGGGGAATAAAATCCCAATGAGTCTTGAGGATCTACACCATTAATCAGCTTCCCAGGTGGTTCTAAATGACAGCAGGACTTGAGAATCCTGGTTCACATGCTGTGAAGGAAAAGCAAAGCAAGGCATGCATCTCAGTAATGAGAGACAATTTAAGATGCATTAGTGAAGGGAAGATCATCTACAGAAGGGACATCTGAGCTAAGACCTACACCTAATGAAGAGGGAGGGGCCAGCAAGCACACTGGTGTGCTGTGGAAGAGGACACAGAAAGACCGGCTGGCAGGAGCAGCTCTGCCAGGAGCCATCTTGGAAGAAAGTTCTAGACCACAGAAGCATCAATACTTTGCAGAAGCATTCTGCTTATTTCCCAGCCTTGCTGTTTGGCCAGTCATGTGCATGGGTTTATAGAGAAGTGGACCAATAAAGAACTGAGAAAAGGGTTTGGCAAGACGACTCAGCAGTCACTAGTGAGTATTGTTCTTGTAAAGGACCTGAGTTGGGGTCCTAGCACCCATGTAGGGCAGTTTGTGAACTGTAGCTCCAGCTCTAGGAGATCCAGTACCCTCTTCTAGATTCTAAAGGTGTCTGAACACACACATACACACATACACACACACACACACACACACACACACACACACATACACACACATACACACACAGAGAGAGAGAGAGAGAGAGAGAGAAAATAAAATATTTTTAAAAGCCTCAATTGAAAAAAGAATTAAATAAATAGATCATCTGTGGAAGCGCAAATGATTGTTATGAACTCAATTTCTTAAAAGAATTCACTAACCCAATGAAAATCCCTGGGAAACAGGAGGCCAGAGTCATTCTAACAAGATCCATTTGTGCAGAATTCTCTTGAGATCAACTTCCTGTCCTGAATAGGAGCACTTCTTTCTTTCGGGTATGAGATAGAAGTTCTTCATACAAATGGGGATTTTTATCTCCAGTTTTCAGGAAGAAAGAGGGAGAGGTCCCAAAGTGGCAAAGTTTGAGTGGCACACTCTGCTACCCTTAAAAATCACTGGATACACTTCCTGCATGGGGGAAACGTTTTCATGTTCTTAGTGACACTATCCTATGTTTTGCAGTATTTTTTCTCCATATCACAATTATAGGGTGTTGCTTGCAGTCACAAGTGGTGTATTTTCCAGCGTGTGAGAGCACACAGGCATCCTGAGAGTCAGAAGGCTGTGCGTGCATGTGTGTGTGTGTGTGTGTGTGTGTGTGTGTGTGTGTGTGTGTGTGTAAAATGTCTTTACTTATTCATTCACCCTCTCTCGCCCCACCCTGTTCTGCCAAGCTTCTACAGCTTGTCTTTGTCAACTCACAAGAATTGTCAGAGGCTCTCCCTTTCTCCAATGAAGTGTTGACTACCTAATAAAGTTTTCCCAGGGGCCTGCCCTGAGAAGATTTCTCCCAGAGTCCTGGTGAAGACACTGTGGCCAGTGATGGGGTATTCTGAGGAAAAGAATCTAAGTACACTGGGCTCTTTCATCTGTCCACTTTATTTCTCTAAGACAAAATTCCATCTACATAGCTTCAGCTCTGTTCTGACTCTCAGTTCCTCTCTGTTCCTCCTTTTTCTGTCCTCTTACAGCCCTAGTAATAACTAAGCTCTTATGCTCTCAACCTCATCCTCACCCTCTGTTTCTCCATCCTCCATCTTTCTTTCCTCTTCTCCTGATCTGACCCAATCCCTACTTATCCAAAACTCGGCCCTGTTCTCCCTCTCCAGTCCTGCAACTCTGCCCAGACCAGGAATTCTGCTGCAAACTTCACTCAACCTGGTTGTGGAGTGAACAAAAAAAAAAAAAGCAATGCTCTCTTTTGTTCTACTTCAATTGCTCTGGAATGCCATTTTCTCTGTCTGGGGAAAGGAAGGTCTGAGCTTCATTTGCACAAGAAACAAAGCTATTCATCTACAATCCACCTGTCTCCTAGGCTCTGCAGGGGTGTTACCTAGTTCAGATCAGCAGTAGGTCTGAGAAGTTTATACTGCTTGCCTATAAGGCCTAGTAGTATATGAGTGCACAAGAAATTCATAGCAGAAGACAGCTGATCTATTAAAGGCCAAATAACATCAAATGCTCCTTGATATTTGACTTTCCTCTAGAAGAATTCCTTAGCACTTCTAGGTATAGCTTTATTATATGCAGCTAAATCTTTACTTCCTATACTTGTGGCCCACAGCAAGTATCTAGGTGATATACACACACACATACCTAGGTTATACATTTCCTGGAAGCAGCTACTCACCATGGTACACTCCTTCACAAACCAGCTTTGTCTTCATCAGAGGTAAGTGTCACCTGGTGGAGTCATCTTAGGAGGAAATAATGTCATGTACCTCAGTTCCCAGGGATGGAGTCCTAGCATGATAGCACAGCTATGTAGTAGACAAAATATGATTCAAATGGTGAACTCCAAGCTCAATGGCTAGAGTTGCACCAGAGTCAACTAGCAGTGTCCGCTCACTCACCAGACTTTCCTGGTACTGGTAGAGTCCTAATCAGTAGAGTTTCTATTGCCCATGGCCTCACCTTCTAGGCTGTCACTAAAGGTTCTGGGTCCCTGCATGGCAATGATGCAAGAGAAAGATGATTGCTCAAAAGGCAGATGTCAGGGTCCTGTCCAGCTCATTGAATCTAGGTCTGTATGCTTGGGACCTAGATTTGTTTGTTTTAAACAAGCTCCTCCAAGTAACCCATGGTGTTACATGTTAAAAATTGTATCTTATCTGACCATATAAGTATAATTCTCAACTCCCAGCAGTCCAACATATTTCTCATTGGCCTGGTTAGAAAACCTAGATGTAAACTCTTTTTTAGAACATATGAGCACATAAGAGATCCCCAGAGCAAAACTGTGAACCCTTTACTCTGGGAGAAAGAAAACATGTCTCAAGGGAAAGACTTTTAGTAAGTTTTAGAAAACAATTCACTCTGCGCTCACACTACTTGCAACAGCCTCCTGGATCTTTTTCAGAGCAGGAACTATGATTGAGGACACACATACACACACAAATCCAAACACAAACACACACACAGAGGAAGAGA
Organism: Peromyscus leucopus; assembly: GCF_004664715.2. NCBI lineage: Eukaryota > Metazoa > Chordata > Mammalia > Rodentia > Cricetidae > Peromyscus > Peromyscus leucopus. The sequence continues at coordinate 32,893,089 of NC_051063.1, forward strand.
GAGAAAGAGAGACTCACTGCTCATCTGGCTTCAGCCTGCTACTCAGACACAGGAACTGATGTTGGGAACCCCAGCCTGCTGTGTTCTTCACAGGTGAGTAGGTTTGCACACACTAGTGCTGTTAAGAGCAAAGACTCAGCTGGTGTATGTGGCTGGAATTGAGGAAGGGGGAGGCCAGGGCCCAGACACAGGCAGTGCCACCACAGTGGCTGCCCAGAAGGGCTTCCTTACCTTCCATTTTCTCTCTCATGTGTCTCCCTTTTCCTGGAGCATTCTTTCCTCTTTTCACAGTCTCCCTTTTTCTTCCCTTCTCCTTTCCTCTTCCTACACTCCTTTTTCTTTGCCTCTCCCTTCTCCTTTTCTCCCTGTCTCCCTTCCTTTCTTCCTCCTTCAACTTTCCCCTTCATGGTAGCAACACAGATAGAGCAAGTATATGCCCTGGCCCAGCACTGGAAGAAAGAACATATGAGTGGTCCTTGCAGGCCCGACATGGAGGATCCAGAGAACAAGCTGTCAGGTGAGGAGTCTGGGGGGTGGGACACACCTACAAACACCACCCAAGTCAACTGATGCTCAAAAAAGTAATGTCTAGGCCTGTGCCTGAGTCACATATACAGCAGACAAGGAGAGGGCTGGAGGAAGGGATTCATCAATATTCCATCCCTATAATCCATTGTAATTTATAAAGAGCAGAGTTTTAACTCATAGTTCTAGAGATTGAGAACTCCAAGAAGGGGGCTGGCCTCTAGTGAGGACCTTCCCTCTGTCATCTAATAGCATGGCATAAAAACTCATAGCCTGACTGACTTCAGTAGAAAATCCATTCTTGAGATGAGCCACAAACTATTAACCAACTGAGCTAATCCACTCATGACTGAGCTCTCTGTCAATCATTTCTTAAATGTCCTACTTTCAAATAGTATTAACATAGAAGTTGGAAGATCAAGTTTCCAACACAGGAAATTTGAGGGATACATTCAAACCAAAGTAGTAAAGAGAGTCCTTCAATGTAGAACAGGTTCCTGATCCAACAGTAAGAACTCCAGAAAATATACATAAGAAACATGAATGCATATTAATATAAGGCAAGGCTGGGTCAAATACTGAGTAACAGGAGATAATCTCTCTCAGCTTCACAAGGTAACAGTTCCTGTCTTTGGTTTTCATGTATAGTTGAGGCAGGAGTGTTAAAAAAAGAGGTCACTTTCACTTTTAGGGAACAGTTGTAACTAGAATGCAAAGGAAAGAAAGCCTATACTCCCTGTTTTCTCATGTTCATTAAATTCTCTAGAATTAAGATGTTTATAACTATAAAATGGAAACAGGGAGACAGAAAGGAAATTATAAAATTAAGGATGAAAAATGGCCGTAGTTTTGATTCTGAAAGTGGGTCCTGTTGACAAAACAGGAGTATGTTCTCACAGTAATTCAATAAAACAAGGCTATGCAGTTATGTCAGCTATGTCCTGCCCAAGGGCACAGGGTCAACGAGCAAGGGCAGACAGCTCCCCTGGGGCAAGGGCCTTCCTCTCACACAGTGAGTGCCGACATTGACTGGGGTGCTCTGCTTGCTTAACTCACCACCGTTCTTTATGGTTTGTGAAGAAAGCTTGGAACAAGGACATGAAACCAGAGGCTCAGTAGCTGTGTTTCAGTATTTGCTTTTGTTTTGTTGTTGGGTGGCTTGGGTTTATTCAGGGATACTCAGGGATGCAGTTTGCTTCTCTGTTGCTATGATAAACACTATAACCAGAAGCAACGTGGAGGAAAGGGTTGATCTGGCTTACAGCTTAGAGGTTACAGTCCATTACTGAAAGAAGCAGGAATCTGGAAATAGAAACTAAAGACCACAGAGGGTCACTGCTTCCTGCCTTGCTTCTCCTGGGCAACTCAGCCACCTTCCTTACACAATTCAGGGCCAACTGCCCACAGATGACATCATCCATAGTGGGATGGGCCCTTCTATATCCATTAGCAAAAAAGAAAATACCCAACAGATGTGGTGGTATTGTGTTTCCCAAAATATTGTGCACCCTAATAAACTTACCTGGGGTCAAAGAACAGAACAGCCACTAGATACAGAAGCTAGAAAATGGTGGCACTCACACCTTTAATCCTAGCATTCCAGGGGCAGAAATCCCCCTGGATCTCTGTGAGTGTAAGGCCACATTGGAAACAGCCAGGCATGGTGACACATGCTTTTAATCCCAAGAAGTGAGCCTTTAATCCCAGGAAGTGATGGCAGAAAGCAGAAAGATATATAAGGCATAAAGACCAGAAACTAGAAGCTGTTAGCTGGTTAAGCTTTCAGGCTTTTGAGCAGCAGTTCAGCTGAGACCCATTCAGATGTGGACTCAGAGGTTTCCAGTCTGAAGAAACAAGATCAGCTGAGAAACTGGCAAGGTGAGGTGGTTATGGCTTGTTCTGTTTCTCTGATCTTCCAGTATTCACCCCAATACCCAGCTCCAGGTTTGCTTTTATTAATAAGACCCTTTAGATTCATGCTACACAACAGACATGACCACAAGCCAACCACATAAAGGCAACTCCTCAACAGGTTCCTTTTTTTCCAGGTGTGTCACATTGACAAATTAAGCCACACACAAGGATATTACCAGCCTTGGTTCTATCTGAGGCCCACCAGGTCTGGGATCCACGATCCTTGCCCAAACTGTACTCTTACTGGTTCATCTGTCTTTGACTTTGACTTTTTTCCCTGCAGCCATCCATGCCCTTGGAATGCACTGCATGGAAGTGTTTTGTTTCCAAATTTCTAGCCAACATCTGCCTAGTGATGCCTCATTGCTGGTTAGAGAACACTCTTCAAGATGGATGTCAGCAATCATCATTCAGCCTCCTCCCTCGCAAGGAAGAGGCATTTTGATGTATTATACTCCTTATCATTTTGACTCCCACTAGGATCCAAAAGCACCTGAAATCACTACATGTGTTTAAGAGGCATTTCCATACTCTCCCAGTAATTACAGTTTACCTGGTCAGGAAGAGGTTTCTCAGCTCAGATGATAGTGAAGTCACGAATCCAGTGACACTCTCCTTCACCTTGGCACCTCAAAACCACAAGGAAAACTACAAAGTTACCCCTCAGCATCAGTTCCTCTACTGTAACCCACCACTCTGAGGAGTTGACTCAACCTGGCCCACAAGAGTTCTTTAAAAGAAAGGGGTAGACATGGGAGTCTGAATTTTTTTAAATAATGTCTAAGGCCAACAAGATGGATCAGTGGGTAAAGTAGCTTTATGCCACACGAGGCTCTGAGTCTCATCCCCAGGACTCATATGATGAAAGCTAATAAGTGAATCCTGTCGATTGTCTTCTAAGCTCCACACACACACACACACACACACACATACACACACACACACACACACACACAAGCAAATAACTAAAAGTAAAAAGAAAATTGATACGTATCGTTATCCTTGGCAGAGATGTTTTCCAATGAGTGGTCTTTATCTTTTTTGCATAGACATTTTTTGTCGTTGTTTGTAAATCGTCAATGAGGAAAGGGGCTGGCTTGACCAACCTTTAGAATCTGCACTGTCAGAAAAGGGGATAAGAGAAGTTTTACACTCTATTAGGGAGAGCTGATGAGAAAGATGTGTGGTAACAGTTTGTGATGGCCTCTTCCGAAGTATAAGGATAAGGCTAGGAGATATGAGAGGTCCAGGGGCATGCAAGGATGCTGTGGACACTGAGAAAAAGAAAGTTGGAGAATTGTCCTGCTCAATCTCTTGTGCTAGAGTTAAAAACTCTGGCTCAGCAACCATAAGTAACAGCACACAACTAAGGCCAGCACTGACAGGAATCCCTGTACAACCCTGTCTTCTGGATAAAACTCCCTTCAGCAATAGGGTGGTCTCTAATTGGCTTACTCTTGTTTTAGCAGTTCATAGGGGAAAGGTGAATGGCATGTGTTCTAGTGTCATTCTGTGACTGTGACAAACATCATCGAGAAAGGCAGGTTAGGGGACAAAGGGGTTCATTTGGCTTACACTTCCAGGTTGCAGTCTACCATTGAGGGAGGACGAGGCAGGAACTCAAGCAGAAACTATGGAGGAAAACTGCTTGCTGTCTCCGTCAGTCTCTTGCTTGGCTAAATTTTTTAGTTAGCCTAGGACACCTTCCCAGGATTAGTGGGCTGGGCTATATCAATTAGCAATCAAGATAATCTCCTACACAGACACAAGGCAATCTTATCAGGGCCATCCCTCATTTAAGATTCCCTTCTAAAGTGAGTCTAGGCTGTGTCCAGTTGACAGTCAAAGGTAACAGGGACAGTCTGTCCCCGTGAGAGTCGGGGTTCTTCTCGCTATCCAAAACTATTATAATTACTGTTTCTGTCTTTTTGTTTTTCATTTTCATTTATGTTTATAGGCATGTACCTCGGTATACACACATGTGCACCCCATATATGAAGAGAGTGTCAGGTCCCCTAGAACCAGAGCTGTAGACCATTGTAAGCTGCCTAGTGTGGGTGCTGGGAACCAAACCCAGGTCCTCACCTCTTTTCTGCTGACTCATCTCTCCAGCCCCTCCTTACTGTTTTTGTATAAGCCCACTGTCCTAAGGAGAATCCCACTCTCATTGAGTCTAACAAAGCATGTCCCTTGTGTACAAAGAAAGAAAGCTAATCTGCAACTACTGTGTCATGAATGTTTACTAATACTGTGAGAGATGCAGACTTCAGGTGCAGAAAATAGAAACTGACAGAAGAAGGTGGGACTACCTCTCTACCATTTATTAGAAACAAGAACCACTAAACTGTGTGGATGCATGTGTGTGAGGAGAGATGAGGGGTGCTGGCTTTAGGCAGAAATGGTAGATGTCTAGTGCATGCATACAAAAGTGGCATGGATTTTGATACCAGATAGACTCGAACACAGATACTGACCCTGGAATTTACAGTGTGAACTTCACCACGGAGGTGACTTCTCTCAGCCTCTCTTTACTTTTCAATATGTAGCCTATGTGTATAAATTTAAAAGGTCGGGGAGTCTTAGATCCCTGCACCTCATTGGGGGAAAGGGGGTCAGTTCCTCTACCAGAGAACAGCTGTTATTCAGGAGACCAGAGAAAGGAGGGCTTTACTTCTTGCTTTCTCACATTCTTTAAATTCTAGAATGAAGATGTTCTCAATTATGAAGCCCAAGGGAGGGCACAGGAAGGAGACTTTATTAAGGATGAAAAATGGCTCCAATTTTGATTTTGAAAGTAGGCTTGCTGACAGAATATGAGTATGTTTTCAGAATAATTAACAGGAAAGCCAGAGCTGAAGAAATTAATTGCCTCCAGTGGCGACCTTGAGGCTGGTACATAGGCCTTTATTGCTCAGTGAGAACAGCAAGGCTCTGTAGACGAATTTCTAAATGGTTTTATTAAATAAAAAACATGGAGCCAGAAATTTGGGTTAAAGCCTTAGAGAGATCAGGGAAATACGGAAAGCCACCGGCTAACCTTACCTCACCATCTCCGCATCTTCCAAGGAGAGCGACTTCCTGTCTACCCAGGCTTATATGCCTTGCTTTTCTGCTGTCTCATTGGCTCTTAGCCCAGCTACCTCACTTCCTCTTCCTACACAACTCTGTCACCATCTGTCTGTCTGTCTGTACAGACCTCCAGACCTCTATGGTTGGTACTGGGACTTGGCTCTGTTCCCTAGTGTGGCCTTGAACACACAGAGATCCTGCCTGCTGAGGGATTAAGGGTGTGTGCTGCCTGACTTCTTTGTTTACTTAAAATGGCTGGCCTTTTCCCCCTGATCTCCAGGCAAGCTTTATTTATTAATGCACAAATAAAATATCACCACATTTCTGCCTTTTTTATCTAATAAAAATAAAAAAGTTATAGCTAACATAAGAAAAACTATATACAATAAGTACAATAACTATATATAATAAATACAAGCAATAAATAAATCAACAATGTCTAGTCCATTTGCATTTGACAAATTCAAAGAAAATATTTATTCCATTATCTATCCTATTTTGGTAAGTCCAAAATGTACCTAATTCATTTTCTATCCTAATTTATATTACCATCAGAAAACTATCTTATGATATTTTTCAAACTTATACACGTAACACCTCTTAGTAAGATTATTTTCTGAATTTCTTAACAAGGAAAACTAACAATAACTATCTAATTTTCAACTCCTTCAGACACTTGAGAAGGAAATAATATTACCCAGTAAAACAGGAAATGCAAACAAGTGACTTCTAAAAAATGAGTTATGACAGAAACAGCCAGCTGCCTGGACAGTCACCCGAGGTTTCTCTGCACATTGGGGCATCATCTTTGGGCTATAGGCTTAGCGTATCTGACAGACTCATTTGTGAAGTAGGATGTACATAAGGCCTACAACTTGACCTCACATTTGGTGTGAGTTCTTGTATAATATTAGAGGGACCAGCCTTAATATTATACATCCCAGGGGCTCAGGAGAGAGAACTACTAACGGCGAGGACTATTATCAGGAAATATAATCTCAGCACACCGAGTTCTATAGTCCACTTGCTTTAATTCCTCTGGCATAACATCCTTTATACACAGCTTCAGTTCTGTTCTCATGTCTAGCTCCTTTCTTGCCTGATTTCTCTCTATATTTATCTACTGTCCCCTCTAGGTTCTATCTTAATTCCTTCATCTAGTTCTGTCCCTTCTAGGTTCTCATCTATCTAGTTCTTTCCCCTATCAGCTCCTCTCTCGTCTCCTTCTCTCTCATCTGGCTCTTCCTCATCTTGTTCTTCCCCATCTGGCTCTTCCTCATCTTCCATCTCATTCCTCTAGTCCTCTCTTTTAGCCCTTCAATCTAGTTCTTCCCCATCTCAGTTCGTTCCTCTCAAGTTCTTACCCATCTAGTTCTTCCATTCTCTTTTCTCTTCTCCTCTGCCTCCTGGAAGTCTCAGTATATAAAGGGAAGATCTGAGCTAAATTGTGTAAAGCTATTACTTAACGTCCACCTCTCCTAGGCGGTGTCTCCTTGTCGAATTTACCGTAAATCAGGAGACTTGCATGTGGGCTGTTATCATTGTTAGTCCACCTGGGACTAACAATGGGCGCCCACCTGGGTGGTGTTTCCTGTAGTCCTTGAAAGTGGCAAAGGGAGATAAATAATCTGATTCCACAGAAAGCCTTTCCTGAGGCTGTTCTCCAAATACCTGGAATGTGTATGTCCAGAGAGTTATCAGTCTACACTGTTAGCCCTTCTTAGGGAAAAGTCAATTGGGAAAGCTATGAAGGCACACATGATTTTCATAACAGAATACAGCTGATATATAACAGGCCAAGTAACACCAAAAACTCCTTGGGATTTGGCTTCCTCTGGAGGAATTCCCTGATCCCTCCAAGTAGTGACTTTGCCATAACCAGCTGAGTTCTTATGATATATTCCTGCGGCCCGCAGCAATGAGTATTCCATGTACTGGATAAACTTGAATTCCACAAGTGTCCTGTCATGATTCAGGATTTTAAATTCTGGAAATTGCTGGTATTTTTGGAATTCGGCTGCACATTCTTCTTGGCTTGTGGGTGGCTTCCTCTCCTTTATTAAATGTCAGTCTGCCATTGGGAGGTTAGACTCTGTCAGCCTAGTTACTCTTTCAAGAATAACTATTTCAGCTACTGTTCCACTGCACACCAGAAGCCATTGGTCCACTGCCTGTTCAGGTGCCTTCAAAGAAAGGGGCACTGTAACTTTTCTGAATTGCAAGTCACTTCAGTGATGGTGCCATATTGCCCTGGCCTCAAAGGACACCTGTTGCCAAAGCTGCAATCACACTTATCTTGGCAAAAATCAATAGTCCTTTGTTTTGTGTCCTGTTTGTCCATTTTGGATAGCATACTGTCAGCAGTGGAAGTGAGGTCACTTTGTTGCCCAGTGGCTAACTTTTACCACAATGAAAGTTAACTCCATATGCAGTTTCTTCAATGACCTGTCTATCTAAAATATATCTCTGCTTAACCTTGAAAACCCCTAATGTGACTACAAGTTTGATTATAATGTCTAACTACTAACTTTCATTTCTTTATATCCTAATAGTTTGTAATAATAACATTCAAGGATTAGCAAATTGCATTACATTGCTAAATGAACTGTATAGGCACAATATCCTGAACAAGATTAAAATACACATATAGCATTTTCTAACAATATCAATCTCAATATATATAATTTGTATACAATATATAAAAATCCAATCCAAAAGTATTTAAAACTAGTAGTTGTCTTTTAAAAGTAAATTCAATAATCTACCTTTTTTATCTATGTTATATCTATATCCTCTCTTTTTCTTTTCAGAGTAGATTCAATATCTACTGGTTATTCTGTCATTTCTATATCTCTTTTTTAGTAGATTCAATAATCTACCTCTTATCTATATTTACTTTTTTTTCAACCAAGAACCTTAAATCTAATCTCCTTTGTTTAGCCTTTTTCCTGACCATTAACAATAACAACTTGTAACCAACCCTCCTAAACAATGACAATTATCTCAAACCCAAAACCCACTGAAAGAACAAAACTACCCACCCCACCTCTTAGGAATATAGGCATCATGTTCTTAAAATTACTTCCTGCTGTCTGTAGGCAAAGGTATTTTTAGGGGATTCTGAAAAGAAAATTTTTGGGTTAATTGTCAAATCCTAGAGTGGTAGCTGTATCATTTGTTGTCCCGTCTCTGCAGAATGCAAAAGTACAGGGCTTATCTCAAGTCCTCACTCTTATAGTCTGTGAGACTGGATCATCTCAGCTAGCCATCTTGAATTTGCCTGAGCAGTTTGTAGTCCAAAGTTGAACATTGGGTGATATTTGTCTGCTTAATGTTATTATTATTGTCCATGTGGAATCATCATTGTGGGACCCCATCATCTTTCTGGAAGCTTCAAATTCGCTGTTAGGCCTAGTCATGATTCCCTGCAGAAAACTAATAGAGACTACAATACAACAAACATGTATAAGCAGCTAAATGAAGCCTTTTTCTAGAATTAGTTAGTACTCTATATGACCATTAGTATCATAACACAAGTTTAATATATATATATATATATATATATATATATATATCTTATAAATTTTGATATAAAATTCATACCTTAAGAAAAGTTTAAGGAATCAAAATAGAGTCAAAGAATTGACATCAGTGGCAATAGAATAGTCCCTTAATTTTTGGTTTTCTTCTGTCCCATATTAGATAGCTCTTTCTTCTGACATGATACAGAGATTCTGCATTTTTATTTTAACAAATGTGCTTGGGTTTAGAGAAGGAGAGAGCCATTCTCCAACTCCAAAGCCAGCTTTAATTTTTAATTGAGTTGGGATTACATAAAGACCATTTGTGTTAAGTGTCTGTAGAGAAGAGCAGAAACAAACATTTAGGAAGACTTATGAAATTTTATATGTGATATACCAATAAGCCAATTTACTCCTTTTCTTGTTACATTTTTCCTAGATGATTTGTCCTTGTTCTTAAGATGTCTCATTTGTCCAGTGTTCTTCAGATTCCTTAGCCTTCATTCTCCTGAAAGACAAAAATAAAAACCTTTCCCCAAGCCTAACTTTGGGGAGGTTCCCTTTTGACAAGTTATATCTAATTGAATGAAAAGCATTTGTTAGTGGTATAAGTTAGTTTAAATTGGATGGTCATGCTGGTTGATGAATTATCATCTTTTCTAATTAAGAGGCCTCTCTCATTCAAATCTAGCCTTTATCAATTTTGATGGTATCCACAGTTTATCTTCTCCTGTAGAAACAAAAGCAAAATCTTGTCCCCAATGTAACACGTATCCTGGTTTCCATTCTGAGGTCAGCACATCCTTAAAGTATATAGGCTAATGTAGTTCTGTAGTTTTTTCTATTATCCAATGTCTCTCCTCAGCTGTTGTTCCTTTCTCATTAGCATTGAGAAAATTCAAAGTTAATAGAGCATTACGTAATCTATTTCTGGGGATTTTTGTTACCCTTTTCTGTTTGTTTGCAATATCCTTTATAGTTCAATTTGATCTTTCTATGACTGCTTGTCCTGTAGGATTATGTGGTATACTTGTAATATGCTTTAAATTGTAATAAGAGAAAAACTGTTTCATCTTACCAGAGACATATACTGAAGCATTGTCAGTTAATGGACATAACTTCTAGCAAATGTGAGCTTACAGAATCAGCTTTTTCAGAATTCAAAGCAGTTGCCCATTGAAATCCTGAATAAGTATCAATAGTGTGGTGTACATATTTCAATTTTCCAAATTCTGCAAAGTGAATCACATCCATCTTCCCAATTTCATTCCTCTGAGTACCCTTTGGGTTACATCCTGCTGGTAGCAGAGTCTGACTGTAGAAAGAACAAGTAGGACATTTCCTTGGCTTGTTGCCAGATTATGGAAAAAATCCTTTTTGAAACCTTTACTATTGACATGATTTTTTTTATATGAAATTCTGAGGCCTCCAGCACATTTCCTATCAATAGTTTATTAATCTCCTCATTATCTTGTGCTAAGGGCCCTGGCAGACCCATATGGGATTGGATGTGAGTTATATATAAAGGATGCTTCCTATTCCTGATTATATTTTGTAACTGAATAAATAACAAAGTTAATTCTTACTCATCAAGGATAAAATCTGCAGTCTCAATAAGTAAGACCACTCTTTCAGTATACTGAGAGTCAGTAACTATGTTGAGAGGTTCAGAAAAATCCATTAATACCAAAAGAATAGCATGCAATTCTGATCTTTGAACTGAATTATAAGAACTTTGAACTACTTTACTTAAAATTTCTGACTTGTAACCTGCTTTTCCTTGTTTGTTTGCATCTGTATAAAATGTACAGGCTCCAGATGTAGGTGTTTCCCGAACAATGCAAGGCAGAATCCAATCAGCTCTCTTTATAAGTTGAATTCTATCACTTTTGGGATATCTACTGTTAATCTCTCTCAAAAACTTACTGCAATCTCTTTGCCTAGGTTCACTTTCAGCCCATAATTTGTCAATTTTATCTTTAGTTAAACGTACTAGAATTTCTACTGGGTCGATTCCTGCTAATTGACGAAGTCTCAAATTTCCTTTTAAAATCAAGCCAGAGATCCTTTCCACATAAGTTTTTAATTTTTCACTCTGTTTATTTGATAGAAATATCCATTCCAATATAATATCTTCCCTCTGCATTAAAATTCCTGTAGAAAAATGCTTAGAGGGTAAAATAACCAAAATGCAATCAAGCTTTGGATCCACATGACCCACATGCCCTCCCTGTACTTTCTTTTCTACCAAGGCCAGTTCTCTCTCAGCTTCAATGATATTTCTCTTGGACTATTCAAGTCCTTGTCACCTTCTAAATAAAGTTTTGAACAAATTACTCAGTTCATCATTTTTTACTGCAATAACAATTTGTAGATGGGAAATGTCTCCAAATAATTTTTGAAAGTCTTTAAGAGTCTGTAATTGATCTCTCCTAATTTGCACCTTTTGGGGTCTAATTTTTTGTAGACCTATTTTATATCCTAAATAATTAATAGAATCTCCTCTTTGTATCTTTTCAGTAGCAATTTATAATCCCCAGCAAGGCAAAGTTTTCTTTACTTCTTAAAACATTCTTTCTAATGTATCTGCAATTGAGTCAGCTAATAAAATATTGTTCCTGTAATAATAAATTATAGATTTATGAAATTGTTTACATATTACTTCCAATGGCTGCCATACAAAATATTGACACAGAGTTGGGCTATTCAACATTCCCTGTGGGAGAACCCTCCATTGATATCTCTTAACTGGCTGAGAATTATTGTATGTAAGCACCATGAAGGCAAATCTTTCTCTGTCCTTTTCTTATAAGGATACTGAAAAGAAACAGTCTTTTAAATCAATAACTACAAGAGGCTATCCTTTAGGTAACAGAGTAGGCAAAGGAATTCCAGATTGTAGAGAGCCCATTGGCTGAATTACTTTGCTAATTGCTCTTAAGTCTGTTACAATTCTCCATTTACCAGATTTCTTTTTAATAACAAATATAAGAGAATTCCAAGGGCTGGTTGATTCTTCAATATGTTGAGCATTTAACTGTTCTTGTACCAGCTCTTCTAAAGCTTGCAGTTTCTCTGTTGTTAAAGGCCATTGCTGAACCCATACAGGCTTGTTTGTTAACTATTTTAAAGGTAACTGTTGGTGTCTTTGGAAGATCATCAGCTGTTGTGCCCTGTTCGTATACAATCTGGATAGCTGGTGTCCACTCTTTATAATAATACCTCCTAATATTTGTCTCAGAAACTTGTATTAGTTTATGGTTTATTTTTGATGTTGGAGGAATGTTAATCTGAGTATTCCATTGTTGTAATAGATCATGGCCCCATAAAATCATGGCTGTATTAACCACATATGGCTTTAATTTTCCTCTCTGTCTTTCTGGGCCAATACATTCGAGCCATCTTGTGCTCTGTTTCACTTGAGATGATGTTCCAATCCCTAACAGATGAACATTTACCTCCAGAAGAGGCCAATTTGGATGCCAAAATTCTGGTGCAATTATTGTCACATCTGTACCTGTGTCTACTATGTTGTCCAAGAAAGCATCATTTATTTGTATTTTTAATTTTGGTCTTTGTTCTCCTTTATAGAAGTTTGCTAACAAATTGTCTTTATGGTTTCTCCTGAATTTCTTGTTCTCTCTGCTACAGGTGTTTGTGGTGATTTTTTTTCTTTGTGTGTGTGCAGAAATGTGGGGATATTTTATTTGTGTATTAATAAAGCTTGCCTGGAGATTAGGGGGAAATGGTCAGCCATTTTAAGTAAACAATAAGTCAGGCAGCACATGCCCTTAATCTGATCACTTACTAGGCAGGGTAAGCACAGTGACACATGCCTTTAATCAAAGTACCAACCATAGAGACCTGAGGTCTGTACAGACAGACAGTGACAAGGAAATGAGATAGCTCAGCTAATATAGCCAATGAGAGAGCAGAAGAGCAAGGCAAAAAAAAGGCATGGGTAAGACAGGAAGTAGCCCATATTTGGAAGCTGCAGAGCTGGTGAGGTAAGGTTGGCTGGTGGCTTTCCCTATTTCTCTGATCTCTCTAAGACTTTCACTGCTATATTTGACTCTGTGTTTTTTATTTAATAAGACCATTTAGAAATTTGTCTACAGCTTTTCTGTCACCCTAAGCAGCCTGATTTATTCCAATAGGCATTTGGTTATTTAATTGCTCTGAGAAGGGGTTTTTTCTACTATGGCAAGAAAAGTCTGAACTGAATTTGCTGTGGGGGACTGCGTGAGGCCCCTCTGGGAGTTTCCTGAGGGAAGAGGCAAAAGATTACCTTGAATGTTGCTTGTTGATTTACATTCATTGATCCAATGTTTACACTTACCACACCCTCTGTATAATTCAGAAGGGAAGGGCATTCTGCTGCCATTGTTCCTTGAATAAACATTCTCTCTAGGAATACACTGTTTATACTCTCTTTTCAAATAACGTTGTTTACTGCAACCAAAACTTCTGACACTATTGTAGCTAGAGTTTTCCTGCCTTGCTCACAGTCAGGACAAATCTCTGTCACCCGCCAGTCCCACAGCCACTCAGACCCAACCAAGTAAACACAGAGACTTATATTGCATACAAACTGTATGGCCGTGGCAGGCTTCTTTCTAACTGTTCTTATAGCTTAAATTAATCCATTTCCATAAATCTATACCTTGCCACGTGGCTTGTGGCTTATCAGTGTCTTCACATGCTGCTTGTCATGGTGGCTGCTGGCAGTGACTCCTTCTGCCTTCCTGTTCTTTCTTTTCTCCTCTGTTAGTCCCACCTATACTTCCTGCCTAGCCACTGGCCAATCAGTGTTTTATTTATTGACCAATCAGAGCAACAGATTTGACATACAGACCATCCCACAGCACACTATTTTTCCTCAAAGCTTTTGAAATTACCTCTTCTATCCACATCTCATGGTCATGAGACTCAATATTAATTATGTCCCTGATCCAATCCTCAAGGGTACTGATGTGGCTTTTAATGGCCTGATTATTTTTTTGTGCATGATGCATTTGCATTCTCAAAAGCCAAAAATTCAATTATTATCTATCTAGCTTCTGAATTTGGTATCATTCTATTTACTGCTGAAGACAGCCTTTGTAAGAAATCCATGAAGAATTCTTTTAGGCCTTGTATAACTTTCGTAAATGATTCAATTTTCTTCATTGCTTCCTCAATTCTGTCCTGTGCATTCACGGCTGTATGTGGCATAGAATTAAGGTTTGGTTATCATATAAAAATTGTCTTTGTATATCAGCATATTTGCCTTCTCCAAGAAGCTGATCCTGGGGAATTTCCACACCTCTAGTCCTACATTGTTGTTCTATTGTTTTAGCCTCCTCTTTGAATCACGTTCTCCATTGTAATTGTACCCTAGCCTCTAGGACAGCTGTAATTAATTCTTCCCAGTCCTGAGGGACAATTCTATTACAAGCTGACCACAAGTTTAACATATGCTTTACAAATGGAGAATGCATGCCATATGATACTATGGTTTCTTTAAATCTCCTTAAAATCTAACATATCCACTGGAGTCCAGTTAGCTTGTACATGCTCTTGAGCAGGTAGTTCCTGTAAGGTTACCGGACAGATTAAGTTTGGTTGTTTGAAAACAGGCTGTTTCTCTGTAACTGTGTAATTCAATCCTGAAACAATTTTACCTTTGAATTCTTCTGTCTGGGTCTGAATTTCTCTATAATTCATTTTAACAGGTTTTTCTAAAGCTTTTATCTTGGCACTTAAATTGAACAACCTTTTTAATGCTAAAATAAAGATGATCAAACAAAAAACATTCATAATTGATGTTATGTACACCCCATCAACATTAGTTAACCTCTTGTTTAATTGTTCCATTTTCAGATTGCCTACTGTGTTATGAAACAGAGACTAAATCCCTTCTTTTGTAAAAATGTTTCCCATTTTTTAATGAGGGAAAAAACATTCTCTTTTAACTTATTTTACCCTTTAAGATATTTTAAATATCTTACCAAGTGTGTTGACTGCATAGAACAGTAGAAGTCCAAGGGGGAAGACACAAAGGAAAGAGAAACACAAAGCTGTGTGCTAGTTAATCTCTCTGTTCCAGGATTTAACCCTTTCCTCTATCCTTATTGGGAGGAGCACCATATCTCTTAATGTCAAGTGAACTCAATTCTTGCTCTCCCCTTTCATCATCTTTCCAAACTTTATATCCTTGTTCAAAATTGACTGCCTAAAAATTTGTCACAAGTAGAGAGGTCTTTTGGGAACCCAGTGTGGGAAGGGGAAATGGGGCTATAGAGTTTGTATGTGTGTGTGTGTGTGTGTGTGTGTGTGTTGTGTGCGGAAGCATGTCATACCTCTGTGTGTAGCATTTCTAACAGGCTAATTTGCAGTAGCATCTCTTAATTAACCACACCCATACCCCCCACCTCCAACCCCCATGGATCTAGGTACATACCCACATCTCCAAAGGCATCATTACATCTTCAAATCAGAACATTCTCTATTCCTAACAGGAAGAAAGTAACAATTCCCTTGGACTGAGCTTTGAATTCTTCCTTTTCTTCAAGATAGTGAATATAATGTATTCTTCTTTCCCCCTTTCAGATAGAGACTTGGGGGCTTCCTGGAACAAGAAAGATAAAAACACTACCTAAAGGGCCCCTCAAGTACACATTGAGAAATGTCTATTTTGGACAGCTCCTAATGCTCCAGTCATAATCCAGGGGAATGACAGTCATAGTAACAGCACAGGACACATCCCAGTGGGAGACTGACACTTCTGCTGTGGCTAGTAAAGGCTTGCTAACACAGCAGCCCTGAGCTCTGTTGCTCCACAGCTGTTCTATACCTCTTCCATCACAGAAGTTGTCTGGAGGGGCTTCAATGTGAGACACAGATCACTTGTGCCTGTTTCCTTGTTTGTCCTCATGGCTTCCCTGTGGATGTTATCTCTGTTCTTTCAGATTGTCCTGTTGGAAATATACTTTCCTGAACCTTGAGTGTGTAGCAGGAATCTTAAAAGTTCTTATTAATAAAATCAAACCTGAGGCGAGTTTTTGGGGTCCATGCTGGTAGATCAGAGAGACAAAACAAGCCACAGCTAACCTCACCTGGTCAACTTCTCAGCTGTCTTGCTTCCTCAGACTGGAAGCTTCTGTGTCCTCATCCCAATGGCTCTCAGCTGAACTGCTGCTGGAAAGCCTGAAGTTTAACCAGCCACATGCTTAACCAGCCAAAATGCTGAACCAGCCAAATGCCTCTAGTTTCTCGTCCTCACGCCTTATATATCTTCCTGCTTTCTACACCACTCCTGGATTAAAGCTGGCTTCTGGATTAAAGGCGTGTCACCATGCTTGGCTATTCCAATGTGGCTTGAACTCACAGAGATCCAGAGGGATTTCTATCTCCGGAATGCTAGGATTAAAGGTGTGAGTGCCACCTTTTTCTAGCCTTTGTATCTAGTGGCTGTCTGTTCTCTGACCCCAGATAAATTTATTAGAGTACACAATATTTTGGAAAACACAATACCACCACATGAGTGTACTTGAGTACACAACCCAATATGTTTCTTGCTATGAATATATTCTGCAACTCCAATTCCTAGATTGATTCCAGCTTTCTTTTTCTCACCTGAGGTGGCTTGAGTAAGACTGGCTACACAGGCTCAAATATTTGAATGCTTTGTCATCAGGTAGTGGCACTGTTCAGAAGGATGAAGAGATGTTTCCTTGTTGCAACAAGTGTGTCACTGGAGGTGGATTCCCTCTGCTGGCTACAGTGCATGTTGGGTAGAAGAGATGGTAGAAGACACATTTGTCTGATTACCCAGGTATGGTGTTGATATTCTTCAATTGTGTTCAATGGGCAACAAATAGATTTTGTGTTCAGACATCTGACCATATTTATATCTGTTAGATAAATCAATTTTTAAATTATATTCTTTCAGAGTATTTAAAATCAATTAGGCTTAGAGCTTTTGATGTGTGGGAAAGCTTTTGATGCTTGTTTTGTTAAATCAGTGCCAGCAATGACTATCATACTCTAGAAAAACAAGATTTGTAGCAAAAATTGATCCCACTTCTATTGTCACTTGTTTATAAGAACTGTGTTTTCCCTCAGGAAGTAGAGGCGGATAAATCTCTGAGTTCTAGAACATCCTGGACTACAGAGTGAGTTCCAGGACAAGGCAGGGCTACACAGAGAAAAACTGTCTAGAAAAAAATTGTGTTTTTCCATATGATTATCAGTTTTCTATTTATATATTTTTGACAAATTTATATATTAATATAATGCATTTTGAGCATATGCACTTATTCCTTCCCCTCTAACTTTTCTAGTGCTCCTCATTCCCCTCTCAAATTCATGTCATTTTTTCTAATATATACATATATATTATACAAATGTAAATGATACATATGTAGAAATATGATACACATTCATAGAAAGAGCGCATATGTACATATGTGTAAGACTGACCATTGAGGCAGTCTTAGACATATGTACATATGAAATCTACCTCATAATGCCAGATGGTGAAATGTAGGCTGCTGGGGAGAAAAGTTATCAATATACCTTCACAGTTATAACTTCTGTGGACTACAATAGTGACCAATCTATCAAGATATAATAAATAGTGAAACAGTAGCACTAATGTCTTGAGAGTAACCAACAATTATCTCCCATTAAGCAAAAAGATCCACAAATTAGCCTGTTAGGAATGCCACACAGCAATGTGATGTTCTCTCTCTCTCTCTCTCTCTCTCTCTCTCTCTCTCTCTCTCTCTCTCTCACACACACACACACACACACACACACACACACACACACACAAAATGAGGTCTGCAGCCCCCAATTCCCATTCCCTCTTTACTTGTGACAAATTTTTAGGCAACCTGTGACAAATTTTTAGGCAATCTGTCCTAAATAGGATAGGGGTTTTTGAAAGATGAAGAAATGGGAGAGAAATCAAGAACTGAGTTTTAGGCTTAAGGCCCACTCAGTAGGAGAGAGCTCATGCAAGGTACTGTGAACCTTGCCTGGCATCCATGGCTGGAGAGGTCATAGGGCCAAGAGAATAACCAATTACTACCATTTTTCTAAATTAATATGCTATCTAACTGCTTTCTAAATAGTTATTCTTATATGCATAAACTGGTGCAGCTTCCACTCTTCCTTAAAGAAACTACTTTTTGCACTAGACAGAGACTAGATAGAAACTCAATTGTTCTAAGTGTAGAAAATAAGGGACTGTAGAGTGCCTGTCCTCAAATTAGACATCTATAACACAACCCAAACACTGAAGGCTCAGGGAACATCAGGGAAGAGAATGGTAAGAGCCAGAAGACAGGGAGAACTGCTAAGAACTAGTATTTTCTAGACATGTCATTGATCATTGATGTTGCACCCATGAACTACTAAAAGCCTGTGCAAGACCTGCACAAGATCACACAAGTCAGCACTCCAACATGGATGTGGGAAAAGCACATAGTCCCACCCCTAGTATAGGAGCTCTAGACAGATAAAGACTGAGGAAAGAAGACTCAGTTTTCCTCAGAGATAAGCCCTCTTGATTTTAACTTGCTCTAATATTGATGTAGAAATTTGATGTTTAAAGATTTAAGTGATGTACAAAAGAAGACACGTCAGCCTAGAAAGTTTGCTGCAGAATCAGCCCTTTCAATTCTATGCATACAATTAAGTTTGTTTCTAGTACCAATTTTTCAAGTGTGTTTTCAAATCATTTGTTCCCTGTGTCAACATTTTCACAGTTGGAGGCATAGAATCTTCAGTGTGTTGTCTCTTTCCCAAGATACTATCTGGTCAGCAGTGACCCCCTTCTTTTATTCTTGCTTGTAATGTCTAATGATGTCCTGCATTGCATTTATTAAGTCTTGCTAGAGTTTGGCCAACATTATTAGCATTTTCATGCATTCAACTTTTGGTTCTTTTGACCTTACACTTTTTTTATTGCATCATTTTTGCTCATTATTATTTTTTCCTCACCTCCTTTTGTCATCTCTTGTTGAGTCTTTTCATTTTTATCAACATAAGAATTTTAGGCCAACAGGTTTCCCTTAACCATGGACTCATGGGCCTTCTCCAAAGTTTCCTATGTTATATAGTTTGAAATATACTCTCTCTCTCTCTCTCTCTCTCTCTCTCTCTCTCTCTCTCTCTCTCTCTGTGTGTGTGTGTGTGTGTGTGTGTGTGTGAGAGAGAGAGAGAGAGAGAGAGAGAGAGAGAGAGAGACAGAGACGGAGACAGAGAGAGACAGAGACAGAGAGAGACAGAGGGAGGGAGGGAGGGAGGGAGGGAGTGAGGGAGGGAGTGAGGGAGGAAGGAAGGGAGAGAGAGAACATTTTGTGATGTTTTTCACCTTCCACTGCTGGAAGGAGATCAGATATCCATCTCAGCTTATCATACTTGGCAGCAACACCTCTATCCACTGGGCTATCTTGACAGCCCTAATTTGAAATACTTTATAATTTTTTTTGTGTGTGTGTGTGTGTGATTTCACCTTAGATATGTGTGTTTAAAATGGCCAGCTTATCATTTCTTGGCTTTTTGGCTAGGATCAGGTATAAAAGAGAACAGCTTAATTCCCAAGTAGTTGGAAATTTTTTAGTATTTTTTTGTTATTAATAGCTAGTTTAATCTCACTTCAGTGTATTGGAATTAACTTTGTTTCTGCTGATCACAAAATTGTGTTGTGTGAACAACAAATAGATTCTATAGTCTATCACTTGTCTGTGTTTGCACATGTTGCTTATAGCAATTTTTGTAATTGTAGCCTTTCAGATCTCCTACATAATTCTAAACACTTTTACCTGCACTTCATTAGCTACTGAGAGGTACTTTTACACATCCCACTAGGATCACATGCCTGTGTGCTTCTGTTATGTGTGTGCATACATGTATGTGTTCATGCTCATTCATGTGGGGTGCACATGGCTATGTGTGCACAAAGAAAGCAGAACACAAGCATGGGTGTGGTTTCCCAGGCACCATCTTCCTTTTTCCCTGTCTTGAAAAGAGTCTCTCACTGACCTGGGTGGAGCTTGCCAGGGAGGCTGGTCTGGCTGACAGTGGATCCAGAGCATTACCTGTGCTCTCTCCAGTTCTGGGATTACAAGAGCATGCCATTGTGCCAGGCTTTACCACATGGCTTCTAGTGATCAAACTCAGATCCACAACTGAGGCATTTCCTCAGTACTTGTCTATTCGTCTCTTCCTCCTACAAATTTCCAATCCATTTGTCTATTTAAACCTTACTTGATGATACAGAAAATCTCCAGATAACCTTTCTCCCCAGTGAGCATGAAAATTTCTCTATTTAACACCTTGTTTTAGTATTCATTGCAACAGATGATGCAACATGAAAGCATTACTATTACCAAGGCCTTGTATTGGAATGGATCCCTTGTACAGTATGACATCATCCCAGGATATACCTTCACTGCCCTACAACTCCCCTATGCTCTACCTTTTCATCCCCGCTGGGCATTTTACTGATCATTTACTATCTCTATATATTACAGTTACAGTTTTCATTCATATACAAAAGTCTACTCTTAATTGTGTCCATTCATGATATATTATTTTTCCTATAATTATCAGCCAGTATGTATATCGATGACTACATTATTTCTAATAGTATAATTTAGGATGCTGGGATGATGTTTTACTGTTTCTGTTTGTGAAAGTAATGTTTCAATATTTCACTCATTGTTCAAGGATACTTTTGTTGGATGTTGGATGAATTTGGAAATGTTAGTTTGTCTGTTTTCCATTATTTGTGTAAGATATCAATCACCAACACTTTCAAGTAATTTTTTTCCTTACTTGATTTTATTTTTTTTATCACTGGGATTGAACCTAGGGCCTCATACATACTGGGCAATCATTCTACCAGTATGCTCTCAACCATCTTCTTACTTTAAAAAATGAAACAGCTTCACTAATTGCCAGCCTGTCCTTGAACTCAACTCTGTAGTACAGAATGGCCTTGAACTTGTCGTCTTCCTATCTTGGCCTCTCAAGTGGCTGGGATTTCAGACCTGTGTCACTCAGCCAGATTTATTCTTGATTTCAGTATTTTCTCTTGCCTCTGGTTTCAGCAGCCTTGTCTTCTTGTGTCTGTACGTGTTTTTGTTTTAATGTGTCCTATTTGGGACACTACAGATTCTTGAGCCTATAGCCATTGCCGGTCATAAAGTCTTTGGCCCTTTCTTCCACTTCCCCTTCCTGACCCCTTGTGAATCAAAATCATGTGACTGGCAGATTGCATGTCATGCATACCTCTTATTTTTTTATGCCTTATATTTTATTATCTCTGTACTTCTGAGTGAAAATCTTCTATCAGAATTCATTCCCATTCCATAATTGAGAACACATTCAATTCACATCACCCTCTTCTCAGGTAGCTGAAATAGTGACATAAGAAATGAGGGATTCATATCCATCAAGCTCATTCAGATTTCCCAAGGCTCAGCTGACCTCAGCTTCAACCTGCTTTTATATTATAGAGCTGACAGAGTTCCTTCTGACACTTTTGTGTGTTTTCCAGAGTTCCTCATAACTTAGAGTCCTGAACTTCAAGATTTTCTCTCTCCCACAAATGCAGGACAAGGAAGTGCCACTTAGACTTACAGCCACATTCTCCTGTGTTCCCAAACAAAGTGTGTTCTCATATTATTTCTCTCTTTTTCTCTGCTCCCCCTTTCCCTCCCTCCACTTTAATAAATGAGAAAAAATGACTCTGGGGAAATAATAGCTGTCTCAGACTCACCTTCTGTAAACCTTAGCTCTATATTATTGGCCCCTCAAGCCCTGGTAACCTGAGATGCTTTCCAGTGTTTTCAAATTAGCTGTATTTAATTTTTTATTCAACAAAGCAGATGCCTTGAATTCATAATTAATTAAGAAACTTGTATAATTTTTTTCTCAGTGCCTGTATTGTTTGGTGAAAGTATATACTCCCTGAGGGCCAGAACAAGCTTGCCTTTAGCACCAGCCTAGCCTGTGCTTGGTATTTGGTGTGTTTTTTGGTAAAGTTTAACTATCTGTTGGAAGAAACGATAAAGGGCAGGAGAGAGAAGTTGCAGGGAAAGTTCTCCTTAGAGAAGCAACCATATAAAAACACAATTATCAAAGATCCTGACATGGAAGGCACTGAGTAGTGTGTGATTGGCAACCTCCTTGTGGTGGGAGTCACATGCTTGAGGAGCTTTTCCAGCTTCCTCATTTCCATTCTATACCTTCTGTATCCTTGTTTCAGTGGGAATGTGAATCTCTAGTAGAGACCCTGTCTCACTGAACTCCATAGTGGGAATGTGAGAGACCCTGTCTCACTGAGCTCCATAGTGGGAATGTGAGAGACCCTGTCTCACTGAACTCCATAGTGGGAATGTGAGAGACCCTGTCTCACTGAGCTCCATAGCAGGAAAGTGAGAGACCCTTGTCTCATTGAGCTCCATAGTGGGAATGTGAGAGACCCTGTCTCACTGAGCTCCATAGTGGGAATGTTAATCTCCAGTAAAGACCCTGTCTCACTGAGCTCCATAGTGGGAATATGAATCTTCCAGTTGAGAACCTGTCTCACTTGAGCTCCATAGTGGGAATATGAATCTTCCAGTTGAGAACCTGTCTCACTGAGCTCCGTGTGGTATCAGGTGAGTTGTTAACAAAACAATCTGAAGAGGAACTAAGGTAATGGATTGTGTAAAACAATAGTAATGTTTGAATTAAAACTATAAATCAACGATGCAAATGAGTCTATGCCCAGGGCAGAAATGCAAACAGCCTGTAAAAGGAAAGCTAATAAACCCTGCCTCATTTTCTTTTACCTCTAGAGTAGGTTTCCTGAGAGCTGGGTCTTGTGGGGACATGAAGAGAAGGTAGCTCCAGGCACTCCAGGAGCTCTCGGAGCCTCCTTACTGGGACCTGGCAGCTTTTGGCAGTCACAAGCAGGACTGCACAGTTCACATCTGTGTCTCTATCACAAAGCATTAAATATGTATCTTATCAAGAGAGCAACAGGAATATGAAGCACCTGGGGAAAAATTTACTGGAAATTGTGGCCACATGTACATGCTTCCTCCCTGAAATGACTTCAGGTCTGAATTCTCATAATGGAAGTAACTACACAGTGGAGGTTCAGAGAATTGCTGTCAACAGTTTAGGTGGACAATAGAAAGACAAATCAAATATTGGGGCTAGATACCAAAGACAGGACACAATTCTGCCTATGAAATTTGATGTATGCCACTTTTTGTTGGCCTTGGAATCAGATACAATTGATCATATATATATAAGATTATATATATATATCTTAGTTTGTCTAAGATATCTCATCGGATACCTATTGTTCCTGTGTAGTTGTTACCAGCACCCTGTTATTCTTACAAATGTCCTGGTTAGGATAACTCATGAACTATCTGACCATATGACAAAGTAAAGATTGCCTTTCAGATGAGTCAAGCAATTGAACTAGCCTCCTGCAAGCCAATGGCACAGTGGGACCCATATCCCATAATCCAGCTGTAGGTACATTGGTGACAGTTGGAACTGTTCTGTCTCCAGAATCCTTAAGGCAAACGCTAGACAAAGAGATGGAGGAGAGAATATTTGGACAGCAAACAGGGGCCCAAGTCAATGATTTGAGGCTCATTCTTTGCCTGAAGTACAATAGGTGTGAGAGACAAACCCAGAAATGAAAGTCATTTAGGCTCTGCAAGAAGGTGGCAGCTGAGGATGACTCTTCCTTCTAAATGACCTCACTTTAATCACTGAATATGGGAGCTGTAATAAGATGGAGGCAATGAGGGAGGAAGGTGGTTCTGGGTATTGCAAGCCCCACCTGAGCCTAGGGCCAACCTCTTATTTGGACTCTAAAAACAGGAGTTAGAGGCAGGAGTGCTGTCAGAATGTAGGGATGGATCTCAGCCTTGATGGAGTATGCTTTGCTGAGCCAGGAGCTTAAAACAATGAAGTGTGACTCTCCTGCCTGCCACACTCCATCCTTCATTGCCTGGGAACTCTTGTCCATGTCATACTGACAGGAACTTCATGTTTCCTTGATTACAGAAGAAGCACACAAGAAGTGTGGTGAGTCACCTGCCAGCACTGAAAGTTTCTTTGACACAGGTTATTTTTGCCTACATTTCATAGGCCACAGAAAGCTACCCCGATGCACCCAATTTCCCAAGGAAGGAATGTCATATACCTGTCACAGTACAAAAAACAGGAAGTATTCAGGAAGCATTGGCAACTGAATTTGGGGCCAAGAGTAAACAGAAGGAATTTTAAAACACCCTGTACACAGAGGCGCCAAACCAATGCCAACTTCCTCCAGAGAAATGAAGTGCTTCCCAGCCTTGAAGCCTCAGTGACTGCCCGGTCTGTGGCCTCAGAAGGGACCAGACCCAGCCAGTACTCCTCACTATAGGACCTGGAGGCAGGATTTCCATGTTACTTTCTGGGTTGAGCATATCAATAAAACAGCAGCTGCCATACAAATGGCACTTGCTATATACCTCATGATTGTCCCTACAGCAACAACAAAATATTTTACTACCAGCACAGTTGTATAGTTTTGTTTGTTTGTTTGTTTGTTTTTCAAGACCAGGTTTCTGTTGTGTAGCCCTGGCTGTCCCAGAACTCGATCTGGAGACCAGGCTGACCTTGAACTCAGATCCACCTGCCTCTGTCTCCTGAATACTGGGATTGAAGATGTGTGCCACCACCGCCAAATACATTTTTTTTTAGTCAGAGGAAAAAACAAGTACTACAGTAACTTCCCTGGGTAGGTGCTGGCAAGTGTCATATTGTCACACAACCCAGGCAGCTTGCTCTTTCATGCACATAGCATTCTTTCTGTGTGGGATTGACTAGCTGAGCACTCCAAACATTCCCATCCAATTCCAATGTGGTAACAGTGGTGTGTGTGTGTGTGTGTGTGTGTGTGTGTGTGTGTGTGTTCAATGTTATTTCCCAGGGAATAGAGCCCCTGGGGACATTTTGAAATTATTTTTATTGATTCTCAAAGAGCATTAAAAAGCATCCAGTCATGAGGTAGTGAGTGCATTTCCTTTCCATGACTTTTTTCTTGTCCTTTCTTTGATGTTAATGACCCTGGTACTAACCATTACTCATTACTATCACTTTAGAAGAGGAGAAATAAGGCCTCGGACACAGATCCACTGCAGACAACAGTTATTGCCTAGATAGAAAAAAATTTTTTTGTTCCACTGTGTTTTATAATCTTATTTTTACTTTCTATTAATGGAAAGATTTCCATTTATAGTAGGGATACTTCGGTGTATTTGCTTAAGTAAAGAGTTAGTTGACATGGTAAAACAGAAAAAAATAACACAATGGTAGGTAGGCTCCAAACAGAACCAGCAGTAGTCAAAGACTGGACTTCAGAGGAGTGCTCAGGAGTGTTCAGGAGGGGCATTCAGTTTTCTGGGCAGCAGGTTGGACTCAGGGAAGATACTAAGAGGTCAGGGGTCAGAGAAAAAGAGGATGATAAGAATCTGCTCTCCCACCTACGACACAAACCACCATATCTCTGAACTCAAATTTAAGATGAAATGAACTTTGAGAGCAGGTGAAATACAAGCTACTAACCCCCAGTGGGAGGAGGGGCCTCAGGGCAGAAGGATGAGCAGTACTGATGTGGGCAAATTCAACCAACCCAGAATCTTTGGAGAATCAGCAACAAACTAGGGGAAAAGAGAAGCTACCTGGCAGAGATCTTGTAGTCAGTGAGTCAGAGCAGTGAGGGACACACTGATTCACTGGGCTGTCTACAGGGATGATGGAATACTCCCACATGTGCTCCACCAACCTAGCACATCCTGGACAGTTGGCGGACAGACTTGACTTTCACCCTTACAGATCTCAAGCTTGTAGGAAATCCCACAAAGAGTGGCAAGAAGGACAGAGCCATGGGCCTGCCATTTATTGAGGATTGACTGGAGGCCACACACTTTAGAGTCCTACACACATAACCCCATTTCCTCCAATAATGGTTCTGAGGGAATGATTTGACATCATTACCATTTACAGATGTGAATCTTGAGACTTAGAAGGGATATGCATGAAGTTATGGAACCTGGGCATGACTAAGATTGCCCAAGCAGAAATTACCCAGGTAAATAGAGCTGAAAAGCACCAGGGGAGGCAGCCTGCACCTACCCGACATCATGTAGATGCCAGAACTTGTTGATGCTCATTGCTATTGCAGTATTTCCAGGATCAGCTCCTATGCTACTGTACTAGGAGCTCCTGTCATGAGAGCAAAAGTCTTCATTGGTCTCAACCTTCAAGATACATTAGAATCTTCCCAGAATCTTCTTCAAATGCAGCTTCTGAGTCCATAGGTATGAGTAGGACCCGCAATTCTGAAGTGTGTGTGTGTGTGTGTGTGTGTGTGTGTGTGTGTGTGTGTGTATGCACATATGTGCACACGGGTACAGAGGTCAGAGGGCAGTACCCAGGTGTCATTCCTCAGGTACCAGTTCATTTCCTTTTTTTTTTTTTTAGTTTGTTTGAGACAGAGTCTCTCATTGTGGCCTGAAGCTCTCTGGTTAGGCGAGACTGGCTGACTAGAGAATCCCGGGAAAATGTCTGTCTCCAGCTTTCCAGTGCTTGGTTATAAGCTCACAGCATCCTTGGCACTCAGCATCTTTTTCACAGGAGTTCTAAGGACTGAACTTCTGTACTTGAGCTTGCAAGGTGAGCATTGTACCCACTGAGCCATCACTGCAGCCACAGGTCTCTGCATTTCTATCAAGATCCCATGCTAGAGGCTGCTGGTTTATAGACTGCAGTGTGAGAGGCAAGGCACAAAATCCTCAAAGCCTTCAGAGATACAAGTGTTTGCTTTCCACACAAAGCACCCTGCTCAGTCCTCAGTCAGCATGCAGCCTATGCAGCAGTGTGAGCAGCGTCCTGCAAGACCAGGCAGGGCCTGGAGGCTCATCCCAGCAGCTTCCGCTTAGAGAGGAAGAGGCAGAAGGGAAGCAGTTAGGTTGATCACAGCCAGCCAGAGGAACCATGAACATTTATCTGACACAGCAGTAGCCTCCCTGGACAGTCAAGGGCCAAAGGATTCTTGTTGAGGCTAGTGAAGGAGCCCATCAAACGTGCAGTGGAAGGGCACTCACTTGGCATAGGGCAAATCTAAGCCAGGAGGGCTCCTGCCTCATGCTTTCTCTTTAGCTAGTTATTTCTCTGCCTCGGGCTGCCTGGATGCTAGGCTGGTACACAGTGAGCAGTTAAGGCATCAGGCCCTTCCTTGAGTCATTGCATTTAACCCTCACTCCTATACAGAGCTACAGGTAAAGATTCTGAACCTCAGACCAGTAAAGTGAAGGATAACTCAGATTCAATCCTAGGCAGTGTTGAAAGAATTGTCAGGGTGTTGGGGAGTGCCTCTGAACTACTTGGAGTTGTACAGAGTCATGCATCTATTAACTGTATGTCATGAGTTCCCAAACCAAGCCTCTCGCTGGCTTGATCACACAGATGATAGA
The DNA here is from genome assembly GCF_004664715.2 of Peromyscus leucopus. Lineage (NCBI taxonomy): Eukaryota > Metazoa > Chordata > Mammalia > Rodentia > Cricetidae > Peromyscus > Peromyscus leucopus. The sequence goes on from NC_051063.1 coordinate 32,920,645, forward strand.
CATGTCCTGAACTCAGTGTTTCACAGTAGAGGAACCAGCTTCTAATGTTAGGTTTTCAATCATCCTCCTCAAGAGAGTCCAGAGTCCATCACTAAAGAGAACATATAACATTAAAAGCACTCTGAACTAAGAGTGCTTTAAAGTAAATCTGTGTTCTAACCCAGGCTCCTCCGAGTGCACTTGGTAAATAGAAGTTTGTCTGATTAATGGTGTTGTCTTAGTCTGTTGTAGAATGCTTGATGTACAGGACTGGGGAACTTCCTTGAGAAAGCTTGAAGTAGGGACTTGAGACAGATCTAAGCTAGAGACTGTTCTGGAAGATAGGACCCAGTGGTATACTTAAGGTGTCAGACCTCCCGCTGAAAGCCAAAAATGGGAAAGTGAAATGGCCCAGAGAGGCCCTTGCTCTCATAGAGATGGCTTATTGGGGACTTACTGGGTAGAAGCCATCCACCACTTTCTATGGGTATGATGTGAATAGAACCAGGTGCTCAGGGTTCCTGAGACATTGTGAATATCATTTCAGGACTCCTGAGCTAACTCATTATTTCAGTCAAGCCAAGACAGTAACTAGTCATCTCTGCAAATGCCGATGGGAGCAGCACAGGCTGTTTCTGGACCAGTGGGAAATGTTCAGGTGTCCAGGTGTGACATAACTGGCAGAGTCCTCCAGAGTCCGCACTGCAGAAACAGTCATTCCAGAGCAGGGATAGGTCTAGGCTTATCTCCAGCCCAAAGCATTGCTTCAGAACAGGAAGCATCCCCATGAAAGACGTTCTACAATAGGAAGGGAGGTACAGAGGCATCAATGCCTGCTGGGTCCTTCTCTTAAAAGTCTCCATTCCAATGCTCATGTTCAGAAAGAATCTTCCTCCCTCCCAATGTTTGCCAGTTAGTAAGAGGATGAGTAGAATGGGCAGGGCGTGGGGGTAATTTTGTAGGAGAAGCAAGAGAGACTGTTTCTCTGCAGAGTCCCAGCATAAGAAATCTCTGGAGTAGGGTCTGAGCCATGAGCCATGTTGGTATCCAAGGGCCATGCTGCCACTGGAGCCATGCCAACCTGGTGGCCTGTGCTGCTACATAGGGTCATAGTGGCTAAAGCTATGTCTGGTTTCATGTTCCTGCTGCAGCTGGGGTCTGTAATGATGCCTATGGTACATGTTACCAAAAGAGGTCATAGGAACCATGTGTATTGAAATCCAAGGGACTTACTGAACTGGCCCCACCTCTGTGGCCCTGGGAAACCTGGCCCTGCCCCTGGATGGACACTGCAGCAGGAGAGCTGGTACCACCCCCATGGGGAAGCTGGCCCCTACACTCACAGGAGATGGCCCCACCCCTCACCCTGGATGTGAGAGAGCTGGTCCTACTTCTTGCCTGAGGGGTGGTCCCAATGGCCCTGACTAACCAGCTCAGCTACCACACAGACCCACATCCTGGGCCTTGGGTTGACCCACCCTAGTATCCACCCCATCTATATGACCTGCTGGAGTGCTTGAATGGACTGGTCCTGCAGAACCATAGCCAGAGGATCTCCAATGACTATGGGCAGCAGAGGGATGTTTCAGTGAGGATCCAGTGATGATGATGTGCCAAGAAGCCTTGAACCAGACCAATGACTTATTGCAATAACATTGTACAGGTGGGGCTGATTGGACAAAAGTGTATATTGCATGGATACACTGAAATTTCCAATGCCACTTGGATGAATGAAGAATTGTGGGAAAGACAGAGAAGCAAGGTGAGCTTTTTGTTTTGTTTTGAGTTGATTTTGGGGAGGGGTCTTATAGAAGGAGGCTGCAGGGGTAAGGGGAGGACATGGAGGGACTTAGAGGTGAGTGAGGTTGGGGTGCATTGTGTAAAATTCCCAATTGATGAAGAACTGTGTTATTAAAAAAGAAATCCCTGGAGCTAGGTAAGGCCTTAGAGATGACGGATCACTCCTTCCATAAATGAGGGAACAGAGACCCAGAAAGATAGTGTGACTTTCTCAGATGTATGTGGCAAGGATGAGCCTGGATGACAATAATCCCAAACCCTAATCCAAATATCATGCAGCAATAGCTTACACCACCACACCAACTGGAAGGCAGAGATCTTGTTTCAATCACAGCACACAGGTCATGGCAATAAGTAAGCAAGGCACCATCTGTATTGTGAGTCAGGTGTGCCTGGGTACAAAATGCCTAACTGTTGGCCAATCGCTTCAGCTTGCCACTCTACATGTGTCTTGGTTGACTGACCTATAAAATGGGAACATAAACAGTCTACATGCCTGCCTTTTGAAGTGGTTTGTCAAGACCATAGAAATGGGAGATGGAGCTCACAAGGCTCTGCTAGGATTAATTTAGCATTTTCAATATGCTAACTTATTTATATTATCTCAATTAATCTTGAATTTTTGAATGTATGCAGCTTGTACAGAGACTCAGGAGATCTGTGATTTGAATGAGGCCCATCAAGATCTATCCATATGTGACATGCTTCCCTCTTCCCACAGTGCCTCCCTCCCTCTGTCATCCCTCTGTGTCATGAATGGTCAGAGGAGAACTAGCCTGTATTAGTTATTTTCTGTTGTTGTGATAAAATACTATGTCCAAAAGCAACTTAAGTAAGAGTTAATTTTAACCTACAGTTCCAGAAGGATGGAGCCCACCATGGCAGGTAAGGTATGGTATGGCGAGAGCAGCAGGAAACTAGTTGATCACATTTTCATCTAGAGAGAGAGAGAGAGAGAGAGAGAGAGAGAGAGAGAGAGAGAGAGAGAGAGACGGGATAAGGCTACAAGCCCTCAAAGTCTTGTTGAGTGATGACCTTCCAGCAAGGCTATTCCTAGTAAAAGTTCCATAACTTCCACAAAAAGCACCACTCACCAGCAACCAAGTGTTCAACACACTCACAGGCACACGCACATGTTCAGGCACTTTCTTACTGGAATGGGCCTAGGTCTTAACCCGATACATGCTCGTCTACCACCTGGGAATAAGGAGAAGACTCAGATGGAGAAGCGTACCTGCTACACAAGCATGGGGACCTGAGTTTAAATCACTAAAGCCCATACACGAAGCTGAAGGTGTCCAGAGACACCAGTGCAGGGCAAGGCAGAGACAAGAGGATGGCCTGGGCGTGCTAGCCATCAGCCCAGCCTTATGGGTGAGTGCCAAATTCACTGAAGAGACCCTGTCTCACAAGGATAAGGTGGAAAGGGACAAAACACAATCCCAGATGTCCACGTCCATCCTCTACATGTGAGTACTCACCTGCACACATGCACACTCACCTGCACACACACACACACAGACAGACAGACAGACAGACACACACACACACACACACACACACACACACACACACACACACCCCAATTATTTTTTTAAAGGAATTAGCTGGAAGTCTCTGGATGTTGACTGACATTCATATATGAAACTGCATGATGCTGACCAAATAAGGCTTCCTGGTGGACATCCTGAAGATAAGCAGGCCGGGCATCTGTGACACAGGCCTCTACCGCCACTGGGTGACATGGCTTTGATTTCTTTTCTCTGAGCCCAGCTGTAATCTGAGTGTTACTAGCTGCCTTGCTTGCCTGTCAGAGCTGGCTGTAAGGCTTGAGTGAGCTCCTTATATGGAATCAGCAGACATGGCAGGTGAGCTTTCCCCTTACTAGGATTTCAATCACAGTGACAAGTAGAAAGGTCCCAAGAGTGCTCAAATGCAATTCTACTATGAGGGGAAATGTTGCATTTAAAGAGAAAGGGGACAAGAAACAGCAGGGATGTGGAATGACTTCTCATCTCCAAAGGAAATCTAAAAGTAACTAATTCCCAGGAGACTGAGGCTAAAATCCCAAATTCATCTTGCAGAAATATTTAAAGGTGAGCTAAACATGCTACTTAACAATATTTAAACTTGACCCTACCCCCAAAACGACCCAATTTTTAAGTGTAGTCTTGCAGATGGGAAAGGACAAGACCCTACTAAATCAATGCAGAGAAACTTCCTTTCTTTTTTTCTTTTAAAAAATTTTGAGATGGGGTCCTCTGTGTAACAGCCCCAACTGTCCTGGATCTCGCTCTGTAGACCATGCTGGCCTCAAACTCACAGAGATCCACCTGCCTCTATCTCCCAAGTGTTGGGATTAAAAGCGTGTGCTACCACTGCCTAGCCAGAAAAACTTCCAAAAGACGACTCAAGGAGGGGCCCATGCAAAAGCTCAGGATTGGATTTGTATAGCTGGAGAGGTGGGAGAAATCAGTGAAAGACTGACAATATACGGTAGCACCATCTATGAGTGTGGTTTCAAGTTAATCAAGCAAGTCCTCCCAGACATGTCCTCTCTACATTTGGACAGCTCTGCCCAGATAGGATGATGGGAGGATTAGCCTATGCTAACAGTGGCCTCCCAGGTCACCAGCTTTGAAGCACCAAGCTGCAAAGATTGCTAGTCCTCCCCAATTTAGGATGTTTTCCCAACAACCACACAGCAGATTTATTTCTATGGCCACTTAAGCCACAGAAGTTCCTGGTCATTTTTCAATGTACACTTACAGATCATTATACACAAGTCCATTCATCTTTCATCCTTCCGTTTTCAAGTGGCAATAAGGAAGCCATAAACAAAGCACCCTGTTTGGGAATACTATGAGTAGCCACCAATTCAATGTGCCATCAAATGTGACCCAAACATAAACACACAGTTGCCAATCTGAAATGAATTCTGAGAGCTGCTGAGCTATCTATTATGCACTATTATGTCTATTATGACTCAGTTTTCCCTGGATGACTCACTTACTGAGGTAGAAATGGTCTTCAACTGTAAGAGTCTGATGAAGGTAGCCTGTCTCCCCAAATATTTGATGGTCTTGGCAACTTGATGTCTGGAAGTGGATTTTGACTCACAACTTCCATAGAGGAAGAGAGAGAGATTCCCCACTTCTGAGAAGTTGTTGTGGCTTCGTGATTAAACACAAGCTTTGGGGCCATTTCTCATTCATTCAAAAAGTGTCTGCAAAAAGCCTGTCACTTTGGGGAAAGCAGAGATTTGATTGTAACAAAGGATGATATCCCAGGAACTCAAGCTCTGTGGCTTTGGACCAATGAATTGACCTCTCTGAGGATCCATTTATCACTAAAATGGGGATACTACCATTCAACTCAATGTTATAGTGAATCTTGAATCATGAAAAACATGTCAGTATTATCTACCATTTTGTCCAGAACAGATGATGCTGAAACTGGAAACTAGCCTTCTTAACTAATCTGTTCCCACTGGCTGCCCTACTGCCCCTCACAACAGGGCTTCAGAAGGAAAAAGTCCTGGATCTGTGAGCCAGCATCATGGCCAACTCACTCCCTATTTGGAGCTCAAGGCTTCTATGAAGTTGGCTGTACATTTGGAGACCATCAGCTTTACACTAAAAATATTTGTTTTTAAGAATATTTCAGTGAGTAGCATGCCCTGCTGGGCCTTAGCTCCACTATGCTCCCACCCACTGCCTTTCAGTCTTCTAATCATCCTCCCAGTTCCACATGAGATTTTGCCCAATGTCTTGTGCATAAGGGGTTGAGAAGGCTGGAATACAGGAATAAGTGGCATTCTCATGGCCCTGGGACAGCCCTTTCTTCCCAAGTGTCTCAATTCCCCTGTCTGGCTCTCATGCATAGCCTGCTGACTTGGTGTACTCATGCATACATCAGCTAAGTTCCCCATGCTGTTTTCATTTTGATCATGGTCTTATTTACATTACTTCATTTCCATACAAATAGAATCTTCAGCTGCTATTTGCAGAAGGTAGAGCCTCAGATCCCACCCCAGAGCTCTCTGCACTCAATCATTACACTGAATCCATCAACACACCCTGGGATCTTCATCTGTCCATTTCTCTCCTCTTCCCCAAACACATCATCCCAGGCCACCAGAACATCTCACTTAGTCATACTTAGGAGCCATGTTATGTATTGTTTTTAATTGTTCTGATCTATCTTTTTAATAATACATGATAATAATACATATTGGGTTGCCCAAGAATATTTTTATACAAGTAAACAAGTACTTTGGTGATACCCCTCCATACACTTCTACCCTCTCTTTGTCATCTGTCTCCTCTCCCATTAATCCCCCCTTTTCTTTTGGTTTCATTTATACATACTTTTGTGTTATTATATACATTTATAATTTTATGTATCTATAGAAAATCTTAGAAGCACAAATGAGAAAATCATGAGCTACTTGGCTTTCTGAGACTAACAAAATTCACTTAATACAACTATCTTCAGTGGCATCCACTTTCCTGCAAGTGACATAACTTTTTTCTTTTTGTAAGTGCGTGTGTGTGTGTGTGTGTGTGTGTGTGTGTGTGTTTCTGTTTGTATGTACATATAGCCACATTTGTATGGAGGCCAGAACTCAGCCTGGGCTCTTGTTTCTTGGAAACCACACACCTTGGTTTTGTTTGGCTTTTGGTTTTTTAAACAAGTTCACTCTAGTCCTGGAGCCTGCTGATTAGATTCGGCTGGTTGGTAAATAAGCTTCAGATATTTATCTATCCTAGCGCTGGGATTACAAGCATGTGCCATCATGCTTAGCCTTTTAAGGGAGTTCTGATGTTCAAATTCAGATCCTTATGTTTATATAGCAAGCAATTTACTACTGAGGCGTCTCTCTAACCCATTCTTTCTTCTTTCCCTTACCTGACTTTAAGTCTCATACAAAACCATTAGTAACAAACACAGCATGGTATTGGCACAAAATAAAGGCATGAAGATTGTGCTGGTTGGTCAACTTGACATAACCTAGAATCACCCAGGACAGTTGTTATCCCAATAAGCATACCTGTGAGGAATTATCTTGATTGCTGATTGACATAGGAAAACCCAGCCCACTGTGTGCAGCACCATTTCCTGGGCCCTAGACATTATAAGTGTGAAGAAATCTAGCAAGCAAGCAGATAAGCATGGGTGCACTGGTTTCTCTCTGCTCTTGAATATGAGTGCTATGTGATTAACTGCTTTGAGTTCCTGCTTCAGCATTCCCTCAGTGACAGACTGTAATGAGGAACTGTAAGCAAAATAAACCCTTTTTCTCTAAGTTGATTTTCCCGCAGGTATTATATAATAGTAACAGAAATGAAATTAGGCCACTGATCAATGGAATAGAACATGAAGCTACAGCCAACCACCTGACTCTTGACAGATGCCTGCTGTGAAATAATCCTTCTGTATACTAGGAATATGTATTACTCTCATTGGTTAATAAAGAACTGACTGGCCAGTAGCCAGGTGGGAAGTATAGGTAGGACAACCAAACTAAGGATGCTGGGATAAAGAAAGGTGGAGTCGGCGAAGTTGCCAGTAGATACAGGGAGAAGAGACGAGCATGCAGTGCTGAGAAAAGGTACTGAGTCACGTAGCAAAGCCTATCTATGAACTATGGGTTAATATAAATGTAAGAGTTAGCATAGTAATAAGCCTGAGCTATTAGCCGGACATTTACAATTAATATTAAATTTCTAAGTGATTATTTGGGAGTGGCTAACAGAACAAGAAAACTCCACCTAAAGATGCCAACATATGGATATGTTTTAAAAGCACCTATAAGATCAGGCTATGGTCCAGCTCTGAGCCTGCCAGTGGTGTCAATCACAATCACACTTATAATCAAGTCTGTAGGGCTTTATGTCCCAGCACTCCCCTCTTGCCAATCCACCTTCTCGCTACAGTTTCTGTGGCCCTCAACCTTTGCATTAGATGCTGAATCTACCAAAGCACTTACAATGTCAATATTGACTCTAATGGGAACCTCTCAGAGACCTTTCCTGACCTCACCCAACCTAATTACTTCCTGCTCATCCAAGTTGAGTGTTCTGCATCCCATTAATATCTTGTTTTTAGTAGTTATCTTGCTTAGAATATAAGCTCCCAAGAAGAGATTCTTCATCTCTGTGCCCACTTCCAAGATCAGAGCCTGAGACACAGCAGAACAGCATACTGGTTGTCTAAATGAGTGAATCTTCATGATGATTTTCTACAAAATGAGAATGAGCCACTTGACAGGGCCCAGGTGAACAGTGGGTGTAGCTCTGTTCAAGCCTGGTTTTGCTCCCTTCAGGTGGAGGTCTTCCTGCTGTGTCATTTCTAGTTCTCCCCATTTGCCCATGGCAGCAAACGTAGCAGAGTCTGAACATTCATGTTTCAAATAAACACCTAGAATGGCCTCAGCCCTCAGTTTCCATGACTTCTTACGAAGATTTTGGATGGGCCTCTAGTAGCTATGTAATATAAATCTCTTCTTCCCCTCTTCCACATCTCATGTGTGTGTATCAACCATTGACACTCATCTACACACATTCTTACCTTTCTAAGCAGTTCAGAGTTCATTGAGAAACACTGACTGAAATGCAGAATGCTCAGCTTTGTCAGTTTGTGATCGGCTTGCTGAAGATCCTTGTAAAACTCTTATAGCCTTCCTTGTTTATTAGAACTTCATGTCATATAGGTAAGGGCCAGTGTCCCAGGCCTACTCATCCCAGAGTCTTTGTGGGGCTGATTCCAGATGACCAGTACAGGATCTGTGCAAGACAGGACAATCATTAGTGTGGTTCTTATACCTAGTGCCCCACACTTTGCAACTCAGTTCAGAGTGGAGATGGGACTGAGAGAAGGACAGTGGATAAAAATGGGGACATGGAGCCTGAATGGTCACTATGCACCAATAGTCATGGCTCTTAAGAGACCTGTGTAGAGGGATCATTGAGCTTCAGAGTAAAATCCTGCCTGTGTAATATAGTGAAAGTCATCTCAGAAAATAATATGAGGTGGACCATTGGGATTTCATGACCATTGTACCATCTATTCTTCATTGGTCCACTATTATCCTTGCCTCCTAATTTGAGGGCCATTCACCTCATTTTCTGCCTTACCCATTCTTCCAGCTTGTCTGTTGCATATTTGAGATATACTAGATGATTTGTATCTGAAACTCAAGTTTAACTGAGTATCCTGCATTTTATTTCTACATAGGGCAAGCCCATCTGGCTATATTGTTTATGTTTGTAACTCCAGATAATAAAAATACTATTAAATAGTCATTGCTGACTTTCTTATCATCCTTCCATCCTCAGTTGAATACAAATGTCACAATAGCAGGGGCCCTTGTCCATCTTATCTCCACCTAAGTCCAGGGCCCTGCAACTTGTTCTTCTTCTGGTCTTTCTCAAGTGCTGGTTTGTATAAGTCTTTGCGAGCATCATTCCCAGCCTTGTATGGTTCTGAACATTCCCTGTTTGCAGTCTGAAGTCTAGATTTCTCTCCCAGTACAGGGGCAGTAGCATAGGGCTGAGAAATTTAGGATGCTTTTCCACTGAAATGTGAACAATCAATCCTCCACATTCCAATTCTGCCACAGTCCTGGGCTCCATGGACCACAAGAAATGGACTTGCTTTATACTGACGGCATTTCATTTATCATCGTGGGGTTGAATGAGGGGAGGCCATTAGGCTGGATGTGATGTTTTATTAGTGTGTTTTTCTGAGGTCTGTGACTCTGCATAATATAATGCATAAAAATGACCTAAATTTCACTTGGTGAGACATTTTCAGGCTGTGTTTGCCCAACTGCCTAAACCTGGGAATGACTTTGGTAAATAGCAATGTCGGAAGCCTGTGACTATTACTTTTAAAGCAGCCATACCAGTGCACTTTAATTTAGCCTCATTTGGGTTTTTTAGAAAGTAGTAATAACTCTGGTTTCTCATAAAGTAACAGCAACTCGTTCCTTCATGCTTTTTCAGTAAAAAAAAAAAAAATGAAATGAAATGAAACAATAATCTAGACTGGAGAAACTTGTGATCCAGAATGTCTCCCCAGTGTCTGAAATTGGTGGCATTTGCCACAGTGTTAAAAGTTGGTGCTTATAAGTGTGGTTGAAATTGTCCCTAGCCCCTTTTGATTTAGAGTGTCATATTGCTGTCAGATGCACTGCATTTGAAGAGAAATGGCTCTCTCTTTGCTTTGGAATTGAGTTTTAAATTGGATGGGTTATCTTAGAAACACCATCAAAAGAAGACCTAGTTTTCAGAGGGACTGATGGCAGCAAAAAAAAAAGTCCCTCTGTCCTTCCTCCTTGTTTTGGAAAGATGAGGACTTAGCTTCCTTCATAAAAGTTAGCTTCTTTTAAGGCTTAAGGCTCTAATAATTGGTTTCTAGAAAAATAGAAGGGTCTAGAGACTGGGCTGACCTGCCAGGAGAACAGTCATTCAGATGTAAAGCAAAGGATAACCAGACTACAACCCACAGCTCTAGAGAAGCTAGCTAATAAGGAGGACGCTAAGAGGGACACATAGATCACCCTGAGACGAGGAAATACTCTGGAGTAAACTAGAGGTGAGGGAGGCAATAGACAGGAGGGGATGAGGGATGAGAACATGGGAACAGGATGGTCGAACTGGGGGAGGGACAGAGTGGGAGAGCAATGAAAGAGATATCTTAGTAGCGGGAGACCTTATGGGGTTAGAGAGAAACTTGGTGCTAGGGAATTTCCAGGAATCCATAAGGATGACCCCAGCTTAGACTACTAAGCAATAGTGGAGAGGGTACCTGAACTGGCTTACTCTGGTTATCAGATTGGTGAATACCCTAACTGTCATCATAGAACCTTCATCCAGTAACTAATGGAATCAGATGCAGAAAATCACAGTCAAGCACCAGGCCAAGCTCCAGGATTCCAGTTGAAGAGAGAGAAGAGGGATTATATGAGCAAGAGGGAGCAAGATCTACAGAGACAACTGAACCAAGCTCATAGGAACTCACAAACTCTAGACTGACAGCTGTGGAGCCTGCATGGGACTGGACTAGGCCCTCTGCATACAGGAGACAGTTGTGTAGGTTGGTCTGTTTGAGGGGCCCTTGGCAGTGGGATCAAGATCTATCCCTGGTGCATGAGCTGGCTTTTTGGAGCCCGTTATCTATAGTGGGATGCCTTGCTCAGACTTGAAACAGGGGGAGGGGCTTGGACCTGCCTCAATTGACTGTTCTAGGCTTTGCTGACTCCCCTTGGGAGGCCTTACCCTTTCAGAGGAGGGGTTGGGGGTAGGTAGGTCAGGGATGGGTAAAGGCTGATGGGGAAGTGAGAGGAAGGATGAGAGGGGGATCTGTGGTTAGCATGTAAAATGAATAAAAAATTTTCTAAATAATAAAAAAAAACCTCAGCTTTAATAACCTTTGTTGCTGGAGAACTTCTCTCCAGGTCCCACCAAGCCCCTGCAGTCCCACAACCCACATATAAAATAATCACTCAGACGCTTATATTACTTAAACTGCTCGGCCATTAGCTCAGGCCTACCATTGTCTAGCTCTTACTCTTATACTAAGTTCATTTTTTTTAATCTATATGTTGCCACGTGTTCTGTGGCTTTATCTGTTGTCCCTACATGATGTTCCCTGAAGGGCAGCTGGTGTCTCCTCCCTCTGCCTTCTTCTCCTTTTCCTCTCTCCTCTCTGCTAGTCCTGCCTATACTTCCTGCCTGGCTACTGGCCAATCAGTGTTTTATTTATAGAGAGTGATATCCACAGCACACTGATGAGCAGTAATGCTTCAGATAAACATATGCAGTATGGATTTTTAAAGCTCAAAATGAGCTGGACAACCATATGGGAAGCCTAAATCCATAGATAAGACAAAATGATACCCCTTTTTCCTCCATTCTTTCCTTCCTTCCTTCCTTCCTTCCTTCCTTCCTTCATTTCTTTCTTTCTTTCTTCCTTTCTTTCTTTTTTCCAGACAGGGTTTCTCTGTGTAACAGCTCTGGCTGTCCTGGAACTCACTTTGTAGATCAGGCTGGCCTCAAACTCAAGGAGATCCACTTGCCTCTGCCTCCTGAGTGCTGGGATTAAAGGTGCGTACCACCACACCAGTAGATAATACTATTTCTAACTGATACATATACTCCAAAATAGAGGGGAGAAAAGGAACCTAATTCATTATAGCACCAATATTAACTATAGATCCAAGCCAATGACACAACCAGAAAAAAATACAAACCATTATCTCTGCATCATGAAGACACACATCTAGAACACCCACAAAATACTGGAGACCCAGTAAACAACATAAAGAGAACTATGCCATGTGACCAAATGAGAACTCTACCAGGAATCCAAATTTGGTTTTACATATGAAAAACATGATTATTTCAACAGACACAAGAAATTGCTTGACATATTCCAATGCCAATACTCTTTCATGATAAAGTCCACAACAAACTATGAATATAAGGGTATGTGCACACCCTGAAAAAAGCCCACTCTGAAGCCCCTTGGCTAGTATTGCATTGCATGCTGAATGGATGGAATGCATTCCTTCTAAGGTCCAAAGCAACACAGGGGTGTTCATGTTTGCCACTTTCAGGCAACACTGCATTTTATCACAGAAACTTGTCCAATAAATAAATAAATGCCCAGAAAAACGAAAATGAAAGGGAAAGGGGACAATAAAACACAAGGGCTCTTTAAAAGCTGGTATAAACTGTATCCCAAGCCACCTCCCCATGTCACAGAGGGAATTCTGCAGTTTACATGTAATCATGGTTTGAGCATGTGAATATCACTCTACAAATTCCACCAATGACTCTCAGAATATGTCACGATTCCTTTTTATCATAAGAATCAATATTCATGGCTGGTGAGATGGCTTAGTTGTTTAAAGCACTTGCCTTGCAAACAAAAGCACCTGCATTTGATCCTCAAAGCTCACATAGAAAAAGCTGAACATGAAGTCATCCTCTGTCACTGGCTCTTACAGTCTTTCTGACTCCTCCCCTGCAATGATCCCCAGGCCTTGGGAAGGTCTGTGTAATATATGTTTTCTACTTACAGGTTAGGATTCTTCAGTGTCTTACTTTCTGCACCTTGACCAGTTGTGAGTCTGTGTTCATCACCATCTACTGCAAATAGAGGCTTCTCAGATGTGGGCTGATTGTGGGTGTGGCAATAACTCATAGGAGGTCAGTTTAATACTGTGTTCATTTAGAAGAATAGTAGTGGTAGGTTCTTCCCTCAGACCTATGACCTGTCTAGGTATAGGTTCTTTGCACAATAATGATGCTAGGTAGTGGCAATTGCAACAGCATGCACAAAATGTGCATAAGCCTAACCTAGACCAAATTCCAGCATGGAGATTGAAATATGGCGCACAATCCCATCCCTAGCCAAGGAGCTACTAGCAAATTGTTAGCTACTGGGAAAAGAAAAAAATGGTTATCTCTGAGAGTGTAGCTCTTGGTAAGCCAAGTAGTTTCCAGTGGAAGACCACACATCCATAAATGTCTTGGAAGCACAAATTAGTCTTGAAGGACTTCCAGAGAAAATACACAACTCACTAGTAAAAGGAAACAGAACAGATAGTCATGGGTGCAGTGGAGTGAGGACTAGAATGTGATGATCAAATGGGGGAGAGGAAGGGAGAAGAGGATGAAGGAGGGAAGACAGACAAAGTCAAGGGCCATTTGAGTGTAGTATGGAAACCTAATGCAGTAGAAAGTTCCTAAAATATAGAAATATACAATGGTAATCTAAAGAAGATTGCCAAATAATAGGGGAGAGAGAGCCCCAAATGGACATATCTTGTCACCAAATGAAGCTTCCAGTAAATCTAATTGAGTTATTGACCAATGGGACCCCATGAGAACCACCAAACAACCCAGGCTGTTGCCAACACTATAGGTTGCTCTCCACAAACTGTTGGCAAGGCCCCATTGCTGTAGATAACACCCACAAAACTCTTTGAAACATACAGATAGTGAGCTGGTGCCTACATAGAGCCTTCACCCCTATATTCTAGCATCTTTCATACAGGAAGGTGCTCTATGCTATAAAAGAGAAACATAAACACCAACCCAGCATCAAAACCTTTGATCTACAATGGTGTCCTGCCTCCAAGATATGCTAGGGTCAGACAAAACTTGTGGGAGTCACCAACCAATATTTACTTTGACTTAAGACCCACTTAGAGTGTTGGGACCCACATTTGACCCTGCTTAGATGACCAAGAACCTGAGACTAGATGGCCCAGGAACCTAGGATAAAATCAAATACTACTGTTCTAAGGGGAAAAAAGTAGCCATAAAATGACTCCTAATGACATTCTGCTATACTCAGAGATCAGTCCCTCACCCAACCATCATCAGAAAAGCTTCCTCCTGCATCAAATGAGAGCAAATACTGAAACCCATAGACAGATGCTATACAGAAAATGAGAGACCTTGGGACATTCAGCCCTAATGGAGATATCTCCATTAAATCCTTTCCCTCAGCATTCAGGGAACCCTGATGACAAGGAGGCAGAAAGAGTATGAGAGCAGAGGATATGGAGGATACCAAGAAAGCAATACCCTCTAAATCAATTCAAACAAAGCTCATATGAACTCACAGAGACTGAGGCAACATACACAGGGCCTACACAGGTCTGCACCAAGTCCTCTGAATATATTTTATGGTTTCCAATTTAGTGTCTTTATAAAATTCCTCAGTGTTCCAAAGAGTGGGTCTCTGGTTCTTGTGTCTTTTCTTGGTCCCTCCCCCCTTTTTTGTTCAATTCTGCTGTATAAGTTTTTATTTTATCTTATTGTATTTTATTATTACCCCTTTGTTTCATGTCAACTTGAAACAAGCTAGTTACCTGAAAGGAGGGAACCTCAATTTAGAAAACACCTCCATAAGATCTGACTGTAAGTCATTTTCTTAAATAATGATTGGTGGGAAAGGGACCAGCCTATTGTGGGTGGTACCATCCCTGGGCTGCTGATCCTGGTCTCTATAAGAGAGCAGGCTGAAGCAAGCTGTGTGGAGCAAGCCAGTAAGCAGCACTCCTCTATGGCCTCTGCATCAGCTCCTGCCTCCAGGATCCTGTCCTGTTTGAGTTCCTGCCTTGACTTTCCATGAGGGAAACAATACCTAATGAACTGCTACCTGGGAATGTAAACTGAAATAATCCTTTCCTCCTGGAGTTGCCTTGGTCATAATATTTCATCACAGCAATTGAACCTGTAACTTAGTAACAATAGTAACCTTAAGAACCTTGGAAGCCTGTTTGTTTTCTAATGAGAGAAAGAAAGGAAGTGGGTCTGGATGGGACATGAGGTGTAATATATGAAGAAAAAATATATTTTGAATAAAAAGGGGGGAAGCCATACCAGCCACAAGGAAAAAAGATTATTTAAATGGGCCCACAACTCTCAATGGATGGCTATTTGTATACCAGACATAAGAAGTATATAAATACTAATCAATAGGAATCAAAAAAGAAAAGAGATATAAAATTGGGTGGCAAGTGGATATGGGAAGAGTTAGAGGATGAGTGGATATGAAATTTTCAAAGAACTTATAAAAATCATCTAAAAATGAAAAATTTCCATTAAGACATAGGGAACATACTAGGAATATTAGAAATGTATTTATTTCATTACACACTGCTTCATTGGCCTTTACAAAGATGGAGCTGAATTTAAACACTTAGGACCTGGAATTTAAAAAAAAAAAAAAAAAAAAGTAAGGCTTGATGCACTTGTAATCCTAGTAGCCTTTGTGGCAAAGCTCCAGGCCAGTGAGAGACCCTGTCTCCAAAACAAAGATGACTGCAAGTCACCTGAGGAATGACCCTCAGTTTTCTGCTGAATTCCATGCACACACACACACACACACACACACACACACACACACACACACAGGTATAACCTAAACAAGCACACACCTACATGCAGATGCATATGTTTATTTGTACACACAGGTATACCCTGCACACACGCGTGTGCGCACATACACACACACACACACACACACACACACACACACACAGAAAATAAATTTAGTCAGGAGAAATGAAACAATACACACAAACATGTTGACTAGCATCAGTGTGAATAAGAAGTTATAAATAAGTTCCAGATATAACATTCTAGAAATGGATAGGTAAGTCGCAACGGGCTATGATGAGAAACAATACACTTGGTGGTGTTAGTCTGTGGCTCCCTGGAACAATGAATTACAAGGCTCTTCATGAGGCTTCACATGCCCCACTGAGAAGCCCAAGCAAATGACAGAGTCCAGCTCTCATTAGCTCTCAGCCAGCATGGAGCATGAACTGCCTGGCTGTATCAAGGCCTTTGTCTACTGTCAGTCAAGAATGAGGACCATTCTACCAATGTGGAAAGCGTCACGGGACATTTGCCAGCCCTGTACTTTTCACACTGGGCCTTGACCCACAGCAGAGTCACCAGACTGTTCTAGGAAGCTTTTCATCTCTTGCTGTCATGTAGCACTCTCCTCCAAACCTGGGCCTCTGGCAGAAGGGACCGACACTCCTCTGGAGTCTACCATGCTTTACTGTCAGGGAATTCTGATCTTACTGGCCACACTGCTCCTCCCATGGGCAAAGTGTTGCTGGCTCAGGCTGTTGAATTACACCCACATGGCATGCAAGATGGCTGCACTGATATATGCTTCTTCTCCAACACTTGGCCAGGTCCTCATTTACCTCCCCGCCCAGCTCTGAAGTGAAAGGAGCTGTTGGGCATGCTTTGCTTTTGAGATGTATTAATTTTCCTCAGTTGCAATCAGAAGAAAAGTGGAAGTTCAGGGTCACTGAAATCTCACTGTAGCTGAAACAGGGTGAAGCAACATTATCATTTACCTGAAATAGAACTTGGGGAAGGGGGCGGAGGCATCTCAGCCTCCAAACCTCAGAACCTCATAGATATGATGAGAGGTGATTTCAAGCATTAAGTCCCTCGTTGGGATTCTCGGGCCCAGGAGGCTGTGCCTGTGTGTCTCCTAAAAGGTAGATTTGGTCTTAAAATTCCTCCCAGCCCCTCTGACCTCACTGCATGCTCCTGGGTCAGAAGTCCTTCAACTTTAAACTCTACCCTTTCTTCTTCAGCCGAGGTCCCTGCAGTGATTATCACCACTCTGACTTACATTTGGATACCTTCAGCCATTCTGCACTCAGAATGAAACACCCTTCTAATGTAATTTTCATCTTGAAAAACTAGAACAAGTGGAAATAACAAATGCTGGAGTTAACAGGAGAAAACAATAGTAATTTCATCTGCATGTTATGGTTGAGTCCCAGATTCAATGACCTCTGAATGAGATGGAAAATATAATAAGCATGATTCTGAAAATTGAATAACTGACATTATTCATAGTTCCAATTGTAATGGATGGAAAACTGTAAATAAAATAGAAGGGATGTTTGCTAGTGAAATTTTCTGAGATGCCACCTTAAAAAAATAGGATTATTTCTACACTCAAATTATCAACTGAATTCTGGAATGAGGAACATCGCTTCCAAATGTGAACTACCACATTCCAACTCAGAATTTGAAAATATAGACACTTTTAAATTTACAGGATTAATCTTCTGTCTTTCGTCCAACAACAACAAAATTGAATCTGCAAAGTTATGCTCAGTGCCTGATTTTCAACTATGTAATTATTGTTTAAAGAGACATGTCTTCAATTTCTTCTGTTTCCTTTTGAAACTCAAATCCATTTCAAGTCTTCTGTTAATAAGCAATTTAGCTCTCAGAGAATGGTTTCTTAGTGTTAGTAATTAAGTGTTATATTTACAAAAGGAAATAATGAAATACAATCTCATCCAGAAAGAACATTCTAAAACATTCCATCAAGTACAGACACATGACCCTGAACTATCAGAATTTCTTTTTATAAAGTCAACACAAACTCCTGGAGCTATTTTATAAGGCATGAATAAGAAAGTCTGATTTCTTGGAATGATCATTGCTTTCCAGATGAGAACTGAGGAATAGCAAACATGAATTTAATAAGTTTTGACCTTAGGCCTTGCCAGTGTGACTGGGGCTTTCTTCTCGGATGATAAATACCTGCAGGGCAAGGGTGTTCCTTGCCCATAGGATGGACCCGTAGGTGTGATTTTTTTTCTGCAAGATAGAAGTGCTGTCATCTGCAGGAAAGGGAACCCAACTTTTAGCATATATACATGGGGTGTCTCCTGACCATGTGACAGGCACTCTCTCTGAAGCTTCAAGAAATAAAACTTGAGTAAGATGGAGCCTGCCTTCACAAGTGTTTGGTCTGGTCAAAGAAATAGAATAATTAGAATTTTAATAAGCAAAGGAGAAAGAAGGTTAGAAATTCCCACCATGAAAGGGGGACATGAAGTCTTGAAGGGAAGGAACATAGACATGTTTAGGAAAGAGGAAGGCATATGCACATGCAATTCTTATACTGTTTGTTATGCATTGAGCACAGTGCTAAAAGTTTGCTTGCAGTAAGACATGTAAGATAAACAAGCAATCCCAGTTCATACAACACTTCCTTGTTTTCCCACTGAAAGCCCGGTATCCAGGATGCCTCTTGGTCCTGAACGCTGGCTGGTCATCCCACATATATCCCTTATGATAATCTTATGAACTCTGCCCTGCTGTCATCCACACTGTTAGAGGTTGGAGAGTTGCTAATGCACAGGGAACTGAGCTCTGAAACCGTGTGCTCACTACTGTTTCAGGAGATGAATCTGGAAGCTAAAGCTGTTTTCATGGCAGCATCCCAAGTGATGAGACCACCTACACAAGAAACTTACTACAAAACTGTGATGCAATAAGATGTAAATAATGGAGAGTCATGAGGTCGCAGGACATGGGGAGGTGTTCCTGGTTGATTTGCATTCAGTGACACCAATGCTGTGGTCCAACCGTCCGTTTTCCTGTCATTGGAAATCTAGTCTTACCTTCTGAAGGCTACTCTCCCAAACCACAGATAGGCTGAAGAAGGCCCCTCAAAGATTAAAGAATGTTCCCTGTCCTGAGTGATTCAAGATCTTCTTAGAACCTTTACCATGTTTCTCCCTGACACAGGACTTGGCAGTAGTAAGAGGCTTTGCTTAAACGCATCTCCTTCCATAGTCATCAAGCCTCAAACTTAATTGCTTTTACTGACAATAGGTGGAAGAAGTATTGGTCCTAGACTTCTCTTTGACAGACAAGAGCACAAGTAGAGTGTCCTAGTTGGGTTTTTGCTGTTGGTGGTTTTAGTGGTGTTTTTTTTTTTGTTGTTGTTGTTTTGTTTTGTTTTTGTCAATTTGACATAAACTAGAATTATCTAGGAAGAAGAATTGAGAAAATGTCTCCATCAGATTAGCTTATAGATAAGTCTGCAGGGCCTTTTCTTAATTAAAGATTGATATGGGTGGGTTCAGCTCACTAGGGGCAGTCCTACTCCTGGGCAGGTGGAACTGGGTGCTATCAGAAAGCAGGCTGAGCAAGCAATGGGAAGCAAGCTATTAAGCACCATTCCTCTGTGAGTTCTGCTTCAGTTCCTGCCTCAAGGTTCCTACCCTGAGCTCCTGGCCTGACTTCCTTCAGCAGTGAACTATGCAATGGAAATATAAGCCAAACAAATGCTTCCCTCCTAAAGTTGCTTTTGGTCATGGTATTTGTCATAGCAATAGAAAGCAAGCTAAGACGCAGGGGAAATGATTGTCACATGAAATAAACATGCAGTGTACATGAACAGTTTTTCTCATTTTATAAATTTCATGTTTGTGTTTTTTCTCTTTATCACCTTTCATTCTCAACCTTCAGATGGTTCATTTGGAGGATGGATATGGGACTGCACACATTCTGTTGACAGGTATGCCCTCCATGGTCAGCCTAATTCTATCATTTAATTTAAGACACCAAAACGGAACAAAGACCAAGCAAAGAAGATGGTAATTTCCATGAAGTGCCCCTCTCTGTTGAGTTCAAAGAGATGCATTATGCAAACATCAGAATCGGAATCTTGGAACTGGGAACATTCATTTAATTGCATTCTATAACATTCCTGCCAAGTCATCCAGCCCATACATTCTCAAGCTCCTGTTTGTTCAAAATTGAAATCACTCCCTTTATAAAAGCAAACCATCCTTCTACATGGGGTGCCATCCAGTTGGTCAGCACCTGTATTTCAGAGTCTAATGATAAATTATATCAAGAAATTAAACAGGAACCCCATTAGTAATGTGGACAGTATTCCCATATTCATGTAATATTTAATGAAAATCAGGAGCCAGGGAACTGAATTTGCACACAGGGAGCCTGTATGAGATGATGTTCTCTGGATGCAAATAAACGTTTTCCAAAGTCCACTGTGAATACCCAGAAGCTGTTCTGTGCTTTGCTGTTAGCAACAGTGAAACCTCCTGGCTGGTCTCTTAGTTGATACCACTCATAACACTCTGAGATATCTCAACACATTGTAAAAGTCCAGGGACATTCTTCATATGGAAACAGATGAGTGGAAGCCACCTAAATACATGACACCACCTTCTAAGAGGTCAGAGATATGAATAACCACATTACACTCACTCTTCAATGGATGAGTGGATCTGGTCACATTTAAATGACAGATGCGCTTGAACAACAGAATAGGTAGCAGAGGAATGTATAAAATCGGAGTTAGTCATGTTCCTTCAGAAAGCAGTGAATTGGACCATTTGTGCTTATTAAAGTGTAGTCATTTAACCTTTTGGTCAGTTGGAGCATTTCATCTAGATAAACAAAAGCATTCTAGTCTCATACTTTCAAAACCTTTAGTAAGTATCCAATCAGGGTGCAAAAACTTGCAATGGTTAATTTATGAAACTTATTGAGGCATGGAAGAGGCAGCTACTACCTCTAACACTGGGGAGAATCCAAGAGAAGTCAGATCTATTAAAACTTGAAGGCCTGGAGAAGATCCCTACAGAGCATGGACCCCCCCCCCCGGGGGAGGGTGTCTATCACCAATTTATGTGAGTGTCTCCACTCAGAGAAGAATTCCACAGAGCCCTGCAGCCATGCAGGGCCCAGATTTCTGAGAAGGCACTACTGTGTTTTTGCATTTCAGACACAACTGCTTCTAGAATAACAGCAAAATTGCAAACTAGACTCCGTTGACTTTCCTGGACCCACAGAGTGAAGAACCACCAACAGATTAACAGTGGCAGGAGCAGGAGTAAAATCTGTTCATGTTCTATGAGTTCACCTCGAGTGCCCACCAAAAACAGGGTGGTGAAGGATAGGTGTAGTTGGCAGGGTCACAGCACTATCACTTGAAGAGGAACAAAAGAGCATGTTGGACTAAGAAATAAGATTCTGATAACCACCAGTGGTCCACTTTGCTGTGGGATGGTCTGTATGTCAAATCTGTTGCTCTGATTGGTCAATAAATAAAACACTGATTAGCCAGTGGCCAGGCAGGAGGAAGTATAGGCGGGACAAGGAGAATTCTGGGAAGTGGAAGGCTGAGTGAGAGAAACTGCCAGCTGTCACCATGACAAGCCGCATGTGAAGACACTGGTAAGCCACAAGCCACGTGGCAAGGTATAGATTTATGGAAATGGATTAATTTAAGCTATAAGAACAGTTAGCAAGAAGCCTGCCACGGCCATACTGTTTGTAAGCAATATAAGTCTCTGTGTTTACTTGGTTGGGTCTGAGAGGCTGTGGGACTGGTGGGTGACAAAGATTTGTCTTGACTGTGGGCAAGGCAGGAAAACTCTAGCTACACTACTTGGTTCCTTTGAGTAGGTCAAGCAGAACAGCTGACCATGGAAATCTGACATCCGGGGCTGCTCAAGCATTCCTGGCTTGTTGCCTTTGGCTCACCACCTGCTTTTTCATCTGGACATTATTACCCTGCTCCTTTTGGTCACTGCTTTTGGAATGACTTGTGAGTTCCCCTGTTGTAACTTAAATGTGGTCTATAAGTTCCCTCTAGCTCTCATAGGATCTCATGGATCCAAACCTAAACAGCTGGAAGAGAGAGATTAGACGTGGATATTCTTTTACTGGCTCCCAATTCCAGGGACCATGTTTCCTCAGGGTCAGCTAGCCCTGTGGTCAGTTATCACTTTGTTTGGTAGTCAGTCCAACCATAGTCTACAGCCATCAGCTTTGGTGAAAACAAAAACAAAAAACTTCTGTGATCCTTTGAAGTGCAGCTGAATTTATAACATCAGGTTTCTTGTCTCTGTTCTTGTCCTCTAGAAAGAGTGTTTGGTTTGGTTTGCTAACTGTTGATTTAGTCACTTATAAGACGTACATCTAGTTATAGCAGAATAGGAACAGTTCGGTCCCATGGTTTTTGGTTTTTGGTTTTGTCCTGAAGACCTCCCAGTAAAATATGGCACCTAAAATCATAGAATTAGTGTCAGACTTCACTCGTTCTTTCAAAAGTTAGTATTGGGCTAATAGGATCTAGACAATTGTCTGTGAACCAAAGGGGCAACAAGGGACAAGTAATCATGCATGGCGGTCACCTTCTACTTGGGAAGAGTAAACAAGTATGCATATTTATACACAAATAAAAGGCATCATGTACTAGATGACACATTACATATTTGTGAGTGTGTAAGAAATTACCTCAAAACTTAATACTTTTAAACAATAAAGATTTAGAAATGTAGAGTTTCTGAAAATTGAAATGGGTTCAGTGTAGGATTCTGGTCCCCCATCAGGTACAATCTCACCTGTATGTCTATCTGGAACTGGGGGGTCTGTTTCTGAGGTAACTCCTGGGGCATGGTCATAAAGTTGGTCCCTTACCGATAAGCTGCTTACAACTTTTCAGCTGGCTCCACCTAAGAGAATGACCTGAGAGACCGAGACAGGAGTGACACACCACTGTTTCTGTTGTGTCCCATGCATCACAATGCTGATACCTTGTGGGAAGCAATGACTCCAGGGGTGGGTGTTTGGATACAGGGCTCATCTGGGTGCTTTGCTAGTGGTATGGGAAAATGGGAAGACAGGGATATGGGATGAATGCTTCTCTTGATATAAATGGTCAGAGGCATTCACTGGCACACAGGAGACCTAAAGAAAGTAGGGGGGCAGCTTTACAGTTTGCTTTCCAAAAGACTCCAGCCTGGGGTCACCTCTCTCCTCTTCCCTGTATGGAGGTCCTTCAACAGCAGCCATGTCCCCACACACCTCAGCTTCACTAAGAACACATGCTTCCCCTCCCCGTTCCCGACACTCTTGTAGCTTTGCTTGCTGTCTTGTCTCTTCCCTTTCCACTGTAGGACAAGTCTTTCAAGGATGCAGTTACTCACCTTTGGACCTTGAGAAAAGGTTAGACATGGTTAGGAAAATGAATGCAGCTAGCTGTCTGCGGTCTCTGCACTCACTTCCAAGATCTTAGCTGTTGTCTAACATTATTAAAAACAGCAGCAACAACAATAACAACTAAGCACCAGTTATCTTTTGTGGATTCATATAGTTAATCTAAACATGTACATCTACTTTTTCATATGTCACTTGCTTTCAGACACTGTTGGTTTACGAAGCACCATATGGAACAAAACTATGTGGCAACTTATTGAATGAGAACATTTTGTGAGAAAAATATTTTGTTCCCATGCAGCAATGTTTCCATGAAATTACTTCTAAATATGCAAAAAAGAAAGAAAACCCTCAAAGTGGCAACAGAATACCCCAAGGAGTCTATAAAGTATGAAAAACAGGAATATTATTTTGATAATGAAAAACAGATATGAATGTTCCTTCTTCAAACTCCTTTTTGCAAGTGTTTTCTTTCTAAACTAAGTCACATGTTCGGTTTACCCACAGTACTGCTCTAAAAGCAGCCATTTATATAAAAGAACAGTTGGACATTCTCAGAATGACACCCCCTCATATCTGGGAACCAAACCATCAACCATGCTGCAGCATCTCTTTCATCTAACTCCAGAGGTCTCACATCTCATCCAGCTTGTTATTGCTCCCAAAATTTACCCCCAGAATGTGAAGTTCCGAAGCTCTGCAAACTGTACCATGCATGCAAATCAATGCATTTTTTATTAAGTGTGGGTTCTGACTCAGAAGGTTCAATAGTGCAGTCTAAGATCCACCATTTCTAACAAACTCCTGGGTGACCTGAAGAAGGTATTCCTCATGTACAAAACAAAGTTCAAAGTATCCAACCACTGCCTGTCTACCCACCTCCAGAGACTTGTTTTCTTTTTAATAAACTGATTTAAAAAACCAAATTTAGTATGTTAATTATAAAGTGATTCAACAAAACAAGTCTCTGATCTTAGCATACCATCAGTCTGAAGAATGTGTTCTATACATTTTCATAGTAATCTCTTTGCCAAAGAACATGAGATGTAAATTCCAAACTAAACCATTGTCTCCTACCTCAACACCCAATGCCCTGTGTTTCAGACAGTTCCAGGTTTAAAGCATTAGTCATTAGATATGCAAGTAATACTGAGCTGGGTGTGGTGATGCCCACCTGTAAATCCCTATACCTGAAAGGCTCAGGCCAGAGGACTTCGTTGCAGACCAGCCTGAGCTACAGAATGAAAGAAAAAGGTGATATTGATCATATTTGACAGAATTCAGGGTGGACATCTTCCTGCACTCTGGCTATGTAGGAGAAATAAGATTTATTTTAATTATTGAAAGTATTTGTATATGGGCTGTGAAATTAGCTTAGTTGGTAAAGCACTGGCTTCATAGGCTTGAAGACCCATTTTCTATCTCCAGAAACCACATAAGAAGCTGGATGTGGTGGCAAACTCAGTCTCAGAACTGCAAGATGAAACATGGGGACAGGCACATCCCGAGAAGCTCACTGGTGGAAGTTCCAGGCCAGTGAGAGCTTGATACAAACAAAAAGTGATCCCCATACACATGTGCACACACGTGCATGTGTACAACCACACACATGTGTAAAACCACATGAACATATACACACTCAAATTTGTGAGTGACACTGGTCTGATTCTCAAAGTAGTTGGCACTCTACAAAGTTATTAACTGAGTTTTTAGTGCATGTTTTCAAATTTATCAAGACAAGTAAATAAAGAGTCACATTGGCTAGAAGTTGTCTAACTTTCATTTACATGTAAAAGTTATTTATCAAAGTATAAAATATATTAAGAAAACTATATATAACAACAATTAAAGAAATAAAAGCCACAAATTTAAGAGACAGAAAGGAAAGAAGTACATGGGAAGGCGTTGAAGAAAGAAAGGGGAGGGAGAAATTAAGTAATTATATTTTAATTTAAAAGATTATTTTAAAAAAGCAAAAGACAGAGTAAGTTAACAAATTACATTTACATACATATACTAAAAATTGAAAATGGGTATTCCTATTATCTTGAAGAGACTAACAGTTATAGTTGCAATCTTCTTGTATCTTAGCTAGAACATATTAAGTATTAGATTCAGGTTCTTCAGGATAGAACACCTTTTGGAATGATTTCTGTAATGTGCCATTTACTTATGCTTCTCTGGATTTTAGTATGTGTCTTTTGTTTGATGTTACTCTCTTTGGTTGTAGTTCCATTTTTGTTTATGTTATTACCCTTTGTTTTTCCTGAACAACACTTGATAATCATTCTTAATGTATATAGTTTGCATTAAGATTAGAACCTTCTTATTTAGACAAAAAGGGGAAATGTAGTGGTATTTGCTCTGTCCATGACCTTGTGCTATACGGCCCAAAGGAGGAGGTGCTTCCTGCCATTGTATGTGACCTCTTATAAGGAGTTGGAGAAGGGTCACATGACCCTTCTCTCTGCTCCTGCCTGCAAGGTGGATTCACTCCCAGTCAAATCAGAGGACAACTTCCACTGACTACTCCATTCTGTAATCGTGAGTGGATTTCTTCAGTTTGTATCTTAATAAATTCTGTTACCCATTAAAAAAATTAAAATAAAATAAAACAAAAATTGCTGCTTTGCCTAGGAGAGTATCCTCAGTACAAATTGGACCTGGTGGCTTATCTATAAATATAAGAAGAAAGAGGACACAAAGTTTAGAGGGAATAGAAAGATGAGGTTAGATCTGGGAGGAAGGCTAAAGGTTATATGATCAAAATACATTGTATTAAATTCTCAAAGAATTAATACAAATACTATATTTTAAAACATTTTGAGTATATCAGAATCAGTGTGACACTTCCCAGCTTGTTACCTCTAAAATAGATATAATATCAGATCCTACCCTGAATTCCAACCCTATCCCACTCCGAGAGCCCTTGCCCAGATCCAAGGGAAGGTAGCAATTGTATGCAGGAAGCTTGTGAGACCCAAGCCTATCCCAAGTCAGTCTAACGACCTTCATTATGACTGAATAAACCTGTTTCACCATCAGCCAGGCAGCTGCAGCCTGTTGGTCCTTTCAAACCCACTTGGTCACGTCTCATAGATTTCAGAGCACCTTTCTTTCACAGACACTAATTCTCAGTGTGAACTGGATAATTTTTAGTGTCTTTGGGGGTTGGAGCTATCATAGGTCTGTACCTCATTCATTGTGGGCCTCTGGGCTGGTTCAAATTCACCAAGCACCTTCTGACTTCTGGGCAACTGAGAGAGAAATGATAGACACTCTTTTTCCTCTTAGGCCAGAGAGAGAACCATGATAGCTGCTGTCCTCTTCTAGCTGCTTTGGTTACTTTTAAGCCATTTTTAAATTTTTATTTGGATATCATAGACCACCAACAGTATCAGTAATTGCCAGGCACACAAGAAGTTCTTCAACCCAACCGTGTCACGGGGGGGTGAAATGGCCACAACCCCAGTGAGTGACACATCCATGTGGACAGTCGCCAGTGTGAAAGCTTCTGCATGTGTCAGTTCTGATGATCTCCGCTGTGGCTTGTGAGGTTGCAAGAAATAAACCCATTTCACCAGCAAAGCTGTTGAGCCTGAAAGATTTCAGTATTTTTAAATCCATGAAGCTAGTAAATTGCAGGGCCATGGTTTGCATTTAAAACTTTAATCCCAGTGCCCTTCCTACTATACTACTTTGGCTCGGGTAAGGCTTAGGTGACAGTTTTTATCTAGAGTTAATGGGACAGGTCTGAACATACTTCCTATGCATTGTAATCCTAAGCCTTCATGCTTTTTAATTGGCCCAAACATGCTGACTTTAAAACTGGAAAGGATACAGTCAGAACCGAATCTGGGGACAGTGTGTGCTTCAGTGAAGGTTCCTGGGGGCAACACAGGACATAAAAGGGAAGCTAACTGTGAGAAGTTCCAAATTCCCACCCTTCTCAGCTGGCCTCTACATTGTTCTGTTTTACACATTGTTAATTAATTAATTTTGAGTGCAGGCCCAGTGTAAAGCACACCACAGCTGGGGGGCCCAGGCCACTCAGACCTCTCGCACCTCGGTTTCCTCATTCAGAAGAGCTGACCATCAGAGCTGCAGTAAGGACCGAGTAAAGTTATCTGATGATATTCTGTGAGTGGGGTCACCCTAGAAAGGTCTCTCATATGCGTGACTCTGCTGGACTAGGGGGAAGTGAGTGAGTGCAGGGTTAGTGGTTAGGATGAGGATGACAAGGAGGGAAGACTCAATAATTCCTTACAGAACATGCTGTAACCTGTAGGAACATCCCCCAAGAATCACCCTACCCTGGGAAAGGGCTTGAATGTTCTCCCAAATTGGACATGTTTTTCTATTCCTCATTAGGAAAGTTGGCATTACCAATGAAGACTCTTTGGGGAAAGGAAGTGTGTGTGGTCTACTAATGTTCAGCCATCTCCCAGAAGGACCAGGGAAAGAGAAATCTTAGAATCTACCTCATGGGAATAAACCAGAGACTATTTCCTGGACTGATAGCCAGGGAATTAACCAGACATAAAAAATGTCTTAAATAAATCCATGCACCATGGAAACTAAAATCCAACGCTGTGAATAAGGACCTGAGAAAGCAGTGTGCTCAAGTAGAGAAGCCCATAGAGTCTGGATGTTATCTACCATCTAACACTTTCTGTATTGTTTATGAAGAGGGAACTTATTTTCCTTAACTGGAAGATAGACTTTGAATCCATCAATACATCATACCACAACCTGTTATTCTCAGTCTCTGAATTTAAGAAATAGACATGAATCAAACAAGAAACAGGGTCAACATCAAATTAATAGCTGATACATTTAGATTTGTAGATTTTTCCCTGAATATATAGACAAATGCAATCCATAATTTACTTTTTCCAAAGACTGGGGCAAAATAATCTCACAATTATGGCCACCTGTCCATATTCTCTTAAAAGTCACTCAGCAATAAAGAACCACAAGGACCCGAAAAGGATGAGACCAGCTATGTTTCTGTTGTGTCTAGTTTGGGTGTCTGGGTGATGCTGGCTTGGTGGAATGAGATTCCATATCATCCCATTCACAATGGCCACCATTGGAGTATTACTCATCTATTAAAATCAATGACATCATGAAATTTGCTAGAAAAGATCACCCTAAGTAAGGTAACCCAGACCCAGAAAGACAAACATGGAATGTACTCACTTATAGGTGGATATTAGCCATAAATTAAAGGATAACCATGCTACAATACACAAATCCCCAAAAGCTAAGTAACAAGGAAGTCCTAAGGAAGAACATATGAATCCCATTGTGCAGGGAAAATAGAATAGGAATCACAGGGAGTGGGGGTAGGGTCTGGATGGGGATTGGCATGGGAACAGGACGGATCGGGTAAAGGGAGGATGGAGGGAGAGAGTACTAGGAAAGACAACTGGAATCAGAGGCATCTCTGGGTGAGCTAGAAACCTACTGCAATGGAAACTCCCAGGAATCTATGAGGGTGATCCTACCTAAGACTCCTAGTATGAAAGATATAGAGCCTGAACCAGCCATCTCCTGTAACCAGGCAAGATTTCCAGTGGAGAATTAGTATCCCAATCCAGCCACATAACCTCTGACCTACAATTAGCATTTGCCCTGCCTACAAGATATGCTGGCAAAAGATGTAACAAAAATTATGAGAGTGGCCAACCAAAGACTGGTCCAGCTTGAGACCCATACCAGAAGAAGGAATTCATCCCTGACAATGCCTGGAGGGTCAGGACCCAGAGGCTGGACAGCCCAGAAACCTAGAATAGAACCAAACATGACTGGCAAAAATGAAAAAAAAAATGGGGGGGGAGTCTTGTGGGACTCCTAACAAGAGGGAACAAGGGTGCTGTGGAATAATGCTTTTATACATTGGTTTAATAAAATGGTGATTGGCTAGTAGCCAGGCAGAATGTATAGGCGGGATAAGCAGACAAGGAGAATTCTGGGAAGAGGAAGGCTAAGTCAGGAGATGCCAGCCTGCCATCCAGGGAGCAGCATGTAATATCATACAGGTAAGCCATGGAACATGTGGTGACATATAGATTAACAGAAACGGGCTGAGTTTAAGTGTAAGAGCTAGTCAGTAATAAGCCTGAACTAATGACCAAGCAGTTTTAATTAATATAAGCCCCTGTGTGTTTACTTGGGTCAGAGTGGCTGCAGACCAGGCAGGAAACAGGAAAACTTCAGCTACACAGGGGCTATCTCTGATTATGTTACCTGCTTTTGGGACCCTTTCTTCCTATTGGGTTGCCTTGTCCATCCAGCCTTAATAGGAGAGGAGGTTGTAGAAGGAATCTTTAAAGTTCTTATTAATAAAGTCAAACCCAAGGCCAGTTATTGGGGTGAAATGCTGGATGGTCAGAGAGACAGAACAAGCCACAGTTACCTCACCTCGCCAGATCCCCAGCTGGTCCTGTTTCCTCAGACTGGAAGCTTCTGTGTCCTCATCCCAATGGCTCTCAGCTGAACTGCTGCTTAAAGGCCTGAATGCTTAACCAGGCAAATGCTTAACCAGCCAAATGCTTCTAGTTTCTGGTCCTCACGCCTTATATACCTTTCTGCTTTCTACTATCACTCCCTAGGATTAAAGGCATGAGTCACCATGCCTGGCTGTTTCCAATGTGGCCTTGAACTCACAGAGATCCCAGATGGATTTCTGCCTCTGGAATGCTAGGATTTAAGCCATGTGCTATCACTGCCTAACTAGTGGCTTTTCTGTTCTCTGACCCTAGATAAGTTTATTAAGGTACACAATATTTTGGGGAACACAATACCACCACAGGAGGTGTCTAGTCTTACTGTAACTTGAAATGCCATGGCTGTCTGATATACATGGGAGGCCTTTCCTTTTCTGAAAGGAAAGAGAAGAAGAGTATATGGGGGCAGGGGAGGGGAGGATGGGAGAGACTAGAAGGAGAGAAAGTATGGAGGAGAAACTGATCATGCTGGGGAAAAATTAATTGATTGATTGATTAATAAATTTTTTAAAAAGAAAAGGTGACAACAAATGCTGGTGCAGACAGGAACGAGAAATCCTATACACCATTGTGGAAGCAACAGATGCAGCCACTGTGGAAATCAAGATAAAGGTTTCTCTTAAAAATAACAAAATCAAACCCTGAAAATAGAACTACCATATGACCCAAGTAGACCCAAAGACTCCAAGTCAACAGAGACACGTGTGTGTCAGTGGTCTTTGCTGCACTTGTCACAATTGCTAAGAAAAGGAACCAGCCTGGATGTCCACCAGCAGATGAACAGATGATGAAAACGTGACTAATAAATGCAATGGAATTTTATTCACTTATAAAGATAAGTGTAATCATGACATTTTTAGGAGAATAGAAACTTAAAACCATTATTTTAGGCCAAATATGTCAGACTCAGAGACAAATGTTACATAGATTTTCCTGTAGTGTGGTATCTAAATTTAAGTGTGTATGTGTGTGTACCCATGTTTGTGTGTGTATTTGTATGTGCGTGTCTGCATATGTGTATGTCTCTCTATCTCTCTGTCTGTGTGTGTGTGTGTGTGTGTGTGTGTGTGTGAGAGAGAGAGAGAGAGAGAGAGAGAGAGAGAGAGAGAGAGAGAGAGAGAGAAGTAGAAATGGGACTATGAAAGGAGACAAGATCTTAAGCAAGGATGGTGTGGATAACAGAATACATGTGAATGTGACATGAAATTAGGATTATTTGCATGTAGAATGGGAACCAAAAAGAGGATGGTAGATGGGACCAGGAAGATGAGGGGATGAATTAGAACAAAATATGTATGGAAATGCCATCACTGAAACCCATTATTTTGTATGCCAACTTTGGGGTGGGGGGGTTAACAAAAGAAGTGTCTAGAAAACAAGTCCAAGAGACAAGAAGCACGGTTGTGATGCCCTTTGTCTCTGCTCCTCCCTCTGAGAGCTTTGAGAATGGCTGGAGGAGAAGCATCTTGGTGTTGGGAGTGGCTTGCCACGCCAACAAACCTTCCAGAGTCAGCAAGGGCCCTACTCCTTTGATCTGTGTGGAAAGGATGTCAATGCCCTCCTGTTCTCAGTCCCACACCAACTCCATGGATTATTTCTTCAAACACAAGTGTTCCATCACCAAATTAATTTATATTCACTTGAAAATATTCCTTAATCTCAAACTTTCCTAGACATGTCCTGTTGATTCATTCAGCCACCAAAACTTTTGGCAGATGCCCTGTGAACATCAGTTAGAATTATGGAACTCTGCCCAGCAGGGAGACTTTCCTGCAACAGTCAGCTTCTCCTCTGGAGCCCAACATTCTGGGATTTTAACTCTGTCAGGTATCCTCAGAGTTCAGCCTGGAATGTGTGATACTATGCTTGGGGTTTCCTTACGCCTCCTCATGCATGGGACATTGCAAATAACCCAAGGAGTTCTGCCCTCCTCCTTCTTGAGAGGGTTATTAGTATATAATTACCAATTAGAGACGAATGTGAAGAGGACAAAAGCCCACGTATGAAGAAGCTGTAGGGAGAGGTTGTCATTCTCAGGGAGGTGAGTGATGAACTAGATGTATCTAGGATCAATATGGTGGGCTGAGTTCTTCAGTCTGTCACAGATCCAGAACCTTCTCTGATTCTCACTGGGTCTGAATATGTATCCTTGGGCCCTGTAGGCAGGCTTTCATATCAAAATGACCTGATACAGTGCTGTGGGATGGTCTGTATGTCAAATTGCTCTGATTGGTCAATAAATAAAACACTGATTGGCCAGTGGCCAGGCAGGAAGTAGGTGGGACAAGGAGAGAAGAGAATTCTGGCAAGTGGAAGGCTGAGGCAGAGTCACTGCCAGCTGCCGCCATGACAAGCACTATGTGAGGACTCTGGTAAGGCACCAGCCACGTGGCAAGGTATAGATTTATGGAAATGGATTAATTTAAGCTATGAGAGCAGTTAACAAGAAGCCTGCCACGGCCATACAGTTTGTATGCAATATAAGTCTCTGTGTTTACTTGGTTGGGTCTAAGTGGCTGTGGGACTGGCGGGTGACAAAGACTTGCCCTGACTGTGGGCAAGGCAGGAAAGCTCTAGCTACAATACAGTGGTTGCAGTACCCAGACCTCACTATAACCCTGTAGAATTACATCCTGGCAGGTGATCAAGGCCCCTCATGCACCTTTGTGAGAAATTCTGTTGAGAAATCCACTGGTTTAGGAATTGTATTTACAAGTTACTGAGTTAGGATGACCATTCTAACTATTCTTTTGTTCAAAGCATACTTGGTGTCTTCAGAGGAAACTAAGAGAAACTGAAATTACAGCAGGATTTCTCCAAGTGTATTTTTTTAGAAAATTGATCCTTGCATTATATCAGTGAGGAAAGAATTCTACAATCAAAGAAGTTACAGTACTACACTAAGTGGTGAAGTGGCCAGCCCTCGGGTCACTGTAATATTAACACTCACTATGCTAACAGGTAAGAGGCTATCTGAGCATGTGGTATAGAAGATACTGACTCATGGTGGAGCCTGCAGGTCAGAGATTGACATATTGAGTTTCCTCTTCAAAGACACCAGTCTTGACAATTATGTCATGGTATATACAGTCTCACTACAGAGGAAAGGTCAGCTTCCCCTAATGCCTTAGACTTAAGTCCCAACCCTTTATGGAGACTGGTTCCACAGCAACTCCAAGTGGGGATCCAAGTAGCAGCCCCTCATGTCCTCCAAAATAGAGTCACTGTAGCAGGCTTTCTTGGACTGCCAGCCCCCAAACCATGACATAGAAACTTCTTATTACCTTTGAATGTTTGACCTTAGCTTATGCTCATTTCTAGCTAGCTCTTATAACTTAATTTAACCTGATTCTCCTCATCTACATTTTGCCTTGGGGCTTTTTACCTTTCTTTTCTTCTATATGTCCTACTTTTCTGTTTCCTTTGTGTCTGACTGGTGGCAGCCTGGCTCGCTGGCCCCTGGCATCTCCCTTTTACTATTCCTCATTCTCCCTCCCTAAGCCTAGATTATTCTCCCTACTTATTATCTCTGTATGCCAGCCCTGCCTATCCACCTGTCCCTCTACTGCCTAGAGACATTGGTTGTTCAGTTTTTAATTGGACCAATCAGGTGCTTTAGGCAGGCAAGGCAAAACAAATGCAACACAACTTTACATAGTTAAACAAATGCAGCATAAACAAATGTAACACATCTTTACATAGTTAAATCAGTATTTCACAATAAGTCCCCATTATAGAAAATTTGGACAAAGACTAGAAATTGAAGAACAAGGTGCTCACAATGGCCTCAGACATAGTCACCCATGTTCATCATTGGCTTTGACGAAGCTATAACCAGAAACTATACCCCAGATAGCTCTGTGTCTCTCAGAATATCTGCCACAGTTCCATATGCTACCTAAGGTATCAATAAAATTTGCTGAATAAATGGGCAAAAATACAAGAGGTCTGCCTTACTACACTACAGCCTGCTTTTCTCTGGCTTTGTGAGGCCTCCCTAAGCCATAATTCTTTCTTCTCAGCTGTGGTGGCCCTTGCCCCATCACAGAGTTGAGAGTTAACATAGAAAATTCATTAATGCACTCAGAAAACCAGCAGTTGAAGCTGAGAGTAAAAGAGAACTTCATTCTTACTCTCCAAGACCTCACATTACAATAAATGTTTTCTGAACCAAAATACTTCATGGGGAAAGCTAGAATATTGTGGCCAGTCATGATTTGCCCCTCATAGATTTTTAAGCTCCCCCAAAGCAGGGACTACCTTCCATTCAGCCACCAACACTACCACCAGTGTGTTATCTTTCCCCTTATTCTATAAACTCTATGAGGTCATGGATATTTGTTGTGATCCCTAATGCATTCCTGTTAGGACAATCATTTTGTAAGATGTGTCTTTGTCCTTCCTCACTTGCCTAAGGCACTTTCTGATTGGTTTAATAAAGTGCTGAATGACAAATAGCTAGGCAAGAGAAATAGGCAGAACATCTAGGGAAAGATAAGAACTCTGAAAAAGAATCTGGCCTGGGGGATTCACCAGCCAGACATGAAGAAAGCTGGACCTATGATACTGAGGAGAGATAACAAGCAATGTGTCAGAATATAGATTAATATAAACAGGTTAATTTAAGTTTTAAGAGCTAGCTAGGAACAAGCCTAAGCTAAAGCCAAACTTTCATACTTAATAAGAAGTCTCCATGTCATTCAGGAGCTGGCAGTTCAAAGAAAGACCAGTTATGATTGTCATCCATTATGGAGGCACATATATCTAAGCATAGCGAACTGAGAAAGCAGAGAAAAGTTCTGGACATGGAGTCAGACATGGCTTTCTGGCAATCACAATCTCTCAGGTAACCCCGGTGCTAGCAGCATACACAGGCCTAGTTCCTTTAGGAGGCCTTTCTGTGCAGCCTAGCACCTGAGTAGGGCCTATGAGCAACTAGAGACTACTCAGTGGGCAGAAGGCAATGTCCATACTGAGAAAATTTCTGAACAAGTACAGTATGCTTGCAAATGTGCTTAGGTGCTGAAGAAAGAAAAGAAAATGGTTAAAGACAGTCATAGGAAAAAATAGTTTGAAAATAATAAAGTGGAATCTTTAAAGAGAGAGAAAAGTAATATAAAAAGAATAAGCCACCTAAAGAGGAAATACCATAAGACAGAGCATTTGGACTCTATACAATGCTTTATTAACTTTAAATTTTTTAAATGCTAATGAGAAAAAAAACAGCTGCTGAGATGTACTGGATAGTAGGGGGAAAAAAAAACCTATTGAATTAAATCAACCTGTACATTTAAAAGATGTGTTGAGCTTGGATTGGATACTGGGATGTGTGTTATATTGGGAAAGAGGTTTTGCTTTTGTTTCCACAGGAAATGAAAAGCTATGAATTCCTTCTAAATTAATAAATATCAGAGTTGACTGGAGAAGACCTCCTGAAAATATTGGCTACACAGACATGAAGGAAAAAACTATAAAAAACAAGACAGGTGATATATATGCTGATCCCTCTACAAGGGAACAGCTCTAAGACTGGATGAGACATGATAAATCTTGTTGTCTAGATAGTCCTTATGACTTATTGTTACATGCCATCCTTTCATGGATGGATAAAGACTTATATGACAGTTTTG
The DNA here is from genome assembly GCF_004664715.2 of Peromyscus leucopus. Classification (NCBI taxonomy): domain Eukaryota; kingdom Metazoa; phylum Chordata; class Mammalia; order Rodentia; family Cricetidae; genus Peromyscus; species Peromyscus leucopus. The sequence continues at coordinate 32,955,904 of NC_051063.1, forward strand.
TAATGCAGTCCAAATGGATTTATAAAGCTGACAGGTGCCTTTTACCTGCTCAAACATAGAACAGAAAATCATATTTAGCTGATCTGTGCACACCATATATTCCATACTTGTGTTAATGCAGATATGTATGTTACCTTTAAAAGTTTGTATGTTTTCAGAACAAATAGGACCATACACCAAATAAAGACAAGTAGCCCAGGTGATCCAGCCTCTCATAATGCCTCCATTTCCATTTCCTGAAAAAAATCTACATCCAAGACAACTTCAAAGTGGCTAGTTAAGATGGTCCAGCCTCACAGACTGCTCTAGCCAGGACTTCAGTGAAGCCCTGTACTTTCCCATTACACAGAGACTGGATAACAAATGATATAGCTAGCTCTCCCAGGACTTGATCTTCATTCCAATTTTATCAGAGTCCCCTAAAGATGCTGTCACCCCCTGACAACAGGAAGCAATTTTAAGAATACAACACCCACATTCTCTGAGAGGTGGGGTGGGTTACTGATGTTTGTCATCATTTAGTGGGGTTGGTTGTAAGTTGTTTTAATTATGGTGGGGAGGGGGAAGCTAAGCAAAGGAAGTTAAATTCAGATGTCTCTTTCTTTTTCTTTTCTCTATCCTTTCTTTTCTATCTAGTATTGAAAAAGGAGAATGAAGGATGAAAAGAAAGAAAAGAGAGGATATAGAAATGATAGGATAAAAGGGTAGATTATTGAATCTACTTGTAAACTAAATAGCAACTACTGATCTCAAATATTTTACATTGGTATGTATTTTTGTATATTGATACAAATTTAAGGTTATTTTTGTTACAACATACTGTATATATGATTCCACTCTTGTTTAAGGTATTATACCTATGCAGTTCATTTAAAAATGTGAAGTTCTAGTCCTTGAAATTTACTATTACAAATTGTTTAGGATAATTAAGAAATGTAGGTTAGTAGTTAGTCACTTATAACAATCAAACTTGTAGTCATGTTAGGTATGTTTTCAAGGTTAAACAGAGATATATTTAAGATAGATAATTAGTCAGAGATCTACAGAATATGGCATTTAAGATTTTTTAGTAACATAAAACAGTGAGACATGTCTGCTCATGACAGCACCAATCTACTTCAGAGGAGATGATGGGCATCAAAGAAACTCCATATGGAGTTTGCTTTCTTTGTGGCAAAGTTAGCCACTGGGTATGAAACTGCTCTTACCTCATCTGCTGACAGTATGCTGTCCAAATTGGACAAGAAGGATGCAAAAGAAGGAGACTGCTGGACTTTGCCAAGACAATGTAGGACAGTCATTCAGAAATTCCTGCTTCGTAGAAAAGTCTGTCAGACCAAAGATAGATGTCCCAAAGTTACAGAGGAATCTTGGGTGATTGTCCAGGTAGCCAGCTGTCCCTGTCATTTCTATAGTTTGGGAATTTGCTTGTTCAGCACTTCTTGCTTACTCAGGTAATATTTTATCCTTCTCAGGTCTCTGATGGGGTTGAAGACTAGATAGTTACAGTTTTATAGTTTTCCTTGTTACCAAATTTAAAAATGTACAAAAGAGATATAAAATATGTAAGGTTGATAGACATAAAAGCTTAAGTTGTTTATCTAAGAAAATGTTGTTGTTTTTTTTTCTAAGAAAATGTTTTAAGGTTTAAAAAGATATTTTTAGCTTGGTAATACAGGTTATGATAAAAAGTGATTTAGGTACAAACCTTTGGACTCACAAAGCTAGGATAGATAATAGAATATTTTCTCCAAAGTTGCCAAATACAAATGGCCTGGACATTGTGAATACAATTCTTACCCGATAATTGTTCTTATTGTATATCATTTATTGATGTTAGAGAAAAAGCCTTTTATTGGACTAAAAGGGGAAAATGCTGGGATAATCTTTTTATATACTGTGTGAAGATGTGTCTCTGTCCTTCCTCACTTGCCTAAGGAACTTTCTGATTGGTTTAATAAAGAATTGAATGGCCAATAGCTAGGCAGGAGAGGAAAGGCAGGATATCAGGGAGAGATAGGAACTCTGGGAAAGAATCTGAGGCAGGAGATTCACCAGACAAATGCAGAGGAAGTCAGACATGTGGTATGAGGAGACATAATGAGTCACATGGCAGAGCATAGATTGATATAAGTGGGTTAATTTAAGTTTTAAGAACTATTTGAGAACAAGCCTAAGCTAAGGTCAAGCTTCCATACTTAAAAAGAAGTCTTTGTGTCAGCCAGGCGGTGGTGGCACACGCCTTTAATCCCAGCACTCGGGAGGCAGAGCCAGGCAGATCTCTGTGAGTTCGAGGCCAGCCTGGGCTACCAAGTGAGTCCCAGGAAAGGCGCAAAGCTACACAGAGAAACCCTGTCTCGAAAAAAAAAAAAAAAAAAAAAAAAAAAAAAAAAAAAAAAAAAGAAGTCTTTGTGTCATTATTCAGGAGCTGGTGGTCCAAAGATAGTCTGATTATACATTCCAAACATTCAAACAGTGTCTGGCACATAGTAGGTATACTGACACTGAATAATCATTATCAAAGCTAAGATCTCCTTTACTTCTTCCCAGGAAGTAGGCCAAGTGCTTTATCATCATTAGCTCAGCTGAAACATCAGTAGACGCAAACATGTCTCTTGTCAATGGGCGCAGACCTGAGCACTCTGACCCCAGAGAATCCATCCTTGCCCACTCCTCTCTCTCTGGCCCTGCTCCAGCCACCTCTCTGTGTCCCTCACAGTTCACTGTCAGACAAGTGATAAGCATTTGTGAAGTGAATGAAAGGATAAGATCCCATGTAGCACGAATCTTAAAAGTTCTTATTAATAAGAACAAACATGTAACTAGGTATTGGGGTGAATGCTGGAAGATAGAGAAACAGAACAAGCCACAGCTTCCTCACCTCACCAATTCTTCGGCTGATCCTGTTTCCTCAGACTGGAAGCTTCTGAGTCCTCATATGAATGGCTCTCAGCTGAACTGCTGCTCAAAAGCCTAAAAGCTTAACCAGGCTGTAGTTCCTCATCCTCACACCATAAATACCTTTCTGCCTCCTGCCATTACTTCCTGGGATTAAAGGCATGAGTCACCATGCTTGGCTGTTTCCAGTGTGGCTTTGAACTCACAGAGATCCAGGCGTATCTCTGCCTCTGGAATGCTAGGAGTAAAGGCATGTGCTACCACTGTCTAAAAACCTCTATGTTTAATATTGTGGCTGTTCTGTTCTCTGACCTCAGATAAGTTTATTAGAGTGCACAATATTTTGGGGAACACAATACCACCACAATCTCAGACCAAAGAATGACTCTGTACTATTTCCTGAATCTGCTCTCTCAACTCTTGAAGGATTCAGCATTTCAACCTTCCAATACAAAACCAGGGTTGAATAAGCCATTCTGGCAGGATTGCCCAGTGAGATGCTAGTCTGAAGCCCTGCCCAGACAAGCAGCTAACAAGATATTTATTGACAAGAAAATAAAGTCATCCAAGAGAATTAGGATCTTCCCTGGCTTGTCAAGTGAAATGTGAGTTGGGCCAGACAGGTAACAGATTACTTCCTCTGGACAGAGCTGACTGTGTAGTTTCTCTCTAGTGAGAATAAAGGACCTAGACTACAGAAAGGCCACTGCCCCACTGCTTCATCCCAGGCTCCAGACAGAGGCCTGAAGCCTGAGGAGTGCGGGCCACAATGAGAAAGTTTCACATCTTTCTGGACCATGGAGAAAGCTTTAACCACTAGGAGGGTCATCCCTGTGTACATCAGGAACTGTATGTGCTCATCAGGGGATTTCCACATGAAATGCAAATGGATTTTCGCAGGGGAGAGGTATGTCTATCTACTATCATGTAATTAGGAAATGTGCATTAGAATTACCATACTTAATTCATTTCCACAAATATCCACCAGTCATCTACTAGGAGTCTAAGCCTTCAGCAGACACATTTTCTTTGTTTCTGCATTGCTCAGTGATAACAGAAACCATCCAATAGTGTGCAGCGCTTCACAGATCACACTGTGCTCCTGCCTCCTGTTCCGTTTGATTTGATCTCAAATGAGAACATGAAGTAAGTAAGCATAACAGAATCCTCTAGTTTTCTATGTTTCTTTTTCTTTCTTTTTCCTTTTCTATTTCATTATTTCTATTACTTTTCTTTTTGTTTGTGTGTGTTTTGTTGTTATTGTATTTTGTTTCTTACTTTGAGGGCTTCACTGTATAGGCCAAGCTAGCCTTGAACTTGAAAAATCTGGCTTAAACCTCCTGAGTGCTGGGATTATAGGAATGTACACCCAGTTTAAGATTTGTTATTCATTATGCCTGAGGTTTATCAAGTGCTCAGACTATGCCAGGCAGTATGTGGAGAAGTCATTTCTTTCCACAACAGCCATGTTAAGGTAAGTACAGTATTGTAATATCTCCATTGTACAGAAAAGGGAATTAAAGCTTCAAAGGCTAATGCTTAGTTTCCCAAAGAAGGGGCTGAGTTGCTATTTAAACTAAAGAAGCTCCATACCTTTGCAATGAAGTTCAAGGCTATACTATCAGGAGAGGTCAAATAATTACCTCAAGGTCACACAACAGAGCTCCTTCCTCTATCTTGGTTGCTTGAGGAAGTTATTTATTAATATGGGGAAAGTCCCGATTTTCTGGCATTTATCATCTGCTAGCAAGACAAAGGCAATACAGAGCTAATATTAAAGCAAGCCAACATTTGGCCTTCAGCCTGGTGATAAGATCTGCAGGTAGAAAATGTGTGTTCAGAATACAAAGAAAATCTACTGGTCGTGCACACTGCTATACACTAATTGGGGGATTCAGTATGCACTACTGTCTGGCTCGCTTTAGTAGAAGTGCTGAGTGCCCATGGCAGTAGCTGCCTACATCATGTTGCTCCTTTGTGTTTCAATAGGGCCGTGTAACTAGTTTTGGAGAACAAGCCATGGGTGAAGTAGCTTCTATAACTCCTGAACCAAACCAAAAATTTACAAGAGACTGTTCTAAGCATTTGTCTCTTTTTCAGAGAAATACTCCGACAGGAAAGCCTTTGTTACCTGGAAATCTGTTTCTTTCAGGAAAAAGGGCTCCTAGTGACCTACATTGGGTATTTATTATGGAAACTGTGTTCCTGTAATATAACTCAGCCTGTGCTAACCAACACATAAGTGTAATAGCATTTGAAGGGAGGTTGGGCCATAAATTACACCTTGACAATCTTGGAGAAGAAATATTGACATAGGAATTAGAAGAACCACAACAGAGAACAGACTTCCTAGATCAATAGGTGTGTGTTGGAAATTGGGGTTGACCAGACATGAATTAGAGAAGTAGCATGGGGTCATGAGGAGTCCTCAGTGCCAAGCTGAGGTTAGACAGTGTGAGGAAGCTGGGCACATAGAGACAAGGATTGGCTCATGCTATCCTGAAGATAGGGACAACACTGTCGGATCATCTGCAAAATGTTAGCAGAATGAAAGTGGAAGTGATGTGGAGATGACTGGCTTTCTGAGAAACTGGGTCCAGAAAAGCATGTCAGGAGAATCTTTCCAGGCAAAAGTCTATAAAGCTCAGACTATTTGAAAGTCAGACCTAACTAACAGAGGCTACTGGTATAAGGAAAGGCAAGATTTCTGAGGTGAGATGGTTATATAAGTCAAACTACAGGAAATAATCCAGGAATATCCACAGGGGAGTTTATTCCCAAAGAATAGATCCAAAGCCTTTTCTACAACTTGACATGCATGTATCCTTTTCAGCCAGTCATACTTTGCTGGTCTATAAAAATCTAGAAAAAAGAGAAACAAGACCAGATATGGCCCAACAACTAGCTTTACTAAGAAACTCTCTGCCAAGGACTAGTTTTAGCCTGTGTAACCTGGTTATAGCCATGACTCTCATTTATTTATTATTTTTGACAGCTATTTATTTCATTCATCATAAATATTTATTGAGTAACTATTAGGTGCCAGAAACCATACCATCTCTCAGGAATATAATAACGATAATTCAGACATGGTACCTTAAACTCCTTAGAGTCCAAGTCTAGTAGAAAAGCAAAAAAGATATACTCTTGTCATTTTTAATGTCCAATTATAAACTATGATAGGAATGCCAAAGAAGCCTGGGTTCCCCTAGAATATGTAAGAAAACACATGATCTAACTGTGAGATCTAACAAAGAATGTGTTTAAATTCTGAAGCAGTGAGAACTGAGTGGAGGCTCACAGTGGAGATGCAGATGGTGGCAGAGGCAAACAACCACAGTGTATTTAAACCTTGAACAGAAATCCGGGGCATCTGGAGTTCAAATAAGGAGACAGGAGAAACAGAGCTGAAGAAACATTTTCCAGTTCCTTGACATGGCCTGCGAGGCCACCTGAAGGCATGTGGAAGACCCTGGGTAGCTGCACACTGCAGCTTGAGGAATGGGCTGCAAATAAGCTATAGCTCAGCATGTGGGATGCTAAGGAAGGACTGTTGTGAGTTCAAGGCCAGCCTGGCTGACATAGTGAGACTCTATACAAATAAACAAAACACATCCTGATAGGCTGCAGGTTTTCTAGTGATCCAGCTAAAGTATGGGAAGCTGCAAGTTATCCAAGTAATGCATTCAAGTGGCTTCTTTGTGGAGACAGAGAAAAAAGGGTGTGGCAGTTAGCTTTACTGTCATGTTCATACAGCCCAGAGGTTATCCATGGCATCTCACTGAGTTGTCTATAGGCAGTCTTTGGGAGACTGTCTTAATTAAATCAATTAATGTGGGAATATCCACCCTGCTGTGATCAGTGTTATTGCTTAGGTAGGGGCCCTAGACTGTATGGAGTAGTCAAAGTGAGCACACACACCTATTTCTCTCTGCTCCTGACTGTGCATATGATGGGACTAGTTTTTTTTTTTTTTTTTTTGTTTGTTTTGTTTGTTTTTTTTACATTCCACAGCACTTCCCTGCTATTATGGACTGTAACCTGGAATTGTGAACTGAAATAAACACATCCCCCGCTATTGCTTTTTGTCAGCATATTTTATCACAGCAGCAGATATGAAACTAAAAATAGAGGAAGATGGATTAGAAAGATATGTGTAAAAATCACAAATCCGACAAAAGTCTGGGAGTGATAGGTGAGATTGAGAATACATCAAGATACATTTTAGTGTTCTGAATCACACAGTTGTGTGGATGGTGTTGAAATTCCAAAGTAACCATTGACAAAGGAAAAGAAACTAAATGTGGGACAAAGGAAGGCAGTTAATTAGCTTTTAAACCATGGAACTAACCAGAGCTGGCTCATTAATGATGTTACTCTCTAATCTATTGCTAAGTCTATTGCTGAGTATGAGCGTGCATGTGTGTGTGTGTGTGTGTGTGTGTGTGTGTATAGTTATATGTGTGTACATGTGTGTGCTCATGCATGTGGAACCCAGAAGTCAACATTAAGTGTCTCCCTCAATGACTTAAATCTACACTGTATTTTCCAAAGACAGGGTCTCTCACTGAACTCTAAGATTACGAATTTGGTTAGAATTCCTGGGCAGCAAGCCTCAGGGTCCCTTCTGTCTCCATTCCCCCAATGCTGGGATGACAGGCACAGGCCACCATGTTTTTAAAATATAATATTTTTTAATTATTATTTGAGAACTTCGTACATGCATATATCTTTACCATGTTCATCCCTATGACTGTACCCCTCCAGCTTTTCCAGGCCCCGCCTACATCCCCTGCAAACTTTATTTTCCTTTGAATCCAATTAATGCTTCCCACATTTATGTGGGTATGGGGTCATCTGCTGAAGCAAGGTCAACCTACCAGGGACTACACTCCTAAAGAAACTGCCCCCCCCCAAGCCATCAACTGGCCTTTTACATGATGCTGTGGACCCAAACTCAGGTCTTCATTGCACTTTACTGACTGAGCCATCTCCCCAGCCCAGAACTCTTATTTATTTGCACTTAATTTATTTTATGTGTATGATTGTTTTGCCCATATATATATATGTGTGTGCCATTTCATGCCTGGTGCCCACAGAGGCCAGAAGAGGATGTCAGATACCCTGAGACGTGAGTTATGAATAGTTGTGAGCTACCATGTAGGGCTGGAAATAGAACCTTGGTTATCTGCAAACATAACATAGTCTCTACACTTGCTCTCCAGTCCGGGACTCTTATTTTTGAGATGGTACTAGATCCTCTTCTCAATTCCTCCCTAGAGAATCCCAAGTTTTAGGAATGACACACTCTTTCCAGATCCCTAATTGGTGGAGCTGGAATAAGCCTGTCACACTCTCATCCGGTAAGCTGCATTGGCAATAGATCTGAGTCCAAGGTCAGAGCCACAGCATCTATTTTTCTATTTTTTGCATCTTATGCGTGTTAAGCCCAGCTTTGGCAGTTGCCTTGGGATCCACAATAAGAACTTCTTACAGGAATAGACACAGAGACCAAACAAAATTGAGAACTGGAGCACAGCTAATGGTTTGGGGGTTTCCACTGTTTATAGGAGAATCCCACTTACATCCCAGAGGAACACAGGAAGTCAGTATTCCAGAAAATAAGTCATTTCTGGTTAAGGAAATCGAGGGAAGATTTCCTGGGAAACTTGCACTCGGTTTCCTCTTAGAGGACGAGGGTAATTTGACCACATGATGATGGGGAGATGGGAGTGTCCAGGGATAGTGACTGGCACCAGCTGGTACAGCAGATGGGAGCTAAGGGGTGTGTTTCCTCTAAGCCCTCCTGGAAAGTGCCCTGCTGGAAGCACATAGCCCACCCGTCTTTACTTAGTGAGGCTGACTGCCATCACAGAAAGGCTTCCCAGTCGGCCATCTTGGGTATGCCCCATTGGACAACAGTTGGGAAGTGTTGAACAGAAAAGAAGGGGAACTTGCCAAAGATCTTTTATTTCCCTCTGCTTCCTCTTCTTGTCTATCTACACATAGGACTTGTGTTCTAGAAAAGGCACCTGTTCCTTCTCTGCATCCCTGACTTTTTCCTTTCCCTACCTTTAATTATGCTGAAGTTCCTGTCAGAAGTGTCCTTCCCCTCCTCCACCTTCTGTTCAAATCTGACACACCCTTCTTGATGTAGCTCAGAGGCCAGGTTCATAAGAGTTTCTGCAATCCCCAGCCACGAGGTAGTTCACAAATAGTAATAGCCACGCCCATGTACCTCTCATCAGCTGAGAGTCTGTCCACTAGGAGTTGATTGTGTTGTTTCTTGAGTTCCAAGACTGTGTCTGGTTCCTCTTCAGAGACCCCAAACATCCCAGCACATAAAGTGAGGGCTCTGTAAGTGTGAAGCAGTCCAAGACTGAGCTGGAATCTAGAACTCTTGGGCCTGCTTTACAGCTTTGACCTTGAACTACAAAACACATAGGAGTGACATAAATCCACTGTATCCATAAACAACTTCTTTTCCATAGCCTGAAACCACAGCACAAAATTCTGAGCACCTAGAGGTTTAGAGGCAAATTTACTTGTAGTTTGTCTGGATTTTACTGCTGTATCTTGGACAAATTGCTTCCTGCTGGTACATTGGTGGAACCTCCAGGGCTCAATGTGCTCTACCAGGTGGTAGAGGATAGACTGTGGAAGAAAAAAAAATCTTATTTCCCTGCCTATTAGGCTACCCATGATGATGCCCAAGTGGTATTGTGTACTGGTCTGTACGTGTCCTGTGTGACATGTGCAATCAGGAAAGTGAACAGGCACATCTGTCATAGATTGACCATCTCAACTCCCTATTTTGAAAAATTTTGGTGTTGATTCATTCACAAGCTGAGAGAGTGGGAGACAGAGTGCAAGGGTTGGGGTGTGGATTATAGTCTCCGGCAGTAATCATGTTACCAAAAACCACTAGGAGTCATCGTGTTTATCTTTCTCATTTATCCAAACCTCAAACAGCCCTCTGCAGCAAATCACATTTCAGCGGGGCAGATTATTCTATCTGTAGCATAAACTTCTAGCTGCATCTTGCTCAAGAGCAGACTCTGTGGGTAAATAGAAATCTCATTAGAATAGCAACATTTGGAGAAGTAATGCTATTTGCCCTGATTTAGAGAAAACACTGCAATAGGCTCTGGCAAAGCTGGCCTTTTCCCTTAGAAATTCATCAAAGGCCTGTAATTCAGAGGCACTGGGAGCACTCCTCCGGCAGAGCAGACGAGCACTGGGGTTTGTGTAAAGAGGCAAGGGGTCTTGATGAATCATTTCAGCATTCTAACCTGACCTGTATGGAAAAGATGTGGGTTCCTTTTTCTTATTTTCTGTCAGGCTGGCATTTCCTGGAGACCAATTTACAAGATTCACACAGACTTGAGAAAGATCAAATGTCCATTTTTCACTCACCATATAACTGAGGAGCTGCCATCTTTCCCCCAAGGGAATATGAAAGCATCAGCCAGTATTGACCCCTGCCTTGGGAGTCGGGGAGGTAAGAGTCTGATAGCCCATGGATGGACAGGCTCTGCAGGCAACATGAGTCCTTTCCATCCTGGGAAGAATTACCACCTTTCTGCCCATACTCCACCTTTAGCCCTAGGGAAAAGGAGTCAGGAGCTATGCTTGATAAGTCAATCACTATGGCTTTGTTCCAAAGCACCCAGAGATTAGAAGAACAATAGCAAACAAAGAAAGGCAAACACTTTGGTTTAGTCTCTTAGGGTAAATAGCCTGTTGGAGAAGAAGAATTCAAACTCCATCAGGCTTTGCCCTATGCTAGCATTTGTGTTCTAATGCACAATGGTAGACTAGACTAGACAGGAAGCAGATGAAAGAACATAGTTCACTGTGGCCTAGGGATGCAGGAACAGCTCTAATAGCCTTCCACTCAGGCTTTACACATAGGGAGGTACCCTGACACTGGAGGAGACCGGATCAGATGAAAAATAAAATGGCTTCAGAAAAGGTCACCAATTGTATCATTTAAGATTATATTTCCTTCTGATTATTCCAGACTAAAGATGCCAATTGGGGTCATAGAAAAGAACATGGGAGTGTATGTCTTGATTGTTCCATATTCAGGGCTTTTTTTTTTTGTTCACCTAAAGAACTGAGAGCTGTATATATAAGAGCGTGTTCCAAGAAAGCCTAGGTAATTGTCTTCATGGTAAGTGGTAAGGCTCATACTAAAGTCAAGTTGGATATTCCAAAAAGGAAGTTCTTCAAGCAGAGCCACTCAATGTTCTGTGAGGTAGAAGGTGTGGGGGCTTCTATTCACATACATATACCCATGTGTATTCACCTGCTTGTGTTTTAAAATTCTGTGTCATCTCTGCATGATTACAAGATATACCTTCCTTTGTTCCAGTACACCTATTTATTGATTCCCCTGACATTTGCTTTACTAAGTCTTTGGGCACTAGAGAAAAAGTGGTGAATGTCCATACAGTCCACCTCTGGATCTCCAGGCCAGTGTTTCTGCTCACAATGCGACAGACTCTACTGTCTGTGAGATGATGTCAATCTAGAGCCTCCTGGGTCCCCAGAGCATTGCCTATGGGGATCCTTAAAGCATTCGTACCCAATGTGAGGAACAGAGTCCTTAGGAGAGACTTATAGCCTGGGAACAGGAAAGATTTCTCTACTTGACTCAAAGAAAGTTTTTACCAAATATGGGAATGGTCACCCACATCAGTGAATTTTACTGTTCTCATTCTCCAATATCAGCAGTGGATTGGAAAAACCAAACCAAGTTCCTATGATGTCTCCATTTTCAAATTAAAGGCATCTATTAATGTGGAAGCTTTGGCTACTGATTGTAGCACGAATCCTAATTGGTCTTGATAATAAAGTCAGATAACAGGGTGAAAGCTGAAAGATCAGAGAAGCAGAGCAGCCAGCCACTGGAAAGACTTCTTACCCCTACCAAATCCTCAGCCTGAAAGGGTCGAGCTCCTACCTCCACCCCGCCTCATCACTTCCTCTCTCCACCCAGCCATATCACTTCCTGTTTCCTCCTCCCAAGTGTTGGGATTAAAAGTGTATGCTACCACTGCCTGGCCTCTAGTGGCTAGCTCTGCACTGTGATCTGCAGGCAAGCTTTAATTGTGAGAGCACAAACAAAATATCACCAAAAATGATCACAGAAAATCCACTCCCAAGTGACTTGAACATAAAAAAAGAAATCTTTTTAAAAGATATTTATTTATATTGTATGTGCATTAGTGCTTGCATGTATGTGTACCACATGTATGCCTGGTGCTTGTGAAGGCCGGAAGAGGGTGCTGGACCCCCGGAACTGAAGTCACCATGTGGGTGCAAGGAACTGAACTTGGGTCCTTTGCAAGAGCAGCAAGTGCTCTTAACCACTGCATCATCTCTCTCTCTCTCTCTCTCTCTCTCTCTCTCTCTCACTCACACACACACACACACACACACACACACACACACACACACACACACACACACACGCACACACCACACACCCTCCCCCTGCCAACCACATTCTTTATCTCAGCTAACTTGAGATGTATGATGAGGTGTTTTGTGGTTTAATTCCAAAACATGTTCTTATTTTGGGTCCCTGGTCCCCAGCTTGTGGCACTATGTTGAAAGCTATGAAGTCTTTAAGATGAAAGGCTTGGCTACTGGAAGCAGATTGCTACAGATGGGCCTTTGAAGACTGCACGAGGCTCTGCTTCCTGCCTGCCACCATGAGAACGAGCTACTGTCTCACGCTCCCACCATCATGATGGGAACCCTTCCTGCCACCACACCGTCCCTGCCACGATGAACTGAAATATGTATGAGACCCTGCTTCAAAGGAACTTTCCCTCCCTCAAGTAGTTTGTATGAAGTATTTGCTTAGAGTGCTGTAACTAACATGGAGTTGTCTCCAGGTGATTAATTTAGTGTCCAAGTAAGGATCACAAACAAGTGTTCTCTCTACCTTCCTCTGTCACACTCAATGTACTAGTCTCCTGCTAGGCCAGCTCTCTCGGGACCCATGAAAAACTACCACACTTTCAACTGCAATGCCAACAGGAGGGAACAAGGCCCTTCCTCCTAGGCTGTCTTTGTTTCTTTGGTAATGTTTTAGAAACTCGTACCCAGAAGTCCCTGCTGTAGAATTTACATCTGATCACCTTTGACAGTCATGTGACTTCTTCCAAACCAGCCCTGGCAAGGTGAATGGGATTACCTTGACTGACTGACACGTGCCTTAAAAGAAGGCTTTTCCTATCATCCCTGGACGATGTAGCTTCAATCAAGGAAAGGACCAGGCACTAAGGCTTCCTCTCCTGTGTTGTGTCTCATAATGGTAAAACCTGACACTACAGAAAATGAAAGCCACCGTATTGACTGCTCCCTGCATGTCAGACACTGTCCCAGGAACCACAGAGGACACTAATCCAGCTTCTGTCATGAGCTGACATTGTTGTGTCTGCTTATTTCTTTTGTCACCCTACTGGAGTGCAAAGTCCGGGTGTCAGAGTCATGCCACTTGTGTTCACTGGAGCAACATCTGCCCCGGAAGCGGTGTACCATTTTCACTCAAGCAACATTTTTGAAGACAGAAATAAATGAAGTCCACACTGCACGCAGGATATCCCTCTTGGGCCAGCACCATTCATTCCAGTTTTCTTCTAGAGAAAACTGGTTAGTAGAGGTCAGGTGGCTCGCTGAAGGTCACTTGAGGCTTTCAACCCAAGTCTGGGAGTTTCCAAGCACATTCTCTGTCCTCATCCATGTGTGAAGCCAGCCTTTGACTCACAGACATTTCCCTGGACAGCTGCCAGCCTTTTAGCTACCAATTGCCGCCATGATCCCCTCCGTCCTTCTCTTCCTCTGCCCTGGAAGTTTCTCTGCCCCCATAAGGAAGCCACCCTGCAGGGACATGAGTACAGTTGTGATCTTGCCTAATGCTACCACCAGGTACACCTTTCCTCTGTTTTCCCATTCTCTGCCTTTAGCTCCACTGCTCTTCTCAGGAAAATATAAATGCTCAACTGCTCATTTCCTTTGGAGGAAATAGGGGTTTAAAAAGCTTCAGATGCTAGGGCCTGCCTGGAGTGTGTAAGTCCCTGCTCCTCCTTTTGTTGATGATCTTGGGACAAGTTTCTTCACTTCTTTGGACCTCACTTTTCTCATCAGTAGGATGGGAATAAACATAGTATACAGACCTTAGAACTATCATGGAGAATGGGTTTACATTATTAAAAAACAAAGAAAAAACTTCATTCAAAGCACAGAGACCCAGGTAAGTGCCAGCTATCATTTTTCTTTCTCCAATGATTCCAGGTGCCTAAATCATACTGAAGAAATTTCTGCTAATGCAAATTTACCAATTTCTTTGTCTGCTTCCTCGGTGAACGCGTCTTCCCTGCCAGAGCGCACATTCCAACCACAGGCATTGTAAGGCTCTCTCCCCACTCTACCCCTCCCATTCCTACCACAGTAATAAGAACTCGACAGGTACTTAATAAATCCTTATGGAAATGAGCAAACCGAAAGGCCTTGGGCTCCGGGGAAAATTCTCATTTGAATTTCTGCTCTTCCTTCCCTCTCGGCTTTCACTGTGCATCTTCCTCCCTCTCTAGATCAAGTTAAGCCTCACCAAGGCCAAACCAATACCACTGGGGTCGTTGCTGTGATGGGCGTGAGGGGACTGGAATCTTTCTGCTGTGCGCTCCTGGCAGTTGGTCAGGCAGGTGACTGAGACAAAGATTTTAATCGCTTCCTAAATGTGATATTAGCTTATGAAATATCAGCCCTCCCTGTACTGTGGAGTCATTTATGGTGGCATTGCTGCTGAGGCACAGGGTCCCCCAAGAAATCTTAACTAGCCTCTGGCTAATTTCAGACCTTCCTCTTAATTGGCAGAAACTGGTGAATTCTCTGAAATAAGGTCAGTAGTGGGACACTACAGTGGGATTGTTATAGAAAGTGACTCCAGGCCACATCTGCACACCACAGGTTCATTATGGAAGCTGGAGCCAGACCCAGCCTGCCACATAAGCAGACAACTCCATGCCTTCCAAGCATAGGTGGTACTAAGACTAGATTTGTATTAGGTCTTGACTTTAAAAGACTGTGAAAAGAAGTGGGCCACCAGCATGTTTCCAATGCTGCTCTTTGATACATAACAAAACTAAATAATAATAATAATAATAATAATTAATAAAAATAAAATAAGAGAAAAAGAAAAAAGGAAAATTAAAGCAGGGGCATCAGCTCACACTGGTGGGAAGGTCTGTCTACACAAGCCAGCCTGAAACCAAGAGCAAAACAAACATGAAAGCATTGTCACCAAGGCCACCCTAGCTGCTCCCATGCTTACACACAAACAGGAAGACTGCATCAACTTAGTTAGAATCCCACCAGCAAATCAATTTGACTCTTGGGAAGTTTCTGATTGGCTGTGGTGGCCACTGAGAACACTGTGTGCAGGATTCTCTTACCATACCTCAACTCCAGGGGAGAATGCATTGATCACTGAGCAGTGTCTGCTCTGGCAGAGGCACAGGAAGTCAAACCTGAACACTGTTTCCTCCTGTGAGTAATGGGAGACGGAGCTAAAATCCTATCTGAAACACTGAGGAATCTCTAAAGCCATGTTGTGTTATTTTTCATAATTTCAATTACTGTTTTCCATTGCAAACAGTCACCTAAATCATAAATGTTAATGTACAATGTTTGAGCTCTAATTTTGAAGTTAGCAAACAGTGGAGTGAGTCTCAGTGGAACTTGTGATGGGTCTGCCATGAAGGAGATGGGTAATAAAGAAGAAAGTTCTAAATTTCCAGTGTCACTCATGGCAATCTCCTCCCTGTCTTGAAGCAAGCCTGCACATTCACTCCCTCTTCCTGTGAGCTCGGGTGGGTTCTGAAAGGCACAAGCTTGCTCACTCTCACCTTTTCCCAAAGGAATGGGCTGTGAGCAACTCGCCTGTTTCCTGTAGCTGGAGGTCATGTCACTGTAAGGAATTCAGCATCTTTGACCTCCCTGACAACAGTCATTAGCAAATCTGCCCATTCATTGTCCACAGCGGCAGCTAGAGGTGGCCTCTGGTCCCCAGTCAAGCCAGATGGGGCAGACAGGCAGCTGACACTGCAAGGCAGAGCCTCTTGGCTGATTTTGTGGTGCTCTGAAGTCTAGTGGGAAAAGCCATTAATTTGGGAGAATGGGAGGTTTCTATGTAGGTTTTAACTCAGGGTGCCAATGACTCTCAGGAACCTCGAACAAAGACAGTAAGTATGAAGATACCTAACGATAATTAATATTTAAAAGCCTGCCTCTCATGCTTTCAGTGGAAGTCAAGAAAGGAAGAGAAATTTGCTGTGAGGTAGCCATCATTGGCCCCTCATCCTGGCTTTGCAGTTTCCCTCTCCAGATGAGGAAAGATGTCTTCCCGGAGAGACACTCAGAAAAGCAATAGACGGGGGCTAGATACTGGCTTGAAAAGTCATTCTCCTATGCCACTCATATTAATAGTTGTGGATTCCTCTCTGGTTTCTAAGAACCTTCTTGATGAAAATTTGAACAGTATTGTTTTCTCTTCATGAAGTGGGAAATTCCCAAAGGAAAGAGGGGAATGTGACTACAAGTCTAGTTGGAAATGAAGTCAAATTCAATTAATTTACCCCAATATGTTCTGTCACTTTGGTATTGTAATTAATTCTCAGCTTATAAAGTAGAGTGTGTCCCCAAAGACTATGTGACAAAATGTACCCTGTAAATTTACTCTTACCTTGTTGGCAGCCTGAATTCACAGGCAATGGCAGAGTGATTGCAATCTTTTTGAGGGCAGAGGTTTTGTTGGAGACACATGTAGTCATGTGACAGTTTCTTGAGCATCCACAGAGGTGTATACCATTCACACAGTGCCTTCCAGCGATACAGCAGACAGAGCCTCCTTCACAGACAGATGGTGCAGACAGGGGAGAAGACAGATTATAAACAAGAAACCAATCAGACAGTGTGATCCTTTCAGTTACCTACAAAACTACATGATACAGCTAAGTAAAATGTGGTAAGCCGTTTGAAAAGCAGTAAGAGAGATCACTTTAGATTGGTGACTCAGGAAAGAGCAGACCCCTAAATGGCAGGAAGTCAGTCAGTGTACCTAGCAGATGGAATGATGAGCAAAAGGCATCCTGGGCAACTATGGCCTGTACTAGAAGCAGGAAGAAGCTTGGACACAGTGAGATGGACAGATATAAAGGAGAGACAGAGAGAGAGAGAGAGTAGGGAGGGATCACATCATAATGCAGATTCTAGATTTTACTTTAAGTTCAATGCCATGGGAAGGTTTTAAGTAGGAGAATGAGAGATCTGAGTTCTGTTTGAGTAGCTCTCTCTGGCTTCTATTTGGAAATGGACTATACTGGCTGGTTTTGTGTGTCAACCAAACACAAGCTAGAGTCATCAGAAAGGAGTCCCAGTTGAAGAAATGCCTCCATGAGATCCAGCTGAAAGGCATTTTCTCATTTAGTGATCAATGCGGGAGGGCCCAGCCCATTATGAGTGATGCCATTGCTGGGCTGGTTTTGAGTTCTATAACAAAGCAGGATGAGCAAGTCATGGGGAAACAAGCCAATAAGCAGTACTCATCCATGGCCTCTATATCAGCTTTAGCCTCAGGGATCCTGCCCTGTTTGAGTTCTGTCCTGACTTCCTTCAGTGATGAACAGCAATGCTGAAGTGTAAGCCAAATAAATCCTTTCCTCCCCAACTTGCTCTTTGGTCATGGTGTTTCATCACAGCAATAGAAATCCTGGCTGAGACACAGACTAGATAGAGTAAGAAAGGGTGCATCACTTCTGAAGAGGTGGCTCAGCATGTAAAAGTAGGTTCCCAGATCCCATGTACAGTTAGACACAGCATCACATACTGTAATTAGTGCTGCCATGGTGAAATAGATGCAGAGTCTGAGGAAGCCCCTGGAACAGCTCACCTGTACAGGAAGCTGTGAATAACCATCTCAAGCAAAGTGGAAGCCAAGGACTGACATCCAGGTTCATAGTGGGTAGCTGTTCCAGCTTTGACCTTGAAACACTGCCCCTAGTGTGACAGCAGACAACTGCCACACCTGCCTATGACCTGCCCCTGGGGCGTGGCTGACAGGGAGCCCCTTAAGACTTGAGGTGCATATGTGCTTGCCCCTTCTGGATACCTCATGATCCTAGAAGCTGGATGGTAGACCAAGCCAGATTTCTCCGCTGGATGGAACCTCATCTCTCCCGGATTCTGTAACCAACCCCTATTGGCTGTAAGTTACCCCAAAAATAAACCTCTCTTGATTACCAGATAAATTACATGGAATTACCTCATTAATTACAGTTATACAGGTTGTCATTGACCAACCCACATTTACACACATAAACAAACACACACAATATAGACCACACATACACAAATACACATAACAATGGTGTAGCTAGAGTTTTCCTGCCTTGCCCACAGTCAGGACAAATCTTTGTCACCCGCCAGTCCCACAGCCACTCAGACCCAACCAAGTAAACACAGAGACTTATATTGCTTACAAACTGTATGGCCGTGGCAGGCTTCTTGCTATCTGTTCTTATAGCTTAAATTAATCCATTTCTATAAATCTATACCTTGCCATGTGGCTGGTGGCTTACCGGCGTCTTCACATGCTGCTGGTCATGGCGGCAGCTTCAGTGTCTCTCCGCCTCAGCCTTCCACTTCCCAGAATTCTCCTCTCTCCTTGTCCCACCTACTTCCTGCCTGGCCACTGGCCAACCAGTGTTTTATTTATTGACCAATCAGAGCAATTTGACATACAGACCATCCCACAGCACAATGGAGGCTGGAGAGATGGCTCAGAAGTTAAGAGCACTGCTTCTCTTGCAGAGGACCCATGTTCTCTTCCCAGCAGCCACACAGCAGCTCACATCCATTGGTAACACCAGTTCAAGGGATCCAGTATCCTCTTCTGGCCACCACAGACACTGCACACACATGATATGCATGAATGTATGTTGGTAAAGCACTCATATAATATGAAGATAAATATTTTTAAAAAATATATACAAAACAAAATAGTATAATCAAAAGAATGAATAGATCTTGGAGAGTGTATGTGTGGTGTGTTTGTGTGTGTCTCTATGTGTGTATGTGTGTATCTCTCTGTTTGTGTATGTATGTATGTACATATGTGTGTAAACACATGTGTGAGTACGTGCATGTATATGTGTGTATGTATATATGTGTGTAAGTGTATATATATATATGTGTGTGTGTGTGTGTGTGTGTGTAAGTATATATGTATGTGTCAGTACCTGTATATATGTGTTTGTGTATGTATATATATATGTGTGTCTGTGTGTATGTATGTATATGTAAGTATATACACGTGTGGATGTCTATAAGTACATGTATGTGTAAATATGTGTGTTTTTACGTGTGTGAGTGTGAGTGTGTGTGTGTGTGTGTGTGTGTGTGTGTGTGTGTGTTGTGCTGGGGATCACACACAGCGATTCCTGCACACTGAGCTACATCCTGCAGCCTACTAGTGTATGTTATATGCACAGTTTTATACTAAGTCGGCTGGGAGGACAGGTAAAGGAGTGTTAGGCGAGCATAAAAAAGAAAGCAGTGAGAGCTGGCTGTGTGGCTGGCTGTAGGATAAGCAGCAATTCGAAAAGGATCCCACAACATCAAACAACATCCAAGTCTCTGTCTTGTGTGAGTCCATAGGCTAACCACACAGCTTTCAAAGACAGAAAAGACACCCGAGAAATGTCAGTCATCCCCAAACTGTGATTCTCATCTCTGGATCCCAGGCTAACACTCTCCTTTTGTCATGCCTGCCATGAAGAGTAGGCAGAGGAATGCTCCAGGAGAGAAGCTGCTCAGGGTCTGGTAACTGGCTCTCTGGAGGGAGGAATTCTGACTCTCAGCATTTGTTGATTTCTATTCTTTTGCCTTTATCCCAGAAGAATCCACCCACTCACAGGGTTCTGATGATTTCTAGCTGGAAGTACACACAGATGCATCCCTTGCTCTTGACCTGGCCCCTGCCCTAGCTCTTTGCGGGACTCCAGTTCCCAGCACTTCCTGCTGCTTAGTGGACATGTCAACTTGTTTTATATAGGGAACCAATCTAATGTAAAATTGGACGGGAAGCTCTATAGAGCCCTGAACCAGAGCTCTGGAGTCAGAAGGAGACAACAGCCATATCTGGACATTATCTTGCGGAACTAATAAAGAAAACCTAGGCGCCGGTATTTATCTGTCAGAGTTCCCAGTAAAGAAAAGAGATCCCAAGTCACAGATTGTACCCTTCATCCCACCACCATGTCAGATGTGCAGTGCCCCAGGTCATAAGGAGGCTAGGCAGCAAGTTACAAGCAGATGAGCTCCTAAGATGGGAAAATATCTTGAAGGATGTCTCCTTCTGAGGGTGGATTATAAAGTCTAAAAGTATTCAAACAATGAGCTGCAAAGAAATTTAGAGTCAAATAGTTCAACCCTTTATGCTGGGTAAATGAGTTTGCTAAGGCTTCCGTTTTCTTAAAACAACTTCCAGTAAGTGACTAATTAAAGTCTTGACAGCCTAAATATAACATGGATGGTATATTAGATTTTTGTTTTCTATTTTGCTAGAGCTTGAACACAGGACCTGCTTTGCTCTTTACCTGAGTTACACCCCATCAAGGCACATTTCTTTATAGCTCAGGATGTTTTAGCACACAGAATTGATGAAATAATGACATCAATGTTCTAAATGCCAATACCAAATCATTTCTCTCTTTGGTCCTTCACAAATCAGTTTAATTTGTTTAACCAAGAAATGCATGCGCGCACACACACACGCACACGCACATGCACACACCCCTAAGGGCTGTGCTGTTCCACGAAGATGGCAAAAGCTCTGCTAAAAACCATTCCTTCCACCCTCTTTGATCCCTTTCCAATAAGCTGAAAAGTGCCAAGTGTCAAATATTCCCACTTATTTGGACCCCACAAGATGCAGCTTATATTTCTCAGAGATAACACTGAGAAAGAGGCTTCAGAGAACATTCTAGTCAAATGTCCTAGGCTGATTTCCTCTCAGGGAGCAGAGAAGGAGAAGGAGAAGGAGGCCAATTAAACCACTGCCTGAGGCACAGTCATCTCATCAGAGGCTTCTGTGGGGTGGAAACTACTCTGGACCACCTCCATGGCGCTCACCTAGGAGTGACTGTTCTCTGAACCATCTCCCGGCTAATGACAAAGCATTATTCCCATCATTCAAACAAGCCTGCATCGCCAACTCCTGCCATTAGGCATTTCTGTAAGGGATCATTTAAGACTCCTTCTCATGTCAGAAACAGAAACCTCACATTAGGTTAAATACATGGAAACAGCGCAAGTTCGTGCATCTCTAATGATGTCTGGCAGGGCGTACTGGCTAGGAAAAAGGATAGCTGTGTGCGACCAGCTTCTGTGAGACAAACTGCATACAAGGGTGCTTTGATGACACATAGCTTCTAACTTAAACTACAGCTCCTGAAATAACTAGAAAAGATAGCTCTCGGGAAAAGAAAGATGGCTGGTAAAACACACACACACACACACAGAGAGAGAGAGAGAGAGAGAGAGAGAGAGAGAGAGAGAGAGAGAGAGAGAGAGAGAATTTTGATCCTCTTGTAACCAAAAATGTTTACACGACACTGAGCACTATTTTTTGTCTGCAAGATAAGAGAGTACACACACACACACACACACACACACATTGCTTGTATATGTGTCTATGGATAGATACAAAATAAATAGATGATAGATTGAGAGATGAGAGATAGATAAGTGAAGAGGATAATGGCGGATGATACATAGGTGTGTGGGTTAAACACACTAGAAATTAACTCTGAGTGGGCAACGATGCATTGGTGTCGTACTAAGGAAAGAAATGAAGGCACTTCCCTTGGCAAAGCCCAGATTTGATTCCTCTCCTCCATGCTTGTTTCATCTTCCAATCTCTGTCTGTTATGTGAGTCTGAATCTGCGCCTGCCTCTGTGTGTGTGTGTGTGTGTGTGTGTGTGTGTGTGTGTGTCCGTGTCCCTCACAAAGGACTTGGTTCTCTTTATTGAACAGTGGGAAAGCATTATAGAGGGAAGGAATGGAATACTTTACAGAAACCTTTAACATAGTTTTACAAGAGACTAAGTCACTGACTCCAATCGACCCCCAAAATTGACAAATTGACCCAGACAAGAAACTACTATAAACATCATTGCTTATCAACCAATATCCATAAATGTGAATATTCATTTAGAAGGCAGCTTTCAACCTCTGTATTTGCTGCTTTCAGTAGATGACACACATGCACATGTTCTGGGTCAGGGGCAGAGAGGAGTGTGGAACTTGAGATTGTCTCTATCCATGAGCATAGGCTGTAAAAGCTGATTATATGAGAAATCCAAAGCAAGCCATGTTGGTTGCTACACTGTTCTCTTAAAGGCAGTTTAAACAAACAGGCTGAGCACACAGTAGGATAGCTGCCTTAAGCCTTTAAGTGACCTCAAGGTGTGTGATTAACTCCAGCTGTGAGGTCCAGCAAAAGTTCCAGTGTGTTAGAGATATGATCATAATATTGTATCAGTACAGATCACTATAAGTAGATTATATACAATAATGGTTGATGGTAGGTGGTAGGTGATAGGTAATCGATGGTGAATGAGAGAGGGAGAATAATGGACGATGAAGGAAGGACTATAGAAGCTTGGTCCTGATGGAGTGTTAAGGGATCCTTACCTTACACTAATAAGATTACCAATTGTTTCAGCTCTTTTAGAAGGAAAACCGGTCATTTATAGCAACTACTTTAAAAAAAAAAAAAAAAGAATCCTTTGAGCTAGTCAGACCACTCTGAGAAGGTATCGGAGGGCAATTATTCACACTTCATGTGCAGAGTCTTGTAAGCAGCAAGGTCCACAACAGCAAAAATAATGCAAGTGATGAAGGAAACCAACATCTAGGAAACTCGAATATACATGGTAAAATATTATGCAACCCTAAAAGTGGTATGTAAATATCATCCCAAACACACAAAATGCAAATGTTGTCAAGATTTAAACAAAACGCTAAACTCAATGTGAAGTATGCTAAGCATTTAGTGGTTGGGAGAGAGCCTAGAAGGCATCTGAGCTACCACAATGCAACTGGGCAGTGAGGCTGTGGAATTTTTTTCTTTTATTTTCATTTTCCCTCTTCACAATGAACAAATATTGTGTGATGATCAGAAATGTGTATGGAAAATAAGTTTTGTTTGAAAACATAAGTAAGGCTGAAAATGCGAGGGGCGAGTATGCAAGGGGAGGGCGCCCATTCACACCTCTACTCTGGAGAACATAAACTCACACCATGTGGTAATCTGTATGCAAATAAGCCTCATTCTGTATGAACATGCTCACAGTGAGTGCTGGTGTCTGCAGAGCTGCTAAAGAAAGAAAGGCTTTGTCGTAGCCCTGTGGACAGCCCAGAGGACCTTACTTACTCCAGACCTCAACTTGAGCACAGAAATCTTCTGACAAGACGAGCAGCATGGGGTGATTTAGCAATTAAGGAAATTACCAGGAGCAGGGGTGGGGAGGGACCTGCTTGAGGACGGACTTCTGTGGAAGATGGGGCGGGTGGGGGGAAGCAGCACAAGCTGCTATTTGTGCTGAGAAACAGGGGTGCAGGAAATGCCTTCTCTGCCATTTCAAAGGTTAAGGCAATAACACACGACAATAAAATGCTTTGGGATCCCCTGGAGCTGCATGTGTCCTGGGACACATTACAGCCCGAGCTGTAGAATGACCCCTTGCAGCCTTGTGCAGAAGATCAGACGATTAAGGTACAGTGGCTTCATGCCATCCATAACAAATTAAGGGCTCTCTTTAGAAGGTGTGTTTTCAGGACTTAGTGCTGACTTCCTGGCAAGGTAACTTCTCACCAATGAAGCTACTTTTTCTTGAAACATCTAATAATATATCCTACTATCAAATACATGGCACAGAGCCGAGTGGTGGTGTGACATGCCTTTAATCCCAGCACTCAGGAGGCAGAGGCAGGCAGATCTCTAACTCAGAGGCCAGCCTTGTCTACAGAGAGGATTCCAAGACAGCCAGGGCTGCACAGAGAAACCTTGTCTCAAAAAACCAAAAGCATATAATAATAATGTGGCACAGTAGGAGATAATATAGAGTATCTGCGGGTCATTAGCAATTACCAAAATCCAACCATGATGAATCCCCTGACATAAAATAACATAACATTTACATACAACCTACACATACCTCCTGGATACTTTCAATCACCTTTAGACAATTTATGATACCCAGTGCAGTGTAAATACTATGCATACAATTGTTCTGTTATCTAGAGAATAATATAAAGAGAAATACAATAAGAAAAAAGTGTCCATACAGATGCACTTTTTCATATTTTAATCTCCTATTGTTTGATTTAGTACATATGGAGCCTATAGATACACAGAGCTGACTGTACTAAAAAAGCGCTGTCATGACTGACACTAGACCTGGAACAGTTAATCTAGGGTCAGCACAGCATCAGCACACATTGAGTTTGTCTTGTCCTTCCCTCTGAAGGAGGAAGGCAGAGGGAGCACAAAGCCTGGCAGACAGGGTTGGGTTTGTACTGAATGAGTTCTGAATCCCAGCCCAGGGTCTATTCTCACAACAATCACCTTGCATAGGAGTCATGACCTTGCAAAGAACACTTGCAAACTGTACCAGACCCTTCCAGCACATCCATGTGACTGAGTCTTTTTTTTTTTTTTTTTTTTTTTTTTGGTTTTTCGAGACAGGGTTTCTCTGCATAGCTTGCGCCTTTCCTGAGCTAACTTGGTAGCCAGGCTGCCTCGAACTCACAGAGATCCGCCTGGCTCTGCCTCCCGAGTGCTGGGATTAAAGGCGTGCGCCACCACCGCCCGGCGTGACTGAGTCTTAAAGTGATAATGCTGTGGAGGTCCCTGGAGTATGATTTTAACTACACCTCAAACTCAATTGTTTAATTTGAAGCACTTGCCTAAGAAACCAGAATCAATTGTTTGTCTCTCAGCAAACCTCAAATTGTATATTCCTCAAAGAATCATCCCAAGCTTACAGTAGTTGGCAGTCAGGCAGTCAGCCCCGGGTGGACCCAGGTGACATTCATTTTTGGCTGTCCACTCCTGTGGATGGAGAGCAAAGGGGTTGACTCGGGCAATTCAGACCCAACTAGGACCCAGCTGGGGTTGCTGTTCTTAGAAATTCTTCCCTTGAGGTAAAGGCTTGGACTGGTTCCCAGACCATTTCCTGTTTCGACCTCCACGTGATAGAGTGAGCCGATTCATCACATTATCTGAGTCCTATGCTAAAGCGACTGCTCTCTACTTTGAGGATAGCCCTAGTGCTGTGCAAGACACTATAATTTGGAACACACTGCTCAGAAACTTCTAATACAGCTCAGTGGCTCACTTGCAACAAGGACTAAATGGACCATCTTTCTTTGGAATGTGATTCTCTTCTAGAAGACTATTGGGTACCTAATAAAGATTATTTATTTATTTACTGCTTTAACCTGGGTCCAGGATCCACGTCAACTTTATGAGACTGTGCACAAAAAGACAGGTGCCCAGGAATGTTTTTTCCTTGCTGAGGATCTGCAGCTTTTTTATTTTAGGTCCCCTGAGAATCCATAATCCCCAAATCAATTAAAAGCCATGGCTTTCCCCACTTCCAGATTTGCTCACAGGAGTTCACAGCAGCACACTGTTGGCAGACAACTGTGTGGATGCTGGGCTTCCGTGGCAAGCACATTCACTGTACCTACACTGCAGGACGCCGATCAATATGAACAGTGACATCTTCTAAAGATGCCATGCACCAGACACAGAGGATGCTTGCGTCCAGGTAGGAGCCAATGTCTGTGTTATCATCCTCAGTGGTTCTGCTTTTAGCATAGAGGCGCACCCTTGACTCCAAGTTCCCTAATCAGTCACTAATTTCCATTTAGGATTGTGAGGCATGGAGAAGATACAAAGAATAAGGTGTCTCCTCAAAAAGACAAAAACCCTGGACTGAGGAGATAGCTCAGCAAATAAGGTGCTTGCAACACAAGCTTGAGGACCCAAATGCAGATCCCCAGACTCCACATACTGGGTAGATGTGAGGATGCAAGTGTGCAACTCCCGCTTTCCTACCACGAGACAGGAAATAGGGACAAGAAAGTCTCTGGGGCTTGCAAACCTGGTGGTGCAGAGACCCCACCTCAAACAAGCTGGACAGCAAGGACTAACACCCAAAGGCCTTCTCAGTGTCCTCTGGTTTCAGCACACATGCCATGACATGAGTATGCGCACGCGCACACACACACACACACACACACACACACACGTCCTAGAAAAAGGACTAACGCCCAAAGGCCTTCTCAGTGTCCTCTGATTTACACACACACACACACACACACACACACACACACACACGTCCTAGAAAAAGGACTAACGCCCAAAGGCCTTCTCAGTGTCCTCTGATTTCCACACGCACGCCATGGCATGAGTGCGCACACACACACACACACACACACACACACACACACGTCCTAGAAAAAGGACTAACACCCAAAGGCCTTCTCAGTGTCCTCTGATTTACACACACACACACACACACACACACACACACACACACACACACACACGCGCGCGCGCGCGCGCGCGCGTCCTAGAAAAAACCAGAGTGGCAGATGAAGAACAGCTGCTTATGAGATCAAAGAGTCATGTGAAGGATCCCACCAATTAATCTAGACCTTTCACACGTGTGTCTTTCAAACCTTCTTCCTTCTCAGGTCTCTATTTAATTTTTAAACATGCGTCCCCCATTACCAGCCTATCCATCCAGGTAGTGCTGAGAATAAGGTGCTGGATGAATGAAAATACATAATAACAAACTTTGCCAGCGAGGAAAGTTTGATTTGCATAATCATGATGTTTTAAATAATGACAACCTCCCTTTCAGGCTTGGATGTCAGCTCTCCTGGAGGTGTGAACATCATTATTTCCTAGGAATAATCCACATTAAAAACACCCCAAAGCAAAAGCATATTATTACCAAATCTCTGTTGGGTTATGTTGAAGCCAGCATCAAGTAAATGATGGCAAATCATTAAATACAAAACCATATTTTCCCATAGGTTTCCCTAGAGAGCAAAATTAATTCAGAAAACTTACTTGGGGGAAAGCAAGTCTTTCCTTGAAAGCATGAATATGACACAGAGCATTTAAAACCCTCATGGGCTAGTACTGAGTGGTAATGACCTCTCAGGGGAGCTTCTCAAGAGCGTATGTGGTATCATTACATGCCAAATTCTCTTGGGGACTCAGAAAGTCATTGGACAATGACGGCCTTAGGTTAACTGTCTTGTGGGTAATTTCCCATTGACCACAATGAAAAGCAAAACCACCCCTGCAGCTACTGGATGCTTAGTGAAGCAGTATGTCACAGCCTAAATGCCTGACTTTTGGAACGTGGCAGTAAATTATGGTATTGTCCACGAAGTAATTATGATCCTACCACTGAAAATTATGTCTATAAAGAATATTTAAAGACATAAAAAAAAGCTTATGGTCTGTAAATTAAGCAAAGAAATGTTCACACACACACACACACAATAAAGCTTGAAACCAGCAATATTTACAAAGTAACAACCTCTTTATCAAAGATAATCAGTAGTAGCATTTGGGTTATCTAGCCTTTTCTTTATAAATGAGTTTGCTTTTCTTCTCAATAATGCTATGTTGAAAACAATAACCTAAATACACTGTGCATTAAGGGTTTTCAGAGAAACAAAGCCATTAGGAAACACATAGATGTTTGTTTATTTATTAGAAATATATCTGTAGGAAACAAGTTTTAGAAGACATACCTAATGTTTTTCAATCCCAGTCCAAAGGACTAAGAAGCAGAAAGACTTGTCATGGAGCACTCAGTCTAAGGATTAGGAGCAATAGCACCCAAGAAGAAGCCAATGGATATTTCGGCTAAAGGAAAAAAAGAGGGAGAGAGAGAATCTGTGCTTTCTTTTCCTTTCTGCATTCAGGCTCTGGATGAATTGGAGGAAGCCCACAGTCATTTGGAACTGTATATACTGTCTTTGTTCTTTTCTTTCTCTGTTCCTTTTTTTCATCATCATCATCATCTTTGGTATGTACTCATTTTATAGACTATTAGGTTTCATAAGGATGCGGCCACACAAGTATGAAAGATGTGTTCAGCATCTTCTTCCCACACTCCCTACTGCTGCCTCCTACCTTGCCCCTCTCATTAGCCCCCTTCACCTCACTAAGCAGTCTCATTTCTACTTTCATGTTATCATTTTTCATATACCAATTTAAATATCAGCCTCTTCAAACACACACACACATACACACACACACACACACACGCACACACACCACAGAAAAATAATATTATGAAGCTTCCAGAGCTAGGAATGGGTCTAGTCAAGTTTGCAAAAAGGGCTCTATGGGAACACCCAAACAACCCAGGCTATTTCCAGAGCCATTGGTTGCCCTCCACAAACTGATGGTAAGGCCCCATTGCTGAAGACAATACCTACACCATTCATTTAACATGTCCGACTGGTGCCTAGAATCTTTACCCCTATGGACAAAGGTACTCTTCACACTTCCAAAGGAGATGGTAAACACCAACCCAACCACAAACCTTTTGATCTCCGATGAGGATCTTCCGGCAAGATGCACTGGTGTAATAGTGGCACAAAGCTCTTCTGACAGACCAACCAACCAATATCTGGTTGTACTTAATGCCCACTCCCTGACATGGAACCCATCCTGAAATTGCCTGGGTGACCAAGAACCTAAGAACAAATAGAGCAGGAATTTTGGAGAAAACCAAATCCTACTATTCTGCTAAAAGAATGTAGCAATAAAACAAACAATTAATGACATTCTGCTCTACAGTACCTTAATCGGCCATCATCAAAAGAGCTTCCTCCTGCAGTAGATGGGAAGAAACACAGAGACTCACAGCCAAACAATGCAGAGAGTGAGAGATTTTGGAAAACTCAGTCCTAAATGGTATGTCTCCATCAAATCCCTCCTGACAGGTCTCAGGAAACCTGTGGAGGAGGAGGCTGAAAGACTGTAAGAGCCAAAGGGGATGGAGGACACCAAGGGAACAAAGGCAAGCACAGCAGGACAGACACACAGAGGAACTCACAGAGGCTCTGGCATCATTCCCAGGGCCTGCATAGATCTGCACCAGATGTGGTCCCAGCACTCAGAGAAGTGAGCACAGACCTGACCCAGAGGCTATCTCCAAAAGATAACCACTTGCTAGTGAAAAGTTAGTTCTCTTCAAGGGAGTCTCCCTGGGGATACAAACTGTTCTTAAGGGCAAGCCCCATGGCCAGCAGTAGATGGCCAACACAAAACAAACTCAATGACATTTTGGAGGGTTTTTGCCTCACAATGTTTCATCAGGGTATTTTTTTTAAACCCCTAGAGGTTCTTTGTATATTTATCATGGCTTCTGGTTTTGTCTTTATGGAATTTCTGAGTGTGCAAACATGTGTGTCTCCGAGTCTCTATGTGTTTCCTGTGCTTTTTCTTTGGCTGCTTTTCCTTGATTTGTTTTGTCCTATCATGGTTTGTTTGTTTTTGTTTCATCTTATTTTATTTTATTCTTCTTTAGATGCCTGTTTGTTTTCTAAGGAGAGACAGAAAGGGTGTGGATTCAAATGGGAGGGGAGCTGAGGTGGAACTTGAAGGAGTTGGGGGAGGGAGAACAATAATCAGAATATATTTTATGAAAGAAATCTATTTTCAATAAAAGAAAAATATAAAATAATGTTTTACTACCTATTTGGGTAACTCTTAGCCCAGTCAAGCTGATACACAAAGATAGTCATCAAAGAATAACACCATGGTACTCTTTCTAGTCAAGAAAGAACTTTTCAGTGTATGTGAGTAGAAATAAGTAGTTCTTCCTAAAATAAGGAAGGCTGTGTTCTCTTTCTGCCTGTAGGCTCACATTCTTCCTCTCCCATTGTGCCCATGCTTTTCACCCAGTATGCTCATTTTTCTATCTGGGAACCAAGGAAAATGACATCGGGTTCAGTAACAGTAAAGACTTCAAACACTCTGACAAACCTCTCCTTATTGCTTCCCTAGGGTAATCCAAGTCCAAGACACAAAGAATAGAGCACAAATCCCCTTGTCCTGTTCTCACCAGTGAAATTTGGTTCAATCATGGCATCCATAGTTTGGGCACTTGTGACATCTAAATGCTTCAGAGGTGGAGCACTGGCCACTGCTGCCACTCAGAAAGGGGGGGGTCAAGTGGGCCTAGGTATGGAAATGACTTCAGAAACTGGAAGATGGCTCAGTCAGTAGTAAAACACTTGCCAAACAAGCATGATGATCTGAGACCAGATACATAGCATCCTCATAAGAAGTCAGGTGTAGACTGTGTACATGTAATCCTAGCACTGGGGGGATAGAGACAGGAAGATAGCTGAGACTTGTTGACCATCTTGCCAAATTAGTGAGCTTCAGGGTCAGCTAGGAAAGCTGACTCAGAAAATAAGGTAGACAAAGAAAATACCTGACATCAATGTCCAGCCTTTATATATATGCTAACACTTATGCACAGGATCATATACACAAGCATTAACACATACATGCACAGTATGATCCCATGCCTACCATCAATGGCCACTGAGCCTACCTGTGAGTTTTCACCCACTTTCTCCAAGTCAGGGAAGAGAAGCAATTACACTAGCTGAATCCTGACAGTGATCTAGATTTCCTTGTTCTGAGTTATGTGGCCTTGATCAGGTGGTTCAATCTTTCTGACTCTTGATCCTTGCCTATAAAATAGCACCTGTCCCCAGAGTGTTGTTGAGATGATCAAACTAGACCTTGTAGATAAAATACTGTGGCCACAACCATCTGTGGGAGTTGACATCTGTCATCAAATCAGATGCTCATCCCAGTGCTATCAGCTGTGAGAACATATTGATCCAAAAGGCAGGACATCTGTCCATAAGTAAGAAGAATCTATTGCAGACACACATGAGAAAATAGCACTAAGTCAACACTGTCTTCAATAAACAGCTCAAGTTCAAAGGTGAAAAATATGTAGAGAATCCAGACTTGAAAAATCAAGATAGAGACTGAGGTAATAAGAGATGGCCATGGAGGAGGAAACTGTTGAGCATGTCCTCAGTGGCTGTTTCTGTCACTAGCTCACTAAGCAAACATATTCTTGGAGAATGTGGCCAACATGATTCTTCTGTGGCCCAAATCTAAGAGCATTTAAAGAAGGGCCAAATTTATTTCAGATGTGTATTTGCCCCTACTTCCCTCTCCCCTCACTCTTCCTCCATTCCATCCCATTCTTCTGTGACTATTTTAGAACAAAGTTGATAGCAGCCATGTAAGCAATCAAACACAGGAAGTGATTTCAGATTGTGCAAAGGGACAGAAAGATGCAAGGCAAGACACTGGGTGATTCAACCCAAAGTGTCTCCAAAGCACTCTCGGAAGAGAGGTACAACTGATGGAGAGACTTGTCTTGTCACCCATCCGAAACACGTGCCACCTCTGTAAGAATGAGACCAGAAACAGCAGGATTCTTTCTGGGCTGTTGTTCACTTAGGCTTTGTTTTTCAACAAGCATGAACTGAAGACCTGACACAGACCATTTGTGGCAGGAGGTAGAACTGCAAAGGAGAAAGCATGGACAAGCAAACACATCATTTCTTATCCTAGGAAGGATTCATCATGTAAATTCACCATCACCTCCCCAGTTAGATGGGGGCACACAAGACAAACTGTTACAACTGCACAAAGATGCACCTGCTACTTATGAAGAAATCACCAAAGGTTTCCTAGCAGATGTGCTGGATCTTGAGGGAAGAGCTGGAATTCTCTGGGCAGAGCTAAAGAATGGACTGATATGGCAAGGAAACCGGATTCATGTGTGTGACTGCAGTCCAGGAAGCTTGTCTGAAAGGAGGAGAGTGTGCTGATGAATTTATTGCATCAGTTTGACCAGGTACCATGTGACAATGGCCCAAACTAAGCAGTCTTTCTCTTTTTCCAGATGAGATGAGTGCTGGCATCACCTGACTCAGTAGGACAAAAGGCAGAGGAAAGAAACATTCAACCTCTGCTTCCCGCATGCATCCTTAACCTAGGACATCACATCTCATCTTCTGGAGTCCTTGACTTCGGTGAAATTCATAATTCCTCTCCTCCTCAGGAACTTAGACACAAAGCGAGTCACATCATTGCCTCTGCTAGTCATCCAGCTGACAGACAGCAGATCACAGGACTCTTCAATGTCTATGATTACTTAATATCATTCTACATAGTAATTATTATAAAACCATCATAATAAATGTCTGGTCTTGGTTCTCTAGAAATCCCTGAGTGGTACAGGGAGACTTATGATAGCATGGGACTGCTAAGAACACCTGAGTTCCAACTACAAGGAGACACAGCTGCCATAAGGCTTGTATCAGCTAATACGGAGGGGCCATGATGTTTTCTCAGTTTCTACTGGAGTGGCAAGATGATGTTCATGGAAGATTATTATATGTGGTAATGAGAGACAGGGAGGTTGGTTGCCCTACCAACTTAGGAGAGTACAACTAGGTTTGACCGGGCCATCACTTCTAGACAACATTGAACATCCCCCAATGTGACAGACTGACTGTGTGATGAGCAGTATAAAAGACAACAGACTGTCAGGTATTCCAGTAAGTTCATTAAATCATAGCCATCGGGATGGCATCAAGGAAGCCACCTCCTAAATTACATGCACTTCTTTGTTCATATCACCATTTGTATTCTATTCAGTAACTATAAATTGAACAGATCTTGAGCTCAGAATGCAGCATTTGACTGGTAGCATAGGGTCAGGTCTAGCCATGCTCCAGTCTTGACAAGCAGGTAAACTCCCAAATGTATAATCATCCAACTTGTTGTAACATTATGACTGAGGCCAGAAAAAGAACATCTGGTCCAGTCCAAAGGCAAACTGGTAAGAATGAGTGCTTGCTGAGCAGAAGCATAAAGGATTGGGATAAAAAGCAAGGAAGGGTGCTTCAAGTGGAAGAAACAGTAAGAGCAAAGGCCCAGAAGCAAGCAAGGAGTCAGCATAGCCAAAATACAGGCAGGAAGCAGTAGAGAAGAGTCTAAAGAGGTAGACCAGGGACATTTTCTAAACTTACGCAAAAGAAGTAACAAGAAGCTGAAAAACAAGCTCATCGGAAAAGTGCTTGTTATTCAAGCATGAGTACACGAGTCTGACCCTCGGCAACCACACGGATGTCCGGTACGGCAGCATCTGTAACCCCAAAGCCCAGAGCCAGAGACTGAGAGTTCCTGGGACTCTGGCTAACTAGTCTAGCTGAAGCCTTGAACTCTCAACTCACTGAGATACCTTGACCCACACCTGCATCACACATAAAGGAAAATGTGCACACACAGTGAAAAGAAGAAGAGAGAGAAGCAATGAGATGGGAGAAGAGAGAGGACTCAAAGCAGTGATGGAAAATTCACTGTGCATTTTTCTGAAGCCCAAGTCCCCTGCTGTTTACCCTTTGGTCAGGTAAAAACCATTTCCAAACAAGGAAAATGGCATGTTCTTTTTTCTCCATTTTCTCTTTAGTGCCAACGGATGAATCAATATGACTGGCTCCCAGTGGAGGCCATTTCTTTCTCAGCACGTATGTTTGTGTTACAGCTCAAATGTGTGGCTCGGGGACCTTAGTCTTCTCTTCATTTAAGCCCATCCTTTTCAAGACTGGTTGTTGCTCACCTGAGCAGGATCCTTTTCCCATAGACACTAAACTGATAGACTCTCACATTCTGCAATTTCACATGCCATAAATTCTAAGTAGCATGGGAAAATTCCATTAGGACTAACCAAAGAGTTCTACTGCAGACACTTGCAGGGTTTGGAGAGTACTGAGGAAACTTGGGTGACATTGCAGCAACCCAAGCTTCAAGAACCTCCAACTCATGGCAAATGTGTTAAGGATCAATAATTTGCCCCCTGTTGATATTAAATAACGTGTAGAAATGTCAATTTATCCCTTCCTATGAAATCACTTAGGAATCAGATAGGAAGCCAGAACCATCTGGATTAACTGAACATATTTCTGCTCCCCACCCTCCCTTCACCCTAGGCAGAACATTTTTTCAGGTAAAAATAATTTTAAAGGGTCCATTTTCACTTATGGACTCAATACATATTATTTACACACGTAAGACTGAGTTTGTATACAACTTGCTTGAATTAAAGTCTATATTTAGATAACTGGAGGGGCATTTTGTAGACCAAGGTTTCCTTAGTCTACAAATTACTGAATGGAAATACTGAACGGTATCAAATATTGTCATCTTCCTGTGTCGCTGAGCTGCCTGTGACACTTTGAAAACTCTACAAAGAGAAGATTCACAAAATCAACCCATAATTGTGCTTTTCTCGTCTCTGTATCCAGTTTGAAACAGAGCCTGGCACATGGAATTATTAATCTTCACTGGGAGTGTTGTAAGTGAGGACAGCTTCGTGGACAAGTAGAAATGTACATAGGATTAGGAGATAAGTTAGGCCAGTGAACCTGAAATATTCCTAACTACAAAATATTTTCTTTATAAAAATGGTAAACACTTGGAGTCTTTGAACCAAACTATATGTGCCTAGCACCTCTTCCATTTACTGCTGTGTCCCCTAAAAATTTTCTGAGGAATTTCAGAAACAAATTATAAAGATTGCAGTTGGAACAAAATATATGAAGGCCATGACCTTGAAGATTCATTCCTACTTAAAGCCTTCTATATTGAGAGACCCTAGATAACTTAGTTCATCAGCTCCTTTAGTATAACTCTAGTTCCAGAGTTCATGAGAAAAGAGGGAGAAAAGGAGAAAAGACTAAAGTCATCTACATACTGACAAAATTAATCTTACAGTGTTGTGTATTGGCTGAAGACACCGAATGCACACTGCAACATGAAACAATTTATCTACAATTGATATACTGAACAATGCTCTCTCCAATTACCCTTTTCTTCCCTGTGCATACCTTGAAAATGCATTCTAGCTTGCCACTCCCAACTTACACACTTAATTAGAAGTGAGTTTCTAATTGAATAGCATTATATAGCTCCCACTTCTGCAGTTCAGACCTAACCCTGGGCAGAATAACCTGCAAGGAGCGGGAGCATGGTCTGTCTCTTCAATCTTCCTCCCCTCCCCCATTTTGGACTCCTTCCCTCTGTGGGTTCAAATGGGGATTATACTGAGTAGGAAGAAGCAGTGTTATTCCTTTAGATGAAACTGTTGTTGCCTACTTGGACTCTTGCTGCCCTTGGAAAGCAAGATTTCCAGATATCCACTGCTCTGTGGGAACCATGAGTTAAGGTTTCTGTGGCACTGATTATTCCTCTTTCTACACAGGGGAAGTCTGCCCCAGGTTGACATCCTCACAAGCCCTCAATGGCTTCTTATCCAATCTCTTATGCCAGGTGTCACCATGGCAGTAGGAAGTGTCAGCAAGTTGGCCCAGTTCCAAGGACCATCCCTTATTTAGATGAAGCTCACATATACTTGCCCCTGCCACGTGATCCACTGTTCATACAACCTCCTCACTTGTTTCTCTATCGACATCTTCACTGCTCAATAAGGAACATGTAGACGAGTTGCTAAACGGTCTTATTAATAAAGAACTTGGAGCCAGAAACTGGGATTAAAGCCTGAGAGAGATCAGAGGAATAGGAAAAGCCATAGCCAACGTCACCTCACCAACTCCACAGCTTCCAAAAGCGAGCTGTTTCCTGTCTACCTATACGCCTTTCTGTCTGCTCCCTCATTTGCTCTCTCAGCCCAGCTACATCATCTCCTCTTCCTGCCCAGCTTTGTCACTTCCTGTCTGTCTGTACAGACCTCAAGACCTTTGTGGTTATTTTTTATTAGACAAAAAAAGGGGGAAATGTGGTGATATATTGTGTCCCCCAATATACTGTGTCTCCCAGTAAAATTTACCTGAGAATAAAAGGAAAAGCCAGCCACTATATTAACATAGAGGTCAGGCAATGGTAGAACATGCCTTTAATCCTATCACTTGGGAGGCAGGGATATATCTGAATCTCTGTGAGTTCAAGGCCACACTGGGTACAGAGTCAGGTATGGTGACACATGCCTTTAATCCCAGCACTAATCATAGAGGTCTGGAGGTCTGTACAGACAGACAGGAAGTGACAAAGCTGGGCAGGAAGAGGAAGTGATGTAGCTGGGCGGAGAGAGCAAATGAGAGAACAGACAGAAAGGTGTATAGATGTGGGTAGACAGGAAGTAGCTCACTTTGGAAGCTGTGGAATTGATGAGGTGAGGTTAGCTATGGTTTCTATGGTTTTTCCTATTCCTCTGGTCTCTCTCAGGCTTTAACCCCAATTTCTGGCTCTGGGTTTTTTATTTAATAAGATCCTTTAGCAATTATTCTAAGGGACAGGTCATTGACTTCACTAACTCAATGAACTCAGTGGCCCTCTTTCCAGAAAATGCCATGCCTGGCTCCCTGTTCTCACAGGAACCAGCTACATCAAAGAAATGTTTCTTCAGAGCACAACTTCATTACTTCGTGTGATTTTTTGATGGAATCGCAACTCTCGCCATTTGCACTGATGGGTGAAAGGTTGACAGTTTACCACTACAACTGCTTTTTTTTTCATGTCTTTGTTCCTTACCCATCATCTTATAACTGATGATCATATTTACAAAAAATACATAGAAGAAGATAAGATGTTAGGGTGCTGAATGTAGTAACAGAACGATTAAAGCCCTAATAAGCATTTCCTTCCAGGAAAAAAATGGTTCATCAGAGAACTTGGGAGTATAGAGTTTTGCTGTTTGTACTACCTGGAAATTCCCAAACAACAGGAAAGTTTCACTTAATATCCTCTTATATAATGAACACAGAGATGTCAATGATTCATTTCTAAAGGATGAATAGTGATTCAAAGAGAGGGGATTAATTACAGAGATTCTTCTTTCAAAGACAGAGGACACACAGCCACTGACTTATGAGAGTTTATACGTCACTTTGGAGTCAAAGCATACATATGCAAATATTAAACACACAACAAATTAAATACAACATGTACAGTGTATATGCATGAAACGCTAACAAGATCCATGAGTGAAGAATGGGTCTTGTAAAGTCAAAGAGCATAGAAAAGATGGATTGTGCTGTGGCTCAGAGGAATCCTATACCACACTGGATTAGGTGATCAAAAATAATGAGGATGCCACTGTATCCTGAAGAATCACAGACAAAGTCAGGGCATGTTTGAAAAAAAAATATTCCATGGAGGATGTGTCTGGGAGGCAGCCCTACAATATGGTTATGTAGAGAGGGACCTACAGGCAACTCACAGGCAGTTAGGCTAGGGAAGTCTCGGGTGCTCAGCCGTGGAGTCAGGACTTTATCCCACCGCAGCTGAGGAAGCACATGGGTTCCTGAGCTAAGGCAGAGTGAGCTGCAGGCATGGCTGAGGAGGTAAACAATGGCAGCAAAGGTCTTCCTTTGGCTCTAACCACACAAGAGTTAGGCGAGTGTTTTCATCATCCCAGCAGTCATCCAGAGACTGATGAAGACTGGTGGCAGAGAGATGGTTCCAAGTTTAGGAACGCTTGCTGATTCAACAGAAGATGTGGCTTTGGTCCTCAGCACCCACATGGCAGCTTACAGACATCCATAACTCCAGATCCAGAAAATCCAGTATCTTCTTTTGATGTAAAAAGACACCAGGAATATACACAGTGCCCTTCATGTATGCAGTCAAAGTACTCATATACATAAAATAAAAATAAAAAGTCTTTAAAAATCAAATATTAAAATATATAACTTGGCTTAAGAATACCTAGAACCAAAAATTTTGAAAGCTGCTAAACAAGAGAAAAATCTAGTAGGCATCTTGCCTTTCCTGTGTGAACTGTATCACTGAGTAATCAAATAGTGGGAGGTTTCCCTTTACAAGTGTCCCAGTTAATTAATGAAGAAAAAAGTGATGGAATTTTAATAATACCAGTGTCATCATTCAAGAGTTAATGATCCAAACATTGACTCATAGTACAATGAAAGTGACTTCCACATACCTCTAAGTAGAAGAGCACCCAGCCATTTTTTGAATGAAGCATGACAGATAAAGAACATTCAAATCAATCAAATATGTCTATACAAATGTTGAGAAAGATTGGGAATAAAGAAATAGCACCTGGAGATGTAACCAGCCAATTCTCATTGTGGGACAAGAAACAGGATTCTTTAACACAAACATTTTAGGGTGATATTCAAAAAGAATGAATGAAAATTGAGCCTTAAAGGACATGTAAAAGAATTACAGGTTGGACTGCATTTGCAAAACATGATCTTAGAAAATGTTTATGAAGCCTGGAGGGGTGGCTCATGATTTTAATCCTAGCACACAGGAAGCTCGAGCAGGAGGATTTTCCAGAAGTTTGAGCCCAGTCTGGGTTGTTCACTGATTTCCAGAACAGCCTGGACTATACTGTGAGACCCTGTGTCAAACAATAAAACCAAAATTGAATGTTTGGAAAATCTAAACTTCATATATTTAAATCAATGGAACATCTGGATGCTGACTTGATATATGATTACTAGATTATTGTTATCTTTGCAAAAATCATGACAGTGCAGCTAAAAATGCAGTTAAGTGGTTTACCTTCAGAGCCACTTCAGCTTGGACGTTCCTAAAGGGCAGCCTGGGCATGGGAGGAAAGGAATGAAAGAAGAAGAAAAAGGAAAGAGCAGAAAACCAGCGGCCATCATTTTCAGCTCATTTCATTTGTCACTACACACAGTACTGTCAAGTGGCCTCTTCTCATTGGAGAAAGTAAAGCTGACAGAGAACTGGTTTCCAGACTGAAGGCATGCGCAGTGAGAGGGAGTTCAGGAACAGACAGCGCGATGCACACAGCAGTGAGTGTTCCTAACTATGAGGCACCACATTGTGACTAAGGAAACCTGTGTCCAGAGTCCACAGGAAAGAAAGAGCCCCAATCCTGTTGATCAGAAGGAGTATGCTGGGCAAAGTGGCCTTATTGAGTGGCTTTCAGGGATTCTTCTCATTACATATATTTTTGACAGGAAAAGATTATGTAATACAGTGTTTATGTTCTATGTGTGTATCTGCAGGGATACTGAGGGTTGAGGTCAATTTCCAGCTGCCCAGCACATTTACAGTGTTCTCGGTTTAGGAAAAGCATAGGTAACACTCACTGTTTCCCATGAGAAAAAGACAGTAAGTACTCTGTTCCTCCACTGGGGGCTGAAGGAGCACAGTATGGCCTGGTGCCAGACACAGGGTGAGTGCTCCAGAAGTAATGCTCCTGTGAGAACACTTTTATGAAGTAGGTGCTGTTTCATGGAAACATTACCCCCTTTTCCTGGCATTGTACTTTCCATAATTGTTTGACTTGAACTCAAAATTGTTTTAACTTTTTTTAAATAACACAATAATCATGCATAATTAGGGTAAATAATATTACGTTTGGTACATGCATAAACTGGATAATAATCAAACCATGATAATTTACACATCATCACTGCAAGTATGTCCATGATTAGATGTTGAAACAATTCTTTCTTGTTGCTCTTTTGAAATATATAATGTACTATTACTGACTCCAGGCCTCCTGTTGCGCAGTAGAACTCCGGGATCTATCTCCCCTCTCTATGTGTAACTGTGTACCCGAACACTTCCATCAATCTCATTGCATCCCCTTCTCCCCCACTTTCTGATAACCATCTGTTCACTGCTCCTACCATGCTCATGATTTTCACTCTCTGCATATGGACCCCTAAGGAGACAAGGCCCTCCTCTCCTGAAGCCTTCCCTTCCCTGTAAGAAGCCAATGAAGAACCCATGAGCTAGAGAGTTGGAGACTTATTGTGAAACCTTGTGCAATGTCATTCAGGAAGCCAAAACTCACTTTCTCATCCCCTGTAAGATGACTAGAGACTTTCCTTTTCCTTCCCTTGTTTCCTTCCTAATGAACACCAACTCAGTTTGACACCTTAGAAGCAAGTTCTCTTGGATGACTCAGGCCCACGTTATGCTTCATCCTTCTAGCCACTGCTCTGTGCAGGACAAACCAAAACACAAATCTCTGACCTACTGAAACTCGCAGAGCTGTTTCCACTAATCAATAATAATTTTCTTTCATGTCACTTTTTCATTTAAAAATTGAATGTTTGAAAGAGTTTGGATATTTGAATATTCTAATTAATTAAAGTTTTATTCCATTTTACTTGCTTATAGGAATCTGTATTAATATAAAGATTTTATCAGTCAATTCCAAATTTATATTCCACTACTTTAGCATTTCAAATAGATGTTAGAAATGTTGAGTAAATTACATTTATTCACTAAATTTTAGTACCTTTATTGAGCAATTTAAACATTTTCCTTATGCTTGAGGAAAATGCTTATTCATGCAAGAATCCTTAATCTGTTTTAGACCATCTCTCTCCATACATCCTTTTTAGAGTCTAGTGAAAATCACAGATCTTCATCCTTGGAAAATGTACATATACAAATGCATCATTTGTTTATTTACTTGGTTTTTGCTCTCATAGATCTTTGAAATATTTCTGTGGCCACCAGAGGATCCAAAGGGTCACAAAGGAAAGCTAAGGGGCGGTTGAGATGGTCTGTCATGGCTGAGTGATTGTGTTGTCATAAAACCAGCAGACCTGCATGCCTCAGTGGTACCAGTGTTGACAGTTACTCTCAAGACCATGAGCTTTTCATAGAAGCCACTTATATTGAATTTAGGATAAATTTACCAAGGTTACAAACACACATTAACCAATAATAAGCATTGCCTTCCTACAAATGGGCCACATTGGCAAATATCTTGCCTACCTTCCCTGAAGTACCTGAAGCCCAGGATCTGCCATCTGATTTTTCATCCCCCATCCTGTAGGAGCTTCCTGGGGTTGCCTGGAGTGGTAGTGTTTCTCACCACATACAAACTGATGCTTTGGAATAGGCAGGAATGAGAAATCATTAAAAACAGAGGGGGAAATGCAAACTGGAGTTTCTGGGAGGAGAAGGCCAACACCAAGGTGTGGCTGTTGTTCTTTCATTTTTCTAAAACTCATTCGCATCCAGCTGAGTCACCGAAGCACTTCATTCTTCATCTGAAAAGAGGATAAAAAGTTAAATTTCTGTGATTATTTCAGATGTTCCTGCTCACTTTGGATTTATGAATCAGGCATCCTTAGGAAAGATGCTGTGCAGAGCCAGTTTCCTCTGTATCAGCATACAGACCTAGCAAGATCAAAACTAGTGACCACATTCCACCCCTTGCCCTAAAGTTAAGTGTCCTTACCTGTCAACACTAGTAAATTAACCTCAAGAGAACCACACAGCTCTTCTCTGTTCCTAATACACAGATTCTCAATTTTCATGGACATAGCTCAACAGAGAGATGCTCTCCAATATTCTTTCAACAACAGATAGTCAGTGTAAACATAGGAGACTTGAGCAATGCTATCAATCGACTTTGTTGACATTTATGGTATTTTCCACCCACCAACAGCAGTCTATGTATTTTTTTAAAGCATGTATGGACCATTTGCCAAAATAGACCATATTCTGAACTACAGAGTCTCAACAGGAAAAAATAAGTGTTGGAGCTTCTGAGAAGGGAAGGACACCACAGGCACAGAAAGCATCCCCTCCCTACACTTGGCATCAATAAGAGATCAGGAACAGAAAGATCTCTGGGGACAGTTTCTCCAAATACCCAGGAAATAAACAACAATCTGAAAATTTTATAAGCCAAAAAAGAAGAAAAAGAAATCAAAAGCGATTTTTTAATAAAATTTTTTAACTATAGGAAAATAAAATGCAACACATAAAAAGTTTGTGGGATATTGTCAAACAAGTACTTAGGGGACAGTCTATGATATTAATGACTATGTTAGAAAAGGAAAAACCGCCTATAGGTACGAAATCAATTTGCCCATTAATAAATTATTTTGAAGGAAAGCTGAGAGAACTAGAAGAAAGGAAACTGTAACGCAAATTGCTAAACAGTCTTATTAATAAAAAACCCAGAGCCAGATATTGGGATGAAAGCTCAAAGATGAGAGAAACAGAGCAAGCCACAGCCAACCTCACCTTACAAATTCTTCAGCCTCCAGTGCAAGACTTCCTGTTTACTCACGCCCTACTTACCTTTCTGTGCCCTGCCATCTTCCTTCCTTCCTAGTGCTGGGGTCTGGGATTAAAGGCTTGTGCCACCACGCCTGGCTCTGTTTCCAGTGTGGTCTTGAACTCACACAGATCCAGACAGATCTCTGCCTTCCGAGTGATAGGATTAAAGGTGTGTGCCACCACTCTCTGGCCTCTATGTCTAATCTAGTGGGTGGCTCTGTCCTTTGATCCCCAGATAAGTTTATTAGGGTATACAATACATTGAGGTACACAATATAACACCACATTTCCCCTTTTTTTGTCTGAAATAATAAAAGAAAGTTATAGCTAATATAAGAAAAACTATATACATTAAGTACAATAAGGATATATAATATATACAGTCAAGAATTACATTCATTAACAATGTCTAGTCCATTAACATTTGACAGATTCAGACAAAACACACTCCATTATTTAGCCGATTTTGGTGAGTCTAAAATGTACCCAATTCACTTTCTACCCTTTTTATCTTATCATATCCATATTCTCTCTTTTTTCTTTTCAGAGTATATTCCATAATCTACCTTTTATCATATATCATATATACCAATGATCATAAGAGAAAACAAAACAAAAAATAAAAATAAGATTCATAAATATGTTAATCTGAATCTCAGGGTATTTCCTGTGGTCTTTGTTAGTGGAATTCCTATTTTTCTTTTTTTCTTTCTTTTAGAAGTCAATAAGCT
Organism: Peromyscus leucopus; assembly: GCF_004664715.2. Taxonomy (NCBI): domain Eukaryota; kingdom Metazoa; phylum Chordata; class Mammalia; order Rodentia; family Cricetidae; genus Peromyscus; species Peromyscus leucopus. Next base: position 32,998,811 of record NC_051063.1, read on the forward strand.
GATTCTGGAATTCATGCCCAGGGACTGGAGAGATGACCCAAGCTGCTTACAACTACCTGTTACTTAAGTTATAGGAGATCTGACACCTTCTTCTGGCATCTGTGAGTACCCACACTCATGTGTACACACACAAACACATGCACATATGCACAGAAACATGTGGGTGCATGTGGGCGCACACATACACACACACACATACATACATACATACATAAATTTATTATCTTTAAAAATCATACATAAATTCAAAGAACCCATGATGCACAGAAAGTGTGAAAAGAACAAAATAAGGTAACTAACATTACCTAATTTCAAGTGTGAATAAAAAGTTATAATAATCAAGACAGCATGACATTAATTTAAACAGACAATCCATAAATTTATATATCATCTTGGTTTTTGTCATGGGCTCCATATTTGCAAATTATTCTATTTGATAAAATTCACAAAGGAAATGAGAAAAGTTTTATCATTTTATTTATTTATTTATTTATTTTTAGTGTGTGTGTGTGTGTGTGTGTGTGTGTGTGTGTTTGTGTGTGTGTGTAGTGTGACTATATACGTGTATTATGCTTGTATGGAGGGACATATGTGTATGCAGGCACATGCGAATATATGTACATGTCCCTGCAGTGGCCACAAGTTGACATCAGGTATCTTCCAAATGACCCTCCATTCTCTATATTCAGGCAGGATCTGCCATTGAACCTAAAGCTCCCCATTTCAGCTACTCTAAATATCCAGTTTGCTCCTGGATTACCCATCTCTGCCTCCTGAGTACTGGCATTACAAGCAGGCCACCATGCCTGCCTGGCACCTATGTGAGTGCTTGGAATAGGAACTCTCATACTTGTGCTTGCCACACAATTTACCTACTGAACCATCTCTAATTCTGTTTCTAAAAGGATCAGAATTTTAATTTTAAAGAACTGTTCATTATTTTAACTTTGATGATAGTTTCACAAATATATGTGTCAAACATTGTTCAAATCTTCAAATGTTTGTGGTTTGATATATGTCAATAAAGACACTTGAAACTTTTGAAAATAAATAAATATTAATACCTGCTATCTATCATATGAACTGAAAGTTTCACATATCTGAAAAATTATTCATTTTTAAATATTTGAAAGAATAATTCTACAATACCATTAAAAATGTAACTTTTCCTAGCATAATTTCAGTGGGTACAATGAGCTCCATTAACATTTCCAGTTATCCAAATGGGTATGGATTTCTATTTTCCTGTGAAGTCAACAGAGTGTAGTAAACCAGCAAAGGCTTTGTCTTCGATTTTCTTGTTAATTTTCAGAAATATTTAGGAGAATCAATGGTTTTCCACATATAAAATTTTAACTTGTATATGTATCCCAATCATTGTCCAACCCAGGTATTTATCAGAGAAAAATGTTGATTTTGAAAGTGATGGAGAATGAAAATAAAGAACCTTCTTATACTGTCAATCAGAAATCATCCTGAACTGATAGAAGGTTTGATATATAATGATGATATAGATAGGTATAAATATAGGTGGTATGCATATATAGAGAGATGGTTATGAATATAAATAATATAAATATGTATGCACAGATATAGACACCATTATAAACCTGTATTATATACAGGTTCATGTACATGCAGGATTCCCAAGCCCTGTTCTTGTGAGAACCTCTTGGAGTGACATCCTTATATAAAAGCACACATACAGATCTTAGTTCCTGACTGTATTTTCCAGTAAGAGTAACCAAGTTCATTGGAGAAATGTCTGACTCTAGAGATGGGCAGAGAAAATTCCGTATTCCTAGAATGATAGTGATAGAACACAAAGAACAGGAGGCTGTCAAAAGACCCAGGATACAACCAGAAAGAGACGTCAATAACTAAAGCTGTAAATTTTGAAATGCAAAAGAAACAGCCTAGTACTAGATTGTAACTCAACACACATAGATGCATATTAATGTAAATGAAGATATATCTTCTTTGGAAAATTCAAAACAATATGTGCATGTATTCCCCTAACCAGAAAATGAGGGAAGGTAAAAAGATGCTTCAACGTTGAGTACTGACGAAATCAGGAACTCACTTCCTAGAATGGCAAATACAGGACGGAGGAGATAAAGTTCACAGTGAAGTGAAGTGCTCAGCATGTGCCTTGATGCAACATGGTAAGAAGGGACCTTTGAATTCTAGTGTACTCTCCAAAATTAATAGCTCAAGTCTGTGCAGGAAGAAAGCATCCTAGAGTCCAGACACAGGCCATCAAAAAAATGCCTGACCATTGCTCTTCAAAACCAAGAAAATCATCCAAAAATTTGGAGGCTCTGGTGTGGGCCAGAGGAGGTTGTGAAGGTGGAATACAATAATCTAGGTACGATTCTGAGGCATAAAAGTCAGCAAAAGAAACACAGATGACATTAGAATAAAGTCTGTAGTGAAGGCATGCCCTGATATAACCTCTTTTATTGTTTTAATAAGTTATCAAGGATGCCAAATTCTACGTTAGCGGACCTGAGTGATGGGCATGCAGAACAGTGCTCTCTACTGTTTTCTGCACTCAACAACTCTTATGTAAATCTAAAGTTACTTCAAAATAACTTCCAAAATTTATTTTAAAACATGCCAACCTCAGTTGAGTGCTCAGCCCTAAACAGAGCATTTACACCACCCCTCCAGGCTCTGGGAATATTGTGGAAGAGGAGGCAGAAAGAAAACAGGAAGAACAGTTACAAAATGCTCCCTTCTAGGCAGAACCCAGCCACTTCAGCCGTGATCTCCCAGCACCAGCAGCTCCCTGCACTGGGGTCTGTTGTTGCTGGAGGGCTTCTCTCCAGGTTCCACCAAGACCCGCAGTCCCACAATCCACATATAAAATAATCACTCAGACGCTTATAATACTTATAAATGGTATGACCATGGCAGGCTTCTTGCTAACTGTTCTTTTATCTTAAATTAACCCATTTCTATAAATCTATACCTTGCCACATCGCTTGTGGCTTACTGGCGTCTTTACATGCTGCTTGTCCAGGCGGTGGCTGCAGTGTCTCTCCCTCCTTCTTCCTGTTTCCCCAATTCTCCTCTCTCCTTGTCCCGCCTATACTTCCTGTCTGGTCACTGGCCATCAGTGTTTTATTTATATAGAGCGATATCCACAGCACTTCCCCTTTTCTTCTTTTTTTAAAAAGGTTTTAACTTCAACATGGTAAAATTACATATAACAAAACAATTATCGAGCAAGAATTGCAGTTACAATATTAAAGAAGAAGTCCTATCTATCTTATATTTGTGAGTTTAAGGTTTTATATCTAACTTATCTTTTATCATAACTGAGGAAATTACAACTATTTAGTCTTCAGCCACATCAAAGACCTGAGAAGGAACATAATGGTACCTGAGAAATGGTAGATGGATGCAAGCAACTTTCGGGAATCTTATAAGAGTAGACCAAGACAGCTGGCAGCCTGGACAGTTACTTAATGTTTTTCAGCATTTTTGGTGCAATCAAATTGGCTACAGGCCTAGAGTATCTGACAGACCATTTTTAGAAGCAGGAATTCTGAAAGACCATCTTACCCTGTCTTGGCAGAGTACAGTGGTCACTTTCCTTGTGTCCCGCTTGTCCAGAAAGGACAGCATTGCATTTGTACTGTCATCCGTCAAGGCAAGGACAGTTCTTTGTCCAGTAGGCCATTTTGTGCCAAGAAGACAAACTTCCAAATGGAAATGTCTTAGAAGCCCAACATTCTCTCGGGATCAAATTGGTGCAGCCAGGAGCAATTGTGTCTCATGTCAACAGAATTCTAAGTTATTTAAATGCCATATTCTCTAGGTCTATGAAGTGTTTGAAGATTACCTGTCTATCTGAAATATATCTATGTATACCTAGAAGACTTAACTAATATGGCTACAAATATGATTATCATAGATGACTAATAATTAATCTATTTTTTAATTATCCATTACAATTTTAAATGAGTTACATAAACATAATACCTCAAACAAGAATAGAAATATATATATATATATATATATATATATATATATATATATATATACAGTATAACAAAATTAACTTTAAGTTTGTATCAATAAACTAAAATCTATACCAATGTAAAACATTTTAAACAAGTTGTTGTTCTTTAAAAGTAGGTTCATTAATCTACCCTTTTTCTTATCATCTCTATATCCTATATATCTATATCATCCTGGAATGTACAGCCAGTCATGCACAGAAGAGGAGTGTGCAGCTGAGCTATTTGCTACTGGTGGATATGGGGGAGGAAGAGTCATTTTCATCATCTGTGTACCCACTGGTGACCCCGCCAGGCTCCATTGGATGATTCCATTATTCATGCCCATTAAGACAGCCTGGTTAAACACAGTGAGTTGTGGAACAAGAGGAGCCAACATGGGACCTGTAGGGAGGACAGAGGAGGCAAGAATGAGAGGAAGATCCAAGGGATTGGGGATTAGAACAATCAGAACACTTGATATCCATGCATGAAATTGTCAAAAATTTTTAATTAATAGAAAAGTTTTTTTTTAAAAAAAAAAAAAAAAGCCAGCCACTCATGAAATTGGTTCAATTAAAACCATCAGAGAAGTGACAGAAGGCTGGCATCCCGGAACTGCTCAACTGGATAAATGGATGATGGAATCTGGTTCTGGCCCTTGGCATACAGAGCATTCTGCCTAGGAGGTGGTAATATGGGCACGCTCTGTCCTTAGCCCTAGGACCAAAAGTAGCATCTGCTCCTGAAATGGTGCTGGACACATCTGCTGTCACCTGTTGGAGGAAGGATGATGTGAGACAGTCACATCTCTCGTGATAACTGGGCAACCAAGACTGAGGATTGCTGCCAGTGGATTTCAGCACAGGCTTTGCCAGGGTGGTGGAGGTGGGTGGAGGTGAGCTGGGTGAATCTTTCCTAGTTCAATACCCTCAACTCAGTGTTTTAAATAAATCAAGGACTTTTTAAACATATATTTACATGTATGTCATCATTTCCAAGAGCAAAATCTCATGCTTATCCAATTTACTGTCTGACAATTTGGCCATCTTTTATGCTGTCTGCATCTCCAATCCAATTCAGACAAGCCACTTACCCCAAGAGGTGCTAGAGGGATGTGACAGCAACCACTTTTACTACTTTGACTTGATAAATTCCTAAATGTTTGGTGTTTTAAGGGAATATATTTTCAAAAGGTATAAGTCACAAAGGCAACTTCAAATTATAGTTATTAGATGAGATGTCTTGCATCTTATATCAGCTCTGAGAATTAATTTGTTAAAAGAGTGCCCAGACTCACCCCTGCAAGTCATCACTGTACATTCCAACTGATTTCCACACTCTCCTGCATGTCTTATCCATCATGGAGACCAACTCTTCACATTAAAGGTTCCAGCAGCACAGGAAACAGCATTTACTCAAAGGATAACCATGTAGGGTCTGCATTAGGGATGAGGCTCTGAAGAGTGAAATCCACTTTCAAGAGCCCATGGCTGGGGAGGCATCAAGGCAAGTTTTACAAGACACTCTCAGAGACTGTGTGTCCCCTGCACTCACCTGATGCTACTTCCCTGCTTGGATATGTGAGCACAGCATTCCACACTGCTCTGTCTCCCACTCCCCCACCACAGCAGCCCCAGTACTTTAGGACAGATTCATCACTATTTCAGTAAAACTTGGCCCAGACTGATCAGAGGTCTCTACACATTGTGCTTATTCACCAGAGCCTTGGCTTAGCTTTGCAGGTCTCTTACAGAGATGAGTATAGGAGCAGGCATGGTGACTCATACCTGTAACCCAGCACTCAGGCAGCTGGGGGAGGAAGATTTCTCCAAGTTCAAAGTCTCTCTGAGCTACAGAGTGAGACCCTGTCTAAAATAAAAGTTGGAGTTTCCATTTCCCTGTGATGGCTAAGGATGTTGGACAATTTTTAATCTATTTAGTGGCTATTTGTGTTTCTTCTTTGGAGTTCTGTCCATTCAGTTCTTAGTCAATTTGTGGAGGTCTGGAAATGCTTACAGGAGAACAAGTATCAGGTGTTTTGTTCACAAATGCAGATTCAAGATCCTATCTCTCTCTCTCTCTCTCTCTCTCTCTCTCTCTCTCTCTCTCTCTCTCTCTGTGTGTGTGTGTGTGTGTGTGTGTGTGTGTGTGTGTGTGTGTGTGGCTATAGGTTATAGGTCATGAAACTAGAAGGGAGAGAACAAAATGGATTTTAAGGAGTGGAGAGTTAGTAACAACAAACTGACATGAGAACAGATAGAATACTGCAAAGCGGGTCATGGGGATGAAGACGAGAACGAAGGCTATGATCAAATGTACTGTATACATGCATGAAATCTTCAGAGAATAGATTTAAAATATTATTGCAAAACATTATGTTTGAAAATTCTATAATGAACCCTCATACTAATTTTAAAAATAAGTTAATTATTAAAAAAATAGAAGTGTGTGAAGGAAGATGCTCTATCCTAGCCTTTGCTTTTCTTCTATGCAGTACCTTTGGTTTGCCATGACATTATGTGGATTCAGAGATCCATTTAATGTAATGTAAACAGCTTTTCCCTTGCTGATATCAAACTCATTCAGAAAAAGCCCATGTCCTTGGCAAATAAAATATTAGAGGAGGTGGAGGTGTGGGGGTGTTGATGACGTAGCCTGGAGTTTTATAGTAAGAGTCAGAGGGAAAATAATCCTGCTGCCAGCTCTCTAAAGAGGGGAGAAATGGCTGTCCCCAAAGCAGCAGACAGTGATATCTATCCAGGAGAGACACAAGAATTTTATAAATGGCTATGAGACCTTGTTGGTAAATGAGACCAGGAAAACTTCTAGCTACATTCCAAGTCCTGGACTAGAATGTGAAAAGAGACAGAAGAGGAATATAGGAGTGTGGCTTAGCATGTAGGTTGCCTGCCTAGCACATGCTAAGCCCTGAGTTCAGGTCCCAATATGGTGTAACCCAGGCATGCAATCTCGGCATTCAGGAAGTGGGGAAAACAGGATCAGCTATTCAAGGTCATCTTCAGCTATAGCACAGCAAGGTTGAGGTAGCCTGGTCTACATGAAACTTTATCTCAGAAAGAGAGACAGCGAGGGAGAAAAAGAAAGACAAACAGAGGAGGAGAGGGAAACCCCAGGTGTATAGAGGTTTCTCCCTAGATTTACCCATCTGCCAGGATGCAAGAAGGAGGAGGTAAAGAGAAGATAGTCCACGGGGCAGTCTTCACGCAGATTTCCCATCTCCTCACCCCGTGGGCTTTCTGTGTTGTTTTCTCAGTTTCCCTCTTTTATCAGTGGTGACTGTGGACACTATCCAAGGCAGGTGCCCAAGGCATAGGAGGCTATGGCTACCTGAAATCATTCTGAAAAGAAGAAAGACAAGGGCAGAACTCACAATTGTCCTCGCACTCCGCTCCCATGGCTGCCTCTGGCTGAGATCAGGCCCAGATTTAGCCATTCCCAATGTCCTGTAACCAACAGACCCAAAGACACAGCACTATGGGTCTGTTAGCACTCAGCTTGCTGTCCTCTTGCCTCAGTAATTTCATCAAAGCTAGGATTCTTCAGTATTTATATTAATATTATGGAAATTTAAGTTTTATTTTAGGGAAGTTTCTTGGATTCCATCCTCAGATATTTGTTCTGGGCGATTATTTCCTGTTTATTCCCTAGGGGAATAAAATTGGGCACGTGTTGGGTTTCATTTGTCTGTTCCCTATCTATCATTTTCTCTCTAATTTGATTTAATTCTTTCTTTATTTCAACTTAATGTTGTTTATTTTTATTTCTGCTATTTTGCAATCTATGCCCTTTATTGTATTTTCAATAGAATCTCTTTTCCCTTCTGTTTGGAATTTCTTTATTCTTGTGGCTGTTGCCATCTACAGCACACAGAGACACACATACAAACAGACACAAAGAAAGATACACACATACAAAGAGACACACAGGAAGATACACACCAATGCACATTTTCTTCCCTGAGATTTTACATGTTACATCACTCCACACAGTTTTAAAAACTGTGGTTAAATTTTGTCTTGCATATGTCAGCTCTAAAATGTCATTCTTCTGGTTTCTGCCATTGTCTACTCTGTGCTTGTTTATCACTATTCATGGCTGAAGGAAGAGAAAATTTTCCTGTACTAGCTTTCTGATAGAGGCTTGTGTGAGCACAGGGCTGGCTACACTCATGGCTCAGTGAAAGCTTTATGTAACCAAGTTCCTCTGTGAGCTTTTCTAGGCTCTGCCATGGAGAAAAGAGAAAGGCAGCTGTGAGGTTTCTCAGAAAACATAGTTACAGCTATCTTTGAGCATCACCAAAAATAAAGTTGGCATTTCCTCATTCATCTTGTTGCCTTTAGATGCTTTCCAGGAAGAAAAGAGGAGATATTGAGGTACCACCATCTTGTACTCGGAGGCTGGTTAGCCTCTCTGACCCTCAGCCTTCTCCTCTGCTAAATGAGATAACGTTAATGCCTGTGGAATGCCTAGCACACAAGCCGTGATGGTTGTGTGCTTACTCACTAATATCATAGCAGGCATCCACAGGTACAGGAAGCCAGAAGCTCAGCCTGAGAAAGAGTGTCTCCAAAGCAAACCCTGAACGTGTCCATTACTGTCTTCCCTAGATTCCACCGGATATGTGACCATTTCAGTGCTCTCAAGTTTGAATCAGTGACACACCCTGGCTGGCACTGATCAGAATCCAGCTCACTGGTTGGGAGTCACTGCTTCAGAGTCTGATAAAAAACCACTGTCCAGCACACTGTTGATGTGCTGTGTGTGAAATCCACGGTAACCTGACAGGATTGACAACATGGTTTTCACAGAGTCAGTTCTATAGAGTGATGTGGAGCGCTGTCCATGGTTGTGCAACAAACACACCAATTCACCATCACCCCTTCTGGAAATCTATGAAATACTCATAGCCTTATCATTTAAACTGTGTGTGTGTGTGTGTGTGTGTGTGTGTGTGTGTGTGTGTGTGTGTGTGTTGGATGAGTGTGTGCAACTTTGCATGTCAATGCCTGCATGTGGGGGTAAACATGTGCACATGTTTGCAGATGCATAAAGTTGATATCACATGTCTTTCCCTCAATTATTTTACACATTATTTCTTGAGATAGAGTCTCTAGGAGAGAGTAATGGGATTAACTATGCCTGCCCATTTTTTTAATGTGGATTCTAAAGAATCCAAAGTTGGTTCCTTGAAATTGTGTACCAAGTGCTACATCCACTGAGCTGTTCATTAATTAATAACTCTTAGTCTGTTATTTATTATGAATAAATTATTTATTTATTTGTTCTCTGACAATCTCAGAAATGTATTTAATGCATTTTAATGAGTCTAATCTCTGCTCTTTCTATCTCCCTCCCACCCTGTCACACACACACACCCTTCCTACTAAACTACCCATATTCATGGCTTCTTTTGAATTATGACTTATTAAGTGTAATAGCCTGTGTGACTCTGGGCTCAGAACTTTGTGGACTCTCTGGTTGTAGCCAGAGGTTCCTGTCCTGCCAACAACTCCCAAATGCCCAGCAGCCACTTCCCAAATTACCACATAGAGGCTTGTATTAATTATAATTGCTTGGTCAGTAGCTCAGGATTATTATTAACTAGCTCTTATACTTAAATTAACTCATAATTCTATGAATCTATGCATTGCCACATGACATATGGATTACCCATTCTCTGACATCTTGTTCCTTGAGCAGCTAGATCGTGTATCTCTGACTCTGCCCTTCTTCATCTTCCTGTATCTCCATTTGGCTTTCCTGTCCAGTCTTATTCTGCCTGGCTATAGGCCAGAACAACTTTATTTATCAACCAATGAGAGAGACACATAGTCACAGTGTACAGAAGGACATCCCACAGAATTTCCCCCTTTGTGTCTAATCAAAAAGGAAGGTTGTAAACATACTAAAATTATGTACATCAAAACAGTTACCAAGTAAGAATCAGTTACAATATCCAGTCTACTTGTATTTGCAAAATTAAAGAAAATACTCTATTATGTATCCTATCTTTGTGAGTCTAAAGTTTCATATCTATCTTTTATCATGACTAAGGAAAACTATAGTAATAACTATCTAGTTTTCAACTCCACAAAGACCCCAGAAGGATACAATATTACTTGAATAAACAGAAAGTGCATTGCAAACAACTTCCAAAACTCTAGAAATGGCAGAGACGTCTGGCTGCCTGAACAGTTCCCCAAA